>NC_060149.1:401112119-402556662 GCF_021461385.2 Schistocerca piceifrons
AACTATAAACAGCTTTGCTTGCTGAGCTTTAAACTACTGTCCGAGTCTTTATAATCGCCTCTGGTGATGTCTCCGACATTAGGAGATGAAGCACAAGACATGGAAACATGCCTTAGACCATAACCTAGTGTATGTATAACCAAAAATCACCAAGGATACAAGTGCTGACCATGAAAGCCTGCCTTGTATAGTTGTATTACCATTGTGGTTGATATTTTTCTCATTATGTAACATTCTTGTCAAACTGGAGTAATTGTGTGCTAACAGAAAGACATGACTATTGTGTGGAAATAATCTAGTGTGGAGCAGGAATTAATCAATGTGGAGAGGCATGAGGAATAAAAAAAAAGTCAGCAGAGGAAATTCTGAAGGAAAAAACAATGGCCACAGAAAATAAGAATGAAAGACAGATGGACAAGGAAAGTTGGTATAGTGCTTACAAAGGGACAGAGAATTTTGTTTCTGATGGACAGGAAGAAGACGTGGCATATTCTGAGAGGGAAGTTAAGTGAAAAGGGAAAGGCTTCATCACCTCTTGAATGCAGCAAGATTTTGGATTGGGTACAGGGAAACATTCACTGTAAGGACTCCTAAACAGACTGGTGCTGTGTGCAAGACTGGAAATTAAATTCAGATCTTTACATTTTGTGGCAGCTCAACTGACAATAGTTTGAGCCTGAAAGCATCAGCCTAAGTAGGTTGCACAGTGTTTTAGAAGTTTGACTCATATTTGTGAGAAGCGGAATTTGGATCTTCACTCAGCACTGCAGATTTACGTTTTCCACAGTTCTCCTATCGGTTAAGGGAAATGCTGGGATAGTTTCTGTGATGAGAATGTGACACATTTTCATTGTTATGTTGGTATTATCCTAACTAGTGCTTCATCTGTAATGCCAATGGGACATTAAACAGGAACCTTCCTCCATAGCTTCAGTTGGTGAATACCTCTCTTTTACTCTTCCAGGCTTTACAGAAGTTCACTCTTGGGGGGGGGGGGGGGAGGGGGGGGGGAAGGATTTGATGGGAAATGTCTATTGAGGAAGTTCGCTACAGCAACATTGAGTGAGGTGATGAAATGGTTAAGGCAGTGGATACATGTGTGGCAGGAGCAAGGTTCAAATCTAGATACAGTCTTCTACAGTTAAGTTTTAATTGGTTTCCCAAAATTGCTAAAGGCAAATGCCAAATTCCTTTCCCACCTTAGCCTATTCTTTTGCTATGGCAAACACTATGCTGTGAAATGAATCATTCGTTCTGGAAAAAATCTATTTGCTGTGTTCAAGACATCCTCATCCTATCCATTCTCCAAGGAGTATTGGTGCAACAAGATATATAGGAGGATGCACATTGAGTTTTGTATGTAGGGTATGAAGTGAACATTTATGTATCAAGGTTTGACTTTGCTGGCAAGGGCATTGGCCACAAAAGGCAATAGTTCTGGTTCAAGCCCCACACTAGGACATAGTTTTAATGTCTGGAAGTTTCAGGCTGTAAGAAGGTGTGTGCAGGCTTGTGTGGTGAGATTATGATGTGCTACATATAGTATCCAAGACCTCACATCGAAACTCATGATTACGCCATCATCTTCCACTTTCCAGTACAAGCACTATACACACCTATAGACTACATCCACAAGTCTGTCTCCAGTCACACTCATCCGTCATAGGCCAACATGGTTCATTTTGATTCATTCATAGACAGAGATTCCTTGCACTATTCCATAATGCAATGGCACTGCTGTATATACTCATATTAGTTTTTTAAGGAATTGTTTGGTTTCATTTTTCACTTATTGTTGACCTACTGGTGTACTGTAATGTGTGGGGCATTGACTTGCTAGATGACAGTCAGATTGAGTTGTATCTGAATTCTGTGTTCTTAACTCTTTGTTATGTCAGCCAGCATTGGAGAGTTGTTTTATGCAGTTTTGTCATTTTCATTTTGGCTCATGCTTTGTTGTTCCCCCATCTTTGTATCAGGAACACTACATACAAGGACTTAAATATGAAATACATGCACCAGTGTTTACATGATTCAGATTGGTGGCATACATGACATTCCCTCTTTTACATTATAACCCAATTTAGATTAGTTGACATTTGATGTTCAAGGTTGGCATGGCAATGTTGTCACAACTAGTTGTGTCTGCTGCCAGCCACCCTAGCACTCTGCTCTGCATGACAATAAAACATAATTTTAAAGTCTTTGTCTCCCACAGAAATTGTGTAAAACTTCTGAAAGTCATGTATGGCATACAGCTCTATAGTGTCTCAAAGCATGTCATAAATGTGTTCTTAATTTTAATTAGGGCTAGGGTTATGTTCTTGAAATAGTTGAATTTTTTGCATCTGGAAAAGTTTTGTGCTTGAGAACTGGAAGGCACAGTGCATTGTGCAGTGGATGTAGCAGCACTGTGGCAGTCGATAATGCCAACCTCTCACCGGTGTACTGCTGGCTCTCGCTGTAAAATGGCAACCAATTTAAGTAGGACTATATAGGTACAAGCTATGTTGTAGTATCCAGCCACACTTACTTACTTACTTTAGTACTTACTTACTTACTTACTGGTCAGCACTACACTCCTTGTAGAACCTTGGCCTCTTTTGTTACCTGCCTCCATTTTCTCTGTCCATTGCTGTCCTTCTCCAGTTCCTGACTCATATTGCTAGGTCCTCAGTATTTTCAAGCTACCTTTTCCTAGGTCTTCCTCTTCTCATTTGCCCTTTGGGCTTTTCTTTCCTTGCTTGATTTTCACTGCATTATTCATCTGTCCAAAAAGTGTCTGTAGTTCTGTGTATGTTCTTATTCTATAGCTTCCTTCCACTCTCATTGCCACATGTATCTTTGTCAAAATCTTCGTTTCCCGTCTCAGTAACCACCCTTCCTCCTTTGTGGTCATCACCCATCCTACTGACTCATACATTACTATACATCTTAATGTAGTCAAATATATTTGCATTTTTGTGTTCCTACTAATATTTCTGCACTTGAATATATTCTGCATGGTACAGTAACATTGGTTTCCACTTGCTATCTTTTCTAGATTTCTGCTGCTGTCCTGTTATCTTCTGTTATTATCAAGCCTAAGTATTTAAACTTTTCCACTCTTTGGTACTCTTTCCCATTTATTTCTGTTGAAGTCTGTCCTCTATCCCCACCAGGATGTCCCATCGTCATATACTTTGTGTAACCTATATTCACTTCCAGTCTTTACCTCCACCCTGCTCCTTCCAATGCAGCATAATTGTCCTTCAAAGCCCTGATATCACGTGCAATTAGTTCTACATCGTCAGTGTATGCCACCACCTGGACCTGATGGTTAAATATTGTTCCCCCTGGGTTTGATGGTATTTGCCAAATTATCTTCGCTAGTGCTTCGTTAAAGAGTAGACCGGAGATCACATCTCCTTGTCTCAGCCCCTCCCTACGTGGAACTCTCCTGACAACTCTTGCTGTATTCTGACTGTGCAGACTACTGCTTTCATTGTCATTCCAGTCAGTCTCACAAATTTTAGTGTGATTCTAAAATCCTGCATGCTTATGGAACCTTATTCCTGTTTAAAATCGATATACAACTGACACATTAGCTTGTTATATTCATAAAGTTCTCTACCACTTGTCTCAAGAAAAATATCTGGTCCATAGTGGACCTATTTTCCCTAAATCCAGCCTGATACTCCCTCAGTATCATTTTCACCTGGTATTCTAGCCGACTGCCTAAAATCTTACTAAACACCTTGTACATTGTGTCTTAAGAGAGTAATCCCATGGTAATCACTGCCCTGTCCCTTTTCATCTTTCTTATGTAATAAGCAGATTATTCTCATGCTCAAATCCTTAGGCATTTCTTCTGTATCCATATTTCGTTCATAAATTCATTAACAGCTGGCTTCATCTTCTTTCCCCAAAATTTGGATAATTTGACTTCTATGCCATTTTTTCCAGCTGCTTTATTATTCTTTAAGTTTTTAATTGCAGTCTTTACTTCCTCTAAGTGTGATGGTTCAACTTCCTTCTCTTCCACTTCTGATTCTAATTCCAAATTCAGTTCTTCCTCATCATTCAGGGTTTCATCTCTGTTCCCTCCCCCCTTTCCATCAAATAACTCGGCAAAATACTTTTCCATCTTCCCAAAGCTTTGCTTTTACCTTCAATTAGGTTTCCATTTCTATTCTTATAGAAGACTAATCTTGGTTGAAATCCTCTCTTCATTCCTCTGAATCTTTCGTAGAACTTTTGTATCTCATTATTATTCCTTATTTTGTCCACCTGCTCTATCTTCTTTCTTTTATACTGCCTTTTCTTCACCCTACCTAACTTATCCGCAATTTTCCTCTTCTCTCTATAGTATTCCTCCACTAGTCTTGTTTTGGGATTTCCAGCATGCTGTTTTCCTTTGCAATTCTTTGTCTTGCTCCATTTCTGTCTTGGATTACTAGTGAGCATTCCTTGTCGAAACATTTCACTATTCTTTGGTATTCTGTCCTCCCCAGTACTTCTTTTGTGGCTATACTGATAGCTGTTTTCATCACCAAAGACCTGCTTGACTTTATACCCTTCATTATATAATTTTTCTGCCAACATTGAGATAAGATGTTCCGTATTAAGTTTGTTTAGTAAGAAATGGTCTATTGGCATAGTTGATGACAGTGTTTCATCAAATAAAATAGAAGCGGATGACATAGCATAGGCTATTTGGGCATGTTTGGCACATTTTGTGATTTTCTCAGCTCCCTCCTCCAGTTATGCAATTGGACCCAAAGTGTTTTTTGACGTAGTTCACATACTTTTCAAGAATGGGGGAAAACACTTAATCAGTATTTCCACCCAAATTGATGTAAGAGGAACCTCCCACCAAGAATGGTGTTGCATATGATTTTAACACTGACTGGACCGAAAAGTTTAAATAGGTCTGATTTTCTTGTCTTGTGCATTATTCTGTCATCATCAAAAAGAGTTTAAGGATATGGGGCTAGCTCAGAGATGAAGTATGACTCAAGCTGTTGTGGTGACTTCATATGCAAAGGGATTCAAAGAAAATTTTATCAGAACTGACTGGCACTTGATCACCATCCATTTTGACTCGCACTTCTTAGATTGTAGGGGCCACTACTCAGTTCTTCCACAGGAACTGCACTTTCTTACAGCTGTTTTCCTCTTGAATATTTTCCGTACCTCTTTTTCCCTTTTGTTAATACTTCTTGTATGATTACCACAAACACAACTAATTAATGCAAAACACTATAAATTACTTACTTGAATAATTAAATTAATTAAATTAACAAATAGAGTCAACTACCTAGATAGGTAGGTAAATAGATACCTCACTAAATTGCCCTTAAATTTGAATATTTCAATAAATGTGGATGATTTGGCCTTCAGAAGTAATTTTATGTGTATCTTTGCAAAGGCGTGAGCGTATTTTGAAATTTAGAAGCTTTTATGCAGAAGTGATGCTCAACAACTTTCATCCTTGACACTTTTTATTTAGAGTGATCAATTTTGGGTTACAGGTGTTGGAACATTGGAACATGAGTATAACACTCTTTTCAACCAAGTTGGTAAAAATTAACAATCTTTGAGGATGAATTGCGGCTAAATGGCTGAACCGAATCTAAGTTTTAAGTAGGTCATTCCATGTGAAATTTTACGCTCTTTCATTTTGATGTATTGAGAATTATCTGTAGGATGTATTGTTTTTGTGTTATAAGTGAAAAAGTTGGACCTCAAATGTTTAGCACAAGCCAGAAACATCCCAAACTCGTTTAAGTGTTATTTGGGGTGTCTAACATCGATTGACTTTATTTCCAGCTTGTGCATATTTATTGATCAGCGTGCTCTTTTTTCAGGTTAATTTTCCAGGACTACAAAGAATATAAATCTGTCCTTTAGTATAATTCTGGGTTCTGTATTCAAACAAGAAATAAGTTTCTGCTCATCAGGCTCAGTTTTTTGGCACTTTACCTTCTGCCAAAGTTGTTGGTAACACTTCTTGGTTATAGTGATTTCACTTGATTTAATGACTCTGCATTTGTAAATGTTGGATAGCAATCATATTATTTACAAGGGATTCTCAAACATGACTGTTAATTCAGAAATCCATCTCTAGGAAATGAGGAGGTTTAACAACATTTATGATTAGTCACGCTCAAATGCTTTGTACCTGTGAATATAGTGTAACTCCTTTTTTTTGTATGGCAGGAGAGTTACACTTTCAAAGGAAATTTAATCCTCCTGTAAAGAACCACACACACTTGTTTTGGGTATAAGGTTGGCGATCAGGAGAACAAATGGTTTCCACAAATATGTTGTTTCACATGTGTTACCTTACTGACAAGTTGGGTAAAAGGATCATGTCTCCTATTCTTTACTTTTTCCGTGATTTGGAGAGAACCAATTGATGACACCCAGGTCTCACAAAGACAGTTGGATTCACCTCAAAAACAAACAAAAATTATGCAATATACTTATTCCCCATCCACTATAAGCCCCATTTGTGACAGTGAATAATTCCAGTACCAGTGACTCTTGAGATGTGGCAACAAATCAAGTACCGAACATGTAGAAGACAGAGAAGTATGTATGCTTGCTAGTATTTCAAAACTCCAGGTGTGGTGAGAAAACAGTTAATTACAAATGAACTACTAGCTGTACACAAGAATTATTTTTGTTAACTGCACTTGAAATAAAGGCAGAAAGAAGGTTAGATTCATTTATATGGGAGACGTTCTCAGCCTCAGATCAGAAACAGTAGTGGCAACTGTTGTGACTCGCCAATCTTTCAAAGTGCCGCCGCGCTGTTGCGCGCGTCCTCTACATGCGGCGCTGTCTGCCAGCCATGAAGCAGCAGCGCCACCTAAGCAGCCAGCCAGCCAGGGGCCGCTAGACTCGGACTCAGTGATGATTTGACTGTTAAAGCGACACACGTCTTACTCTGTTTACTTGATCTGTGACTTTCATATATTGTGTCGTCCTTGAAATATATTTGTTCAACTTGAAGTTATAACAATTGGCGATGAGGTAGTGAATTTTTCTTTTTCGTCGTTGACACATGTATTTCCATGGCTACTTTAGAGCAACTCTTGCAAGGTCTTGTAGAACAGCATGCGCTTCTCACAAATGTGATTCGTGATTTTGTCGCGGCATCAAATGCGGGGCGTCTCTCGTCATCATCTCTACCTCCTTTTCCTCCTTACAACGAGACGGCGGAAGACTGGTCTGATTACGGAAAACGTCTTCGACAGCACTACTCAGCATTTCATGTCGCTGTTGACCAAACATGTAAGTGTCTGTTCCTTTCATGGATTTCACCTCAAATGTATCGGTTGTTGTTGTAATTGGCTCCTTTGAAAGATCTGTGTCTTTGTCCTTTGCTGAAATATGCTCACTTCTGTCCGACTATTTTCAAAAGCATACGCACGTGGTAGCCTCTCGTGTTACCTTTTATCTTGTCAAAAACAACAGAATCGATCCTATCGCACTTGGGCTGCTGAACTTCACAGCCTCAGTAGAAAGTGTCAATTTGTTACTGAAGTTCACAAAGAATCCTACGCTGATTCCATGGTACGGGATGCTATTATCCAGTCGGCGCCCGACAAAGAAGTTAGGCAACGTGCCCTTCAGTTGGCAAATCTGACTCTAGATGAAGTCCTATCCATCGCTCAGTCTTTCGAAATTTCTCACGCCACTGGAGCGCAGATAGAGGCATGGGGCGACGTCGGGGAAATACAAACTCTGTGCGATGTTGACGAAGCGTGTGGAGTGTCCCCGGCGGCCGACGTGGCTGCAGTACGCTCCCAAGCGCATCTTCGGCCTAACCGTAAACAAACCTCTAAGAAACTGCAGCAAAACCCACGGCTACTTCCTTCATGTCCGCGTTGTTTTATGAAACGTTCACGACAGGATTGTCCACAACTTTGGGCCGTGTGTCACAAATGCAAAAAAAAAAAAAAAAAAAAAAAAAAAAAAAAAAAAAAAAAAAAAAAGGTCATGTGTCATCCGTTTGCAAATCCAACCGCATACATGGTGTTCATGAACATGACGCTGATTCTGATTCTGTGTTGTCTGCCAATTGTACTTTTTCCCTTTCAGGGAGGTTATTCCTCACTGTCCAAATCCTTGGTCGAGATATTTCTCATGCAGGTGGATACTGGTTCTGCTGCCGCTATCATCAGTTCTCAGATGTATCTTCAGTTCGGTTCTCCAATCCTGTCACCTGTCATTAGGCAATTACGGACTTAACAGTAAACAGAAAATTTCTCTCTTGGGACAATTTGATGCTGAGGTATCTTACAAATCTGTCATTCGCACTGTCCCCATATTTGTGGTCGACCATAGTAATGTGGAGAATCTTTTTGGTTTCAATGCCTTTTGCATTTTTGGGTTCTCCATAGATGACTGTCAATATCGTCTCTAATGCTATTTCTTATGCTCAATTGGATTTTTTCGGGCTCGGCCCATTCCTGTGGCCCTCCGTGATCAGGTCAAACGCAAACGGGAGATGGATCGACTCACTGCTTCAGGGGTCTTGCTTCCTGTCACTTCCAGTTAGTGGTCCTCTCCTGTTGTTGTCGTTGCTAAGCCAAATGGTGATATTCGTCTCTATGGCAATTTCAAAGCCACTGTAAATGCTCAATGCCTTACCGACACTTACCCTATGCCTCGACCTGAAGAATTGTTCACTAAACTTGCTGGAGGCCAGTATTTTTCTAAACTTGACCTGCAGAAGCTTAGCATCAACTTCCTCTCGACACTGCTTCTCGGCAGTTTCTGGTCCTTAACACGCCTTTCGGCCTCTATCAATACCAACGATTGCCATTCGGGGTTGCCAGCACCCCTGCTGTCTTTCAGCGATTCTTGGAACAATTATTGCTCGCTGTCCCTAGGTGTATAAATTACATGGATGACATTGTTGTCACTGGCTCCACCACTGAAGAACATCTTCAGAATCTCCCCACACTTTTTCATGTCTTACAGACTGCCGGTCTTAAGTGTAATCTTCAGAAATCAAATTTTTTTTCAGGCATCTATCACGTACTTGGGGGGGTTTCAACTCTCTTGGGATGGTATTCGTCTGCTTCAGCAAACTGACACTGCGATCGATGCCCTTCCTCGCCCTACATCTGTTAAGGAACTGCAGGCCTTCTTGGGTAAAATAGCATACTATCACAGGTTTTTACCGTCTGCTGCTTCGGTGGCTCAGCTGTTGCATCACCTGTGGCATAAAAACGTGCCTTTTCACTGGTCCGCGTCATGCGATGCGGCTTTCCAGAAATTGAAGACTATGCTGAAACAGGCCCCGTGCCTGGCTACTTATCGACCTGGCCAACATCTTGTTCTTGCCACAGACGCCTCTCAATACGGGGTCGGTGCAGTTCTTGCGCACCGTTTTTCTGACGGCTCGGAACAACCCATTGCTTATGCCTCCAAAACGCTCACGGATCCCCAACAAAAGTATTCTCAAATTGAGAAAGAAGCTTTGACCATTATTTATGCTCTTCATAAGTTTGGTGTTTTTCTCTATGGCTCAAAATTTCATTTTGTTACGGATCACAAACCACTTGTTTCCTTGTTTCATCCATCCATGTCACTTCCTGACAAGGCTGCACACCGCCTCCAGCGTTGGGCTCTTTACTTGTCTCGTTTAAATTATGAGATTCATTTCCGGCCAACGGCTCAACATGCAAATGCTGATGCACTGTCTCGCCTTCCCATGGGTCCTGATCTGGCATTCGATAGGGACGAACTTTTGTGTTTCCACCTGGATGTTGCTCAGCAGCGGGTTGTGGACGGGTTCCCCATCACCGGGGACCGGCTGGCGGCTGCTACAGGTTCTGACCCTACCCTTTCCCGGGTTTTACGCTGTATTCAGAAGGGTTGGCCAGATCGTCCGTCCGCTAAGACTTCTGATCCGTTGCGGAACTACTACGTTTTTCGTTACTGCCTCACGGCTAGGGATGGTGTTCTCCTCCTTTCTAGCGAAATTGCTCCGCCGCGTGTTGTGGTACCTGTGTCTTTGCGTGCTTCGGTCTTGCGCCTCCTTCACCAAGGACACTGGGGTGTGTCTCGCACTAAATCTCTGGCGCGCCGTCATGTGTACTGGCCCGGCATCGACTCGGAAATCGCACACATGGCGCTGCCTGCGGCCCTTGTGCGTCACAGGCCGCCGCCCTGAAGTCATCTTTGTCACTGTGGCCATCCCCTGAGAAGCCCTGGGGGCGTATTCATGCTGACTTTGCGGGACCGTTTTTAGGTACTTATTGGCTTCTAGTTATTGACGCCTACTCTAACTTTCCTTTCATTGTCCGTTGCACGTCGCCTACCACCGCGGCAACCACCAATGCTCTAGCTCGAATTTTTTCTTTGGAAGGCCTTCCCTCTACTCTTGTTACTGATAATGGTCCGCAATTTGCCTCTTCCAATTTGGCAGATTTTTGTGCCCATCACGGCATCATGCATGTCACGGCCCCTCCGTTCCATCCACAGTCAAACGGTGAGGCTGAACGACTGGTCCGCACATTTAAGGTGCAGATGAGGAAACTCCTGATTACTTCTGCTGCTGATGATGCTCTTCTCCAATTTCTGGCTTCTTACCGTTTCACCTCCATGGGCGACCACAGCCCGGCTGAGCTCTTACATGGCCGACAGCCCGAACGCTACTTCATCTTCTGTGGCCTTCCACCTGACGGCCGTGGGTGCCTTCGCTTGGCCGGTTCACCGCCGATGACCTTGTATGGGTACGGGGATATGGTAGGCGGTCAATATGGAGTCCTGGCTGCATCTTAAGACACCGTGGCCGACACCTGTATGAAGTCCAGACAGACACGTGTGTTGCAGTGCGTCATTCGGACCAGCTTCGGCCTCGTGTGCCGGCAACGCCTGTTCCGGATGCTGCTACACCACCTTCAGCTCTACCTGACGCTCGGGATCTTGGAATCTCTCATTACTCACAATGCGGTCCTCTCACCGTCATATCGGTGCCAGCACAGGAAATGACGCCAACAGAAGACGTGCCCATGCAGGAACCAGATGACCATCATCTGTCGGAGCAACTCTACCAGCCTCCGTCTCCTATGGACGCGGACATATCGCCCATGTCTCCTGTTATAACAACCAGAATTGCTGCAATGGGCAGATTGGTGCATGGGGCCCCAGCAGATTCGACCCCTACGTCTTCTGTCATCTCGACCCGTTATCATCGGGGACACTTCTGTCCGTACGGGAAGCCGCGTCCTCGAGACTTTACGGCCAGTCAAACACCACCTATGGATGTTAGAAATCTGCAGGCCGCCTCCATCAAGACCTGTGCAAAAACTTCAAAGGGGGGAAAAGTGTTGTGATTCGCTGATCTTTCAAAGTGCCGCCACGCAGTTACGCTTGTCCTCTACATGCGGCGCTGTCTGCCAGCCAGGCAGCAGCAGCGCCACCTAAGCGGCCAGCCAGCCGGCGGCCACTAGACTCGGACTAAGTGATGATTTGACTGTTAAAGTGACACACGTCTTACTCTGTTTACTTGATTTGGGACTTTCATGTATTGCGTCATCTTTGAAATATATTTGTTCAACTTGAAGTTATAACAGCAACTTAAAAAGTTCATCAGTTAATGCTATGAGAGATAAATTCAGGAAGATAGCAATGCTAAATATGTATGTTCCCACGTAGGTTTATCTAGATGACGAATAATTTTATATTTACATCAGAATGACCTGCAATTATTTTACTTTAACTTAAAATCTTATTAAAAACATCGTAAACACTACACAAATTATAGTGAGTTGATGTTCTTTGTTGTTGTGGTCTTAGTCCAGAGACTGGTTTGATGCAGCTCTCCATGCTACGTTATCCTGTGCAAGCTTCTTCATCTCCCAGTACCTACTGCAACATACATCCTTCTGAATCTGTTTAGTGTATTCATCTCTTGGTCTCCCTCTATGATTTTTACCCTCCATGCTGCCCTCCCAATACTAAATTGGTGATCCCTTGATGCCTCAGAACATGTCCTACCAACCGATCCCTTCTTCTAGTTAAACTGTGCCACAAACTCCTCTTCTCCCCAATTCTTTTCAGTACCTCCTCATTAGTTATGTGATCTACCCATCTAATCTTCAGCATTCTTCTGTAGTACCACATTTCGAAAGCTTCTATTCTCTTCTTGTCCAAACTATTTATCGTCCATGTTTCACTTCCATACATGGCTACACTCCATACAAATACTTTCAGAAACGACTTCCTGACACTTAAATCTATATTCGATGTTAACAAATTTCTCTTCTTCAGAAACACTTTCGTTGCTATTGTCAGTCTACATTTTATATCCTCTCTACTTCGACCATCGTCAGTTATTTTGCTCCCTAAATAGCAAAACTCCTTTACTACTTTGTCTCATTTCCTAATCTAATTCCCTCAGCATCACCCAACTTAATTCGACTACATTCCATTACCCTTGTTTTGCTTTTGTTGATGTTCATCTTATACCCTCCTTTCAAGACACTGTTCATTCCGTTCAACTGCTCTTCCAAGCCCTTTGCTGTCTCTGACAGAATTACAATGTCATCGGCGAACCTCGAAGTTTTTATGTCTTCTCCATGGATTTTAATAACTGCTCCGAATTTTTCTTTTGTTTCCTTTACTGCTTGCTCAATATACAGATTGAATAACATCGGGCAGAGGCTACAACCCTGTCTCACTCCCTTCCCAACCACTGCTACCCTTTCATGTCCCTCGACTCTTATAACTGCCATCTGGTTTCTGTACAAATTGTAAATAGCCTTTCGCTCCCTGTATTTTACCTCTGCCACCGTCAGAATTTGAAAGAGGGTACTCTAGTCACCATTGTAAAAAGCTTTCTCTAAGTCTACAAATGCTAGAAATGTAGATTTGCCTTTCCTTTATCTATTTTCTAAGATAAGTCGTAGGGTCAGTATTGCCTCACGTGTTCCAGTATTTCTACAGAATCCAAACTGATCTTCCCCGAGATCGGTTTCTACCAGTTTTTCCATTCATCTGTAAAGAATTCACGTTAGTATTTCGCAGCCGTGACTTAATAAACTGATAGTTCGGTAATTTTCACATTTGTCAACACATTCTTTCTTTGGGATTGGAATTATTATATTCTTCTTGAAGTCTGAGGGTATTTCGCCTGTCTCACACATCTTGCTCACCAGATGGTAGAGTGTAGTCAGGACTTGCTCTCCCAAGGCTGTCAGTAGTTCTAATGGAATGTTGTCTAGTCCCAGGGCCTTGTTTCAACTTGGGTCTTTCAGTGCTCTGTCAAACTCTTCACACAGTATCATATCTCCTATTTCATCTTCATCTACATCTACATCCTCTTCCATTTCAATAATATTGTCCTCAAGCACATTGCCCTTGTATAGACCCTCTATATACTCCTTCCACCTTTCTGCTTTCCGTTCTTTGCTTAGAACTGGGTTTCCATCTGAGCTCTTGATATTCATACAAGTGGTTCTCTTTTCTCCTAAGGTCTCTTTAATTTTCCTGTAGGCAGTATCTATCTTACCCCTAGTGATATGCACCTCTACATCCTTACATTTGTCCTCTAGCCATCCCTACTTAGCCATTCTGCACTTCCTGTCAATCTCAATTTTGAGACGTTTGTATTCCTTTTTGCCTGCTTCATTTACTGCATTTTTATATTTTCTCCTTTCATCAATGAAATTCAATATTTCTTCTATTACCCAAGGATTTCTATTCGCCCTTGTCTTTTTACCTACTTGATCGTCTGCTGCCTTCACTACTTCATCCCTCAGAGCTACCCATTCTTCTTCTACTGTATTTCTTTCCCCCATTCTTGTCAATCGTTCCCTAATGCTCTCCCTGAAACTCTCTACAACCTCTGGTTCTTTCAGTTTATCCAGGTCCCATCCCCTTAAATTCCCACCTTTTTGCAGTTTCTTCAGTTTTAATGTGCAGTTCATAACCAATAGATTGTGGTCAGAGTCCACATCTGCCCCTGGAAATGTCTTACAATTTAAAACCTGGTTCCTGAATCTCTGTCTTACCATTATACAGGGTGATTCAAAAAGAATACCACAACTTTAGGAATTTAAAACTCTGCAAAGACAAAAGGCAGAGCTAAGCACTATCTGTCGGCGAATTAAGGGAGCTATAAAGTTTCATTTAGTTGTACATTTGTTCGCCATTTCAGCCAATAAAGTTTTTGGCCCCTTTTTCTTCGAAGGTGCTACTGTAACTGGACTACAGTATCTGGAGATGTTAGAGAATTGGCTGTTCCCTCAGCTCGAACAAGAAGCACAACAATTCATATTTCAGCAGGATGGAGCACCACCACATTGGCACTTATCTGTCCGTAACTACCTGAACGTCAACTACCCGAGGCGATGGATCGGCCGCCAGGCAGCCCGTGACAGAGCACTTCATCACTGGCCTCCAAGAAGCCCTGATCTTACCCCTTGCGATTTTTTCTTATGGGGGTATGTTAAGGATATGGTGTTTCGGCCACCTCTCCCAGCCACCATTGATGATTTGAAATGAGAAATAACAGCAGCTAGCCAAACTGTTACGCCAGATATGCTACAGAGAGTGTGGAACGAGTTGGAGTATCGGGTTGATATTGCTCGTGTGTCTGGAGGGGGTCATATTGAACATCTCTGAACTTGTTTTTGAGTGAAAAAAAAAACCTTTTTAAATACTCTTTGTAATGATGTATAACAGAAGGTTATATTATGTTTCTTTCATTACATACACATTTTTAAAGTTGTGGTATTCTTTTTGAATCACCCTGTATAATCTATCTGGGACCTTCCAGTACCTCCAGGCTTCTTCCATGTATACAACCTTCTTTTGTGATTCTTGAACCAAGTGTTAGCTATGATTAAGTTATGCTCTGTGCAAAATTCTAATAGGCAACTTCCTCTTTCATTTCTTACCCCCAATCCATATTGACCTACTACGTTTCCTTCTCTCCCTTTTCCTACTATCGAATTCCAGTCACCCATGACTATTAAATTTTCGTCTCCCTTCACTATCTGAATAATTTCTTTTATCTCATACATTTCACCAATTTCTTTGTCATCTGCAGAGCTAGTTGGCATATAAACTTGTACTACTGTAGTAGGTGTGGGCTTCGTGTCTATCTTGGCCACAATAATGCATTTACTATGCTGTTTGTAGTAGCTTACCCACACTCCTATTTTTTATTCATTATTAAACCTACTCCTGCATTACCCCTATTTGATTTTGTATTTATAACGCTGTATTCACCTGACCAAAAGTCTTGTTCCTCCTGCCACCAAACTTCACTAATTCCCACTATATCTAACTTTAACCTATCCATTTCCCTTTCTAAATTTTCTAACCTACCTGCCCGATTAAGGGATCTGACATTCCACGCTCCGATCCGTAGAACACCAGTTTTCTTTCTCCTGATAACGACGTCCTCTTGAGTAGTCCCCGCCCGGAGGTCCGAACGGGGGACTATTTTACCTCCGAAATATTTTACCCAAGAGGACACCATCATCATTTAACCATACATTAAAGCTGCATGCCCTCGGGAAAAATTACAGCTGTAGTTTCCCCTTGTTTTCAGCCGTTCACAGTACCAGCATAGCAAGGTCGTTTTGGTCGTTTTGGTTAGTGTTACAAGGCTGGATCAATCATCCAGACTGTTGCCCCTGCAACTACTGAAAAGGCTGCTGCCCCTCTTCAGGAACGACACATTTGTCTGGCCTCTCAACAGATACCCCTCCGTTGTGGTTGCACCTACGGTACAGCTATTTGTATTGCTGAGGGACACAAGTCTCCCCACCAAAGCCAAGATCCATGGTTCATTGGGGGAGGGGGGGAGTTGATAGCCTCAGAAAAAAGTCACTTGCATTGCTAAAATACTTTTTTTATATTGTAATTTGTTTCAGGTACAACACAGAACTTACGCAGATTGTTGATGAACTTTCAAAAGGTTTTACGGAAGAATATCGTGAACAAAAAAAAATGAAACTGCACAGAGTACATGTATCGGCGTCTGATGCTGTGGCCAGTAAAGTTAAAGGTAAGAGGTGGCTTATGGAGTGACTGTATCCGTTTTGTATGGGAAGAAATGGAACATCGATAAAGGAGTATTTTTGTATGAACCCCCACTAAGTGCCACATTTTGTCCAATTTTCAAGAAATGTTTTTTTTTATTTTTATTTTTTTTTTTTTTTTTTTTATTTATTAAAAATGCCTGTTAGAAACTTCTAGTGGGTACTGAGCAGATGACATTTTAAATCAAGACCCATGCACATAAATGTTCTTTCTTTCTGCTGCCGTTGAAGCACATGTAGACAGAGCTGAATTTTTGTTTGTCAGTCATAAAACATAGTAATTTATGGGATGAAGAGGCAGTTTATGAAGAAGCCATTACCATTTCTGCAGTTTTGCTTCTAATGATTGGGCTAAATCTCTACAGACAACTGTAGTAAACGACCAGTTTTATTAAAATCTCTGCCACAGAAATAACTCCCCAAGTTTCTAAGCATTCTTATAATCTGTAACTGCAACAAAACAAAATGTAATTTTTTTCTAGATGGTGTATACATGTTGTATTAAAACTAGTGGACAACAGGTGGAGAGTGACGTCTTCATGCGAGGATAAGAAAACAATATTGTATCTGCATAAGTCCAGAAGTGCTGTTTCAAAAAGTGATGTTGTTCATATCATTAGCGTCTTGTTGAGGGGTATATTTTATGCACAGTGTCGTGCTGGCATGTTAAATTATCCTTTATTACATTGTGTGAGCGGTTGACAAAAGCGTCACACACAAACTAATTAAATTTCTCAGTTTACACATAAATACACCCTTCAGTTACCTACTAAAGAGAGATCTGAACCTGCTCAAACATGAAATGGTGCATGCTGCCTGAGCTTCTACGACTTGTGCCAGAAGAGATGATCATGATTTCCATGTGGTGTGTGAACCACTGCCTTTCAAAAACAGCTACAAGCTGTATTAGCAGTGAGCAGTAGTCTTCAGGCTGCTGCCCTAGGCTGCAATGACATTATGGCACCTGCAGTGAAAGCTGTGGCACCTCTAATGCCTTTGGAATCGCTTTAACTCCTGGTATCTCTGTGCTTTTCAGCGCATACAACCAGACTGGTTCATTATCACTCGAGGTGTGATTATAGGACAATGGTGGGTTTGAGTATTGCTGTGCATGAAAGGCAAATTTGGTTACTGTCTGCTGTAATATTATGTGTATGTAGGTCAACTAGTTGGCCGCCTAGAATTGGTACAAGGTAAGGTGAATTTGTTTACGAAGCTGTGCAGCCCCAGGTCTGATAGCATAACGCAGCCGGATAGGCTGCCATAACTGCTCCAGGTGAGCCATGTGCGTTAGTGAAGGACTGGATGTGGGGGAAATCTCTATGCTGGAAATTTGGATGGCTGTTAATCGCATGGGCTTTGTGCAGGAGATGCTCCAAGAAATGGTAGTGTAAGACAATCTTAAAGATGGCTAAGATACAGCTCTTTGTGATTTGACAATAACTCACATCAAATATTAATGCAAATCTGAATACATTTGCGATCTCAGAAACGTTAGGCACGTCCAGTGACACAACACAATATCTTTAAAACTACAGAAGTTAATATCTCACAATAAATAAACATTTTCAAAGTTTGAGTCTTGGTTCGCCACACAGTTTTAATCTTCCAGGAAGTTTCATACGAGTGCACACTCTGCTGCAGAGTGAAAATCTCATTCTGGAAACTGTTTACTATTTTGCCAGTAACTGACTTAACAATTTTTAATTGCTTCAGGTGATTTCAACAGACTGTTATCCTAGGTGATAGTGTGTCAATATAGCTATCATCTCTGAAAGCTATGTATCTCTATCCATTTTATTTTTTGATTAAGTGTATCTTTTATATCTTTTTCATCACACAAATGTTTGTCAGAATATCATGTTCTCCACATTTACACAGCAAATGAACACAGCATGAATACCTCATATTTTGTCATACTTTTGTATTTATTTAAAGAACTGTTTACTATGAAACTTCCAGGCAGATTAAAACTGTGTGCTGGACCGAGACTCGGGACCTTTGCCTTTTGATCTGCCAGGAAGTTTCATACAAAGTGCACACACTAATGCAGAGTGAAAATCTCATTCTGGAAACTGTTTACTATTTTGCCAGTAACTTTATTGAAATATTGATTGCAAGTGTTATTAAAAAATTGTGCTAATTTAAATGTGGTCAATGGCATGTGTTAGCAGACACTACCATTAAAAAGTGCCAAAAGATGCCTGTGTCAAGAAGGCATAAATAATTGTTTAAATAATACAGGGCTATTACAAATGATTGAAGCGATTTCATAAATTCACTGTAGCTCCATTCATTGACATATGGTTACGACACACTACAGATACGTAGAAAAACTCATTAAGTTTTGTTCGGCTGAAGCCGCACTTCAGGTTTCTGCCGCCAGAGCGCTCGAGAGCGCAGTGAGACAAAATGGCGACAGGAGCCGAGAAAGCGTATGTCGTGCTTGAAATGCACTCACATCAGTCATAACAGTGCAACGACACTTCAGGACGAAGTTCAACAAAGATCCACCAACTGCTAACCCCATTCGGCGATGGTATGCGCAGTTTAAAGCTTCTGGATGCCTCTGTAAGGGGAAATCAACGGGTCGGCCTGCAGTGAGCGAAGAAACGGTTGAACGCGTGCGGGCTAGTTTCACGCGTAGCCGCGGAAGTCGACGAATAAAGCAAGCAGGGAGCTAAACGTACCACAGCCGACGGTTTGGAAAATCTTACGGAAAAGGCTAAAGCAGAAGAATTTCTTAAACAGGAGATTGGAAAACCGATGGATCGGTCGTGGTGGAGATCATGATCAACAATTCATGTCATGGCCTCCACGCTCTCCCGACTTAACCCCATGCGATTTCTTTCTGTGGGGTTATGTGAAAGATTCAGTGTTTACACCTCCTCTACCAAGAAACGTGCCAGAACTGCGAGCTCGCATCAACGATGCTTTCGAACTCATTGATGGGGACATGCTGCGCCGAGTGTGGGAGGAACTTGATTATCGGCTTGATGTCTGCCGAATCACTAAAGGGGCACATACCGAACATTTGTGAATGCCTAAAAAAACTTTTTGAGTTTTTGTATGTGTGTGCAAAGCATTGTGAAAATATCTCAAATAATAAAGTTATTGTAGAGCTGTGAAATCGCTTCAATCATTTGTAATAACCCTGTACTTAATGATAATGTGTAATCATTTAATGTGAGTGCACTTGTGCAAGAATACTCGTTTATTTATTTATAAACCAACTATTACTTATATTTGCAAACAATGTGAATGTCACCAAATGTTTATAATGTTTCTTTTATGTAAATAGTTTTGTCATATTCTTTTATTTAAATAGTTTTGTCATATATTAGTTTAGTGTGGAAAAGTGGTCATCTTGAATCAAATCATGTTTGTAGAGTTTAAGGATGATGTATTTTTGTTGGTAATGGCCTTCACCCAATGAGAGCTGGGCATTGGCAGAACACTGCTGGAGTCAAGTCGAGACTTGGATTTTCCGGGTGAAGCCCTCCAGGGAATGATTCTGGAGACTTTGTCAAATGTTGGAAGAAGACAGATACACCTGTGGTAATGAGTGTGATTTGATCATGGACATGTTTGATTCTGGGCAGTGAATGGCCACTATCATACACCTAAAAGGACTTTATAATTCAAGAGGTCTGAATGTGCACCAAAGTAGGACTTTTAATTTCTTCAGCTTGCAATAAAGAACTGCACATAGCCAGAGTGTTGTGACTCGACGATCATTCAAAGCGCCGCCGCGCAATTACGCGCGTCCTCTACGTGCGGCGCTGTCTGCCAGCCATGCAGCAGCTGCGCCACCTAAGCGGCCAGCCGAGCAGCGGCCGCTAGACTGGGACTCAGTGCTCATTAGAATGCTAATGTGTACACATGTCTTGCTTGTCAACTTACTCTGTGACTTATATGTGTTGTGTCGTTCTGAAATATATGTGTTAAACTTGTCACCGTTGACCCACAGGGTTCCATGGCTACTGTCGAGCAACTATTGCAAAATCTCCTTGAAGCAAACGCTTCTAACAGTGGCGATTCGCGATTTCGTCGTGGAGTCAAATGCGGAGCGTTTCTTGTCGTTGGCTATTCCTCCTATTCCTCCTTTTCCTCCTTACAACGAGACGGCGGAAGACAGGTCTGATTGTGAAAAACGTCTTCGACAGCACTTCTTGGCATTTCATGTCACGGACGAAAAACCATGTAAGTCTCTGTTCCTTTCCTGGATTTCACCTCAAATGTATCGGTTGTTGTCACAATTGCCTCCTTTGAAGGATCCTGCGTCTTTGTCCTTTGCTGAAATGTGCTCACTTCTGTCTGTCTATTTTCAAAAGCAAACACATGTGGTAGCCTCTCGTGTTGCCTTTTATCGTTGTCAAAAACAGCCACATCAATCCTATCGTGCTTGGGCTGCTGAACTTCACGGCCTCAGTCGAAAGTGTCAATTTGTTACTGACGTTCACAAAGAATCCTATGCCAATTTCATGGTACGGGATGCTATTATCCGGTCGGCGCGCGACAAAGAAGTTAGGCAACATGCCCTTCAGTTGGCAAATCCGACTCTAGATGAAGTTCTCTCCATTGCGCAGTCTTTTGAAATTTCTCGCACCGCTGGGGCGCAAATAGAGGCGTGGGGTGATGTCGGGGAAATACAACCTCTGTGCGCTGTTGACGACGCGTGCGGCGCCTCACCGCCGGCCGACGTGACTGCAGTGCGCTCCCACGCGCAGCCTCGGCCTAACCGTAAACAACCCGCTAAGAAACTGCAGCAAAACCCCCGGCAACTTCCTTCATGTCCGCGGTGTTTTACGAAACACTCACGTGAGGATTGTCCCCAACGTTGGGCTGTGAGTCACAATTGCGAAAAGAAAGGTCATGTGTCTTCTGTTTGCAAATCCGACCGCATACATGATGTTCATGAACATGACGCTGATTCTGATTCTGTGTTATCTGTCAATTGCGCTTCTTCCCTTTCAGGGAAGTTATTCCTCACTGTCCAAATCCTTGGTCGAAATGTTCGTGTGCAAGTGGGTACCGGTTCTGCTGACACTATAATTAATTCTCAGACGTATCTTCATTTGGGTTCTCCACTCCTGTCACCTGTCACTCAGCAATTACGGACATACAATAAACAGAAGATTTCTCTCTTGGGACAGTTTAATGCTGAGGTATCTTACAAATCCGTCGTTCGCACTGTTCCCATATTTGTGGTCGACCAGAGCAACGCAGAAAATCTTTTTGGTTTCGATGCCTTTCGCGTTTTTGGGTTCTCCATCGATGACTCTGTCAATATTGTCTCTGATGCTATTCCTTATGCTCAACTGGATTCCTTGTCGACGACATTTTTGTCCCTTTTTTCTCCTGGGTTAGGCCGTGCAAACGACTTTGAAGCTCATATCACGCTCAAACCCACTGCTCGGCCTAAGTTTTTTCAGGCTTGGCCCATTCCTGTGGCCCTTAGTGATCGGGTAAAACGGGAGTTTGATCATCTCACTACTTCAGGGGTCTTGCTTCCTGTCACTTCCAATGAGTGGTCCTCTCCTGTCATTGTCGTTGCTAAGCCAAATGGTGATATTCGTCTCTGTGGCGATTTCAAAGCCACTGTAAATGCTCAATGCCTCATTGACACTTACCCTATGCCCCATCCTGAAGAACTGTTCACTAAACTTGCTGGAGGCCAGCATTTTTCTAAAATTGACCTGTCAGTAGCTTATCATCAACTTCTTCTCGACGCTGCTTCCCGGCAGTTTCTGGTCCTGAACACGCCTTTCGGCCTCTATCAATACCAACGCTTGCCATTCGGGGTTGCAAGCGCCCCTGCTCTCTTTCAGCGATTCTTGGAACAATTATTGCTCCCTGTCCTTGGGTGTATCAATTACATGGACGACATTATTGTCACTGGCTGCACCACTGAAGAACATCTTCAAAATCTCCGTACACTTTTTCATGTCTTACAGACTGCCGGTCTTAAGTGTAATCTTCAGAAATCACAATTTTTTCAGGCATCTATCACGTACTTGGGGTTTCAACTTTCTCGGGATAGTATTCGTCTGCTTCAGCAAACTGTCGCTGCGATCGATGCCCTTCCTCGCCCTACATCTGTTAAGGAACTGCAGGCCTTCTTGGGGAAAATAGCATACTATCACAAGTTTTTACCGTCTGCGGCTTTGGTGGCTCAGCTGTTGCATAAAAACGTGCATTTTCACTGGTCCGCGTCTTACGAAGCGGTTTTCCAGAAATTGAAGACTATGCTGAAACAGGCCCCGTGCCTGGCTACTTATCGACCTGGCCAACATCTTGTTCTTGCCACAGACGCCTCTCAATACGGGGTCGGTGCAGTCCTTGCGCACCGTTTTTCTGACGGTTCTGAACAACCCATTGCTTATGCCTCCAAAACGCTCACGGATCCCCAACAAAAGTATTCTCAAATTGAGAAAGAAGCTTTGGCCATTATTTATGCTCTTCATAAGTTTGGTGTTTTTCTCTATGGCTCAAAATGTCATCTTGTTACGGATCACAAACCACTTGTTTCCTTGTTTCATCCATCCATGTCACTTCCCGACAAGGCTGCACACCGCCTGCAGCGTTGGGCTCTTTACTTGTCTCGTTTAAATTATGAGATTCATTTCCGGCCAACGGCTCAACATGCAAATGCTGATGCACTGTCTCGCCTTCCCATGGGTCCTGATCAGGCATTCAATAGGGACGAACGTTTGTGTTTCCACCTGGATGTTGCCGAGTAGTGGGTTGTGAACGGGTTCCGCATCACTGGGGATAGGCTGGCGGCGGCTGCTACGGGTTCTGACCCTACCCTCTCCCGGGTTTTACGCTGTATTCAGAAGGGTTGGCCAGATTGCCCGTCCGCTAAGACTTTTGATCCGTTGTGGAACTACTACGCTTTGCACTACCGCCTCACGGCTAAGGATGGTGTTATCGTCCTCTCCACTGACAATGCTTCGCTGCGTGTTGTGGTACCTGCGTCTTTGCGTGCTTCGGTCTTGCGCCTCCTTCACCAAGGGCACTGGAGTGTGTCTCGCACAAAATCTCTGGCGCGCCGTCGTGTGTACTGGCCTGGCATCGACTCTGAAATAGCACACATGGTCGCTGCCTGCGGCCCTTGTGCGTCACAGGCCGCTGCCCCGAAGTCATGTTTGTCACCATGGCCTTTGCCTGAGAAGCCCTGGGAGCGCATTCATGCTGACTTTGCGGGACCCTTTTTAGGTACTTATTGGCTCCTCGTAATTGGCGCCTACTCTAACTTTCCTTTCATTGTCCGTTGCATGTCGCCTACCACCGCGGCAACCACCAGTGCTCTCGCCCGCATTTTTTCTTTGGAAGGCCTCCCCTCTACTCTTGTTACTGATAATGGTCCGCAATTTGCCTCTTCCAATTTTGCAGATTTTTGTGCCCGTCACGGCGTCATGCATGTCATGGCCCCACCGTTCCATCCACAATCCAACGGTGAGGCTGAACGACTGGTCCATACATTTAAGGCTCAGATGCGGAAACTTCTGACTTCTTCTGCTGCTGATGATGCGCTTCTCCAGTTTCTGGCGTCTTACTGTTTCACCCCTATGGGCGACCACAGTCCGGCTGAGCTCTTACATGGCCCACAGCCCCGCACGCTACTTCATCTTCTGCGGCCTTCCACCACACGGCCGCGTGTGCCTTCACTTGGCCAGTTCACCGCCGACAACCTTGTCTGGGTTCGGGGATATGGCAGGCGGCCAAAATGGAGACCGGGCCGCATCTTAAGACACCATGGCAGACGCCTGTATGAAATCCAGACGGACACGTGTGTTGCAGTGCGTCATTCGGACTAGCTTCGGCCTCGTGTGCCAGCAACGCCTGTTCCGAATGCCGCTACACCACCTTTGGCTCTACCTGATGCTTGGGATCTTGGCATCTCTCAATACTCACAACGCAGCCCTCTCACCATCATCGCGATGCCAGCAGAAGAATGGACGCCACCAGGAGATGTGCCCATGCAGGAACCGGATGACCATCCTTTGTCAGAGCAAATCTACTCGCCTCCTCCTCCAATGGACGCCAACACATCGCTCATGTCTCCTGTCATATCAACTGGACTTGCTGCAGTGGGCAGGTTGGTGCATGGGGCCCCAGCAGATTCGACCCCTATGTCTCCTGGCATCTTGGCCCGTTATCATCGGGGACACTTCTGTCCGTACGGGAAGCCGCCTCCTCGAGAATTTACGGCGAGTCAAACAATGCCTATGGACGTTAGCCATCTCCAGGACACCTCCATAAAGACCAGTGCAACAATTTCAAAGGGTGGAAAAGTGTTGTGACTCGCCGATCATTCAAAGCGCCGCCGCGCAATTACGCGCGTCCTCTACATGCGGCTCTGTCTGCCAGCCATGCAGCAGCTGCGTGACCTAAGCCGCCAGCCGAGCAGCGGCCGCTAGACTGGGACTCAGTGCTCATTCGAATGCTAACGTGTACACATGTCTTGCTTGTCAACTTACTCTGTGACTTGTATGTGTTGTGTCATTCTGAAATATATGTGTTAAACTTGACGTTATAACACAGAGTATTGTCTGTATTGTATGTCTTAATTAGTGAATCATTGTATTGAATTTTGAACTGTTGAATCTTAACGTGTATTTTGATCACGAGATGGATTTGGTTGTCACGAGTCTTTGATGGGTATTTAGTTTAGGGGTTTTGCTATCATTCTCTTAACGCTCTCGCTGTAACTTTATTGTATTTGATAAGGTTATTTTCTGTGTATCGCAACTAAATATAGTAGGACCACTTCCAGTTTATTTGAGATGTCCTTTCTTGAATAAACATTATTCAACATAATTCTCTGTCATCTACATCAGTTACAGACATTAGAATAGAAGCCTTATTATTCAGTTATTCATTTAACTTTTATTTTGTATTTCTGTGTATTTTATTAACTTCCAATTCTAGCCAATGCGTAGACTACTTGAATTCAGCTTCACAGCTACAGGATATTATTTGCAGCCAGTTAGCTGCAGGGCATGAAAGCAAATGTGCATGGCTTGACCCTATGCCTATATTGAGCTACTCTTTTTAAACAGAGCCTTGCTTAGTCAAAGTACATAAAGTACGAATAACAAGTAAATAAGCAGCTGGTTTCCTTGATAGGACTGCTGTTCTGTAGAGCAACTACATGCAGTGATAACCATTAGGCAACCATCCCAGTTGGAGTTTTCTTGTCCAGGATCTGAATCTAACCCCTTTAGAATTGGAACTGTATTTCTAACACTTTACAAGACTCTGTGATCCAGGTCCCAAATGTATTGCATTGATAGGCAGTTTGTGAGGGGGGCCCCAAGCATAAGATTTTGTGCCAGTTTCATGTGTGGGAATCGGTAGCAAAAGTTGGGTGTGGTGAAATCAGCCACAGAATTTCAAGAAAGTAGATGAATGCTATGAAGAGGCATGCTGAGTTCGAGTCTGCAGTGACTAGCAGCACTGAAGACTTCATTGGCTGCACTGCGGCAGTGGCGGCCACGGCAGCACAGAACACTGGTGCCAACTTCTAGTTCATCAGTGTCAGCAACAGCATCGCCATCAGCAGCATCTACACTTCTGGCAGCAGAAGTACAACACAAGCTGCCAACATGACCAATAAGATCAGTACTGCTGCCGATAGCCTTAATATGTTTGAACCCACAGGGTTACCGTCAGTAATGGAGCTTCCAGTAATTAAGCAGTCACCCAGCATGTTTGGTTCAGATAATGTGAGTGGGCCAGATAGTCCAAAGTTTGAACGTGGTAATGTTGATAGAGACAATATTAGTGAGGCACATAGTCCAAAATCAGAGACGGTATATGTAATTGTGAATGATTCTATGGCATGGTTGAAGGAAATTCTGACAAATCTAAACTCAAGAATGGGGGTATTGCGTACAGAGATAGGATTAGTAGAAACAGAGACAGATTCAGTAAAAACAAGTGTAGCAGAAACAATAAAATCTTAGGTGAAGAAAATTAAATTGGATATAAAAGGTATGACTAATTCAAAATTAGAAGGTGTAAGGGCGAATGTAGACAAAATTTCTGAGGAGGTTGGCGGGTTAACACCAGAGTCGATCCCGATCCAGTGGAAAAGGGTTTCGGGGACAAGTTGGAAAAGATACATTATGAGCTGGGTGGCAAGGTGAAGAATTGTGTGCTGAGGCAAAAAGCATTTGAGGAAGAGTAGCAGAGTGTGAAAAAAAGGTTGTGAAAAATAGAGAAGACGGTTAGAAGCAAAGATTAATAAGGAAGCTGTGCAACATGAACAGCGGTTTAAAGGCATGAATGCAGAACTAAATTCTGTAGTAGCAGATCAGGCTACTAATGTGACAGGTTTTCTGTGGATTAATTCAGGAACAACAGTGTGTTTTGCAAATGATGGAATATATCATCCAGTTGATTTTCTTTCTGCATGTAAAGATAGTTTAGTGAGAAGAGACAAAAATTAAGTTTGCTACTGGGCATCTTGAGGGCAGTGCACAGTCATGGACAAATTTATTGAGTACTTCATTTACTGCCTGTGAAGTGTTTGAGAATTGTTTCCTGAACAAATTCTAGAGTGAAGCAAAGCAAATGCAACTTCAGAATGAGTATTTAAATGGACCAAGTTTCAAACACAGAAGTGGATTGATGCCGGATTTTTGTGTGCATGATCTCACTAAGTTGATACATATAAATCATTCACTGGGAGTGTTGACTGAAATCACAATGCTCAAGAGATGTCCACTTAGCTTTTTGAAATGGGATCTTGTCCACAGCCCAACAAATTCCATTGATGAGTTTTTAGATTTTATTTACAAACTTGAACAAGGATTGAAATTCAAGCCACATAATGGGGAAAATAGTTAGGAGGATGGACGCCTAAATGGGAATTACAATAATCACCAAAATAGCTATCACTGTAATAATAATTTTCACAGGGGAAATGAATGGTAACAGCAACTTTCATAATGATAATCAAAATCGGGAACGAAGATTTGAGGAGCAGGAGCTTCACGCCAGAACGTGAGGTTGGGAAACTAGAGATTGCCCATCTCAGGTTCGGAGGTAACAAAATTAACTGGCAATGAAAAAGACAAGCTATTTTAAAAATTCTGTGGGTGTCGAAAATTCGGCAAAGCAGCCACAAATGTTGGCTGCCTAGAAGTGGTACAAGGTGAAGCGAAGTAAGAATAAAGTGGGGAATAATTTTAAGTGGCGCAGCCATAGAAATGACGCAAGAAATATACAATGTGTAGAAAGAGTTAATAATGATTGTATGGGGCTGGAGAATTTATTTGGTCAAAGGAAAGTGAATGATGGAATGAATGTATGTTTGTTGAAAGATTCTGTGAACAAAAGAGAGGCAGAGGTGGATTTGAATTTGATGGAGATGGAATGTATGACAAATTCTGATGAGACACTGGTCAGTAGCAACAATTATAGTAAAATAAGTGAAAATGTATATAGAGAGGTTTGCATTGATGGATATATGTGAGGATATCTTTGAAGGTGGTGAAGCTGTGGTCTCATCAGCTGGAGGTGAATTTTATTATGTATCCATGGCTGTGGGTGATTTATTGTTAAAGGAAGGTAAAGACGATGTTTCAGGCACTGAAGTTGCAAAGTTGAAGCCACTGATCTAGGTATCGTGGAGGAAGATTTATTGTTATTGATGGATGTGAACCAATGGCTCTTGATGAAAACTTGAATTATGAGTGGATGTGGAAGGATGAATGTGAAAGTAAAGTGTTGGATGGTAGATCAGATTACAAAGTGTCGTAGCAGTCTGAGAGTAGAGAAAATGTTTGTAGACAAAGGTAGATCCAAGTTTGGCACAGTTTGAATGTACTATGAATTCTAATGTGGGATGATGCAATTGGGGCAATTATAGTATACTGGTGGAGGTTGACGGAGTTAGTGCTGGTGCTTTCCGATAGATGTTAAGGGGGGTAGGACATCAAACGGGCCGACTTGGAGCAGGAGAGGCACCACAGGACATTTTAATTTCAACTGTCTATACTTTCACAAGTAAATTCATAAAACTTTGTCAGCATAACCTGGAAGGATTCAGGATTCACACTCGTAGCAGCGGAAGTTCAAAAACATAACAAAATAATTTTTTTTACATGTGAAATTTCATCATTTTTTCACTTACTATTAGCTGCATTTGTAGCTATAGGTACACTTTTCTTCATAAGTAAGAGAGACTGTTCGATGAATTTTGCACGGCATACAAACCATACTTACAGGTGTCTGAAATTCTAGAATCTATTTAATTTATGAAAAAATGAATGAGCTGTTACGTTTTAAACTTTATGTTTAGAAAAAAAATCCATTTTTGTAGTTAATCATCTCAATTTTTACCACGGTTTTTAATAGATTTGGAAAATTCTAATGTTTCATACACCTGTAAGTATGGTTTGTATGATGTGCAAAATTCATCAAAGAATCTCTCTTACATGTGAAGAAAAATGTACCTATAGCAACAAATGCAGCCAACAGTTAGTGAAAAAATGATGAAATTTCATATCTAAAAAAAAATTATTTTGTTATGTTTTTGCACTTCCACTGCTATGAGTGTGAATCCTGAATCCTTTCTGGTCATGCTGACAAAGTTTTATGAATTTATTTGTAAAAGTATAGACAGTAGAAAATAAAATGGCCTGTGGTGCCTCTCCTGCTCCAAGTCGGCCCCTTTGACATCCTACCCCCCCTTAATGGAGTCAATTGTGATAAAGTTTACAGTATATCAGCAGAAATAAGTGAGGATTTGTTTAAGAGAGACAAAGTTTTGAGTTGTATGGTTAATTATAAGAATGTTCCAGCTACTGATATTGTTAATTCAGAAGAAGGGAACAGGGTATTTTATGCTTACGAGGAAGATAAGACAAAGGATTTTGAGGGTGATTTAAACCCTACAGATGAGTTGGAGGTAGATCAAAAGAATCTAGGAATTTATAATATGATTGAAAGTTGCTCTGAAATTATTATGTGTACCATGAATATGGAAGAAAAAGGAAGAGTTGTTGAAAATGATCTTTTGGGGGAGCAGTGTTCAAAGAGGAGTGAAATCAAAGACATGCAGCCTGTAAGAGAAATGAAGGATATTGATGGAGAAAGAAAGTATGCATTTCTTGAATCTAAAAGTGATGTGCCAGTGGTACTCATAAATTTTGTATGTGAACGTAAGAGTCCATTGGTGGATGAGGAAAGAGAACTTGAATTCGAGCAGATGAGAAAAAGGCAAAAAAAGTGAGATTCAAAAGTTACTCTCACTGACTGGATTAATATAAGCAGCAACAGTGGCAGGTTTGCACCTTGTAGAAGAAGAACATGGTGAAGTGTGTAAATAAGTGTATTTTCATGTTTAATTATAAAAATTTTGAGGGATATTTCTGTTTTGTGAAAGGTGTAAGGTGTAAAGGTAAAGTATGAAAGCACAATTTAGTACAAGGAAGGAGTAAACATTGGTCACACAAATTTTGCTGTGCAGAGGTTGGCAGAATGTAAATAAGTTTCATCATTTGTGAAAGAGGGGAATAAATTGTATTGTACATAAGAATTGGAGAGAAATTTCAAGGCGTTATTTAAATATGTACTTCTAGTATTTTGCATGGGTTTCTCGTGTAATGTGTATGATTTACTTGTAATTATTGTTTGCACAAAATTTGGATCAGGGAGGTCTGAAGACCTTGTTAAAATTTTGCTTGTGGTAGTACAACTGCAGTTATGTGCAATGTATGAGTTAAGTTTGTGAGGGTATATTACGTGGGTTAATTCTGTGATGTGTGTTATTTTGGAAGGGTTCTAAATAGAATTGTTTGTAAAAGTTTGGGGACAACTTTGTAATATGTTTTAGAGAATAATGAAAGAGAAAAGAGTTTTCTTCTGGAAATAGTATATTGATGAATCTAGACTGCAGTTATCTGCCGAGTTGAAAGTCAATAAATGGCAAAGAAATGATAAAACATTTGTTGATTTATGGCGCACGAAAGACGTATTTTCTAGTGAGAACATGGATAGAGTGTTTGAAATGCTGAGCTGAATCAAGTGTTTTGCCTATGCCTATTAATCAGTGTTTTTGCTTGCTGTCCTGTTTGTGGATGTATCAATTTCACTGGAGAGGGTGTTTAGTGTCTGCTCTATTGGGATTCAGGAAGCCGTATGATTGTTGGTAATTAACACCACAGTCGTATTTTGACAGTTATCGTCCTTCAGCACTGACAGTGATTGCAGATTTATGCATGTTTTGGCAGAGTGCTTGGCTAAGGGTATCATGAATTTTAACAGAGGCAGCTGGACTGTGAACCATCTAAACTTTGACACCGGTAGGCTGGTCATGTGCTGTGTCTGTGAAAGTGAAGTTCTATGATGTAGTGGTAAAAGCAAAGGTGCTGTCAGGTGAGCGCAAAAGTGCTAAAAACTAAAGAGAGAGAGAGCTGAGCTGAAAGTTACTTCAAAATTTATGTGTTTATTTGGACATTTAATCAATATGCCATAATTTTTACAATTTGTGTTAGATTTAGTAAGTGTATGCTGTTAAGATGTTATGACATATCCTGGGAGGTACATGCTGTGTCATACACCATCCCAAATGTACTTACATTATTGTTCTGACAAGCAAGTAGAGTATTCCATTTATTATTTTATGTGTGTATTTATTATGTTAGGTATGTCAAATTTGGTGCAACATAATGTGCCAAATTAGCCAGCTAATGCACAACATTAAATGGAGGTGTGTAATGTTATCTGTATGTAGGCGAGCTAGTTGGCCACCTAGAGTTGGCACAAGGTAAAGTGAATATGTTTACGAAGCTGTGCAGACCCAGGGCCAGTAGCACAACATGGCCGCCACAGCCGCTCTAGGCGAGCCATGTGCAATAGGAAAGGACCGGATGTGGGAAAAGCCCTAACCTGGGATTTTAGATGGCTGTTACTCACATGGTCTTTGTGCAGGAGATGCTCCAAGAAATGGTAGAGTGTCAGAAAACCTTAAAGATGGCTAAGCTACAGCTCTTGGAGATTTGACAATGCCTTACATCAAATATTAATGCAAATCTGAATATATTTGCGATCTCAGAAAAGTGAGGCACATCCAATGACACAACAGTATCTCAATATCTTTAACACTACACAAGTTCATATCTCGTCATGAATAAACATTTTCAAAGTGAATTTTGTTTGCTTCAGGTGATTTCAAGAAAACTGTTATCTCAGGTGATAGCATGGCACTATAGCTATCACCTCTGAAACCTATGTATCTCTATCTTTTTTATTTCTTGATTAATTACATCTTTTATATCTTTTTTATTATGCACCTGTTTGTCAGACCATTGCATTCTTCACATTTACTCAGCAAATGAGCACAACATGAATACCTCATATTCTGTCATGCTTGTGTGTTTACTTGAAGGACTATTTACTATTTAGCCAGTAACTTTATTTAAATGTTGATTGAAAGTGTTATTAAAAAATTGTGCTAATTTAAAATTGGTCAGTGGCATGTGTTAGTGAACACCACCATTAAAAATTGCCAAAAGACACCTCTTGTCAAGAAGGCATAAATAATTTTTTAAATTACATTTAACAGTAATGTTTAGTCATTTAATGTGAGCACGCTTGTGGAAGAATACTGGTTTATTTATTTATAAACCAACTATTACTTATATTTGTAAATGATCTGCGTGTAACTTGATGTTTATAACGTTTCTTTTATTTAAATATTGTTGTAATATGTTAGTTTAGTGTGAGAAAGTGGTCATCTTGAATCAAATCATGTCTGTAGAGCTTAAGGGTGATGTATTTTTGTTGGGAATGGTCTTAGGCCAATGAGAGTTGGAACTTGGCAGAACACTGCTGGAGTCAATTGGAGACTTGGATTTTCCAAGTGAAGTGCTCAAGCGAGTGAGTCTGGAGACTTCAGGCTGAGTGCTGGAAGAAGGCAGACCTAACCTTGGTAACGAGCATGATTCAATTGTGGACATGTTTGATTCTGAGTGGTGAATGGCTAAAGTGATTTTATGATTCAAGAGGTCTTAATGTGCCCCAGAGTAGGACTTTTAACTACTTCCACTTGTAATACAGAACTGCGCATAGACAGAGTATGAGTTACTGTTATTTATATTACGTGAATCATCGTGTTGGACTCTGAACTATTTTGAACTGTTGAATCTTTTGTGTATTGGGATCATGAAATGGATTTAATTTTCATGAGTCTTTGATGACTATTTAGCCTGGGGATTTTGCTGTCATTCTCTTAATGCTCTCAACATAACTTTACTGCATTTGATAAGGGTAATTTCTCTCTGTATCTCAGCTAAATATAGTATGACCACTTTCAGTTTGTTTGAGATGTCCTTTCTTGAATAAACATTATTCCGCATAATTCTCTGGCATCTACATCAGTTTCAAATATTAGAATAGAAGCTCATTTATTCATTTAACTCTTATTTTCTATTTCTGTGTATTTTATTAACATGCAATTCCAGCCAGTGTCTAGACTATTTGAGTTCAGGGTCACAGCTACAGGTTGTTATTTACAGCCAGTTAGCTGCAGGGCATGAAAGCAGACATGCACGGCTGGATCCTATGACTACATCAAGCTATTCTTTTTAAACAGAACAGTGTATACCCCAGGTACATAAGGTACGAGTAACTCCAAGTAAAGATGCAATTGCTTTGCAGCTTCTGTTCGGAGCAGCAACTACACCCAGTGGTAACCGTTAGGTACCCGTCGCAGAGCACAGCTGCTCATTATGGTTTAATAGATATGAACTCTCGCACGGGGGGTGGGTATGTGAGGAATTGGAAGCTTCCACGTTAGACGGCTAATAGAGCATGTGAGAAAAGTAGCAGAGAAGTCGAGAAGGAAGGCCAGTGTACGAGTATGTTTGCTGTGAGGTCTTGTCCAAAATGTGAAAGACACTCTGCTGGCAATATTGAATGCATTGGATGCACATAGCTGTAAATTGTGACTTGTGTTGATTCTGTGGACTGGATGCTGAACCAACCCTCAGTTCCTTTAGATGGCTGGCTGAATCATTAAAGACAAGATGCCCAGTACACGAGATTGAAGTATGGCTTACTATTTGCAGTGTCAAAAACACAAATGGGCTGAATTCCGCTGTTTTGGAGCTTGGTGGAAGAAATTAACCAGAGGCTCAGATGATTCTGTGACAAATTTTAGTGAGTTGATGATACCTTAAACAAATCTGGTGTTCATTACACAAAGGAAAAAAACCACTCAGGTGACAGATTACGTTTGTTGTGTACATAGGATTTTTTTTTTTTTGTGTCGGAGGAAACCTTTCCTAGTATTGTTGGTGAATTATTTAGCGTAAATGGGGAAAGGAGTGGATCAGCCACAGTTAGTTATATGTTCCATGGATCATTATGCACGATAGACCGTAATGATGTGGAAAAAGTTATTTAAATTGACATCATACATGTGGCTACATTCTGAACATTTTTTAAGTTTTTTTTTTTTTTTAATCATGATTGGTTTCTCTGTCTTAAGCGTACTGCAGTTAATTAAAAAGAATTTTGCACCAGACAGGTTTTGCTTTTATTTACAAAGCACCTTCTGTGGTCATTCTGCAAATTGGATACATATGTTTGTACAATTTTGGTTGTGTTAGATTAAAAAATAGCATGTTGTTTGTAGAGTATGTGTGCAATTTACTTATGGTGTTTCTACATCTTGGGTAATATTCTCCAAACCATCGCTTCTTCTTTCTTTGAAAGCAGAGGTTGATGTCGAAAGAAACTTCATTACACTTGACGGTTTTTGCCTTTTTGCATTTTTTCTTATAGTGCATTTGTGTTACTTACACATCACCTCAGGTTTGGAAATCGAACCGAAGTTGCGTGTGTTCTCACTCAACACAGTATTACAGTGTTTATGTTGTTCACTTGTTTTTCGTGTAGGTTGTGAGCACTGCCAACCTGTGAACTACTATTTTTATATATTTCGTGTGTGTGTGTGTGTGTGTGTGTGTGTGTGTGTGTGTGTGTGTGTAAAAATTAGTGAAAAATGTCTTGTATGTTTGGCAGTGTGTGAGGAGAGGAGATTTGGGTGGTGGAAGCGGGGGGGGGGGGGGGGGGGGGGGTGGATCGAACCACTACTTGCAAACAACACCCCCCCCCCCCCCCCCCCCCTCATCCACTGCCATCTGCTCTCACATTTCTGCCGAACAACATTCAAGACACTTACACACACACACACACACACACACACACACACACACACACACACACGAATTATTAGTATACAAATAAAAAGTAGTAGTAGTTTCACATAACTTTAGTTTGATTTCCAAAATTGAGGTGAAGTGAGTTGTAAGTAACACAAATGCAGCATAAGAAAAAGTACAAAAAGTGCCAAGTATATGTGGGTGTAATGAAGTTTCTTTTGACGTTAACTTCTGCCAACAGGGGGAAGAAGCAGTGGTTCGGACAATTTGTAAACAATGGGAAGAAACACCGTAAGTCAACTGCACACCAGCTTTGTAAACAACATGCTGTTTTTAATCTCAAACAATCAAAAAAGTAGAAATGTATGTTTCCAATTTGCAAAATGACCACAGAAGATGCTTTGTGAATAAAAGCGAAATGCGTCTGGTGTAAAATACTCTTTAATTAATTGCAGTAAGCTTAAGATGGAGAAACCAATAATAATTGATTTTAACAGCTTCTGCAGAAGATAGTAATGCAAACAAACTTTTTTTTTATTTTATATTACAAAAAGAAGAAAGATACATAGATCTGTATTACTAATTCCTACCTATCCCCATTTAGACATCACAGTAATCAAAATTCTTCTGCAGAATAGGAGTAGTCAAGAAGAAACTGTCTCAGTTTGTTTTCAAATTTTACTTTGGTATCTGTCAGGCATTTTATATCACTGGGTGAGTGATGAAATAGTTTTGTTCTGGTGCTGTGCACCCCATTTTGTGCTAAAGAGAGCCTTTATGTGGAGTAATGAATGTCATTTTTCCTTCTGGTATTGTAATTATGTATCTCATTGTTCCTTTTGAACTGATTGGATTATTTACAATAAATTTTATAAGAAAATAAATACTGTGAAGCAGTAGTTACAATATCGAACACCTATGATCATCTACAAGATGATCATGAGTGAGCACCACTTATTATTCTTACAGCATGTTTTTTCCCAATGACTTTCTTTCTTAAAGATGAGCTACCCCAGAACATTAGTCCATAAGTCATTATTGAATGAAAATATGCAAAATATGTCAACTTGCTGATTTCTCTCCCCAAGATTTGGAATGATTCTAAGTGTGGCTGAACGAAGTTGTTTTAGAAGTTCCAAAATGTGCTTTCTCCAATTTAAATTGTCATCAATATGGACACCTAAGAATGTTGAAGTGTCCACCTTATTTATTATTTCCTCACTTATCGACTGATGACCATAGATGTTAAGTCCCATAGTGCTCAGAGCTCTCCTCACTTATCATTGGTGTAGTACACCCAGATGTACAGGACTGAATATGTTATGTCTTTTTAAAATTGAGGGTAAGGCCGTTCACAGAAAACCAGTGAATGACACTTAGTTTATCATGTTTCTGTTTCTATATTATGCTTGGATTGATTTCAATACTAGTTTCATCTGCAAAAAGAACTAATTCTGCTTGCTGTATGTTAGATGGAAGATTGTTTACATATGTGAGGATCAATAGTGGACCTGTGATTGAGCATTTGGGAACCCTATACATGTTTTCTCCCCAGTCAGAATTATGTCCCAGGATTATATTGGTCAGAATACTAAGTATAGCTTTCTGCATTCTTCAGGTTAGATATAACAATATCTGTTGTTTGGCTATACCGTCAATCCCGTAAAGCTTCAATTTATGTAGGAGAATACTGTGATTCACATAGTCAAATGCCTTACATAGGTTGCAGAAAATACAGGAGGCACAGCATGCAGTCAGTCAGTCTCAAGACTGGTAGCCACAGTGACCATCTGTGGTTGCCAAAGATTCACATTACCACAACAACACTTCCCATGTGCATTTCACTTCAGTTTAGGTCCGCTTTTTGTTACGTGGAATCTTTGTTGTGTGCATAAATTTTGTTTCTTTTCATTTCTTGCAGTTGTAGGGTTAATATGTTATGTGTTGTGTGACACTGAGCAGTGTCTGAAACAATGTTGTCAAATGTTTGGAAATGTTAGACATCACTCCGTTGGGCCAGGGACTGCCATATGAGGTCAGTCGGGACAAATGGTTTGCATGTTACGTGCATACTTTGATGCAAGAAAACTTAATGGTGTGCAAGAAAACTTAATGGTGGCCTTCTTCTCACTTTTAAAACTCCTGCAGGTTTGAACGCAAACAAAAGCTCTGTTCTGGGGATACCCAAGAAAAAGATTGGGGAAAAAACAGAAAGCTAGAAAATCAAGGGAAACATTTTATGGATAAGCAGGTTACCAAGATAGATTCATTTGCTGAGGACACAATTCACTGCCTTGCTTATAATCATTATTGCATAAAGGAACATGTGGCACTCAACAAATTACTAGCCACCCTTAAGGAAGCAGGTCTTTGTCAAGGCAATTACTTATTATCATTTAGAGTTCCGTGAAACGTGGGTTTTCATGATGGACATTTCTATGACCATGATTGTTGATAGAGAGAGAAGGAAGGGGCTGTGGTGAATCTTGTTGAAATGATGTGCCTCGATGAAATTCAAGTCAAGTCTCTCATGTAGTCAAGCAGGACTTGAAAGATGACATGACTAAAGAAACTGTTGAAAGATGCCATGACTAAAGAAACCGTAGCAATATCTTCCAGCAAGGGAAGCAGTCTTATTCTTTCCATAGTGTCCAGGAAACCTTGATATCTTGAATGCATGGAAAATGGTCGCAAATTTTCATAATTGGGGAAAAACCTTTTAATTTTATTCAAAAACCCTGATTTTTTTAAAAAATTTAATGTATCCGATATTTATTGATATATTATCTGTAAACTGTATGTAATATTTCGAATAGCATTTGAATGTTTAAAGAGAGAGCTACATGTTATGAACTTACTAAATATCGGTGATCCATTGTGTACACAAAGATTTGTAACTGTTTCATATCCATTGAGCTTTTACACAAGGTCATCCAAGGAAGCTGATTGGTGCCATTGCGTGGTACACTTTGTACCATAGTTATCATGATGGCTTTTTTGTCAGTCCCTGGGCCAACAGAGTAATGTCTAACATTTCCAAACATTGCTTCCAAGTCAGGTACAAAGTACTGATCAGCTATTATGGTACGGGTGTAACACAGAAGTAATAAGTTCTGGAAATGCACCTTATAGAGATGTTTGTGTTAAATTTAGTACAGTTTTCCTAAAGGTACTTTAGGCATTCTTGTTCAATTTAGTACAATATTTGAATGTAAATTAAGCCTGTTGAAGCATTTATTATAACAACTGTTAGAACTTTGTTGTTGGCAGCAGTCAAAAACAAGGCATCATAGGCACAAAGACTACTCACTTGTATTGAAAAGATCTATGGGGCTGAAAGACTGCTCGACAGTGACAGGCTGATGTAATATTATGATTAAAGACGCTAGCCTTTGTTTTTACCATAGGGTAACCTGTCATCTTGTGTCAATAAATCTATAGCTTGTGACTGCTTGCTTGGACATTTTGCCAAGCAGAGCAGTAATAACTTTGGGAGGGGTGTAATGAACATTTATGTGGCCGTGGGATGAAGAAAGGTGTGGGGAAGCAGTACTGGCAACTTCATGCTTCGTACCAATCACTTGTTATGGTAGAAATTATGCACAGGAATAACAAGCACATATATAGAGACGTTTACATTAAATGTGGTGCTTATTTGTGGTAATGTAATTAAATTAAGGCTGTTTTAAGACAATTTATCCAATCTGGAAGAGATGAGTGACATTTTAAACACTTATGATCGTGTCACATTTTGCAGCATTTATACAATTATTGGTATTGAGTAATTATTCACCCCACTAAGGAACATGCCTGTTTCCATTTTCTTCCATTCGCGTGACTGTGCAACATTTATAATAATTTTTCTCACTTCACCCTGTGTGAACAGAGTTGTAGATATGGATGGGCCCAAGGTAGCTTCTTCATTCATTATTTTTCCACTCATGCATCTGCACAGATCAGTTTCAAACAGGTGGCTATTCACTGTGTAATGGTTACTTACTACAGTGCCACACACTGTTGGATTGCATTGCTTGGTAGCAGTTCAAAGTAGAACAAAGTACAGTAGCTAAGAGACCAAGAAAACCGGTTTCCTTCAATTGTGTTCTTGTATTTGGCAGTTCTTTCACTTTTAAGCAGTTGAATAAAGTTAGAAAAGGCTTTAATGACAAACAAAGAAAATGTGTAACTGCATAGACATAAAATAAAAGAATGCATGCTTGGCAGTCAAAGTAGGTAACACTGTGAACAAGTTCACACCAGAGCAGTTTGTTTAAATTGCTTTTTGGTCCCTGAGGGTGTTGAAATCTCAAAAATGCCAAAATTGTGTGCAGGCACAATGCGATATGAAAAGTCCTATGAGCTTCTATTTCTGTGGGTTGCTCTTAATCCCAAAATCAGTACAAATGGTTTTTGTACCTGTTGATTTCTTTCTTGCATCAATTTTGACATGGGAAAAAGTCCTTTGGAAATTTATGCTGAGAGCATAAAGCATAGGAGTTTCAGTGTAAATTTGCAAAAGTTACTGCCACTAGAGGCACTTGTGTAACGATCTGAAACTTCAATGACGGATTTTGTTAATATCAATGGTACATCATTCCAAGGTATTTTTATGAATAACTTTTACACAATTTATAGTTTTTTAAATCATATATTTTTAGTGTGTCTATACATTTGTTTGAAATACAGTAAAACTTGCTCAAAACAGAATTGTCTGGAACTAAAATAATTTTCCAAATTGGACAAGTTTCCAGATTATGCAAAAACTCACTGGGCTATGTAAAATTTGTCAGATATCATGCACAAAAGTACAGTAAAATTTTTTAATTACGCATATACTGTATTTGCGACCTTCACTCCAGCACAGTAGATGTTCATTTACTGTATATTGGACAATAGAACACTGGTCTATTACACTAATTGATAAATAACACAGCATTTCTATATTTTTACTCAAACTTTAAATTCATTTATTATTGTATGTACATACATATTATTCCCATGTTTCTTCTTCTTCTTCTTCTGCTTTTACAGCCTCATTGGACCACTTCAGTCAATCATTTCTGGTCCTCTTCTTTGGTATTTTCCCCTTCCGAGTGGCCCAGTATCTCTTCATTCGTTCCGATGCTTTTCGTCATTCCTTATCTGTAAATACCCTTTTCATTGTATGTCGGTTGTCAATTTTTGGTTTAAATCTTATTTCTGTGTCCCTCAACTTCTTTAAATTTGGCGTTTTGTCCTGCAAATCATCCAGAGTTATTTCCAGTTCTTCCATATCCTCTCTTATTTCCTTAAGCCATCCTCCTTGTTGTTTCAAATTCCAGAGTTTCTCAATAATTTTCCTTGATAATCTGGTTTCTGGTGTCCTCAGAATGTGACCACAAAAAGAGATCCTTTTCTTTCGTATAGTATCAGTGATGGGCTCCAGTTCTCTGTATACCACTTCATTTGGAACTATCTGCCATTGCCCAGCTTTTTGATATTTCTTATTTATGCATGTTCTAGCAATTCTTCTCTCTACTTTTAAAATTTTGTCAATTCTGTTTTTCTGGGTGACTTTAAAAAGAGTTTCACTTCCGTATGTAACCTCTGGTTGAACCACCGTCTTGTAATGTTTTAATTTTGTTTTAATTGATAGACATTTTTTATTGTACGTAGACCATGTTAGTTTTTGAGCTTTTATCATTTTATTAGTTCTTGCTCGCCATGCAGGTTTCTCGTCCAATTTATGTGTTATAATTTCACCCAGGTATTTAAATTGTTTCACAATTTTAATTTCCCTATTGTTCACTGTGATGTGATCTATTACAAGTGGATCCGTTACCATTATTTCAGTCTTTTCAAATGATATCTGGAGTCCTAATTTTTGTGCTATATTTTGTAAGCTTGTTATTTGTTTCGTGGCTTCCTGAATATTATTAGCTAGTAATGCTAGGTCATCAGCAAATCCCAAGCAATTTAGGTTTATTTTATCTTTCTTAGTTCCAATTTTAATATTCATAGGATTTTCCTTGTACCATTCTCTCATTACATATTCAAGAGCACAATTGAATAGCAATGGTGATAAACAATCTCCCTGTCTCAACCCTGTTTTAATCGTAAATGGTTCAGATATTTCTCCTCTAAATTTTACTTTGGATTTGGTGTTTGATAAGGTTAACTGTGTCATTTTTATTAATTTAGGATGAAGTCCAAAATTCCTTAATATTTTCATCATTGAAGATCTATGGATGCAATCATACGCCTTTTTGAAATCTACAAAGGTTATGACTAGTTGTTTTTGCCTTCTTTTGTAGACATCCATAACTAACTTCAAGGTGATTATCTGTTCTGGGCAGCTTCTCCAGGATCTAAATCCTCCTTGATATTCTCCCAGTTCCAGTTCTAGTTGATCTTTACAGCGGTTGTATAGTATTCTTGACATGATCTTATACGTGCAGTCCAAAAGGGAAATTCCTCTATAGTTGTCTGGATTTGATTTTTCTCCTTTCTTATGTAATGGATGTATTATAGCAGTAGTCCAATTTTCTGGTAATTTCTCTTCATTCCAGATTTTTACTATGCATTGGTGTAATGCTATCTTTACTGGTTCTGCTGCATATTTCCAAAGTTCAGCAAACGTTTGATCTTCTCCATTTGCTTTGTAGTTTTTGAGTTCTTTCAAAGCTCTGTGGACCTCATTAATTGTAGGTGGATTTATATTTTCTGCTGGTGTTTTAATTGGGGTTTCTGTGTTTATCTGAAGAAGTTCTGGGGGATCTTCACAATTTAGTAACTTGTTAAATGTTTCTGCTAGAATTTCTGTATTTTTACTATTGCTATGGGCTAGGTTATTATCTTTATCTTTTAACATTAATGTTGGAGGCTCATATCTTTGTAATTGTCTGCCAAATATTTTGTAATAGTCTCTTGAGTTTGTTTTTTCACTATTTGTTTCTATCATTAGAAGTATATCTTTTTGGTACTGACGTTTAACTCTCCTTATTATTTTTTGTGTTGTCTTCCTTTGTTTTGTGAGTTCCAAATATGATTTTTCTGTTTTTTCATTTTGATGCCTTAACCAGGCTTGGTGTCGATCCAACACTGCTTCATCACATTCATCGTTCCACCACTGGTGTTTTTTCCTTGGATTTATAGGGGCAACTTGTTCAGCTATTTGTTTCAATTTGGGAATTATTTCTTCCAGATCATCTGTTATTTTTATATCCCTGGTTTGTGCTTCATAATCCTCATTTTGTATCAGTTTATGAGGGTCATAGGTTCTCTTCTTCTTCTGGTGGGATTTTTTCTTTGCTAATGGGGTTAATTTAATTTTAATTTTTATCATGTAATGATCTGATCCGGTATCTGTCCCTCTCAGTACTTTCACATTGTAAATTTCCTTGTGGTAATTCTTATCCATGCAGACATGGTCCAGTTGCCATTCTCCTTTTTTCCAGTCTGGATGTTTCCAAGTTTTTAGTTTACTTGGTCTTCTCTTAAAATACGTAGACTTTGAGATCATGTCATGGTTTCTGCAAAATTCCACTAGTCTTATGCCATTTTTGTTTGTTCTTCTTTGTGCTGTCCATTTCCCTATTATGTCTCTATATCTCTTTTCCCTTCCTAACTGGGCATTGAAGCCTCCAATTAAAATTTTGATGTGATTTTTATTAATGTTATTCGTCGCTTGATCTAAGAGCTCCCAAAATTTTTCTACCTCTTCTCTGCGTTCTTTTTCATTATTTTTATCATTTGTCGGGGCATGGGCATTTATTATTGTGTACATTTTATTTGCAGCTTTTAGAGTTAATGTTGAGAGCCTGGGAGATTGTGCTTTAAATTCTATTATGGACTCTATTATTTTCAGACTCACCACGAATCCTGTTCCAAATTGTGGACACTGTTTCATGACTCTTTTCCCTGGTATTCCCTTATAAATCCTATATCCTTGTGATTCTATCGGCTCCTGATCAGTATTTCTCATTTCTTGAAGTCCGGTTATGAGAATCCCCTTGCGATCCATTTCATCCATCAGAATTTTGAGTTTGCCTGGTTGTATGAGGGAATTTATATTGTGTGTCGCAATGTAGTTTATTTGTCCTGTCTTGAGTTTTGGTCGTCTGTCCGTTTTGGGTATTTTCAGATGCTCCGACTCATCCAAGTTATCTTTCAGGTGACTGCCCACCGTATCCGAGTGCAGTCTTCCTTGGTTATTGCCAAGCGGTGGATTATTCCTTGAAAGATTTCCTTCCATGTTTGACTTTCAAAGGTAGTCAACCTTGTATGGAGCAAGCTCCGAGTCACAACTACGGTTGTTAGCCGTAGAGGTTGTTTAGTGTTTGGTCCGCGAGAGCTATTTTATTTCGCTCAAGTCCGCCGGTAAACCGGTGAGGACCCCCCTATCCGCCACCTGGGACGCGCCACGTCGGAGTATCACCTCTCCGCCTGCTACGACACCGTAGTAGGTTCGTGGATTCCCATGTTTATTCAATTTACATTTCACTTTTTTCACCACATATCGAGGAGGGAAACTTGTTTTAATTTCCTGTTCAAAATTGTTTTTTCTAGGCAAGTTCTTGCACCATACAATAGTTCCAACAAGTTGGTAGAATTTGTGTGTGCTGCAAATTGCATAACATTATTAATGTGTGCAGTGGCTTCTTCAGGTGTATTAATTTTGCTCCTTGTCTTCTTCTTTTGTTTCTTCATCATTATCCTCTGTGTTAAGGATTTCTATTAAATCTGTTGCTAAAGTGAAAGTGCAATTGACAGAAAGTCTTCACTTCAAATGTAATCATCTGCACTACATGAAATGTTCTGCATTTTCATTTATTCAGCAAGTGCCGCTGCAGTTTCTTGAACTTTGATGACCACAGATGCATCTTGTTCTTGATCCCCAAATTCTGCTTTGTTGAAGCACTGTGTGACAGTTTCGGGTTTTATTTCCTTTACTGCCAAGCCAATCCAATTTACTGCATCCAGTACAGAAACTGACCGTGCAAGAGCAAATGCACTTTCGGCTTCTTCAACACTAAGAATAAGAGATTGCATCAGTAATCGCCTGTAATGACACTTGAATGTGTAAATAATCCCATGGCCCATGGGTTGTGTGAGGCTGTTTGAACCTGGAGGGAACCAAGCCAATTTCATATTTGATAACGTTACTTTCGGGTGGCAGGTTGCATTGTCTAGGAAAAGGAAAACTTGGTGATTTCCTTTTTTCATTTTGGCATTGAAAGAGCCCACCCATTCGTCCGTAAGACCTCTCACCATCCACGCCTTTTTATTGCTTCACCATGTAATTGGAAGCTTACTGTCGTCTGTGTTTTTGAAACAACAAGGTTTTGCTGCCTTTCCAATCACCAGTGGCTTCTCCATCTCACTTAACATGTTTCCACCAAACAGTACAGTGAGTCTTTCCTTGAACATTTTTCTGCCAGTGCACTTTTCACCTCAAATTGCTAGAGATTTCAAAGGCAACGCGCAATAAAACAGTCCCATTTCATTAGCATTGAACATGTCATAATTCACAATTAAGTTGGACAGTCTTGTCTTCCATTCTGTTGCTACACCTTTATGCACATCCTTAGCTTCTCCACACACTTCATTCCACACAATGTTGTGCCTCGCTTTGAAACTGTCCAGCCATCCTGTGGGTGCCTTAAACTTCATAATTCCAAGCTCTTTAGTGACTTTCAGAGCCTAACTCTGCGACATGGGTCCAGATAAAGGTAAGTTTTTTGTCCGCGCAGTTACGAACCATTCCCACACTATTTCGTTAATTTCTTTATTCCTGGTCTTCTTCACTTTTTTTTTTTTTTCTTTCTTTCTTCCATGTGCTCATTCCCTTTCATCCATTCTTCCTGAATCTTATACTTGTTTCTTAAAATCTCATAAATTTGTGTTTTACCGCATGTGAAACGCAATTTAATTTTGCGCACAGAGGGTTTGTCTTTCTCACTCGCCTCAATTACGTTAATCTTTTTGTTAAGTGTTAATGACACATACTGTTTGTTCAACATCAGTTTACTGTATCTTTTAAAGTGCTACTAGTCAACTGAAACTGGCAGAAAATAATGACCTTTCCGGGTAAAACCATTGTTTAATGGAACAATACCCACCTCTTTCATTGTGTGCATTACGGCAGAGTGTTGTTAGATGCACAGCAATGTTCCTGTATGCGCTGGTGTGCATCAGTAATGAGAAACATGAGAAAGCCAATAAACAGAGCACTGACGAACAAACCGTTTCCTTTGATGTAGTGTAGCGACACTGAGCATAACTTATTCATTGTTGCGCAGAGTAGTGCGGTTTTAGATCCACACCAGCAGCGCTGTGCTGCACTGGATCTCTTTTCCTTGTTTTTGAGTTGCTTAACATAGGTGTTAAAAGTAACGTCCTTGTAGGGTCGTGAATAACTAATTAACTGTAATACAGTAGAACTGTTTAGGCTCTTTTCCACATTATACAATTAATTATTAAGTATGTTCTAAGATTTGCTTTCTGTTTCCGCGTTAGGCATGTTCCGCTGTATACAAAAAATCAGCATATAAAAGTGCACTGAATGCATTGAGACTGAAATACTTGTGCGGTTTGGGCAGATTTCCAAATTATATACATGCTGATTTGAGCAAGTTTTAATGTATCATAATTTAATATAGTATTAAATATAAAACTTGTAAAAATACATGGTTTAAAAAGCAATATTTTATTATAATAAGTGACACACAAACAACTTTTATTGATTATTTGGTCATTCTTCTGGAGACAGACAATAGTTTCCAATGGTTAGTTTAGAGAATCCTGTGTATATAACAGTTTGACATTTGGACAGAACACAGTAAAGAAGTAATAAATTGAAATATCATGCATGAAGCTAAAGTTTTACCACAAAACAGAAAATAATTAATAATAAACTGTTTTCTTTCATTATTTAATGGGCCTATAAGTGAGAAAAAGATTAGAAAATTTTTGAAATAATGTGTAAAATTTGATGGCAGTTGCTAAGTGTTTTCATTCCCAAATACTGGATGAATAGTCTGGGTAATTTGTGTGCTGTGAGTTACACTGCCTCAACATGTGCACAGTTTCTAACTTTAATACTTGCCTTATCATGCTAAACCTTTTAATGTAAGCTTATATCGCATAATGAATAAGTTACAACAGCGTATTAAATGTTTAAATTTGGTCAATAATTATGTTAAATAGTGAAGATTCTAATATGTTTGTTGTCCCTGGAAGCTGTTGGGCAACTTGCAGCTGGAACCAGGTTTTTACCATTGGCCATTTAATAGTATAGATGAAAGTGATTTTCAGCAAGTGTGAGGTTAGCTACATGAGCTGAAAGCAAGTTCAGATATAATATGAGTTGAGACTTGAGGGCCACATTGGCCCCGTTATGCACATGAAGTTCTTCTCAATAATACACTCCTGGAAATGGAAAAAAGAACACATTGACACCGGTGTGTCAGACCCACCATACTTGCTCCGGACACTGCGGGAGGGCTGTACAAGCAATGATCACACGCACAGCACAGCGGACACACCAGGAACCGCGGTGTTGGCCGTCGAATGGCGCTAGCTGCGCAGCATTTGTGCACCGCCGCCGTCAGTGTCAGCCAGTTTGCCGTGGCATACGGAGCTCCATCGCAGTCTTTAACACTGGTAGCATGCCGCGACAGCGTGAACATGAACCGTATGTGCAGTTGACGGACTTTGAGCGAGGGCGTATAGTGGGCATGCGGGAGGCCGGGTGGACGTACCGCCGAATTGCTCAACACGTGGGGCGTGAGGTCTCCACAGTACATCGATGTTGTCGCCAGTGGTCGGCGGAAGGTGCACGTGCCCGTCGACCTGGGACCGGACCGCAGCGACGCACGGATGCACGCCAAGACCGTAGGATCCTACGCAGTGCCGTAGGGGACCGCACCGCCACTTCCCAGCAAATTAGGGACACTGTTGCTCCTGGGGTATCGGCGAGGACCATTCGCAACCGTCTCCATGAAGCTGGGCTACGGTCCCACACACCGTTAGGCCGTCTTCCGCTCACGCCGCAACATCGTGCAGCCCGCCTCCAGTGGTGTCGCGACAGGCGTGAATGGAGGGACGAATGGAGACGTGTCGTCTTCAGCGATGAGAGTCGCTTCTGCCTTGGTGCCAATGATGGTCGTATGCGTGTTTGGCGCCGTGCAGGTGAGCGCCACAATCAGGACTGCATACGACCGAGGCACACAGGGCCAACACCCGGCATCATGGTGTGGGGAGCGATCTCCTACACTGGCCGTACACCACTGGTGATCGTCGAGGGGACACTGAATAGTGCACGGTACATCCAAACCGTCATCGAACCCATCGTTCTACCATTCCTAGACCGGCAAGGGAACTTGCTGTTCCAACAGGACAATGCACGTCGGCATGTATCCCGAACCACCCAACGTGCTCTAGAAGGTGTAAGTCAACTACCCTGGCCAGCAAGATCTCCGGATCTATCCCCCATTGAGCATGTTTGGGACTGGATGAAGCGTCGTCTCACGCGGTCTGCACGTCCAGCACGAACGCTGGTCCAACTGAGGCGCCAGGTGGAAATGGCATGGCAAGCCGTTCCACAGGACTACATCCAGCATCTCTACGATCGTCTCCATGGGAGAATAGCAGCCTGCATTGCTGCGAAAGGTGGATATACACTGTACTAGTGCCGACATTGTGCATGCTCTGTGCCTGTGGTTCTGTCAGTGTGATCATGTGATGTATCTGACCCCAGGAATGTGTCAATAAAGTTTCCCCTTCCTGGGACAATGAATTCACGGTGTTCTTATTTCAATTTCCAGGAGTGTATGTACTAGAGACCTCAGCTTCCTTCTGAAAATATGTGATGGAAAAGGTTAGACTCCGACTTCAGAGAAGAGAGGGGGGATGAGAAGCAACTGTCTGGTATTACAGCAGTTCTTTAAGGAGGGAAGTAGGAATTTCATCCGAAGTTTGAGAAAATTATAATATAAACATTTGTTAGCTTGAAGTACCATTTATTAATTCGTAAATGTGTATTATTTACTAGCTAATATAGATTATTTATCGTTTTTATAGGCGTTCCGGTATCAAACAAAGCAATATATTCAAAGCCACAGAATGATCCGATGATACAGTCAATAGTGCAGTCCTATTTACTATCGGGCGACATCAGAGAAGCTGAAATTTTGTGGTGTTTATGCATCATCAGAATCATTTGTCAGTTTGGAGCTCAGCAGACTTTATAGTTTTATCCTGTTAGTTATTTCTTGGTAATCAAATTACAAAGAAGAGACAGTCACAAAAATCAAAGCATTGTATACAGATTGACAAATGTGCAATGATCATACTAATGTGGGCCTAGAAGTGAGAAAAAGATTAGACAATTTTTGAAATAATGTGTAAAATTTGATGGATATTGCTAAAAAAAATTTTCCAATTATCTATGGGTGAGCCAAACATAAATTTAAAACTTTTGAATGACTTTAACAAGGAACTGAAAGAATCCTTTGCTGATCTACAACTGCTACAAATTGCTACCGACAGTTTGCACATATTACATGGCACTTTCAAAACAGGTGTATCCAAAATTAACAGGGACATTGTGTCATTTTTCAGGGCACTTTATTATTTATTTCATCACTCACCCACACAGAGGTCACAATAAACTGAGATAACCAGATCTTCATACTTTTACTCCATCATTTTCTGAAACAAGGTGGGTCAAAAATGCCAATGCATCAGAAAAAGCTATGGAAATTTTTGAACGTATTTGAGCTTATGTTACTGAGAGAGAGAAATAAAAACCCATTTTAGTCATCAAATTTCAGAATTGTTTCTGAGGCTGCAAAGACAAATTGCTAGCACTAAAACACATTCTTCAGCTCAAAAGCACGTTTTTTTGAAACCACTTTTACTCAGTTCTCAGAGCGATGTTCTGATGGCTCCATTTCTGTATGATGAACTACACAATCTTACGAACATTTTGATGCTGCAAGTTGTGAAACTAGATGCCTTAAAAAGCAAAAAACTAATCTTTAATGAAAATTGACTTGAAGGATGTAAAGAATCTGATTACTGCAAGGTCACTTGTTTGGTACTGGTTTTATTGTAAACAAGAGGGGAAAACATCTTATTATGGACTTCAAGGCGCAATCTTGCAGGTTGTGCAGGCTTAGAACCAGAGGAAAAATTTTTCAGCTCTAGTTGTCTTATATGTGCTCATGCCCCAACTGAATAGAATAGTGAAGAAGAGAATGATGACTTTTATGATGAGTTAGATGAAGTATATGCTGAATGTCCAAGAGGAGGCTGTAAGAATTTTTGGAGATATGAATGCTAAAATAGGAAAAGAAGATGAATATTAGTTGTGTATTGGAAAATATAACCTACGCTCAAATGACAGTGGGCTCTGACATGCACACTTTGCTTTCAAGAAATGTGATAGTGGGCAGTACAACTTTGTGGCTAAAAGATATACATAAAATGCCATGAAAATCTCCAGATGGAAATACTTTTAAGCAAATTGACCATCTCCTAATAGACACAAGACATATGTACAATCTAATAGCTGTGAGAAGTTATAAAGGTGCTATTGTTGACTCTGTCCACTACCTTGTAATAGCAACAATCAGAAGTCGAATATCTAATGCAAGGAATATATGTGGATCTCAAAATTCCATATTGATAAGCTCAAGGAGCCAAAAACTGCTCAAAGATTCTCTGACCTACTGAAGGAAGATCTGGCAAACTTTCCCAACAGTGGGAATATCGAGGAATTATGGAGGAACCTAAAAGACACTCTTACAAAAGCTGAGAGCATGAAAGGAAAGAACTGGAACAGCTGAAAGGGATGAGTGAAGTGAGAACTTTTTATCAGAAGTTAAATAAGAGTTAAAAGGATTACCAGCTGAGGACGAATTTATGTAAAATATGGATGGTTCAGTTTTGAGTAGTGATGAAGCAGTATGTAGAAGATTGGCTCAATATTTTGATGAACTGTTGAGTGATGGTACAGCTAAGAACCAAGTAATATTACCCTCTGTAATTACAGGGAACTCGGAAATAGAGGAACCAGTAGCAACTGCTGAGGAAGTGGAGACAGCTATCAAGAAGCTGAAGAATAACAAGACCCCAGGAATGGATATAATAGAATCAGAACTCATTAAAAGTGCAGGAAAGGAATTTGTCAAACAGCTTTTAGTTAAGATTTAGATAGATAAAAGTTTCCCTGATGATTGGAAGTTAGGTATCATCTGCCCAATACACAAGAAAAGTTATACCACAGTTTGGTCTAACTACAGGGGAATTTGCCTATTGCTTAAAGCATATAAAATATTCTCCAACATCCCATTTAATCGGCTTACACGTTATGTTGAAAATGCTGTTGGTGACTATCAATGTGTGTTTTGTCAAGGAAGAGCCACTGTTGATCAGATCTTCACGATACAGCATATACAAGAAAAATGTAAATAATTTGGGATTGATACATATCACCTCTTTATAGACTTCAGATCAACCTACAACGGTATTGATGGAAGGAAGTTGTATACGTTATGGAAGAGTTAAGCATTCCTCATAAATTGATTGTCTTAGTGAAAGCTACTATGGGGAACACCTGCAGTCAAATTAAGATACAGAATATGTTATTAAGTGCTGTGGCCACAAAAAAAAGAGTAAGACATGGACACACATTATTCTGCCTTCTGTTTAAATATAGGTGTGGAAAAGGTTATAAGAGATGCGGGCATCAGTACTAGAGAGACTATCCTGTACAAATCAGTTCAGTTGCTGGCATATGCAGACGATATTGATATAATTGCAAGAAAACCAAGAGCAATGGAAGGAACCTTTAAAGTCTTGAAAGAACTGCTAGAAATGTGAACCCACAGATAAATTAAGAGAAAGTTAAGTATATGCTTGTAACTAAAAAAGATTATCCAAATGTGCCCCCATCAATAGAAATTGGTTTGTATGAGTTTGGTATTGTGTGTAGTTTCACTTACCCTGGATCAAAAGTAAACTTTGAGAACAATCCAAAAATGAATGTTTTCCGCCAAGTGCTATCGTGACCTCAGAAAACAACTAAAGTTACGATATATAAAGTTTTAGTAAGGCCATTGCTAACATATGGTGCTGAAACATGGATGTTAACAAAATTTGATGAAAAGCAACTGGGCATGTTTGAAAGAAAGATCTTGAGACAAATTCTTGGGCCGGTGAAAGAAAATGGTGTCTGGAGGAGGATATTCAGCTATGAAGTCTATAATATGTGCAAACATGTTCAAATTATTAGACTAAAGACATTTTTTTCCAAAACTTTACATTTATTACAGATTTACATCTACATACAGATTATATTGGTACATTCAATACTTTATATGCATGCCTTTGTTCTTATTTTATCCGGTTTGGCGTAGTTTTGTTAACTTTTCACATGACATTTTAATATCACTGTCATGGTACCAGATTTCCTCTAGTTTCTCCAGAGAAGAATGGAATAATCTTTTACTGAAAGCCAAGGCTTGCAGAAGACTGTTGTGCCAGTGATGATGATGAGTTGTGAAACTAGACATCTTAAAAAGCAAAAACTCGTTTTTAATGAAAATTTACTTGAAGGATGTAAAGAACCTGATTACTGCCAGACAGCTCAATCTGGATTTTGATACAAGAAATGCACTAAAAAAATTTATAATGTATCTGAAGAAGAAATATATTAGCTAAAGAAAAGTATGCAAACCTGTGTTATCGGCCTACTAGAGAAGTTATGAGAAAGGTCAGTCCTCGAATACAACTCAACTCGTGCAATTTCCTGAGTGAATCCGGCAGTCACATTAAACCATGAAGTAGCTCAAACAAGAATGACAGTGTGTCTTGAAATTTTTGTATCAGATGAAAGAATGTCTGGTTCAAAGGCAGGCCTTGTCAAACTTGAATTTGTAGAGATTTGCAGAGAAAAAAGACGTGAAGATAAGATGAAATCTTGCAAGAGAAGTGAAAATCATATTGGTAAATTCTGGGTTGTTATTATCAAATTATCTTCAAAGACATACCCAAATTTCCACGATTTTGTGTGAATTATTTTAATAACCTCGTAGGGAATTGCTTAGCAAGGCTTTCCTGTAAACTCCAAAATACAGAAGGAAAAACCTTATTGCTCAAAGATGCATAGACGGTGCAATCCAAGACACTAATGTACTTGAAGTTTCAGCAACAACAAAAGTCATGTACACTGTTTTCTCAGTGCACATTCTTTGTACAAAGATTACATGAAAAATGAGGAGTAGGAAGGAGAAGGAGGAAAGTAGGAATGATTATTGAACAAATGAAAGAAAGGTGAAATCAAAGAATTAGAAACAAGAAGAGCTAATATGTTGAGTAAAGCCTCAGAGAGTCTGGCAGAGACAGAAAATTTAAAGAAATAATGTATTCATTTTTATTATGACAGATTTTTGGAGTTTGCTCCCTTTATAATTCATAAGTAATAATGTATATATATTTGTAAAAACAGAATTTGTAATTTGTTATTAAAAATGGATGCTGTAGTGTCACATTTTAAAAAAGCAACCTGGAAAAAAATTGCCTTGTGCAAAACCTGGAAAAGACCTTGAATTTGAAAATGACTTATTGCTGGACACCCTGTCTTTTGCATGCAGGCACATTGTGAGCCTTTTTTTGGTGGTCGTGGGGGGGGATGCTTTCTCCAGTTTTTTTAACGCTAGAATGGAGAGTTTCTGACATTCCTAAAGCAGCAGAAAGAGATCATTCTGAACTCGCATAGTAAAATATTTTCGTGTCTGACTTAAACAAGTACTTTATTTTAGTGTATGTTCATCCCTACCTTTTTGTGAGTCATAACTATAGTTATTTAACATGGTAATTAATACATTAAATATTTAATTCAACAAAAATTACTGTTCTCTCATTGCTTGTGCAAACAACTTTCCTAAACTATAGAATTTCATATATTAACTATTTGTTGAACCTTTTTAGACACACACAATATATATTCCCCATATTATACGAGCGTTATTCTACATGTGTCTTTAGTTATATTTTGTAATCAAGTCATTGGAATATGCTTGAAGCACTTAGCATAGGTGGTTTCAGTCTCAAGTGCACATTTTCCGCACACGGCTTTGTCACACTGTACATAGTTGTCGCTGGTCTTGTTGCCTTTGCAAAGGCTGATTTGGCACTTCTTCCACTTTCTAGATAATTTAGGTCCTGTATCCCCTCTTTTTGTCTGTTCTGCTTCTTCCTCTTTCATTCCCTTGAGTTCATTCACCAGCTGAAGTACGAACTGCTTCTCTTCCAATTTCGTGTTTGTTTCTATTTTGTAGGTGACCCATGCATTTATTGCCGCCATGTCCAAGGTGTTGTAGAAGACGTGTATCAGCCACCTCCTACATGCAACCTTTGTAGTGTGCTTATAGGTCATCTGATGAATCGTGTCCATCCCGTATTTTGTTGCATTGTAGAATGTAATGTTACTTTGCTTATTGCCACTTCAGCATTCCAGTGTACTCAGATGAATGACATTTTTATTCTTCTTCCTTCGTATACAATTGTGGTGCAATTTGTGTTGCTAATCTGACACAGGATGGTCGTGGTGTGTATTTCAGCATTTGGCTTCTTTACCTCATCAGGGATTTCATGACAAATCTTGTTCATGGTACCAACTAATGAAGTGATCTTTTCTTTGGGCTTCATAGCAAGATGAAGAAACATGAAGGAGTTGTCTGCCATCATATTTGATCCTTGATGTAGAAATGGCTTCATGAAACACAGAATGACATACTTTCTGAGTGACTGCTTCTCTCTGTGTGTGTCCTGTTTTCTGAGATGTGAGAAAGCATTACTTATATATCTTTTTGCTACATTGGCAGCAGTTCAGAATTTTTAAGGCTGTATTTCTCGAGTTTGGTGAGCATGAATCAAGCAAACTTGCATCTTGGTTTGCTTGGTAATAGTTGCTTGTCTTTGATTATAGTTTTTCCAGGGCAGTAAGAATGAGTACTTTTTTCATGAACTTTCCCCAAATTTCAGATACAAGAGCAAATTTGTTGGCAGGCAGGCATTCAACTCGGGTTGATTCTTTGCCGAAACAGAGAAATCTGAGAACATCGTGAAATCTGTCCTTTGCTGTAACATTCCTAATGAAAGTAGGCTCCCAGAAATGCAACAAAAGGTTATGCACAGACATACCATTTGTACAAGTAACATCCCTAGCATATATTGATGGCTATCAACTTTACAGTCTAGTACTTTTTAAGTATTTGAGTCTGCATATTTCTTGATACGACATACCATTGCTTCTCCAAAAATAAGATGAAGGACACCGTTGACAGAGTCGTCTACTTATTGGAAAGTGTAAGTAGAGAGACCTCCTTTTTCCTTTGGAACTTGCACAGCCTGCCTTTTTCCAGAAGATGAAAATTGGCAATCTCCCATTTAGTTCCATCTCTAGCCACCATCTTTGTATATGCTTTCAACTGGACCTGCTGTGATGGATGAGGTGAGGATTGATGTAGATCCGCATCTGAATCCTCCTCCACTAATCCCTCCTTGTTCACAGTGACTTTGTCTTCACTTACCTCTGGTACAAAATCCTCATCTTCATCACTGAAGTCAGTTTCTGATTCAACATTAGAATTCTCTAAGAGATGTAACATTTCTTCATCAGAAAGTCCACATTGAGACATGTCTTTCATGGACAGTGAACATTACCTGAATGATACTGTATAAAGTGAGGCAGATTGGAATGTACTCATGCCATGACGTAAAAATGTGCAGTGATAACTCTTTGTGATTACTGATTGTTGCTGCTTTATTGTTGAATTATTTATGTATATTCAAAAGAGAAATTACAGCTGTGTCAGATTGACCTCTTCTGGTGTCATACTTACCCCTTCTGCCATTCCTGGTATATCAAATGAAGATATAAATATTTTGTAAGTCCTAGTACATCATTGTAAAGAGGAGAAAAACTTGGGAAAATTCATATGATTTCATAAACTAAGTAAAAATATTGGATATGACATTGACACAAAAGTGTGGCAGGGGTCATTTTGACACCTTCCGTTGTTCTAGTGGTACTCAAAGACAACTGGAGAGTATCTTGAAGAAATGACCAATGGCAGTACTTCTCGGTCAGGAAAGTAGACCTATTCTGTTGCATGCATGCACCGGTGTTCTTTTGGCTTTCTCCTGATTTTTAACTCAAAGATGGCAACAGATTATCATATTGAAGAGAACCAGGATACGTTTATTAAGTGGTTCTTAGACTCAGTTCAAATTAGTTAGCACCATCAACAATATTGCTCTTGATAATGCCCGTAACTATTCCACTGACATTGACAAGACACCTTCCGTGACAAAGCGGAAATGAGGAGGTGATTGACTGATTTCAGCATCGGAGTATACCGGTAGAAGTAAGCCATGAACTTAAGAAGAAAAGAGCTAACAGCATTAATATATCTCCACAAACCACGACTCCTCAGATATAAAATTGACAAGTTGACAAAAACATATGAGCTGGGCAGTTTGTCTTCAGGCACCTGTGATAGCAATGAAAGTAATGTCTGTAACATTTTTCCATTGTCATAACATAAAAAATGCACAAGCATAATCGGCTGAATGTTTGGAGTCTGTGGATTATTTACCTGCATTGTAAAATTACAGTTTCATATGAATAAGTAGTCTATTATCATCACCTGAGTTCAAAGTTTCATCTCAAGAACTCAGTCTTTACCCCACAAAAAATTTCTCTCACTGTTTGAAATATATCATATTGAGGTAGTGTATTTTGTATTGTTAGTCTTGTCTATTCCAGATTGATCACATCACTTTCGAAGCACAAACATACTGCTATTAAATGAAAAATACGTCAATTTTGGCACATGATGAAAAAGCTGCAACAATTCCTTGTACTCTCCATAGTCAAACTCAAAGAATCTTTCAGAAGAAAAGTGTGAATAGAGATACCACATCCAAAACACAAGTTAATTTTAAGGATCTAGCCTCAAAGATTTTGACCATTACACATAGTCGCCAATTTATTCTTAAAGGGCTTTGAGGACAGGTCACTGAGGACTTAAGTTTTGCAGGCAATGACCTTCTGGAGATACATTGATGATAACATTTTTGTCTGTCCTCATGGACATGATGTTCGTATTCGATTTTTGGATCACTTCAGCTGTCTTCATCGCAGCATTATATTTACCATACACACACATTATAAAATGAAGTCCCCTGCCAAATTGTTCTGTATGTGAAAGCTAATCTTGAAAAGTACTGTATGGATTTTGATATGGTTTTCACTAACAGGAACTTGCACATTTGACATCTTGTATTTAAGGAAAATGATCCTGTGAGAAGCAGATTTGTTGGGCTGTGGAGTTTGAACCATTCCCATAGGTACATGAAAAGAAGCATAGATATGTTGCCTTTATTCCTGATGCTGGAGGCATATCCTTTAAGAATGGAAGAATTTTAAGAATGATGTTAATAAGGAGTCAATTGAAATTAGGTTGGCAGACAAATGTGATTAGTAGAGGTAATGGTATTTCTCGCAGTAGGACGTGGAAGCCTGTATTATTGTACATCAAAGCACAAAATTCTTTGGTGTGGCTGGCCCAAGTGTTTGAGGATAGTCTTTGTTCTGCTAGGGGCAGTGCCACAAGCCCAGTCGCCAGGGCAGTAAACGTGGCGGGCAGCACACGTGCCATGTTTGGTACAGGGGCTATGTAGGATGACACCGAGCAATGTGTCACAGTGATTAGTACACTGCACTCGCATTCTGGAGGATGACTGTTCAAATCTCTGTCCCTCTATCCCGATTTATGTTTTCCATGATCTCCATAAATCTCCAAAGGCAAATGACAGGGTAAGTTCTTTGAAAGGTGATGGCTGATCCTTCCCCATCCTTCACTAATCAGGATCTATACTCCATCTCTAATGATCTCATTGTCAACAAGTAGTTAAACACCTTCCTTCCTTCCATTTCTTCTTTCCTTCCATATGATAATGGTACCCAGCCTTAACATAATTTTCAATGGGACTCGGCAGCTGCAGCGATGTCCCTCCTGAAGATGGCAGACAGATGGATCACCAAAATTTGTGTTGTGTTATTGCCCTGCTCTGATGATTGGTATTAGTGATCTGCCATATTGAATGTTTAGAATGTGCCTTTGCTGCCTGCAGCAGCACACTCCTCAATGGCATAGTGTTAGCCTACCAAGCCACAAAGCTTGTTAATGTAAGTCGACTTGGGTAATACTCTAGAAAGTCTGATATGCATGCTCCTCTAATTCTTCAAGGGGAATGTATCATTTGTGGTGAATTAAAAAAGTTGATGTTAATGAACCTAAGATGGCTGAGGTAACGAAAGCAGTACAGTGTAAGAAACATAACAAAGCCAGTAACTAAGCATTTGGGAAGGAAAGCTGTTTTAATACTGACATTATTTGCTCTGTTACAGCCAGTATATACAAAGGCAGGCTTTGTTCACAGCTATGCCCCTATAGATCTTGTCATAAGTGTTGTTAATAAGATCAACACTTTGCCACTTAAGGACTGGGGAACGTGCAACAAATCTGTCAAATCTACCTATGAAGATGAAAAATGTTATCCATTGCCTCAGGTTTGCATTAACTGTTCTGGTTTGCACCTTGTATGGTTAGAGGCTGTTTAATTTACACTGAGGAAAAGAAAATTGAAGAACTGGAAATTACGAAACAAATACCATATGCAGAAGCAAAGTAAACAAATAAAATGGTGCAACTATCTATATTTTGATCCTCATCTGCTTCTATTGAGCAAAATGCTTTCTGTCCAAGTGTGTTTCCCGATGTAAGGCAAGTTTCTCATCTCAGTACAAATATTTTCAGGTAGCAAACTATCGTAAAGGACGCCACAGATGTTATCCGATAGAGATACTAATTGTGAATTATTGCAGTGGATACTGATATCTGCCAGGGCCAAATGAAAAGTCTCACAAGTCCTCCATCCCACAGTTTCCTCTGTACAAACAAGTATTGGAAGCTCACCTTGACAGAAAGGAAGGAGAGGGAGAAAGATAGACTTCTGTTATCAAGTGGTTTCCATTTTTCAGTGCAATTTGAGACAGTACTGCTTCTAATGCAGGCAAGACCAATTTCTGTGTATTCAGAAGAGACTTCCACAGTAATTGTGACCATACTGGTTATAAAACTAGTTCATTGGGATGTGAAGCTAGTTGCTCAATAATATTAAAATGTAACCATCGTGGAGGCTGAAGTAGCAGTTTCACTTTGGAAGATGCAATCACTTGCTGACAACAAAGTCTGTAACACACACACACACACACACACACACACACACACACACAGAGAGAGAGAGAGAGAGAGAGAGAGAGAGAGAGAGAGAGAGGGGGGGGGGGATAGGATCATCTAAAATGCTTTCACAGACCTATGGAATGACTGAAAGCCACAGTATTTCTTAATTTTGTTTTTTATAGAACTGCTATAACCTTGTTACAAAGTTTGTGAAAACCAAGGAAAATCCAGTTCAGGATTACCAGATTAGTTACCAAATGTCGAGCATGCTTCACAGTTGGGAGTGTTCAGTGTGGACTATATGCCTCTCCTGGGTACTATCCACACACTACAGTATAAAGTAATGAAAAGTTTAGACCTGATGGCATGTTTCCATTGGTTGGCAGTCTGAAGCCTCTCCTTTGCATCCATTTGGATTGCAAGACGTATAGCAATAGCATCTCCACCATGAATAATTTGTTTATCCAACTTCACCTCACTGTGTTTTGAAGATGGATATTAAGCTCAGCAGTCATTCTCATGACAGTGGACATGTTATTAGAGATAATAATCCTCTTTAACTCTCTCCTGTTTTTCATCAAGTTTACTTATTTGTAACTGGGTTCCCTGGAATTCTTCTCATTAAATCCAATAGTTAACTGCTACTAAGTGTTTTGAGTGAACTTTGAATAACGATACACAACATTCCCAAAGTAGATTTGAATTTTATGGCATTTTAATTTCATTGCTTATGTTGATGATTTTTTTTTTAAATAGTATAAACTCTCACTTGTAATAATACAGATCAGTTAACTCATATAGATTACAATGAATCTAAATAACGTGAATGAATGGAATAATGCTTGGTACGAACCCGATAAATGTCTAATTATAACTTAATTCGTCTGACTGAACATAATGAATGCTCTGCACCAACTGACTGTATAAACATTACTCAGTAAAAGCACAGCCATGAGTGAACATTACAATGTTGGACACAGGCTCATTATGTGAATGTTGCTTGATGATTGCGTAATGTGGACTGACTTCAAGTAAGTGACTACATAGTGCTGGCTGAAACAAAACTTTATGTGGTGACGGCAAAACACAGATAGACTGACAACTAACTACACACGACTGAATCTTGGTGGTAACTTACTATAGAAATATTACCCTATGAAAACACAACCGGGGCTGACTTTAAATAGTGCTTTCTGACTAGGAATTTTACATAATGAGTTTTGGTTGCAAAGTGACTGTGACTGTGACTTTGTGCAGTGTACCTATTTAAAGGCACACATAATGACCTTTATAATATGATCAAATAAAGGGTAGTTACAAGGGTACTTCCCCCAAATTATTACTTTTTAAAAATAAAAAAAACTGTTTCTTTTTTAAAATAATTACATAATTTTAGAGGTTGAATGCTTACATTTTTCCATATAATCTCCAGTTCAGTCACTGGATTTTTGTAGATGCTGTGATGGTTTTTGTATGCTCACATATGCTGCTATATCATTGAGGAAGACTTGAACCAAACCTTTCACCTGATTATCAGAGCTGAATTGTGTTCCCATGTACTTTTGCCTTAGGATACAGGTGGTAATTGTTGTGTGCCAAGTCTGGACTATAGGGTGGGTGGGGGATGATTTCCTATTGAGACACCGAGCGAGGTGGCGCATCGGTTAGCACACTGGACTCGCATTCGGGAGGACGATGCTTCAAACCCACATCTGGCCATCCAGTTTTAGGTTTTCTGTGATTTCCCTAAATTGCTCCAGGCAAATACCACGATGGTTCCTTTGAAAGGGTGCGGCTGATTTCCTTCACCATCCCTGACATCTTGTGAGCTTGTGCTCCATCTCTAATGACCTAAATGTCAGCAGGGTGTTAAACTCTGTCTTCCTTTCCTCTTTCTTCCTTCTGTTGAAACATTTGCAGGAGAGCAAAAGTTTGATTGGCGACATGTGGGCAATCATTGTCAAGGAGAATGCTTACACACTTGCTTGACATTCCTCTTCTCCAGTTCTGCTTTGCCTGTCTGAGTCTTTTCAGTGTTTCACAGTACCTATCAGTATTTACTGTGATCCCAGCAGGCATAAAATTGACCAACAGTACCCCTTATTGATTCCAAAGCACAATTGCCATGACTGTACTAGCAGACTGTGTTTATTGTTGTTTGGTCTAAGTTATTAAGTGGAATGCCCAGGTTTCATTATGCATGACAGACAGTTACAAAAAGTTGACCTTTTTGTCTGCACAGTGGTGAAGAAATTTTTGGAAAGAATTAACTCGTTGCTGTTTGTGGTTGTCCTATAGCATTCGTGGTACTCATCTTATGCACACCTTCCGATATTGCAACTTTTACATTAAAATCCTGTGAATGGTGCTTCAGGAAACCCTAGGAACAAAAATTCAGGTATTGTCGAGAGTGATCTGCTGGTCTTCACATGTGGATTGCTCAACCTTCGTGACTGTCTGATCAGAAATTGATGGTCTCCTGCTCCTTTATTTTTCATGAATTTCAATATGACGGGCTGTAAACTCTACACCACTAGTGAACATTTTTGACATCTATGCACAACTCTCCATAAACATCCATCTCTTAGTCATGAATTTCAGTCGATTCAACCCCTTTGTATTCAATAATGAAATCACTGTATGAACTCTGCACTCAATATAAAAGTCCAATGGGAGCTCCATTGTCAACATCTGCCAAGCTGAGACAGAGAATCCTCGTGAGGCCCATACATGCTCGTTTGGGGGGTGAGTGAAGCATCGATCACAACAGTGAGGACAGCACACTCACAAACAGTTTCTCTGTGAAACTTCCTGGCAGATTAAAACTGTGTGCCCGACCGAGACTCGAACTCGGGACCTTCGCCTTTCGCGGGCAAGTCCTCTACCAACTGAGCTACCGAAGCACGACTCACGCCCGGTACTCACAGCTTTACTTCTGCCAGTACCTCGTCTCCTACCTTCCAAACTTTACAGAAGCTCTCCTGCGAACCTTGCAGAACTAGCACTCCTGAAAGAAAGGATATTGCGGAGACATGGCTTAGCCACAGCCTGGGGGATGTTTCCAGAATGAGATTTTCACTCTGAAGCGGAGTGTGCGCTGATATGAAACTTCCTGGCAGATTAAAACTGTGTGCCCGACCGAGACTCGAACTCGGGACCTTTGCCTTTCGCGGGCAAGTGCTCTACCAACTGAGCTACCGAAGCACGACTCACGCCCGGTACTCACAGCTTTACTTCTGCCAGTACCTCGTCTCCTACCTTCCAAACTTTACAGAAGCTCTCCTGCGAACCTTGCAGAACTAGCACTCCTGAAAGAAAGGATATTGTGGAGACATGGCTTAGCCACAGCCTGGGGGATGTTTCCAGAATGAGATTTTCACTCTGAAGCGGAGTGTGCGCTGATATGAAGGTCCCGAGTTTGAGTCTCAGTTGGGCACACAGTTTTAATCTGCCAGGAAGTTTCATATCAGCGCACACTCCGCTTCAGAGTGAAAATCTCATTCCGGAAGTTTCTCTGTGATCTTCAACACTTTAGAGACCTTTCTTTGGGCTTACCCTCAATAGAATTTTAATAGTAATATAAAAGACAGAACAAGCAGACAATATAGATATACATTAGGCAGCAAAGTTATGTTGATTAACAATGGCATAAATATCGTCAAAATTTTATAATGATATGTTGTATTTGATGTAGCAAAATTCTGGATGTGCAGTTGTACCCTGCGATTTAGCAAAGCTCACCAAGAATTTTCTGAAAACTCAAATTTGTAATTGAAATATTTCATTAACTAAAATGTTATTTTAATAAATTGTGCATTTTAGAAACAGAAAAATTGCTTGTACAATACTAAGACACTGGAGTTTCAAAAGGATTATGTCCTAAGATTCTGGAAACAGACAATTTTGAATAAAGTTCACTTTTTAAATACACTATCTTCTGAAAATATAAGATGTTCTTTAGAAAGAAGAAATAACAGCCTTTAAATAAGGTATGTCCGTTGTAGAACAAGTAATTATTAACAGAGTCAAATGTTCAAGTGCACATGGTATTCACAAGCAGTAAACTTTGCATATTTCATTAAAGAAAATGTTTCCTCATGAACAACTGACAGCCTGCAACCTACATACATTTTTGAAAAATATGGCTCAGATAAGAATTTGGATATTTGATGTGTAATTCTATTGTATGTATATGTATTTGATATGTATATGATATGGATTAAGTACGGAAAAGAGAGCAGAAAAAAAGTATTTAAATTATGAGTAGCATTATAGCAAGGAAAGCAATTCCACCTTGCTAAGTTTCATTGCCTATCAGTAAGTTTAGTTTATTCTCCTCCATTGTGTCTGACAGGTTTCACATTGACTTTGTACAGTGGCATTACACTACAGACAGTTTATCTTGACACCCCTGGTATGTTTTAGACTGTTATCACAAATATGGGCACCTGTAAAATTAACTCCTAAATCACAGTGTATCATCAAAATACCAAAATAATTGCAGTTCTGCTGGCAGCACAAAATGTGTTAATGATTAATTATTACAGATAGTCTCACCTATGCACGTTTATCACATGAGCTTTAAATTTATGTAAGTTAGTACAAAGAAATTGTACAGTGATTTTAATTCCACAGGCCAGGCAGAAGCTACCATAACAAGTGAGCCAAATGTAGCTGGTGCATCTATTTCAAGCAAGATCCCCCTCATAGATATTGCTGATGATGATGATGATGATGATGATGAACCAGCAACGTATCCTGAAAATGAACCAGCAACAGATCCTGAAAATGAACCAACAACGGATCCTGAAAATGAACCAACAATGGGTCCTGGATATGGACCAGCAACGGATCTTAGATATGGACCAGCAGTGAATCCTGGATATGGACCAGCAGTGGATCCCAGATATGGACCAGCAGTGGATCGTAGATATGGACCAGCAGTGGATCGTAGATATGGACCAGCAGTGGATCGTAGATATGGACTAGCGCTGGATCCTAGATATGGACCGGCAGTGGATCCTAGATATGGACCGGCAGTGGATCCTAGATATGGACCGGCAGTGGATCCTAGATATGGACCGGCAGTGGATCCTAGATGTGAACCGACAGTGGATCCTAGATGTGAACTGACAGTGGATACCGGATATGGACTCGAAGTGGATCCTAGATATGGACTAGCAGTGGATCCTAGATATGGACTAGCAGTGGATCCTAGATATGGACTAGCAGTGGATCGTAGATATGGACTAGCAGTGGATCGTAGATATGGACCAGCAGTGGATCGTAGATATGGACCAGCAGTGGATCGTAGATATGGACCAGCAGTGGATCGTAGATATGGACCAGCAGTGGATCGTAGATGTGGACCAGCAACAGATCGTAGATGTGGACCAGCATCGCATACTGGATGTGGACCAGCATCGCATCCTGGATGTGTACCAGCATCGCATCCTGGATGTGTACCAGCAACGCATCCTGGATGTGTACCAGCAACGCATCCTGGATGTGTACCAGCAACGCATCCTGCATGTGTACCAGCAACGCATCCTGCATGTGTACCAGCAACGGATCCTGGATGTGTACCAGCAACGGATCCTGGATGTGTACCAGCAACGGATCCTGGATGTGTACCAGCAATGGATCCAGGATATGTGGATGATGATGATGTAATTGAATTAAGTGATGACTCATGTGAGGTAAGTTTTTCCCCTGCAAGATAATTCATTCATTTCACAGATTTATTTAAAATGTTTATAATAATACAGGGTGTTTCAAAACTTCAGAGTCAACATTATATAGCATTCTAAACTGAGTACTTCCAGGTAAATAGTGAGTGGCTGGAAATTCACATAAGTAACTTACACCTTATGGCAACAGCTTCATTGCAACTGTTCGTTGTATTACAGTGGCATGTAAAATTTTGCCGCACAATATCAGATGTCTGTGTTCTGTGTAGTACAACTAGGCAGGCAGCCAGCCGGGACCCTGCTAGCGAGTTTCATACATTGACAACTTTATGCAAACCTAAAGGAAAAATTCTGCTTCTGAAACAATGTGGATGATTGTATATCATGTTTCAAGTAGTGCCACCAATGTTGATGCAAGAACATATGCGGTGTGTACTTCACATGCATTGCTCATCCAGAGACCGTGTACCCCTTAAATATTCATTTTCAGCCATGGCTTCCTTATCTCATTTTGTTATCCTCTACCACTTGTATAATATTCACCCTAAATCTTTGGGGCACTTTATAGTTGTGAGGAATATTTTCAAATAATTTTAAATAATTAAAAGAAATTGTTCATTGAGATGACAAAAGTCATGGGATAGCTCCTAATACTGTGTTAGACCTCATTTTGTCCAGCATAGGGCAGCATCTCAACGTGACATGGACCCAACAAGTTGTTGGAAGTCCCCTGCAGAAATATTGGTCCATGCTCCCTATGTAACTATCCATAATTGTGAGAATGTTCCCAGTTCAGGCGTTTGTACTTGAATTGACCTCTCAGTTATATCCCATAAATGTTCAATGTGATTCACGTCAGGTGATCTAGGTGTCCAAATCATTTGCTCAAATTGTCCAGAATGTTCTTCAAACCAGTCGTTAAGAATAGAGGCCTGGTGACATGGCTTGTTGCTTGGAAATATGAATTCCATGAATGGCTGCAAATGGTCTCCAAGTAGCTGAACATTACCATTTCCGGTCAAAGATTGGTTCAGTCGTACCAGAGGGCCCAGTCTGTTCCGTGTAAACACAGCCCACATCATTATGGACCCACCAGGATCTTTCACAGTGCCTTGTTGACAATTTGAATCCATGGCTTTGTGGGGTCTGCACCACACTCGAACCCTGCCAGCAGCTGTTACCAACCTAAATCAGAACTCATTTGACCAGGCCACAGTTTTCCAGTCATCTAGGGCCCAACAGATACAGCCACGAGTCCAGGAGAGGCACCACAGGTGGTGCCGTGCTGTTAGCAAAGGCACTCGCATTGGTCGTCTGCTGCCATAGTCCATTAACACCAAATTTTGCCACACTGTCCTAACGGATACGTTTTTCATATGTCCCGCATTGACTTCTGTGGTTATTTCACACAGTGTTGTTTGTCTGTTAGCACTGACAACTCTACACAAACACTGCTGCTCTAGGTCATTAAGTGAAGGCTGTTGGCCACTGCATTGTCCATGGTGAGAGGTAATGTCTGAAATTTGGTATGCTTGACACTGTGGATATCAGAAAATTGAATTCCGTAACAGTATCTTAAATGGAATATCCCATGCGTTTAGCTCCAAATACTATTCTGCGTTCAGTCTGTTAGCTCCCATCATGCAGACATAATCAAGCCGGAAACCTTTTCACATGGATCAACTGAGTACAAATGACAGCTCTGCCAATGCACTGCCCTTTTGTACCGTGTGTATGCAATACTACTGCCATCTGTATATGTGCACATTGCTATTCGTGACTTTTGTAACCTCAGTGTATATCTATGTATTTGTTTTTATAGATATTTTCATTTAATTGCAAAATAAGACAAAAATGTATCCGTATGTGTTTCTTTAAAACTCTTTTGTCCAATTTTCGAGATACTTTGGTTTTTAGATTTAATACAGTATGTGATCAAAAGTATCCAGACACCTGGCTGAAGATGACTTACAAGTTCGTGGCACCCTACATCAGCAATGCTGGAATTCAGTATGGTGTTGACCCACCCTTAGCCTTGATGACAGCTTTCACTCCCGCACGCTTATGTTCAGACAGGTACTGGAAGGTTTCTTGGGGAATAGGAGCCCATTCTTAATATAATGCTGCACTGAGGATAGGTATCGATGTTGGTCGGTGAGGCCTGGCATGAAGTCGGCGTTCCAAAACATCCCAAAGGTGTTTTATAGGATTCAGGTCAGGAATGTGTGCAGGTCAGTCCATTACAGGGATGTTATTGTCATGTAACCGCCACAGGGCATGCATTATGAACAGGTGTTCGATCATGTTGAAAGATGCAATCACCGTCCTCAAATCGCTCTTCAACGTGGGAAGCAAGAAGGTACTTAAAACAACATTGTTAGCCTGTGCTGTGATAGTGCCACACAAAACAAAGTGTGCAAGCCCCCTCCATGAAAAACATGACCACACCATAACACCACCGCCTCCGAATTTTAGTTGGCACTACACACGCTGGCAGATGACATTCACCAGGCATTCGCCATACCCACGTCCTGCCATCAGATCGCCGGATTGTGTACCATGATTCATCATTCCACACATCATTTTTCCACTGTTCAATCATCCAATGTTTATGCTCCTTACACCAAGGGAGGCATCGTTTGGTACTTACCTTCATGATGTGTGGCTTAGGAGCAGTTGCTCAACCATGAAATCCAAGTTTTCTCACCTCTCACCTAACTGTCATAGTACTTGCAGTGGATCCTGATGCAGTCTGGAATTCATGTGTGATGGTCTGGATAGATGTCTGCCTATTACAAATTACGACCCTCTTCAACTGTAGGCAGTCTATTGTCAGTCAACAGACGTTGTCGGCCTGTACACTTTTGTGCTGTATGTGGCCCTACACATGTCGACTTCACTGTCACATCGGAAGCAGTGGACCTAAGGATGTTCAGGAGTGTGGAAATCTTGCTTACAGATATATGACACAAGTGACACCCAATCACCTGACCACATTCGAAGTCCGCGAATTTCGCCGAGTGCCCCATTCTGCTCTCTCATGATGTCTAATGACTACTGAGGTCACTGATATGTAGCACCTGTCAGTAGGTGTCAGCACAATGCACCTAATATGAAAAACATATGTTTTTGGGGTATGTGGAAACTTTTGATCACATAGTATATGTGGGAGGAAGATTGGGGTTTAAGCTTCCAATGAAGAGGTGGTCACTGGAGACTGAGCACGAACTTAGGCAGGGCAAGGATGGTAAAGAGAATTGACCATACCTTTTTTATGAGCAAATGATCCCTGTATTCCTTAGAGTGACTTAGGGAATACACTGAAAATCTAAATCTGGTTGGCCAAACAAAGAGTTAAACCCCACTATTCTCGAATGCAAGTGCAGTGACTTAACCACCTCATCCTCTATAGTCCTCTTTCCTTAGCATAATCTCTCATTATGGTGTGCTGTAGTCTGCTGGTTCCTTACCACTAACAAACAAAACATACAGTCAATGGATCACCAATTTTGCTCATCTGTCACACAGTTGTAGTGTGTACTTGGATGCAACAAATACTGCTGCAGCATTTCCCCTTTACTCTTCTACCAATCACTTGTACAACTGCAGTGAATCACGTTCCTTTGGAAAGGAATGATAATTATTGAAGTACATTTGTGGCAAGTTATAATTGAGATACCATACAGAATCATGATGAAGTGATCATTTTTTTAATTGAAACATTCATTTGCATATTGCAGTGAAGTCAAACTTTGCTATATCTGCTTTCAATAACATACATCACATATTCAATGCATATATACAAATGTACAGATAAATAAATGTTCAGTTCTTCACAATTCCTTATTGTATCTCAATTATACCTCACCACAAATGTATTACAATGATGATGATGATGATGATGATGATTATTATTATTATTATTATTATTATTATTATTATTATTATTCTAACCAAAGAAACGGATACGAACAAAAAGTTTTGTGGAAGATTGGAGGGGAAGAAATTGATGTACCTCGGAACGCTGTACAGGCAGATTTTTACTCTGCCACCCTAACCAATTTTGATAGCGCCGCTGCTCGACAGCTGCCATTCTTGTATGATAATTCCACAGGTTCATAAAACTTTTAACCCCCAAGTCTTAAAACTGCTCAAAAAGTGTGTTGTACTAGAGTAGCATTTGTTACATCTAACTATGTACTTTAACTGTGCAGAAGATGAGCAAAATCTGTTATCCCTGGGGTGTATACTACCCTCATTAACTTAGTGTGTGCACTGTCGTCAGCTCTGGCTTAGACTGCACTGAAATAGTGTCTTAACAAATGCTGACCTAAATTATTATTGTTACATTATGGACGAATGAGTTTTGTTACTGCGTAGGGCAGCATTCTCAGCTACTCTAAAATTATTATTATCTGCAAGTGTGATTATGTGTTTCTTGCAGTCTTATAATCTATTTCATAATTATTTAATCAGTTGGAAGCAGTCTGATGTATGCATTTAAGATACTAAAAGTAGCATGTATGCTTTCCTTCTGATGGTACAGGTGTTAAGAACTCCCATGCTGAAGTGACAGTGACAGACAGATGTGTAGGTCCACCGCTCTTTTTTTGGTAAATATGAAAGATATCTCATTAGGATTCCCATCTTCTCCTGATCGTATTTGTTGGTCCATCCAGGTCTTAAGATTAATTACAAAAGAATGAGGGATTATGCCAATATAGTTGCAAAATGTGAGAAACAGTTAAGTTGCATTTCACAAATTGCTATGAGAACATTAATTTTTTCAGCTGTTCTTACATATTATTAATACTTTTGTTTTATACATCATCATTAATAATGTATAAAATGAAAGTCGATTTACTGAGCGAATTTTCCATATTGTACTTGCAGATGTTGGTAATCAATTAATAAAGAAATTTTCATAAATAATGGAGATGGTCTTGTGCACAGATAGTTCATACATATGCCCTTAATGTTATGGTAGCAAAAAAACTGCTGCTTCACCTATTGACTTCGGAATAAATGAGAAACATGTTCCAACTCTAGTGGCAGCTGCTGCAAGGCAGGTTTATTCGTAAAATTCCGAGAATACATATTCTGAGAAGAACCGAGTTATATATTATTCCCTCTAGCGTACCTCAGATGAAACAACCACAGTGATCAAATCAGAGCAATTTTAGATTATATGGAGCTTGCCAACTGTCTTTCTTCCCTTAAGTCATTATTGAAGAATACAGAAAAGATGGGAAATAATTCTACCATTCACCACACAACATGAGGTAGCTTGTAGATGTGTACAGTATCGCCGTTGCTACTGACCCTCGTATCGTACAGGCTTTTGTTTGTTTGGTTAGAACAGCTCAGTGTCGGTTAGACCGTCAGTGAGAGAGCACTTCGATTTCCTGCTGCTAATAAGGCGAGTACACCGTTCGCTTGTTACACATTTTTACGAGCTTCAAACAGGTACAACTTATTTTCAGTTATCTGGGTAGTTACTATTTTATTTTTGTAATTTCTTGCGTGTTTGAGTGCCTACTAGACACAACCTTTTATTTTAATAACAGTGTAGTGTACAGTATCGCCGTTGCTACTGACCCTCGTATCATACAGGCTTTTGTTTGTTTGGTTAGAACAGCTCAGTGTCGGTTAGACCGTCAGTGAGAGAGCACTTCGATTTCCTGCTGCTAATAAGGCGAGTACACCGTTCGCTTGTTACACATTTTTACGAGCTTCAAACAGGTACAACTTATTTTCAGTTATCTGGGTAGTTACTATTTTATTTTTGTAATTTCTTGCGTGTTTGAGTGCCTACTAGACACAACCGTTTATTTTAATAACAGTGTAGTGTACAGTATCGCCGTTGCTATCGACCCTCGTATCGTACAGGCTTTTGTTTGTTTGGTTAGAACAGCTCAGTGTCGGTTAGACCGTCAGTGAGAGAGCACTTCGATTTCCTGCTGCTAATAAGGCGAGTACACCGTTCGCTTGTAGGGTAAACATAGTCATGTGTAGGGACTGTGGTTGTTGTGAGCGGACGCAAGGAGAATTGGCCACTCTTCGGGGGCAGGTGGAGGCTTTGTCTGTTAGGCTCATCGAGCTCGAGGCGCAGGCGTCGGCTCGTAGTGGCGTTGGGGCAACTGTGGTGAGACCTATGCCTACTTCGGTGGCCTTGGAATCGCATGGAACCCCTGATGTCGCTGCGTCTTCCGCCAGTGAGCATCTTACCGGTCAGCCATCACTCCAGGGTGAATGGTGGACAGTGGTGGGCTCGCGCGTGCCTGGCCGAAAGGCGAAGGTGGGATCTGGCCGCGTGGCAGCTGCCTTACCCCTTTCCAACAGGTACGGGGTGCTTCCTAGTGGTGATGACATCGTTTCCGAGCCACCACAGGATGCCTCGCCTGTTGGGCCAGTGGCCGATTCTCCGGCAAGGTCCCGACAGTCACAGAGGGCGGGCCTATTAGTTATAGGGAGCTCCAACGTTAGGCGGGTTATGGAGCCCCTTAGGAAAATAGCGGGTAGGTCGGGAAAGAATGCCAGTGTGCACTCGGTGTGCTTGCCGGGGGGTCTCGTCCGTAATGTGGAGGAGGCCCTTCCGGCAGCTATTGAACGCACTGGGTGTGACCGGCTGCAGATAGTAGCACATGTCGGAACGAATGACGCCTGCCGCTTGGGTTCTGAGTCCATCCTTGGTTCCTTCCGGCGGCTGGCTGATTTGGTGAAGACAACCAGCATCGCACGCGGAGTGCAAGCTGAGCTTAATATCTGCAGCATAGTGCCCAGAGTCGATCGCGGTCCTCTGGTTTGGAGCCGTGTGGAGGGTCTAAACCAGAGGCTCAGACGACTCTGCGACTATAATGGTTGCAAATTCATCGACCTCCGTTATTGGGTGGAGAACTGTAGGGCCCCCCTAGACAGGTCAGGCGTGCACTACACACCGGAAGCAGCTACTAGGGTAGCAGAGTACGTGTGGCGTGCACACGGGGGTTTTTTAGGTTAGAGGGACCCCCCCTTGGGCGAAACGATAAAACGATAAAATACCTGACGGCTTACCAGAGAGGACATTATCATCGTTGATAAAGAACGTCCGTCCTCAGAGACCAAAAACAGGAAAAGTCAACGTAATATTGGTAAACTGCAGGAGTATCCAGGGCAAGGTTCCTGAATTAGTATCTCTTATTGAAGGAAATAGTGCGCATATAGTATTAGGAACGGAAAGTTGGTTAAAACCGGAAGTGAACAGTAACGAAATCCTAGACACAGAATGGAATATATACCGCAAGGATAGGATAAACGCCAATGGTGGAGGAGTATTTATAGCAGTAAAGAATTCAATAATATCCAGTGAAGTTATTAGCGAATGCAAATGTGAAATAATCTGGGTTAAGTTAAGTATCAAAGGTGGGTCAGATATGATAGTCGGATGCTTCTATAGACCACCTGCATCAGCAACCGTAGTAGTTGAGCGCCTCAGAGAGAACCTGCAGAACGTCGTGAAGAAGTTTCGTGATCATACTATTGTAATAGGGGGAGACTTCAATCTACCAGGTATAGAATGGGATAGTCACACAATCAGAACTGGAGCCAGGGACAGAGACTCTTGTGACATTATCCTGACTGCCTTGTCCGAGAATTACTTCGAGCAGATAGTTAGAGAACCAACTCGTGAAGCTAACGTTTTAGACCTCATAGCAACAAATAGACCGGAACTTTTCGACTCCGTGAATGTAGAAGAGGGTATCAGTGATCATAAGTCAGTGGTTGCATCAATGACTACAAGTGTAATAAGAAATGCCAAGAAAGGAAGGAAAATATATTTGCTTAACAAGAGTGATAGGGCACAAATCGCAGAATATCTGAGTGACCACCATCAAACATTCATTTCTGAGGAAGAGGATGTGGAACAAAAATGGAAAAAATTCAGAAACATCGTCCAGTACGCCTTAGATAAGTTCGTACCGACTAAGGTCCAAAGCGAGGGGAAAGATCCACCGTGGTATAACAATCATGTACGAAAGGTACTACGGAAACAAAGAAAGCTTCATCATAGGTTTAAGAGTAGTCGAATCATAGCTGATAAGGAAAAGCTGAACGAAGCGAAAAAGAGCGTAAAGAGAGCAATGAGAGAAGCATTCAACGAATTCGAACATAAAACATTGGCAAACAATCTAAACAAGAACCCTAAAAAGTTTTGCTCATATGTAAAATCGGTAAGCGGATCTAAATCCCCTATTCAGTCACTCGTTGACCACGATGGCACCGAAACAGAGGACGACCGAAGAAAGGCAGAAATACTGAATTCAGTGTTCCGAAACTGTTTCACTGCGGAAAATCGTAACACGGTCCCTGACTTCAGCCGTCGCACGGACGCCAAAATGGAAAATATTGAAATAAACGATATCGGAATTGAAAAACAACTGCTATCACTTAGTAGCGGAAAAGCATCCGGACCAGACGAGATACCCTTAAGATTCTACAGTGATTATGCTAAAGAACTTGCCCCATTTCTATCAGCAATTTATCGTAGATCGCTGGAAGAACGTAAAGTACCTAGCGACTGGAAGAAAGCGCAGGTCGTTCCCATTTTCAAGAAGGGTCATAAATCAGATGCGAATAATTATAGGCCTATTTCGCTTACGTCAATCTGTTGTAGAATAATGGAACATGTTTTGTGTTCTCGTATTATGACGTTCTTAGATAATACAAATCTCCTTCATCATAACCAACATGGATTCCGCAAACAGAGATCATGTGAAACTCAGCTCGCCCTATTTGCCCAAGAAATTCACAGTGCCGTAGACACTGGCGAGCAGATTGATGCCGTATTCCTGGACTTCAGGAAGGCATTTGATACGGTTCTGCACTTACGTTTAGTGAAAAAAATACGAGCTTACGGAATATCGGACCAGGTTTGTGATTGGATTCAGGATTTCCTAGAAGAAAGAACACAACATGTCATTCTTAACGGTTCAAAATCTGCAGATGTAGAGGTAATTTCGGGAGTACCGCAAGGAAGCGTGATAGGACCTTTATTGTTTACAATATACATAAATGACTTAGTTGACAACATCGGTAGCTCCGTGAGGCTATTTGCAGATGACACGGTTGTCTACAAGAAAGTAGCAACATCAGAAGACTCGTACGTACTCCAGGAAGACCTGCAGAGGATTAATGCATGGTGCGACAGCTGGCAGCTTTCCCTAAACGTAGATAAATGTAATATAATGCGCATACATAGGGGCAGAAATCCATTCCAGTAAGATTATGCCATAGGTGGTAAATCATTGGAAGCGGTAACGACCGTAAAATACTTAGGAGTTACTATCCGGAGCGATCTGAAGTGGAATGATCACATAAAACAAATAGTGGGAAAAGCAGGAGCCAGGTTGAGATTCATAGGAAGAATTCTAAGAAAATGTGACTCATCGACGAAAGAAGTAGCTTACAAAACGCTTGTTCGTCCGATTCTTGAGTATTGCTCATCAGTATGGGACCCTTACCAGGTTGGATTAATAGAAGAGATAGACATGATCCAGCGAAAAGCAGCGCGATTCGTCATGGGGACATTTAGTCAGCGCGAGAGCGTTACGGAGATGCTGAACAAGCTCCAGTGGCGGACACTTCAAGAAAGGCGTTACGCAATACGGAGAGGTTTATTATCGAAATTACGAGAGAGCACATTCCGGGAAGAGATGGGCAACATATTACTACCGCCCACATATATCTCGCGTAATGATCACAACGAAAAGATCCGAGAAATTAGAGCAAATACGGAGACTTACAAGCAGTCGTTCTTCCCACGCACAATTCGTGAATGGAACAGGGAAGGGGGGATCAGATAGTGGTACAATAAGTACCCTCCGCCACACACCGTAAGGTGGCTCGCGGAGTATAGATGTAGATGTAGATGTAGATGTAGATTACATATCATCATCTTAGAATGAAAACCTTGTATCTTAAAAAAATCAAAATTATATTTATTGCCTTATTAGGTAAAAAAAAAAACCTCGTATCTCAACTGTTAGTAAGGCAATGAGAAATAATAACTTATGTGCTGCACCCTAGTGAGGGGGGGAAAAAAAAACAACATACACTACTGGCCATTAAAATTGCTATACCAAGAAGAAATGCAGATGATAAACAGGTATTCATTGGACAAATATATTACACTAGACCTGACATGTGATTACATTTTCACGCAATTTGGGTGCATAGATCCTGAGAAATCAGTACCCAGAACAATCACCTCTGGCCGTAATAACGGCCTTGATACGCCTGGGCATTGAGTCAAACAGAGCTTGGATGGCGTGTACAGCTACAGCTGCCCATACAGCTTCAACACAATACCACAGTTCATCAAGAGTAGTGACTGGCGTATTGTGACGAGCCAGTTGCTCGGCCACCATTGACCAGACGTTTTCAATTGGTGAGAGAACTGGAGAATGTGCTGGCCAGGGCAGTAGTCGAACATTTTTCTGTATCCAGAAATGCCCATACAGGACCTGCAACATGCGGTCGTGCATTATCCTGCTGAAATGTAGGGTTTCGCAGGGATCGAACGAATGGTAGAGCCACGGGTCGTAACACATCTGAAATGTAACATCCACTGTTCAAAGTGCTGTCAATACGAACTATAGGTGACCAAGACGTGTAACCAATGGCACCCCATACCATCACGCCGGGTGATACACCAGTATGGCAATGACGAATACATGCTTCCAATGTGCGTTCACTGCGATGTCGCCAAACACAGATGCGACCATCATGACGCTGTAAACAGAACCTGGATTCATCCGAAAAATGACGTTTTGCCATTTGTGCACCCAGGTTTGTCATTGAGTACACTATCACAGGCACTCCTGTCTGTGATAACAGCGTTAAGGTTAATCGCAGCCATGGTCTCCAAGCTGATAGTCTATGCTGCTGCAAACGTCGTCGAACTGTTCGTACAGATGGTTGTTGTCTTGCAAACGTCCCCATCTGTTGACTCAGGGATTGAGATGTGTCTGCACGATCCATTACAGCCATGCGGATAAGATGCCTGTCATCTCGACTGCTAGTGATACGAGTCCGCTGGGATCCAGCACGGCATTCCGTATTACCCTCCTGAACCCACCAATTCCATATTGTGCTAACAGTCATTGGATCTCGACCAACACGAGCAGCAATGTCGCGATACAATAAACTGCAATCGCGATAGGCTACAATCCGACCTTTATCAAAATCGGAAACGTGATGGTACGCATTTCTCCTCCTCACACGAGGCATCACAACAACGTTTCATGAGGCAACAGCAGTCAACTGCTGTTTGTGGATGAGAAATCGGTTGGAAACTTTCCTCATGTCAGCACGTTGTAGGCGCCAACCTTGTGTGAATGCTCTGAAAAGCTAATCATTTGCATATCACAGCATCTTCTTCCTGTCGGTTAAATTTCGCATCTGTAGCACGTAATCTTCGTGGTGTAGCAATTTTAATGGCCAGTAGTGTATATTGCTAGGCAACCGTGTTGAAGTGAGGAAACCATAACATAACTTGTGATGTTTGTTGTGTGTGTTTTAATGGTTTGTGGCAGTTTTCAACAGTGGGAAGAATATGTTTGTCCCTGCTAAGTATGTACAGTTATATTTATCTTTAAGTTAAAATATTAATCAATATTCCTGATAATTTTACCTCTTAAATTCTATAATTGTATGTTAAAACCAGGTATAAAGATAAGGTTAGATAGAATGAAGAACTTGCAATTCAAAATCAGTTCATTTCACCTCCTGTAAAATTTGTTTTTTTGGGGCTTTCATTATAAGCTGACAGTATGTAGTGTCATATTGTCGCAAAAGAAGCGGAGTAGCACAATCGCCATAGTGTAGTGGTTAGGACACCAGACTGTTGCATGGAGAGTCGTGAGTTCAAAACTCACCTGAACTGTGAAATTTTAATTTCTATATTCGGTTCGAATACGTTCTAGAAGTATCCACAAATGGCAAGAATCATTGTACTGGAATGTTCTGTAGCTGTATATATATATACCGGATGTGTTCAGGTCAGGCTGGAGGCATTTCGCTCCACTAGTGCTGAATAAACTTTCGTTAAGTGAAGTTAGTTTTCGTCATTAATTTGCATACGCCTTCCTCTACGTGACGTTATTCTGGTGGAGGCACTGGGTATTGGAACTCAAGATAGCGCACATTATCGACGACACAGTTGCTCCCATCAGGCCACAACAGAGCTGGCATTTACGTGGCAAGAAACCTGAGTTCGAGCCATATTCAACAGATCGCAATCTATCGGAGACAGAACAAGAAGAGGACATTACGATGACAGCAGCTGTGTGCAACCACATGAGACATCCTTCCGGGTTCTCTGGTGACGATGGCCAAGATCCCAACAAGTGGCTGAAGATATATGAGTGTATAGCCAAATTTAACAAATAGGATGACACTGTGTGTTTGGCTAATGTATTTTTTTATTTGAAGGGCACTGCGAAGCAATGGAATGATAACAACGAGGAGAAGTCCACAAGCTGAGAAATATTCCAAGCAGAACTGTGCAAGTATTTTAGCGACACACGATGACAGAAGTGCAAGGCTGAAGATAAATTAAAGTGCAGGGCAGAGCTTCTGGGAGAAACTACCGTATCCTACATTCAAGGCGTCATGGAGCTGTGTAAAATAGTGGATCCTAGAATGAAGGAGGAAGATAAGGTTGCACATTTCATGAAGGGTGTTGCTGAGCACATGTATCAAGCCCTACTCTTGAAGGAGGTTTCAACAGCAGGTGACTTTGTAAAATGGTGCCAGTGCATAGAGACGATGCATCAAAAAAGAATTACATGCAAGAAGTTTCAACGGCTTCCAAACGTAGTATCAATGTCTGTGATGGACGAAGAAACTGATCTCACAAGTGTTCTTCGTCAGATAGTGAGAGAGGAAGTTCAGAAGGCACTTGGATTGCACGGCGAGCAAAAAAACAGGGACGCTTCAAGAGGCCATAAGGGAGGAAGTGGAACAGACATTGATCCCAATCTCTTGTCCTTCATTTCCCTTTAAAATGGTAAAAAAGTTGAGACCCAGGCGAAGTTACATTCCTACAATGCCGCATGAAGAACCTGTTTGGGCACCAAGGAAGACTGACGTCTGGAGGACCCGGGATAACCAATCAGTATGTTTTCACTGTGGACGACTGGGACATGTGGTGCACTATTGTCGAGAAAGGCGGCGGATATTTGATGACGCCCGCACCAGAAGACAGCAGACCGATCTTAGCCGACGCCAACTCTGGGACGACGAAGATCAACGAGAAGATGTGGGTGCAGGACGACGTAGGTCACCATCACCGCAAGCTAGCCATTGGAGAGGACACTCTCCAACATGCCGATCAAGGTCTCCATTGCCGTATAGAAGCTCCAGCCGATCACCTAGCTGCCATAACCTGGAAAACTAAAGGGTGCGACCTTCATTGGAAGTTAGGCCGCCGAAGAGAAAAATCCTCTGCCGTCAATCACTATAAAAATGATAGGAAACTATGTCCATATCCTCATGGATGGCTGACCAGCCCAAGCTCTTGTGGGCTCTGGAGCATCATATTCACTAATTTTGGAGAAGTACCGTTGCCAGTTGCGGAGAACTTGTAGCAAATACTGAGCCATTAATTGCCAAACAGCTGAGCGTCATAGAAACCTCCCATGCCGAGTCTGTGGGCGAAATTAGCACTACCACTACGAGACAAGATCTTCTAGCTCGACTATCACCGGATCTCACTAAGGAACAACAGAAGAAGCTTCTTGCATTCTTCAAGAGTTCTCTGAATGCTTCAATCCACAGGTTAAGAGCAAATTAGACTAATCAGCGGTGAAGCACTGGATTAGCACTGGAGACCATCAACCAATAAGCCAGAGAGCATACCGTGTGTCATCAACAGCACGTTGAATAATTCGCGATGAGGTAGAGAAAATGATGAAGAATGACATCATTCAGCCTTCACAGAGCCCATGGTCATCACCAGTGGTTCTCGTCACCCTCTTCCATGAATTGATGATACACTAGATTGTCTGAAGGAGGCTAAGTTTTTGTCATCCATGGACATGTACTCGGGATACTGGCAAATCGAAGTAGATGAGGCTGATTGTGAGAAAACTGCATTCATCACCCCTGAGGGCCTGTATGAGTTTAAGGTAATGCCGTTTGGTTTGTGTAATTCACCAGCAACTTTTGAACGAATGATGGATGATCTTCTAAGTCACCTGAAGTGGACGATGTGTCCGTTTTATTTAGATGACATTACAGTGTTCTCAGAGACGTTGGATGAACAGATAAAAAGACTGAGGGCCGTTCTTAAGTGCCTCCAACAAGCCGGACTGAAACTTAATCCAAGAAAGTGTCTCTTTGGAGGGAAAAAAAATCAAAATACTTGGACACCTTGTGTCAAACGAAGGTGTGCAGCCAGACCCAGAAGAGGTGAGAGCTATAACGGAATTTCCTATTCCTAAAATTATTAGAGATGTGAGAAGCTTCCTCGGATTGTGTTCTTGTTACCGTCGTTTTATCAAAGACTTTTGTATCAAAGCCAGGCCACTCCAAGAGTTGTTAAAAGCCCATGCTGAATTTATCTGTGGTGGTGCTCAACAAGATTCTTTCGATGTGCTGCGAAAAGCACTGACGACTAACCTTGTACTTGGTCTGTATGATGAGAGAGCACCTACAGAACTACACACAGATACCAGTGGGTATGTGATCAGTGCTGTTCTGGTGCAGATTTTGGATGGAAGAGAGAAGGGTATAGCCTATGCTTCTAGGACACTTACTAAAACCGAGAGGAACTACTCAACTACAGAAAGAGAATGTGTTGCTGTGATCTGGGGCCATGAGCAAATTTTGACAGTATCTCTATGGAAGGCCATTTACAGTTGTTACAGACCATCATTCACTTTGTTGATTGACAGGTCTTGAGGATCCGACAGGACAACTCGCCAGGTGGGCACTATGTTTTCAAGAGTATGACATTACTGTGCAAGACCATCGAGACTTTGATGAAGATAGTCACTATCTCGCTGCACTCCAGGATCTATCTGCTGAATAGAAGGAGGACGCAAATATATCTCAGATTATACTTGCCTTAAATTGGTCAGAGGATGTGAGAGGACAATTTAAGGTAGTTAATGGATTACTTTGCAAGAAAAACTTTGATTGCTTGGAAAGAGGTGGCTGCCAGTGATTCCTAAACACATGCGCTTAGATGTTCTACAGAAATTCCATGATACACCTGAGGCCAGACATTTAGGATTTATTAAGATATACAATAGAATCCGCAAGAGATTTTTCTGGTCAGGTTTATTTAGGAGTGTCCGTCACTATGTGTTGCACTGTCGAGAGTGCCAGAGGAGAAAGGCAGTTCTTCAGAAACCACCTGGATTACTCATACCAATTCCACCAGCCAAAACGCCTTTCCAGCATGTTGGGATTCATCTCCTCGGACGATTTCCAACGTCAACTAGTGGAAATAGATGGAGTATTGTTTGCACTGATTATCTGACGAGCTACGCCATTACAAAAGCCACGAAAACAACCAAAACATTTGAGGTAGCCAAATTCATCATAGAAGACATTGTATTAAAACACTATGCCCCAAGGTCGCTAATTATGGATCGAGGGAAAGTTTTTCAATCGAATATTGTGAAAAAGATAAACCATCGCTGCAACATTACTCATTACATGACAACTGCCTACCATCCGCAAACTAATGGGCTTACTGAATGCCTTAATAAGACCTTGGCCGACATGCTATCAATGTTCGTCAATGTTGAGCAGAGCAATTGGGATGAGGTGCTACCTTTAGTGATGTTTGCCTACAACACTGCCAAATCAGACACCACAGAATTTACACCATTTTTTCTGGTGCATGGGTGTGAGGCGATGACGACGATGGACACTGTGTTTCCGTTACAACCTGATCATGTGGACAATGACTACATCGGCAAGGTCTTAACCAGAGCTGAGGAAGCTGAGGAGTTAGATCGTCTCCGCACACAGCAGGCCCTAGAAAACGATCGCCAAAGGTATGACGCGAGCCACCGCCCTGTTGTATACCAGCCTGGTGACCTCATCTGGATCTTCACTCCTGTTCGGAAGGTTGGTCTCTCTGAAAAGACCCTCAGGTGCTACTTTGGACCTTATAAGTTTGTAAGACAGTTGTCTGATGTTACTTATGAAGTTGAATATTTTGACCCCAATACAAGACGATGAAAGATCAGAGATACGGTCCACGTCCTTCGAATGAAGCCCTTTAAGGATCCTGCAACCTAGGGTAAATTTGAAGCTCCAGTGACAGGCAACAAGCGGAAAGGTGATGAAGAACGTAGCAGCAAGGGAAGTTCTAAGGAGATCACCACCAGGGCGAATATCAGTCGTCAGGAGTAGGAGTATGCAGGACCGATGACTCATTCCCGGACTAGGAGGATGTAACACTGAGACGCTGTTCTCTTAAGGAGGGAGCAATGTCTTACGGAGTAGCACAGTCGCCATAGTGTAGTGGTTGTAACACTAGACTGTTGCATGGAGAGTCGTGAGTTCCAAACTGACCTGAACTGTGAAATTTTAGTTTCTATATTCGATTCGAGTACATTCTAGAAGTATCCAAAAATGGCAAGAATCATTGTACTGAAATGTTCTGTAGCTGTATATATACCATATGTGTTCTGGCCAGAGGCAGTTTTCTCTGTGCTCTTGTATGTGCAAGTGCTGAATAAATCTTGTTAAGTGAAGTTAGTGTTCGTCATTCGTCTACATACACCTTCCTCTACGTGACAATATCTTTTATTTTGAAACTGTTTTGTCATCTCTCATACAGCTGAAACTTAACACCTTCTTGCATTTTCTAAACATCATATCATATCATATCATATCTCCTAGCTCCCCTCTGAGGTCTCTGAGCTCTCATCTACACATACCGAATAAGCCTTGTAAAGTGATATCCTGTGTATTTCCACAAGTAACCTCTTCAAGTTTGTAATCATGTTAGTACTTAGAAATTACAAAAAGATGTACCTAGTTTTTGGAGCTGTTGGTTCTTGTGTCAAGGAGAAAGTTGAGACGGCACCAAAATGCAAAATTTAGGGTAAGAGTAAAGTGAGCATTACTCTTGACAACAGCAAGTACCATGAATGGGTGAGACATTTTCCAAAGAACACACAGCACGTACCATTCACATTTCTGTATTTTCAGTGCAATACACAGACAAATGGAGGTAAGAAATCAAACTAAACGCAGTTACTCTGTGTTAAGCCACTGGAGACCATACACCCCTTATTGATGTGCATACGACAGCATGTGTACATAATATGTTCCAAAACGCCGTGCACAAAAACTGAATTTTCCAGTGCTTTTACCTCAAGTTCTGTTGGTGATAAAAATGTAGGATTAGGTGTTTGGGATAGCCCTTTGGCAATGGACCATTTGTATATCCAACGAAAGGATCATCTTGGTGTCAGTATCCTACAGTACAGGGTTAAAGTAAGAAAATTACACACTTCCTTCTGCTTAGGCAAGTGGTGCATATCAGTTGGTTCATTTTGCATTTGACATGGTCTACGGTGGGCTTCATAGGATTTATCGAGGCACCATTAGTTAATGGGCGGTTCCTGAGAAATGTTTTTGCCGTCACAAGCGGGCCAAAACCCAACCGAGAGTTCCAAAGATGGCTGTGCGCAGTAAATGGCTGAAATTTTTATAACATTCCTAAGACTCCAATCTCAAACTACCTTGAAAATTTTCTTGCTATCTTTGTGTGTTTCCAAGATACAGAGATTCAAAGCTACCCTACTTCTGCATGTAAAATCTGGTACGAGGCGAAATCTAAATTATAAATAACTTCAGCAAATTGCTCAAATTTTAACGGTATATTCTCTAGAAGAACCTTTTCATTTTCAAAAATCTTCGTCCATTATCGAGAAACACCAATAACACGTTTTCTGGGATCCAAAACCCAGCCGCAAATTCCGAGACAGCTATGTGCATGAAATGGCTGTAATTTTTATGATGCATTTGATGTATTCCTGCTTGTACACATAAAATATACACATAAAATCTGGTGTGACATGATAATGTAGTTTATAAAGTGAGGTAGCATGAAGACATATACTGTAAAGTGTTTCTGTTATTGTCTGGGAACCCCGTGTTGTAGTGTTGAAGCATATGTAAAACTTATTGGTGCATGAAATCCGGTCTGAGGTGTAAAATTAGTTTCACATAATTTCAGTTTCACATAAGTAACATTTTAGTGGCCAATACATTTCTTTTCTTATGCATTAGGTGTCCTGGTGCAGCAGAGAAAAGAAGGAACCAGTGTGGGAAAAAATGCAAATATGTTCATGTTTACATAAAAGACTCTGACTGAAAAGTGGGGTACCAGCTGCCTCACTCTACTGTCCTCAGCACCTTTAAAAATTCTCCCAAAAGTTTTGGTATGCAGACATATTTGCACTTTGTTATGGTGTGAGAGAGAAGAGGACAGTGGCAGTGGCAAAGAGATGGAAAAGTAATAAATACTGGAAGATAGTAGACAGTGGTTGTGCTATAGAAAGAGTGAAGGAGACAATGGCAGTGTGAGAGAAAAAGATGGACACAGTAACAATGGAACATACTTGACAGTGACAGAACAGTGCTAGGAAAAGAGTGAAGGATACAGAGCTAGGGGTGAGGGGATAATGTTGAAGTAGGTGAGAGTCATTGATAATGAGAGACAGAGTGTATGAGAGACATCAGTAGTAGTAGAAAGTATGGAAGGAATGAGATATTAGCAGTAAGAGAGAGAAAGACCAAGACAGTGACAGAGATTGTAGACTGTATTAGTAGGACAGAATGAAGGGAATGTGACTGTGACACAGGAGACAATGACAGAGAGAGACAAAGAGAGAACGATGCTGAATGAGTGAGGAGAAAGGGCAGCTGGGAGTGGATAGGTATGAACAACTTATAGCAGTGGACTAATGGGTGTGAGTTACATTTAGGGAAGCTTGTGGGAGTTTGAGGTGAGTTGCATGTTGGAAAAAAAAAATAGTGAATATGTTTGCATGTCAAAATTTTTGGGAAAAAGGTGCTGAAGAAAGTACCCCACTTTCAAGTCAGACCCTTTGTAATATTCACATTTTTTGTGCTCTGATAGGAGCGTTCTTCTGCTGGTACCAAAACAGTTGGAAAATACCCCAGAACAAATTCAGAATTTTGATGGTGGTGTTGGAGTTTGACCTGTATATTCTGGAAAGTGGTTTATAGTGTGAAATCTAATTTAACATAAACATACAAAAAGCAGTCTTTTAATTATTTGTATGTTTTATTTTTAAAATGAAGATAAGATGTAATTGTCAGTTTGAAATGCTAAGTGTTTGTAAGGCAAATTACTCACAACAAAAATATTTGTCTTCTGAATGTTCTTTTTGTGGTAGCTTTATGAAATTTGGATTGACTGTCATAGAGTAAACTCTGAGTATTCTGTGGAATTCAGCTTTGTACATCTGCAATATTCTCAATATTGTGCGTGCTTCAGGAACTTGTGAGCAGTTTACTGACTTAGGTGGCACAATTTTAGCACACTGTACCCACATTCTGGATAAATGACATTTAAAGTCCCATGTGGCCAGCCTAATTGAGGTTTTTCTTGGTTTCACTAAACTGATAGCGGCGAATGCTTGGGTGTTTCCAGTGAAAAGAATTCAGCCAGTTCCCTCCACCACCATTGTCCAACCAGAGCTTGTGTTCTATCTCTAATTATCTCATCTTGAAAGGGAAATTAAACCTTAATCTTCCTTGCTTCTCAGATAGGTTGCATTGAAGAAAACACTGGTGGAAAACACAGGGCCACTAGCAATAGGAAAAAAATCATTTTATTTTGTGACCAAATTCGGTGTTTTTTTTTTTACCAATTTCAGTGTTATTTTTGTCAAGTTCAGTAGTATTTTATTGCCAAATTCATTTTTCCCTGTCATTGTTACTTGCCAATTTCGATGCTTCCCCCTCCCCTTTTTTGTGATATTTTTTCTCCAATTTCAATGTAACTTTTTCCAATTTTGTTATTCTTTTTGCCAAATCCAGTGTTATATTTTTCCAATTTAGGTGTTTACACTTTTTCAGTTTAGGGTTTTATACTTTTACAGTTTAGGTATTATTTTTGACCAATTCCAAGGCTATTTTTTGCAAAATTCGGTGCTGTTTTGTTATCAAATTAGGTGCTATTTTGCCTGTTGCACTGCAATTTCTTTGCCATTTTCTGTGTTACATGTTTTTTTTTTTTTTTTTTTCCTCCAGTGTTTATTTTTTCCAATTTTGGTGCTCTTTTGTGCCAAGTTCTGAATTAGCTTTTTGCCAAATTCATTGTTACTTTTTTGTGAAATTCAGTGTTACTTTCTTGTCAGATTCAGTGTTACCCTTTTTAACCAGATTGAGTCTTACTGTTTTCCCAGATTCACTGTTTCTTTTGATAAATTAGGTATTTTCATCACGGTCACTGTTATGTTTCTGCCAGTTTCAGCATGTTTATTGCCAAGTTGTATACTTTTTGCCAAAGTCACTCTTAATTTTTTTATCAGTTTTGGTCCTTTTTTTGACATCACACCTTAATTCATAACATGGGACATGAATTGTCATTTTAATATTGTAGATGAACTTCAGCCTTGAGGAAAAAAGAAGGCAAAATGCAATTTCAACATTCAGTACATATCAGCTATGAATATTGGTAGGCTGTCGTCTTCAGATTTATAACATTTTTATACAGGAAAATTATAAATTTCATTAATTCTGTAAAAAATCACTGATGTTACAATATTTTGCTGAAAACCGCTAATTTCATGTTATGTTTCATGTTATCATTATTGGGAAATTTTCCTGTCCCTTACCTAGCACAGTTCATTCTCATTAATGAGCGAAACTTGTGTAAAGCTGTTGTCACAATTTTGTATTCATAATGATTGTAATATGTTTTACTATGTGTGGTGGATGAGGATCAACCTCTACCTCTACCTCTACCTCTACCTCTACTTCTACTTCTACATCTACATCTGCATGGATACTCTGCAAATCACATTTAAGTGCCTGGCAGAGAGGGTTCATTGAACCACCTTCAAAATTCTCAATTATTGCACTCTCGTATAGTACGCAGAAAGAACGGACATATATATCTTTCTGCACGAGCTCTGATTTGTCTTATTTTATCATGGTGATTGTTCCTCCCCATGTAGGTCAGTGTCAACAAAATATTTTTGCATTTGGAGGAGAAAGTTGGTGATTGGAATTTCGTGAGAAGATTCCGCTGCAGTGAAAAATGCCTTTCTTAAATGATGTCCACCCCAAATCCTGTATCATTTCAGTGGCACTCTCTCCTCTATTTTGCAATAATACAAATTGTGCTGCTCTTCTTTGAATTTTTTCGGTGTACTCCGTCAATCCTATCTGCTACGGATAGCAGTATTCTAAAAGAGGACAGACAAGCATAGTGTACACAATGTTCTTAGTATAGCAGTACCAGAGTTATCATCAGAGATAGCATAGTTATCATCAGTAATCATTTAAGGCAGCCTGAAAAGCAATAAAGTGTAATTTGAGACATCGAAACTCCAGTCCAGGTAATTTGGCTGCTCAAGCATTGGTTATCGTATTTGTCTTTCCTTTTGATTTATGTGCTGTAGTTGTTGACCTATTGCATAGGAATGACATAATAAATTCTAACTGCTTTTAAATTAATTTTTAAGTAGTGCCTTTAATTTTCTGTATCTTCAGTATGCTATACCTTACATAAATTGATCAGTTATTAGCAAAAAACGTCGTTACTTGCATTGTGTGAAAACTGGGAATGAATGCTCTTGAAAAATGCTACATATGGCAAAAGAAAAGGGCTTAGCATGGCTGCTTCACACATCTTGTAACTTATTTGCTTATCCCCATTGTAAATTTGAATTGTTATCCTTTTATGTATCAATCAAAACAACACACATTGATTTACTATGAGAGAAAATAACCACAGTCCAAACCCTAACCAATGACATACCACATGTAAACTGCCTGTATCAGGAAGTGGTAATCTAACATGAGTCCTTTGATCTTGTGAGTGACGTCCTGTCTTGATTCTGCCTCTTCGAAGTCCAGTCACACCCTCCCCACCTGTCAAATTGACTTTTAGGACAGCTACCAGCATGTTGCTCACCAGCATATGAATTCTGATAACAAATATGCTATGAAAATAACACTTCGGACAAGTTGTTACACCTGTAAATGACTCTTAAGGCAAATCTGGTAAAGGCTTAATGTATTGTTTAGGCCCAGTGTTTTATAGGTATGCAATTGTTACAGCAGCTGCACAAAGTCAGAATTCACAGTGCTCTTTGGAATATAGCTTTTTACTCTCACCCTGACACTACCAATACACAAGAGAAAGTTACTTGCTCTCGAATGCACAATACTAATCTGCCGCAGTTCTGCTATGCTTTGAAACCTGTGCCTGCCACACAGTTGCTATCACACAGTTACCACACCGCTGGCATTTTCTCAACAAACACAACATAACTGAATCCTCTCCCTGTCACAACCAAAGGGTCACCAGTAGAGACTGGATTATATGCATTTGCATGTTGCATATTTGGCTCCTTTTCATTGGTTATTGCATATTTTAACTAAAAACTAGTGATGATGCATATTTGCGCTCTATGTTTACAATATTTTAAAAATTTAGATGGGCATTCTCTAGCTCGATCTAGTTTTGATGTCTCACAGATTGACTGCAACATAGAAATGCGTGCAGTTGCTAACCAAGAGGCAGGCCACTGCCTAGCAAAATCATTACAGAAGAGGAATAGGAACAGGTGGGCCATGCCACCCGAAATAAGAAATGTTGTTTCAGGGAGAGCTGACCATCCTGGAACATTTACATATGATGGAATTGTTTTATATTGTCGAGTTTGTTAGAAAACCGTTTCATGCAAAAAAAAGTTTCAAATAGACCAGCATGTCAAGATAAGTCTTCATATCACAGGAATGCAGAAGAAAGGGCCATGACAACAACTTCTGACAAGAGCAGGTTGCAGTAGCAGGGGTTTATCTGAAGGTGACCAAAAAAGTCGGTGTAACATGGATCTATGTGAAGCATTCATTGCAAGCAATATTCCTCTTCACAAAGTTACAAACCCTATCCTCAAAGGCTTCATGTGCAAATATTGCTTAAATCAAAATATACCAGATGAATCAACATTGCGTAAAAATTACATACTGACAATATTTCCAGAATCTTCTGCAGATGGAAGGGTGTTTGTTTATTTCAGATGCTGCTCCCTGTATGATCAAAGCAGGAGAAGCCCCCCAATTATTTTATCCCAATTTGATTCATGTGATGTGCTTTGCTCCAGGAGTACATCGCCTTGCTGAAGAAGTATGTTCCACGTTTGTGAATGTAAATAAACTGATGTTATCCACAAAGAAAGTGTTTCTCCTGATTGCATCAAGACTTTCAAAGAAAAATTACCGAATGTTCCTTTACCTCTTGAACCAGTGGTAACTCATTGGGGTATGTGGGTTGAAGCTGTGTTGTTTTACAATGAACATTTCGAGGCCATTAGAGGGGTAATAAATTACTTCGATAGTGCAGAGGTTTGGCAGTTCGCCAGTACAAGGAAGCTTTAATGATTCCGGTATTACAAAAGACATTGCTGTGATTAGCTCTTCTTTTTCCCATGTACCTGAAGTATTAAAAAGCTTGAAACTCAAGGTTTAGAGTTGAATGAATCTATTCAGTTAATGTTAGTTATGTTAGTGAACTTCTCTTTGCTGGAGGTGTTCCCTAGAAAACTTAAAGACAAGTTTGAGAACATTTTAAACAATAACTCACGCTTTTAACTCTTGTGTCAAAATGATAGTTTTATTAATGGGATTGGTTAACTTTTACCAGAAACACTAAGTGCCAACACAGCACCCAAATTCAAATACTGCCCAGTTACCTTAGTTGATGTAGAATGGTCCTTTTTTGCTTATAAAAATGTTTTGAGTGAACGAAGACACAGTCGAACTTCCGAACATTTGGAACAGTACTTGGCCATTTATGTTTACAATAGTAGAATAATGTAAAACAAATTGTAAATGATGCTTTGGTCCAGTAGTAGTAATTAAAAGTTAAAGCTGTTCAAAAAATTCATGATTGTAAGTTGTTTTTTAAATTAAATATTACAGAGTTTTGAGCATGCCCCTCTGTGTGCGATATATCTTGATGTCGGTCCTGTACGTATCAATTGTTTCACTGTAACTCACTCGCATCACATCCGATTGTTACCAATGGCAATAGCAAAGGAGGAACAATTATTGAAACACAGAATGCGTCCCCATTTTGCAAATTTTTAGAAAATAATCCCGTAAAGGCCCTCTTCATAACCTCAAGAGAAAGTATTCAGAAAATTATATCAGCATTCTAGATGTACAGATTTTACGTGTGGCTGGTGCTCTTACTTGTAATTGATATGCACAGGTTTGACTTTGATATATAATGCATGCAGTAATTACCTTTTTTTATTTGATCTTGCATATTTTGACAATTTTCATCCATTTTTTAAACGTTTTTCATGCATATTTGTACGCATATTTTAAGTTTTTTATGATGCATATAGTCTGGTCTCTAGTCATCAGTGACAATAAAGTCACAACGTTGAAGCAGTAAACATTGTAATAGCAAAGACACCAAACTTATCTACTTGAGTTGTTGTAATGGTTTCACGACTCATAAGCTTTTCGCATTGCCAGACATTGTCTAAGTCTGTGAATTTGTCACCAATCAAAAATACTTATAACCACCAAATTCACATCCTTTGCGACCTGCAAGTGTATTATTTATGTAATATGGACAAAGACAAAGCATATATTGCCACAACTGTGGAGTTGCGTTTCTCACCGCGCCCAATCACTTTAGGCTACCCCCATGTTCCCCTGAACAATGATGTGTTCTCGCCATTGCTGCCCATTCTGGGCAAGAAATCCATCCCACCATCATCTTTAAGAATTGTTAATGTTTCTGATATTGAAATACATTCCATCGGTAGCTCCATGTGATACACTTGCTGAATGAGATCTGTCAGAATTTTGCCTATCTTCTAACTATTACAGTTCATTATTTACCATTTATTACTTTTCCTCTGTCTTTTTATGACACTTTGGGCTCTTCCACCCAGTCAGAAGGAAGGGGTGACTGCTTCTGCGAACCACTCTGTATTTTTGCTTGGGACACACTTGATATCCATCAGCCTGTCTTCAAAACCTTCTCAACACTGTGGCTTCATTTACTCCCCAGTGACTTGCATTCCCTTGACCAACACAATCACTCTCTGCAATGATGGCAGAGCTCACTTGCCTCTATCACTTGTGAATTTAGATTGATCTCCTGGATTAAAACCTGAATATCTTGTGATTTGCTACTTGGATCAAGTTGCAGTCTTCAAGACAATTATTGTAATATAATTTTCTGTAGATTTAGATATGTTTAAACTTGTTCAGTTCTTTATTTATGTCAATTTATCTAATTACGAATGAGACATATGATGAATGTGTACATGGACAGGCATACCACTGCCACATGTCAGTGTAGCACAACTGATCACATAACATGATTTTGTATACATCTCTGTTGCAATGCATCAGTGTTGCCACAGTTCTCTAGGCAACTGTTGTTTTGTCACCTAGCTTCAGAACAGACAGCAGCCATTTGCACTTCACAGTTGAAAGCTCGCAACACAGCTTTTAGCTGTCAGTGCTCTTCTTTCACTGCACAAAGTATAACTATGGTTCCTCGCATGGATAGAAATGTTGTCAGCCATAAAAGTCTCAAGAAAAAGAATCCTCAACAACTGCACCCAATCGGAAGCTGCATAATGCCCAGCAGTTTGATTTGTATTCTCTGTCCTTTATTAAGTAGGTATGCAGACAGGAAAATTGAATTAGGTAAAATGCAGCTGTAAACGTCAGTGCATGACTAGTATTTGATTCAACTGTTGCCCATCTAACTTAACACAATGGGATACCACTCGCATAAAATGGAAAACATGTAAGACTACAAATAACCACATTTCCAACACAGAAATGTTTCACATGACAAAGCAAGTGAAGTGATGCAATGGTTAACACACTAGATTCGTATTTCAAAAGGTCAGTGTACTAATCCCCCCCCCCAACATGTTTTGAACTGGGTTTTCCAAAATCATTTCAGATGAAAACTTTTCCTTCTAAGCGACTTGAAGTTCCTGTGCCGACTGCTTCTATCTTGTGCTACTTCCTGCCAATTATTTATGCACATCTTGTTGCATATTGTTATAATTTCATTAATTCGTGTATTCCTTGCGTCTTCCTTTTGGTCCTTTGTTTAATGACTTCTCCATGAATATTCTTGAACCATCTTTCATTCTCATCAGTTGGCCCACCCATTAAGTCTTTTGCTATTTGCTTTGCTCATTATTGTTGCTTGTTGTGATAGCATTTGGCTTTCTGTGTTGTGTCATTTCTTCCAGCTTCGCAATTCATTATCATAGTATGGACCAAAGTGTTTCCTATAAATTTTGTTTTCAGATACTTGTATGTGGTACAAACAACTTTCTTATTCATTTGTGTCTGGTGTGCTTCCATTTTAGTGCAACTCCATGTTTCTATTCCATGAGTTAGGACTGGTCTGATAATTGTGTTTTATAGTTCTCATTTTAGTTTTCCTTGACAGCAGTTTCAGCACTAGAAGTTTTTGTGTGGAATAGTAAACTCTGTTAGCATTTTGCAGTCTCATTTTCACTTCTGCTTGTCTCTGATTTTGTTTGATTATCTTTACACCCAGAAATTTGAACTGTTCAGTGCATTCGAATTTATGTTTGCCGATTATTAGATGTGAATGGTTGTCTTGTTAATCTCTCTCTTTTTGAACTACCATGTGTTTTGTTTTCTGATCATTTACTTTTAGACCAAGTTTAGATGGTTCTTCTAAGACCTCCACGAATAACTGTCTGATCTCTACTTCACTTTTTCCAATGAGCGCTACGTCATCTACATACACTAAAATGTCAACTTTATTTCTTTGGAGTATCCCAGCAAGTGGTAGTTTGAATTTCCTCTTTCCTCACAACTCTCTCCCAGGCTACATTAAAGAGAGGAAGGGGTAGAGGATCTCCCTGTGATTAGTCCAGTTTTAATTTTTGAATGGTCGGATTTTATTCCATTTCACAAAACCCTGCTTACATTATCATCTATGCACATTTTTTTTTTTAAAGTAATTACACGAGTTTAATTGGAAATCCCAAGTCCGTCATTACATTCAACAGGCTTTCCTGTGAATGGAGTCATAAGCTTTTTATAAAATGGTGGGAAAATTAATATATTTTTTGTTTACATTCCCATAGTCTTTCATTTATTGTTTTGATTGCAAATATATTGTCAGTAGTGGATCGCTGGCCAGGGTGGCCAAGCGGTTCTAGGCGCTACAGTCTGGAACCGCGCTTCCACTACGGTTGCAGGTTCGAATCCTGCCTCAGGCATGGATATGTGTGATGTCCGTAGGTTAGTTAGGTTTAAGTATTTCAAAGTTCTAGGGGACTGATGACCTCAGAAGTAAAGTTCCATAGTGCTCAGAGCCATTTGGACCATCAGTAGTGGAGCCATTTCTGCAAAAGCCATTTTGATAATCTGCAGTTATATTTTATGCCTATGGTTTCAAGTGGTTTAGCAATAAAAAAGATAAAATCTTATAGTCTGTGTTAACTAGTGATATTCCCCTATAATTTCTGAAGTTTCCTTTTTTATCTAAAGGGACTATTAATGCTTCTTGCCATTCTGTTGGTATGGTCTCAGTTTTACAGATTACCTGTATCAAGTGGGGAAAAGGGAGGAAAAAAAGCATGAGTGCAGTGCTTCTCCTCCATATTTTAGTATCTCAGCTGGAATTACATCACTCCCCACTCCTTTGCTATTTTTGTAGGTGTGATACTTCCAGCACCGCTTCATATGTGTTCTGAAATTTGGTCATTATTAGGGCTGCTGCTGGAATTTGTAATGGGTAGTTATGCATTAGAATCCTAAAACAGTTCTTCCAATAAAATTTCCCATCCTTGATCAAATGAACTAGGGCTTTATCTCTAACGGCCTTACCATCTATTGGATGTTATACTTTAACCATCTTTTCTTTCACAATAAAAAAAGCATATAGGCAGATTCTTAGTACTAACTAGCTTGCTTCTTATGTGTAAACTATGTAAAAAGAGGGTGGTGATTTTTCTGGAAAACCTGGAATCTCAGGGAATTACATTTTATGTGGAAAAATCAGGGTAATCTCAGGAAATTTCAGAAATGTCTAAAATATCAAGAAATTGTGTGTTTTTAATCTAGCATTGCAATTTAATTTTATTGAGCTTTATAAATCACAAATTTTGAAATACTTACTCTTCCAAAGTGCATCCTTCAAAGTGCATCCTTCAAAGTGCATTAATTATATGAATATTATTCCATATAAATTATTGATGTTTAGAAACTGCAGTTAAACTACTCCTTATGGCTAGTATATATCAGACAAGAGGAAAGAAAAGTTGTTACCGCGAGATTGTGTTGTTCCAGTCGGAAGAAGAATTTTACACTGAACAAGGAAATAATAATATGAAAAGAAGAAGAAGACAAAAACTAAAAAAAGTGAAAAAAGTTAAAGGTCAAATGTATGTATCTCGAGATCTGAGATCAACCGATATACCAAGAGAATGCTGGACAAGCTTTGGATATCTGGTGCTCATTGAAGATGCTGATACACACGTAGTTCCACAGCAAATCATAGAACGTTCAGCAAGTTTGTGCCGTGCCAAGCTTACTGTTCAGGAAAAAAAACATACTATTGTGGAGTGCGGGCAAACCATAATCATATCGTAAGTACTCTTTAATGACAAGTAAAGTGTGTTCTCTCTCTCTCTCTCTCTCTCTCTCTCTCTCTCTCTGTGTGTGTGTGTCTGTGTGTGTGTGTGGCACACACACTGCTTACTGCTATTGCATATCCAGCACTGTTACTACTGCAGCTGTAAAGTAATGTTACATGTGTTTTGGAATAACTTATGAAATAATTTTAGTTAATTAGTTATTTTCATGTTCCATGGATCATTTTGCACGATAAATTGTCATGATGTGGATCGAGTCATTTTGTATTAATATCGCAAATTAATTTGTACATCTATTTGTACTCTAAACATCACCATATAATTATTGTTTTTTTCCTTGAAATGAAAACGATATTTACAGATTGAGTTAGCAGTTCCTACCCACCAACTTTTACACATTAAATACATAAAAATTCTTCTACAGAATAGAAGGTGTTGTCAAGGAGAAACTTTTTCAATTTATTGTCAAATTGTACCTTGTTGTCTTTTAGACATTTTATATCACAGGGTAAGTGGTCAAAAAATTTTGTTGCAGTGTTGTGCACCCCTCTCTGTGCTAAAGACAACTTTAATGTTGAGTAATGAATGTCATTTTTTCTTCTAGTGCCGTAATTATGTACCTCATTGTTCCTTTTGAACTGTAGTGAATTATTTACAACAAACTTCTTGAGATAATAAATATACTGTGAAGCAGCAGTCAGAATGGCCAATGAAGCAGTAGTCAGAATGCCCAACTCCTTAAACAGATGTCCACAGTATGATCGTGGGCGAGCACATTTTTGGGCAATGAAGACCTTTCATAAAGATGAGTTACCCCAGAACATTATTCCATATGACATTACTGAATAAAAATAGGCAAAATATGTCAACTTACTTATTTCTCTCTCCCCAAAATTTGCTATAATTCTAAGTGCAAATGTGGGTGAACTGAGTTGTTTTAGGAGTTAAAAAAAAAGTCCAACTGAGGTTCTCGTCAATATGGACACTTAAAAATTTTGAAATTTCCGCCCTATGTGATATTTCATCACCATGTGTTACACTTGTCACTGGTGCAGTACCTGTAGAGGTGCAGAACTGAATATGATGTGTCTTTATGAAATTCAGGATGAGACGATTCGCAGAAAACCAGTCAATAATGCTTTTGAGAACTTTGTTCACCATTTCTTCCATTTCTGTATGTATACTGGTGTCATCTGCAAAAAGAACTAATTCTGCTTGTTGTACATTAGACAGTAGGTCATTTACATATATGAGAAACAGTAATGGGCCTAAGACTGAGCCTTGGGGAACACCATACATGATTTCTCCCAAGTCAGAATTATGTCCCTGGACTCTGTTGGTTCAATTACTACTAAGTACAACTTTTTGCATTCTTTTGGTTAGATGTGACATGATCCATTGGTTGGCTACACCATAAATCCTGTAAAACGTCAATTTATCTAGGAGTATACTATGATTCACACAATCAAATGCCTTGGATAGGTCACAGAAAATACCTACCAGTGCTATTTTGTTATTTAATGCTTGTACGAGGGTAATCCCAAAAGTAAGGTCTCCTATTTGTTTATAAGTACATAGACCTGTTTATTTCTACAATGGTTTACATGAATTTACAGCTTGAAGATTTTGCTATTTTTTGACATGATCACCATTTCTGTCGATTCATTTTTGTAGACGCTGTGGCAGTTTTTGTATGCCCATGTCATACCAGCTTACTGCCATGCTGTTCAGAAAGTTATGAACCTCTTTCTTTCACCTCATCATAAAAATCGTGATTTCATTGTAGAAATAAACAGGTCTATGTACTTATAAAAAAAATAGGAGACCTTACTTTCGGGATTACCCTCGTAATATCTGGTGTGTGATCATGTAAATGCCATTCTCAATAGAGCGACCCTTCTGAAACCCAAACTGTGATTTGCTGAAGATATTATTGTTGCCAAAGTGAGATACTATTCTAGAATACATCACCTTCTCAAAAATTTTGGAAAATGATGTCAGCAATGAAATAGGCCAGTAGTTACTGACATCTCTGTTATCACCTTTCTTAAAGAGGGGTTTAACAATGGCATATTTTAGTCTCTGGAAAAATACCTTGAGTTAGTGATGCATTACATATTTCGGACAATACTGGACATATTGTATGGAACATATCTTTAGTACTCTATTGAAAACACCATCAAAACCAGAAGAGCTTTTATTCTTGAGAGAATGTATGACCCTCTTAATTTCAGAAGTAGAAGTTGATGGTACATTCATATGATGTAATTTTAAGAGAGTTACTTCTTCAACATATTGGTGTGATCTCTCTAGAACTGTTGCCCCCTATGCTTTATACTATGTTTAAGAAATGATTATTCAATACATTTGCTACCTGTGACTTGTCATTTATAGCCCTTCCATTCAATTCAGTAGTAATGTTATACTCTTCTGTGGTTGGTTGTCCTGTCTCTTGCTTCACCATATTCCATATTGCCTTAACTCTGTTGTCAGATGTACTGATTTCTGACATAAATTGCATGTTCCTTGATTTTTTAATAACCTTTCTTAGTAATTTTGAGTAGTTTTTGTAGTGTGCAACTACTGCAGGGTCTCTACTTGTTCTTGCCAAAAGATAAATTTCCCTTTTCCTTTCACAAGATCCCTTAATCCCCTTAGTGATCCGTGGGTTTTTACATGGATGTTTAATGTCCCTTCTGATTAGCTTATATGGAAAGCTATTTTCTAATACTGATGTGAATTTATCATTGAATACGTTAAATTTTATATTGGCATTTAGTTCTTTTAAAATTTCATCCCAGGTTGTTTCATGTAAACTACTCTTAAAAACATTTGCCCTGTAGTCATTAATGATTCTGAATCTCTCCCTCTGAGGTATATCCACACTGTAAGGCACTATGTCATTTATCCTGATTAACTGTGCATCATGATCAGAGACAGAATTTGTTTCTGGGTAAACGGTGATTTTCTTGCTTTGTGCCTCATCAAAGAAAACATTATCAATTAGGGACCTACTGTCTTTATCCATCCGTGTTGGAAAGTTAACTACTGAGAGCAAAATCTGCTTGCTTCAGTCATGTCTAGTATAACCCCACCTCCCAATTGTAGTAACGGGCACTGCACTCATATGAGAATTCATTTCAGTCAGCAATAACATGCTCAACTCAGAGTTAACACGACCTACACCAGTATCAACCCATCACTGGTCATGGAGCTGCAGGATCTCCATGAAACTCACATTTGTGTGTGTAATTGCTACTCCTATTTTATCCAAGTCACCCTTAATGCTGTAATTACTGTTATTAGCCAGGCTGTGTACTACTGCACCTTCTCTAATAACACGACCTTCTTTGCCAAAACCTTTGCACAATTTTGCTGTGTCCTTTGTCACCTGGGTAAGGTTAGCACTTGGCTTTACAATACTTGTGACCTAGTACCGTGCTCCTAACTTTTCCTGCACCATCTGGCCTACACCCCTCCCATGGCTACTACCTAGTAGCAAGACTCTTATCTTCCTACTCTCTTTTGGTACTGACCTATGCTGAGTTTCTTGGCTAGAAGCCTGCTGCGCCCTACTGTAACCTACAGCTCTATGAGGCTCTTCCCCTCCTACTTCAGGTAGCAAGCCAAATTTATTCAGTGTTGATAGCTCAAATGTAGAAGTTGATGAGCTGTTCCCCTTTTGCCCATTGCTTGTTACCTTTACCCAGTCCAGTTATAAATTAATTTGTGAGGATGATTAATGTGTTCTTAAATTACCATTCTCTTTCTGTTATCCAGTTTTGTTTAAGTATATTAAATAAAGTCTCCTAATTTGCAAATTAACCATTTCTGTAAGGTAAGCATATGTCTACAGTTCTGAAAGCTACACCCCATATTTCCTTCATTTGAAATTCCATCTCCTATTATCCCCCCCTCACCCCCTTCTCTCTCTCTCTCTCTCTCTCTCTCTCTCTCTCTCTCTCTCTCCCTCTCCCCCTCCCCCCTCCCCCTCCCTCCCTCCCTCCCTCCCTCCCCCTCCCTATTCCCCTCTTTCCTATCTCTCTCCCCCCCCCTGCCCAGATGACTGTTGTGTCACTGTGTATGTGTTCTTATAGTGTTACAATGTTAGCTAATTTGTTACCTTTTTTTCCACAATCACTCTTTCATGCACAAGGAGCCTCAATACAGTGTGTCCCAGAAGGAATTGTCAGTATTCAGGGATATGGCAGAAAGAGTCGTCCAAAGCAAATATTAACTATTCCTTCTGGGACACCTGTATATTGTTGTTTTTTATTTTAATTTAAATTTAGGCTGGAGAAGTAATTTTTTTGTTTATTTATGTCAACAGTAGTTCAAGAGACCTAAGATCATTATTTATTTCCCTCCTTGCTTATGACAATCACTTTGCTAAAAACACATTTACATCTACATTTATACTCCGCAAGCCACCCAGTGGTGTGTGGCGGAGGGCACACACCAGTAACTGTGGCATGGAAGTGTGTTGCAGTAATCCAGTTAAAGTATCTGTGCTCTTAATACTCACAACAGGAGGCTGCTATCTCAGTTCTGTGCTAATAATAAGCCTCTGTATGAAAAGAAAGAGTCAGGCTTGACATCGTATGAACAAACCTGGTTTTCCCTTAATAGGTTGGAAGAAACCATGAAGAACCTAAACCTGGAAGGCTGGACAGGGTTTTGAGCTCCAATCCACTCAAAATTGAATCCAGCATCTCGTCCACAATGCCATCTCAGCCAGTTGTTCCTCTGTGACAGCCGTTGATACAACATGTAGGATTTTTTGGAACCTATTGCAGTGCGTTTGTTTAATCTTGTGTTTGTTAAATCACTGCCTGCTGTACTAACCTACTCTGGTAGGGGTGCTTGACACATTTTTCCCCCAGTCCCAAACAATCCAAGTATAAGACTGCGTAATGCCTCCTTCATCTGGGTTCTATCTTGTGTTGGGTGTCATCAGAGGTTTCATGTGCTTTGGGAATTTTTCCTGGCATTTTGCTTACTTTGTGCTTATCATACCCTTGTAAAGCTGTTTGTAACACAAAAGTTGATTTGAACACCACAGTGCTTTACTAAGCATGGTTCTGTTAGAAGTGGTATGCCATTGACTTCCTCTGATCTTTAGTCAAATGAATCTCGATGTTTCATAAGCACTGAAAGTGTTTATGCTGCTTACACCAAGCAAGGTGTCATTTGGCATCTACCTGCGTGATGTGTGACTTATTAGCAGCCACATGACCATGAAATCCACGTTTTGTCACCTCTCGCCTAACTGTTATAGTACTTGCAGTGGATCCTGATGCAGTCTGGAATTCCTGTGTGATGGTCTGAATAGATGACTGACTATTACACATTACGACCTCCTTCAACTGTCAGTGGCCTCCGTCAGTCAACAGACAAGGTTGGCCTGTATGATTTTGTGCTGTACGTGCCCCTTCACGTTTCCACTTCACTATCCCATCAGAAACAGTGGCCCTAGGGATGTGTAGGAGTGTGGAAATCTCGCATACAGGCGTATGACACAAGTGACACCTAATCACCTGACCACGTTCGAAGTCTGTGAGTTCAGCGGAGTGCCCCATTCTGCTCTCTCACGATGTCTAATGACTACTGAGGTCGCTGATATGGAATACCTGGCAGTAGGTGGCAGCACAATGCACCTGATATGAAAAACGTGTCCAGGTACTTTTGATCACATAGTGTATAATAAGTTAAGTTGTTGCTTTTGAGACAGGCAGAAGAATTTTGTGGCTACTTGATGCACATGCCACATTAATAACAGTTGATATGGCTTTTACATCTTTGCGTATACTTAATCACTATACCTGTGTTTCCATGTATAATGCACAATGTACAAACACATGGAATATAATTTGCACTGTTCACATATATTTTGAAGAAATGGGTGAAACTGCTTCTAAGAATAAAATACTGGTCCAGATATGTAGCGGCGGACTATTAATGTAATTTTGGCATCGTAAAGTACAGTCAGTTTAACTTTGTGTCAGTATGGTATTTTGGGGAATCAAAATTGATTTGTATACTTAAGATAGTATAAAATATTGTTGAAAGTTGCTGCCATGTTTTTATTGTTGGTGAAATTAAAGTCTACATACGGTGTTATAACGAAGCTGTTTAAACTTTCAAAAAGTTTGGAGAGTGAATTAGTAAAAAACAGAGAAAAGTTAGGATGGTGGTTTTAATGCTTCAAGTATTGTACATAGACGCCCCTCCCCCCCCCCCCCCCCCTCACACACACACACACACACACACACACACACACACACACACACACACACACACGTACATTTGAGTATATTGTACAGCATGTTGATACGACATGTGAAACTTTCAGAAAAGTCCTTCTTATGGATGTTGCTCAACTCCTGCATCACAGTTGCACCTTCGTTGGTCTTGTTGAACCTTCAGGTACCCACTCTGCATTTTGACATTTTGTGGTAGGATCATATTGATAACACCATATCTCATCATTTGTGATGACTTTTTACAGAAAAGAATTGTTCATGGTTTTCGTTTCAATCAAGTTACAACAGGCATCTCCATGTTTGGTTTCTGTTCAGAAGACAAGGTGTGTGGGACAAATTTGGCACACTTTTTCTCTTTTTCTAAACATTCTAGATGATATCTTGAACATTTAATTTAGAGATGTCCCCTTTTTTGCGCCATTGCAATTTGTGACACAATGACAGTAAAGTGCCTGAGGCCGTATGTCCATTACATAACACTGCCTGCTCGTGAGTGAATGGTCAAATGCACATTTGTTGTTTACAGTTGTTACTTTAAACTGCCACCATAGTTATTGCACTAGTGTTGTTTATATGTCAGGAATAAAGTCCGTCACAGATTTTTCTGGATGGTGTACGTTAGATGAGAAACTTCCATTATTGTGGATAACTATATGGGAATTAATCATATTGTGAATGGGTAGTAGGTCACTACTTCAGCTCTTAAACAGAGGTCATAAGAAACTAGTATATTCGGATGTACGTTACCCTCTTAGAGCTTTGTTCAGTGTTGCCTTGGTAGCAACAGTTTTTAATGTGGTCTTTGGCAAAGTGTTTATGGGAACAGAGACAAAATTAGTCAATGTAGTAATAATATATATCAGCATCTGTTGCGACTGGTAGTGTCAAGTCACTCATCCATCTCCCATTAGCATGATAAAAATAAAATGTAGTTGGAAAAACTGATAATATGACACAGCAATGGTTGGCAACTGGATGACCATGGTTTGTTCCGTACATAGAAGGTTGAAAACTGGACTGCCAAAAATTTTTTCAAACTTTTAATTTCTAATTCAGTTTAAATTCAAGAGACAGTTGTCTCACTCTTTGTGTGCCACTAAGTCCTTCCACAGTGATAATAGCACAACTGAGCAGATATAAGAACTTTTTAAACTGGATTCGTAACTCTGTCCTATATTAACACGCCAATATTAAGCCAAAACTTCACAGCACTGCCAGGTCAAGTAGCCATCCAACAAATAGTCAGACAATGTTGGCTTATATTGGAGAGCAGAGCACAGCATGCTCAAGCTAGTTTCTAAGAGGGGTGCAGATGCTCGAGCACACACACCCATTCAGATTCACATCACAGATAAAGTCCAATGTTGCTGATGTTAAAATAAAATCAGAAATAAATAGAATTCATTCTAGTAACCATCTGCACTCACATGCTCAAGAGTCTACTTTGATGCTCTCAGAGACTAGGGTTAAGTTTGTGTATTTTTTACTTTATTTCAACATCAGCAATGTTGAAATTTATTTGGCAGTAAAAGCAATGCTGCTGTGCTCTCCATCAGATGTGTTTTGACCCTTAGTTGATGAAAGTATGGATTGTAGTGTGGGTGGTAGCAGGCCAGCTTTCATTGTTGCGATCTCATGCTACACAACTGTTAATTTATTTGTGTTGTTTATTGATGCATGATAGTAACATTTTGTGCATCATTTAATATGGATCCTAAAAAGTGCAAAGTTGGCAGTGAAAACACACTGTTTCTAATTGAGCGGACCAAACAGTATTGTTTTACACTACCTGATAAGGCTGAAGCCATCCCAGTTAACCTCACATGCAACAAAGCGGTTGCTGTTGTTGAAAGTGCTAATTCAAAGCGACACTACGAAACAGCTAACAACTCATCAGCAGTTCCATAGAAGCTTTTGCCAGTGCATCATGTCGAGATAAACTTCAGACATATTTTAGCTGATACAAACAAAAAGGAAAAAGAAAGAAAAGAAAAGAAAAACACAATCATACTTGCTCTGTGCATAAGCGAGCAAGAAAAATTAGGAGAAGCAATTTTTTGTGTGTGTGTGCTGGAGGTTTAATAAGAACCAGAAGCCATATTCAGAGTCCTAGATAGTAAAAGAATGTATGTTCGTAGTGGCCACAACACTTCTAGAAGAGGAGGAGGATATTGTTACCACTATTCAGGGTATTCCATTATTTGCAAGAAGCAATACAAGAAAACAGAAATTTTGGCTGCTGATAACAAAAGAAGCCTGCTCGGGCTTTTACAGAAGATACCTTGCTACCCTACTGCCCTTGACAAATCATGTGACATTGTTGATGATGAACTGATGTTGGTTCCTGTGTGAATTGTTTCCTTTTAAAAGGTGAAAAGGAATAACAGTATTATGGGATGAATTGCTAGAATCATAGCCATTTAAAGACAAGACTTGTAGAGATGATTTGTTGCAGGCTTTCCCTGACTTCATAATCAGACATTAATTATGGTGAAATGATTTCCCCTTTCAATGGACTGGGCTTGTACAATGCGGGGCACAGAAAAGAGCTGTGTAAGGATTATCAGAGATAAGAATCTGAATTAATTTATTATTGGTGCATAATTCACCAGACAACCATTTGTGCACTACACTGAATGATGTAATGTACAACTTAGTCAAGTTAATCAGTTTCATGAGGTATTGTTCTACCCTTCAGCACAGGCAGTTCAAGGAGATTCTGTCTGAATGTGATTCGGAATATTGTGACGTTCTGTAACATAACCGTGTTTGTTGGCTAAGACAAGAGCAGATAAAAAAAAGTAACCTCTTTCTTGGAAAACTTGGAGACACAGAAAGCAACTTGCAATTCCCAGCAGATATGTGCAGTATGCTAGCTGTGGCTTACCTGAAAGACATTATCAAATATTTACGTGCACTCAACACTGAGTTAATATGATGTAAAAAATGTCTGCTTTCCTTCACAAGCTTGATATATGTGAGAAAGGTATTAGAAATCAAAAATTTGTTCATTTTCTAATAATATGAATATAAAAAATATAATTCTGAAATATACACAGCAGTGTTTTGAAGTTTTGTGTCAGATCTTGCCAAGGAATTTGCAGAAAGATTCCGAAACTTTGCAGAAATAGGGAAACTGTTACCATACGAATTTCTCCAGTGACAGACTTGGCAGATGTGGCTGTAAAGGTATCTAATCTTCCAAAATCTTTACTTCATATGGAAGTAATTGATTTACAAGAAGTCCTTGCAGACTTACAAAACTCCAGCCACTGAATAATTTTGTGGTAAATATGGTTTGGAAAAGTATGCAAATTGCTTTAAAAAAATCCTATTTGCATGGCTTCTATGTTTACTTCCACACAACTTCTGTCAAACATCTTTCTCAAAAATAATTATTTGAAAACCAAATATTGTTCAAGGGTAATGGACGGATGCCCACCTGCAGAAACTTTTCACGTGAATTTTTCCCTGCGAGAACCGAACTACAAAAGATTGGTTCAAGGTTGCAAATGTAATTTCAGTTGTCCATTTGTAAACTTGTATATCTTACACTATTTTTAAGAGTAAAAATAAAAATTAAAAACCTTTTGCTACCTATGATATGGGTTTCTAATGAGTAGACCAAAGCTTTTTTTTTATATAAATGGAAATTGAGCTAAATTTGAATTTTTCTTTTTTCTCTGGGCTTTGATAAAATTTTACTAAAGCATCCAAAGCATGATAAAATTGACTTTCTGACCCCTGCATTTATCATTTTTTCACAGTTATCTGACAAATACTTCAAAACATTGTGTTGTCTGCTTATGATTTTTGTGTTTTTGATAAAATGTGTTACTTGATCTGCCAGAAGTGCAAGAGGCTCCTCTTTGTTATTTTGACAATGTACTTGTTATAAATGTTGCCAAAATTAATACCTTCCTTCCCCTTAGCCAACATCCTCCCATAACATCTGATGAGTGGGCATTTTCTCATCCATAAAGCTGCCTATGAGAACTTTTGATGCACTTAATTTTATATGGTAACATATGAAGAGCTTATTTCAATAGTGGTACAAGTCCATGTTTGTTCATTCTGAGATACAGAGTCCTACAGGTAAATGAGTGCTGCAAAATCTGCAGCTGAGATACCAGTATATATACTGGAATATTTCTGGTATCTCAACTGCAGATTTTTCAGCACTCATTTAACCTTAGGACTCTGTATCTCAGAATGAACAAGAATGGACTTGTACCACTATTGAAATAAACCCTTCATATATAGATTTATTAAGCCCAAAAAACTGAAGTGTGGATCATGAACAAGCAAACTGGGAAACTTGGTTGAATCTTAAACTTTCAGAACTGTAAAATTTGGTGCTAATGTTTTTCCTCACCTACCTTCTGCTTTTATTTATACCTCTCACCTGTGCTGTTTCAGTTTCTGACAGCTCATTATTAGTCATTGCTACTTCCATATCCTTCTGTGCACGTAGAATCTCATCTGATGCGGGCCAGACATTGACTTCCTTTATCTCTTTTAAGAAAATTAATTTAAATATTATTGAAAGCTGGAAACATTCACGTTTTTTAATAATTTGTGTGTCACCTTTCCTACAGTTATTTCAGCTGTGGTGTCTGGCAAGTAGACAGTTCGCTTGTGCCTGAAATATGCTTAATACTCATATTTCACTGTTATTTTTATTATTATCAAAAGTCATTTTCTGAATCCTACATTTTTTTTCTGCAATTGAACTTAACGCATTTATATTATAATTGTGTTGACTTTCATATCAACAGGCTTTTTAAAGTTTACATTCGAGGGAAAGAGATATCTGTGGAAGCAGATGCGGTGAGAAAGAAAGCCCGAGAGAGGACTTACTTAAAAGCTCTGGAAAAGCTTCAGGAACAATGCTTTACAATTAAGGTAAAGATGCTTGCTTCTGATTTCCACCCTGCTTGTTTATTGCTATCTACACTGCTGGTCCTTAAAATTGAACACTGTGAAGACAGCACAACAAAAGTCAAATTGGCAAGGATCGTACTACATGTTTGAATATGTAAATGTCCAAGCATTTCGACACAACTGCACGGAGTCAATAGGAGTAATGCCATCCACAAACAGTGCATAAGTTGAGATTATAATTTCTCATTCGAGAATCACATGTGAATGTTAGTTGTTTGTCAGAAGTTTATGTTATGACTTGTGTAACAAAGAGAGCACATGTCATAATTCGCCAGTGACAGAATTTTGGCCTATTGAGACTGCAGTTTATTGTTCCCCAATGACACCACTCACGTCTGTTGTGACCCTGATGCTCTCATGCAAATCTGGAATTGACGAGTCGGAGAGAGCCGTATTTGCCGCCATGCAGGATGTAACACATTGACCACCTGAGAAACAAGACTCATTTTTCGGCCAGCCATGTGGGATGGTACAGCCTCATCACGTACTGTGAGTTGGGGAAATTGACTCATTTGCAGCAAAGCAAATATCCACATAGACAGTAAGACAAAGTCTGCAGCACCACGGAAAGTCAGCACAGCAATCACAGTAGCGGCTTTTTTGCCACGGAGCAGAGAGAGGTGTACCAACAGTGGTGCATGTGCCAATGATACAGGATACAGGAGTGACACGGCATCATCTTTTCGGATGAGTCTTACTTCTGTGTTTGGCAACAGGGCAGACTTATCCATGTGTGGAGGCTCTGAGGAGAATGAACATTACCTCATTGTATTTGCCATCATCGTACGGTCCCAGCAGCTAGCATCATGGTACAAGGAACCATCAGGTACACGGCGTGATCACATCCAGTAGACACAGCTAATAAGCCAGCATTATGCATGATGTGTTCAAGGTTGGTGGCTGTGCACCGCTTTCTAGGTCTCCTGTCGAAAAGCCCTGTCTCGGTTTGCCGAGAGATTGGCATGCCACCGCTTGTGAGCCCTGCGATTGACAAATTCTGTCATAGAGTGGAATTGGCCTGGAATGAGAGACTTGTATCTGTCATCCGAGTTCACTGTAACACAATGCCCAGCCCTCATTTCTGCAAGACATTGTAGTTATGTGTACAAAATTTTTCAGACTGTGTACCACCAAATCTCATGTATATTCTTGGTATACTGTATACAGACAATACATAAATTTTTGGTGTTTTCTATCACTGCAATTTTAATGGCCAGTGGTGTAGAAAATAGAAAATCCTTTCTTGGTATTTTTGTGCTTTTTCACAAATTTATTAATGTTTTATTTTATTCCTTGCAAATGTGTTAATTTGTTTATCTGTTATCTCTGTTTATTTCGACTGCAACTTTTTCTGCTTTGTTTGCATTCTGAGGTAAATTTCTAGCAATGAAAGTTATATTCTGCAACACAAATTGTTGTTGTTGTTGTTATTATTATTGTTATTGTGAGGAGAGTATTTCCCACCTTTGTTGTTTTCAGTATCTAATGGTGAATCACTGTTAGCTTTTCAGCACCACTTGTGGTCTATTTTGAGAGGCTTTGAAGTGAAGGTGCTGTGAAATGTGATTTATCTGTGGTACAGTCTCAAGTAGCTTTTGAAACAAGTCTACATATTGAAAAACATAAATATTTTCAGATAAAACGTCGGCGTTACGACCAAATTGTTGGGAGAAACTTTGGTGAACCAGAAGTTTCGGAGGTAGAAGAACCACAGAATAGAGGACCTGTTACACCTGCTGTTGGGGGTGTAGCTTTGAGAATGATGGCAAATATGGGCTGGACAGGTGGCGGCCTCGGCAAAGCACAGCAGGGAATAGTAGAGCCAATAAGGTAATTACTTACATGTTGGTCACTGTTACACAGGGTGTTCGTGCTTATTCTTTTGCATGGCTTATTTGCTTGCAAACAAGATGTGATGGCATATTCTGTTATCAAATATACATTTATTTATGGTATTTATGCCTATTATTATTATTACAGTATTTTATTCTTCTCAGTAAAATATTTCAGTTGATTATTATCAATGATGGCTGTATAGTGTTACTTTTGCAGGGTATGAGAAAGAGGAAACTGCTTATAAAGGTTTACAATAATAAATTCCTGAAGAATCTAGAAAGTTCCTCTTACTGGACAGTTGCACTAAGCATTTCATATGCCTTCTTCCTCTTCAACACATTGTCACCCAACTTATATAGTCATTTTGCTTATTTTAATCTGTTGTTGTCACTCATGGGCATTAACCAGAAATTATATATATATATATATATATATATATATATATATATATATATATATATATATATATATATATATATATATAAAACGTAAAGGAGGTCGACTTTTAAGTTAAAAAAGTGAGCGGTCTTGCTAGCGTGCAGACAACATTATTAATTAATAAAGTTAAAGTAATTCATGTTCGAAACTGTAAATCAGCAAGTTAGTGTTATCGGAGGTGTTGAACAATGCAAGAATTGTCTTTAACGAAAGGAGAAAAGTAATGACTGAAATTTGTGACAAAAACGTGAACCAAGGAGACAGCACAGGACAGGCTGAAATCTGATCGCACCATAATGTTAAAAAAGTACTTATGTAAGTTATATTGTTTATAAATAAGCCCTAATTTGCTAGTGAGAATTGTTTGAATATATTTGGTGTTTACCAGACTACTTATTCTGTTCTTTTCCTTTATACTTTTGTATCCTCCATGCCATATTATTTTTATAAATGTCAAACAGCCTTTACTACAGCAGAGAATACTGCGGCATCCTGGTCGTACACAGAAGGCCGCTCCTTGTCTTCTATACAACTCATAGCTGCCCCATTTATTAATGATTTCATTTGCAAATGCAATTTTTTTTTACTATTCATTGTTAAAGGTCCCTTAGGTAATTATAAAATTCATACTGATTACGTAAAGAAATCCGGGTTGTTCTCTTCCAAATAATAGAAGTCTTTGCGTAATCAAAAACTAGCCTCCTTCTGACAACGATCAGGAGCCGACCAGAAGACGGACGTCTTCGACCGCTTTCGTGTGTCCTGTGGCAAAGCTGTGCCAAACTGGGAACACGGCATTCTAGTATGAAATACAGATTTAAATTGAAAGAATTGAGATATATTTAATAGTAATAATTTTTTTTATCATACTAGATGTCTTTAAATATGTCTGCTTGTGTCTGTACATGTGTGGATGGATATGTGTGTGTGTGCGAGTGTATACCCGTCCTTTTTTCCCCCTAAGGTAAGTCTTTCCACTCCCGGGATTGGAATGACTCCTTACCCTCTCCCTTAAAACCCACTTCCTTTCGTCTTTCCCTCTCCTTCCCTCTTTCCTGATGAGGCAACCGTTTGTTGTGAAAGCTTGAATTTTGTGTGTATGTATGTGTCTGTTTCTGTTTCTATCGACCTGCCAGCGCTTTCGTATGGTAAGTCACACATCTTTGTTTTTAAATATAAAAATAAATATATTTTTCCCGCATGGAATGTTTCGTGTTTAAACCATGACTTTACATCTACATCTGAAGACACAAGGCAATAAATTAATGGGTGAATTAATTTGGAGATGATCCGAAAGGGATTACGTACAGAGAGGAAAGTGGCAGGTGTTTTTATATATAAAAATATTGATGTACAGTTGTAGGCTAAGGACTGCAAGTGATTTTGATCATTAATATTAGAAGGACATGATACAATTATTCATACGAGACAGCACAAAACAAAGCGAGAAACTCACTACTGAGGATACTAAAGAAAAGAACTTTGAAACATGACAGTTATTTGCCATATAGATGACACATCAAGGGGTCAATGAGCACATAAATGGTGAGGCTGAAACATTGTTGATTTTTCAGGCAACAATAAACACTCGCTCTCACACGCACATGCACATACACATACACATAGCTACCGTGTCCTGGAGCAGTAGCTCAATTGGGATGAGGGGTCGTGTTGGGTGTTGTAGGTGCGGTGAGCAAGGAGGTGGGGAGGATGAGGGGAAAAGAGACAGGTAACTGGCAGGGATGGACAGTGATGTGGCACTGGTGAGCTCACTCTGGTGCTGGCAGGTGAAGTTGCATGTAGCACATGATGACAGAGTGGGAGGGAGACTGTGGAGATTGATGGCAGTGGGAGGCATGGGGACAGGCATGGAAGTGGGTGTGGAACAGGGTCTAGTGGAGATTTGGAGCAGAAGGATTCTGGCACCAAAGAATATGTTTTAAGTACAATTCCCATTTATGTAAATCAGTGAAGTTATGGGGGGGGATCCAGGACTGTGAAGCAAAAGTGGCCATTACAGTTGACAGCAATCTGTCAACAGAGGTTTAATCTGCCTACAAAATTCAAAACAGCAAAACACCATTGCAAAGTGGAAAATCCATACTGCATTTGTACAAGATAATTGTTCTCAGTACATTTTAAAAAATCATCCAGGAAAACTAAGGTGATAATATTCACAAAATAAAAGTCCATAAGTGTTAGATACTGCGTACTTCACTGAAAGCAACAGCTTTATGGGCTGTGATGTACAGCCATTATTAGATTACTATATTTGGATACAGCATGATCAATAGAAATTTTAAATGTTTTAAATGCAATAAATATGAGGGAACAGAAGTAAAAGACAAAAAATGGTTCAAATTGTTCTGAGCACTATGGGACGTAACTTCAGAGGTCATCAGTCCCCTAGAACTTAGAACTACTTAAACCTAACTAACCTAAGGACATCTCACACATCCATGCCCAAGGCAGCATTCGAACCTGCGACCGTAGCGGTCTCGCGGTTCCAGACTGTAGCGCCTAGAACCGCTCGACCACCCCGGCCGGCTAGTGAAAGACAGATATGTAAAAAATGAAAATTAATAGTTGAGCGTTGGTACACAAAGTCACTCCTCAAAGAGCTTGCAATCTCACTCACTACCACCACCCCCCCCCCCCTCCCCACCTTTTAATTATTTCATTTTCGTTGTTTTTTAGTTATTGTTTTATATCTTAATTTATACTCAGTGACACTGTGTTTATTCGTGTGTAAGTGATAATAATTTGTCATCAAGATATAACTGCACAAAATAATTAAAGGGTCATTTGATTGAAACCACATCATTTTCCCCTGTTGAGACCCAGAAGTTTGAAATTTGACTAAAAGGTGCCTACAACCTTCCTGCATAATGGTACAAAAGTGTAGCACCCTGTAATGTCATACTTGGGCTCAGCAGCACTTGAAACAGCGTGTCGAGACATCCAGGGAAAAAGGCCAGTCCTCAGCAGTTCATGTGAGGTGTATTGTGGGTTAATGATGTCACATTTGGCACCAAATTTCACCGCAATTCTGCCAAATGCCACTGTGGATATGTCACACCTTCCTCTACCCACATCTCACCCCCTTCTCTTGATGCCTTCATGATGGAGGTTAGAACTGTGGCACTCAGTGTTGAAATCACACAGTTCTGTTATGGGTGACTGAGGAAAACATTTCAATCGACACAAAAAGACCTCAGGAGGTGTCATAATGGATGTCAGTGAAACCTCCATTTCGCATAGGACATTCATGGACACACACTTCACTGTCAAAACTGATGGTTTTCAAGGCGATGTGCAACAGAATGATGTCCTTGACAACCTTGGACAGTGCTGTGACCCCTGGATATTCAGCCCTTCTCTAAGTACATAGTGAAGTTTCAACCCCATTTAATGTGATGTGACCCCTTTGGAGTGTATTGTGACTGCAATTTTTGTTCTGATGTACAGAGTGAAACCACTAGGGATTGTTCAAAACCATTTGACGAAATTTAAACATGATCTGGTTCAACAAAGGATGTTTATGATTTTACAGTCCTCCTGTGGTGTGATTATGGGGTGGGGGCAACACATTCTGTGCCACCTTGCATAGCTGTATTGTCTTCTTCTTTCTTGGCTCTACAGCTCATGATGAGCCTTGGCCTCTTCTGCAATTTTCTTCCATCTCTCTCGGTCCTTTGCCAATACTGTCCAGTTTCTATAGCCCGTCTTCCTAAGGTCTTCGATTACTCCATCTTCCCATCTGGCTCGTGGTCAACCACGTCCTCTCTGCCCTCCTGGCTTTCCTTGTAATATCCTTTTTGGTACTTCTGTATCATTCATGCGAACCACATGTCCCGCCCATCTCAGTCTGGATGATTTCACTATCCTTCTGATGGGTTGGTCTTTGTATATTGTATACAACTCATGGTTGTATCCCCTCCTCCACCTTCCTCTTTCACAGATTGGGCCGATAATTCATCTAAGTACCTTTCTTTCAAATGCATCCAGTGTTTCAATATCTTTAGTTGTTAATGTCCAGGCTTCAGAGGCATATGTAAGCGCTGGTTGTATAAGTGATTAATACATAGTTAATTTTGTGGCACGAGTCAGGAGCCTTGAGGATAGAAGTCTTGTTAGGGCAAAATAGGCTCTGTTGGCCAGTATTAATCTCTGCTTAATTTCAAAGGAGGTATCATTTAGATGTGTAACTGTCGAGCCCAGATACTTGAAATGTTCAACTCTCTCAAATGTACAATTGCCCACTGTTATTGCATTTGGCATATTTTCTCTATGTGCTTTTCCAACTGCCATATATTTTGTTTTTTGTTCATTAATGATTAACCCCATGTTCCTACTGGCCTGTTCAAGAGCTGTAAATGTCTCTTCCATTGCTTTTTGGGTTCTTGCTATTATATCTATGTCATCTGTGTAGGCCAGTATCGGCACTGATTTATAGAAGATCGTTTCCCTATTCAGAAGGTTTGCGTTTCTCATCAGCTTCTCCAGGGCGGCATTAAAGAGAAGGAATGCCAATGCATCCCCTTGTCGCACCCCATTTTTAATACTCAATGTGTTGGACATCATTCCTCCTATTCTTACACTACCTTGTGTTTCGCTCATTGTCATTCTCACTGACCTTACCAACTTTATAGAGATTCCCAGTTCATCTAGAGCTTGATATAACTGCTCTCTATTTATGCTATCATAAGCTGCTTTGAAATCTATAAAGAGGTGATACGTGCCAACTCCGTATTCGTTTGTTTTTTCCAGGATTTGTATTAAGGTGAATATTTGATCTATAGTTGACTTCCCAGGAAGGAATCCGCATTGGTACAGCCCCGTCTCCCTCTGTATGATCGGGAGTATTCTGTCGAATAGCATATTACAGAGTATTTTATATCCCAAATTAAGTAGTGTGATCCCTCTGTAATTGCCACACTCCATCTTATCTTCTTTCTTATATAGGGGACATACGATACCCTCTTTCCATTGTTGGGGCATTTTCTCCTCTTCCCATATTCTGGTGACCATTTTCAGAAGGCTTTGTTCCAGCTCTCTGCCTCCTTGCTTAAACAGTTCTGCTGGAATACCATCTGTCCCTGCCGCCTTGTTGTTTTTCAATTTCTTCATGGCAGTTTTCGCTTCTTCTATATTCGGTGGGGTAGTGTTGTTGTCTGGGTCCTCTTCCCCATTGGTGTCTGTTGGGTTCTCTGGTATAGTTATTCTAGGGTTGAGGAGACTATCAAAATACCTGCGCCATCTTTCACATATTCCCTTCTCTTCACTTGTTATATTCCCTGTCTCATCTTTTATTAAGCTTGTTTTGCTACCAAAAGGCTTCCGTGCCGCATTCACCTCTCTATAGAATTTCCTTATTTCATTTTTGCTTCTCTTGAGCTCCATTTCTTTGATACTTGCTTTCATCCATTCTCTCTTTTTTCTTTGGTGGGTCCTCTTTTCAATCCTCTGTTTTTCTTTGTATTCTTCTACTATCCTCCTCGTACAGTGTGACCACAGTATCCTGCTATATGCTTTGTTCTTTTCTTCATTTACTATTTTGCATTCAGTACCAAACCATGATGGTCTTACTTGTTTTGCCCCAATTCCAAGTATCTCTCTTGCCAATGTCTCCACCATCGTTTTTATAGCTTCCCACTGATCTTCAATATTGTTATATTCTCCAGTGTTTTCCAAAATCCAAGTTATCTTCTCCTGATACTGTTCTCTTACTTCCACTGATTCTAAAGTTGTTATATTATATTTCTGTGCCCTGGGTCGGTCTCCTTGAGCTGCGTTAGATATCCTTGCCCTCACCCGTGCCCAGATCAGAAAATGATCTGTATCTATGTTTGGGCCTCTGAGACTTCTCACGTCCAATAGGTCTGATTTGTGCCTCAGATCTATCAACACATGGTCAATCTGATTTACTGTGTTTCCATCCGGTGAGTTCCATGTTCCCTTGTGAATTTCTTTCTATGGGAACAGTGTTGATCCTATTACCATATTTCTAGATGCTGTGAACAGTATAAGCCTTGTTCCGTTATCATTACTTGTTGCGTGTTTGCTGTGGGGGGCCAATTATTGGTGTATAAATCTGTTCTTTCCCCACCTGAGCGTTTAGGTCTCCAGCTATTATTTTAATAACATGCCCTGGGCACTCATCATATACTCTTTCCAAAGATTCATAGAATACTTCTTTCTCTTCTTCTTCGGATTCTTCTGTTGGTGCATGGGCATTAATTGTTGAGTAGGTAAAGAATTTCCCCTTTATCCTGCCTGTGAAACCACTAGGGATTGTTCAAAACCATTTGATGAAATTTGAACATGATCTGGTTCAACAAAGGATGTTTATGATTTTACAGTCCTCTTGTGGCGTGATTATGGGGTGGGGGCAACACATTCTGTGTCAGCTGCATACCTGTATTGAGCACTTTAAAAATGTATCTCTAAAGAGACAGCCTTTGACTGATTCCTGGGTGACTCGGCACAGGCATCCCCTTTGACGCCATTCATTTGAGTGGCACTACACTGCTACTCTGATGTTTCTTTGCAGGCATGCAGAATTTGAATGATTTTGAAGGGGTTGCGTGCATGCATGTGCATAGGTATCAGTCAAGGGTGGCACTGAGGATCCCCATTATGATTCCACAGGAGGGCACAAAAAGCACAAACACTCTTGCTGCTTCAGATCATGTTTAGTTTTCACTGAATAGTTCTGAACAGTCCCTAGTGGTTTCACACTGTACACCAGAGCAAAATTTGTGGTCATGCTACATTCAAAATGGATCATATCAAATTAATTTGGGTTACAACCCCTCAATGTCCTTAAAGAAGGGTTGAATCATCTGAGGGGTGTCAGCACTGTCAAGGGTTGTCAAAAATGTCGTTCTGTTGCGCATTGCACTGCAGACTGTGATTTTAGACCACAAAATGTGTGTCAATGAATACTCCCCAAGGGAAGAGGTAGTTTCATTGACGCCCATTATGCTATCTCCTTAGGCCTTTTTGTATCTCTTCTGAGTGGGAATGTGTCTGAAATATTTTCATCAGCTACACGAAAGAAAACTGCCTGATTTCAATGCTGGGGATTGTAATGCTGGGTGCCACAGTTCAGACGTCCATCACAGAGGCACCAAGAGAATTGGTGAGATGTGGTAAGGGGAGTCTATTGTGTGTGACATACACGGTGGCATTAGGCAGAATTATGGTGAAATTTGGTGCCAATGTGACATCGCTTTTGCATCCTTACAGAGAAAGGTTGTAGGCACCATTGAATCAAATTTCAAACTTCTGCATACCAACGGGGGAAAATGCTGGAGTTGCAAAAAAGTGACCTTTCAGTTCTTTTACGCAGTGTAGGTAGTACATATAGACACTCACAGGATATTGCAGGACAAAAGGCAGTATACTGTTTTTTAAGAATCAGTAGTATTTATCTCTCAGGCTGCAAATTTGTAACTATTAACAATCACTATCACAGTACAATCTACAATACATATTCAGAAAGTCCACAATCAGGTTTAATGCATTTCTGTACTTGCAGGGCAACGCATTAAGGAGCTTGTTGTACAAGCAATTGTGAAGCAGCGTAATTTGGCATAATTAAAGAATTGGTGCACATATTGTATCAATTTGATGCGTCTTCCTCGGATCATTCTAAATAAATCAGAGTTCTTCCCCAGTTTTAATTTTTCTCGATTTCAGCGCCATCTGTCAATGGTTTAAAATATGTCTCAGACAAAACTTGATTACTTTTTTATGGAGAATCCGAATCTGCAATAAAAAATAGGGGTTTCCATTTAAGATTTAAAAGTTGCCCCACCCAAGGGGGCGGGGTTTGGGGGTCACGTGTAGTATCACCCGCACCTCCCCCGGCCATCTCTTCTTCCCCCTTTCTTTGATCTTAAACCTCATTTTTGTGTGTGTGTGTGTGTGTGTGTGTGTGTGTGTGTGTGTGTGGTTTAAGGTCAAAGAGAGGGGGAAGAAGAGATGGCTGGGGAGGTGCGGATAGACATATGAAGGGAGGACATGGATAGAGAGGAGGGGAGGAGGTGGAGAAAGATAGGGAGGAGGAGAAAGAGATGACGGGGGGGGGGGGGGGGGCCGAGATGCTGGATAGGGAATGGGGGGGGGGAGGAGGAGGAGATGGACAAAGAAGGGGGGAGAAGGATATTAGTACATATTTAGCAATTGTGAAGCATTGGCGGGTTCGCTAGTATTTTATAATGTACAGTATACAGGGGTTGGACAAAATATGGAAACACCCAGAACCTAGCACATTAACATGTCTAATATGGTTAGGAAACCCATTGACATTCAAAACAGCCTCCGATAATCTTGAAATGGATAAATGCAGGTCCTGTATGGCTTACAAGGGAATCATAAACCATTCTTCCTGCAAAATAATGTCAAGTTCAGGTAATGATGATGGTGGATAGCAATCACAGATTCTTCTCTCCAAAGAAGACCACAAAGGTTCAAAATATTAAGATCTGGTGACTGGTGGCCAGGGGAGATGCAACAATTCATCCTTGTGCTCAAAAAACCAGTCTTGGACGATGTGAGCTGTGTAAACAGTGACTCTGTCATCTTGGAACATGGCATCACCATTGGAGAACAAACATTGTACCATGGGGTGGACCTGATCAGCCAAAATGGTCACATAATCATTGACAGTAATGCGACTTCGCAGAGTAACCATGGGGCCCAGAAATATCATGACATGGCTACCCAAATCATCAACAAATCTCCTCCTTGTTTCCCTCTTGGAACATAAATTCAGCCAGAAGTTAGAAACAGTGTGAAACAAGATTCATATGTCCAATTGACTTTTCCCCTTGCTCCATAATCCAAGCTTTACAGCTTCATCCCCACATTTCCATGTTATGGGCATTTGCATCACTGATGACTGGGTTTGGAGTTCTTGCTCACCCTACAATACCCAACTTATGGTGCTCACTTCATATTTTTTTGGTGCTGACAGGGTTTGTGGGTGCAACATTCAGTTCTGCAGTGACTTTTACAGGTGTCTTCCTTTTATTTTTCATCATTAGCCTCTTCAATGACCTTCTGTCATGAACACTTAACACACACACTTCTGTTCACACTTTGATTTAGTGCATGATGTTTTTCCACATTCCCTGTATGCAGTAAAATTTTTCGATATAATGCCTCTTGAAACATCAAATGCTTTGATCACCATGCTTATGGAAGTACCTACCATGTGAACACCAACAATTTGCCCATGTTTGAATTCACTTATCTCCAACATAATGAACTCAAAGTTACATAGAACACTGTTGTGACCATGACTTACACTTGCAACGTATTGAGGACATTGCACAGGTGCCATTCATGTTCAGATACAATGGCACAACCTGCAGGCTTGTTCACCATCTGCATTAGTATTTATGCATGCATTTCTCGTGGTGTTTCCACATTTTTGGCCAGCACCTGCACATTAATGTGAATATATACTTGTTGTTTTAATCTCCTTACAGTGGTGATAAACAGAGAATATATATTTGTGAAATACGTATGGAAATGAAACAATTTTAGCTCAAGATATATGGATCAAATATACTTAACTCCCAAATTCTGCAGCTGTTGTCATTGAATAACTTTTTTTTTTTTTTTTTTTTTTTTTTTAGTTTGACAGCCAAAATGAACAGAAGTGGCTTTGGTAGTCAATTTAAGGAAGGGAAGAAAGAAAGTGCTGAGAAACCAGGAACCTCATTCGAAAATAAAGCACTCGTATTTCTCGAATCATATGCAAGGAGTAACTCTGAACAAGATCTCGTGTTCACGGCAGAGTTTACCAGTGAGGAAAGGAGTATTCTTCACAAGTAAGTTTTTGAATTTATTATACTTGAATGTTGTTTGTTCTCCAATTATATTTATAATGTCAGTAATTTATAGACATACAATTTCTACTGTGAGTTTTGATCCTGCTGTTGGCAGAAAAAATGTTATCATAAGTGCTTGTGCCCCTGTTTCAGTGCATAGATATATATAAAATTAAAATTTCTTTAACCCTTGCAGTTTATATCACACTGATTATTTCGATAATTGAAGTTTGTGCATCAGCTCCATACTTAGATGATAGAATTAACTGAACCAGTCAAATACTCAATGCTGCTTAAACAGGATACAAGCCTGCAAAAATTTGCTTGCCTTCAGAGACCGAGCATGGTGGTGCTGTGGTCAGCCACTGGAGCCATATTCAGAAGTCTAGTGTTTCAACTCGCTATCCAACCATCCAGATTTAGATTTTTACCTTATTTCCGTAAATTGCTTAAGATGAATCCCACGCTGGGTTGCGGGAGATTGAATGGCCTATTTCCTTCCTCAGTCAGAGCTTGTGTTCCACCAGCAATGACTTCATTACTGATGGGAGATAAAAAGCTAGTCTTCCCTTGTTCCTGCCAGAGTGCGTAACTGAAAAGCTAATTTAGTGACAGTACTTTGTGAGTTGCATCTCTCTCTCTCCCCTTCTTTAGCTTTCACATAACTAAGTGAGACTCATCAGCAACAGGACAGGTTTCAGTAGGAAGTTCAAGTAGAAAAAGAAGTCTATCTGCCTTCCCTCCCTGTCTTCAACTACCTCATAAGAAAAGATGACTCATCACCAGTAGGACAGGTTTTGCGTATTGCCCATAAGTCCAACCCCTCGTCCAAGTCGTGGGAGATGGGCAACGGCACAAAGTAGGGGATTGCCTTTAGGGGCGATGTACAGCGGGGACTTCGTGTGCCCCAGGACCGCTACGGTAGCTGAGAAGGCCCTATGGGAACCCTGAAACGTGACGGCTAACGGGGCTCTGGTGAAGCTGCGATAGGCCTAGCAAGCCAGTAGTGGATAAATCAACTGCTTTCAAAAAGGGAACATGCCTCGGATCACGGAACGGATTTAAAGGAAACGGACCAAGCAATGGAAAAGGATTACGAGATGGTTTACGGCTGGGCACCTTAAACGTAAGGACTCTAACTGGGAAGTTAGAAGAAATTGTAGAAATGATGGAAAGGAGGAAATTGGACATCTTGGGACTTGCTGAGACTAGGTGGAGAGGAGTTGGTGAAAAACCACTAAGTAAAGGATGTAAACTGTACTGGATAGGGAATGAGAGGGGAAGAAATGGAGTGGCAATAGTGGTCAGAGAGGGTCTGCAGGAGGAGGTGGAAGGTATCAATGATCGAATGATAAAAGCCAGAGTACGGGTGAAAGGAAAAAGCATTGAAATCATCCAAGCATATGCCCCACAGGTGGGGTGTACAAAAAAGGAGAAGGAGGAATTTGAAGATGACATGCAAAAGCAGCTAAATGGAGGAAATCAGATTATAATAGGGGACCTCAATGCACATGTTGGCACAGACAGGAAAGGATTCGAGGAGATAATGGGACCAGAGGGCTGGGGGAACCGAAATAGAGAAGGAAAATTGTTGCTGGAATTCTGCAAGAGGAATGGGCTGGCGATCGCAAATTCGTGGTACAAGAAGAGGAGTAGTCACAAAATAACTTGGTACAGTGGGGACTGGTCCCAAACTTCAGTAGTAGACTATGTACTAGTGGATAGGCAGATGATGAGCAGCCTCACAGATGTTAAGGTCATACCATCTGAGGCCTTAGACAGCGACCATCGGCTGTTGGTAGCCACCCTAAGAGAGAAAAAAGATACGAGGGCAACAGATATACAGGAGAAAAGGTTGAAGACATGGATGCTGAAAGAGGATGAACGGAGGACCCAGTACCAGACACTGATCAGGAAGAAGCTGCCAAAGGAAGATCAGAGAACAGTGGAAGAAGAATGGGGCGATTTTAAGAGGGCTCTAGTTGAGGCAGCTGAGACTGTGTGCGGAAGAACTAGCACAAAGAGGAGAAGTAGGGAAACCCCATGGTGGAACAACATATGTAAAGAGGCAGTACTTCGAAAGAACAAAGCCTTCAGAGAATGGTTCCAGACCCGAACAGAGGAAGCTAGGGTAAAATATAAGGAAAGCAAGAAAGCGGCACAGACCATAGTAAGGGCGGAGAAGAAGAAGTGGATGGAAAAATGGACAAGAATGTTAGAAGAGGACAGTGAAGGGAACAAAAAAGTACTTTACACCATGGTAAGAAATAAGAGGAATGACAGAAGCGAGTGCCTGAGGATCATGGATAATAATGGAAGAGTTGTGGAGGAAATGCATGAGCTCAAAAAGATTTGGAAGGAGTACTTTGAAGATCTGTTGAATGCTGCCAAGCAGGTAACTAACAGCGATGGAGAGCCTAAGGCAGCAGACGATTATAATAGTGGGGAAATTGATGATCTAACTTGGAATGAAGTGGAAGAAGCCATAAAGAGGATGAAAGGGGGCAAGGCACCAGGTTGGGACGAAGTAACAGTGGATATGATACGAGCAGCAGGAGAAGTAGGAACCCAGTGGCTATACAGAGTGCTGAGGGTGGTGTGGAAGGAGAACAGAATTCCTGAGGATTGGAAGAAAGGAATTATAGTCCCGATCTTCAAGAAAGGGGATAAAAGGAGATGTGAGAACTACAGAGGAATCACCCTGCTATGCCACTGTGGAAAAATCTATGAAAAGATGCTGGAGAAGAGAATAAGAAGCAGTATTGAAAGTAGACTGCAAGAGGAGCAGTACGGTTTCAGACCGGGAAGATCAACAACGGACCTCATATTTGCGGTAAGGCAACTGCAGGAAAGGCACTATGAGTACGGGAAGGACTTAATCATGGCCTTTTTGGATATTGAGAAGGCGTATGATAGTATCTGTAGGGACAAGCTCTGGGATGTGCTGAACGCAAAAGGGATAGATGAAGAGATTACACGAAAAGTCAGAAAAATGTATGAGGGAAGTGAGAGTTGTGTGAAAGTGGGGAGGGAACGTACTGCATGGTTCAAGCTGGAAAATGGGCTGCGACAGGGAAGTGCACTTTCGCCTTTATTGTTTATTATTGTTATGGATGAAATCCTACAGCAAGTATCAGATGCAATTGGAGATCATAAAATGAAAGCAGTGCTTTTTGCCGATGACCTGATGTTATGGGGAAATTGCGTGAAGGAGGTGCAAGAGCAGTTAGATGCATGGGAGGCAACGGCAGCACAATATGGAATGCATTTCTCTGCAAAGAAAAGTGAAATAATCGTCACAACAAGGAAGAAGAATAGGCCAAATGTGGATATAACTTGTGGAGGGGAAAAACTACAAGTGGTAGAGAACTTCAAGTACCTGGGAAGCGTGATTGAAAGTAAGGGGGGAAACGCAATGGAAATAAATGAAAGATGCAGAAAAGCAGGGCAGTTCTACAAATGCATTAGGGGGCTTATTTGGAGCAAGGAGGTGCCACAGAAATCCAAGGGAATTATATACCGAACCTACTTTGTCCCCATATTGACATACGGAAGTGAGACATGGGTAATGCACAAAAGCGACAAAAGTAGAATACAGGCTAGTGAAATGAAGTTCCAGAGGAGCAGGTTGGGTGTAACAAGACAAGACAGATTGCGAAATTTGTATGTGAGGGAAAGACTAAAGGAGGAACCAGTACAGGACAGGATAGAAAAATCAAGACTGCAGTGGTATGGACACATGAAGAGAATGGATGAGGGACGAATTCCAAAGAGGATGTTTGATCTGCAACTGGAGGGGAAGAGGCCCAGAGGAAGACCAAGAGATAGATGGGTGAAGGGAGTGAAGGAATGTGTGATGAGAAGAGGAGAGAACTGGACGAAGGTGGAAGAGGGGGAATGGTGGAAAGACAGAACACGGTGGAGAGGCTTGTGTTCCCGACAGACCCAGCCAGTGGCTGGAAACTGTCCAAGATGATGATGATGAGGTTTGATAAAATGACTAATTTAAGAGACCGCGAGTGATGATGAGAAAGCAACATAAGTTACTCAGCAAAATTTAAGCTTCAAGTTATCAGCTTTCCTCACTGCTGTACAAGTGAAGAGAAACTCTTAAGTAGTTTGAAAACTCAGTGTTCATTTTGAGGGTAAAAGTGCAAATATGCAGATGTGGAAAAAGACGTGCTTGATTTTTTAGTTCAAAACAGGAAATGTGCATATGCCATTACAACTGAAATAATTGAAATTGAAGGCTGCAAAACAGCATGTGAGGGAAACATTTTGCCAATGGAATTTAACGTTTTCTATGGATGGGTTGGACAACTTATGTTATGAAATAATCTGTGTATTCATTGCAGAACTACAATAGCACAAAAGCTGCCTCAAGCTTACGAAAACAATTTGATGTTTTTTCAGCATTTATGTGACCCAACTATGGCACAAAAAATTTTTATTTACGTTCTCAAATAGGGAATGCAAGCCAAATGTCAGTCTACTCCGATACACTACAATACATACAATACAATAAATAATGTAGGGAAATGTGGCATACAAATGTGTACATGTGGTGCTGAAAAACAGCGGTGGCCAGTGATGTTCAGCATTATGGCTGATGGATAAAATTGCCACTGTATGTGGTTTTTAATCAGAAAACAGTCCCAAAGGGAGAAAGTTTCCCTGCTGGTTTTATTGTAAGAGCTTGTGATGGCAGGTGGATGACAGATGAGCTGGTCCTAGACTGGATTTCATTAGTGTGGAAAAAGTAGCCAAGAGATCTTCTTCACTCAAAATCAATGCTTTTGTTGAATAGGTACACTGGTGGTTGAGTGAAACAAAAACTGAAAAAAGAAAACTGGCAGCCTGACAAGTGTGTTGCAGCTTTCGAATATGTGTATCAATCATCCATTGAAAATTAGCATAAGACAATTCTATATCAATTACATCTTGAACAAAGCAATGCCAGGAAGCTGGCTACTTTGTGGTCAATCTCAGAAGAACTTGACATAAAAAAACCGCACACACACAGGACACACACACACACACACACACAGGACACACACACACACACACACACACACACACACACACACACACACGGGTAGATATAAAGAAGTTCACACAATGTTGCTTTTCTTTTTTCAAGAACAGCTAATGTAAATGCAAACAAGGTGTAAGTTTTTTTGCCGGTACGTACTGTTTTCCTGCACAGTATTGAGAGACATGCAAGGAATATTGATAAACCTGAGCAGTCAGAATGATATGTACAGATTAAATAAAGCAACCCTCAGGTAGAAGGTTGCTTTGAACTTCACAATGCTTAACTATTGTGCAGTGCCTTATTGTCATTATGCCTTTACCTTTTCCAGCTTGTGGACTGATTGACATAACTAGTTATCGTGGGACCTACCGTTTGGACAAGGAAATGAATCAAAGGCAATTTATATTTCAGCATATACATTTACACCCCTCCAGGGGTTGTAGTCAGGATTGCCTGTGATGTGGGCTTGTAGTTAATATACGGAACTCAAGTTTATAATAAGAAACTGTATCAGTTTATTTGCTCATAAGGGTTGCAATTGGTACAAGAGAAGATAACCCCAGTAGCTCCAGATCCATCTTGAAGGGGAAGAGAAATTGCCACAGTAAAGAAAGTAAGCCATTTAGTATCTGCTCTAGATGGTGGCTTGGAACAGATGCCATGGCTTCTAGAGCCCTTAGTCTCATAAGTCAACTGATCCTGTGATGTGATTTGATTGACAGAGAGACTTTGCTGACGATGATTTGACCTGTTCTGGCATGAACTAATCGATTTTTGTTGTATCAGTGGAAAAGTGATAAACAGAAAGGCAGCCTCTTTGTGAAGCTTAAATGATAAATGTTACTTGCAATCGGAGCCTGGGAGCACCATGTGCATCTATTCCCCTCTCCCTGAATTCAACAATCGCAATCAGGCTTAAATCTAGGGATACCAACTTCTTAATTTCAATTAACAGTTCAGTATTTTAGTTTCATTGAACAATTTTAATTTTATTTAACAATTCACTATTTTAATTTAATTTAACAATTCACTATTTTAATTTAATTTAACAATTCAAATCTTGGAATGTGAGTATAATTGTTACGTGACAGTATGGTGACTACAGTTGTTGGCACAGAACTATGATGGTGCCAGTGTTAGAAAGGCAACCAGAGCTGGCTTCAGAGAGAGTTTTAAGGAGTAAAAACAACTGAAACACTTGCACAACAAGGATGAGAAGATAACGTGAAAATAAGCAACATAAGTTTACAGGTCATTTTTCAAGATTTAAGAAAGAGGCAAATGATTGATTTCTAGCTTTATTGGAGGAGATAATGGACTTCATGTGATTTGTAATAGAATGTGGGCTGTGTGACATTGAAAGGCCTCCTCTTCAGACTGCAGTCAGTTTTTAAGACGACATGGACGCACGGTGTCCAGTGTCCTTATGGTGACTAGGTAATCACCAGGAAGGCACCATTTAGTTGCCAACCTGATAATAAGGCAGATCAAATTTACAGAACAGAATTTTGAAACAGAACATTTTGTTTTATGTGTAGTCAGGGAGCAGCACTGTAAATAAAATTTTAAGTTAGTTAGCCCCACTGAGTAATTACTTAACTGATAAAAGAAAAGTTGCCAAATTGAAAGTATGTTAATGTAGAGAAGGTACCAAGTCAACTGCTTGATTGAATCTTTTTGAGTATCAACCAGAATGATGTATGAAATTAAACAGATTTATCTAAAAAAGTATAAAATAACAACTGCAGAATGTTACACTTCTCATTGCATTAATTCATTTTATAAACAAATAATGAATCATCAACAGTAAACACCTGAAGGGTGATTCCCTTAACCTAAATTTATGTATCACAACAGTAAGGTAATTAAGTTCAGTCACAATGAATAGAAATATTGTAAAAATAGCTCATGACAATAAAATATCAAATGAACAGATAAGCACAATAATAAAAGCTTGAAACAGTCACAAAAGTAAGCAATTCATAAGACAAATACAAAATAATACTTTTAATTAAAGAAGAGTGACATTGAGGAATTGCTGTTTAGGGCAATAGAAAAATAAAAGTTGTCATTAACTTTTGCTCTTTATGTCGGTACAATCCACTGGAACCTGGCCAGACACATGATCAGCCAGAGTGGCTGTAAGCATGAGTCACGTGGAACAGTGTTGAATTCAGTGGTGATTGAACAATAGGTGGTTCAGTCCTGTGGAGAGTGGGATCTTTTTCCTACAAATTCCTTCAAAACACAGCAGCTACCTTCTCCACATTAGTGGCTTGTGATGTGTGTCCTTGTTGCAAAAGTTTTCAAATTTTGTAAACTTTGAACATAACTTTGCCACACCAGATAATGGTGAATACCATGCAGTGACAATGCCTCTAAATAGCAAAATAATGCAAACATATGATGAAATCACACTGTAGTAGAGGCACATAATAAAATATAGAGGAATAAGCAAAAGAGGGTAACTAGGCTGAAAAGGGCACCCTTTAATTTTTGGGATAATGGGGAGTGTGCAACAAACAAATACAAAAGAGTGATGCATTTGTAGTACAGGGGCCTGCTAGTCTTGTGGAACCACATTATGACCATAGAGAACCACATTAGAACACAGAGTGGTGCGCAAAGGAGAAAAGACTGTGTGACTAATGTTGTTTGACAAAGGGTAGATGTCGACAATGGACAGATTTTTGGCCCATAGCAAGCAATCCAGTGGGGGAGAAGTTCTGTCCAGGCAGTGGTAATAACAAATTAACATGCTAGAAAACCCTGTAAGGCACAGAGGTAACTTCACAACAATATATATGCTACACTTACGCAAAGTTTCTACTTAATCATAACCAGTGAGGCAAAAGCTCACAACAGAATCATCAATATGGCTAAGCAAAAGAGTGACATAGAAAATATTGACATTATTTCCAACTCGAGACTTAAGATTGTCTTAATCCCTGGACCATAAATTATACCCAGGAATAGAAGTAAATTACAGTAACATCTGTGTAACAGTTTACTGAACATTTGCTTCTGTTCTGAACAGTTCCTTCAGAGTTTTGCTGATTCCACTGTGGAAGATACTATATCACTATCTTTATACTATGGCCGGCCAGTGTGGCCGAGTGGCCCTAGGCGCTTCAGTCTGGAACTGCGCGGCCGCTACGGTCGCAAGTTCGAATCCTGCCTCGGTCATGGATGTGTGTGATGTCCTTAGGTTAGTTAGGTTTAAGTAGTTCTAATTTCTAGGGGACTGATGACCTCAGATGCTAAGTCCCATAGTGCTCGGAGCCATTTGAACCATTTTTCTTTATACTATGTTAAGTGATCAAAATTAATTACAATGTTCCAGTCTGAGAGCTGTAATTTGACATTGACAGGTGATGTGAAATGCAATATCCAGAACGGTCCATCCCAGGGGAACTTAAATTTCTTAGTTCTGCACGGTTTCTTTGCGGTTTGTTGTAACATTATGTAATTTCCTACTTAGTATAGTGCCATCCTACCATTCTTACGATTACGGAGCTGTTGTCTCTGTGTCACAGCTGCATTATTCTGATGAACTGTCTACCAAATCAGTTTAAATCTTTTGCACAGGTTTTTCACTTCCGTGGAATTTATCACAGAAAGCGACTTCTCGGTCTTGAAAGGGTAATGCAGTTTGTGACTATAAACAACCTCATAGAGACTCAGTCCTATTGTCTCATATACCCTTACATTGCATGACAAAATTGCATGGTAATAGATGATCCCAATCTCAACGTGAGCCCTCTAATGGCTAATGCTTGACACCACTGAAGTCGCAAATGGCAGTGTTTTGAGGTCAGTTTAATGCGTGCTAGAAGTCGTCTGGCTCGGAGCTGTCTTCGAAGTAATCAATTCGTAAGAGATTTTTGTGTCACAGTGGTGTCAACTGCTGCTCAGATTGCTGCTGCAGATGCAGTATTGTGTGCCAGAGCCGTATGCTGAACACTACGGTCTTCCCTCTTGGTAGTGTGATGTGACCATCTGGATCCCGGTCTTCTTGTGACTATACATTTTGTGACCACCGCTGCCAGCACTCGTGTTCAGTGGCTACATTCCTGCGCAGTCTTTCTGCAAGATCGCAAAAGGAACATCCGGCATCTTGTAGCGCTATTAGACAACCTCATTCAGACTCAGTGCAATATTGATAATGGCATTTTTTTAGCCTTAAAGACATTCTCGATTAACATCAACCCACTACGTCTGGTCTCAAAGGTAACTAATGCTCGAGACCATTATAGTATGTACTTAAAGCAGACCTGAGTTGAATTATCATAGTGGCACTATTGGCGCCGCTCTAATGCGGTTGATGTGAAATTTAAATATACGTAATCTTTTAGGTGTAAAAACACGCCCACCGTCTTCCATTTACATCACACGACTCCTCGGTGTTGTGATTATTTTTTTCTGTCACTGTAGTAGTAATAAATGAGTGACGAATGCATTTCAGTCAGTATCATAACAAGATAGTGACAGAAATGGTCAGTGTTCGATCAGATGTATCTATTATTGTGGGCTGTTATGGGGAAACAGTCCCACAATATCGAGTGCTACAATTTAAAAGATCCTGCTGCTACAGCCAAAGTTTGAAGAGGTTTATTTGGTCTACACCCTTGTGCTCTCTTAGCCGGAGAGAAACAATTTTAAATATAATCGTCTAAGTCTTTCATTTGTTGCAGCCATCAGTAATGGCCTGCCATGCATGCTTGTGTAGTGCTTTTTCCATTGTGGCATGCCTATGTGCTATCGTGGCATAGTTGCAGTACGTGCTTGCGGATAGCCTTTGCAACTACTATCCATTCTCAAGAGGTGTTGTCTTATCTAAAACATCATCTCTCGTAACAAAATTGAGCGAGGTACCCAATTTTTTACACTCGGCACCATATTCTTGTGATAAGTATGTCATCTACTTGCAGGATCTTAACTTTCCTACTCATGGCATCTGCATACTGGTTTAACTTGTCCAGCATATGTTTGACTGTGTAGTCATATTCACTGCATTTCAAGGCCCATCTAACAAGTCTGCTACTGGCATTTTTTGAATTCAAAAGGCATTCTAAAGTCATATGATCAGTAGTTACTGTGAACTGACAACCACATAGGTAACACTGAAAGTAATGGGTGCCGAAAACAAGTGGCAGAAGTTCCTTTCCTGTGGTGATGTAGGTTTGCACAGCTTGATACAGCAGATGTGATGCATAATGGATTGGTTTTTCTTTACCGTCTTGTATTTGACTCAAAACGTAGCTGACAGCGATGCTGCTAGCATCAGCTGACAAGATAAAAGATATCACATTATCCGGGTGAACCAAGTTAGGTGAATTTGTAAGAATTTCTTTCAGTTTGAACATAGTACTCTTGCTGTTCACTGTCCAGGCAAAAAAATTCCTTTCTTTAGTAATTTTGTAAACCCTTTCATGATGTATGCATAGTTCTCCACTAAATCAAGATAGTTATTTGTTAACCGAAGAAATGATTCCAATCCTCTAATTTCCACTGCGTCCATTAATCGCGGCTCTGGCCTCACACCATCTGCTAAAATTATGTGGCCTAAATAGTGTACTCCTGATGACATGAAACTGAACTTTTCTAATTTCGTTTTTAGATTAGCATCACTAACACTAGTTAGTATGTTTCTTAGTCATACTGCACGCTCTCTCATGGTGCTTGGAAAGACAGTTATGTTATCCAGGTATACTAGGCATATGGCTATCTGTAAACCTCATAAAAGTAAATCAGCAAAACACTAATAGTAGCAGGGGCATATCCGAGGCCAAAAGGCATCCATAGTTATTCGTAATGCCCGGAGGACACAGAAAAAGCTTTATTTTCCCGATATTCCATTGCCATAGAAATTTGATAGTAGCCAGAGCACATATAAAAGACAGTGAAGAATTTGCATTTGCCAGGGTGACCCAATGTGTCATCAATCCTTGGAAGGAGATAAGTATGCAGTTTTGCAATCATGTTGACTGCTCTCATGTCTAAACAAATTAGGTAAGGCTTTTCTCTATTATTGGTTTTCTTGGGGATTACCGTGACCAGTGACCCTTAGGTACTGAAAGAAGGTTGAATTACTCTAGCTTCCAGTAAATCTGCCTTATTTGTCTGCACTATGCACTTCAAGCAACAGGGTAAGCGATATGGGTTCTTGGCTATAAACTTAGCATCACCTGTAGGAATCTCATGGTATGTTAAAGAGGGTGCTGGAAGTTGTTTCTTTTCTTCAACAAACTCGTAAAATTGGCTAGAACAGGGTACAGTACATCCTGATCTACCTGACACAGGTGTTCCAAGTTTCTTTTCAGTTTCTGCTTGTATAGATGAGTAACTGAGATGGAATTTATGTAAACCGCTCTTTCAGGCTGTTCATTTTCTTGGTATGCTGTTCATCTCATCAGTATTTACTTCATGCACTTTGGCAAGTATGGTACCCCAGGGAATTTTCACATTTATGCTTCAAAATTTCTATGCTCATGAGCAAAAATGTACCTTTTTTAGTCACACTCATCCAAAATAAACTGCACTTCTCATGTGTCTGTTTACTGTCTAAAACTTCATTTCTTGTTAGTGGATCCAATAAGAAAATATCTCTGCTTAAAGAATCTTTCATCAAATCTATCCAAATGATTTTTCCGGTACTGTGCAATGGTTTGTGGGTTAGAGAATCGTGGACTTCCGCCCCCCCCCCCCCCCTCCCCAAATTGGAGGTGGTGTTTTTGAAAAAAATTAACTATGCCTGAAAATGACACAGGAAATTGTTGCCTAGAATGGTATGAAAATTCTAACACACATTGAATATGAACTGGTACTTCCTTTCGTCTTATTTCCAGTTCCACATTTTGTGAGCCTGTTGAGTGAATTACCATATTTTTTCATTCAACTCGGTGTACCATGCGGTAGTTTTAGTTCTCGACCGTTTGTAAATTTAATGAACAAAACACTTATTTGTACACCTGAATGAGTGATAAAGGTAGACTGTCTGTCTTCGATTTTACCTTACAAAATTATGTTTGCACCTGAGTGAGTCCAACCTGCCTTACTGGATTCACTTTGCGGAAGGGGAGCAAGGGGCAGTACAGAACTGCTCCCATTTATATTTTCCATATTCGCATTCCTTCGAGCACCTCACCAACATATTTTGTTTGCCAAGTGATTCTGTAGAGATGGACAATTTCTCCTTTGTGTCCGCTCTTTCTACAATAGGCACATGCCAGTGCCAAACACTCAGGAACCCTGTGACCTGAGCATTTACAACAAATGCAGAACACTTCAGCAGTGAATGCGTATCTAGTGCGATTAACCCTAGTGAAAGATTGGACCAATTGCCTTGCCTTCTTGCATAGAAACATAAGTTGTATGGCCTCACTTAATGTATTTGGCAAAGCACAATTGTGTATGGCACTTACCTCTGTGTCAGTCCCATGGACAAATACATCTTCACAACGTACTTTCCTGAGAAGTTCCTCATTCCCCTAGTACACAAGTACACCACAACACAACTCTGATTTCTACAGCTCTAAATCCTGTCTGAAATTTTGGCATAGGATGTAAATTTTTTCCTTACAGCAGTTAACACTGTGTTTATTTCTATATCTATCAACTAGCCCTTTTGAAAGGAAATCAAATGCCTTGATAGTTTATTAGCCCTTCCCCGGAATTTACAAAAGCATGAGCCTCTCCTTGCAACTTCACGTCGGTGACCCCTGCCAACATTTCATGACCCCTTGCAGAGAGTTTCCGTACATCATTAAATTTTGTATGAAAATGTAGACATTTATGCCTGGTTTACCTGCAAATGTGAAAAACAGCAAACCCATAGCAACATCAGTTACTGGCTGGAACAGAACTGCCTGTGGGAACCCCAAAAATGTACAAGCGAGGCTGGCTGTGGGTACAGTGCTGCTTTGCAGTTTCCATTTACTAATGCCTCATTAAAGGTGCATTTGCAGATATTCATTCTCCACCCGGAACTGCATTTCTGGATCCATCTCCAGGTGGCCCTGTGACCTGGTTGTGGGCATCCCTTTAAACTACAAACATCAAACAAAGTCTTCAGCAGCAGCTTTTGGCAACATCACTGGCGGTATCAGCTTTGGTGCCATCTTCTTTCAAAAAGCAAAGCTCATGACTTACATTTGTTTATCGACAAATGGCACGGTAGTAACATGGTAGCAGCATCTGACATTGGGATGGTGCAGGGCCATGTACCATGACATGACCTCGTGCGAAAATGTCAGAGGAGGTGAGAGAAGTGGGATGACCCTGCACAGCTGTAGCAGTGGTGGCGGCTCTGGCTACACTGTGGCAGGCAGTCCTAACTGATTGTGCTAAGTGATCCTGATTACGCTAAGTGATCAGTTGTTGTGTCAGCACAGAGCCAGACTCCCCCGCATAATGATTTCACACATCTGCTCATGTCTTAGTAATTAATATGCATCATCTCAAAGCCGAAAACAAGATGAATCCGGCATCCCGATTCTGATGACAGTTTTTGCACTCTACATGGTGGTGTAGTCAGGATTGGAAAGTGGCATGGGCTTATAATTAATATACAGTACTCAAATTTAGAAAAAGAAACTCTATTGGATTATCTAGTCATGGGGATTATATGCTAATGATTGTCGGGGGGTGAGAGAAGGTAACTCCAATAGCTCCAGACCCATCTTGAAGGACAAGGGAGAGTGCCAAAATAAAGAAACTAAGCAATTTAGTGGCGGCTCAGAACGCAAGAGAGAGAAGTTTTTCGGCCACCACTTCGAGAGTCCTCAGTTGCACAAATCACATGATCCTGTAATGTGATTCGATTGGCATGGCAAGTTTGCTGCCAACAATATGGCCTATTCCAGTGTGAAGCAATTGATTGTTGTAGTCTCTGCAAAAAAAGCAATGGATGAAAAGGCGGTCTGTTTGTAAAATTTAAATAATAAATATTACTGACATTCGGGGCCTTGGAGCACCTTATACATACAAAACATCTGTCTCTGTCGTGGATGATAATGATATTTGTTAGAATCTTTGCTGACCAATTTTATTACATTTTTAGTTTGCTCGTCTGTCAAAGTATCTGTCCTTCAATAGTAATCACACACTTTTTTTGCTGGGATCCCTGGCATTTCAGGTCTTCGAACATCACTACAGTAAAAGCTAATGCCACAACAGCCAAAGCAAACTGACACTGTGGTTAGTGTTTCAGGCTACCAATGCTGAGGTCTTTAGTTTGATTCCTGGTAACCACTTCAAATTGAAAGGTCTGGAAAGAGGCCCACTTGGCCTTGTGAGAGCAACTGAAAATCCACTTGAGTATAAATGCAGAAATATTGATGCACACGCACCAAAGTAGTGTTACATCAAAAGGTTTACAACAGGCAAGATAACAGACAACAATTATTTAATTATTTATTAGCACCAAAAGCATTATTAGCTTTTTTTTTTTGGGGGGGGGGGTTATGAGTGCAAGATTCTCAGCACATTACGACTATGGATTCCACACTAGTTGGGTGTGATTTAGGTCTAGATAGTATGGCGGTAATAGGTAGGGAACTATTTTGTTGCAAATTTTTGTCAGAGGAAGATTGATGCTCCTTAATTAATGCCAGAAGTTTGACATTTTCTGCCTCCGTGTATTTTTAACCTTTTTGTGGTCATTTATCCTTGATAGGCCAAAATTTTCCTCTTACCGTCATAGAGGAAAAGTGACCATGAAGCAAAACTGTACTTGTACATCAATCAAACATTACCTGTTACTTTTTGTTTGACAACACGTGGTGGACTCTGCCTCAATGCAACATTTATTCACAGTGTAGCGTGTATCAATAATATAGAAAACACTGGCCGCTCTAATTCTGTTGCTTCATTTTTTAATAAAAAATGTATTCTTTCAACAACACACATTAATTCGTTCATTCAGGCACCTTTTAAAATCAAATTCCATAGATGCAACACTTTTCTCTCTCACTTTCTTTGCTAGCCTTTAAGTCCTTTTCTATGTACTTTTCATTATGTCAGAGAAATTGCTGTCTAATAATACATTTACTATATGCATTTTACTTCTTCTGTTCTGAGAAGATATTTGATTTCTGCTCCGGTCGGTATCATGTCCCTCCTTCTGTAATTTGCACACCATTGGCTTATTTAATAGTTGCTTACTAACATCTTCTATCATGTATCACACCTTTTTCTTTCTCATTGTCATTAAAATTAATGGCATTAACAGAAAGTTATCATGGCTTCCCGCAAATGTATTTTCGTGATTGCTTTTTGTGATCACTTTCCACACTTGCACTGTGAAGTAACTATGTACACTGCTTTGAATTGGAACATGACTGTGCCTAGTCATGTGACCAACTTAGTTCTCACTGCAGCCTAGTCACCAGTTCACCTTGCTGACTAATACATATTATCAGAGCAAATTTGCTTTAACAGTGCACCCCAGATTGAAACAATAGACAAACAGTGTGATAAAAACACCTTACAATCCATTTAAATCTGCATGTACATAATACATTGTGCAAGCCTCTGTGCAGTGCATGGCAAGGGGTATTTTGTTCAATTATTGGACACAATGCAAGTTTCTGGTCGAAGGTGAAATGAGTTAAATTCTTGGCAGTGAATAAATTGTGATTAAAAAATAATTATTCATAATACTAGGATGATTTCCATGTGGACTTTGCATCCAAGGATTTTGAGTTCGGAAGTTTTGTGGCGCACTGAAGATAGGAAATTGGAAATCTGGAAAACTTGAAAGTATTCCTTACTGGCAACTACTTTTTCTGCTCGAAAAGCTTGTGTGGTGTCTGGAGTTAATAAAGCCTCATCAGTGCTTAGGGAAATACTGTTTCCTATTAAATAATTTTTCTTATTTAAGATATAATACACATTTACTGCATCAGTTTACATATGCTAACAGCATTGACTTCTAACCTGAAGTCTTTTTTCTATTAGTTTTGAAATTTGAAATAATTTTCACTGCACAATTCAAAGAGTGTATAACAATTTAATTGGATACATAAAAAAATTTACTCACCAAGCAGCTGCAGAACACACTCTTAAAAGAAGGTAGTAATTAGGCAAGCTTTCAGAGACAGTGAGCTCATGTGGCTCAGTTGGTAGAGTATTGCTGTGAATGGCAAATATCCTACTCTATAACACCCTTGTAACTTTGCCATGTATAGAAAATACAGCATATGTTGTCTATAATAGTTTAATTATAGTTGCTAGTCTCCTTACAGTGCCACATGTGCCTCTGTTAATTCTTGAGACATTTTAGGCAGTCATGGATAGTATGGTTGTCTCAAGTTCTTACATGTATGTGATGTGATAATGAAGTGATGTGTCCTTTCTTTTTTAGCCTTGCTGCCAAATTTGACCTGAAGTCAAAGAGCTATGGCAAGCAGGAGCAACGGCATTTAGTGATTTCGAGGAAAGTGGAACCTTTCCGCATTATGAAAGCCCTTCTAACACCAGGCTACACCAGTGAAAAATATGAACTTGTGAGGCCAAAAGGTCCACAAAGGCCCACAGAATCGAAGGAAAACACTTAAATATTTAAACACTAAAATTATTAAGTTACACATTTTCTTGAACATTTGAAGAAACTTTTATAACTTAAGCCTTCAGGCATGTAGTTACACTATTTAAGAATCCTCATGCTAGCAGTGTCTTGTACCAAAATCAGTATTTTGTATGTTTTATTAGACAATAGGCAGAACTCTGTAGTAACAATGTAATGTAAAACTTGAATAAAGTAAACATGCACAATATTTTTAGATCTGTTTTGTGTAAAAATTGAGCAAAACCATAATTAATTGTGTTATCATGTTAACTTTAATCTGGTCAGTGGAAAGCATGGGAAGTAGAGTTTAAAGTAGGTGTAAATAATCAGTCAAAAGTTACAAAGTTATTGAAGTGTATTAAATATATTAATAGTATTTATGTATGGAATTTCACTTTTAGCATCACATACATATTCTCCTTTTTGTGAACTTCTTTTTTTAATAACTGAAGTTGCTTCTTTTGAAACTGTATTCTGCTTTTATATGTGCTACTAATAGCATCATGTGTGTGTGTGTGTGTGTGTGTGTGTGTGTGTGTGTGTGTGGAGAGAGAGAGAGAGAGAGAGAGAGAGAGAGAGAGAGAGAGAGAGACTTGATGGACTCAGAGTGTAAATAATATGTCGTGAAGGCACAGGTTTATGAACCTCGTGGTAGAAACTTAGTCACAGACTCACAGTTTTTATTTATTTTTAACCTGAAAACAAAATTTTGCTGTCAGTACTTAAGAGAACTGGACAACTGAGTGAGTAAAATATGTTTGTAATTGTGATCCAAGAAAAAAGTGGGCTGGGGTGTGAATGGGAATTTGGTTTGAGGAATGAAGGGCAGTCCATGCAGTTGTGCAAAGCTACTGTGCCAGAGTGGTGTAGTGGTTAGTGCATCTGCCTAGTGAGCTGGAGACCCTGATTCAAACCCTGACCTTGGTATAAATTTCCATTCGTCACTTTAGTCTACATATATACATCACAGATGTCTGAGACTTAAAAAGGTCTCTGGAACCATATAGTTTCATTTCAGGGGGGGGGGGGAGAGACTGCTCTACAAGGGAACAAAATGTGTCATTGAACTTCTGGCCAAAGACCAAACTTCTTCCAGGTCTGAAATGGGGTACAGAATACTGCTGATAATAGATTATGTTTTTAGAGCTGGTATCTGTTTTTGCCAGAGAGCTGCGTCGAAAGTCCTTGGTCTCACAAACATGTGAGAGTGCCAATGCTGATCGTACCCACTTATTCAGCAGACCGACACAACAGACACTGCAACAGAATGAGATTTTCACTCTGCAGCGGAGTGTGTGCTGATATGAAACTTCCTGGCAGATTAAAACTGTGTGCCTGACCGAGACTCGAACTCGGGACCTTTGCACACAGTTTTAATCTGCCAGGAAGTTTCAGACATTGCAACAGACTACACAAAGTAATTCAAAGAAGAATGAACAACTTTTCCAAGTTTTCTAACAGATAATACACAATATAATGTTTACACAGTTCGTCCAAGTTAATGAGCAACTCACTGTAATATAGCAATAAAAAATTGACACCCAACAGTTACATGTTGCAGTCATATGAAATCCCTTGCGTAGTGACTGCACCATTGTAAATGACAATCAGATAGTTTGAATCACATGTGATGCACACTACAACAAATTATTTAGTCACTTGTTGTGGGGTATATTTGCAGCAAACATGGAATAGTTGAGTTGGGTTCAGTTGATTACCCTTTATTACTGTTGATTCTGTGCTTGCCAGAGAAAGAAAAGATCTACCGTATTTACTCGAATCTAAGCCGCACTTTTTTTCCGGTTTTTGTAATCCAAAAAACCGCCTGCGGCTTAGAATCGAGTGCAAAGCACGCGGGAGTTCTGAAAAATGTTGGTAAGTGCCGCCACAACTAACTTCTGCCGTCGAATATATGTAGCGCCACAAACGCATGCTTTGTAGGCACAAAGATACATACTGGCACCAAAATCTCTGCGTCAGTAAATAAATTTAAAAAAAAGTGGAAGACGAGCCTTTTTCCTCCGCCCAGAGTTTCGACCACTGCATTTTGGTACATTATCCAACGAAGTAAATACAAATTCTGTATTGTTGATCTTCGAATGTAGCAGCATTTCAATGTACTACGAAAATCCGACTGGCAAGACTGTTTGGGATGTTTGTCAATATGGCCAACTCTACGTTCTGAATTTTTTCCTACCTGTGGGAAGAGATGGTTGCTAATAGGAGCTTTTATGAATTGTGAATCACATGTAGTATTCTCTTCGCCATAAGATTTATACAAATATAAACATTTTGCCATGTATTGTTTCGTGTTTGCTACTATCTGATTTAAATCCTGTCTGCCTAATAAACTACGAAACTAGAGTGAGACAACAGCAAACGGGGAAGAATATACATATCATGTCATGTTTATATTCGTATTATTCTTATGCCTGATAGTGATACAGTCAGAAATGAAGCACGGCAACTGACTAGATTTTTAAATCTAAGATGACTCTAATTTCTGTGCAGAATGTAATGAACTAAAGAGGCGCCTGCAAAGATTTTGGAACGGAGAAAAATTTACGCTAAAATTTTGTTCAGAACATCATCTATCATACGCAGTCTGTTATTTGGTTCTTGTTGATCATTATCAAAGAAAGCAGTAGTGTAAGTAACAACAAATGTTTCGCTAATGAGACGATTCCTCTCTATTTTTTATTTGTAAGCGGCGGTAGCGTGCACAAAAGCAAGCCACGCCGCGAGCGGCGACAGGTCGTAAACACGCACTATCAGAATGCGACAGACAATGCATGACACAGTGCAGTAATGCATTTTCAGCTTGGAGTGATGTAAACACCTATAACAAAGAGAACGGCACTTATCAGATCAAAGAAAAATAAGCAATCAATTCAAACCAGACGAAGCACGTGAAAAAGGAAGGATATCCGTATAAATACGGACGGAGCGCGTGACGCGTAGCAATGGCTACCTGGTGAACCGTAACTGCTAAGCTTACGACTCGAACCAAACTACTGCAGCTGTATCGTCATTCATTCGACCTAAATTGTGTCTCATGTTACAACTAGACGAACTTTGTTTCGATTTGGAGGTGCGACCTAAAACTTTTCTCTCCCCTTGAATTTCGAGTCTCAAATTTCAGGTGCGGCTTAGATTCGGGAAAAAAATTTTTCCTTGATTTCGAGTCTAATTTTTCAGGTGCGGCTTAGATTCGAGTGCGGCTTAGATTCGAGTAAATATGGTACACTGCATTTGTCATGAAGTGATGTAAAATCTCAAAAAGTGTGAAAATATTTATAAGAAAATATGTGCTTTGAGGAAGGCCATATGCATCTACGTTGGTAGATTTTAAAAATGCATATGACTCCATAACCTGTGATATGGTACTTCCAAATCTGATGATATTAATAACATAATGCATGCCAAGAAGGAGGCAAACTGTATCTATGTTTGTAGATTTTAAAAATGTGTATGATTCCATCAACTGTGATGTGCTACTTGCAAATCTGAAAACATTAATAAGAGAAGCATATTATCACATCATAACCATACTCAAATCCAAATCGAAAAGCAGGGTCATCAGTTAAATACAGTTTATAGCACTGAAAGTATGTTTATTACAAACACCGTTCTACAGCCAGAACAAAACTGAATTCTTAGACGGAGAGTGCAGCTATTTATACAAACACTGGATATTTCAGAATGCTGGTATTTATGTAGAATACTCCAGAATATAGAAGCATTATAAACACAAGATTACAAGAACCTTCCAGAAATGATAAATACTAAGTAACAAATGATTGCTGGTTGTTGGGTGTAAACTGACAACCGCCAGCACGCCAGCCAGTGACACTAACCACTACACCACCCAGCAAGAACCACAGCTTGTGGCATTGCTCCCTCTACTGGAGTAATAGTGATTTGCTGTTTCAGAAGTTCTTTTTGGAGCCAACTACACTGTGGCTGTAGATATTGTCAATGGTCGTCTGAATGGTGCCACTGGCAGATCCTCACGTTCTGATCTTGTTACAGCCACTTCACTGTGATGAACATTGTAGGTGGCGCCTCCCATCAAAGGTTCATAATAATCGCAAGGGTCTTGACTTTACTTGAACCACCCATCACCAGTCTGCATACCTGAAATGTAGTAGTGCTACATACAGAGGACATTGACGTTGTCTCTAAGTTTTTGTCTTTTTGATGAAGGCTCATAATCCTCTACTTCGTATGTGATGTCCGACAAGCAACAAAGGATACGCTACAGTCCAAAATAGCATTTTAGTAATTTTCTGCACAAGTGTAAAAATCCATACCAAGTCTCCAATGCTGTATCTCAGTGGCCAGTGCTTGTCATTACAGTGCTCTCCGTCTTTGCCTGGGGCATCCAGTATCCATATGCAAGCCATTGTCTTGCTTCTTCAGTCCTGGTGATGAATGGTTTCACGTAGTTATCCTTAGTATCATCTAGTTGAAGTTGGAACAGTGTATCCTTTGTTGTTTCCGCCTCACAACCATGGAGCAGAAAGAATGGTACGAAGCCTGTGTTTTATGTGGATATCATGATGGGCAGTATTTACCCTAACCTTCTGTTCGACATCCTTGTACATCAAGAGCATATCGCCAACCAGGAAAATGATGACATAACTGAAACTTCCTGGCAGATTAAAACTGTGTGCTGGACCGAGACTCGAACTCAGGATCTTTGCCTTTCGCGGACAAGAGCTCTACCAACTGAGCTACCCAAGCACGACTCACGGCCCGTCCTCACAACTTTAATTCTGCCAGTACCTTGTCTCCTACCTTCAAAACTTCACAGAAGCTCTCCTGCAAACCTTGCAGAACTAGCACTCATGGAAGAAAGGATATTGTGGAGACATGTCTTAGCCACAGCCTGGGGGATGTTTTTAGAATGAAATTTTCACTCTACAGCGGAGTGTGCGCTGATATGAAACTTCCTGGCAGAGTAAAACTGTGTGCCTTTCGCAGGAGAGCTTCTGTGAAGTTTGGAATGTAGGAGACAAGGTACTGGCAGAATTAGAGTTGTGAGGATGGGCCGTGAGTCGTGCTTGGGTAGCTCAGTTGGTAGAGCACTTGCCCACGAAAGGCAAAGGTCCCGAGTTCGAGTCTCGGTCCAGCACACAGATTTAATCTGCCAGCAAGTTTCATATCAGCGCACACTCCGCTGTAGAGTGAAAATTTTGTTCTAATGACATAACTGTCAATATGACTGGATTACAGGAGGGACAGAAAACCAAACGACATTTTTTAAAAACTTCATGAAACAACAGTAAAATTATCTATGGAATTGAAAGTTGGCCTAATTGTGACACTAAGTGTGCTCTACAAATTACAAAAATTATTTCCTTCAAACAGCATCCCATTCACCCCCTTGCAACCATTTAAGTAAATGTGTCACTGTTCTTCCGACATCGTTATCAAAATTAACAAATATGACTAAAGAAGGTGTATGGGGAAAAAAAATGTATCTCTTAAACCATAATATTTTGTTCACTCTTACAGTTTCATTGTATTATTATCATTTTTATTATTTCCATCTTATAACTGACATAAAATAATATATTAAGTGAAATTAAGAATTTCCAAATGACATAAAAGCAACAAATTACATAAAAGCAACAAATTACATTTATGTGGAAAGAGGATCATAGAAGGCCTTGTAATATTTAGAAATGATGTTACTGTTAACCAAATTCTTTAGATCTTGAATTTTATTTCCTGAGAGGGTCATTTTTGTAGTATAAGCAGGTTTCAGATCCAAATTACTCCCATCTACATTCCCTGTTAAATGTCTCTTTCTTCCTCTGAACTGAACTTGTCCCCTCTCAGACTGTTTGTAGCTGTTCTTGTACTGAAACACATCACTTCCGTTTTCACATGGAAATAATTTAATTTCGGACACTCTGAAAATACTCCCGTCAACGTCCTTAACCATGCAAGGAGCCATCTTATCATGAAAAGCTTTAATGTCATTGAAATCTGATAAACCGATTTCTGTAAGATGTAACGGATTTCCCTTCTTTTTTTGCGTTAAGGATGACTGATATGTATTGATCAGGAAATAAATTGGCCCTGACTTCTTAGCACTCTTTAACTGCTCTCTCAATGATGCTGTGAAGTGCATCTCCCTCATTGTGGGTGTGACCACAAATCAAATACTTTTGCATAATGGACTGAATATCCAGCCTTTGTACTGCATACAAATACGTTGGAATCATGTATCTGAAATAGAAGAGAATGAACATTTTAGACAATCTGATTTTTACAATAGAAACGTTTTGTTACATGACTTCTGTGAATCACAGTCTGAGTTTATGGTACTTACTCGTCCTTCTGTTGCCCTCAACAATTGTCGGAGTAAAATACGACATCTGTCCCAAGAATTCTTGGATAACTCTTAAAGATATTGTAAGATGCAAGTTGCTATTTCTACCACGTCTCGGTTTACAATTCCCTGGTGCCAAAAGAAACGGGTAGTTTTGTTGTTTCCAGTCTCAGTAACCAGCAACAAACAACAAAAATATGTGAAACAGACTTCAAGAGTAATAATACATAGTGAAAAAACTGTATGTATGGACACATACTGGGAAATTGTAACAGTTGAGCCTCAACTTGTAGAAAAAGGCAGATGTTTGTCCCACTGGTAAGACAAATTGCAGATTGTAAATCATAAACAGCTAGTTGTATCTTCTTATTTTGAGCCAACTCTTTATCAAAGATTTTTTTCTGTGCAACTCAATTCTTTTTTTCCCTGATGTTCTTGAAATGCTTCTTGTAGCTTTGCCTTGTCTTCATCTGTACTGTTTTTGTAAGCTTCACATTGGTCGCACTGATCCTTCATTGAAACACGAAATCCGATGTTAAATTCGGTATTAAATATATGCGCATAGGTGTCATAATTCGCGGCTGGCAGGTTAGCGGAAGATCGCTCTGAAGAGTAATTTCTGTGCGTTTCTGCAATGGATAAGCCCCCATTGATGAATACTCTTGTTGTGTCAGTTCTGACATAGTGACTCTCAATATGGGGAATTGAGTTTATGTGATTGCTAACTGACTCCAAGATTTCTGGATCAGTCGTATGGTGTTTTCCATGTTGTTCCCTTTTGTCCACAGGTACCATCCCAGTGACAGTAGGGATTTGCCTTTCAGTTATTCCAAAAGAGTTTATCAGAAATGTTTTGTGCACATGAATCTTCTGCTCATCTTTCACCAGGTAGAAAACTCGATTCAGCTTTCTACTTCCTTGGGCAGTAATATGACAATATTTGAGAACGAGCGTTTCAATGCATGTATTTAGAAATCCCCATTGTCTTCTTAAAGATCCCAGTGCCCTGTAATCCGTGAACAGCTGACATCTTTAGTCTTCTGTTACTTTCGTTGTACAAGAGAGGATACATTTATCAGTACACAGAGCACCCATTTTTCGAGCCTTGACAGTTTTACTCGTACGTGATGTATAACTTTCTACGCTGTTTCTCAACGTTTTGCCTTTTACTCTGCCCCAGTTGCTAACATTTCGAATTATTTTTTTAGACTTTTTAATGGGAGTTTTTTCCTTATGGATGACTGATGTTTCACTTGAATTAGACAATTCATCGCTGTTTGACGGATGATAATTGTCATTTGAGCCAGAGGACAAATCTGAACTGCTATCGGAAGTGTTGCTCAGCGAAGGGGATGTTACTGGCACCCTTTTCAAATCTGATTTTTCTCGCTTGCCCTTTCAACCACACACACATTTGAAGCTTCTGTCAATTGTGTTACCTTGGATTTATGTTATGATGATGATGCCTGTGGCTCCACCTTGCTCACTTGCTTGTCTGTTATTTCACAGTGTGGGCTTGATAGTTGTTGCCCTATACTGCTTGCCCGTGCTTGTGGTTCACTTATCAAGGAACAGTTTACTTCCCTTGTCCCTTTGTTACTACTCTCCGCTAGCCCTTGAAGAGCAAGTCACATAATCTTCTTTGCTCGGTCGCTCATTTTTACTCCTATAAAACGGACATGAAATTGACCTAAATGTATTAAAAAGCCATTTTTTTCACATCAACAATGACGTGAAGAACAGTTATGACAAAAAAGTTATTTAAAAGTTGAGGAAACAATGACGCTGTGAACAATTATCATGCAGAAGTCAGTCAAACATCGGGAAAACAATGACACAATGTACACTTATGTCATTATTGCACCACAAATTGTAGTTTAAATGATTCTCTGTCTGCAGTATTCATAACTTGTGTCCTTATTTCACTGGATACGTTACTACATGCACCAAACTGAAACACGCAACTGACAATTATGACAATGTTCTTCCCAACCCAAGTCACAACAATTGATATTTCCACAAGGACACAACTACCGTCTAATGGCTCTATATATAACTACAGTTCCGATGATCTTTCACAGCATGCGTTACCTTTCTCTGAGATGACTGGTGCAATAACCTCGATTTAGTGAATTTTGCAGTTTTGTCATTGTTCTTCCGGAACAGCGATATGTGCCAATGTCTTATTAAAGCATTCTTTGAAGTCATTCATCTGTGGCTTGCAGGCAGTTGTCATCTTGTGGATGATATCACATCGTGAAATTACCTCTGATACTAGTCTCAAATGCAAAACTTTTCCACAATCGGAGATCATCACACAGGGTGCTTCATGCTTCAGAATCATGTCTTCTACAAGGAACTTTGCAATTTCATTAGCTTCAGCAGTTGACATAGCTTTAGTGATAGCATAGCAGGTGAAGTGGTCTGTACATTCTGTTATCTGTAGATTGCCATTCATTGACTTTAGCAACCTCGCCAAGGGATCAATTCCAGTTCCATGGAATGGCAGTGCTGCAGCAGGGGTTGGTACCACAGGCCCTCTAGGTAACTGCGGAACCTGCTTCTGTTGTTGGCATTCCTAACTGGCTCACATAGTGCCTAATGAATCAATAGTTACTTGGCTAGTGATACCAGCGTCTGAGTCTGTTTATGGTCTTTACGAATACCAGGTCACCAAATGTTGGAACATTGTGGAAATACTTCAGGATAGCTGGTCGTAAATGAGCTGGGATGACAAGCAACCATTTTAGTCCCATTGAATCATAGTTCCTGTTATGCAGTGCTCCGTTAATTAATTGGAATTCTTCATTGGTTGGTTCCTCCACCTTCAAGGCTTTTTCTGGTTTTCAGCAGTGCTGTATCTTCCCCCTGTTCAACAGTTATGTCATTTACTACAGTGATGACTGAGATTTCGTCCATACTGCTGTGTTCCACTAAAGGATTCCTTGGAAGGCAGTTAGTGTCCGTGTGTTTGCTTCTGCTTTTGCATACCACTGTGATGTACTTGTGAAGCCTTTGTGGCCATCTCACCAGTTGACCTGACAGATCCTTCAGGCCATTCAGCCAGCACAGAGAATAGTGGTCTGTCACAAAGGTGTATGGTTTGCCAAATAAATGCAGCCAGAACATGTTGATGGCTCAAACAATTGCAAGGCCCTCTTCCTTGGTTGTGGAGTAGTTCATTTCAGACTTGGACAGTGTTCTGGAAGCATAAACTACTTCATTTTCAACACGTCTTAATTTTCACTAGGACTGCATTTATCTCATAACTGGTAGTGTTGTTGTGAAGTTCTGTCTTGGAATTCTCATTTTACAGTGCTACAACTGCAGATTATGTTAGTGCTTCTTTAAGGATAAAGAGAGATCTATCTTGCATCTCATTCCAGGAAAATTTGGTGTCTTCATGCAGTAGTTCTTGCAAGGGACTTGCTTTGGTACAGAAGTTTTTAATGGATCGCCAGTAGTACAAGCACATTTTTAGAAAATGTCACTCATCACAAATGTGCTGAACTGTCGGAAGATCTGTGACTGCTCTTTTTTTCTGTGGATCCAGATGGACTCATTCACCTTTCATCTAATGACGCAAGATTTTTATTTCTTGGGCAGCAAAGAGGCACTTCTTTGGATTCTAGCAGAGGCCTTCAATCTGAACATACTTAAAGACTTTTGTCAGTTGGCTTAGATGTTCTTCAAATGTTTTGAAAAAATACAGTGTCATCCAGATAACAGACACATTATCTGTTTAAGGTATAAAAACGGCTTGTTCATCATATGTTCAAAGGTGGCTGTAGCATTACACAGTCCATAACTTAAAACTCGTAGAGGCCAATAGGAGCTATGAAGGCAGTCTTTTTGTGGTCAGCCTCATTAATCATGATTTGTCAGTAGCCCATATGCTTGTCCACTGTTGAGAAATAGTTTTCTTCTTTCAAACTGTCTAGGGTATCAGCAATGGATAGACATCTCTTTTTTGTGGTTTTGTTCAGCCATCAATAGTTGATGCAGAAATGCCATGTGTCATCCTCCTCCTTCACAGGAGAGGTCTAAGGACCCTTCGAAGGTTCAGTGAAGTCATCTTGCAGTGTCTTCTCCCCTTCCTCCTGGTTTATCCATTGTTGAGTTAGTGATTCTGTATATAGCTGCTGGCTAATTGGTGGATGGTTGCCAGTGTTGATACATTGTTTTACCATGAATCTGTCTGTCGTCTCTCCACTCCAGATTTGAAATCATCTGAAAATTGACACAGAACAGCTGTCACTTGCCAACGTGGTTCCTCAGCTGTGCCAGATACTATTAGCAGTTCGATAGTAGCTTCCTCCTTTTCATTGTCTTAGTGATAGTGGAGCACAAATCTTCATCAATAAGACTAAGCTACTCTTCTTGGACTATTTGGCTGTTCCTACGCATATACCTTTTGTGATGAGTTGTGGCTGTTTGCGACAAGTTGTGACCCAAACTCTCATTGGCCATCTGCAATGCTTATGATTGTCTCTGGCATGCAGATATCTTTTGTGAACCAGAGTATCTTTGAGGAATGTACAAAAACTTGACAGTTTAACTGAGCATTTCACTGATAACTGGAACTCATCTAATTGACAAGGGGATAACATCTTCAGCAACAGACAGCCGCCCAGTGTATTTTTTGTTATGCGTGTTTGTTGGAATAGCTTCACCAATCTGGAGCTCTGAATTTGTCTGCAAGAAGTCCCATTCTTAATAACATTATAACTACCTTCTATTAAAATGACAAATTCGAAAGGCAGAGTTCTGTCATTGACAGGTATTCATATACATGTTCCTGTCAGATGGATGTATTTTTGATCCGCAACTTTCAGCACAATACCTTTCACATCATGGAATATAGCCTTCTTCAGCTGACAATGACAAGTATCCATTGTTGCAGAAACAGAAGCCCTGCATCAACTAGCACCTGGACAAGTTGGCCATCGATGACGCCAAAAAATTTCCTGATGTCTTTGTGACTGTTATCAATGGAGGATTTGCATTTGTGACTGCCTCACCTCCATAGATGGCCGTGTCACTTAATGCTTCTGAAGTCAGTAGCTAGGCGAGCGACTGGTACCTCTGTATGTCAACGGAGAACAACCATGACATTTCAAGAAGTAACCTTGTCCAGGGGAACAGTGATGGCTTTGGTCCCACAGGCCAACTATAATCGTCTGCAGCTGACTGGTGCAAATATAACTGTTGTGATGGTTGACATTTGGCAGTATAGTAGTAATCGAAAACTCACCTCCTTTGTCTGCAGTAGCGTATAACATGTCCAAGACATCTATAGTGGAAACACCCCAGCATGATGTCCTCTGTCTTCCAAATACATGTTCTCCTGTGGGGTGTTATATTTGGTGTAGGAGTTGATTGTACCCGCAGTAGTCGGGTACTGGATTGTGGTTTGATAGCGAAAGTCCAAGTTGTCAAAGTCCGTTCTTCCAGGCACTTTCGTCTGGTGTTGGAGATTGGTGCTAAAGATTGATACACGTCTTCTTCAACATCTATTACTTCCTAACATACCGAGTCCATATTTGTGCCTGCAATATCTTGCTTATTTGGTCCAACAGTTCTGGTTGGTATAAAATGCTGTATCTCTTCTGTGACTACCTGGTGACGAGGGATTGTGATGGTCTTCCGCATATGCCATAGGAACCACATTTCGGAATCGATCATACTTCTTTCTTCCAGTTCCTTTCTGTTGCATTTGCTCAGTGCGCTAGCACCAGGTGATGAATTTCTCTGTTGTTGTGGCATCCTTTACCAGAAGAGCTTGGTACATGTCTTCTTCAACTCCTTTCATCATGTGTGAGATTTTGTCAGCTTCTATCATATTTGTATTCAAAATGTGGCATAGGGCCAAAACATTCTGTATGTAGGACTGTGTCGTTTCCCCATGACTTTGTGCCCTATTCTTCAATTGCTCTTCTGCTAAGTAGACCTCCTGATGATTGTTGCCAAACTTTTCTTCAGTTATGTCAGGACTCTATCCCAGCTATTGAGCTTCTCTTTGTTGTTCTCAAACCACTGCTGGGCTGTACCATCCCAGGAAAGCTACACATTTGCCGAACACATCGTGTCGTCGCACCTGTTGTGTTTGGTGAGTCAGTCAAATCCTTTCAGCCCTTTCATCAGGTCCTGACCACATCTCTGTAGAAAACTGACAGATGCCTGTTGTGCAGATGAATTTTTGATGGATTGGAATCTGTCAGTCTCCCCAATATATGGACTGTGGGAATGTTGTACTGCCTGTATTTTGGTTCCTGACCATGTAGATGACCACTTTGACATTGCCTATTTGGAGCCTTGGTGTTGTATATATTTTGAAGTACCCAGCATCTTCAGCAAACAGTATCATGTTGTAATCACTCTCGAATCCAGGGCCGTCAATGAAATACAGCACTTGGCACTGAAAGCACATTTATTATGGACACAAATCTACAGCCAGAACAGAACTGAATTCCTGGACAGAGTGTGCAACTGTTTATACAAACATTGATTGCTCCAGAATGCTATTATTTATACCTACATTACAAACATAAGATATTTCAAGAACCTTCTAAAAATGACAAGTTCCAAATAACAGATAATAGCTAGTTGTTCGGTTTGAACTGACAACCTGCAGCATGACAGCCAACGACACTAACCACTATGCCACACTACATACATTACAACTTGCCGACGCATGTATTTATCTCTGTAGATTTTAAAAATCTATCAACCATAATATGCTGCTTACAAATATGATTTGAAAAAAATTGGAGTGATGTCAACTATCAGGGCTATTTCAACGCAGCAAACACCAGGTACAGAACAATAAAACATACGAATAGCTTTAAATATCTGAGTGAATGGTCTATAACCAGTGCAGACATAAAGAAGCCTCGAAAGCAAGAACTGGAAAAATGGAAATAGTTTTCCATATTGCGAAAGATTTACAACAGATTGTGCTTTTCAATAAATATTAAAATTCATCATTACATTTGTCATAAAGTGAGTGTGTGTATATACCCATCAAGGTGTCTTATTCTCTCTGAGAAATTGTTGTTGTTTATAGGTCCACAACCTCTAACTTCAAAGCATTTCTGCTCAATCCAGAGAGGGTTCTTGATTAACTATATATGAAGTACCAGAAATTAATTATACACTATGTGATCAAAAGTATCCAGACACCTGGCTGATCCCCCTGCGGGTCTGGGGGTTAGAATAGGCCCGAGGTATTCCTGCCTGTCGACCGAGGTGACTAAAAGGAGTGTCATACATTTCGGACTTTATGTGATGGTCCCCTGTAGGGTTTGACCTCCATTCTTCAAAATTTTTCCAAAGAGCGAACCAATTGAGGAAGGATGCCTTACAAGGTGCATCGTGTCCATCATGCATTGAGATCTTTAGCCCACTTTCTCGTCGTCGCATTGCAGTCCTGCCCATTCGCCATTTCTTGGGTGAGGACACCTTCCTGGGTGTGTTTTCCACCATGCACTATGCAGTACTGATTTTTGTGTCAACGATGACCATGGACTTCTTTGCACCTGATATCCAGCATGGTAGATGGTCCGTTGTGGTGGGGCCACCATGTACCCTGTTGGTTGTAGCCCCCTGACCACACAGGGATTGCTCTGCTGATGCCTGTGCCGTTAACTCCCCACATATGCCAGGGGTAGATGCCCATCCCCCTGGGGCATCAGGACTCCCAGCAATGGCCATCTTGCCAGGTGGCCTTTGCTGTGGATGGGTGGTGCCCGTGGGGAGGGCCCCTGGTCCGAGTGTTGGCATCAGGGCGGATGACACGCGATAAAGCATAGTCTATCATCTCTTGCTGGTGGTGAAACACCAGCAGTCTCTAAGCGATCATGAGCTCAGTTCAATGCACAGAACTATGGCGCCAAATCGTTTCCCTCCCTGGCCACACCATGGGAGGAACATCAGGATAAGGATGGCAGTGAATCTTATTCACCCTGGTACCTTGTATGTTCGAGAGCTGATCTTTCGTGACAATGAAGCCTTAGTTTTTTGTTGAGCATTTAGAGGAGAAGTTCAGGGAGGTGGAGGGGGTGTCTAAAATGAGATCTTTGTCGGTCTTGATCAAAACTGTATCCTCTGCCCAGTCATGGGAGTTACTCGCTTGTGACAAGGTGGGGGATGTTTCTGTAACAATCATGCCCCATAAGAGCTTAAATATGGTCCAGGGTATCATATTTCACAGAGACTTTCTTGTGCAGTCAGACGATAAGCTGCATGCGAATTTAGAGCGGCGAGGTGTACATTTCGTCAGGCGTGTCGACTGGGGTCCGAAGGATAATCAGGTTGCCACCGGTGCCTTCATCTTGGCCTTTGAGGGTGATATATTGCCCGAGAAGGTCAAGGTGATGGTCTACTGGTGTGATGTGAAGCCCTATATCCCTCCTCCAATGCGGTGCTTTAAGTGCTGGAAGTTCATCCATATGCCGCTGTACTTCCAGTGTCACATGCCGAGATTGCGGACGCGCGTCACATCCCAATACTCCATGTGCCCTGCCTCCCATCTGTGTCAGCTGTGGAAAGCACCTTTCGCCTTGCTCACCTGACTGCAAAATTCTCCAGACAAAAAGGAAAATCATGGAGTACAAGACCCTGGACAGACTGACCTACACTGAGGCTAAGAGAAAGTTTGAACGCCTGCATCCTTTGCGCATAACATCATCTTACGTCGCCCCTACAACAGTTCTGGCACCACCAGCTCCGCCAAACCAGGTCACCTCTCAGAGCCAGAAGACTACACCTGCCACCTGGGGAACTTTCACGTCTGCTGTCACCGCTAACACCCCATTTACAGAGTGGGAGTTCCTCAGTACCCTTGCACATTGCCCCGACACAGCTGCTGGGCCTGATGATGGCATCCACAGCCAGATGATTAAACATCTCTCATCTGACAACAAGCGACATCTTCTTGTCATCTTCAACCAGATCTGGTGTGATGGTGTCTTTCCATCGCAATGGTGGGAGAGCATATCATTCCAGTGCTCAAACCTTGTAAAAACCCGCTTGATGTGGATAACTATCAGCCCATCAGCCTCACCAACATTCTTTGTAAGCTGCTGGAACGTATGGTATGTCGGCGGTTGGGATGGGTCCTGCAGTCAAGTGGTTTGCTGGCTCCATGTCAGAGCGGCTTCTGCCAGGGTCGCTCTACCACTGATAATCTTGTGTCCATCAAGTCTGCCATCTGAACAGCCTTTTCCAGATGGGAACACCTGATTGCTGTCTTTTTTTGACTTACGTAAAGTGTAAGACATGACTTGGCAATGTCATATCCTTGCCACAATGTATGAGTGGGGTCTTCAGGGACCACTCACAGTTTTTATCCAAAACTTCCTGTTGCTCCGTACTTTCCGTGTCCAAGTTGGTGACTCTCATAGTTCCATCCATATCCAGGAGAATAGAGTCCCGCGGGGCTCTGTATTGAGTGCTTCTCTATTTTTAGTGGCTATTAATGGTCGAGCAGCAGCTGTTGAGCTCAGTGCCCTTCGTTGCCTGAGCAACACCAGTTGGGGTGCAGATCGCTGTACGCTGCTGCAGCTCCACAGAGCCCTTGTCTAATCCTGAATTGACTACGGGAGTGTGGTTTATGGTTCGGCAGCACCTTCAGAATTGCATTTAATCTACCCTGTGCACCACTGTGGGGTTCGATTAGTGACAGGAGCTTTTAGGATGACTCCGATAAACAGCGTACAGGTGGAGGCTGGTGTCCCTCCACTGCAGATCAGACATGCGTAACTGCTCGCCAGTTACGCAGCACACATTCATAGTTCCCCTGAGCATCCGAATTACCATCTCCTTTTCCCGCCCGCAGAAGTCCGTCTCCTGCATCGGCGGCCCAGATCGGGGCTAATGATTGCAGTTTGCTTGTGGTCCCTTCTCTCCGAACTGGAGTCATTCCCTCTACCACCTCTACTTGCGGTCCGTTCACGTACGCCTCCATGGTGTATGCCTCGGCCGCAGCTTCGTCTGGACCTTTTGCATGGCCCTAAGGACTCTGTTAACCCCGCCGCTCTCCGCTGTCACTTCCTCTCGATTCTTGACATGTTCCAGGGCTCTGAAGTGGTTTACACTGACGGTTCAGTGGCTGATGGTCACATAGGCTTCGCATATGTTCATGGAGGACATATTGAGCAGCACTCCTTGCCAGTTGGCTGCAGTGTTTTCACTGCAGAGCTGGCGGCCATATCTCGTGCTCTTGAGTACATCCACTCATGCCCTGGCGAGTCATTTTTCCTGCGTACTGACTCATTGAGCAGCCTAAAAGCTATCAACCAGTGCTACCCTTGCCACCCTCTGGTAGCGTCCATTCAGGAGTCCATCTATGCCCTAGAACAGTCCCGCCATTCCGTGGTGTTTGTGTGGACCCCAGGAAACGTCGGAATCCCCGGCAACGAACTTGCCGACAGGCGACACAGAAACCGCTTTTGGATATAGGCATCTCCGAAGCTGACCTGCATTCTGTCTTACACTGCAGGATTTTCTGGCTTTGGGAGACGTAATGGCATAACAGCACACACAACAAACTGTGTGTCATTAAGGAGACTATGAATGTGTGGAACTCTTCCATGAAGGCCTCTTACAGGGAATCAGTTGTCCTCTGCCAGGTCCGCATTGGCCATATGTGGCTAACACATGGTTACCTACTCCGTCGCGAGGACCCACCTCAGTGTCGCTCTGGCTCCAAAATGACAGTCGTCCACCTCTTGCTGGACTGCCCACTTTTAGCCACTCTGCGGCAGACTTTTAACTTTCCCAGCATCCTGCCTTCGGTGTTGGGCGACAATGCCTCCACAGCAGCTTCAGTTTTACGTTTTATCCGTGAGAGTGGGTTTTATACTTCTATGTAGGTTTTAGCGCATGTCCTTAGTCCCTCTGTGTCCTCCGCCCTGGTGCTTTTAGGTTGGAGGTTTTAAAGTGTTGCAGAGTGACTGGATTTCCCTTTTTATTTTCGTGGTTCTCCAGTCACTGTAATCTGCTTTCATGTTTTACTCCCTTCTGTTTCTAGTATCTCTCTGTTGTTTTCTTGTCCTCTTTTGTTCCTTTTAGTATTCGTTGCCTTCCCTTCGTTCTTAGTGGCTTTTCCTTTCTTTCCGTTTTGTGTTATATGTTTCGTCCATTTTATTCTCACCATTGTGGCATTGTTTTATTAGGAACAAGGAACCGATGACCTCATAGTTTGGTCCCTTCTCCTACCTTTAAACCAACCAACCAACCAACACCTGGCTGAAAATGACTTAAAAGATCGTTGTGCCCTCCACCAGTACTGCTAAAATTCAGTGTGGTGTTGGCTCACCCTTAGCCTTGATGACAACTTCCACTCTTGCAGACATACATTCAATCAGGTGCTGGAAGGTTTCTTGGGGAATGGCAGCCCATTCTTCATGGAGTGCTGCACTGAGAAGAGGTATTGATGTTGGTCAGTGAAGCCTAGCACGAAGTCAGTGTTCCAAAACATCCCAAAGGTGTACTGCCATTGGATTGCCACATTGTGTACCATGATTCGTCACACCATCCAGTGTTTTTCCACTGTTCAATTGTCCAATGTTTACACTCCTTACACCAAGTGATGCGTCATTTGGCATTACTGGCATGATGTGTGGCTTAGAAGCATCCGTTTGACCATGAAATCCAAGTTTCCCCACCTCCCACCTAACTGTCATAGTACTTGCAGTTGATCCTGATGCAGTTTGGAATTCCCGTGTAATGTCTGCCTATTGCACATTACGACCCTCTTCAACTGTTGGCAGTCTCCACCAGTCAAGAGACGAGGTCGGCTTGTATACTTTTGTGCTGTATGTGTCCCTTCACGTTTCCTCTTCACTATCACATCAGAAACAGTGGAGCTATGGATGTTGAGGAACATGGAAATCTCGCATCCAGACATGTGACAAAAGTGACACCCTGTCACCTGACCACGTTCGAAGTCCATGAGTTCCGTGGAGCACACCATTCTGCTCTCTCTCACCATGTCTAATGACTACTGAGGTCACTGGTATGGAGCACCTGGCAGTAGGTGGCAGCACAATGCACCAATTCATTGTTAACAATATCAGGTTATTTCCAAATATAAGCAGCTTTAGCTCAGTTAATACTCTGTGATGAAACAAGCTGGGATATTTTTACTTCCCTTCTTGTTTTGCCATATGCCTCCTTAAATTCGATTTTCACTTTTAACTAATTACCATTAACATACATGAATATTATCTGCATTTTCATGAAAGAGAAAGGTTGGCCCTCAGTTTTAAAGAATATAACATCAGATCTAATTTTGTGCTTAGTTTTAGGTATGTAATTGATTGTTTAATTTATTTCGGTTATGCCTAGTTGGTATCTTTTGCTATAGGGAGAAATCAGTTATTTTTTGGTAACTTAAATGCTATTATTGATATATAAACAAGTATAAAGTCTATAATAATTATAAACATTTGGAGGAACAACTAATAGTATTCGTAAAGGATTTATTTGGCTCTATTCGAAAACATGTTAGCAAAGACAGCCCTGAATTAAGTCCAAAGAAATTAACAGTTTTGTCAAAAGTATTGTTTGCGTAATGATATATGTTAATTTCATCATTTAAATAAATAATTTGGCCTAAACCCTGTAGTAGAAGAAACTGTTAAAAGGAATGAATTTTTCGATGTATTCAGTTAATTTAATGAGTTAAGTTTTAATTGTAATTTCTGTAAATTTAACTTTGAACAATGTGTAGTTTCAGTACCTATTATTGTGAGCATATATAAGGGCCCGATTTTTGGTCCTGAAACAGTCAGCCTACGTCCGAGTTTCAGACGAGAAACCTGTGTTGGTTAGGTCAACAACAATGTATCAACGTAACTTTAAAATAAGTGTAACACAGTTGGGCCGTGTGTTAAAACAATAACAGTGTCTGTTTCTATAAGTACCTTTTTATTCTTCCAGAAATGTGAACTATGTTGCTAGACATTGACTGCTCGTATATGTTCAACCGGAAACGATAGGAGCAGTATTTGGATGTTTGCCTGCAACCTATTAATGAGACTTATCGAAAGTTAAACAATAGTGCACTGGCTGTGTAACTGTGTATTATTGGAGGGGTTGTGAACAGTGAAACGTAGATGTGCACCTGTCGGCTACAGCATTTAAAGTAGTCAGTGTTGTACTTCCACACCCCATTTTTCAGCCAGTGTAGCAACGCAGTAAGTCGACACCGAGGACAATCAATGAAGAAGTAAAGAAGGAAAATCATCACATTTTTGCCCCAACTTGAGCACTATTGTATGTGGGCACAATAAACTAGAACTCACGAAATTTGACAGTGAAGTGTGAAATCGGGCGGTTTGCAGTGATTTAAATGGATGAGATGCAACCAATCAGCGCTGGGGTTTCGTGCCCACAGTAGGACAGCAGCCAATCAGCAAGCAGGCCCAGTGGCAGCAGCCATTGAGTACAGGAGCAGCCAAGCACCACACAGGTGGACATAGCTGACTGGAAATAAACAAGACTCCTCACCAACAGAATTACAACATGCAGACGACAGATCAAGATGACAACCGCAGAGCAGCAGCAGATGAGTGATTAAAAACAAGGTAATTCATTGCAAAAGCTGTTCCATATTAAGTGATACATAATGAGTGGCCTTAATGAACAAGACAGAGTGACCGAGAACAACGCTGTAGAGGTTAAGTTTTTAAGTGAACAGAAAGTCCTAAGTGGGACTGGTTCTGTAGATGGTAGTAGTTGTAAATCAGACATGAATGCAACTTTGAAGGATGGGGACGAAAGTCCGTAAAGAACCAAATGAACGAAAACAGTACCGAAGTGGATGAGGGCGTTAAGGTTAAGGAGGAGGAATCTAGTAGCCTAAGTCAGCAAGAGGAAAAGTGTATATCAGACGGAAAAGTGGAAGCGATGTTAAGGCAAATTATGAGTTTGAATAGTATGAAAATTAGTTTGAAAGAAGGCATTAGGAGGTGGGGAAACAGTATGAAGAAAGTAGTACATAATACTAATAAGAAATTAACATTGAGTAGTAATTGTGTAGAAGAGAGACAGAAACTTTGTGATGACAATAGTAGGAAGGTGGAGGTTTTTGAAAAACAGTGTGTTGAAAATAGGGTTAAACTTGAGAACCAAACCAGTCAGAGTAAAAATTATTTTGAAACGGATGTAGAAACTAAATGTGCAGTAGTGGTCTAGGAAAAACTGTTAAAAGTAAATGTAGAAACTAAGTGTGCAGTAGTGGTCCAGGAAAATCTGTTAAAAGTAAATGTAGATTCAAAACTGAGAAAAAGCTGTAAGAAGTACAGAATCTAAAGCATAGAGAAAGTGACAGTGGGTCAGATAATCATTTTGGTAAGCAGGATGATAGTTTTTCCAGGGAAAAGATTGAGGATTTGTTGTATGAACAAGATCCCATGGTAAGTAAAAACACCAAGAAGAAATGCAGATGATAAAACGGGTATTCATTGGACAAATATATTATACTAGAACTGACATGTGATTACATTTTCACGCAATTTGGGTGCATAGGTCCTGAGAAATCAGTACCCAAAACAACTGCCTCTCGCCATAATAACAGCCTTGATACGCCTGGGCATTGAATCAAACAGAGCTTGGACGGCATGTACAGGTACAGCTGCCCATGCAGCTTCAACAGGATACCACAGTTCATCAAGAGTAGTGACTGACATATTGTGATGAGCCAGTTTGGTGAGAGATCTGGAGAATGTGCTGGCCAGGGCCGCAGTCGAACATTTTCTGTATCCAGAAAGGCCCGTACAGCACCTGCAACATGCGGTCATGCATTATCCTGCTGAAATGTAAGTTTTCGCAGGGATCGAATGAAGGGTAGAGCCACGGGTCGTAACACATCTGAAATGTAATGTCCTCTGTTCAAAGTGCCGTCAATGCAAACAATAGGTGACAGAGACATGTAACCAATGGCACCCCATACATATCACGCCGGGTGGTACGCCAGTATGGCAATGACGAATACACACTTCCAATGTGCATTCACCGCGATGTCGCCAAACACGGATGCGAACATCATGATGCTGTAAACAGAACCTGGATTCATCCGAAAAAATGACGTTTTGCCATTCGTGCACGCAGATTTGTCGTTGAGTACACCATCGCAGGCACTCCTGTCTTTGATGCAGCGTCAAGGGTAACTGCAGCCATGGTCTACAAGGTGATAGTCCATGCTGCTGCAAACGTTGTCGTACTGTTCGTGCAGATGGTTGTTGTCTTGCAAACGTCATCCCCATCTGTTGACTCAGGGATCGAGACGTGGCTGCACGATCCGTTACAGCCATGCGGATAAGATGCCTGTTATCTCGACTGCTAGTGATATGAGGCAATTGGGATCCAGCACGGCATTCCCTATTACTCTCCTGAACCCACCGATTTCATATTGTGCTAACAGTCATTGGATCTCAACCAACGCGAGCAGCAATGTCGTGATACGATAAACTGCAATCACGATAGGCTGTAATCCGACCTTTATCAAACTCGGAAACGTGATGGTATGCATTTCTCCTCCTTACACGAGGCATCACAACAACGTTTCACCAAGCAACGCTGGTCAACTGCTGTTTGTGTATGAGAAATTGGTTGGAAACTTCCCTCATGTCAGCACGTTGTAGGTGTCGCCACTGGCGCCAACCTTGTGTGAATGCTCTGAAAAGCTAATCATTTGCATATTACAGCATCTTCTTCCTGTTGGTTAAATTTCGCATCTGTAGTACCCCATCTTCATGGTGTAGCAATTTTAATGGGCACTAGTGTATTAACTGTGGAATTGGCAGGACAGTTGTAGGAGTGCAATTTCTTGGTGATTCAAAATCTCAGCATTGATGTAATATTTGGGACTAATTTCTTGTGCAGTTAAGAAGTAGGGGGGGTCAACATTCTGTATTGGATTCATTATGTGGCGATAATGCTTACCCCAGCCATCTGTCTCATTCTTCATGTTTCCTGAGGCAGACAAACTCTTCTCCTATCCTACCTGTAGTTTATAAGTGACTCAGAAACATTCTTTCTTTTACTGTTACGTGATTTAGTACAGCAGCATACTTTAGTATTGAAATATGTGAGAAAAAGTTTCTCCAGTATTTTGTGTGTGTGATCACACACACAGATGTTAAGTACCATAGTCCTTAGAGTCATTTTTTTGCTACCATGATTAAAGAATTTGTGTCAAACAAAGAGATAAGGTAAACAGAAAATGAAAGATGTCCGTACATGTGAAGGAGAAGGTGCAGGTTATCAAAAAACTATAATTAACATCTGAAGTAATCGGATCATGTGTGAAGTTAGTATGATTTGGTGCAGCAGCAGAGACAACATGCAGTAAAAAAAAATCTTGAATACTAGATCTTAATATTAATTGTGATGTAATAGAAGTGTTTGTATTCAGTGTAATCAGTATATGGGGATAACTATCTACCTATAGAAGTGTGTCCTGGTACAGCCTTTTCTATCATTAAGGAATTACACCTTTAAACATAGTTGCCTGGAGTAATGTATGTGGAAAGAATAAGCAAGGTTTGTATGCATATCACCCTTCATGCTAGAATCTCAAGCAAATTGATGGAATACAGTGAAATAATAGCTTTTCTGAGTAATAATTTTGTCTGATCAGTAAGGAGAGTTAAGTTTGCCTTAGCATAAGGATCTGCTACTGTGGAGCGTTTTTCAGTAGAGTCGATTTTGTGTTAGATAAGCAGAGCAGGTGTTTATTTATTAGTTAATGAAGAAATAATGAAATAATAAAATAGTGAATAATGTTAAGGACGTAATGGTTAGGGAGCCTGTCTCTGCAGTAGGGATATATTTTGAGAATGCACTCCACTAGTTAACGAGGTAAGAAAGGTAAGTAAAATAATAGAGCTGACAGACTTGTTTGAGTAATGAAAAAGATAACTGTATGCGAACAAATGTGGCGTAACTGTATTGATGATCTAATTGTGAATTAGGCAACATTGAGTACTGTGTATATTGTGCAATTCATGACGGTGCAGCTGGGAATGAGAGCTTAACATTAAGAGCAATATTTTTGTGAGGTACAAGTCATATAATGCCGCATTATTGGATCTATAGGTTATCTGAAAACTTCTATTTGTGTTCTGAGGAATTATGAGCTTAAAAAGGTAATACTGGAATGAAGAACAATAAGTTTGCTGATTAACTGATAACTGTGGTGCTAGACTGATGTGAATATTTCTGACAAGTCAACTATTTGGTAACATTTTGTGGTTTTGTGAGGATATAATTTTGTGGTTGAATGAGACTAGTACTCAGACCTGAAATTATTGAATCAATTAATGTAGAGGAAGGTATCAGTGATCATAAGGCTTTGACAGCATCTATGATGACGGGTTCTACAAGGAGTGTTAAGAAAGGTAGGAAGGTATATTTGCTCAGCAATGGTGACAGGAAAGAAATTTCAGAATATCTCAGCAGTCAGCATCAAATATTTGGTGTACGAGGACGAAGATGTGGAGAACAAATGGGAAAAATTCAAAATATGCAAGTATGTTCTGAGTAAGGTTTTAAGGGATGGGAAAGATTCACCATGGTTTAATATCCATGTAAGAAAAGTGCTACGTAAACTAAGAGCACTTCATCTCAGATTCAAAAGAAATTAAAACCTAGCTGACAAACAAAAGCTGACTGACTGTAAGGAGAGCAATGAGAGAAGCGTTCAATGATTTCGAAAGCAAAACGTTGTCAACCGACCTGAGTAAAAACCCTAAGAGATTTTGGTCATATGTAAAATTAGTAAGTGGGTCAAAATCATTTATTCATTCTCTCAGTGACCAGACCGGCGCCGAAATGGAAGATAACAGAGAGAAGGCTGAAATACTGAATTTGGTCTTCCGAAGTTATTTCACTGCAGATCATTGTAACACTGTCCCTCCTTTCAATTGTCGTGCGAACGTCGAAATGGCAGATATTTTGATAACTGATCATGGAATTGAAAAGCAGCTACAATTGCTTAGTAGTGGAAAGGCTTCTTGACCAGATGAGATACCTATAAGATTCTATAAAGACTGTACGAAAGAACTTACTCCCCCTGTAGCAGTAATTTATCGTAGATCACCTGAACAACGAAAGGTACCTAATAACTGGAAAAAAGCGTAGGTCATTCTTCTTTTTAAGAAAGGCCGTAAGACAGATCCACACAATTATAGATCTATATCATTGACATCAATCTGTTGTAGAATTATGGAACATGTTTTATGCTCAAGAATTATGACGTTCTTGGGAAATGGACAGCTCCTCTATAAAAATCAGCATGGATATTGCAAACAGAGAGCCTGCGAAACTCAGCTCACTCTGTTCCTCCATGAGATCCACAGCGCAGGACAATGGCGCTAAGGCTGATGCCATGTTCCTTGATTTCAGTAAGGCATTTGACACTGTCCCACATTTTCGTTTAATGAAAAGAATATGAGCTTGCGGAGTAACAGAGCAGACCTGTGATTGGATTAAAGACTTTCTTGCAGATAGAACTCAATGCATCTCTCTTAACGGAACTAAATTGACAGATGTAAAGTTAATATCCAGAGTACCACAGGAAAGTGTATAGGACCATTGCTGTTCACAGTATGTATCTGAATGATCTAGTAGAAAACGTCGGATGCTCTTTAAGGTTACTTGCAGATGATACAGTTGTTTACACCAAAGTAGCAACGCCAGAAGATAGTAAGAATTTGCAAAACGACCTGCAGAGAATTTATTAATGGTGCAGACTCTGGCAGTTGACTCTGAACCTAAATAAATGTAACATATTGTGCATAGATAGGAAAAGAAATTCACCACTGTACAGTCACACTATTGATGACAAACAGCTGGAGACAGCATCTGCCGTAAAATATCTAGGCGTAACTACCCAGAGTGACCTTAAGTGGAATGATCATATAAAACATATAGTGGAAAAAGCAGACACAAGACTCAGATTCATCGGAAGAATCTTAAGGAAATGTAACTCATCCATGAAAGAGGTGGCTTATAAGGTGCTTGTTCATCCAATTCTTGAGTATTGTTCATCTGTCTGGAATCCCTATCAGGTAGGACTGATAGAGGAGCTAGAGAAGATCCAACAAAGAGCGGCATGTTTCATCATGGGATTGTTTAGCTGGCGAGAGAGTGTAATGGAGATACTATTGAAATTTCGGGACAGCACTTTTCAGGAGTAGTCCAGACAACATATTACTTCCCCCCACATACATCTCACGTATTGACCACGAGGAGAAAATTCAAGAAATTAGAACCAATACAGAGGCTTACACACAATCATTCTTCCCACGTACTATTTGTGAGTGGAACAGGATTGGAGGGATCAGATAGTGGTACCGATGGTACCCTGCACCACACACCATTAGGTGGCTTGCGGAGTATGATGTGGATGTAGAGCTGCCAATAATAAAAAATCAGTTTTTAGATGCAAATTATGTTATTCTTTCAGCTTTTTAATGTTAAATTTTTCCCAGACTGATTTATCATTTTCATAATCTTCTTCATGTACATCATATTCATTTAGTTTGCTGTAAATTGCTTTTAGGTGGAAGCCGAGTTTCTTCAAATCTTTTCCAATTATCTACGAAATCATACACTCCTTTTCTTTCAACTAGATTTCATTTACCTTCTGGAAGGAAGTTTATAATATGCTTTATATGATTTCTCTTCAGATGTGGTGATAACTGAGATTAAGAATCCACAATTACCCCTCAGGAGGCTCACAACTCCTTTGTGACTATGTGGTTGGTCAACACCAGGCCCCCCAGCACTTGTAGTGCCACTTCCTTTTCTGTGCTGCAAGCCTACCCTTCTGCTATTCTTTTTCCCCCTCTACCTTTCCACTGGATGGTCTTCTTGGTGCTGGCCATGCTTGTATTTGGTTTATGATTTTAGGCATTTGTTTTTTGTTCTCTATGGCACTTCATACACCTTTTCATCCCAAACTACATGGTCTCTGTTGGTGGGTTTGCCCTACTGTCCCATTCCAAACTTTACAGAAGTGTGGTCGCCAAAAGTGGTGTATGTTTCACCTCTGTGCATTTCTATCTTTGCATCCTTTCTATCTCACAGTGGTAATATGCCCAAAACCCAATACACTAGCCATCCCATTTTTGGGGGGAGTCATCAGTTAACTGCACTGTGGTAGCCCCCTCATAGTGCAGGGATCACATTATTGTTGCCGGTGCTGAAATCTCCCCACATATGCCAAGGAGTGTGTGCCCATTGTGGCCTGGGCATGGGGACTCGGTGCAATGAATTGCTGGTCAGGTAACTCTTTCTTAGTCTGGGTGCACCTATGAGGAGAGCCCCATTTTAAATGGGGTACATCATGACAAATGACTTGCTGACTTGAATAGAAAGCTTTCTTCTGCTTGTGGCTGCATGACTTCAGCAGTCTCTTCTGAAGGAGAATGATCTTACAACCCAGAGAGATATGACCCCAAAATGACTCCTTCTCTGGCTACACTGTGGGAGGATACTGGAAGCTCTTTCTCATAAGTGTCAGTCCATCTTGATGCTGAATAATAATTCGTACCTCATCATTACTGTTAAACACTGTTGAGGCAAACAGTTTGTGGGAATATATTTCTGGCAAATTATGTGCTCGTCATATTGAACTGGAGTCATTGCTTGGAGTGATGTCATTGTGAGGTTTCAATCCAATGGCTATAAGATACTCGTAACTTTAGCACATTCTGCTTCCACTGCACATTTGTCTACTAATTGTTAGGTATGCTGTATTTATACTTAATACTCATAATTATGCGGGAGATGAAAACATACTATAATTTCCACTCCATGAAAATTGACTAGATTTGGGTTCTAGTTTATAATAATCAGCTCAGGACAGTCTAATGTCTGAACAGTCACAGGGAGAGTACCAGATTACTGGGAACCTCTGCAGTTTTTAACCAAGGCCCACTGCAGCAAGGAGGTGACAATAGTCATGGGATAGCAATATGGACATATACAGATGGTGGTAATATCGCATACACAAGGTATAAAAGGACAGTGCACTGGCAAAGCTGACATTTGTACTCAGGTGATCATGTGATTATGGCCGCACAATGGTAATTACCAGACTAAATGCAGAATGGTAGTTCGAGGTAGATGCGTAGAACATTCCCTTTCAGAAATTGTTAGGGAATTCAAAACTCTGAGAGCCACTGTGTCAAGAGTGTGCCAAGAATACAAAATTTCAGACATTACCAGTCACCATGGACAATGCTGTGCTCAACAGCCTTCACTTAACGACCAAGAGGAGTGACATTTGCATAGAGTTGTTAGTACTAAGAGAAGAGAGAAGCAACACTGTGTAAAATAGCCACAGAAATCAATATGGAACGTATCTGCTAGGACAGTGCTGCAAAGTTTGGTGTTAATGGGCTATGATAGCAGACAACTTATATGAGTTCCTTTGCTGACAACATGAGATCACCTGCAGTACTTCTCCTGCTCTCATGGCCATATTGGTTGGACCCTAGATGACTGGGAAACCATGATCTGTCAGGTGAGTCCTGATTTCAGCCGGTAAGAGTTAATGTTAGGGACCAAGTGTTGTGGAGACCCCACAGAACCGTGGATGCATGTTGTCAACAAGGTACTCTGCAAGCTGGTGGTGGATCTTTAATAGTGTGGGTTGTGTTTACATGGAATGGAGTGGGTCCTCTGGCCCAATTGAACCAATCATTGATTGGATATGTTTATGTTCAGGTACTTTGAGACCATTTGCAACTGTTCATGGACTTCATGTTCCCAAAGGACGATGGAATTTTTATGGAAGACAATGCACCACGTCACCAGACCACAGTTGTTGGCGATTGGTTTCAAGAACATTCTGGGCAGTTCAAACAAATAGTCTTGCCACCCACCAAACATTTATGGGACATAATGTCAAGTTTCTGCACTAAACTGGGCAAAATGAGGTTCAGCACAATATTAGGTGGTATCCCATAACTTTTGTCACCTCATTGTAGTATGGACTAATCTGCCATTAAGGTACAGATTTGTCGCAATATTGCACTCTAAACAAATCATACTGACTGACAGTATGACCAGTGGCTGATCCGACTTTTAAGTTTTATCAGTGTTATGCTCCAGTACTTGTCCACTCGAGAACCTGAATAGCATTCATATTGAAACTTTGTGACAGATGTCCACTATCTCTTGTAGCTCAAACCCTTTTATAAATCATTTTATATACACATTTAAATCGTCATTGTTGTTGGAGCCAGCAGTATTTCAACTTTCCCTCTCTCTAGATGAAGTTTATCATTTACCTCAGTGACATTAGCTTTGCTGTTGTATGCTTCAAGACTGATGAATGCTATACTCCACTTCACCTTGCTCAGATCTGCTGGAGGAAAGTAGTTTGCTTTTAATTCAGACATACATTCTTTCAGAGTTAGACTGAACGACATTGCATCTCAAACTTAAACAATACAGTTATGTGCATACTATGCATACTATTTGTATTTATGCAACTGTCAGGAGAAACATTAGGCAGAAATGCACACAGAGAAATGAACTGAAGTCTTTGTAGCATCAAAAATTGTACAACACCTGCTTTCTGTCGGTGAAGTAACAACACATTTCTTCAGGCGGCCTAAAATCGCAAAATGAGTCAAAGTAGTGGATGGTATTCCATTTTCTTAAAACATGTAGAACCCAGTGAGTTCCATATCCCCCCCCCCAACATCTAAACTGACAATCCCACGTTCTTTGTATTTCCACAATGCTTCATGTACTGTATTCCATACAAACGCACCACAAAATCGAGATTTTGAGTTTTCTGACTAATTTAAGCAGATCTAAGGTTGTAAGCGGTATGTCCAGTAGTATTGCTATGAGCTATTTGTTTATGTACAACCCAAGCCCTTTTCTGTGTGGTTTTAAATATAGGGCTTTACCAATAGCAGTGGCCTCCATAGAAATATTATGTCTTTGAACTTCAGGCACTTTTGACCGACTGAGTTTGCATGTGTTGCTGTACTGACTACCAATGCAGCAATATGTTGTCCTAAACCAGTATCCTTTCTTAATCACATCTGCCTAACCTTATCAGCTAATACAGGGTGAGGCATAATAAAGAGTGATTTTTAAGATGCTGTTAAGTAAAAATATTTCACTAAAATGTTGTTTATTTCATTATCTTAAAATACATGGAAAAGCATTTTCTGCAATAGTAAAACATCAGTTAATTTTTTGAATATAAACACGGTAAGATGGCATCTGTTTAGACGCACACATTCCTCCAGCTGGACCTCAAAGTGGCTCATCACATTGTACAGCATTGCCACTGGGATTTGAATGATTTCTTGTCAGATTCACTCTTTCAAGGCTTCAATTGTTCAAGGATGGTTACCTTGGTAAACTTTGCGTTTGAGATAACCCCACAAGAAAAAGTCACATGTTGTGAAGTATAGTGAATGAGAGGGCCATGCAACATTACAGTTTCGAGAGATCACATGATTTGGAAACAAACAACTTACAACATTCATGCTTTTTCGAGCAATGTGGGAGGTTGCTCTGTCCTGCTGGAAGAGTGTCTCATTGTTCACTTTGTAGTGTGCAAGTTGTGGAGTAAAAATGTTTTCCGACATGTCTGGGTATCTCTGAGAAGTCACTGTTACAGCACTGCCAAGACTATGTTAAAAAAAGTATGGCCCTATGATTCCTAATGAAGAAATGATGCACCACACAGTAACTTTTGGAGAGTGCAAAGGTTGCTGATGCAGTTCTGTAGGATTAATGTCACTCCAAAATCGAAAGTTATGCTTGTTCACATAAGTGGAGAGGGAAGTGAGCATCACTTATCCACAAACGGTTTGTAATGTCCTCGTCGTGCTTAATCATGTCCAAAAATTCTAAGCAGAACCGGTTTGGCTCACATAATCTGATTCCTTAAGGGCCTGAAACATTTGGATTTTGTCGGGATGAAAGTGCAAATCTTTGTGTAAAATTCTTCTTACCATTCTGTTTGAAATCCCAAGTGCAATGAGGGCTTCTCTCAGTGACAACTCTTACAGGTTCAATGTTTTCAGGTTTGCACAAAGATTTTGGTCTCCCAGTTTCCTTCTTTTTCACTGATGCCGACTCCTCAAAGTTCTCAACCCACTTTTTAGTCGTACAGGCAGATGGCACTAGCCGATTCCAATTAATGTTGAAGTGGTTGTGCAAATGCATGATGTGCTAGCTGGTACAAACTACTGTTTTGATAAAATGCTTTGACAGTGTATGCATGGTGCTGTGGGTCCAGCGCTCCATTATGACTGCTATTTTGCGCCAAACATAACTGACACTATCCCCTCCACCTCTCTCCGATGCAGCTTGATTTGCGTGCTTTTTAAAATCGCTTGATATTATGCCTTACCCTTTTGTCTGCAATGTGACGATCTTCATTTGTAGTGTAAGCAATGTTGTGCTCCTTGCATGCATCGTCTAAGATTTTAATTCCAGTGTCACCACAAGCTAGGCACTGTTTCAAATTCGTTCGTGGCCCACAAAAATTGTATCCAGTGATATGAAATTCAAATGGTAGATTCTTGAGACCACCAGCTTCAACTCTATTGATACATTTCTTAGCTCTCATGTCATGCTACACATGGTTTCTGTATTTCTTATTATATAGCAAATTACAAGCATTGCTGAGCCGTTTCACCTGTGCCCTGTTCCCTCAATATTCATTTGCTCTACGAGTAACACATTCAGTTCAGAGTTTTTCTGTAATTAATCAGAGTAGAAACTCCATCGGATTTCTTCATTGTCACTGCCTTTTAAGATGCATGTTCTTGGATTTGTGTGCTGAACCATGGAAACAGTAAATATCTCTGTCAACCAGTTCGGTGGGTATGACTTCTCAAAAGTGGTTTTGAATTTAGAAGTACCAAATCACCTACACTGAACTTCTGCTTGTGTGGATCCACCATCTAAATACAGCTGTATACTGTATCTAAATACATTATCACAGTAATCAAAAGGTCTCTAGTATGGTGAATAGTAGGATTATACTTGTCAATGATCTGTGGCAGGATATTTAGCCATTTGTATGTCCCTTGATGATTAAATTGCTTCCACGTCTGGTTTTTGATTGTCCTGTTCAGCCATTCCACAATATTAACTTTTGTAGTGGGTCAGGGTTTATTGACACTAGGTATTGAGCGTCAGTGACAGGCAGGAGCAAAGGTCATTATTTTGTCAGGGATGACAGGAGGGAAAGCGACACTTTGTGAGCGGTAGAATGGGTTCTTTACTTGGCTCGATGGGTGAGGTGTGAGAGAAACATTGGTGATTCCACTAACAGTAATTTATTGAGACATAAGACCCTTTAAACAAAGTAATAAAATGTGTTTTAACTTGCTCAATTCGTCGCGCCTGTGGAGCGATGGAGTCATAACATCCAGGGTCCAGTGACTGCTGATGCGACATTGGCTCTTGTTGCAGCGGCGTGCCAGCAGCATGTTCTTCCATTCAGTACAGTATCCGTGACTCACTGCAATTTCAGTGCGGTCTTCTCATTGTGAATTCTGTTGCATTATTAACAGGCGGCTATGGCATGGGGCGGAGTGCTCTGTCTCGGAATCGAACGAACAACCCTCAGGTTCAGCGTACTGGCCAAGTTCATCCATTTCTAGGTTCACAGGTGATCCATTTCGCGAAGCTGCAGTCCCTTCATCCTCACCAGCCATCTGGGTGAGTACCACATGAACTTCTTTCTGGTAACATCTGGGGTGGCATCTTCTGCGTTGATCTATTGGCCACATCATCTATCGAGCAATGTAGCAACTAAGTATGACGTCCACTGACTGACCATTGGTCCATTTGTCCAGGCGATGTTTCTTCATGTCTTCTTGCTCCCCTCGAAGGAACTCCTCAAAGGACCACCTCATGTCTGTCTGTCTGTCGGAGGTATTTGTTCAGTATTTTTGCCAATGTTGCGAAGTTTCTAGGGTAGTGAATGACTCTTCAGTCATTGATCTATGCTTCTCACATTGGGCAGAAACATGACCAATGTTGACACAAGTGCCGACTTTCCTTGTTAGACAGCTGCCACTTTCAAATATTGTTGCTTAATGTGTCAATGTCTCTAAAATGTTCACTTAATGTATAATAAGTCTTTACGCATTTTTCTTCTTTGAACAACCATAACACATAATTATTATACACCCTACACTTTGAAATGGAATAATGTTGAGTAGTGATTTATCCCATATTGTTCCGTTACTGCTTTGAAATTTCTATTGTAAAATACGCCTCCTTGGTCAGTTTGAACGTTCTTGGGGCAACAATCCATTCCAGTCTGCAAAAATTGTTCAAAAATGTTTGGAACCTCCTTCCTCAGCCTTACCTTCACACGTAGGGCCCAAGCAAATCTGGAATATGTATCTATGACATTAGAATGTAGTTGAAACCATTATTAGATCGTGAGTAGTCTTGCATATCTACAAGGTCAGCCTGCCATGAATCATCCAATCCTTGTATTATCACAAGTCTGCACAAAAATACCCTGTGTGTGGGTCTGAGAAGCTTATGAACAACTGTCTCCATAATTACTTGATTATGTGTCTTTATCAAAGCTCAGATATGATTGATAATATAGGGTGTATCAAAAACAATCATCCAGTTTTAAAAAATTCGTAACTATTATGTTAGTTGAGATATGTGCATGAACAACGTACTGTCAGAAAGAGCAAACTCTCGAGTTTTACTCGGTTCTCACTAGGTAGCAGCAGTGTGTGTCCAGTTCTAGTAAAAAGGTGTTGGGACAACAGAAAGCATTTTGTGTTCTACATTTTGCAAAGTGCAAGTCAGTAATAACTGTTCAGCATGACTTTCATACTAGGTAAGGTGTGGATCCTCCTACAGCACAGAGCATTAGATCACAGCATGAACAATTCTGAGAAACAGGTTGTTTGTGTAAAGGCAAATCGCGGGCCATTCCTGAGGGTCTGACACAGACATTGAATGCATCCAACATAGTTTCATAAGGTATCTGCAGAAATCCATTTGCCATGCAGCTCGACAGCCCAACATGCCCCTACCGAGCAGGTGGCGCAGTGGCTAGCACACTGGACTTGCATTCGGGAGGATGTCGGTTCAGTCTCCCGTCCGGCCATCCAGATTTGGGTTTTCTGTGATTTCCCTAAAACGCTCCAGGCAAATACTGGGATGGTTCCTTTGAAAAGACATGGCCGACTTCCTTCCCTATCCTTCCCTAATCCAACGAGACCGATGACCTTGTCACTTGGTCTCCTCCCCCAAACAACACAATGCCCCCAGTGTCATGTGTTGTGTCACAAGAAGTACACAGATCGTATTGAGGAGTGTGTCTGAGAGAATAATTTTACTAAAACTGAAACTGGCTTTTCACAAATTGAACATTATCGTACTGTACAGCCCAGAGGATTGTAATCCTAGAACAGGAAGAGATGTCTTCTATGAGCAGTTATGAGAAGGTATCACTGATACCCTCAAAAAAAGTTTCAGTCATAATGGAGGATTTTAATGCTCTTATTGGAAATAATGTCATCCCTTGAGTTAAACAATGATTTAGTGAAGAGTTTTTAAATGATAATTGTGGGATTATGATCAGCTTATGCTCAAGCAACAAGCTAAATAAAAATAACGACTTCTATGTCAACAAAGAGCAGTACAAGTATACTTTTCATAACACAGAGGTCATAAATCTACAGCAGATTACATTGTTACAAAAAAGAACATCCATCACTAGTCAGTACTAAATGTTAGGACTTTAAACTCTGCCAACATTCGAAGTGATCACAGCCTACTCATGACAAATATCAAATTGCACAAAGGAAGGAATAAGACTGCTAAAGAACCAACATTAAAAGAAGAAAAATGTAATACGGAGTTATTATGGAATAAACCTACAAAAAATTTATATCAGAAATGATTAGCAGAGAAAATAAAAGAGAAACCCATTCATGCAGAGGATAACATAGATCAAGCTTGGGAGAAAATCAAAGTATTGAAGCAGCAATTCAAGAAGCACTAGGTACATGTGTTAAGATAAGAGGGAAAAACAAACAGAATAACATAGCTTTGTGAAGAGGTTAAAGACATGTATAAAACAAGTTGTGCCTATTTGAAATATAAAACACTCAAAACAAAAGAGTCTTACTAAGATTACAAAAGAACTTGTAATTACACAAAACCATGAGTGAATTGTTTTAAAGAGGAACACTAGGATATCTTTTCCAGGGATTTAGAACATGACTCCTATGTGTTGCAAAAACAAATTTGGAGAATATACCACAGTAACAGAAAGAATTAGATGAAATTTTCAAAGCAAACGACATGAATGAGGAAACATGGGTTAAATATTTAACAGAGTTATATATGGGGGAAAAAATCACCTGAAACCAAAGAGAGAGAGATTAGAGATCTGTATACAAATAAATGATTATGTATCTGTTTCATATGCAGAGGTAAAAGAAGCTGCAAACCTGTTAAAAAATAGGAAGTCTCAAGGGAAAGGTACGATCCTCAGTGAATTACTGAAGTATGGAGGATATCCACTAACTGAACAATTAACCAAACTGGTTAACAATGTTATCACTGGTATTAAAATTCCAAACAAATGGAGAACTAATATTACAATTCTCATAAACAAAATAGGATAATGGATAGACTCTTCCAACTACAGAGGGATAAATCTACTGAGTTCAGTTCTTAAACTCATAACAAAAATAATAAGAAATAAAATAGAATACATTGTAACCCTCGCAGAGGAGCGATGTGGTTTTAGGTCTGGTAGGTCATGCACAGATGCAGTATTCTTTCTTAAACAGATTGTAGACAAGTCTATTGAATATAACAGACCAGCTTATATTTGTTTTATTGATTACAGAAGGCTTTCGATACGATTCAGTTAACAGATGTGGTAAACATGCCACACAATAGTGGGACCAATTATGTGACGTACACAGCTGAGACAAGACCAGAAACATCAAAACCCAAAAGACTCTTGGAAACAGCAGAAAGGAAAATTCTGCAAAGGATTACAAGGAAGACACTGCAAGACAGCGAGAGAAGTGAAAACATTAGAAAAGGATTTAAATTGGACTGCATTAATGAGTGGATGCATAAGAGAAAGCATGAATGGAACGAACACATAGGATAGCTGAACAGAAGATTGCAAAAAATGTAAGATATAAATTACCAGCTGGTAAAAGAGATATTGGTCACTCAATGGAAAGATGGAAGGACAATCTCAGAGTAGATTGAGGGGTACTAAAGGAGCAGAATGATTTTCTCCCAAGCTTGATCTATGTTACTAAAGGAGCAGTTTGGTGAGCTAACTTCTGTAGATTACTCCACAGTGTCTCATAGAATAGGTAGACGTATGACTACCACCTTTGTCGGTATTCTAGCTCATGCTATGTTGCAAAACTGGCATTCATTAAACCCTTAAAAGTCTGCAGATGTATGCACTCTCTGATGTTAAATATTTTAACTGTGCCAGGGAAGTCCCCTACAGAGATCATATGTTCACCCAGTATCATCAAGGGAGAGTAAACCTTTCCTTGGAACAAGGCTAAAATCATTGATATGTTGCATAGTTGATGCCATTCATCCATGAGTAACATTAATTTGATGTTGCTAAATCCATGGTTTTCGAGTACTACTCATCGATATCAATATCGACACTGACACACTTACACCCATTGGTGTTTAAACGGTAGATGTGGTTGAACAGCATTATGCTCATGTCACGCCTTCATCTGCAAAGACTTCACCTTGCCTGCAAGAAAAACACAAATTATTAGTTAAACTTATTTGCTTTTTTTCCGTATTCATTGCTATTGGCCTATATAATTATGCTGCCTTGCAGCAGGGAGTGCTGAAATACATCTTGACATCATTACCCTTTGATGTTTCTCTCACAAGTGGGTGAACTATTAATTAATTGCTGTAAATATATTTTTGCTATCTCTACCACAATTGCTGTTATTGTTACTATTACCTTTCATATGTTAATGCTCCTATGGTTAGGACATTTAGGTGGTGAGGGTGAGAAGTGTCTCAGGGACAGAGGTGGCATGCCAGTTGCTATTTACATAATTGCCGACAATATCCTTATTACAATTTCTAGAACACCACAGCAACAACAGCAAGTTGCTTCAGTACCTTCATCATCAGTGCTGTCATCACAGTCGATGTCTTCATCAGTCGTCATTGTCAAGACATAAATGCAGTGAGAGATCGCTCTGCATATATATTTAAAAAACACCCTACAACCTGCTGAGTAACAATACATGATGCTAATTACATACAGATCAATACTTACACACTTGAATAGGCATTTTAAACAATTCCAGCACACACAACACTTCATATAAATTAGTTATATACCATGATGTCATGGATGTGGAGGCACATGGTGCATGGGAGCACGGGCACACAGGGCATGAGGCGGAGGGTGTTGCATATAAGTTGCTGGAGCACAGGACATGAAGGTTGGCATTCCCTGTATATGAGCTGCAGTTGAGTCTCGCTCCCACCAATGCAGAGTGGTGAGGCTATCGGGGTAGGGGGTGCTTCATGCAGAATATGCAGAAGTGCAGGGGGCAGCTGGGCCCAGCCTCCTCTCCCGTCCCCTCGACTCCCACACCTCCTTAACCTCTTCGTGTGGCAGGATGTCAGGGCTTTGGAGATAAGGAAGTGCTGATGCTGCTGTCAGCAAAATATAACGTGCACAATTGCTTGAGCTTTCCTAGAATGGTCTCTTGTTGGGGTCAAGGTTGTTTTTTTACATGCAGTTCCCTACTACTAGGAAGAACCACTAAAAAACTCGTGAGAAACACCCTCATTGTCATTACCTATCATGGCAGATGAGAGAAGAGCACTGAGATCCACACGAAACCATTATCCTCATTGCCATTACTGAAGTTTCCTTTTCCATGAAGGTGTAACTGGTACAACAACAACAGCTGTATGTTATCATGACTAAACTCCATACAGCTTGTCAGAACAAATATCCATAAAACTTGATAACAGAAATTTTGATCCTCGAGAGTGTATAACAGGTGCTCTCAAGGACGAAGTCCGTAACTATTGAAGTGACATGGAGCAAGAAGGATAGTAATGACAGTATCACGAGGATGGGCACTCGCAAGCAGCAAGGCGCCATATTGACAGGGTCCCTTGAGGCAATGATCTCGTGGGCATTCACATGGATACACTGATCAGCCAGAACATTATGCCACCTACCTAATAGCCAGTATGTCCAACTTTGGCATGGATAGTAGCGGCGACACATTGTGGCATGGAAGCAATGTGGGCCTGAAGGCTTGGTTGGCTGCTGGAGGGAGTTGGCACCCCCCCCCCCCCCCCACACACGTCACATAATTCCCATAAATTACAGCTGAGCTCTGACATCACATCCCAGATGTGTTCGATCAGGTTCAGATCTGGTGAGTTGGGGGCCAGCACATCAATTGGAACGCATCACTGTATTCCTCGAACCATTCCATAACACTCCTGGTCTTGTGACATGGTGCATTATCTTGGTGAAAACTGCCACTGCCATCGGTAAACATGATCGTCATGAATGGATGCACAAGGCACATGCATTCGCTGTGGAAGCCCATCATAAGGAGTGTTTGATGCACTGTGTTCAGACACACTTGTACTCTACCCAGCAATAAAGTCTGATGTTAGTTCTGCCACAGTTTGCTGCCTGTCCTGTTCCATCAATCTGCCCAGCCTACAATGTCTGACATCTGTAACAAGGGATGGCCGCCCAACCCCATGATGTCTGGTCGTGGTTTCACATTGGTTTTGCCATGTGTTAAAGACACTCACCACAGCAATCCTCAAACACCTGACAACTGGTGCAGTTTCAAAAATGCTCATCCGAACCTATGGGCCATCGCAATCTGGCCTCAGTCAAACTCAGATGGATTGCGCACTTTCCCCATTCTTCATATGGACAGGACGCTTACTGACACTACATGCACCATGAGTTTGTCTGACTAGCAGTCATTCCCCACCAGATGATGCTGCTATTGCCCGGATGGATTTATATCGATAGCAGGTCAGTGATCATAATGTTCTGGGTGCTCAATGTATATTGTGTAGTGGATTTCTTAAGGAGTAGTGGACAGAACTCCTGTGACATATGGTGCATACAGCAAGGGCAAGACGACGACATGGCAGACAGTTGCAGCAGCAATAGATATTGAGAGAATCATAGTGACTGTTAGTTGGTCAGAGCCTGAATCATAAGTGGCTATTGAGAGGCGAAGCAATGACCTACGTATGTGTCCAGCAGAAGATTACACGTACGGCATCATGTGGACACTTTATAGTGTGGGAGCGAGCAGGTGTCTGCAATTACAACACTGTGTACTATGACCTGCACACCATGTGTTGGTGTAGGTATCACCCAGATGCTGTGGCGGCTGCAGGATGCTTGGTGGTAAATAGTCCTGTGGCTCTTCAATTGACAAACTCATTCAAGGTGAGACAGGCACCGTATCTGGACTGCAAAGCATATTCACAAGTATGGTGGCCATATATGCAGGGGCCACCATGAACAAATCAAATGCAAGTTGGAGCCTAAACGTCATTAAAGCTATGCTGCTGCCACGCACACACACAGTACACTATTTATATCGGAATACAAATGACAGTTGTTAATCTCTTGACAACATCCAAATACACTGGCAGAAAAAAATCACTAATCAAAAATTAATTAATGTACAGTAATGAAATTTCTGGAATACATTTGTCTCAGTGACATATCTAAGTGATTAATATTGGGAGATCACAGGTTAATGTAAGTGTGAGAAAAGACATAGCAAACGTGAAATGCTCGTACATTAATAAATGGTGTAACCACGAGAATGTTGAATGCAAGCATGTAAAAGTGCATGTGTTGTATTGTACCAGTGCTGGATGTCAGTTTGTGGGCTCGAGTTACATGCATGTTGCACTTGATAGGTCAGTGCAGGAACAGCCAATGCTGTTTGTCGATGACGCTGGAAGTGTCGTCAGACAATGTCCCATATGTACTCAACTGGCAATGGATCTGTTGCTCGAGCAGGCCAAGGCAACATGTAGACATACTGTAGAGCGTATTGGGTTACAGCAGTGGTATGTAGGCGAGTGTTATCCTACTGAAAAATACCCCCTGAAATGCTGTTCGTGAATGGCATCACGACACTTTGAATCACCAGATTCACATACAATTTTGCAGTCAGGGTGTGTGGGATAACCATGGGAGTGTTCCTGCTGCCATATGAAATTGCATCCCAAACCATAACTCCAGGTGTGGGTCCAGTGTGTCTAGCATGCAGACAGGTTGGTTGCGGGTGCTCAACTGGCCTCCTCCTAACCAAAACAGAGCCATCACTGCACCGAGGCAGAAAAAGTTTTCATCAGAAAACACAGCAGACCTCCACCCTGCCCTCCAATGGCTCACACTTGACACCACTGAAGTCGCCAGTGGAATGCATGCTAAAGGGTGTCTGACTCGGAGCTGTCCTTGAAATAACCGATTTGTAGCGGTTTGTTGTGTCACTGTGGTGCCAAATGCTGTCGGTAGTACCACATGGCCACACGGAGCACAGTTTTCTAGCAACCGTACATTCTCCTAACCACCGCCACCAGCAGTTGTGTCCAGTGGCTATATTCTTGTCAAGTCTTTCTGCAATACCATCTTCTTGTAATCCTTTAACATGAAATTTTTCAAACTCAGTGAGGTATTGATAATGGTGTCTTTGTCACCTTAAAGGCATTGAGTGTCTTAACATCAGCCCACCATGTCATGTCTCAAAGGCAACTAATGCTCATGACCATTACAGTGTGTATTTAGAGCAAACCTGCTTTGCATCTTCATGGTGGTGCTACTAGTGTCATTTTTATGTGATTGGTTGTAACAATCTTTAAACATTAGTACTTAACGTGCATTGGCTTGTGGTTCATTGATGTTGTGGATGCTGTGAATAATGAGAACATCACGAAAATTTCAAGCTTGACAAATTATTTATTGACATCAGCTGATCGACAGAACTGACATAAGTACAAAACAACTGACAAAACTGAGCTAAACTGAACTAAACTGCACTGTCTCCTGAAGTAAACAAAACGTGACTGACTGCCCACACAGCCTCACTGTGTCACTTTAAATACAATTTTTAACAATCACTACCACTGTTAATTTATTACAAAATGTAACTTACAATTAAAAACAATTTCAACTAAACTAACTGCTGTTACATTTGTGCAGGTTATAAAATATAATGTCAAATAACATATCATAATATTTTCATCATCATCTTGGTTTTATGTGTGAAATTTGATTCACAATCTGATTTCAAGAATTATTTAGATTTTACTTTAATTTCGTAATCAGTGACTGTATGGATTTTATTGCTAACATTTGTTTGAAGTATACACATTGTGCTTCACCAGATTACATAAATTAAATTCACATATGTTTTCTCAAATACCAGAACTTCATAAATTTGGGTGGTGTAACTAACATGAAGTAAATATATGCGTAATTTACAAGCATCATTAATTACAATGAATTACATAAAATGAATAACGAATGAGATTACATCACTGGATGACGACTTATTTTCAGTTGAGTCGTAATGAGGTTTTTGTGTGAGCGAATTTACAAATTGCAATTATGGACTTAGAGGCATTAGTTATTTATGCTAACATTTCCACAGCCTCTTAATATTTGTTGCTAAACATTTATTACTTGAATTTCATTATCTGATATTTAATTTGGTGTATGTGCATATTTTTGTTAATGACAATCTATTAACAATCACGAGAATGTATGTCATTCCAGAATATTCTATATGTATTTACAAAGATGAATAGGTTTTTGGGCAAACTCAACGAGACCTATAAAAATACACATTAAAGGCCCTAGGAAGCAAAGAATCGTACGATAAACATACGGATGCATTTAAAAAAGGTGGTATGGACAGTTCATAATGATCTTGGGGGAGGCTGTTGGCTGTTGCGTAATACACCCCCCCCCCCTCCCCAGACACTCTTACAAGTATTACGTGTACGAATGGCTGCTAAATACATAAAGGCAATCTGGTACTCTCAAATCACATATTTTCAATACATTTAAATTTTCGTAGTATTAGTTTTAATAGAAAAAGTCAAATTTTATTGTTCTTAGCTGTCACTCCAGTCACTGGTTCACATTACACATCTTAAGGAATTGGCAGCTCGCAATCATCAGTCCTTTTGCGCTGTCCATCTTGTGTCTGCAACCCCTCTTTTTCTGACAGTCTCCATGCTGCAATAGCACCATCCACTATTAAGTTTCACAGTTTTTAGTTTTTACTTCTTACTTCCAGGTCAGGTAAAGATCGTGGATACAGTTCTCTTAGTAGGAACAGGGATGAACTCATTACTCAAGGTACTCGTGTAGGTTACAATTAAGGTCACATCAGGCATAAATATATCAAAATCATTCACATATTATCCTATACTATTAGCATATTTATAAACAAAATCACACAAAGATAAGCAGATCTAAACTGTAAAGATTTAACTATGTACAGATTAAAGTCAATGAACAAAAATAAAGTATATAAGTATCCTTTCTTTTTGATTAGTATTTCAGTATATTCCACTATACAGTATATTTGATCCCCCAGATCTCATTTAACTCTCTATCATATCAAACAAACTCACAGACTGTTTCTCATCACACAATCTTGTAATGACATACTTTTCACAAAATGTCTTGTCACAGAGCAACTTGTCCATATAATAACACATGTACATCTTTAACATTGTCCATCTCATTAACAAATTCATAAAATCATGACTGTGCCTGTAATTCTCATAGAAACGTCTTTGAACTACTTCATGGTATCACTTCCCACATATCAAATACATGCTCTACAGAAAATAACTACAATAACCTACATTATCTTATATACTCCCAGATTCTATTCTGTCATGAAAATGCTAACACTAACTTATCTATAACTATTATACACTGTACATTGCACACACATATGGATCTATAAAATTGTCTATTACTCCCAGAACTATACATTGTCCCATCAATTACCTCCTGGACATCATAGAGCTAATAACATGCACAAAAAAGTAAACATTACTTACTAATACGATTTGTCCAAAGAGTGTGATAGCCAGAAAGTAGTTTCTTAACAACACTTACAATACTTATTATATACATAGTACACACTTTAACCTATTATCATCGTTATCTCTACAAAGCTGTCATAACTTTTTATGTTTTACACAAGTCATTTCTCATGAACTAGTTTTAAAATGTCCTTTTCAGTTATGTTTCTGCTATAGTAGTTACTATTGTCTGAAATGCTTAAAGAATCATTATTTACAAAGTAACTATAAATTATTGGTCAATCATTACTGTAAGAAAGTTAAATTTAATACACAGTTTACATTTTCAAATTATTCCTCAAATAATGTCACTCAATATTCATATTACATACAGAAAACTTATGCTACAGAGAATGGATAGTATTTACAGTAAGAGATAACTTCATTACAGGTTTATAGATGAGTAAAAGATGTAGCATCTGAAAACAAAAAGACGAAAATAGAATGCTACATAGCTCTGAGACCTAGTGCTCACTACACACTTGACACAAAGATGTGGTGTCCTCCTGAGGGCATTTACATCATCATATTTTTTCTTGGTGTTTGACACTTGCTTATAGGGTTTAAGTTCAGTTATATTACGTAGACCAAATAACCTTCCAGATTTTAGATACATTAACCTGTATGCATTTGGGTGTGGCATAGACTGAGTTTTGAATGGACCAATATAGATGTCAAAGAATTTATTTAATTCATTGCTTATAGCCTTGGATTTTTCATGTGTCTTCACCAGGACCAGATCATCAGTTTCAAAAGTTGTAGGTTTCAAGTTTTATCATGTCTGTTTTTCCTCAGTTTCTCTTGTTGTTCCATAACTTTCTTGACTATTTCTTCTCTTTCCTGTGGACCCATATCCTTTCATGCTGGTAATTCAATTAATTCATTGATCAGGTTTGGTGGTTTCTTGTGATACATTATTTCATATGGGCAAAACCCAGTAAATGAATGCTGTAAGCTGTTCAGTATATCTTCAAAGCTATCTACGTACTCTATCCAACTTACATGATTTTTGTTGCAATAAGTTCTAAATAATTTCCCTAGTTCTCTCATGTAACATTCAGCTGGATTGCTTGACAGGTGGTAAGCAGATAACAGAATATGGTTTATGTTATCCTCAACAAATGTTTTCCACAGTTTAGAAGTAAATTGTGCTCCATTGTCAGAAAGTATGCTCTTCGGTTCTCTTACCTTTGTGAAATAGTCTCTTCCAATTTTCAAAATTATGTTCTTACTTGTTGCTTTCTTTGACGGATATAGTTTAATGAATTTTGAAAAAAGATCCACCATGACAAATATGTAACAAAATCCTCCTTTAGCCTTAGGCAATGATCCATAAAAATCAACTGCTACAAGTTGTAGAGGTTCTTTTGGCAAGATTTTTGCATATATCCTTTGCAGGTTTGATTTCTAACTTTTACCCTCTGGCACCTGTCACATGTTCATAATTGCTTCCTCATTCTCCTGGCAATGTTGTAAAAGTATACATTCTCTTGGATCGTTTGGATACATTTCTGTGTCCCACAATGTCTGAAACTCTTGTGTACATACTTTATCAATACTTCAATATACTGCTGTGGCCAACACAATCTCCAAGCATCACTGTCTGCACTGTATCTTCTGGAAACTATACCCTTGTGCACTTTATTATACTGCTCTACTTTCTCTTATTCTCTCTTACCCAGATAACTTTTAACTAACTTCCAGTTGGAATCATGGTTCTGATATCTACAGATGTATTGTAAGGCACTTAAAAAAGTTATTAGGAAGGCAAAAAGTATGTGGTATGCAGATAGAATAGCTAAGTCTCAGGATAAAATTAAAACCATATGGTCAGTCGTAAAGGAAGTGGCTGGTCTGCAGAGACAGGTCGAGGATATAGAATCAGTGTGTAGTGGGAATGTCCGTGTTACTGATAAGTTGCATATATGTACAGTATTTAATAATCACTTTCTGAATATAGCAGGTGAACTAAATAGAAACCTAGTCCCAACAGGGAATCATATAGCGCTCATAGAAAACAGTGTTCCGAGACTGTTACCTGAAATGCTCCCATGATACTGACAAGAGGGAGATTGAGTTAATAATTAAATCACTAAAGACCAAGAACTCTCATGGATATGACGGGGTATCTAGCAGAATACTGAAGTATTGTTCCATGTATGTTAGCCCAGTGCTTAGCCATATCTGTAACTTTTCCTTTAGGAGTGGTCGGTTTCCTGACCGATTAAAGTACTCGGTAGTGAAGCCACTTTATAAAAAGGGAGACAGGGATAATGTTGATAATTATACACCTATTTCTGTGCCATCGGTGTTTGCTAAAGTTATCGAGAGGGTTGTATATACAAGGTTACTGCAGCTTTTAAATTCACATAATTTGCTGTCAAATGTACAGTTTGGTTTTAGAAATGGCTTAACAACTGAAAATGCTATAGTCTCTTTTCTCTGTGAGGTTTTGGATGGATTAAATAAAAGGTTGCGAACGTTAGGTGTTTTCTTTGATTTAACGAAGGCTTTTGACTGTGTTGACCACAAAATATTACTGCAGAAGTTGGAACATTATCGAGTAAGGGGAGTAACTTACAATTGGTTCGCCTCTTACTTTAAGAACAGAAAGCAGAAGGTAATTCTCCGCAATATTAAGAGTGGTAATGATGTTCAGTCCCAATGGGGCACTGTTAAATGGGGCGTTCCCCAAGGATCGGTGCTGGGGCCACTGCTGTTTCTTATTTATATAAATGATATGCCTTCTAGTATTACAGGTGATTCAAAAATATTTCTGTTTGCTGATGACACCAGCTTGGTAGTGAAGGATCTTGTGTGTAATATTGAAACATTATCAAATAATGTAGTTCATGAAATAAGTTCGTGGCTTGTGGAAAATAATTTGATGCTAAATCACAGTAAGGCTCAGTTTTTACAGTTTCCAACTCACAATTCCACAAGAACTGATATTTTAATCAGACAGAATGGGCATGTTATAAGCGAGACGGAACAGTTCAAGTTCCTAGGCGTACGGATAGATAGTAAGCTGTTGTGGAAAGCCCATGTTCAGGATCTTGTTCAGAAACTAAATGCCACTTTATTTACCATTAGAACAGTATCTGAAATAAGTGACATTTCAACCCGAAAAGTAGTCTACTTCGCATATTTTCATACGCTTATGTCATATGGTATTATTTTTTGGGGTAATTCTTCTGATTCAAAAAGGGTATTTTTGGCTCAAAAACGGTCTGTTCGAGCTATGTGTGGTGTAAGTTCGAAAACCTCTTGTCGACCCCTATTCAATAGTCTGGGAATTTTGACATTGCCCTCACAGTATATATTTTCTTTAATGTCATTTGTTGTTAGCAATATTAGCTTATTCCCAAGAGTTAGCAGCTTTCACTCAGTTAATACTAGGCAGAAATCAAATCTGCATGTGGAATGCACTTCCTTGACTCTTGTGCAGAAAGGAGTGCAGTATTCTGCTGCATCCATTTTCAATAAGCTACCACAAGAACTCAAAACTCTTAGCAGTAGCCCAAACGCTTTTAAGTCTAAACTGAAGAGTTTCCTCATGGCTCACTCCTTCTACTCTGTCGAGGAGCTTCTGGAAGAGCTAAAAAATTAAGCAAATTCCAGTGTTACATTCTTGATTTTCTTTATTTAAACTAACAACGTGTCGCCTGAATATGTTTCTTATATTTCATTTTATCTGTTTCTACAATCTACAACTGAATATGTTTCTTATATTTCATTTTATCTGTTTCTACAATCGTGTTGTAATTTCATGTATTGTCTCGTTCCATGACCATGGAGACTTCTGCTTAATATGGTCCCACGGAACAATAAATAAATAAATAAATAAATAAATTACAAATTTTCCTGATTTCATTCTCATTTTTCACCCCTTTTAGATACATAATCCGAAATTTCCTTTCACACTCATCACTGTTACATTCATCTTCTCCTCTTGATAGAGCATCAGCAATTAGATTTTCTTCACCTTTTATCTACTTTACTCTATAGCTGAACTGCTGGAGGAATAGTGCCCACCTGGTTATCCTGCTGTCATTCAAAGTACACTCTTGTATATAGATTAAAGCCTTATGGTCTGTGTATACTACTACTAGATGTCCTAATAAGTAATTCTTGAATTTGGTGAAAGCCCAATAGACTCCTAACAATTCTTTTCCTAGAGCAAAATCTAATGCTCGGGTAAATTCTGCAACTGATACATTAAGACCAAATGGTACCACACAATAGCAATAGCATCTTCCTCCATACAAAAACGCAGTATATTTCCTAGACTGAATCTCCAATGGTACCTGATGGAAACCTGCTGTTAAGTCTAAACTAGACATGTACTTCATATGTTCAAACTTGTGTAATAACTCGTCTATGTTCTCAGGGTGATCAGTTTCCCTCTCAAGGTATTTGTTTAAATGTCTCGAATTGAGCACAAGTCTTACTCCGCCACCACGTTTTGAAACTACCAACAACAGGTTATTTTCTTTTCGAGATGGGTCCTCCATATGGTTTGATAAAAAATGATTTGTGAGGTTTTAGATTAAGTCTACATTCATAGTTTTTCACTTTCCCAGGTTTCTCACTAAACACATCTTTGTACTCCCACAACAAACTACCTAATTGATCAGCCTGTTCTTTATCTAGACTCCCAGCTTCCTTTAGTTTGGTGGCCTCTGATTCAGCATACTTGTCACCACTTCATTCTTCTTCACTGTCTTCCTCATTGAAGTCAATGTTTTCATTTACTCAAATCACTCTTCTAATCTGAAAAGTGTTCTCTATGCAATTTTGTATGATTAGTTCAGTCACATGTGTTTGGGTTGGTAAGCTTTAACTTTTTGTTATTCCAGTCAAAATCTGCATTTACTCCTTGTATCCAATTCATTCCGAACAAAATATTTTCATTGAGGTCAGGGACTAAAAAACATCCTTGGTTATACTGTACATCATTAATTGTGAAAGATATTAAGGCTTGCCTGTTTACAACTTTGCTGTGCCTACCAGTTGCTCCCTTAATTTAGATTCCAATAACAGGATATTCTTCAAAGTCAGCACTATGTCTTACCAGGTCTCTAAATTTTTCAGAAGTGGCACAAACAGGGCTACCCGTGTCCAAGAGGCAAACTCCCTCATAATTTGCAACTTTTATACCTATATACAGGCAACCTAAAAATTTTTCCTTCCTGGTTTCCTCATCTGCATGCAACAAATTGTCCTCAATCTCTCTAAAGTCCAAGTCATTTATACCATTTTTGTCTGCGCAATTTCTCTTGTCTGTATTTTACTTAGAACTACATCAGATGATTGCTTGATGTCATGTCACTCTTTTACACACTGACTACTTTTCCCGGAACTGATCCCACTGTAAGCCTGCTGATTGGTTCTACCTTCCCAGTTGGAATTCAATTCTTCACAAATAATCTTGATGACCCTTTTTACTCTGTCACTGTCACTGTAACCCTTGTAAGTATCCCATAAAGTTTCTGGTATCACATCTAAATCATGATGGCTGTCCACATGTTCCTTATCTGATGATACCTTTCCAGTTTCCATTGGCACAATTTGGTTCTCATATTCTTAACAAATACTACTGACATCACCTTCTTCATCATTAATTAAATCTTCTTTAACCTCCATATACACCATGCTGTTTAATTCTCCCTCCCATTCATCATTACTACTGACACTTTCACAATCAACCTTGCCACATATGCTATCATCTCCAGTACTGGACACTTCTACAACATCTTTACAATGATCATCAGAATTGTTGACAAGTACACCAGTACAAGTATCACCACTTAAGTGCATAACAGGGACAGATTCTTCCTCCATTAATTTACCAAATCAAAACTCATCAAGATTACTATAAGAACCAACATTTTCTTTGCAAACTTCTCCACCACACTGATTATATAGACTTGAGATAGTTTCCTCCTCTAACGGAACCTCTTCAACATTCTTACAGATGCTAATACTTCTATCATCAACACTATCATTCATACTTTTCCAGGCTGTAATTTGCTAATCTGATGTGCTCTTCTTACATTAGTTCTGTCATTTCCACTCCAACATCTTCGATTACTCTGTCTTATGTATCTATTTTCGATATCTCTAGGCCGGTGGTGTTTAGCCTGATTTTGGAACTTATTTCTCACCCCCAAACTGACAGGCTCGCAATGAGACTTCTGTCAGTTTAAGTTGCCTCGTCTCGATTGGTGATTATCTAATTGTCTGTTACTCTTGTCCCAAGGTCTCTCCCTGTTATGTCCTCTGCTTCAATTCCCATTACTATGGTTGATCCATCTATTATCACTTCTATTGTAACCACTATTATTATTCTGATTTTCATTGTCACTCCTGCCTTGATTACACCCCCCAGATGGTTGATTGCCAAATCTGTCATTATTTAGCCTCTCATTTCTCTCAAAGGCTCTATCCAACTTATCTACATATCTCAAGAACTGATCTACAGAGTTGTCTGGTCCATAAATCAACTCCCACTGTACTCTTTTTGGTAATCTCCTTTTTACACTTGTGCAACAGCTCACTATCATCAGGAATCTTCCCTTCATGCTTAAAAAACAGCAAAACTGAAACCAGTGCTCAAAAAAAGGAAATCCAGAAGGTGTTTCAAATTTTAGACCAATAGCCCTACTGCCTGTATTTTCAAAAATTTTAGAAATTTTTTTTATAAGAGATTGTCTGATTTCCTATATAAAAATAAAATTCTCTCTCCTTCGCAGCATGGTTTCAGTAAAGGCTATTCAAATGAAAGTGCAATATTTGAATTTCTTAATCAAATCTGTACTAAACTGGATGTGAGTGAGTTTGTGATGGGCATATGTCTTGATTTATTCAAAGCTTTTGACGTCATTGACGATAATGCCCTGCTGCAGAAGATTGACCAATTAGGAATTAGAGGTATATCCAATGAGTGGCTCAGGACATACCTATGTGGTCGCAAACAGGTGGTTGAAGTGCAATATACTGACCCTAACAAAATCATCTACTACTATTCAGGATTTGAAATTTGGCGTCCCTCAAGGATCAGTATTAGGACCCATTCTGTTTCTCCTCTATGTCAATGATCTTATGTACAAGTATTGCCCATCTACCCTCCAATTAGCAGATGATACAAGCTTCCTTATTACTAGTAAAACAGAAGAAAAACTTAAAGGCTCTGCTATTCAAACACTGTACAGTGTAGAACAGTGGTTCAGTTATAACAAGCTAATTATGAACAAAGAAATGACAATAGCACTGAACTTCTATAATCTAAAAGGAAGACACCACCCAAAAGTACAAATAGAACTAAGCGACAGAGTTCTTGAAAGTGTTGACAACACAAAATGGAAGGTACAAATTGAATATTTGCAAAGAAAACTAAGCAAAACCTGCTGCATGATAATGATCTTAAAAACTTGTTGCAGCTAAGCCAGCCTGTTAAATGTATACTACTACTATGTGCATTCTGTAATTAAATATGGCATAATCTTCAGGGGTAATGTAACAACAAATATTTAACTTTTCTGGTTGCAAAAGAGAATATTAAGAATTATTGAAGGGCTAAACAATAGGAAATCATGCAGACCCATATTCCTTGCATTTTTATCTACGAAACATCAGTTTTCATCAAACAATATATTGATAGACACCCAGATATCTTATTAAAAAATGAAGGTACACGTGCATACAATACAAGGCAAAAATCTGACCTCCATATGAAACATGTGAGAACATCATTGTGGCAAAAAGGCACTCTACATACTGGGATAAAAATTTACAATAATCTGCCTAACCATATTAAATCAGTAAGTAAACTCAGTAGTTTTAAGGCTGAACTAAAGGCATATTTAATTGCTCATTGTATTACAGTCTAACAGAGTATCTAGAAACCAAACAACAAAAATAAAGATGCATTATGAATATTTTACTTTGTATGTTGCCTCTAATGTTTGTTGTATATATGATTCTTTGCTAAATTACTTCAATATCTAGTCCTTAGGAATGCAATACAAACTGTATTTTATCTTGTAAAGACTTAACCATGTCCAATATCCTTGTATATATTCTATACATGTAGGATTTGAAGGACTAAATAAATAAATATTTTCACAAAAGCACTTCAAGCTACCATCACTTTCCCTATACATTTGACCATTCAAGAACTCACTTTTAATCCTAGCTTGCTCAGATTCTGACCAAAACTTCTTTAAGAACTTTCCTTCAAATTCATCATATGACATAGTAGAACTAACATTCTGTTTGGCCCATGAGATTGCTTCTCCATCCAAAAGTTGCTTAACAAATTTAATTTTAACATTGTCACGTCATTACTAAAATTACCCTGAGACTGCTGTAAAAAATCAACAGGGTGCAATTTCCCATCTCTTGGAAAGCTATTTTAAAGGTATGCCACCCCATACACAATTAATATTGCCAACAAAATTTCTTTGAGCTATACCCTCTTGTAAATTCTATAACTTTCTTACTTAAATCTGCAACATTAGTTTTACACAAATCTATTTTTTCCATCACACTTCAGTTCTACATTACTTATTTGATTGGTAATGTCTAAATTTTTACTCTGAGTTCCTTTTTGTAAGCTTCTACTTTTTCTTCTAAAACACTCCTAGTCTCAACAACCTCTACTTAAGTTTAGAATTTTCTGCATCTACATGTTTATCTAGTTTTTTCGAATCTCTACTCGATTTTGGACAGCTCTTGTGTGAATTTAGTTTCTAATATATCCACCACCCTGTCTTCTACTCCTACCACATGAGTATTGAGTTCACCCTGCCTTGTCTCAACAGTAAGTTTTAGTGCTACCAAACCCTCCTGGATTTCCCTTGTCTGATTAGTATTTTCAGTAGCAGTATTCTTTAATTCCACCATTTGTTCATGTAATTGCTGACTTAACTGTTAACTTTTTGACCAATATCCTGCCTAATCTGTCCCATCTGTTCCTTCACTTCTTTCATATGCTGCATTAATAATATTAACAAATTATCTCCGACTACTCTTCCCTGGGTAATTGGAGTACTCATGGAGACATTTTCACTGGAACTCACTCCATCCATAACTTTGATCTACACTTCAAATACTGCTGGACGATAGTTCACAGCCGGCCGCAGTGGCTGAGCTGCTCTAGAGGCTTCAGTCTGGAACCGTGCGACTGCTATGGTCACAGGTTCAAATCCTGCCTCGGGCATGGGTATGTGTGTCCTTAGGTTAGTTAGTTTTAAGGAGTTCTAAGTTCTAGGGGACTGATGACCTCAGATGTTAAGTCCCGTAGTGCTCAGAGCCATTTGATACTTCACAGATAATTGATCCTAAGTCCAAAGTGTTTTCTACAGATTCACAGCCTACAGGCTTCTCTTCATGCATTTTCATGTTCTCGTTGTTATTCATCATACACAAATGTCACACAACAATATTTAAAATTAGAAAATTAAAGAGAACAGTTGCTCATCTGAGTTCCTGCTGTGCAGTCCGAGAATTTGGTCCAATATCATCAGGTAATGATATCCAAAACAGATGATTTTGCGATCTTCCCACAGCAGGTAATGATTATTTTTTTCGGTCTTTCTGTAAATGGTTACCACAAACAATTCTCTGGCCAAAAGTTGTCGTTGTTTGGATCTTGCATTCACGTTTTTACATAACCTGAAACCATCACTCATTAAACACAGTTCAAATTTCAAACATCGGTCCCAGCTCTACTCCACCACATCTGACGATCTTTAAAACGTTACTACTTAACTTGCGTTGGCCTGTGGTTCATCGATGTTGTTGATGCTATGAATAATGAGAACATCACGAAAATTTCAAGCTTGACAAATTATTTATTGACACCAGCTGATCGACAGAACTACAATTTTCAACAATCGCTACCATTGTTAATTTATTACAAAATCTAACTTACAATTAAAAACAATTTCATCTAAACTAACTGCTGTTACATTTGTGCAGGTTATAAAATATAATGTCAAATAGCATAATATTTTTATCATCATCGTGGTTTTGTGTGTTAAAATTGATTCACAATCCGATTTCAACAATTATTTTGATTTTACTTTAATTTCATAATTAGTATATATGAAGACAGTAACTGTTCTCGAAAGAACAGAATACTGTTGATGATCGTGCAGCTTTTCCCTGGAATAAATGATGACTAACTGAAACCCTAAGCTGCCGACAGGTGTTGTTGATATACCTCGATGTGGACAGCTGAAAATGTGTGCCCCGACCGGGACTCGAACCCGGGATCTCCTGCTTACATGGCAGACGCTCTATCCATCTGAGCCACCGAGCACACAGATGAATAGCACGACTACAGGGACTTATCCCTTGCACGCTTCTCGTGAGACTCACATTCCCAACTGTCCACAGTTCTACATATGTAATGTACCTTATAGACATTTGCCCATTCACCCATTACTCGCGCACGCTTTGGCGATTCCCATAAGAGTTTGGGCAACCTGCGCGCATTCGCAGTCCCGGTCAGGGCACACATTTTCAGCTGTCCACATCGAGGTATATCGACAACACCTGTCAGCAGCTTAGGGTTTCAGTTAGTCATCATTTATTCCAGGGAAAAGCTGCACGGTCATCAACAGTATTCTGTTGTTTCGAGAACAGTTACTGTCTTCCTATATGTAGTTAAAGGCTACCCAGCCATTGACCTTCATCTGTGCGAATGCGCACAGGTTGCCCAAACTCTTATGGGAATCACCAAAGCGTGCGCGAGTAATGAGTGAATGGGCAAATGTCTATAAGGTACATTACATATGTAGAATTGTGGGCAGTTGGGAATGTGAGTCTCACAGGAAGCGTGCAAGGGATAAGTCCCTGCAGTCGTGGTATTCATCTGTGTCCTCGGTGGCTCAGATGGATAGAGCGTCTGTCATGTAAGCAGGAGATCCCGGGTTTGAGTCCCGGTCGGGGCACACATTTTCAGCTGTCCACATCGAGGTATATCAACAACACCTGTCGGCAGCTTAGGGTTTCAGTTAGTCATCATTTATTTGTAATTAGTGACTGTGTGGATTTTATTGCTAACATTTGTTCGAAGTATACACGTCATGCTGTTTTCTCAAATACCAGCACTACGTAAATTTGGGTGGTGTAACTAACAAGAAGTAAATATCTGCATAATTTACAAGCATCATCAATTACAATGAATTACATAAAATGAATAACGAATGAGATTACATCACTGGATAATGACTGTTACTTTCATTTGAATCGTAATGAGGTTTTTGTGTGAGCGAATTTACAAATTGCAATTATGGACTTAGAGGCGTTAGTTATGTATGCTAACATTCTCACAGCCTCTTAATATTTGTTGCTCAACATTTATTACTTGAATTTCACGATCTGATATTTAATTTGGTGTATGTACATATTTTTGTTAATGACAATCTATTAGCAATCACGAGAATGTACGTCATTCAAGAATATTCTATATGTATTTACAAAGATGAATAGGTTATTGTGCAAACTCAACTGAATGAGGCCTATAAAAACACACATTAAAGGCCCTAGGAAGCAAAGAATCGTACGATAAATACATGCATATAAAAAAAGGTGGTATCAGACAGTTCATAATGACCTTGGGGGAGGCTGTTGCGTAATATGGTGCAATATATGAATAGATATCATCTTTCAGATATGTCTGTGTGTGTGTGTGTGTGTGTGTGTGTGAAGCCTACTAAAGATTTATATTCCACACCAAGCTTGTCAGTCAGTGTTAGAATGCAATCCAGACATGATCTCTGTGGAAGCCATGCTCCTGTTTTTACGTAATTCTGAAGTTATTTATGTCTATATGTGTCACTGTTAACTGTTTTACACTATTTGCCAATAAATGCACCATAATGGCACCTGGAATTTATTTAAAATAGATTAGATGGCACATTTTACTTATATCCTCAGGTGCAGACTTTTTGCCTGTACACTCAAATCCAACAGTGGTAGAAGAACTGCTTCAAGGGATTACATCAATGAGGAAACAGCACAGAACAGGTAGGGAGGATGTCTAAATGCCAATTCATTAAGTTTATTCAGGAAAGGGTTAACTTAACTTTGCGGTCTTGACTGAGAAGGAACAATCTGTTGTAATGTATGTCATCTGTAACAATTTCTATGGATTAGTGGCTAGACTGAAACTTGTATGGAGGTTTAGTATCACAGGGGATCTCGTAATGTTGTAAAAAGCATTATAATAAATAAGAGTCACATTTGATACATGAAAAAACTACAGCAAAATTACTTTTAAATTTGTAGTAGACGTAAAGAAATTTGGAAATGAAAAATAGCATTTGCTTGTAAGAACTGTAAAAATACTTATGCTAAAAGAAAAGGTCACACACAAGAGGATTTTAAAACTTTTGATATATGTAAAGAAGCAAAAAGTGTAAATGTACTTTCTGAGAAAGATGGAATCAAAAGCACTGATTTGTTTCAGTGGAACTAGACAGTGAATATTTAGTATTTCCTGATAGTGATGTGGAGAAGTAGATTAGCATGCAAATGAATATGGTTCTGAAGAAGAGGTAAATGGGTTTAATAATTCTAAACAGTGTGAAGGTTGTGGAAAATTTAATCAGATTCAGGATCAGTGTCATAGTTGTATCTTCTGTAAGAAAAGCGGAATGATATTTTAATAAACAATTAAAAATGGTTTCTGATGATCATATGAAGAAAATTAGAAGTTTGTTTTCAATTTTAAGCGTAAACACACTGCTGAAGAGTTTATTCAATATAACTTTTTGTATTTAAAATTGCAGATTTTCTAAAGATTAATCATATTATTCCTTTTAAGAATCAAAGAGGTGTATCAAAATGAAAAATATGGTTTTAGATAAGAAACCTGTGGAATATTAACAAAAACAAAGTAATGTGAATAAAATTTGTTTAACAACTTAATTTAGCAAACCTAGTTATTGTATCACGGAAATGAAATAAGTCTTTATATACAGAAAATGAATTTAGTAAAATTGTTTTAAATAACGTATGTAAATAATCAAAGGTATGCATTCATATAAACTTTAAAGCTAAAGATGATGTAGCCTGATGAAGGAGATAAAGAAATGTACAAAAATTTAAAGGTAGCCTTTTAAGTGGTAATGCAAAAATCATTCATATTTCTTAGTAGAGTGCCCTACATTCACTAAATTTATCTTGTGAGAAAACCCTTGTCTGGTCATTTGAAAAGATGTGTAAGTATAGATTTTTTTGTCTTCAGTTATAAATATGGATCCTAGATATTGGAAAGTGAAATAAACTGTTTACTAAGGATTAGTACAATTAAAGATAAACAACTTGAGGATTTAAAAAAATCAACTACAGATTAATATTATTCGAGAGGAAAGTGAAATCCTTACACATTCAAATCATATTAAGAAGAAAAGAAATGCAGAAGCTGGAATAATAAAACAATATGATGTTCTACCAACTGAAATGGGGTTCAAACTGCTCCGAGCACTATGGGACTTAACAAGTATGGTCATCAGTCACCTAGAACTTAGAACTACTTAAACCTAACTAACCTAAGGACATCACACAACACCCAGTCATCACGAGGCAGAGAAAATCCCTGACCCCGCCGGGAATTGAACCCGGGAACCCGGGCGCGCGAAACGAGAACGTTACCGCACGACCATGAGCTGCGGACTACCAACTGAAAATGTTAACTTGAGAAACACTTTTATTTTATGATTATTTGACAAAGATCATCAGCCTGATTACTATGTGATTGGACATCAAAGAAAAAACTCTTCAAACATAATTATGGTTACTTAAAGATGGATATCCTAGTAATGAAAATATAATAAGAATTAAATACCATACAAATTCAATTAACTATTAAAAAAAAAAGATACTGAAGAGAAATTTAGCTTTTTTATAGAAGTTATTTCCATTTACATAATGAACATCATGAACAACTCAGAAAATATTAAGAGTTCTTTTATATAAATATATTATTCTTAAGAAATTAATAATATTTGTATATCTACATTAGCTTTTAAAAACCAAATTTTTAAAAATTAAATCATCATTTTATATAGTTACCTTATCTTTTACAAAATTATGTTATATTAATTTGACCAACAATTATGAGAATTATAAAATTCTGTTAATTTTACTTATAGTTTACTAACTATCTTTTTTATAATATGTTCAGGTCAGTATACATCTGTTTTCTGTAGTTCGTATTCACAGACACTGCCCTTGATTTCACTTCCAGTTTTCCCTTTCAGTTTTATTATGATATAAAATTAGATCATAAATTTCAACCATTTCTGTTGAACAATAAGCTGCGTGTTCCTTTTCGGAAATCCGCTTCATGTTACTAATTTTTACTTTTTCACCTTTAATCTTTCACTGTTCATTAGATACATTTTTAACCAAATTTAAATTAAATTTATTTTCATCCTTAGCTTTCACGTTTATTGTTACATGTTGTACTCATCACCCTATTTTGAAGCTAAATCTACCCACCTGCAACTACCCTAATGTGTAAATTTCATCCACATTATCTGTTTGAATGTTGTGTCAAATCACTCTGTAACATATGCTTTCAGCTCTATAAAGGTCTGCCTGTGTAGCTGAGTGGCCAGCATGGGTGAATGCCATTCCTGCCCAGGTTGGATATCTTCAATGCTCAGGGACTGAATATTGTTTTGTCCTCATCATCATTTAATCATCATCAACACGTAGGTCACCAAAGTGATGCCAAATAGAAATAAAGACTTGAAATCAGCAATGGTCATCTCAATTATGATTTGAAGGGCTCAGTCTTGTATGTCAATGAAAACTGAAATTTGCTTAACAGACTATGGTCACGCCGAGTTGTGTTATCCATTTACCAATGTGCCTGCCATGTTGCTCGGGCACAATCCGCTGCAACTCCGGTAAGGGCGTACAGTTCTCCAGCAAACTGGTGAGCTACGAATTTAGAAATTTTCAACTTCTTTAAAAAATACTTGCAGTGTGTATTAGCAACAAAAATTTTGATGAGGTCTTTGTTTTGGTGTACTTTATCTGATTAAGAAGAAATTTGTACATGTTTCGACATGTTGTATTGGAGCAGTCCCTTGTGAGATAATTTAACAGTTGAAGGAGTAAGTTCTAAAGGTAATGATAGGTTAGTGAATCTGTTAACAGAAAATCCAAAAATTTGACTGATATGGATTATAAATGTTATAGATTTAATAAAACAGATTACTGAATATTAAATCAAAAGAGTCATTCACTTAAATCAGATAAATCAAAGAAAGATGAATCAAGTAGAAATATGAGAAGATTTGAGTCATCAGATGATTTATTAGTGTGTACACTACAGGATCTAATGAAACCAAATAGGAGTGAAAAGAACACTTTTATGAATCATTTAAAGGAGAAAAAAAATAGGAGAAAAAATAGGAAAAAATTAATTTAAAAATATACTGAGTAACCAGTCGAATATGTCTTGATTAATCATAGGCAGTTAATAGATACTGCATGTCTGCTTCCATAGCTGAATACCATGCAGAGGACCCAGGTTTAATTCCCAATTCTGCCAGGGATTTTTCCATCATGGGAGGAATGGTATGGGGTGCACTCAGCCTCATGAGACAAACTGAGGATCTACTTCACTGATTAGTAGTGTTTCCAACATCAAGAAACCCAACAATGACGGAGAGTGCTATGCTGGCCACATGCCCCTCCACACTGCACCCAATGCATCCATTGGCAGAGGATGACATGGCAGTCAGTTGGGCCTGGTAGGCCCATCTAGGGCCAGAACACAGGTCTTTAATAGATAGAGGTAGCTTTGAATGAGACTGAATGTATCATTACAGGATGTCTTCACCCTATTCCTATAAACAGATCCTTCAGCTTGTAATATTTCTGGCTTGGCAACCATCATATTCAGGTACAAGAAGCTCTTTTCAGAGCAGTTGAGAAGTCAGCAGCGACAAGATAATGTAATGTGGTGTGAGGTACCGATGACATACGGTTTGCTTGGTACAGGTATCATGAGAATGACTGCCTAAATTTTAGTCCTTCTCCACAATTGGCTGCTGCGTTCAGTAGTTTTGCACCAAATGATAATCTTCTGTTATTAATATTAAGCCCGGTCCACACGCAACGATCTGTCTGCGTAGACATCGGGGCAGATGTCTGTAGATGAAAAGATCGCTGCAAATGTGGTGTGTTCACACAACACAAACACCAATCTAGTACTTGCCCGCCATCTATCGGTGTAGAAAAGAAATCAGTGGCGAGCGACTACGCTCCCTGTAAACGTCAAAAATTTAATTCAGTTATTCTGAAATATAGAAATGGAGGAAGTTCTGTTGTGGTCTGTGTTCACAACTTGTGTTGCAAAAAACATTCAGACCAACCGCAGGAAACAGAGAAAGCGGTCAAAATGGTGTAGACAGTGGCTGCTAAAGCGAAAGCAGTTTTCTCACGTAAATTTACTGCGAGATTTGCAGGGTGAACCGTAAGAAAGCCAAGCAGATCAAAATACTACAACGTTGGCTGGTATACTTGATCTACTCCTACACCAGATCTTCTAGATTTCTGAACTTTGGATAACTCTTTTCGGTAAACAGTTCACAAGGAATTTTTTTTTTATTTTTTTTATTACTGTTTCTCTGTTTGCCGAGGCGTCAACTGCCCGCAATTTTTCAATTAGAGCATTGTATGGAGCTGTCTTTTTGTCTCGGTCACTATATTCTTTACTTTAATCTTCCACAAACATGGGTGGTTTCTATATATTTCAATGAATTCACTAACAAACTCTCGAGAACACTGACGAGTTATCAGCCATTTTAATGCACTGTGTGCACAAATTCAAACACTAGACTGAGCAAACAGCTGTTTCGCACCAGATTTGTGGCGATCTCCTGTCCACACGCTCCAACTTGTCTGCGCAGATGTGGTTTGAACCCACAGATTTGAGAGGTTTTGCTCAAACCTCCAACTCCAACTTCCAGGTTTGCACACACCTCAGGTTGGTGCAAATCTTCTGTCCACATGCAACGACTTGTCTGCGCAGATGTGATGTGCGCAGACATTTGTGCAGACAGATCGTTGCATGTGGACGGGCCTTTAGACAAACTACACGCCATATTTACTTGCATTTAATATATAAAGCATCTCTCAATAGTGTGCTATCATTCCATTATTTCACAAGTATTAATAATGAGCAGAATAATTAACAACTGTTACATGAAAAGGCAGATGAAGCACTTTGGTGATCTTTGGATCACAACTAAATTGGATGGCGGGTGAAGGGGTTTGGCTGTAAGATCAGAGCTGGTTCAGCTGTATCAGAGGATAGACATGTTTTCTGCTGCGGTATCAGTTAAGACTTAATTTGCAATACCTATAGTTTGTAAATCTGAGACCTGTAATTACAGAAATATGCAGGTCATTAATTTGTTGAAGAATTGAAATTATTTGATACTCTAAAGTGGAATGTAACTGTGCAGTTCCTCGTGTCCTGCTAATAAAAAGCTAGTGGCATCCCATATAAACAAACTAGTTTGAAATTCAATTATTCACATAATATCAGTTCCTTACTAAGAGTTTCTTACAGCCTCAAGATAACAGATTCATGGCCTGTGTGCTGTTTACTGTGCACAGGACAACAGCTATAGGAAACTGCAGGTTTGTGAACATTAATTAGAACTTATGCATTCCACTCAGGGTAGTCTAAGAAACAGGCACCTTACGTGTACTGCAATCTTAGTGCAAATGACATCAGTAACATGTCATCTGTGGTAACACAGAGAAGGTATGAGGGAGAGAGATTTTCGAGAGGAAACCCACATCCCCCCCCCCCCCCCCCGACGAAGCAACCGTTGGCCGCGAAAGCCTGAACCCCGCGTGCATGCTTGTGCCCATCCGCGCGTCCACCGACCCGCCAGCGCCCCCGCTGGACAAGCCCGCCCGCGCGGCCAACGGTTGCTTCGTCGGGGGGGACGTCGTTTGGGTTTTGGGGGGGGGGGGGCGGGTCGTTCCGGTCCCCGGGGGCGGTGGGGACTTGCCTTGGAAAGGGGGGGGGGGGGGGAGGAATGGGTGAATGCTCGCACACGCGCGCGTGTCTGTCTGCGCGTGCACGGACACAGGCAGACATTGCTTGTGTCTGTGTATGTGCGGATGGATGGATGGATGGATGGATGGATGTGTGTGTGTGTGTGTGTGTGTGTGTGTGTGTGTGTGTGTGTGTGCGCGCGCGCGCGCGCGCGCGCGCGCGCGCGCGCGCGCGAATATATATACCTGTCCTCCTTTCCCCCTAAGGTAAGTCTTTCCACTCCCGGGATTGGAATGACTCCTAACCCTCTCCCTTAAAACCCACATCCTTTCGTCTTTCCCTCTCCTTCCCTCTTTCCTGATGAAGCAACCGTTGGTTGCGAAAGCTTGAATTTTGTGTGTATGTTTGTGTGTCTATCGACATGCCAGCACTGTTGTTTGGTAAGTCACATCATCTTTGTTTTTTTTTTAATATATATATATATATATATATATATATATATATATATATATAATCTCACTCTCCCTTTTTCAGCTTGCCATAAGCTTATGGATACAGCTCCACCAGAATTAAGATGAAAACAATTGCAGAGGATGAAAAATAAAAGCTAGAGGCAGATCTCAGATACCGTATGTCTGGACATATTCCTCAGCCAGTGAAACTGAAATCAAGATAGCCGTCCATACAATTAACCAATGTAACCCCATTATCACCTAATAAACAAGGAGTAGAACTGTGGCAGAACTCATCTCTAATAGGCCTATGGATCAACCAAAAGGAGAAATGTTCTGGGGCTTTCTAACACCCTTACACAACTTTTACAGTCCTGAATCACCTATGGAAGGGCATATCCCACTGTAAAGAAAATTTGAAGAAATGGGACTACATTAGTATTGATGAACTCTGTGAATGTGGTGAATTACATGGACCACTCCAATTCAAAATCTACAAAAAGTTACAAGGAATGTATAGCAAATAACAAGGCCGTTTAGGCTGCTATTTTCTGAACTAACATTAGAATCAAAAAACCTTGGTGGACACCATTTTCATACCCAAATAATACATTGTATATAGTATTTTTTTACTATATTTTTAATGTGTTGACTCAGGAAAGTTAACTATGTGGGTTTTGATACTTTAAATTATAATATTGTTATTTCTATTGTATTATATCTTGGACGAGAATAATGAGAGAGACAGATTAATAGTTATTCATGAATAAGAATTTGCTGGTATTACACATGATCATGATAAAAATGGAGAATGCCCAAAATGTTAACAAACATATTTAAAAGTTCTATAATTAGTAATTTTAGAGTTATTCCATATTTAACATGATTTTTAAGTAAGTTACCCAAACATTCTGGAAATCAGAGACATATGGTACAGTACCATGAGAAATGCAGCTGCCAAGTTAAATATTGTGGTCCAGGAACTTGATTAGAAGAGAGATTAGTTAGAGTTGATAAAGGAATTAATCAATCAAATGAAGCTTGTAAGAACGTGCTTTCGCTTATCATAAAGATATAGAACATGGGAATTTAGTAGATAAAGAGCAATATCTAGCTCCTCCCAAACAATGAATGTGTAGTTCAGATGCTTCAGTTGATGAAGAGGTAGCTACAACAGCTGTGAGAGAAACTGAAACTCCCTGGCAGATAGGAGCTGAGGTCTGGTTGAAGCAAAGCTGTGAGGATGGGTTGTGAGTTGTGCTTGGATAGCTCTGTCGGTAGAGCACTTGCACACAAAAGATAAAGGTCTCAAGTTTGAGTTTCTGCCCGGCACACAGTTTTGAACTGCCAGGAAGTTTCATATTCTCCCTCTCCACTACAAAGTGAAAATTTCATTGTGAGAAATTTACAGTAAAACAAATTTAGGAAAAGGTGTTTGTATAGATGATAATGGTCCAGTATTTTATATATTTGCAAATGAAATAATTTTCAATCGATTATAATATTACACTATGAGATGTAAACTAAAACATAGTCTGCATAGGCAAAACTACCAAAAAATTAATTTAAAAAATCTAACTTTCTTGATAAATATTTAACAGACACTCAGATAAAATCTAAAGAAAGTAAAATTAAATTAGATGGTAATTTGCTTTTTACACTCTCCATTCCAGTTATTAAAAATATTGTTAAATATCTTGCAGAAACAAAATTAGGCTATGAATTAAATGAGCTTGAAAGAGGATGTCTTTCTTCGGTTTTTACAGCATTAGGATCTTCAGCTGGAGTTGCTGTTACATATGTCATTCATAAGAAACAGAAAAATGAGCTGACTTATCTGAATACAAGAGACAATTTGGAACATATATTGAAGAGTTAAAAAAGCTTGAAATAAGTACTGTAATTAGAAATTATACACAACACCTACGCAACTTTAATGTAGAGAAGTTAGAAAATAGTTTATAAATTTGCTCTGTAGGAATTTATGATTTTGAAATTCTGGTAGAAACACACACAGTTGAATTTGGCTCAGTATATTTTGAAACTTTAGATCGTATTGGTACATACTGGATTCATAATTATAAAAAAGTAATAATAAACTTGTGTTTGATACCTGTGTTGGATATATTACAAAAGCTTTAGTTTAATATTTATAATCAGATGAGTTATAACTGAGAGAAGTTTCAAAATTTTGATGAATACACATGTGGCATTTGTGATTATTCATTTAATGTTGTTTCCTGCTGGTTACAAGTCTGATAAGCATTTAAACTTAATAATCTGATGTATCTGTAAATAAACAGTTGGAAATTGATGATAAATGTTATCTGAATTATATAATCTGAAAGATGTAGAAAAGTAATTTTTTTTAGAAACTAAAGAATTTTATTGATTTTCTAAGTAGAAAATTAATTCTTGTTAATGATCCAGTTGATGAAACGAATATAGTTAATAAGATAATTTATATTCTGTACTTGAAGGAGGTAATAGTCAAAACAGAATTCTGCTAAACACATTTAATAAATATTATTATAAAAAAGAGCTTGAGGCAGCTGTACTATAGCAGATGTAATGACATATATTACACAGATAGATAGCTTTCAGAAAAGAAAAATATGATAACCATGCCCTAAAATTCAGATACAAAGGATGAAAAGTTGGTGCATATTTCAGTTTATAACTTCAAGCTATGATGAATAACAGTACTTGGTAAAAAAAATTTAATAATAATCTGCCAATGCAGGATTTTATAGGTTTTATAAGAATATGGAGCAACTTAATTTTAAGCAATTGAGACAGTCAATCAATAACAATTCATAAAGGAAATTTTCACACTGTAAGGTTTAAGCAATTGGTGCAAACAATGACTATAGTTGCAATAATTCAACTTCTCAAAAGTAAAAATTCTGTGTAAATGCAAGTATAATAAATTTGTGAAGAAAATGTGTAGAAGATGGTTAAGGAGCTGTAAATATTCATGACAAAATTATGAATCAATCAAATAAACAAAAGAGAGAAATTTTAATAGATGAAATTTTGTTTCACGTAAAATATATGATTTATGGCAAGCAAATTTAGTATAAATGGATTCTGGAAGCTTGAAAGGAATTTCAACTCTAAATAAAGAATATGAATGCCAATTAACTATAATTAATGTATTTCCAAAGTTGGCATAGAGTTGGTTGGTTGGTTGTTTCGGGGAAGGAGACCAGACAGCGAGGTCATCGGTCTCATCGGATTAGGGAAGGACGGGGAAGGAAGTCGGCCGTGCCCTTTCAAAGGAACCATCCCGGCATTTGCCTGGAGCGATTTAGGGAAATCACGGAAAACCTAAATCAGGATGGCCGGACGCGGGATTGAACCGTCGTCCTCCCGAATGCGAGTCCAGTGTCTAACCACTGCGCCACCTCGCTCGGTGGGGCATAGAGTATTCGGTTAAAATTAAAACACACAAAATGTTGCTGAAGCTTTTAAAATAATATTCAACGTTAAAGTAATTCTTCCTAAACATCTGCAAACAAATAATAGAATGGAATTCTGTATTAAAGATTTTAAAAATCTAATGCAACAATTAGATTAATCATTGCTTTCAATTAGAGAGATGGTAAAATCTGCAAGCGACATTCAGCTAAGAGTCTTCCTTGAGGGAGTACAGCCGCATTGAAATTGTTAAGCAGATTAAAAAAATTGTACAGCATAGGAAGTCACAAAACAACGAACAATGAAGTTTACTTCAAGTAAAAGTGTACCAGTAGAGGAGATCCATTAATTTGTAGCTGATATAAAGACAAAACTTGCTGTTCTTCCCACAACTGCTGGGTCTAAGACTGATAATCAGGTTTTGTGAAATAACTGCTCTTTATCATTTTGTGGCGAAAAAAGACCGAGTCTGTTATGCAATCGATTAATGCTATGAAACATTGGTATTCAACAACGATGGTCATAAGTGTGATAGATTCGTGCTTTTCTCAAGGTGTATTAGGCCAAAAAAGGGGTTTCATACTAGCAAAAACCTTTTAATCAACCTAAAATGTGAAAAAACATAAAATAAAATTTTTAGCATTTCTTTTAAAACATTTTCTAATCAGTTACAGAAATTAATTCATTGCTTTTGTGGGACTCTTGGCCTGGGCATAATGATAACTCTGTCTTTCAGGACGACCAAAAGATTGTTGATATAATTCAGATTCCACCAGGACAACCAGTGTGACTCTCGGTATAGAATTTTTTCGACAGTGGAAAGCATTTTTAAGGAATCTGTCAGACAATATAATTTCAGGTAGCTCCATTTCATCAGGAAAACAGTATTCTCAAGTTTTAGTTATTTGTGCATTAGCAGTTTCCATCAGGATGTTTTACGAATTGTTTAAGTATGTGTGATATGCAGCACAACACGCATAGCATCGGCCAGGACCATTTATTACTCCTCCGCAATTCTGTCTAGATAAAACTATAGTGGCCAGCACGAAAATAAGGCTTCAAGTTCATCTCCCCGTCTTACAGCATTGACAATTTTTTTATAGTGATAATTTCAAATGTTCGTTATAATTTAAAATACTTGGCCAACTCTATTTTTAGTCTAGAATATGATGGAGTACTTTCCAAAAGAAAATTTTCACTAGCTGCAAAGAAAAAATGAAAAATACGTTACAAGAAACTTTTGAGGAAAATAATTATTTACTTCAACCTGTGGTAGTAACAGAATCACTAATGAAATTGGACTGAAAAATATATGAACATCCTCAAAGTTTACGGATACATATGATGCAGCTTTTATTTGGGAAACATAAACGTATTCTGAGATTAAAAATAAAATATTATAAGAAGTGTGAAACTGTGCTGACTGCGTATCGAAAAATGTAGTGGCTGATGAATTTTCGTTCTGTAGGACTGCGAAGAAACTTCCCGCAAGAAAGTTGTTAAAAAAACTACAAAATTATTTTTGGTAACATTTCAGACAACATTATTGTATCGTATCATGTACAGAGGCAAATTACTTCCACGATATTCCGTGTGCAGCACCTCGCGACTCGTCGTATGCCGTCGCCAAGAGTTTTGTTCGAACATCTCGCTTTAATATGACCAAGAATATTCTCTGCTTCCCAAAAATATTTTACTGGCTGCTAATACATATCCTTCATCATTGCATCCATTACTCACAATGCCAATATACGCTACACAAAAGTAATTATAGTTATTTTGAAGCCAATCTTTTCACTGAAGTCGAGCAAAATATTTGTTCGAAAGGTTTTGTGAAACCCAAGTTTTATCTAAATTTGCTGTAAGCAATTCTCAGCACGCAAGACGTGCTTGGTACACAAAAACCTCATTCTTACTACTACAATATCCCCATGTTGTGTTACAAATTTCGTCCATCATTACAGTTTCTGAATGAAATCCAATTGGCGGAGAAGTCAGTACATTGAAGTGACTGGCCAGAATAATCAATTTTATCACGGACATCACCCTGTATTTCTCTAGCCATCGAATACTATCCTCTGTCATACTAAAGTAATACAATCCTATGTTCTAGCTTTTTGTAAAAGTCGTCAAATATCATAGATTTCTATACTCTTTTCGGAGAATCAGAATAGGTGCTGGGACTGTTCTGATGTTGCTGCACTGTTTATGTATACAGTCGATACAGAAGCACCAGAACGTTTAGTCATTTTATGAACTGCTTTACCCTTACTACGAAACAGCCAGTCTATCAAAAAAGGAGTTAAATTTCGAATGTACAAGTAAACCGAATGTAGTAAGATTATGTTCGAATGTAAAGACAATCGATACAGGTTTTGAGGAAAAACTGTTGTTAATTAATGCAGAATTGACAATCTTATTTTAATTGACAGTTACTGTCAAGTAAACTAATCGCCACCACTTGTGATATATTTATCAGACTTCTACTGTAAGGGAAAAACATTCGCAGTATGTCCTCTGTAACTGAAATGAATAGGCAAACATTTAAATCAAGTCAGCTTTTTACATAGACAGCACTTACTTAAACTGAAGGATCTTCTGGCTGCGTGTCGTCAGACTCACTGTCGCTTGTTTCAGCCAGGTGTATCATCACAGATTCCACTTTGGTGTCTCTTAAACCCTGGTTCAAGAAATCAGTTTCTTGCAATGCTTACCTATGCATGTTTTACGCACCTCTCCCAGTCCTGCTGAGTAACATTGTAAAGAGCTTCGTGTGTTAGCTTCTCGACATCAGCAAGTTAGAAAGTAGTATTTCTTTTCGGTACTTCTCGCTTTACTTGGGCCCATATCAATTCAGTGCGATTATACTGGCAGTGATACTGTGGTCGATGTACCACTTTGTGTCCCATTTCGTTTGCCGGTTGATTTAATTCGTAAGTCTTTTTGGCACCTACGATTTCTTCCTTAGACAGAAGTTCACCCTTCGTTTCATTGACTGGAAATGAAACATTCTTTCTCTTTAACCACTGCATAATATCTGCCTTGCGCCAATTTGAACGTGGCAGCTTTTCTATCTGAATGGAGTGGTAGCTGCCGTTATCCATCACGATAATTGACCCTTCTTCCAGCGCAGACAACAGTCGAATAAAACAATTCTTAAAAACTTCTCCATTCATTTCTGAATGGTAATCGGATTGGCAAGAACTTTTCTCATCACTAAAAACAAGTTTGGCCTCTTGTATGAAGCCTGTGGTTAATGAACCAGCTTGATTAGTCGGCCACCTCTACCAGTAGGCACTTTCAAACTGCCATTTCCTATAGAGTCGTGCCATACATATTTATTAGTGTCGCTCTGTGAAACCCAAGTTTCATTCAAGTACACTACAGGCCTGGTGTCTTCAGCATGCAAGAAGTGCATTGTACGCAAAAACTTCGCTCTTGCTGCTGTAGTGTCTCTGTGTTCCATTAAGAATTTCGGTCCGTCATTACACTTCATGAATCGGAAACCAAGGGAGCGGAGAAGACACAGAACGGAGGTCTTTGAGCCCGAGTAATTAATTTTTTCACGGTCAGCCTGTACTTTTGTAGCCGTGGGTTACTCTCCTCTGTTGTAATATCGAAGTACAGTTCTACGCACGACCTCTTTGTTAAAATCGTCAAAGTCGGTTGATTTCTGTTCACGTTCGTATCCCTTTATTGGAGAATCGAAACAGTCACTCATGTCTGGAGATTCTGCCAATGACACAGATTTGCTAAATACGGCCTACAGTCGCCTCGGAGACACCACACGCTTTAGCAGTTAGTTTATAAATTTGCGCAGAATTTAAGTTATTCATCGCTTCTTCATTGTCGGCCAGATCAGTAAAAAACTTTAGTACATTCGATATGATAATTTTCGATTGTTTACGAATGTTTTTCCACCCTTTACATACACCGACCGGAGGAGTACTACAGGTTGGCTGTTGCTCCTGCATTGTTGTTCACCACTGAACACACGTCAAAGCACCTTTCTAAAGGCAATAAGAGACAGAGATCAGACGTGAACACTCGATATAGCACAGTAACACTGCTTTCAGCTGCTCTGACCTATCACACCGTTAATGGTACCTACATGGCAACAAAGCCGAGAGGCGGGCAAATGACAGCCCACAGCCCCTGCTGGCGATAGGCAGTGGCCGTGACCTTGAGGACTCTACTTTTGTGCTAGCCACTATAGTACTTAGTGTGACATACCTGAAAGCATTAATTTTTCTTTCATCAGGTGTGCCCGGTGTAAGGAACATATTTTTTTTTTGTCATTCAAATGACACTTGACATTATTATGATGATTTTAAGGAATAAACAAGGAATTGCTTCATTGTTGCTAAAATACACATTTAAAAATTTTCATAAAAACTGCTCTACAGGAATTACTATAAAATTATGTATGAGTAAGAAATAGTTCACATCAATAGATTAAAGTCACAATTGATGGAAGTCGTCTGTAATGTAACGTCAAACACAGCCTTGATTTATTTTCCTCTTCTGGTCACTATTTTAAGAATTACATATGAAACAGTTTAACTATTGATACAAACTGCCTCTTGCTCAAAACATTAATGATACATGACATTTTTTTGTGTGGTTGACGTGCTTCAAAACTGCTTGTGTCACTCCGGATATTGGCACTATGCAATACTACACTATCTTATGGCCGATTACATGTTGGGCAGGAAGAGCTGTACAAACCACTGTCATAAGTGGTTCTCCATAAGACAAATGAGTAACTTCAATAATTTTCAAAAATTACTTGCAGTGTGTCATAGCAGCTGAAATTTCTACAGTGCATTTCCTTCATTGTATTCTTCATGCATAAAAAATTTCAGGGTGGGTTTAGATGTCAGATTCAACCACTCTCTTGTGAGTTGAATATTAATTGTAGATTATTAGCATACTTCTCAGTTGCTTCAGGCCTTTTATCTTCACTGCTGTTAATATACCTTAACATCTGTTCACTTTTATTTTTTAACATTCTTTTTTATTTATTTAAAAAGAATACTATATCATATCTCTGTATTAAGCTCTTCCTCATATTTATTAAAAACATCATGTTTTTTTTGAGTCATTTAATTTATGCTCATTATGACTGACTGCTACATCTCTAAAATATTACTAAGAGAGGTAGCACATTGGTTAATACACTGAACTCACATTCAGATGGATGACAGTTCAGATCCATATTCGGTCATCCAGATTTAGGTTTTCTGTGATTTCCCTGCATAGTTTCAGGCAAATGCCATGATTGTTCATTTGAAAGGGCATGGCCAATTTCCTTCCCTATCCTTGAATAATTTTAAGTATGTGCCCCATCTCTAATGAGCTTGATGTCGACGAGAAGTTAAACCTTAATCTCCTTCCCTCTAAAATCTTTTATATTATGACAAAGAACCATCTGAATTTTTTCTTCACCATTTTCTTCAATTGCTTTTAGTACGTTTTTACCTACGCCGCCAATCTTTTGTTAAACTTAATAACAAAACAACCTTTTCTATATTTCTCATATACTGCTCTAGGTTTTCTTTTCCAATGCCTGAAGAGCTTCTCTTTACTCTGCTTCTTCCTTTTGAATTTTTTTTACGTTTTAACACTCTGATCATATTTCACGAATGTTTCTTTGAGATAGTGATTAACACTTAACATTTATGATGATTAACATTTATACAACTGCATTCTTATGGAATTTTTCAACATTTAGTTCCTGGTTTAAATCTGTCATAAGAAATCCAAATTCATGATTCACAATATTTACTACATATTTAAATTCATCAAACTTTATATCTCTATCTACAAGCTCATGATACATATTATTTAAGTTTGTTTCTTCCCATTCAAATGTTCAAAACGTTAAGATTGTTTGTTGGTAGTTGTTTAGGAATCTTTGTATAAATTTGTGCTAAATAAAAAAAATCTATTCCTTCCTGCTTTCCTGTAGTAAAATATTCGTTAACTACATAGTTTTTTTCCAAAAATAAAATGATAGAAATAAAACACGTGTATTACCTTTACATTGATCTAAGATTACAGAATCATTATTAGTTTCAATAAACCTAACACAGGGTGTATGCGACCCGGGACAACCGGGAGATCCTGGAAAAACCCGGGAATTTTTTGATCTGGGAGAAAATCGGGAAAAACACGGGAATTTTTTAGAATTCCGGGAATTTTTCGTTCTTTTAGTTTTCAGTTAAATTTTTGTAATCTTGGTTGGTAAGAATCGATATTCTAACAAAGGATATTACTGTATCCCGCTACTGCAGAATAATACAACAACAATAAAACGTGAACGAGAAAAAATATGCAAATAAAACAAATTGCAAACGAAATGTGCCATATACACCAACAAAACAGTGCTCATACAAGCGTTTGCCAACAGCAAAATGTGTCGAAGGCGTTAGGAAGATTATGCAATGCTTCATAACAACAAAATGCCTCAGATGAGTGAGAGTCACAACTGTTTACATTAGATTCGCTATAGCAGTTACGAGCGGGCTCATGCGCATGCGCAGTTGAGTAGCGTATGAGTTGTACCACAGTCTAATATAAGACTGTGGTTGTACCTTCTCCCCCTTCTGGCTACAGAAATGTGGCTGTTGGCTGCGTAAGCATTCGCACCAAGCATCTAGATGCTACCGGGAAAAATTTTACTGTCGCGCCCAAGCTGCCAGATTCACGCATGCGCAGCAGGGGGTTGGGGGGGGGGGGGGGGGACAAACCGTTGTATCTGACCCGGATGACAATTGCGAGGGCGGAGGGGGAGACAAATTCATATTCGTGAGAATAAAAAAGCTTGTTCCACAAAGCTCCTAGCAACCAGCGCACGCTGGTCTATCGATTACTCATAATTTTGAAACGCGTCCCTGTTGGTTTTTGAACACACTCTGTAAATTGATTTCTGAATGAATCATAAGTTAATATTTGAATGCGTGCATAGTGTACGTGATGTCTGTCAGGGGAATCCTCGTCGCAACTAGAAATAAACTTTCCTGCAGGCAAAATGGGACCTGGTTATACGATCTGATCGGAGTAAAGCTGAACCGTTCTCTGATTATGTGGTTGACTGTATTTGCGAATGATCAGCGCTGTTATCCATAGTTTCAGACTACCAGAGTGGAAATAAGCGACTGACAAGAATAACGGGCAAGATAGATTACTTATTATCTTCTCAGTGTATCCATGAAATTTTGTCAGAAAAGTTTTGGCCAGACCGCTACGCTAGTAAGGACCAGTTGTACACTCCCCGTCTAGCAGCCACTTCTGTTCTGGAAGTAGCGCGGAAGGTAGTTTGTACGAACATAACGCCTAACCGGAAAATAATCAGGGATAACTAAACAGGTGATTCTGGCAGGGTTAGTGAAGTTAACCGGCGAATAAATTTTGACAAAGACAGGAATAGTTCCAGAATTAGTCATGAAAAGATTGTTGGAACGAAGAAGGAGAAGAAACGGGGACATCACACCAATTAGGGAAGAATATGACGATTCCAAATTTATATAAAAATCTTGTACTACTACTTTTCGATCTCATGCTCGAGAAACTGGAGCTATAAATGAAATGTGGAACTATTTCCTAACATTAAGCTATTTGCTTGTGGTAGGCCTAATAGGCATTGTATGTTGGTCTTGGTGAATTATGTTCTGTCGTGTTATAAAAATGACCATATGTGCCAAAACAGTCTCGTTTATTTGGTATGTGTTACAATTTCTGTAGTGTTAGAAAGGCCTATTTTGTTTTATCTAGCAGACAGTGACAAAATAGACGTTATCAGATCGAGAAACCACACCAGTCTTTGGTACTATTTATATTAACAGCTTACGCAGTATTAGACAACGATATTTCGATTTTTCATATAGCAAAACGTTTGACGAACTTTGATGAGATAACAGATTCTTTCTCAAAAAGGAAAGCACGCCATGTAAAACTTTAGCAAGAGTAGAGAGAAAACAATGCTAGGATCTAAGAAACTTCCTGGCAGATTAAAACTGTGTGCCCGACAGAGACTCGAACTCGGGACCTTTGCCTTTCGCGGGCAAGTGCTCTACCATCTGAGCTACCGAAGCACGACTCACGCCCGGTCTCACAGCTTTACTTCTGCCAGTATCTCGTCTACCTTCCTAAGGAGCTAAGGATTGAAGGAATGTGTACTGTCTTGCTTGTCTGTTGTCTTTACTGGTTTTATGTCCTATATTTAATTTTATGTCACCCAAAACAAAGTTATTAGCTAACAGGCAATAAAGAGTGCAAATTTTCTGAAGAGTTCTTTTTCTCCCGGTTACAAATAATCCCATCCAGTATTAATTGCGAGGTTTTTTTTCTAAAAAAAAAAAAAAAAAAAAAAAAAAAAGTGGGCAGGATGTCAAATCGAGCGACTGGGAGAAGGACAGGCACCACGGGACATTTTAATTTCCACTGTTCCGTTCTGAATATAGTTTGATGGCATCTAGTACAAAATATACACGTATACAAAATATACACGTTTCAATTCCACAGAGCGAAATACAGTGACGTGCGATAAAAGAATGCTGTATGAAGAGGGTGGCACACTTAAGACCAAATAACATGTCTTACATTTCCTCGAACATATATGTTTTATGTATCAGACTTTTCAGAAAGATGTGCGCTACAAAATGAACGTATTTAAAATTTTGACGTCGTATCTCAAACGCTCGAGGGGGGAGGGAAGGGGTGGGGGGGCTACTATCTTAGTATTGCCCCGGTTCGCAAATATCGTAGATCCGGGGCTGATGCGCAGAGCAGTCTGAGTTACATTGGGCAAGTGTGTAGTCTCCACGTGACCCGTGTTTACATTCAGTGATTTTGCTGTTTCCTCTTCATTTACTGCTCTCACGTCAAATGAAAAAAAAATGGATTTCTGTGGCCAGGAGCTGTTAAGTGAATTAAAATACAGTCACGTAATCACAGAAAGCTAATACACGTTATTAGTTTCAGATTTTATTTTATTTCCTTTTCTGGCGGTCATGCATTAATCGCCTTCTAGAACAATGAAGTTAGTTCTGTCGGTTTGCTACAACAATTTGACTTTTATTAACTTTTTACGCTGAGGCAGTCAATGTGTTTGAAACGAAGTGTTTAGTTCCTCACTATTGGCAAATTTCAACTGTTCGCTGCATTTCAGGCGCACATTTTCATCTTCTAGCACGTATGGCATTATGCCACAATAAATAATCAAAAATGAGTTAATACAGTACTGGTACTCAAAGAAAATTTACATCCCGAAACCCACGCTGAAAAGCTTAATATCAGGTCGAGTCCTACTTCATTGGAAATCTAGATATACGAATGTGCTCTTTAAGTATGCACTTTAAATGTCCCATTTTAGTATGGTTCACGCAATTCCGCTGCTCTTGGAGTATCCTTCTTTTATGAAGTAAGATCTTTTAATGATTTGCACGTACGAACATACGGGCTTCCTGCATCGTAGCAGCTGCCAAAGCGCGGTGGGACCAGTTATCTGGCGCTCTCTGACGACTACTGAAACGAACCTATTTCTAACAGGTCGCGGGAAAATATTGCGAATGGTGGTTTGAAAAGCGTTGCTTTCAAAGTAAATTTCCTTTTTCGCAAGTTGAACTATGTGCGAGAATGTACGATGAATTTCTTGAATCACAGAGCGTTTGATGACGAGCCATTTAAAAGTATTTCCAGCCCAGAAGATCAGACATTCATGTCATTATGAGCAAATTGATGTAGTGCTACGGGAAGCTCTCTCTCCTCTGCGGTAGCTAATTTATTTGTGGAAAACTGAGGACAAGTCACTGGACTCGTCTAAAATTTTTACTGGAACATTTGTGTGATATACCTTGAAGTTTAACACGCGCAAAAAATAACATAATATGTGAAAGCTTTGCTTTTCTTGTAGCAACACTATGTATATTAATTTAAAACATTAATTTTTCCTGTTTGTGTATCCCGGCTACTTAACAATGATGTTGCTATTAGCTGACTACATCACCTGTCCTGTGGTCTGAATATCCGCTGTCATCGGCTGGCGGGATCACATGACATGAGCTATGAGTGGCTTTCAAAAGCGCATCGCAATCTCGATTACATGTTTCGGGAAGTAACATGTGGTGTTCCGTGGAATTCGAATTTATACTTTCGTAATACGAAAATATACAGCGTACATGATGTTGCACAACAAAAATCTTTCCAAAAGGGGTTTTCTTCCCTGGGCTTCGTTTTCTAAAGTGCCGGGAAATTCTATTCCGTGTATGAAAACATAACCATTCAAAGAGTTGATAAGTTTTACAGTTCCGAGGGAAAATATACTGTCACTTAATAACACGGAAAAAGTGTGTTTTCATCCGGGAGTAAGTGAATTTTTAACAGGGAAATCCGGGAATTTTTTTCCTTGTCCACGTATACACCCTGTAACAGTTCGATACCCAGTTTATCTTCAACATTATTATGCTTCTTTATAAACTCATCTTTGCTAGCTGCTCAAATTTCTTCTTCTGGTGAGTGGCGGTGGTTTCATTAGTTGCATGTGCATGCAGTTGAGTGATTCTGTCGACGTCATTCCAGTCGGAAGGCGATAACGTAGCTGATAGCAGAAGATGTATTTGCAACAACTGTTTGTTGTTGAAGTCAAGTTCTCTTCATACCTGCTGAATACGCTCCTTCAGAAGAGATTTACTGGCTCATCTGTAGATGCTTCTTGCTTTGTGAGTGTCGATGGTAAATTTAAGCTGAAGAAATTTAGGTACAATGTCATGATCCCAACACCTCTTTAAGTAGATAAGATCGTTTATAAGTTTCCTTTTCTTCTTCCTGAACTTTTCCAGTTTGCTGTGTGTTTTCTTCCCATACAGGTTGCTAATACACTCCTGGAAATTGAAATAAGAACACCGTGAATTCATTGTCCCAGGAAGGGGAAACTTTATTGACACATTCCTGGGGTCAGATACATCACATGATCACACTGACAGAACCACAGGCACATAGACACAGGCAAGAGAGCATGCACAATGTCGGCACTAGTACAGTGTATATCCACCTTTCGCAGCAATGCAGGCTGCTATTCTCCCATGGAGACGATCGTAGAGATGCTGGATGTAGTCCTGTGGAACGGCTTGCCATGCCATTTCCACCTGGCGCCTCAGTTGGACCAGCGTTCGTGCTGGACGTGCAGACCGCGTGAGAAGACGCTTCATCCAGTCCCAAACATGCTCAATGGGGGACAGATCCGGAGATCTTGCTGGCCAGGGTAGTTTACTTACACCTTCTAGAGCACGTTGGGTGGCACGGGATACATGCGGACGTGCATTGTCCTGTTGGAACAGCAAGTTCCCTTGCCGGTCTAGGAATGGTAGAACGATGGGTTTGATGACGGTTTGGATGTACCGTGCACTATTCAGTGTCCCCTCGACGATCACCAGTGGTGTACGGCCAGTGTAGGAGATCGCTCCCCACACCATGATGCCGGGTGTTGGCCCTGTGTGCCTCGGTCGTATGCAGTCCTGATTGTGGCGCTCACCTGCACGGCGCCAAACACGCATACGACCATCATTGGCACCAAGGCAGAAGCGACTCTCATCGCTGAAGACGACACGTCTCCATTCGTACCTCCATTCACGCCTGTCGCGACACCACTGGAGGCGGGCTGCACGATGTTGGGGCGTGAGCGGAAGACGGCCTAACGGTGTGCGGGACCGTAGCCCAGCTTCATGGAGACGGTTGCGAATGGTCCTCGCCGATACCCCAGGAGCAACAGTGTCCCTAATTTGCTGGGAAGTGGCGGTGCGGTCCCCTACGGCACTGCGTAGGATCCTACGGTCTTGGCGTGCATCCGTGCGTCGCTGCGGTCCGGTCCCAGGTCGACGGGCACGTGCACCTTCCGCCGACCACTGGCGACAACATCGATGTACTGTGGAGACCTCACGCCCCACGTGTTGAGCAATTCTGCGGTACGTCCACCCGGCCTCCCGCATGCCCACTATACGCCCTCGCTCAAAGTCCGTCAACTGCACATACGGTTCACGTCCACGCTGTCGCGGCATGCTACCAGTGTTAAAGACTGCGATGGAGCTCCGTATGCCACGGCAAACTGGCTGACACTGAAGGCGGCGGTGCACATATGCTGCGCAGCTAGCGCCATTCGACGGCCAACACCGCGGTTCCTGGTGTGTCCGCTGTGCCGTGGGTGTAATCATTGCTTGTACAGCCCTCTCGCAGTGTCCGGAGCAAGTATGGTGGGTCTGACACACCAGTGTCAATGTGTTCTTTTTTCCATTTCCAGGAGTGTATAATTGCGTAGGCTACCGAGGCCAGTCAGTCGACATAAAAGTTTTCTGGGTATGGTACAGTGTCGTAATGTATAAAACTACAGCTTCTGGATTTGGCAAAGTATCTAGCCTGAAAATTAAGACGTCTAGTAGTCAAGACGGACTTATGCGAAGAACTGTAAGCAATTTATAGAACGCCTAAAGGGAGAAACAATTTTACATACCGACATCATGGTCAGCTTTGACGTGAAATCACTATTTACGAACGTGCCAGTAGATGAAACTATCTGCATCCTTCAGGAGCATGTCTCGCCAGACATATGCGACCTGGTTGAGCTGTACCTGACTTCAACGTACTTCAAATGATAAGGAAAATACTACGAGCAGACAGACGGCGTAGCAATGGGGTCTCCCCTATCTCTGCTGGCAGCAGACATATTCATGGAGGCCTTTGAAGCAACGGGCCTTGGTACAGCTCCTTTATGCCCATGTTGTTGGTTCAGATACGTGGACAACACGTTCGCTATGTGGCCTCATGGTGAAGCAGAGCTACACAAATTTCGCGAATATTTGAACAACATGCAAGGGAATATACAGTTCACGCTCGAAGTGGAGAAGAATGGTGCAATTCCATTTCTAGACATCAAAGTATACAGGACAACGGGAGGGCACACTGGGGCACAGAGTATATCGCAAGCCTACACATCTGTTCTTTGGCAGTCCGTTCGCAGCACCCAAGTTAGGCTCAAAACGTAACACCTGAGCTTAAAAGGCTACGCACAACATTTCTAGCCAATGGCTACAGCCATAAGTCGATCCACACAGCCTTGATGAACACAAGTAAGAAAGATAAGCAAGAAACAGACAAACTGCAGCCAACAGTGCACTTATGTGAAAAATGTTACTGACCGAATAGGCAAACACCTTCTCCGGGTTGGGGTGCAGCCTGTCTTCTATAGTGGTAGCAGGATCCACGACGTGCTAGGCTCCACTAAGGACAAGGTGGATGCATTACACACTGCACGTGTGTACAAGATGGAATGCGAATAAGGAAAGGCGTACATCAGCGAGACTGGCAGGCCAATAGCAACGTGCATTCGGGAACACAAGCGCTATATTTGTTTACGGCACAACAAATCTGTAGTGACAGGACATCAGCAAAATTGCAGAAAAGAAATAAAATTCAGCAAAGCCTGTGTGTTAGCCAAGCAGCCGGTTATGACAAAACGCAAAATCAAAGAGGCCATCGAAATACTTAAACACCCTAATAACACGATTATGGAGGATGGACTCAGACTTGCCCTATCTTGGCTGCCAGCAATCAGAGCCCAACAGCCTGCACTGTCAACACAAGGCACAAGTACTACCGGCGAGTAACTGCCACCTCACGGCCGACGTCCAGCATTTGGTAAACAGCAGCCAACTTCTCATTCGTTGGAGACCACCAATCATGGGACATAACACAAGAGCCAATAGACAACAGAGGTTACGTTCTCCCTCCTCCGCAATAACCTACTAAAATAAAGTTCCCTCTCCTTCTTCCTTAAGTGGTCAATGAAACGAACTATCTTTTTAAAACGATGACGTAATGGCATGCGCAGTGAACAGTAACAACAAAATATAAGGGACACTTCATGGCTAGAACGCATCAGTAGACTCAAAAGAAGGCCGCCATAACTGTGGACGAAACGTTGGTTATTCTCCAGCCGTAGTAGTTTTGTATATTATGACGTGGTACCATACCCAGAAAACTTTTATGTCAACTGACTCTGGCCGCAGAAGCCTGCGCAACTTTTTATTCGTTTATACAATTCATCCTATCCTTTTTCCGCTTCTTTCTGAAGCCTCTACATTTCTGAGCCCTTTTATGAAACTTGATCTCAGATCTTGTAGTTGTTTTTATTACACATTGGTCCACAGTTTTATATTGTATGTAATGTTCCTGGCTGATTCTCCACGAACAAGGTCTTTTGCAGTAAAATTTTACAAGTTTTTGATGCGGTCAGTGGTCTATTCCTTTTCCATACTGAAAGCAACTAGAACTCACTGTCACATGCGGGGAAACTCCTGTACCCTGTTGTGACACTTGAATAACTGCAAAGCTTCTACTAATAATCAAATCAATAGTTGTGGGAACCTTCCAGTGTCAGCGGAATCCATTGTCCTGGAGAAGTGTGTAACAATGTTCAAAAGAGATCTGTGGTCCTTCATCAACGAGAGCAGAGAATGCTTTCTGGATCTTACGCAGACACTGCCAGAAATAAAAGCAGTGTCCCACCGCAAGTATTGTATTTGTATTTGTGTATTTGTATTGATCCAGGCAATCATAGTATTGTACAGCTGTACATATGATATTAGACAGGTCAAGAGAGCTATTTACAAGTAATTTTTATAAATTGATTTTTACATTATTTTGTAGCAAGGAAATTATCTATATTAAACAAAACAGTTAATACAAATCATAGAATTGTAAGGTTGTACATACAATATCGGACAGGTCAAGAGAACATATTTGAAAGTAATTTTTAATAAATTGATTTTACATTGTTTTGCAATGAGGAAGTTAGCTATCTTTGACAAAACAGCAAATACAAATGTTGTATGGTAAAATACAAACAGCCAATACAAATGTAATAGTAAAGTAGTCCAGTGTATTTCATAGACATGCACAGTATATAATAATTCAGTATATTTCATAGACATGCACAGTATATAATTTGCAGACCTAATTGAACATTTATCATTGTTTACATTTTTAACCCCTTAAAAAAATCAACTGCATAAAAGCAATGGTCCAAGAGATACTTTTTTAACTTATGTGTGAAGGCTCTTGGGTTCTTTGTTGCTTTGATTTAATTGGGTAAATTATTATACATTTGTATCCCAACATTTAAAACACTTTTTTGGTAGCAGGTAGTTCTGGACTGAATCATATGTAGGTCAGATTGCTGCCTTGTTGCATAGTTATGAATATCTCCATTGAATTTTAGTGTGCAGTCATTGTTTAACAGGTATGACTTGACAAATGAGACGATATTATAAATGTAAGCAGAGGGCAGTGTCATAATGCCATTTGTTTTGAAATGTTGTCTGCATGATTCGTTATGTTTTAGATTACATATTATGCATATTGCCTTTTTTTGCATTTTGAAAATATATCTACCTCCAGGTGAGTTCCCCCCAAAATATGATTCCATACTGTAATGTAGAATGGAAGTAGGCATAATATACATGTATGAGAACAGATTTTGTGACTGATTTTTTGAGTATCCTTAAAATGTAACACATGAGAGTCTCCCACTTAAGATTTTCTTCAAGCCATATGCCAAGAAACTTGACAGTCTACACACATAAGCTCTTGGTTATTTAGAATCACATCAGGCATTTTTTGTTTTTGGGATGAGAGTCTGAAGTTGATGTACATTGTTTTCTGTATGTTTATAATCAGTTTGTTCTCATTGAACCATTTGGTGAGTGAAGACATAAGTGGTTTAATTTTTTGGTTGTGGTCCTCTGTATCAGTACCTGTTATTAGTATACTTGTCATCGGCAAATAGTGTGGTATGTCCTGTAGCAAGCTTCGTGCTTATATCATCAATGTAGAGCAGAAAGAGTATGGGTCCCAGGATTGAGCCTTGTGGCACACCATATCTAATAGGCATTGTGTCAGTAGTGGACAGTAGATTGATGGGTGGTTGTATTTTTTTCCAAATTAATTTCAACTTTTTGAAATCTGTTTGACAGGTAAGATTCTAACCATTTGTTTGCAATTCCTCTTATACCTTTATTTGCTAACTTCTTAAGGAGTATGGTATGGTCAATTACATTAAAGGCTTTGGATAAATCTAAAAAGATACCAGTAGTGATTTCCTTATTATCCAGTGCTTTTAAGGCTTTGTTGAGATACTCATAAATTGCTTTCTAAAACCATGCTGGTGTTTTGTTACTAAGGACAGTTTATTAGTAAAGTCTTCCAATCTGGTGTAAAATAATTTTTCAAATATTTTTGAGAATGAGTTGAGTTGTGCTATGGGCCTGTAATTGGCTACATCATTTTTAGAGCCCTTTTTGTGAAGTGGGGTAATTTTAGAAGTCTTTAGTAGGTCAGGGAAAACTCCATTTGTAAAGGATGCATTTATTATGTGGGTTAGGGGTTCTGCAATGGATTCCCCACATTTCTTTACAATTAAATCAGGAATGTTGTCACTACCACTGGAGTACTTATTCTTTAGTCCTTTTATAGCTGTAAGTACTTCAGCATTGGAGACTTTGTGAAGAAACATTGATGCCTGTACTGGTATGGTTTCTATTAGTGTTTGATGTTGAGTGGAAGAGATGTGTTTACTCACCCTCCAACAATTTCTTGTCATGAAAAAGAAATAGATGAATACCGTGAGGCTGTTGTCCCCCAAGTGCTGCAGGATATGGAGGATGGTACGTGCACACTAAAAGTCAGTATTTTACTCTTACTACGCATTCAGTATCATCAGAGTTGCAATGCAAAAATCAGGTCTTGCTTGTTGCAGGGCTCCTGTTTCTTGGAGACAAGTGCTGCAAATGTAGGGGATGGAACTGTAACTAACATAAGCAAATTAGGGATATTTACAAGCCACCTCTTGAATGTTATGTTCATTACCAGTCGGGAGAAAATGTGAGAAAGTCCCTAGAGAACTGGTGTTGCATTCCTTACAACAACCACTCCATCAACACTGTTCTATGCTACACCCTTAACGAAAAATGGTTGCAGGAATATTGCTGTAATGTTCATCCATAGCTGGAATCAACAAAACATGCCACATCTTATTTAAAAAGCAGTGGCCATTTGAAAGACTCGTAGTTGTAGTTTGCCATGAAGCAACATGTTGATACTCACTGGAATACTTTGTGTGTCATGCCAAAATCCGTGTTTATTCAGCAAGAACAAATTGCTGAAGTTTTACTTGAATTCGGAAAAATGCACTTGTTTGAGAACTGGGATTATAGTGTGCGCAAAATGCTGTGGCCACTAGATGTGCAGTCGGCTGGGGAAGCATGAGGAGAATGGCAGTGGTGGGGGGGTCGCTCAGTGTGCTGTAAGGGAAATGCTGAGTGCTTGAGGGGAAGTGCCTACACTCTCATTTTTGGAAAATATTAAGGGGTCGCTCCACGCCCACCCATGTATGGTGACCATTCAAAAAGATATGTCACCTCTTCTTTGATTGTATCTAAGAAGAATCCTGCCGAAAATGAAGCTATTTATTTTCACCTGGTTTGTTAACCATTTGTAACTTGCACAGAAGAGTCAAAAGTGGGGAATTTTGAGTAAAACCTACACACTGTTGCCATGTTAAAATTTGCTTTTGCCAAAACACAGTGGAGTTTACATATTCTGATCTCACTAATATGTTGTGCAGATGCAGTTGCGAGAGAATCGTGAAACAGTGGTTCATTAAGTGAGGAACTGAGAAAAAATGTCAGCATCTTATGAGAAAAGCATATCCTTGCAACAAAACTAACATGTAATGATTTCACTTATGTTGTTCCAAAACCCATAGCATCTCTCACTGCACCAGCTCCTAAAAATTACGTTTTTTCGTTTCGGAAAGTCTGTAGTTAGTGAAATAACACTGTAGACAATGAAGTTTTGCATAATAACCATACGGCAAAATACTCTCCTTTTTATGTGCTATCATTTGCCAAAATCTCATTTAGATATCTCAAATCATTTATGAAATATGAAAATTGTTGTGGATATTTCGCTCTGGCTTCGTCGTTGGCGCAGCGCATTCGCAAATGAGTGCGCTATGTAGGATCAATTTTCTCAAGATAGGTGACATGTAGAGACCTCCAACCAAGTCTAAAGAAAAATTCACTATGATAGCTAAATTTCATATGCAGAAACATATTATGTAATATCCACCAGATGCAAAATCATAGTGACTCCTATTTTTCATTGCAAACTTTTTCAGTTTTCGCACAGTGTCTTCCTTCCATGTAAACATAACAATAACTATGATCATTAATGAAATGATGGGTACATCATAATGAACCTGACACATAAAGCTACAAGTAAAGCAAAAATGAAATTTTTTTAATGAATAATTTCTGTACAATCGTTTGAGAAAGACTGCAAGGTGTACACATCGATTCTGTCAATGCCGACAGGCCAAAAGGTGGTAAAGGCTCATTGGCCACCCCTTCTGAACAAATGAATGAATTCGTCCACCTCTTTGGATGAAAACTGGTCACCATGCATCGGTCACCATATCCTGCACAAGCTATACCAGGTAGCTGACAAATTAATTTATTTTCTCAAAGTATTTCAAGGAGATACCAAGGTTATGGAAGCTGACAGTGATTTGAGGCTGCAGTTGCTTGTGCCATAGGTGTACCAGTTTCAGGGACACTAGGTTGAGAATGTGGCAGACAGTAAGGTAAGCAGCCCCTGGTTAAATATTTTAAACATCCATAACTAGATAAGAGATCATGTTTAAAGAAGATAGTGTGCCTCAATACTGTCAAACATTTGCAGGAAGCAGGCGCTACTGAAGCAAGCTCTCAAAAGCTCTTAAGCGAAAAATGGAAATAAAGTCAATGCATTTGTTTGCATTATTTGTGGATTTGTAGTACCACAGGTGCATCATCTAAAGCAACTCTTGATAATTGATCGAGAGGAAGCTTATGCCTCAGAACATTCCAGATACGCTGCACTATGAGGTAAATATTTTATCAGTACTGATGCCGTCAATGTTTCATAATATAATAGCGAAAAGGCATAAATTTATATGACCAATGCATCAAATTTATTAACAACTACATGATATAACATATTTGTCATCCATGCTGGCATGATGTATTATTTGCAAAATATCATACAGAGAACAAAGCCTCAGCATCAACACCTTTAAAATGTGGAAAGAATGGTGAGAACAGTTGTACCATGATTTAATCTTTTAACTTCAGTGTGCGCCAACAAAAACTTTTAAATACTTGCCATTTCCTCATACAGTATTACAAAAATTCATTAGTTAGTAGGGCAGCCTCTAATAAAATTAACTGCATCATAAGGTATAGAGCTTTTTACATGCACACAACAATAAGTTCATTTAACAGTTACAAGGAACAGTGAAGATTTAAGTATCCATCTTGTTCCTGATGTTACAGCCATCACTTATTTTAATGTAACACTGAAGGTTAATTTCTATGTCGGTAAATACTGTGGGAAGTAAATAACTGCTTGCATACAGACCACAGAGATTTCGTTCTGCACCCACAACAGTGTCAGACGCGCAATGTAACGAGCAGCTGAGCCACACATATACCCGGGGAGACTCAGGTTCTGGTGGGGCACTGCTCGGCCTGGCTCATCCAGCTGACTGGGCAGTGAGAGTCAAGGCTTGCAGTCCCATATTTCCCTGGAAACTACTCCTAAATCCTACCCCCTCCCCCTCCCCCTCCCCCTCCTCTCCCATCCTCATCACTGCCACCAACAATTTAGCCATCCCTACTTATGCGGTGCATATTCCCTTGCTCAATCTATGCTTTCAGTGTGAACTCTCGTGGATCTTCATGGTTGCAGACGTTACTGACCCAACTCAGGGCACTGGCAAATCCACTATTGACTAAATATCCACCCTGATGAAAATATTGGAAGAAACAAGGGAATACAGTATAGAAACACTTCACTTCATATGTTTCTTGATTTGAAAGCAACATATAAAATAATAAAAAGAAATACGTAAGTTTATTGAAGCCATGAGTGAACTCAGCATACCATAACAGTTAATACTCCTCATAAGTTTAACTCTGGGAAAAGTAGTATGTGAAGTGTGTATACAAGAAAATTTAATGACCACTTTTGAGACTGTGGACTAAGGCAAGAGGATGCATTCTCATTCTCACATATGCATTTTAACATACCAGTAGAGAAGGTAATAAGGTCACCTCAAAGCAACACAATAGGCACAATATACAACAGAATGGTGCAGATTCTGGCCTATAGAAATGATATGGATATTATTGTAAGAACAGAACTAGCTTCTAAAGCAACATACGGTGCACTGATGGCAGCACCCACAGAAATGGGACAAAGTGAACATCAATAAAACAAAATACACACAAATAACATGACCAGAACTAAATACAATATCAGAAATTTATCAGGTGTAAATAAAATCTGTTAGTGAATTTGTCTATGTGGGAACACTAGTACAGAATTGTATTAAGTATGGAAATAAAGTGGTGCATCCCCCTTAGTTAGTTGGTTGGTTGTGTGTTCCATTGATCAGTCGCTCGGTCGGTAGTGGTCGTGATGTGGGACGTGTCAAGTGCACAAGCAATGCACATATGACACATATGACACACACACACACACACACACACACACACACACACACACACACACACACACACAGAGTTAAAGATTAATATTTCTGTTATTTACCCCATTCCCTTAAATGGCACAAAATGCATATACTATATTTATAGATTTATTTATTCCTATTCAAGAATTCGTCTATGGTATAGGAGTTGTCAAGGAGATATTATTTCAATTTATTTTTGAAGCTATTACTACTGTCTGTCAGAGATTTTATTTCATCTGGTAATTTGTCGAAAATTTTTACAGCAGTATACTTTACCCCTTTCTGTGGCAAAGATAGGTTGAGCAAAGGATAGTGTAAGTCTTTCTTTTTTTCTGGTATTATAATCATGAATGTCACTTGTTTTTAAACTGGTCCATGTTGTTGAGAACAAATTTCATTAGTGAGTAAATGTACTGTGAGGCTGTTGTAAGAGGCTTTTAAAAAGATGCCTACAAGATGTACGACTATGAACCCCACACATTATTCTAACCACTTTCTTTTGAGCAGTGAATACTTTTTGTCTAAATTTTGAGTTACCACAAAATATTATTCCATATGACATCAGAGAGTGAAAGTATGCAAATTATGTTAGCTTACAAATTTCTATATCCTCAAAATTGGCAATTGTTCTGATTGCAAAAGTTGCTGAACCTAGTCGCTTTAGAAGATCCAAAATATAAATTTTCCAATTAAGATTCTCATCTATATGTACACCCAAAAACTTAGTATGCTCTACCCTGTCTACTGACTTCTGTTGATGTGTTATAGTTATTGAAGGAACTGTACTTTTTGCAGCCGAAAATTGGATGTTCTGTGTTTTTTCAAAGTTTAGAACAAGCCCATTTGCAGAAAACCAATTAATGACTTGTCCAAAAACCTTATTTGCATCATTTTCAATTGGAGTTTCTTTTACTGGGTTAATAATGATGCTTGTATCATCAGCAAACAGTGTCAGTTCAGCTTCCTGTTTCAGATAGGAAGGGAGGTCGTTCACATATATCAAGAACAGAAGAGGACCCATGATTCAACCCTGTGGAACATCTAACGTAATTTCACCCCAGTTAGATGAAGCGGGAAGCTTATTTAAATCGCTTGACCCATATAAGGAAACTTTTTGCTTTCTGTTCTGTAGGTATGACTTAAACCACTCATATGCTATTCCATTTATACCATAGAATTGTAATTTCTGTAACATAATGTCATGGTTCATACAATCAAATGCTTTGGACAAGTCACAGAAAATTCCTGTTTCTGACATTTTGCTATTTAAAGACTATTATGTGGACAGTGAAACTGTACATTGCTGTATCAGTGGAACAGCATTTTTGAAATCCGAACTGTGATTTAATAAGTATCCCATTACTGTTGAGATGACTAACCACTTGAGTACATTACTTTCTCAAAGGTTTCTGAAAATGCTGTAAGCAAGGATACTGGCAGATAATTATTGACATCTGTGGTGTCCCCCTTTTTGTAGAGAGGCCTGACAATGGCACATTGTAACCTATCTGGGAAAATACCTTGAGTTAGTGATGCATTACATATGTGACTCAGAACATCAGCTGTAATTGCTCCACATTATTTTAATATCTTATTAGAGTTGTCATCTACTCCAACAGAACATTTATTTTTCAAAGATTTAATAATTTTACTTATTTTACAAGAGGTTGTTAGGTGAAAGTTAATCTGACTAAATTTTTTCAAAACAGACTCTTCCCTGTACTGCCTCGCTTTTTCTTTTAAACTGTTCTCACCAATTTTTTCTCCTACACTTAAGAAACGGTTGTTAAATACATTAGCTACTTGTGTACTGTTGGTTAGGATGGTCTCATTCTCTTTAATAGTAATACTACCCACCCCAGTGGTTACTTTTCCTGTCTCCATCCTAACAACATTCCATATTGATTTTATTTTATTGCCGGAGTTGTTAATTTCTTCTCTGACATACATATTTCTTAATTTCCTCACAACTTTCCTCAGTATGTTACAATAATTTTTATAGTGTAAAACTACTTTGGATCTTTACTAGTTCTTGCTGTCTCATACAGTTTCCTTTTCCTTTCTCAATACACTTTAATACCTGCAATAATCCAAGGTTTCTTCGAAAAGTGTGTTTTGTTAAATTTAGAAATTTTCTTTGGGAAACAATGTTCAAAAAGGGACATAAATTTATCAGGAAATATGTTGCATTTGTCATTAGCATTTGGCTCATTATATACATCTCCCCAATTAACATTTCTTAAGCTTTCCCTGAAGTGCTCTATAGATACCAGGTTGAGCGACCTCACACTTTTACTTAATGGTTTCCGAACTGTACACCCTGTTAGATTTTGTAAGTTAATCAGTTGTGCAGCGTGGTCTGACAATCCATTTACCACAGGGAAAGCGTGTGTTTGTTTTACATTCTCTTTCTGTACAAATACATTATCTATTAGCGTGCTACTGTCCTGAGCTATACATGTAGGGAAATTGATCACTGATTCTAAGTCATATGTTGTTAATAACACTTCTAGTTCACTTTTCCTATCAGAATTACTTAGAAAGTTTACATTCAAATCACCACAGATTAATAACTTTTTCTTTTTGTCTGACAGACAGTATAATAGGGAGTCAAACTTTTTTATGAACAGCTCCCAGTCTCCTAATGGGGACCTGTACACTGTTGCTAACATCAATACTACATTATCTAGCTGAAGTTCACATGCACAAACCTCAAAGTTTTGGTCAACACAAAATTTGCTTACTTCTACAGTTTTACATTTATACCCTTGTTTTATGAAAATGGCAACTCTTCCTTTATCCGTCCTAGACCTACAAGTGTAAGATGCTAAGTTATACCCACTTATACTGACACTATCCATGCCCACAGTTACACGGTTTTCAGACAGACAGACAGAGTATATTAATTTCATTCTTAGTTTTGATATCATCTAAACACACTAATAGCTCATCTATTTTATCTTTTATTCCCCTGATATTTTGATGAAGTAAGTTGATACTGCCCTTAGCTTTACCCCTATTTACTGTACATGAAGTTTCTTTTGTTCTATTATCTTGATTGTCATCTGTCTGGCCTTTGGCTTTAACCTAAAAAAACCCTGTCTGTCTGGACCCATTAACCACAGGGATCACCCCTAGTGACTGTGGACCCCCTTACAGTTTCTGCTAATAGAGAATCTAACTTATTTTTCCCCATCATATTCAGTTGCAGGCCATGTGTAGTGTACCCCCACCTACCAATAGCATTTACTGGAACACTTATGTGAGATTTTGCTGGTGTCTGGAGCATCCTGTTCAGCTCAGTGTTAACATGTCTTACACCTGTGTTTACCCAGGGCAGATCATGGTGCTGAAAGACCTCCACAAACCCCACATTTGTGTTCTCAGTTTCTGCTCCTATTTTATCCAGGTCACTCCTAATACTGTATCTTGGATTCATAGCCAGGCTGTTTCCTGCTCCCCCCAACTATAATTACCTGATCTTCCTTCTCAAAGTCCCTGCATAGCTGACCTAAGTTTTGTCACCTGGTTAAGGCTAGCACTTGGTTTCACAAAACTAGTGACCTTTTACCCTGCACCTAATTTCTCCTGAAGCTGCTGGCCCACATCCCTCCTATGACTGCTGCCTACAAGCAGAATTCCTCTTTTCCTATTCTGGTTTGATCGCGACGTGTTTTTTTTTTTTTTATTTAAGCTAATATTCTGCTTCACCCTACTTTCAACTACATCTGGATGAGGCCCTTCCTCCACTTCAGACAGCAAGTCAAACTGAATTACTAATGGAATTTCTGGATTTTTTCAAGTGTTACCCTTTTTCACCCTTTGCTTGCTACGTGTTCCCAGTTCCCAGTCTCTTTTTCCTCCCTTAATCTACATAGTTCCAAGTTTGCATTTTCTAATTCAGCCTTAAGGGCACAAATTTTTGCCTCCTGTTCAGCAATTTTTCTGTTGTTTCTACATAACCTACACTGCCATGGAAGAGCCTTGTTACCCGTGTTTCCTCGCCGCTACATTTGCCCCAATGAAATCATAACTTACAGGCTACACAGAACACCCCGTCTTTCAAATTTCTACGGTAACCACCACATTTGTCACACTTGATTTGATAGACAAACTTAACACAAAAGCAGAGAATAAGTTGGCACAAGACCACAGTAGTTTCGTAACCTGTAGCGAGCTAATCCGTAAATAAACAGTAATGTACACAAACTTTTAAACTTACTTTCGAAAGTTTTAACTACCTAAACTCTGCATGACCAACACGAATTAATCTGACGTTGAAGCGATAACTCTAGTCAAAAACGAAAATCTACACTCGCTCGAAATTTACACAAAAAACGTAAACAGAACTAGTGACTACCTTTTACGAAATACTTCCTTTTCGGTCAGAAAAGCGAAACCTTCAATAGATAGCCTAGAGAATAAGTATATACACTAGTCTAAAATGTAATATTAACTAAACTTGCTCTTATTTCAATATTAATCACGTAACTTAGCCATAGCTTCGTATACGCGCATTTGTCTATCTCCATATATATAAAAAACAAATGCTATAAACTTAACTCCCGAAACCTCTCCAGGAGAACAAAGTGTCAACTGTAGACAACTTTAATATGTCCACTTATGAACCTGGACACTGACAACAGTGTGAAAAACTAATGGGATGTTTTTAACCAAAGGTGTTACACAAAATCTATGGGGGCCATTAATGAATGTGAAGCATAACACAAATGATAAAATTTTTAATTTTACAGATTATGAAATCATAAACTTAATTAAGATAAACCATCTGAAATGGGCCAGCCATCTTTTTCCCGCAGAACATGGGAAGCCAACTAAAACAGCACTGCTACTATACCCAGTGGGACAAAGAAGCAGGAGAAGAGCAAAACTTTGATGACATACAAGAAGATCTAAAAATTCCTGGTGTCAGAACAGAGATGCAAGACGTTGGACAGGGATGAGCGGAATGTTGTCCTAGAGCAGGCTAAGGTCCATCAAGGGCTGTAGAGCCTTGAAGAAGAAAAAGAACAACAAGTATTGAAAGAGAGAGAAAAGTAGCACAAATTGATTTTTTTAGTCTGAAAATTATATTAATGTTTTATATTTGGTGTGACAGATCTTTTTCTGAAGATTTAAGTTAGCATTTTGATTTTTTAAAAAATAAGTGATGTTTAGAATGAACTCAAAAACTGCAATTATGGGTCCGCATCATCTGGAGAAGCATGCTTGGATAGCCAAAGTTACTGAGGTGATTTCCTGTGACAAGCAGGAAATCCAGGTTTGAGTCTCACTCTGGCAGGGCTGGCTCTAGGGGGATGGCTAACTGTGCCACATCCAGAGCAGTGGGTTTCTGGGCATGACAAGATCTTAAATTTTAATATGGTTCCAAAAGGATGAATAAAACAAGACAGTGAAGGATTTGTAAATATAAATAATTCATAAAATTCAGTGTCTTACAGGAAATTGTCAGTGTCATTGTGAAATAGATGAGATCTGGAGTTGATCACATTGGTTACGTCTTTCAAAATAGCAAAGATTGCAGCTGGCAATGTTGGCTGTTTCTACCATGTATCTACACAACACTTGAAATGTACCCGCAGCAGCTTGAAAGGCCCTACAGAGGTGAAAAACTTCATAATAAAGAAACAAAGATAAATGACAGCAAATGATGGTCTAACAATTCCTTAAATACTCATAGGGGTATCGCTGAGAAAAACGCTCATTAATATATAGAGAAAGAATAAGTAAACTATGCACTGCCCATCATATGTCATAGTCTTTCGAACCCACATGTTGTGATTAAGCGGCTTTTCCATGTGGAAAGATGTATGGCATCCTCCCACCACCACACACTACTCTCTCGCCTTTGGATCTACCATTAATACCATTTATATAGTTCTTCTTTTTAAGTTTTCCCTCAATGATTTTTTTCTTTCCTCAGTGTTAAAGCCATAATCAATAGATACTGATATGTAAGTTAATACGGTAAAAACCTCTCGAACCTTGTTTTAGAGCTGAAGTAACTAAAATGCACAAAGTGTTTGTTCAGTTACTTTTCACAACAATAAATGGAAGTACTTTCTAAACTGCTTGTTGTGTGCCATAAATCTTGGTCATGGCATGTCATAACTGACCATACGCAATTTTTCTTTACGTACTATGGACACATCAAATAGGCACTGCCAGTTTATACACTTTTTTCAACAGTTAAAGCATTTATGTGTAAGTCATTCACAGTCATGTGATCTTGCACTTTGTACAGTGGAAGTGATATTGATTCTGCCGACAAGTGTACTCAGCTATGCTAGTTGCAACAGTTCTCAAACTTCATGCTCCACTCCGCTCAGAGAATGAAAAAAAAAGTGAACAGATTTTAGTAAACACACTGCGAGTGACAAAACTTAATTTTGGTTGTGTAAATCATTTTGGAGCGGACTCAAAACAGAAGAATGGAAAAACTGATAGAAGCAGACATAGGGGAAGGTCAGTTTGCATTCCAGAGGAATGTAGCAACATGCAAGGCAATATTGATCCTACAATTTAACTTAGAAGATAGGTTAAGGAAGGGCAAATCTACATTTATAGCATTTGTGGACTTTGAGAAGGCTTTTAACAATGTTGATTGGAAATTCTGGAGGTAGCAGGAGTGACATACAGGACGTGGTTCAAATGCCTCTGAGCACTATGGGACTTTACATCTGAGGTCACCAGTCCCCCTAGAACTTAGAACTCTTAAACCTAACTAACCTAAGGACATCACAACACATCCATGCCCGAGGCAGGATTCGAACCTGCGACTGTTGCAGTCACGCGGTTCCGGACTGGGGCGCCTAGTACCGCTGGCCAACAGGAAGTGGAAGGCTATTTAAAACTATTACAGAAATGCCGCAGTTTTGTTGGGATGGGATTTCTTTTTCTCTCAATAAAATAAAAGTAGTTTTGAAGCTTTCTGATCAAATTCTTCACCTGATGATGAAAACAGACATTTCATGGTTGCAAGAAGGCACATGTCGGGGGGGAGGGGGGGGGGGGGATGGTGATGGCCCCTAGCTCTCAAGGAAAGGTAAAATATAGTGTAGCCAGGAGTTTTTCTTTTTAGAAAATGATTTAAAAGTTAGTATTACATAGGCTTTTAACAGTATCATAACTGAAACTTTCTTATGGCAACTTACAAGTCACCACTCCTCTTCCAAAATATTAAAAATAGTCCATAATGACAGATCTGCTCCCACAAAAAAAAAAATGTATATATATATATATATATATATATATAAAATAATTTTATACGTGCTCTTGCAGGGTTGCACTAGAGAATTGTGTTTGGGGAGGGGGGGGGGCAGGGGGTGTCACTTTAATACTGTCTGAGTGATGACAATCTTGAAAAATCTCATCATATAACTGTGGTATTTATTGTCCTCTACTTTTATGAAAATATTAATAAATACCATGTACTGAGCTTTGTTTAGGTTTATTTGCAGTGTAAGTAAGCTACAAATTGAAAATGAAAATAGAAAAAGACTGTTTCTGCATAGGACTCATCCCTACTATTCTTGCATCACAGTTCTGAACTCTTTAGGCAGTGTGAGAGCTGCACTAACATAAATGGCTCACAGCCTGCCTGACCTGAACCAAAAATGCTATTTTTCCTAAACCCTTGGGTCATCTGGAGCTCCCACTTCTTTCACTTTCATTTCTGGCTGAGCTGTGTGTATACAATAAATTTTGACAAAATCAATGATGATGAGTAGGCATAATCACCATGACAGTACTCTACAGTAGCTAATATATGAATACACTTTTTATTTTGATTTTACTTTTATAATACATCATTTTAACTTCCTGGTAGAGGGTTCACTGACTCACTTTCAGATTGTTTCACTACTGTTCCACTCCTGAACAGCAGTGGGAAAACAAACACATAAATCTTTTTGTGAGAGCTCTTTTTTGTTATTTTATTATGGTGATCATTTCTCTCTGTGCAGAATGTTGTCAACAAAACATTTTTGCATTCAGAAAAAGTCAGTGCCTGAAATTTTGTGAAAAGATCTTGCTGCAATGAAAAATGCCTTTGTCTTAATGATTGCCACCCCAATTTACATATCATATCTGTGACACTCCCTCCCTTGTTTCGCAATAACACTAACGAGCTGCACTTCTTTGAACTTTTTTGATGTCCTCCATTACTTGTACCTGGTCTATAGCCCATACTGCACAGCAGTATGCCATAAGAGGGTGGATAAGCATAGTGCAGGCAGTCTCTAGCAGACCTGTTGCATCCTCTTAAATATTCTGCCAATAAAACACTCTTTGATTCACCTTTCCCACAATATTTTCAGTTGTTTGTAATTGTAGTACCTAGGTATTTAGCTGAATTGATGGCCTTTAGATATGTGTGATTTATTGTGTAACAGATTCCTTTTAGTATTTGTACTCATGGGTATTATTTATTTACAGTAAATTTCCACGTTTTGCACCATAAAGATATATTATCTAAATCATTTTGCGATTGGTTTTGGTCTTATGATGACTCTGCTAGATGGTAAATGACAATATCTGCAAACAAACTAAGAGGGCTGCTCTGATTGTCTCCTAAATCATTTAGAAACAGCAGAGAGGGCCTATAAAACTTCCGTTGGGAATACCAGATACCTATCACTTCTGATTTACTTGATGACTTACCATTGATTACTACAAACTGTGACATTCCTGACAAGAAATCACGAGTCCAGTTGCACAGCTGAGATGATACTCCATAGACACACAATTGGATTAGAAGCTGCTCATGAGAAACTGTGTCAAAGGCCTTATGGAAATCTAGAAATATGGAATCAAGTTGAGATCCCCTGTAGACAGCAATCATTTCTTCATGTGAATAAAGAGCTAGTTGTGCTTCATTAGAATGATATTTTCTGAATACAGCTAAATGTCAACAAATCATTTTCTTCATGCTAATTCATACTGTTCGAACACAGCATCTGCAAATCCTACTGAAAATTGATGTAAGTGATATGGGTCTGTAATTCAGTAGATAACTGCTGTTTCCTTTTTGAAGTGTTGATCGTACTGTGCAACTGACCAGTCTTTAGGTACAGATCTTTTGTTCAGCAAGTGGTTGTATATAATTGCTATGTATGGGGTTATTATATCAGCATACTCTGGAGAAAAACTAATTGATATACAATCTGTACCTATGTTTTTGTTCTGAATTTGAAAGTGATCTAATATATAAAACATAATTTAGACTGTTTTGATCATAAACTATGTACAACGCATATGGTAACCTGTTTGAATCCTGGTGATGGTAGATATTTTCATCATCACAATTTGGCTGGTACGGGGGTATGTTACTGTTCACATGAAACGGGCCGTGCCCCTTCAAAGGAACCATCCCAACATTTGCATGAAGCGATTTACGGACATCACTAAAAACCTAAATCAGGATGGCTGGACATGGGTTTGAACCATTGCCCTCCCAAATGCGAGTCCAGTGTGCTAACTGCTGTGTCACGTCACCTGTCTCTACCTTCATGTGTGCATAAGCATAAATAATCAGCGTGTTAAAGGTTTCACGTCAAAGGTTGTTTCACATCAATCACTGATATAGTCCACCTTCAGTTTGAATGTCATCTAAAAAGTTTGTTCACTACTTGCAATCATGGCAAAAAACCCAAAGTCACCATTTCCTGTAGGACACAATATTTATCGATGACATAGGGACAAAGCTTAAAGTAATTAGGTGGCTACACAAACATCCTCCAATATGGGACATTCAAAATGTTCTTCCTACAGTATTTGGAGAAGGTACAAAGAAGAAGAGGCAGTCTTCTTCGCTTGACTCAACTACTCAGAAAATTTGAATTTGTCTGAAAGATCTGGGGTTCTTGTACAATTCATTAGCTGCATAATTTCCAGAATTTTGCAAATTAACATCAATGGACTTACAGTGGGTTGAATTACTAAACTACAAATGCAGCGTATGTGATGGGAGAAATAATAAAATCAACCATAGGCTGAATTTAAACCATACCCCTAAAGGTTCTAGTGTTGACTGCATTGTGAGAATAACTACAAAGAGTGCTGCCAATAACAGACGAACATTTTGGATTCACACCAATTCAGCTGTATCAGCTGTTAGAGGTTGTTGATTTTTATCTCATAAAGAACGAGATTTGAATGTTCCCAGAACAAATTAGTTGTCACTTAGTATTCTGTCTTGCTTTGGGTGCCTTTCACAGCTGCTGAGCTCTTGAGGGCTTTCCCACATTTTGTTTCTCCACTTTCTATGTAAAATATGGTTCAGAAAAACACCACACATGTTGTCAGGCATTGCTCACATTTTTGAGAAGATCCCAGTCAGCACAGCAACACTAACAGTGCCTGAAATATGACACTCGCAGCATGTTTCCATTGCAACTCACTTAACTTTGCCTCTACCAACTCTTAACCTAAGAAAGAAGTGTTGTCAAATTACTTTACTGCGTAATTCAAATTGAGCAGACAAAAATATTACAGCTTAAACACACATCAATCACTGTGCTATGACTCTCCTTTGATAATGCTAGAGTTTTTGGTTGGTTGGTTTAAAGGCGGGAGAAGGGACCAAACTATTAGGTCATCGGTCCCTTGTTCCTAATAAAACAATGCCACAAGGGCGAGAACAAAACTGACAAAACATATAACGCAAAACGGAAAGAAAGGAAAAGCCATGAGATTGAAGGGAAGGCAACAAACACTAAAAGGAACAAAAGAGGACAAGAAAACAACAGAGACACGTTAGAAGCAGAAGAGAGTAAACCATGAAAGCAGATTGCAGTGGCTGGCCAACCACGAGAATACAAAAGAGAAAGCCAGCCACTCTGCAATTTATTGAAACATTCACCCCAAAAAGCACTAGAGTGAAAGACACAAAGGGACAAAGGACATACGCTATACAGAAGTATAAAACCCACTCTTACAGATAAAACGTAAAACTAAAGCTGCTGTGTAGGCACTGTTGCCCAACACCGAAGGCAGGGTGCTGGGAAAGTTAAGTCTCCCGCAGAGTGGCTAAAAGTGGACAGTCCAGCAAGAGGTGGACGACTGTCATTTGGGAGCCACAGTGACACTGAGGTGGGTCCTCACGACAGATTAGACCATGTGTTAGCCACATATGGCCAATGCGGAGCCGGCAGACGACAACTGATTCCCTGTGAGAGGCCTGCATGGAAGACCTCCACACCTTCATAGTCTCCTTAATGACATGCAGTTTGTTGTGCATACTGTTATGCCATTCCATCTCCCAAAGCTGGAAAACCCTGCAGTGCAAGACAGAATGCAAGTCAGCTTAGGCATCTTCGACCTCCAGAAGCTGTTTCTGCGTCGCCTGTTTGGCCAGCCTGTTGGCAAGTTCGTTGCCGGGGATTCCATGTCCTGGGGTCCACACAAACACCATGGAACGGTGGGACTGTTCCAGGGCATAGACAGACTCCTGAATGGAAGCTACCAGAGGGTGGCGAGGGTAGCACTGGTTGATAGCTTGTAGGCTGCTCAATGAGTCAGTACACAGGATAAATGACTCGTCAGGGCATGAGCGGATGTACTCAAGAGCACGAGATATTGCCGCCAGCTCTGCAGCCAACTGGCATGGAGTGCTGCTCAATATGTCCTCCATGAACACATGTAAAGCCTACGTGACCGTCAGCCATTGAGCCGTTGGTGTAAACCGCTTCAGAGCCCCGGAACACATCAAGAATCGAGAGGAAGGGCCATGCAAAAGGTCCAGATGAAGCTGTGGCTAAGGCATACACCATGGAGGTGTACGTGAACAGACCGTAAGTAGAGGTGTTCACAAACGGAAGGACTCCAGTTCGGAGAGAAAGGATCGCACGCAAACCGCAATCGTTAGCCCCGATCTGGGCCGCCGATGCAGGAGATGGACTGCCGCGGGCAGGAAAAGGAGATGGTAATTCGGGTGCTCAGGAGAACTATGAATGTGTGCTGCGTAACTGGCGAGCAGTTGCGCACATCTGATCTGCAGCAAAGGGACACCAGCATCCACCAGTACGCTGTCACTGGACTCGTCCTAAAAGCTCCTGTCACTATTCGAACCCCACAGTGGTGCACAAGGTCTAGTAAATGCAATGCTGAACACACTGCCGAATCATAAACCACACTCCTATAGTCAATTCGGGATTGGACAAGGGCTCTGTAGAGCTGCTGCAGTGTACAGCAATCTGCACCCCAACTAGCGTTGCTCAGGCAACAGAGGGCATTGAGGTGCTGCCAGCAGTTCCACTTAAGCTGACGAAGATGAGGAAGCCAAGTCAATCAGGCGTCAAAAACCAGTCCTAAGAATCGATATGTCTCCACTACAGTGAGCGGATCATCATTAAGGTAAAGTGCGGCTTCCGGATGAAGGGTAATGACTGACAGAAGTGCACGACACGACTTTGCGGCTGAAAACTGGAAGCCATGGGCTAGAACCCACAAATGCGTTTTGGATGGCTCCCTGGAGGTGTTGCTCAACTACACTCCTGGAAATGGAAAAAAGAACACATTGACACCGGTGTGTCAGACCCACCATACTTGCTCCGGACACTGCGAGAGGGCTGTACAAGCAATGATCACACGCACGGCACAGCGGACACACCAGGAACCGCGGTGTCGGCCGTCGAATGGCGCTAGCTGCGCAGCATTTGTGCACCACCGCCGTCAGTGTCAGCCAGTTTGCCGTGGCATACGGAGCTCCATCGCAGTCTTTAACACTGGTAGCATGCCGCGACAGCGTGGACGTGAACCGTATGTGCAGTTGACGGACTTTGAGCGAGGGCGTATAGTGGGCATGCGGGAGGCCAGGTGGACGTACCACCGAATTGCTCAACACGTGGGGCGTGAGGTCTCCACAGTACATCGATGTTGTCGCCAGTGGTCGGCGGAAGGTGCACGTGCCCGTTGACCTGGGACCGGACCGCAGCGACGCACGGATGCACGCCAAGACCGTAGGATCCTACGCAGTGCCATAGAGGACCGCACCGCCATTTCCCAGCAAATTAGGGACACTGTTGCTCCTGGGGTATCGGCGAGGACCATTCGCAACCGTCTCCATGAAGCTGGGCTACGGTCCCGCACACCGTTAGGCCGTCTTCCGCTCACGCCCCAACATCATGCAGCCCGCCTCCAGTGGTGTCGCGACAGGCGTGAATGGAGGGACGAATGGAGACGTGTCGTCTTCAGCGATGAGTCGCTTCTGCCTTGGTGCCAATGATGGTCGTATGCGTGTTTGGCGCCGTGCAGGTGAGCGCCACAATCAGGACTGCATACGACCGAGGCACACACGGCCAACACCCGGCATCATGGTGTGGGAAGCGATCTCCTACACTGGCCGTACACCACTGGTGATCGTCGAGGGGACACTGAATAGTGCACGGTACATCCAAACCGTCATCGAACCCATCGTTCTACCATTCCTAGACCGGCAAGGGAACTTGCTGTTCCAACAGGACAATGCATGTCCGCATGTATCCCGTGCCACCCAACGTGCTCTAGAAGGTGTAAGTCAACTACCCTGGCCAGCAAGATCTCCGGATCTGTCCCCCATTGAGCATGTTTGGGACTGGATGAAGCGTCGTCTCACGCGGTCTGCACGTCCAGCACGAACGCTGGTCCAACTGAGGCGCCAGGTGGAAATGGCATGGCAAGCCGTAACACAGGACTACATCCAGCATCTCTACGATCGTCTCCATGGGAGAATAGCAGCCTGCATTGCTGCGAAAGGTGGATATACACTGTACTAGTGCCGACATTGTGCATGCTCTCTTGCCTGTGTCTATGTGCCTGTGGTTCTGTCAGTGTGATCATGTGATGTATCTGACCCCAGGAATGTGTCAATAAAGTTTCCCCTTCCTGGGACAATGAATTCACGGTGTTCTTATTTCAATTTCCAAGAGTGTACAACAGTACTGGAGCAGCAGTACGAAATGCAGAAGTTGTCTGCATAAAGAGAAGGTGAGACGGAGTGCCTGACAGCTGCTGCTACACCATTTATGGCCACTAAAAATAGAGAGAAACTCAATAAAGAGCCCTGCGGGACTCCTTTCTCCTGGATATGGATGGAACTATGGGAGCCACCAACTTGGACACGGAAAGTACGGAGCGACAGGAAGTTTTGGATAAAAATCGGGAGTGGTCCCCAGAGACACCATTCATACAAAGTGGCAATAATATGATGTCACCAAGTCGTGTCATATTCTTTATGTAAGTCAAAAAAGACAGCAATCAGGTGTTGGTGGAAAAGGCTGTTCGGATGGCAGACTCACTGGACACAAGATTATCAGTGGTAGAGCAACCCTGGTGGAAGCTGTCCTGACATGGGCCAGCAAGCCACGTGACTCCAGGACCCAACCCAACCCAACCACCGACATACCATATGTTCCAGCAGCTTACAAAAAACGTTGGTGAGGCTGATGGGCCAATAGCTATCCACATCAAGTGAGTTTTTACCAGGTTTGAGCACCGGAACGATGGTGCTCTCCTGCCATTGCGATGAAAGACGCCATCGCACCAGAGTCTGTTGATGATGACAAGATGTCACTTGTAGTCAGATGAGAGATATTTAATCATCTGGCTGTGGATGCGATCACACCCAGGAGTTGTGTTGGGGTAATGTGCAACGGCACTCATAAGCTCCCACTCTGTAAATGGGCGTTATAGGATTCACTGCAACATGTAATGAATGAGAGGACATTACCTTCCAGCCACCGTTTGGGTGTGCGAAAGGCTGGGACATAATTCTCTGACACAGAGGCTTGACCAAAGTGCTCAGCTAAGTGCTTGGCAATCGTGTTTGCATCGGTACAAAACTCACCATTTATGGTAACACCGGGGACAGCTGTTGGGGCCTGGTACCCAAAAAGCTGTTTGATCTTTGCCCAGACTTGGGAAGGTGACATGTGGCTCCTCCTTCCATTGTTTGATAAGGAAGTGAACACGGGCACGGAGCCGCTTAAAGGATATGAGGTGCTCCAGGGAAGGGTGCCACTAACGCCGCTGTAGAGCTCGCCAACGCTCCTTAATTACTTCAGCGACTTCCGGAGACCACCAAGGTCGGGCACCCTAAAGAGCGAGGGATCGTGTTTTCTGCCGAAGAAACAATTGTGCTAGTCACCTGCTCAACCATCACATCGATGTTACTGTGTGGGGGAGATTCAGTGGTGATAGCAGAGGTGAAAGTTCCCCAGTCTGCCTTGTTCAAAGCCCATCTGGGCAGGCATCCATGTGCCTGATGCAGGGACAGTGACAGGAAGATGGGGAAGTGGTTACTACCACACAGGTCATCATGTGGTCTCCAGTGGATAGATGGGAGAAGTCCTGGGCTGCAAATTGATAAATCAGAGGCCGAGTAACTACAATGAGCCACACTGAAATGTGTGGCAGCCCCAGAATTTAAGAGATAGAGGTCGAACTGCGACAGTAAAGTTTCGACATCTCTGCCTCGGTCAGTAAGCATGGTACCATCCCACAAGGGGTTATGGGTATTAAAATCTCCCAGAAGTAGGAAAGGTTTAGGGAGTTGATCAACCAGTGCAGCTAATACATTCAGGGGTACTGCACCATCTGGAGGAAGATATACATTGCAGACAATTAGTTCCTGCGTTGTCCTTTTTCTGACAGCCACAGCTTCAAGAGGGTTTTGAAGGGGCACATGTTCACTACAGACTGAGTTTAGGACATAAACGCAAACTCCACCTGACACTCGATTATAGTCGCAACGGTTCCTGTAATATCCCTTATAGCCGTGGAGGGCAGGGTTCCGCATTGCTGGGAACAAGGTTTCCTGGAGGGCAATGCAGATAGCAGGTGTCACCTGCTGCCACCAATTTATTGCCTGAGCAGTCTATATCCATTGTGTCTGAGGGTCTGGCGAGATTTAGGTCCTCAGTGGACGCCAAAAACTCCACCCCATTCTCAGCCGCAGAGCTTGGAGGCAGCAATGGTGTGGGTGCCACCATAATTTCCTTGGTTTTAGGGGTTTTCTTTATGGATTTCTCTCGCTGCTCCTTGGGTTTCCCTGGCTGGGAGGACTTCACTGGCTCAGACTTATGCTTCTCCGGCTTAGAAGTCGGGACAGATGTCCCCAATGGTTGGGGGGGGGGGGGGTATTGCTCCCGAAGAAGGTGGTGCTGGAGCAACAGGGAGGTAAATGCCCCCCCACCATCAAGGGGGCAGGTGTAGTCTTCCGGCTCTGAGAGGTGACCTGGGTTGGCGGAGCTGATGGTGCCAGAACTACTGTTGTGGTGGCGTAAGATGATGTCATACACGCAGGATGCAGGTGTTCAAGTTTTCTCTTAGCCTCAGTGTAGGTCAGTCGGTCCAGGGTCTTGTAGTCCATGATTTTCCTTTCTTTCTGGAGAATCCTGGAGTCAGGCAAGCAAGGCGAATGGTGCTATGGTGCTCTCCGCAATTGACACATATGGGAGGTGGGGCACATTGAGTAGTGGGATGTGATGGGCGTCCGCAATCTCGGCATGTGACACTGAAAGTACAGCGGGAAGACATATGACCGAACTTCCAGCACTTAAAGCACTGGATCGGGGGAGCGATATAGGGCTTCACATCACACCGGTAGACCACTACCTTGATCATCTTGGGCAATGTATCACCCTCAAAGGCCAAGATGAAGGCACCGGTAGCAACCTGATTATCCTCTGGACCCCAGTGGACACACCTGACGAAATGTACACCTCGTCGCTCTAAACTGGCGTGGTGCAGCTCATTGTCGGACTGCAAAAGAAGGTCTCTGTGAAATGTGATACCCTGGACCATATTTAAGCTCTTATGGAGCGTGATGGTTACAGAAACATCCCCCACCTTGTCACAAGCGAGTAACTCCTGTGACTGGGCAGAGGATGCTGTTTTGATCAAGACTGGCCCAGATCTCATTTTGGACAAGCACTCCACCTCCCTAAACTTGTCCTCTAAATACTCGACAAAAAACTGAGGCTTCGTCAGGAAAGATTCCCCATTAGCTCTCGAACATACCAGCGACCAGGGCGAATAAGATCCGCTGCCATCCTTAGCCTGATGTTCCTCCCATGGTGTAGCCGGGGAGGGGAGGGGGGGGGGGTGAATGATTTGGGGCCCTACTTCTGTGCATTGAATTGAGCTCGTGATCTCTTAGAGACTGCTGGTGTTTCACCACCAGCAAGAGATGACGGACTACGCTTCATCACGTGTCATCCGTGCTGATGCCACCCACTCCGACCAGGGCCTCTCCCCACGGGCACCACCCACCCACAGCAAAGGCCACCTGGTAGGATGGCCATTTCTGGGAGTCCCGATGCCCCAGGCGGATGGGCATCTACCCCTTGGCATACATGGGGAGTTAATGGTGCAGGCATCAGCAGAGGGATCCCTGTGTGGTCAGGGGGCTACAACCAACAGGGTACATGGCAGCCCCACCACAACGGATGGGCTACCATGCTGAATACCAGATGCAAAGAAATCCACGGTCATCGTCAATGCAGAAATCGACACTGCATAGTGCATGGTGGAAAACGCACCCAAGAAGGTGTCCCAGCCAAGAGATGGAGAATGCACAGGACTGCAATGTGACGACGAGAAGGGGGGCTAAAGATCTCAATGCAAGATGGACATGATGCACCTTTTAAGTCGCTCTTCTCCAATTGGCTCGCTCTTCGTGGAAAATTTGAAGAATGATTGTCAAACTATATTATTCTTGAAGAGGTCACTATCGAATACATTTAAAGAATATTTCCTTTTTTTCTGAAGCCAAGCAGGTGAAAAAGGTCAAATTATATTTTTTAAGCTATGAATAAAGGAGATCAATATTTAGAGGTTTCTATGATACATAAAATATCATAGGTTTCATTGAAAATATTCCATTTATTACTTCTTGTTTATATGTACATTATTGCTCTTTTTCTGTTTCAGCACTGATTTAAAGTACACACACATACCCGTAAGCTCATTCTCATTAATATTAAACTTTAAAACTGATGGTGGTTGCTTAACCAGAGTATTTTCTCAAACTTCAATAAATTTCTTCGCTAACTGAATCAAACAGCCGGAAGTTCCATGGGACTGGGAGAAGGCCCAGGTCATAGCAATCTATAAAAAGGGTAGAAAATCAGATGCACATAATTACTGGCGAATTTCACTTACATCGATTTGTTGTAGAATCATGGAACATATTTTGTATTCAGACATAATGACCTTTCTAGACTCTGAGAAGCTCATCTGCAGAAACCAGCATGGTTTTAGGAAACAGCAGTCATACGAGACACAGCTGACCCTGTATGTGCATGAAATACAACAGGCTCTAGATACCGGCTCCCAGGTTGATTCCACATTCCTTGACTTTCGAAAGGCGTTCGACTCAGTTCCGCACTATTGCTTGCTCCAAAAAGTGCACGTTTACAGTCTATCTGATGATATATGTGGTTGGATAGAAAGCTTTCTAACAGAGAGCAGTATGTCTTCCTGAATGGGGAAACGTCAACAGAAACAGGCATAACATCAGGTGTGCCCCAGGGCAGCGTAATAGGTCCGCTGCTTTTTACGATTTACATAAACGATCTAGTTGATGGTATTGACAGCGGCATTAGACTGTTTGCCGATGATGCTGTAGTCCACAGGAAAGTAGTATCACACGAAAGTTGTACACAAATCAATGAGGATTTGCAGAAAATAAATGCTTGGCATAATGGCTGGCAGTTATCTCTCAATATTAGTAAGTGTAACCTACAGCATATAACAAAAGCTACAATCCCCATTAACGTAGGAGTACAAAATAAATGCCCTGTCTTTGGAAGTGTTAACATCCATCAAGTATCTGGGTCTGACTAGTTGAAATGATCTCAAATTGAACAATCAGATTACAAAAGTAACGGATAAGGCAAACTCTAGATTGCTGTTTATTGGTAGAATCCTGAAGCGATGCAGTCCTTCAACAAAGGAAATTGCTTACAATACTTTAGTTTGTCCAGTCTTAGAGTATTGTTCATGTGTATGGGACCCTCACCAGTTGTGTCTGATTCAAGAGATTGAGAAGGTCCAAAGAAGATTGGCAAGATTCATTACTGGTACAGTTAGCCATCGCAAGAGCGTTACAAATCTCATAGAAAGTTTGAAGTGGGACACACTTGCAGACAGATGACGCGCTAAATGGAAGAGGCTGCTCACTAAATTCCAAAAACCAATCTTCACTGAGGATGTGAAGCATATATTATTACCCCCAACTTTCATAGTGCGCAATGTTCACCATTCGAAGATAAGGGAAATTAGAGCTCGTACTGAGGCATTCATTCAGTCATTTTTCCCTCGCATGATCCCATGATCCACGAGTGGAACAGAGAGAGAGAGAGAGAGAGAGAGAGAGAGAGAGAGAGAGAGAGAGAGAGAGAGAAGGGGGGGGGGAGGGGCATGACTTTTGGTGCGCGAATAGCACCCTTTGCCACACACCGCTTGGTGGCTAGTGGGATATGTATAATGTAGAAATAGTGTTTTTTTTTATCTAAACACTAATTTTCTCCTGACTTTTTCCTGGTTTCTGCATTATTCAACTGTAAACAGCTCTAGACTTTTTTCCCCTTCAGTACTATCTAACTGCTTGTGGGCTACCTGCAATACAATGAGCTCCAGCACTTTCCAACTAAAACACAAGATTCAAGACCTTGTGGGTTTTATAATGTACTTCAGCATTAAAATAATGTACAGTAAATACTGAACACTGAATGTCCACAAAATATGTCACGTGTATTCATCTCAGTTAACTCTGACAGTCTCCACAAAAAGTTCAGTTGGTCCCACTAATTTCAAAGTGCTGCTATGTACTAGTTGTAACACACGAAGCAAGGAAGAGCAGCTGAAATACCAGCTAAAAGAAGATATTTTGAAAACTATCTGATCTTAAAACTAAATTTGCCACAATATGATTGAATCTAATCATACTTAGATTAATTTATGAGATTTAACTTACTTTTATTGTGTGCTATTGTTTGGTACAAGAGAATATTAATTTACGATAAGCTAAGTCACTGTTGCTTGCACTTTTACTGGCAATGAGCTGCAGCCAAACGGGTCGTTTCTCTCCATGGATACCACCCCTCCCCCCTCCCCCTCCCCCTCCCCTCCCCTTCCCTTCCCTTCCCTTCCCTTCCAACCAACCTTTATTACACCGCAAATGTTACAAAACACAAGTGCATTTCAGCTTAGTGAATATTTCTGAATGCAACACATAAGAACTCACGATTTCTGCTCCACTCAGTTGAGAGACTGCTGCTAAATGACAAGAGATTTAAATTCTCAAATTTTGATGGGATAAATATACTAAAAAGCAAAACTATAATATACGTACTACAGATATGTAGATCCAATATTACACACAGGGAGAAACACGTTGTGCTGTTACAGCAATAATATATAAATTAAATACAATAGGGTATTGCTTAGTGTTCATTTATCACTGTCTGAAGGTGCCTCACACCTTGCCAAACTACTGAAGAAGCAATTTGTGAATCTGTCACATCAGAGGAAACTTTTCTTAAAGCAACAGAGCAGCTTATCGTTTCAGAACAGCTTATGCTTGTTTGCATCAAGTTGTCTATTTATGTAGTTATATAAGACAGTATATGCACCAGGACAAACTTGCATATTGATTTACTTTTACATGCATGCGCTACTTCTACTCTCCCCCCCCCCCCCCCCCCCCCCCCTCCGGGAGAGAGGGGGAGGGAAAGAGATTCATTTTCCTTACAACACTCTACATGCTAGTAGTGATGGGTCACAATAAACTGAGTTATTCGTCAATGGTGAAATGTAGCACATTTCTTTTTCACACAATGGAACTGCCTCTTTTGAGTAATAACCAATGCATAAAATTCTCTCCAGCATGTATTAAAAAGGATGAAGTTGTTACGAGTGCAGCTGGTTTGCATGCTTCAAATGAAAATTTGTTAAACTTTGTCATCTGTGCTGGCACATTGAGAATGGAATGGTATTTCTTTTAAGATTGTAAGCACTATAGTATTTTTGTTTGGTAAGGTTTTCATTTAATACACAACCTAAATCTCACACAACTACACCATGATATAGTCCAGTTTTATGTATTTATCGATGAGCAAAAAACACTTTTGAATCTCATCAGCAGCCAGTGAAGATTCAAAATAATATCATAGAATTTATCTCTAATGATACCTATTCTCACCAACTACTATGCATGTCTTTCCATCCAGAACATTACAATTTTCAAGCCGCACCTGAACTTGCAGTGACAGTACACTAACACGTGTAACTCTTGTTCTGCAGCTGTTTTGTTCATCAGAGTAAAAAAAAAAAAAAAAAAAAAAAAAAAAAAAAAAAAAAAAAAAAAAAAATTTACATAGGAATCACGTGAAAAATTGGTCTACATAATATCAAGCGTTCATTTGCTGCCTATGAGGTAGACTTAATTTAAGCGACATAACAAATTCCTCTGCAATTGCAGCCACACTGTGAGAATCACTTCAGATTTACAACAAACAAATGAGACAACAAACAATAAAAATTTTAACAAACTATATAACAAATGTTCATCATTTCACACGGAATTCAATAATTTATGCACGTCACACTGCTTATGTCCCCAGCTTCACCTAAAAAAGAAAGAAAAACATTGTAAGTACTTGTTACAAAAACACAACAAATCATGGTTTCATAAGCAATTAATTCACATTTTCTATGGCAGATAGATCCAATATAGTAGTACCTACAGTGAAACAGTTTGAAGAAATCTGATCCTCACACAGAAATCAATGATAACTGGCTGCACAGATAAATTACACTGTAAATAATAGCATGACATACATATACAAGTAGGGACAGTTAAGCAAAACAACAGGAAGGGAAATTTACTTAATATTTTGTCTAAGCATGCTTTACAAATTTTTGGGCAGATAAAACTGTGTGGCTTCACCAACTCTCAACCAACAATAGACCTCTGGCCACGCTTCTGATAAAGCTGTTGCCATAAACCACATTTCACATAACAGTGAATACAAATATTTAACAAATGTGGAAATAACCAGTCTCAGTGTTCTGTCATGTTCCCAGAAATAGATTTGCGTAGCATCACACACACCATGTGTTGCAATTGCATTATATATTGTTATTTACATGTTCGTTAACACTAAAGTGTCGTATTTGAAGGTTTTCATTTTTGTATTTGTGTACAACAAAAATATGATGTTTGACTGGTGCACCAAACCAGAGATCTCCCACACTGGATCATTTTTGTTAAAAACGGTTGTGCAAAAGTGTTGGGAAATGTGATGTCCACTTAAAAGGGCTTGATGACAGATTTATTGTAAGGGGGAAAAAGAATTTCCAGTGATTAAACTGGCAAGCCCAAAAAAACGTGATGAGGCAAATCCGTCAAGCAAAGGTGAAAAAAATTAAAAAGACAGATACTTGCACCTTCGAACTATGCTGCCAACTATTATGGCGACAGATTACTGCAAGTCTATGTTCGCAGGCCAAGGTACTTGTTTCAACCTGACAATGGCGACAGTCTCTGTCAAAGGTGACATGTCAAAATATTGTATGTAAACCTCAAATGGCATGTCTCTGCAGTGTGCATATTCTGAAGGGATACAAATAAATCCTTTCCGAATTTGGTAGAAAATCAACTTTCCATGCCAGCAAGAAAAACGGGCTTCGTCAAAAACTGATAACCAACAATTTTCTGCTTTTGCACTGAAGGCAGTTTTGGTCACATGTTACAATACAGATTCTGAACAGCTATTTCCACACTACAGTGTTGTGGTATCAGTCTCAGGGAGACCACAGCAGCCACTTGTGAAACTTTGCAGTCAGACAGTGCCAGCATGATGGTATAGTGTTCTGCAATGCAATGGTCTACCATACCGGTGGGCTGTGTTGCTACATGCTGTATTGTAAATCACGTTTACACTGTTGGCTACATGACTGGAAACAAGATCCTACTAACACACCCAGACACTCAGCCATGGCAAGTATATGAGGTCTGTTAAAAAAATTCTGGATCATTCATAATTTCATGTTTATGGTGTGTTGGACTGAAATGTGGTTTGCATTCCTGCAAACACCTGTGTTTAATGTGTAACTGCTGAAAGTTTCGTTGTTGTATGTCTGTTACTTATTGTTCAGTGCTGTAGGATAGAACATTGTGTTGCACAGTTTGCAAATTTCGAGATGGCAGAGTTAGAGCAGTAACATGTCTGCATTAAATTTTGCTTGAAACTCAAGAGAACCTTTACAGAGAGACACAAAATGATGCAGGAAACCTATAGTGATGAGTGCTTAAGCCATACTTAGTGTTATGAATGGTTCATCACATTTTGCAAATGGCTTGATGGGAAGTTAAAGATGACCCTTGTTCTGGACGCCCTTCAACATCTACCGACGATGCTGCCCTTCAACATCTACCAACAACACTCAAGTCAGGAACATCAATGAAACTGTGCACACCAATTGACGACTGACTGTCCAAGAGATTGCAGAAGAATGTAACATTTCAGTTGGATCATGTCATGAAATCCTGACAAAGCATCTTGAAATGCATCACATTGCAGCCAAGTTCGTGCCATGGCTCAGGAGTCAAGACCAGAAAGACCTTCACTTCACAATCTGTAGGAGCTTTCGGATTACGTAAATGAGAATGAGAGGCGATAAGACGTGGACCCATGGTTATGATGTTGAGACCAAGGTTCAGTCTTCACAATGGGTCATGAAAGGTTTTCAAGACCAAGGAAAGCTCGTCAGGTCAGATCAAATGTCAAAGTAATGTTGATAGTTTTCTTTGACTTTGAAAGATTATGAATTTGTCTCACAGGGACAAACTGTTACTCAATGGTACTACCGGGACATGTTGTGACACCTGTGAGAAAATATGAGAAGGAAACTGCTTGAAATATGGCGAGACAATTCATGGCTCTTGCATACAATAATGCACCCACACATTCATTCCTGTTGGTGTGTGACGATTGCTATCACTGTGCTGCCTCATCCTCTGTACTCTCCAGACTTGGTCACTGCAGACATTTTATTATTACCAAAGTTGAAAACCCCATTGAAAGGATGAAGATTTGCAACAATAGACAAGATAAAAGAAAATTTGCAGACAGCGCTTCGCATGATCCAAAAAGAGGCATACCAAGACTGCTTCCAGAAGTGGAAATGGTATTGGGAGCAGAGTATCAATTTTGGAGGAGAGCCTTTTGAAGGAGAACATTCATAATAAGTAAAAAGTAGATGTAGAATAATTTTTTGAACAGACCTCACGTACATGCTGCTGCCACCACCCTCCATCCACCGGCCAATTCTACCCTCCACCCACCGGCCAATTCTAACAGTAAAGTTCATGCAGGGTATGGTGCCAGATGTGCAGTGACTAATTTTCATCCAAGGCACTGAGTCAATTCATTCGTTTGTTCAGAAGGGAAGGCTGACACCATATACCTGCTTTCAACTGGTTGGCGGCGTGCTGCGATGAAAGAATGAAGGCACCTGCCCTGAATCTTTCTCGAACAGTTTCACAGACACTACTGGGTAAAAAAATTTGCATTACGTATAGCATTATATGTCAGCTTCATGATGATGTGCTCTTCACTTCATAAATGGTCATGGTTAGTGGAGTTTTTGCATTTAAGTAAGACACTGGGAGAATTTTGAAAATGTTTGCAATGGAAAATACACATCTTTACAATTCGGTGCATATTACATAATATGTTGCTGCATATGAAATTCAACTAACATACTGAAGTTTTCTTTTGACTTGGGTGGAGTCTCTATCTGCTATGAATCTCAAGAAAATCTATCTGATGTAGCACGCTCATTTGCAATCACGTGTGCCAGCAATAAAGACAGAATGAAATATCCACGACATTTCACATTTTTCATTAAAGATTTGTGATATCGAAGTGAGATTTTGGCAAATGATAGCACACAAAGAGGGGAGTATTTTGCCATATGGTCATTATGCAACACTTCATTATCTACTGTGCTATTCCACTAACTACAGACTTTTTCAATGAAAGAATGTAATTTTTAAGGACCATCAATAACTGGTGAAAAGAGAAATGCTGTGGGTTTTGGAACAACATAAGTTAAGATATTTCATGCGTATTTTTGTACTGAGGATGTGCTTTTTCATAAGCTATTGATCTTACTTTTCCTCAGTTCCTCACTTAATAAACTGCTATTTCAGAATTATCTTGAAACTGTGTCTCCACAACATTTAATGATCTGACATTGCATAACCTCCACTGTGTTTTGGTAAAAGAAGCAAATTTTAAGACAAAAGCCAGGTGAAAATAAATTGCTGCTTTTGCTGCATTTTCAGTGGCATTCTTTTTAATATTTACAAAAATAAATAAATAAAAATATAAATAAATAAAAAAAATTAGCATAGGCTTCAGTTTAGAAGGACACTTCCCTCCAGTGCTTGGTATTTCCCCTACAGCACCACCTGCCTGCCTGCAACCCTACCAGTATTGCTCTCTCCATGTGTGCCCTGCCAGTTGCACATCTGCCACCCACATTATTTTGCACGCACTCTAACTTCATTCCAATGACTGAGTCAGAGTTCTTGACTGGATTTGGTACTGGAAGTATCAACCCCACAGCCTCCTGCATACACAATTCTAGGGGCAGAAGTGGCCATCCAACAACAGTGGTGTCAGCGTAACAGTTGACATGGGCAAACGAACCATTGTGTAAATGTTGTCTACACCATTACTAAAGGTCGATATTAGCAGCTCATTTACAATGGCTGTGATATCGCTAATTATCTAGAAGGTTCTGGAAGCTAGCTACATGCCAATGGTCAGGAAATCCTAGATGGGCTGCATGTGCTTCTGAGGCATTGGAGTGAGTCAGTCAGTGGTTAGTGGTTGAGGACGACAGTCAGGCTGCAGCCCAGAAATGTGGACAGAAGTTAATTTTGAAATACAAGGGGCAGTGTGGTAAAGGGAAGTATCTAAGTAGTGTTCATGACTGAATATTCATGGAAAGAAATTTTGTGAAGCAAATGTGTATAATTGCAAGTTCTGAGCTGTCTGAAGATCATGGAGTGATGTGTGTGTGGCAGCCATTAGAAGTACATGGCAGTTGTGTTGAAATTTGGAAGAATTCTTGAACAATTTTGGGTGAAATAACTAAACTGCTGAAAAATGTGTACTGTGAAATAGTTGTGTAAAGGGGAGGTGGGGCAGGGGGTGCAGGAAGTGACTTCCATGACTAAGCAGACTGAGTGTTGGATTGAGACTGATGAGTGAACACAAACTTGTTGCAAGTGGGAAACAAAATTGTATTTGAGTGAGTTATTTCAAAACACTTATTCATTAAGTATAGTTTCCCTATACACAAAAAAATGCAGTGCAAAGGTTGGTTGAGGCCAGTGGTTGGCAAACCATGGCTCATGAGCCACATGCAGCTCTTTGGCGACTTCAATGTGGTTCTTTGACAAATCATCTCCGATTACAACTCCTGCCAAACTTTACGACCATGATGAGGTTCAAACTGATGTTATAGATGCGCTTATGCAGAGTGTTGGTTACTTTTGCACAGCAATCATTTTAAGTGTCTCTTTGACAGAAGATTATCAAAGAGTGTAGTGGTAGGAGCCAGACGGGTCAGAGAAAACGAGTGTGATTGACGAAATTATCTACACAGTGTATTAAACTTCTTGTATCTTCCAACTAGCTGTGAATCTAACAGGTATATCTGCTATCAATTTAGTAAGCTATATAACTGTGTGAGTTTTTATTTTTGTTTTTGAATATGACTCATATTTTAGGTGCTACGTGTAGGTAAAATGTCACATGATTCGAATTAGAATTACCCACTGGACCCTGTTTTTATTTTTTTATTTATTTTTAACTACTGCAGTATCAAAGATATGCATCCTCAGGAGTAGTATATAAAATTTACTTCCTATCTCTTGACATTGACTGCTCTGGGATCATTTTGTGACTCTTTTGGATATATTAAAATTATTTAATGATTTTAATTGAGGAAAGGCTTCTAAGATGTTCCAGAAAGCTAGCTCCCTTTTACGGCATTCAAATTTATCCAAGCACAACGACCACTTTTTTCATAAAAATCTCTCATACTGTAATAAACACAAAAGATGACAGTCTCCCATGTAACAACTTTTTGTCAAAGATTCATGCAGCCACTGTCTTCCCTACTACAGACCATGATATAAAACTCTCCAGCTGCGCATTAACAATGCATGTGTTTGCAAGCTGGATAATATATCTTGACAAACAAAACAAAATTATAATGACACTCTACCTGTTGTGTGCAACTAGTGTAAGATTGCGGTGAGTCAGTTACTATGTGGTAGGGAGTTCAGTGGTCAGCACTCCACATTTTATATTCACGTGCCAAGTACCAGTAAGCAAGGGACCAAATAGTGTCACTGAATGCTTGAACACATACCATATTCCAATTGATAAAATTTTTTCAGCTGCAACAGACTGGGCAAAAAGTATGACAGGACTGAGAAAGAGATTTGCTTCTCTTTTCACGGAAAAAGTTAGCCAAAATGTACTTGTTTATTGTTGCATCAGTCATCAAGAAGCACTCTGTGCCCGCACATTCCCAGAAGAAACTGAAAGTGTGATGGACCTAGTCATTAAGATGGTCTACACAATAATGGCTAAAACCAATAATGGCTAAAACTCTTTATCATCGGCAATTTAAGGAATGTTTGATTAAAATGGAGAGTGAATATGCGGATCTTCTGCTTTATAACGAGGTACATTGGCTTACAAGAGGATACATTCTACTGCTTTTCACTTCCTTCTTATCAGAAATTAAAGCATTTCTCCTACAAAAGGGAAATGAATATCCTGAATTAATATAAGGGCATTGGTTCCAAAAACTCTGTTTTATGGTAGACGTTACAGCCCATCTACATGAGCTGAATTGTAAACTACAATGGAATGGAAAAACAGTCTTTTCAATGTTAGAAGACATAACTTTATTTGAAAATATATTGTTTCTTTTGGCACAAGATTTGGAGAGAGGAATGTTAATTCATTTCCCAAGTCTGCTGAAATATTGGCAGGAAAATAACTTGCTAACCGACATTTCCTTTTACACAAGAACAATTTTAAACACGAGAAAAGCTTTCCTGCAGAGGTTTCAGGAGTTCAGGAATAGCAAAGTGTCATTAGCCACTCAGTGCTAAAGCAACAAAACAAAATTCCCCCGTTGATATTGAAACTGGCACTTTTGAAATGCAATTGCTACAGCTAAAAAACGAGGAATTATGGAGCTCCAAATCTGAGCTGCTTAATGCTGTTTTGGAACAATTAAAGAGAAAAAAATGGTGACCTTAGTTCACAGCACAAACGGTCTGGTTTGAAAGACCCAGAGAAGGCAGACATGGTAATTTCTAACACCTATTCCAGACTCATTGCATCAGTTAGAAGCAACTAGCATTTGTTGTTCTCTCATTTTTCAGTTCCACATATACATGTCAACAAGCTTTTTCAAGCACGAACCTCATAAAAAGTAAACTGAGAAATAGCGTTATTGACAAGACTCTGGAATCCTTCCTGAAGTTAACAAACAAACAAAGCGGACCAAGTCAAAACTTCCACAGAAATGAAAGGCCACTGTTTGCGTGAAATATGCATTATCATATATTGTCTACAGCATTTTATTTGACAATAAATAGCATCATCATTAATTGTGATCTCTATATTTATTTGCTGTTAGTACTACCAGCGGACTCCTAAAAGCACAGCTTTAGAAAATAAGTGTGGCTCTAAGAAAATTTTTTAACCACTTACTACTGGAATTTTGCTCTTTTTGACAAATGGCATTGCTGACCACTGGTTTAGGCCCACAGTTCAATTTAATAACTGCCTGTGTAACTGACGTAATGAACCCCGTTCACTCGTCTGATTGCTGTAAACTACAGTGAACACTACAATAAGAAATAGATAGGGGAGGGTTTATAAGTGGCATAATCTCTCAGTAGAAAGCTCTACAGTTATGAAAATGATTTCTTTTGAGAAACGTTCAGTGTTTGGCTGCACAGTTATTGTTCTTTAATTTATTAAATTTAACCTTTTTTTTTCAAATAATTTAAGTAAGCATGATGTGTGATGTCAATAAATATCATGTGATACCAATAAATATGACGTGTGATATCAGTAAATACAAGCTAACACTGTCTACATCCATGTCCATACTATGTAAACCACTGAAAAGTGCATGTTAGAGGGTGCATCCCATTGTACAAGTTATTAGGGTTTCTTCTTGTTCCATTCATATAAACAGTGAGGCAAGAATGAGTGTTTAAATGCCTCTGTGCATGCTGTAATTATTCTAATCTAGTCCTCAGGTCCTACACACTTGAGGAATATTCAAGAATGTGTTGCATGAGTAATTTGGAAGCAATCTCCTCTTCCCCAGTATTCTACCAATAAACCGAAGTCTACCACCTGCTTTACCCACAACTGAGCCTATTTCGTCAATCAATTTCATATCCCTACAAAGTGTAGTATGACTTGGCCTTTTCTAACAGACTCATTGATATTATAGTCATAGGATAATACATTTCTTTCATTTTGTGAAGGGAACAACTTTACATTTATGGACATTTGAAGCAAGTTGCCAATCTTTGCACCACTTTGAAATCTTATCAAGATCTGATTGAATATTTAGCAACTTCTTTCAGACTACTACATTATAGGTAACTGCATCATCTGAAAAAAGACTGAGGTTAGTATTAATAATGTCAAGGTCATTATTGTTTTTGTTTTGTTGCAGCATGCATAAACAACTAGGGTCATACGCGCCCATGTCAGGAACATAGAACACAAAGACAACAAAGGAGTTAAAGGCGATTACATGTTAAGCCCAATCGATAGAAGGAAAGACAGCTAACAGCAGGGACTTGGAGAAAGGTCCACAAAATATGCCATAGTGACAACAGAGGTCCTGAAATAAAAATTAAATGTCCTTCACCATATTGCTATGGCATATAAAAAGTAAAATATGGTCAACAGCCTACGCATCATTCACTAAAATGGCTGGTAACTCAGACGACAAACATAAAACAGAAGGTAAGTGGTTAAAAAAAAAAGGGCACTCTGTCTGGAAATGACAAACCATCAAAGATGGAGGACAAAGAGCACAAAGTGGTGGGGGATCACCACTTAACAAATGGCAATGGCTAAAAAGACAGTGCCCAGTATGCAACCTAGCTAAAATGATCTCATGACAAGAGGGCTCATTTGAGGGAATGGAAGAACTAGTGGGCCGAGGTACGAGGACTGCAGCCTCGGCAGCAGCAGCATCAGCATCTGTTTCCCGTCAGACCGACATGACCAGGGAGCCACATAAATATCACAATGGCTCCATCAAGAGTGAGCAAGTGAAATCTTTCCTGGATCCATTGCACTAAAGGATGGACAGTGTCAGCACACACGGGCTCTGAAGAGCACTGAGAGAGTCAGACCAGATGACACAATTGAAAAGCCTGTGTTGCCGGATGTATTGCGTGGCCTGATACAGTGCGAAGAGCTCCACTGTAAATACTGAGCAGTGTTTCGGAAGCCGAACAAAAAATTGTCAGTACCAATGACAAAGGCACACCCGATACCATGGTCAGTCTGAAGCCATCAGTGTACACAAAAAGGTTGTGTAACCGAAGGTGATAGGACAAGAATGGAGTAGTGTCCTTAGGGAGCAAATGAAGGCCAGGGCGAACACAGGCCACCGCACGAAGCCAAGGTGACGAAGAGTTCACACCCACTGGGAAAGTGGCAGGTAGCGTGAAGTTAAGCTACCCGAGCAATAGCCAAAAGTGAACTCCAGGAGGTAACAGAGAAGAGGAACATGCCCCGTACTGGTGATCAAAGGAGTCACTGAAGGAGGCGGCATAGGATGTGTGGCCAGGCATGACAAATGGCATGCATATCTCTTGAGGAGAAAATCACAGCGGTATGGCAGCAGTAGTTTGACAGATTCTACATACACTCAACCAGGCTACTGTAAAAGGCACCAGTGGCCAAACAGATACTCGATGGTGGACAGTATTGTGACAGCGTAAGACGGATGGACATGCAGATGCATAAACAAAGCACCCATTGTCTGGTTTCTAACAGACAAGGGACTAGTACAAATGGAGGAAGGTGGTCCGATCCACTCCCCAGCAAGTACTGCTGAGGACACGTAGGATACTGAGGGACTGAGTACAGTGGGCAGCAAAGTAAGACACTTGGGAGGACCAAGAAAGTTTCCTGCCAATCATGAGCCTCAGGAAATTCATAGTTTCAACGAACAGAAGAGAAACAGGACCAAGATGTAAAGGTGGTGTGTTTAGGGGGTGGGGGGGAACCCTGAGATAGGAAGTTCTGAAATATTTAGTGAGGGTTGGAATGTGTATCGGAAAGACAGATTAGACACCGTAGGAGGTGGTGTCTTCATTGCAGTTGACAAAAATATTGTGTCTACTGAGGTCGAAGTAGAGTGTGATTGTGAAGTTATCTGGACACGTTTAACAGGGCTAGGAGAAATAAAGTTAATTGTTGGGTGTTATTACTGACCACCAGGTTCCACCGTGACAGTTCTAGAATCATTCAAAGGTAGTCTACACTCTGTATCGCAGAAGTACCCGGATCATGCTATATTAGTCGGAGGCAACTTCAACCTACCTAGTATAGGCTGGGATGTCTATGGATTCATTACAGGTGGTACAGACAAGCCATTGTGTGAATTACTTTTGAACACATTATCCGAAAACTGTCTTGAGCAGCTAAATTGACAGCCAACGCATAATGGAAATATTTTAGATCTGGTAGCCACAAACAGACCAAACCTCATTGACAGTGTTAGTGTTGAGACAGGGATTAGTGATCATGATGTTGTCATTACAACTACCGTTATAAAAGTTAAGAAGTCGGTCAAGAAGGCTAGGAGAGTATTCTTACTAGAAAGAGCAGATAAACAGTTGTTAGCATCCCACTTAGTAAATGAATCGACTTCATTTACTTCTGGTATGAAGGATGTGGAAGAATTATGGGCAAATTTTAAACACATTGTAAATCCCGCATTGGACAAGTATGTGCCGAAAAAGTGAGTTACAGACGGAAAAGACCCACCGTGGGTTAACAGCACAATTAGGAGAGTGCTCAGGAAGCAAAGACAGTTGCACTCGTGGTACAAGAAAGATTGGGAGAATGAGGACAGGCAAAAGTTAGTAGAGATTCGTGCTGCTGTAAAAAGATCTTGCCGAAAACCCAAGGAAATTCTGGTCTTACGTAAAATCAGTAAGCGGGTTGAAGGCTTCCATCCAGTCACTCACTGATCAGTCTGGCGTGGCAACGGAAGACAGCAAAACGAAAGCTGAAATTTTAAATGTAGCATTTGAGAAATCTTTCACGCAGGAGGATCGTACAAACATACCGCCGTTTGAGTCTCTTACAGATTCCCGTCGGAGGACATAGTGATAGACATCCCTGGCGTTGTGAAGCAGCTGAATGGGTTGAAAATAAATAAATCGCCAGGTCCTCATGGGATTCAAATTCGGTATTACAGAGGGTACTCTACTGCAATGGCTCCTTACTTAGCTAGCATTTATCGCGAATCTCTTGCCCAATGTAAAGTCCCGAGCGACTGGAAAAAAGTGCAGGTGACACATGTATATAAGAAGGGTAGAAGGACGGATCCTCAAAATTACAGACCAATATCCTAAACATCTGTTTGTTGCAGGATTCTCGAACATTTTTTCAGTTAGAATATAATGAATTTCCTAGAGACAGAGAAGATGCTGTCCATGCATCGGCACAGTTTTAGAAAGCATCGCTTCTGCGAAACGCAACTCACCCTTTTTCCACATGATATCTTGCGAACCATGGATGAAGGGTATCACACTGATGCCATATTCCTTGACTTCCGGAAAGCATTTAACTCAGTGCCCCACTGCAGACTTCTAACTAAGGTACGAGCATATGGGATTGGTTCCCAAATATGTGAGTGGCTCAAAGACTTCTTAAGTAATAGAACCCAGTACGTTGTCCTCGATGGTGAGTGTTCATCGGAGATGAGGGTATCATCTGGAGTGCCCCATGGAAGTGTGGTAGGTCCGCTGTTGTTTTCTATCTACATAAATGATCTTTTGGATAGGGTGGATAGCCTTGTGCGGCTGTTTGCTGATGATGCTGTGGCGTACGGGAAGGTGTCGTCGTTGAGTGACTGTAGGAGGATACAAGATGACTTGGACAGGATTTGTGTAAAGAATGGCAGCTAACTCTAAATACAGATAAATGTAAATCAATGCAGATGAATAGGAAAAAGAATCCCGTAATGTTTGAATACTCCATTAGTAGCGTAGCACTTGACACAGTCATGTTGATTAAATATTTGGGTGTAACATTGCAGAGCGATATGAAGTGGGACAAGCATGTAATGGCAGTTGTGGGGAAGGCTGATAGTCGTCTTCGGTTCACTGGTAGAATTTTGGGAAGATGTGGTTCATCTGTAAAGGAGGCTGCTTATTAAACACTAATACGACCTATTATTGAGTACTGCTCGAGCGTTTGGGATCCTTATCAGGCCGGATTGAGGGAGGACATAGAAGCAATTCAGAGGCGGGCTGTTAGATTTGTTACTGGTAGGTTTGATCATCATGCAAGTGTTACAGAAATGCTTCAGGAACTCGGGTGGGAGTCTCTAGAGAAAAGGAGGCGTTGTTTTCGTGAATCGCTAGTGAGGAAATTTAGAGAACCAGCATTTTAGGCTGACTGCAGTACAATTTTACTGCAGCCAACTTACATTTTGCGGAAGGACCACAAAGATAAGAGAGATTAGGGCTCGTACAGAGGCATGTAGGCAGTCATTTTTCCCTCGTTCTGTTTGGGAGTGGAACAGGGAAAGAAGATGCTAGTTGTGATACGAGGTATCCTCCGCCACGCACCGTGTGGTGGATTGCGGAGTATGTATGTAGATGTAGAACGTCAAAGGATCAAAGGAGACCGGAAAGAAATGCAAGGGGTCGAAGCGGTCGTGAGGATGCAATTTTGTTTCCTGGAGGCAGAAAACAAATGGACGCTGCGATTCCAAGAGCAGCTGTAATTCCTCCTTGTTGGATTGAAGGCCATGGACATTCCATTCAAGGAGAACCATGACGGGGAAAGTGGAGGAGGGAAAAAAATCAAGGTGGTGTCACTCAGCAGCTGCCAAGTAACCGCCTTCAAAGACTCACTTCCAAAGGGTGCAGAGGTTCGACGATCCTGCTCCATGAGATCTACAGAGGCATCAGGATTCTCTCTGCCAGTCTGTGGAGTCCAGGGCAGAAAAACGGCTGGCTGCACACACCGGCGACATGGAGGTCAGCCGGGTGAGGGTATCACGTGGTGACACCATTGAACAAGATCTCTGAGTTAGTGAATAAGAAGACTGTTTGCCTTTGACTGACTTCTTGGAGCCTTTCTGGTTGGCAGGGCAGTAGTCAGATGTCTGTTGGCTGGAGGGACGTAAAAAGTCTCCATGGGTGTATTCCTTCTGGCCTGCCGGTTGTGTAGCAGGTGACTTTACATTGTCAGGCAGAAGTTTTTTGGCTTGTTGCACAGCTGGAGGAGGAGGAGGAGGAGGAGGAGGAGACGGGAATGGGAATGTTACCGTGACACTGGACGATTTTTAAACTGTGCTGCTGTATTTGAGGTCACATGTCTGTGTGGCCATGTCCTTTTTGGAGTGAGATGTAGCAAGACAGTACTGTAAGTGCCAAATGGTAGAACACTGTTTCTGACTAGCCAACAACTTGCAAGCGACAGGGTAAGGCACTTTTTCTTCACCTGGATCTCCTGGAAGGCCCGATCATCGAGATACAAGGGACAAGGAGGCTGCATGGTCACCATTGCAAACTGATACAGTGGGGACGAGGAGGCGGACAATGCCCTTGTGAGCATCCGTACCAGATGTTATACATCTGGCCGGGTGTCAACAGGACATTCGAGTGTGGTTGTAATGCTGAAACTGGTAACAGCACATAGGGTTTGGAATGTACATTTGGACTGTGATAACTTCATTACCTGTTTTGATCTTGGACAGAAGTACCACTCTATCAAAAGTGAGACGAGGAGAAAGAGAGAGAGAGAGAGAGAGAGAGAGAGAGAGAGAGAGAGAGAGAGAGAGCCCCGATGGACTGTAATGACACCCTAATCAGAGCGGTATGCTTGGATTTCTGCCTCGGTCAGACCATCGAGCAGCCTTGTGTAAATACAACCACATGATGAATTCAGCATTGGATGGGCCTCAGCAAAGCTGCAAGCAGTTGGGCTTGAATCAGAAGTAGTCTCAAAAGCAAACTGCCATTGCATAAATGAGAGCAGCATTTCACAGGGCTGGCAATTACAACACCTTTCTGAATAATAAACAGGTTTACCATAGCAAAGGACTGACTACCTTCAATACTTGAAACCATGAGGAATCATGGTGCACCTGAGAGGGTCTTTGAATCGTGAACCTCATTCCGTTTACATTTAACAGACAGACTATGAGGATGATGATTGGCTCATTGCGAGAAAACCCCCATGATTGAAAGTGCCTCCAATGAGCACTCCTTCCAACTGGGGGTCCCCACTCGCAGGGGGCTGCACCCGAGTTACATGATTTTTCACACCTCAGGTCACATCTCCCGAACACATGACTGAGGATCAATTGGCAGTCTGGGAAGCCAACGGCTCAGGGGATCACCCCTCCCTGCACCTGGCCTGTACCAGGGGATACATGCAAACCCTACCTGTGTTGACCCAGGGCTGGGAATTACGCACTACCCGATCAGCAAGATGATATATACATGCAGCATGGAAGGGGAAAGACACTGCAAAGGCTGGGGCCCCATGGTAGCCAAGAACGAACCCGCCAAAGTGTGGGGAGCCCCCGGGGACAAGCAAGGTCATTATTATACAACATAAACTGCAAGGGTCCCAACACACTTCCTAAAGCACACTCAAAGTCACTTCTACATCTGATGAAGACACTCTATCCAAGATAACATGCTGTGTCCTCCCTAACAAAAGGTCCTCCATCCAGTCACAAATTTCACTTGACACACCATATGATTGAACTTTTGATAACAGGCGTAGGTGGATACTGAGTCAAATGCCTTTTGGAAATCAAAGCCATTCATGATTGAAGGACTAGTAAAGAAGAACTGAAAAAAATGATGAAGACTAAATGTGCAAATACAGGACTGAATACAAAATGGCCAAAACTAGAAGATGACATACTGAAAGGGATTCAAGGACACCGTCAAAATTGCACTGGAATAAAAAAACGATTCGAATACGTGCTTGTAAGCTAGTGCTACAGTGGAACTTAACAGATTTTAAGGGTGGAGTTTGTTGGTGTTATTAGTTTATGAAGTATCAAAACCAAACCCAAAACTTCTCTGTAAATGCTACAAGAGTATGAAGAGGAAATATTATCTTTCAATCGCTTTATTATTTAACACCGAAAGAAAACCTGTGTGGTACCAAGCCAAACAGCGACTAAGGACAAAACTCCTCGGACATTTGATGTGCCGAGTAACAGAACTGTTGCCATGAAAGGTGCTAAAAAAACAACTATAAAAACAAGTGGACACGAAAAAATGCACTACACTGTTGTCATTTCATGTTGTACTGGCAGTACTAAACGTAATCCAATGATTAGCAAGTGCAAAACATGCCAAAACCTTCTTAAATACTGCCAACTGTTGTCATTCACGTAAATGCCAAGGGTTGGACAGATGAGGCTGGTATGAAACTATGGATTAAGAGAGTGTGGGAGAAAAGGAAAAGTGCTTTATTGAAGAAGAAATCATCTTTTGCTAGATTAGTTTAGTAGTCATTTGAAAATTCTGTGAAAGAGAAATTGAAACAGGTAAACAGAGAGCTTCCTCTTATTCCAGGAGGACTTACTTCACAATTTCCACCTCTTGATGTCACGATTAATAAACCATTTAAGGTGTATATGAGAGAGGAATGGAACAAACTGATGAAACCCAGCATGAATTCATGTCTAAGGGAAATTTAAAATTATCTACAATCAAACAAGTGTGTCAGTGGATAAAACAACAGTGATCTAGAGTGAGAAGAAATATTATTGTTAAATCTTTCAAGAAGTGCAACATACGTAATGCTCTCAATGGCAGTGAAGACCATCTTATATATGAAGATGACAATGAAGAGGGTGACGAAAAACGAGAAGCAGAAAATTCAGGTGATGATTTCCTAGGATTCTGAAGGTCAGTTCAGTTTTATACTGAAAATTTTTTTAGGCTGGCTTTACAATCTAATAATAAAAATGATAAAGTTACATTTTTAAAAAATTGGTTAAAAATTAAGGTGTGTCTTACAGCCTGTAAAATGAGATATTTGTTCTATGAAAATAAGAAAGCATGTAGCCATACACAAAAACCAATTCTATTTGTGTATCCTGAAAATTAACTCGTTCCACATAAATTCAATAGAAATCACAGTAGTGATGCATAGAATATGAGATGCACTTCTAATAAATCACTAACATTATATCTAAAAACAAAGATGACGTGACTTACCAAATGAAAGCGCTGGCAGGTTGATAGACACACAAACAAACACACAAAATTCAAGCTTTCGCAACCAGCGGTTGCTTCATCAGGAAAGAGGGAAGGAGAGGGAAAGACGGAAGGATGTAGGTTTTAAGGGAGAGGGTAAGGAGCCATTCCAATCCCGGGAGTGGAAAGACTTACCTTAGGGGGAAAAAAAGGACGGGTATACACTCGCGCGCCCCCCCCCCCCCCCCCCCCCCCCCCCCCCCCCACACACACACACACACACACACACACACACACACATATTCTATTATTACAGACTTTCCTTGCCTTCATGCACAAATGAAATGAACTTAATTTCTGCCTCTAGCCTCTTTAAGAAGAGCAGTTTTATCATGATTTGCTCAGTTTTTTTCTGACAATGTGTGTGTGTGTGTGTGTGTGTGTGTGTGTGTGTGTGTGTGTGTGTGTGTGTGTGTGGCTTCTAATATTCTGGTTGAGAATTTCACTCAACAAAGCATTACAGAAGATGCAACAATCTCAGTAAAGATATGTAACAACAGTCGAAGGGCACTCTCAGGTGTGACAGGAAGCATCCACTTATCATTAACATAGCAGCCACTACTAGTCTGTTTTAAGGTGTTCACTTTCACCTTCTGAGTACACAAATACAGCACATAAGGAATTGCAGGGACTAATTTTGCAAATTACCTCTAAAGCAGACACAGAAATAGGATACTGGGGGCTACTTATGTAAAATATGCCAAATAACACGCTTACTTATTAACACTTAATCCTTTTGGTGTCAAATATGACCAATTAGTCACAAAGTTTATGAAAAGGGCCACTAACTACCTAATTTTGTTATGCTATCCACATGTCCTGTGAATGCTTTTTTTATCTTAGTTTCTAAAATTTAGGATGTGTAATCACTATAGCTACACTTATTTGTTGCATATTTTTCCTGTGGTTATTTCCAGAGATCATATTTAAAAATTACATGGTAGTTGCTTAAAATCTGTCATTTCTATTAAGCACAGTATATAGTTTATTAATTTAAAATATGCACATTAAATATATGTCAATTTATAAACTCACATCAAAATTTTAATGTTTCTATCTAGGAAAGATCTCTGGAGTAGTTGCAGTTGAAGAAAGTGTCCCTAAACTTAATAGCTCAAATTATATTTCAAATTTTATAGTATCTCCAATTTAATGTTAAACTTAATGAAAGTTTTAACCCTTCAGCTTTAGGGTAAGGTAATGAGTGTACCATCATGCTAACAAAATTAAATATACATTTTTAACTTACCAGTTACTTTACACCCAAAACTTTTTTTACTGCATCGACAACATCTTTCGACTGTGGTAGAGCATGTTCTTCTAACGTCTTACAGTATGGCATAGGTGTATCAACTCCAGTTACACGGATTACTGGAGAATCCAGATGATAAAAGGCTTCACCTAGAGCAAAAATCATTAAACTGTTGTATTACACTATTGTGAATCTGAGATACAATGAGTAATTTGAGTGTCTTATTACATCACATCCTATACATCATGATTCACATAATCAGGTTCATGCCAAGACTGATGCAACCACAAACTCTGTAAGCCATATAATGAAGTCAGTATGGTAATTCTGCAAAGTACATAGGAGTAAGCACTGATAGGGTACAGACCAATTCCTCAGCACTCAGGGTCCCATACAACTACTTTAACAACAACAGTTTTTGTGTAAATATGTACTGCATATTCATGTTTTCTGACTTGTTGAACATCATCAAGGGTCTCCTCACAATGAATCTATGGAATGAGCAGTACATGAAATGTAATCTCATTGAACACAATGCTGGCAGCAATACTGCACAGAACAATGGTTACAGCAATTAGTGTAAAACTAATGGCAGGCCTGGCTGCTGCCTCAAACACACTACTGTACCATCAAAAATACAGGAATGCAGGGTTATTACTCTCGAAGAGGTATCACAATCAGCACAGAGATCTCATTGTGGCTGAACACTTTGTTGCCACTTATATGAACAACCAACAAACTTACTGATTTCACTTAAGTAACACTCTTAATGGTTCAGCAAATAATATTGTAATTTAAAGGGTGAATATTTTATTCTGGAATTACACGTCCTTTTTTATTCAATCAACATATTCATACAAAGTCTAATTTCTGGAATGTCTACAAACTTACAATTTATTTTTCTTCAAGCGAGAGAAAGTCTGGAAACAATCAGCTAAAGAAAGGGACTGTTTATACTACAGGCAGTGCTACTCACTATATAAAAATGACCTGGAACAATAAAAGTATGATGCAGAGAATATCAAAGCTTTCATACTCAATGGTATATAAAGATTTTTTTTCATTATGTTCAGAGCTTAATCATCTGTGAATTTACTGTTTGGCAGTTACTTCCTACAACTGATGTTTTGTTATAATTAAATATTCATTCCTGTGCCAATTTTTGGTTTCCCTGTAATGTAGATTTTTGCAATATGAGAAAAGCATAGGAAAGAGTCAACTTTTCTTCAGTTTTTAAGAATGTAATGAAAATGTCACTATTCATTTAATTGACTAACTGCTTCTTTGCATCTAAAGTTTTATCTCCTGTGGCTTCTTCTTTTTGTTGGTTCTTCCACAGTCTGTTCCAAATAGTAAGCCTGACTTGAGAGGAGACCAATGCTGTTTAAGGTTAGGAAGATCAACTGTGGATCTAAAATTTGCAGTTAGGAAATTATAGTGATGCCATTATGAATATGAAAGTGATTCAGATCAAAGGCTTCCTCAGACACAAAGAAAGCATGCAACAGCATATGCACGTGCAAAATCTGGGAGCAAGAGAGAGAGTATGAAAACAATTTGCAAAGTTAGAATTATGTACAAAGCTACCTTAGCTGGGTGAAAGTAAGAATGGTCGTAATTACATGGTTTGAACTGAAAAATGATCTGAGACAAGACTGTGCCATCTCAGTGCTCCTTATTGTAGCCATGGGTAGTGTAGCTCAGAGTGCGACATAAAAGTTGGTAGAAAATATAAAAAATAAGACACTGTAATTTGCAATAACATTCATGATGAAACAGTGAGACAGATCCACGAACAGCTAGTTGCATAATAAGAAATAGTTGCCCATTATAGAATGAGATTCTTGGGAAAACAGATTGAAGTGGAAATAGTGTAAAGCAAGAACAGACTTGAGTAACCATTTTTGTTCAGAGAAGGAGATGCTGCAAAAAGCAGAGTGCTTGAAGTACATAGATAGGAAGAACTTTTCATAACACAAGAAGCCTAATTTAAAACAAAAAATTGTACCAAAATGAGAGAAAAATTTGTACAAGACCATGTTCCCATGTTAATTTATGGTGCAGAAACACTGGCAGTGCCCAGAAAGGGATAAAATTAGAATACAAGTCTGCCTAATGAAATTCTCCAGGAGTAGAACTGGAGTGGCACAACTATGAGTTCAAGTCTTGGTCCGGCACACAGTTTTAATCTGCCAGAAAGTTTGAAAATTATTGTTCTGCACATGACATCACCAATGAAGCATGTGGCTGTAGCAGCAAGGAAGCTACTGTTATTGTGTGTGTGTGTGTGTGTGTGTGTGTGTGTGTGTGTGTGTGTGTGTGTGTGAGAGAGAGAGAGAGAGAGAGAGAGAGAGAGAGAGAACGTTTGGGGGGGGGGGGGGGGGGGGAGGGGGGAGGAGTTCTGTTTCATTTCTTCATGTGCATGCTGTCACTAGTTGCCTGTCTTACAACAGGAAGAAAAAACAAACTGGAATTACCTTCAGTTCCCCAGGGACATACAGCTTCAATGAGTGCGGGCAGGAAAATGTTACCAAGAAGGCCATATTTATGTCTCAAATGCTAGTTTTTGTTCATGGCATTTTAAATCAGACCATTACATGTGGGATTTGTGAGCCAAGGTGCTGAATACACCTGCCAGAAAAGTTCTGAAACCAGATGCTGTAAATGGAAACTGAAGGTCCATCAGTCCACACGTTAACTGACGTACCCAACCTAGAAAATGAAGAATTGTGTCAGGAATTGTGTGAAAGTAATGGAGCATTTAAAAAGAACTCTGAACTGTGAGCAGTGATGTAAAAGAAAGAACGACACTTGTGAGAGAAATTGAGGCCTTTCACCCCCCCCCCCCACACACACACACACACAAAAGGAGAGTCAATTAGCTGCAAATAATGTAGTATATAGTAAAGTAAAGGATGTTTTGAAGATCTTTTCTCTGAAACTCAAATCAGCTGTTTGCTATTTGGAAAGAAGCAAGCGAAGTGGGAAAGAGGGACACACACACACACACACACACACACACACACACACACACACACACACACACAGCAGTGACAATTCACACTCTCTAGGAAGAGCTACACCTTTTTAACGCTTTGATTGCTCTGGACATGTTAATGTGTGTTGCTGCTACTGTCCCCCAGTGCTCTGGACATGTCTACATGTGCCCTTGACATTAACATGTGAGGCACTTAGCAGTCAGGTAGAGAGTCTAAGCAGTTTCCCAGTGCAGGTACCAGTATAGGGCGACGACAAAGCCATGCTTTCCACGGAATGTAGCAAGCATACTTTTAGCAATCAATTGATTAAAGAACAAACTCAATTTTCCACTCCCTGGAATTTAACTTCAACTGATGTGTGGCATTTGGTGAAGTGGAAGATTGTGTTATTGGCCTCCATAATAATGTGCACGTTGTCATGGTTTGTGGACTTACCTCAGGATGGAAACAGCTGGTATTTTATGACTTTGATATTCAGAGGACTGTGGTGTTGCTAAACTCAATAGTTACCCCTCTTCATAATATGGGTTACAGTGTTGGTGCAGTTATTTCTGATCTTGGCCCAAAAAAAAAAAAAAAAATCAATGTGTATGGAACAAACTGTACACTAATCATGAGATGTATTCACAGCTGTGGATATATACAACCTTCAGCTGTATAATGAAATTACGATATTGAAAATTTGTGCTGAACCGAAACTCAAACCAAAATTTCCCGCCTGCCGCAAGCTATCGCCTTAACCAGTTTGGCTATCTCAGCATGCTTCATGGCCAGACCCAAATTTCCATATGTCGTCATTCATGTGCCTACGATCTGCACTCTTACATTCATCATGTATGTTTCCTTACAGGGGAGACACTGCAATTGGAAGTCACTTGCTACTGACACAAAGATACGATATTGTAGCAAATGCATGTCAGAAGAAATGGGCACCAAGAAAATTTGGGCTGGATTGGGACTAACACAGATTTCCAGTTTACTGTGGTAAATATTTGGCAAGCAACTTTCAATCAAAATGTCTCCTCTGTACAGCAATATACATAATGAATGCACGAGTGCAGGTTGTAGACATACTGACGACATATGGAAGTTTGGGTCTGGCCACGATTGCTCGGATAGCTGAAATGGTTAAGGTGACTGCTCATGACAAGTGATAAATCTGGGTTTGAGTCCCAGTCTGGCACAAATTTTCAATGTCATCACTCCATTATACAGCTGAAGTTTGTCCATATTCGAAAACATGAATATAATTCACATATGTCATAATGGCTGTAGTCACCGCAGTGCCTGTTGCTTCAGACATGAATGCACTGTAACATTGCATATTGATTGTGGGTATTTTCAGATGTGCCTCATTTTAACAAAGTACTCCACAACCACTTCCTTGACAAAAGCATAAAGCTTTCTGATAGGGAAGTAATTACCGAAGCACCAATCAATGAATTGCAATCATTAGATAACACAGAAATTAAAATGTGCCCAAAACTGTCACTATTTCATGTCAGTGTTAAAGGTAAGGACCGCCAAAGAGTATATCTAGCCTTGCAACTTTTTTCAAATACAACTACTCAGGCAATTCAATATCTGTAGAAAAAAAACACACGCAAAATTCTTTCAGTTTGTTAGTGACTCATTTGACATCCTGAATTCTCATACAATAGTCAACAAAAAGGTATTAATGAGCACTTATGGAAATAATGAGCAACTCAAAAAAAAATTTGCGCGTTCATAACAGAAAGCAACTATTGTAATTCCAGAAAGTACTGTTAACAGCAATTAATTCTTTATTTGGCCTTCATTCTGGCCTCCTGTCTCTTGGCATTAAGTATATTTTCAAAGGACAGCTGAATCAAGATTGTCTCCAAAATGTGTTTTCACAGATCAGAAGCATTGGGTTTTTTTTTATCAACATCATCCTCCAAAAGAAGTGAAAAATCACCTATATGTTTTGCTTCTGAGATAGAACGCCCATGACATTCCATTGTTGAGCATTTTCTCTGTGGGACTGGAAGATGACCAACAACAGTTCCTCTCACTGAGTTTGCTTCATGGAATATTGCCTGAAGCAATGGCCATTCTAGATGAGGAAGCAGAGATACACAATATAAATTTCAGTTGTCAGCCTGCTGCACTGTCTGCAGTGACATATCTTGGATGCTCTGCAGAAGGATTCAGATATCTAGCAAGTTACATAGCACATCATGCTGCACAATACACTGTGAACATCATCATCGAAAGAATTACTTTGTTGCCCTCCAACGTTCCTCTCAGAATACGCACGGATAGAATTTCTATCATGAGGTGGTTTAATAGTGCTGCCTGACAAGTGGCTGTGACCAATCTCAGAATTTGAGGTCACATTCTACGAGGCCAATGGAATTGACATGTAGTAAAAAAAAGTCTAAGAGATTAGCCAACATGATTTCGCAGAAATATACTCATGTGGTGCAGGAGGTAATTAAAACAGTCTTATGGATCCTAATTTTTATTAAGAGTACACTACCTCAATATGAAACTGAAGACAGAGGAAGCAGTAGTATCAAAGAGATGGAAACCTCATCAGTAGAACTGTTCAGCAGTCAGAGCAATCTAACGAGGTAACCACCATAAACGATGCACATATAGTAAATTTTGTGTGTGAAGTAGCCTTGTTTGTGACAGTGCAATACAGCTTTATGCCCTTCCCTTGCAATTCCGCTTCCCTGCTGATGTAATTCCAACAGCAACCTGTTTCACTTCAGGCCCAACCTTTACAGAATAGCCTTGGTCAAACCTATGTATGCCCTCATATCAGTCTACAACATGGAGTTGTTCAAAATAGGGCACAGCGAAACAGGAAAACAAAAAGGACCACAAATAAGTGCATGCTCTGGCTGCATAAAATGACCATCCACTATAGGCCAGAATTTTTCTATTCCCACTCATGTTGGCTCAGTTCTTTCCACCCGAGTGGCTTGAATGATCATCTTCAGGACAAGATAGTTGGTTCTATGATCCTTAATTTGTTATTTTGTACCTCTAGTGCCAGTCTTTCCCCAGTTAGGCCCAAAATATCACTTAGCACACACCTGGAAGTGGCAAGTTACGTACTTAGCCTTTACTGTATTTTCTTAGTATTGTAGGTTGGCAGGTCTGTGGAGAATCCCAATTCAGTTTTACAATGAGTACTCTACAATGGCACTGGCCCCTTGCTTAGCTTGCATTTATCGCAATTTTCTTGCCCAGCGCAAAGTTCCAAGTGAATCGGAAAAAGTGCATGTGACTCCTGTATATAAGAAGGGTAAAAGAATGGACCCGCAAAATTACAGACCAATATCCTTAACATTAGTTTGCTGCAGAACTGCTGAACATATTCTCAGCCTGAATACAATAAATTTCCTTGAGACGGAAAAGCTTCTGTCCACATATCAGCACAGTTTTAGAAGGCATCCTACATGCGAAACTCAGGTTGCCCTTTTCTGACATGACATCCTGAAAAACATGGATGGAGAGCAACAGGTAGAGTCCATATTCCTAGATTTCCAAAAAGCATTTGACTCTGTGCCCCATTGCAGACTTAAAAATGGTATGAGCTTACAAGATAGGTTCCGAGATATATGAGTGGCTCGAAGGCTTCTGAAGTAATAGTACCCAGTATGTTGTCCTTTAAGGGGAGTATTCATCAGAAACAAGGATATCATCGGGAGTGCCCCAGAGAAGTTAATGCAGATAAGTAGAAAAAAACAAACCCATAATCTGTTAATACAGCATTAGTAAATTAGTAACGTGCAGCTTGACACAGTCACATCAATTAAATGTCTAGGCATGTCATTGCAAAGCAATATGAAATGGAATGAGCATGTAATGATAGTAGTAGGGATGTCAAATGGTGAAATTCGTTTTATTAGGAGAATTTTAGGAAAGTGTGGTTCATCATTAAGGACACTAGTGGGACCCATCCTTGAGTACTGCTAGAGTGTTTGGAATTCACACGAGACTGGATTGAAGGAAGACATTAAAGCAACTTTGATCCAGGCTGCTAGATTTGTTACCAGTACGTTCAAACTACATGCTAGTATTACAGAGATGCTTCGAGAACTCAAATGGGAAAACCTGGAGGGAAGGTGATTTTTTTTGCAGATGAGGGGGATTACCACTGAGAAAATTTAGCGTGCTGGCATCTTGAGCTGACAGCAGAATGATTCCACTGCTGTCAATGTACATTTCACATAAGGACTGCAAAGATAAGGGAAATTAGGACTCATACAGAGGCATACAGACAGTCATTTTTCCCTTGTTCTATTTGCAACTGGAACAAGAAAGGACTTGACTCCGCCACACACCATATGGTGGCTTGTAGAGTATGTTTGTGGATATAGATGACCTTCCTTCTGTGACAGTGTGTGCAAAATGTGCCATTTTTTTGACCAGTGAATTCTTCACATGCCTCTTTGGTCACTGTGTCAGCTTCATGGTGCCCTGGTATTCAGCAGAATGAGCCTGCCTTCGCAAGTAATTCTAGATGGAGAAGGGTGTCCCAAATGCTGTAGATAAATTTTTCTGGCTGGTGCACATTTGCGTAAGCCATTCAGGAAACCTGAGAGGACAAGGTACTTAGTTCCACAATTCATCCTAATTGGTTTCAGTGCCCTAAAGATAACATGTCACCATCAAGAACTGTAAATTCAGTTAAGCAGCACAACTCCAAGGCTCTACTGAGAAAAATGAGTGAATATCCAGAAGACAAATTCCATTTTTAGACTTGTCAGTGTATTAAAATCACAGTTATCATTTACAACAAATATTCAAGACTCATCTCAGTCTTGTTAATGGAAGACATTTTATTTGCTATACCTAGACTGATGAGTTATTACTTTGTTCAGACTACAGCTGCTTCCTCTTCTCGGAGGCATGAACCAACACTTGATAGGCAGTCGAAAAACTGTTCGACACAGTGGTACCAATTGCACTTTATACAAACGTCAAATCACATCAGCCTAATCAGTACTCTGCTCTGGTAGGCACACCGGAGCATGTGGACAGATGCTTTATGAAGGGACAAATCACAGGATGTGATGCGATACTCAGAGTTGCATATTCTGACTTCAAAAATTGTATTTATTCAGCAAAGGCATATTACTTAACTATATGTGAAACCACAGCATTCAATCAGCATTCACAGCAGGTACCTTGTCACCAGAGCCACAAGGTTCCTTCCCCCAAAGCTGCATTCAAGTGGACTTCGTATGTCAGAGGCCATTAGCCACTCCTTCCAACCCTCTAGCTCCCTACTTATTTTAATCCTGTCACATAATATCCCACACTGTCAAACAAAATTTTGGACTTTTCCTTCTGAGAATGTGGTTTTAGATATTATTTGCTATTTATTATATTTAATAATTGACTTTCAAAACATAATTTATGGTACACCACTGTGTATCGATGAGACCTCTATACTATAAACATATAAGGTTTATAAACATACAAGATTTCTACAGACTGCTCATACAATATGTCTTCTATGGCAACTATGCTCAAACTAAATTTTGTCACAGTGAAAAATAGTGAGAAATTCAACTTGCATCCCAGCAGAAATGAGATGTTGCAGCCTCTAAAGCGGGCATTACACGACGATCCACCATGAACGGTACTAGTCTAGTGTGACAGCCAGCTAACAGTAGAATGGGTGAAACTATGAAAATTAGCAGACAAATTATCCATGCGCCAGAATAGACAGCAGTTCTAAACTGCCGTCTATCCATGCATGTGCACTAGGTACTGATAATTCGCACATGTGCAGAAGGGGGGTACCTCAGTGATTTCTGCTTGTTATTTGCTTATTATTTGGCGTTTGATTACTTCGTATTATAGAGGTGAAATGGCGCAAAGAGGCGTTAAGCGTCTAATTCCAGCATACAGTAAGGAAAGGTGTCTTTATGACCCACTGTACCATATTACGGTATGTTGGCAATCTTTTCTTTCTGAGTAATATGCGTAAAACATTACACGGCGATTTTCGATTTGTATCGTAATGCCTCAGCTTACGAAAGTTCATGTTTGATCTGATTACATCTCTTGCTTTATTTCAGCATGCCAGAAAGGAGAAACTGGCCGTTATGGTGAGAAAGTCCATGAAGTTTCGCCCAGTGCAACAGACGAGGACTGCAAAACTCTGAGTAGCATTCCATTTTCCAAACTTGAAAAAATAACACATGTGCACCTTTAAGTACTGGTCCTTTAAAGTGTTGCAAATTGCACAGTACATAGATCCACAACAACTTTTGAAGTTGTGGGCTGTGCTACTCTGTGGCTAAAAGCCGAACTCTTCAAAAGATTTCTTAGTCCCCAGGAAACGGAATGTTACAACCAGCCCGAAACATAACAGGACATGTACTGGTATATTATCAGTGATATAGGTTGGTAAGATAACAAAACATGTATTTATATGATTTAATTCTTCCTTTCGAGAAGGTGAGATAGCCTCCCTTATGACTGTCACACTTGCTAATTCCATCCTGTATCATAGACAGCAGCTTCTCGAAAAAGGCCATGTCCATCCTCACAAAGTTCCGAAATTGTGGCAGGTCTTCGGGCCTCAGTTCTTTCGAAAGCAATATAATCCCCAGCCTTTGTTCCTTCTTTTCAGCCAGGGTCGAACTCAACAACATCTGGCTTTTCGTTTTTGTCGTCGTTCTGCCATAATCCGAAGATTTACTGTCACTGTTAGGGCAATAGCTCCAAAAACAAGTGGGTCCTCCATGTGTAAAATGTAAATTTAGATATACATATACCTTTGCAACCAAGTGTCATAATATGAAACTAACTGTTGAGTCTGCAATTCAGAACAGTTGTAGCCTAGATAATAGAATAACAATTACTTAATAAATAATGATAAAAACAATTTCTTATTAAATAGGAACCTTGATCTCACATAAATAATTTGAATGAATGACGTTCCATTAAGTCATATGGTCACCCTTGTATTTCGTGTGGTAGAATGAACGACTTGACAAGAGATCAGACAGTTCTATTTGCATTTTGCACTTTATTACCGTCTACTGCGCATGTGGACCAGGTATATCCTGCGTGGATGGTGTAATAGGTCTACATGAACCACCTCGTAGTTACAGATGTGCATGCTTAGGGCACTGGTGCAGCACAGGCATATGGTTTATGCGCATAGTGTAATAGGGGCTTAATGGGTCCTTCCTTTAGAAACTTGTACACACCACTTTGCTCTAAAACTGGCTTTGCTACCTTTTTGTATTTATATAAATTGTGTAAGTGAGGCAGGTTTGAGAATCAGAAAGTGAAAGGAGTAAAACTTACTTTCCATAATCCTGGCAGAGATTTCAGAACCAATTCCACATTGGGGCCATCCTTGTTCAACACTAATAAGATGGTTAGTTTTAACTACCGATTTGACAATGGTTTCTTCATCGAGAGGGCGCAATGACCGCAGATTTATTACTTCTGCTTCTATTCCTTCACCAGCAAGTTGCGATGCTGCATGCAGGCACAACTCGACTGCCTTAGAGTGTGCAACTATAGTCACATGCTTTCCTGAAATAGAAAATACAGTTAGATTCACCAAAAATTAGCTTTCCCAAGTAAGACAGATGAAAAATAACATAAAATATAAACCTCTAAAAAACAGACTGTGGCAATACAATAAACCTGGTACATCAAACTGAGTTATTAAATTTGTTAAACTGTAATGGCCCATCGACCACAGTTTCAACAGAAACTATTTGGCTATCCTTTCGATATGACTAACAGGAAACATATAGCAGGACCACTGAACCAGCATTTAAATTATCACTTTCCTCATTGAGAGTTTGATGTGTCGCTGTACTCAGTGGCTCTGAGGAGATGAAACAAAGAATCAAATATGAGAAGCCGATAAATGGAAGAATTCATTACAGATGGACCATTGTTTCAAATTATACAAGAATTGGGGAATGAATCTGGTGATGTCTCATGGAAGGATCACCTCAGCATAAATTATGGGAATCATTAAAAAAAACCCTGAATAAGGATGGACCAATCTGAATTTGAAACCCGTTTCTCCTGGATATGAGCCAGTGTAAACAGTTCGGATATTATCATCAGTAAAAGGTGAACAAGAAAGTGGAAGAAAGAGAAAGATGGTGGCAAAATATGTAAAATGGAAATGAGCAGATCAACTGATATAGCAGGCACAGGAAATGGTAAAGGGAAACTGACAATAGTGTAAAATCATGGACTAGCAAAGAGTTCACAGCTGCAAAATGTGCAGAAACCTAACAACAATTGTTAAGGTAAAAAGGTGACAGCATATTTTGCCAGATGCCTTGAAAATTTACAGTTTGTTACTAACACATAATCTCTTCTGTCTATGTCCTAATGACAACAGTACATAATGTTGGTAAGTATTCCAGACACTTTCAGGACTTTTCTATTACCATGAACACAGCTCCTCTTAATGAGTAAAACCATTGTTGTTTGACTTATATTCATAAACAAGCAAAATGTATAAAATACTGAAAAGTGTATATCATCGGTTTCAGCAGTGTAAATTTTAAGTGCTTAAATTTAGACGAGAGTTTTTTTGCTCTAATGAGTTGACAAATAATTGAGTTCATAAGTAAAAGCTGCTCTTTATAATGCAAGTTTGTTTGTTTGTTTACTTCCTTACTTTATTTGTATACTTTATTAATGAAAAATTAAATTTGCAAATTGCACGTCTTGTAACCCCACTACATGTATTGATGTAAGACATGGAATTATTGACAAGTGTCATTACTTCTATGTTTGGTGGTGATGCTGCTGACAAGAACACAGCACCTCTGGCTTACTAGCCGATGAGCAGCTAGCCAGCTGATTTCAGCCCGAGTGGTCACAAGCTCGCCTTCATTCTCTGTGAGTCAGCTGATGCTGTTCCAATTGAACCAATGCAATGTTAACACACACTACTGGGCCGTGAAGTGGGCTATTCTACACTTGTAGAACTGTACTACACCTATCTGCTGCATTATTAGAGTGAAGTTACACTTCAGCACCTATGGTCTGGTATACTTATTCAGTCCAGGGAACTAATTAACCATTATGGTGGTTCCCACTGTGGTGTCACCGCCAGACACCACACTTGCTAGGTTGTAGCTTTTAAATCGGCCGCGGTCCATTAGTATACGTCGGACCCGCGTGTCGCCACTGTCAGTGATTGCAGACCGAGCGCCACCACACGGCAGGTCTAGAGAGACTTACTAGCACTCGCCCCAGTTGTACAGCCGACTTAGCCAGAGATGGATCACTGACAACTACGCTCTCATTTGCCGAGACGATAGTTAGCATAGCCTTCAGCTACGTCATTTGCTATGACCTAGCAAGGCGCCATAGCATTTGATATTATTTTATATTGTGGTTATAACATGTACCGTCAAGAGAGATGTTCTACAATTGTGGATTAAAGTTAAGTATTACATCAACTACGTACTTTATTTGCTACTATTAATTCCTTTAACTGTTCCAGACCTCACGCCAATCTGCGTGAGCTTAACGCGTGCCTTTCGGCTTCCTCTCATTGTGACTTGGCAACGTGCACAATAATTATTTGTGCAAGTTCTTTAATTTTCTTGCGGCTGAGGACTATTTTTTTTTTTTTTTTTTTTTGAACTTAGTGACTTTTGTATCACATTGCAATGGACTTATGCATGACTAATAAATAACTGTTGCCACAGAAGCACGAGTTACAAAACTGGCAACAAGGCGGTTATTTTCATATTTGTGCTGCGCGTCGAAACCTTCCGTAAAGTTTTGGTATTTTTCAACTTGTGCCTCTTTGGTGGAATCACTTTGCCAGAGAGGCTTGTGGTGTGAATGTGATCTGCAAGGTGGTGTGTGATTGGCAGCGATGGGAGTCTTGAGTTAGCAGGTGGCGAGCAGGCCTCTGTGCTGGGAGCAGCCCACGTATGTGCTGGAACACGATGTGGCCGCACCTGGAGTGATAGTGTGGCCTGGTTGTTGTTGAGAGCCGTTGTTTGGAAAACTGTAATTTGGAAAGGAACTCCCTTTTACATGCAAGAGTGCTTCGGTCGCACAATACTGGTGTTGCCTGAAGCAGATCGGCAGTTAAAGCAATGGTTAGAGGTCTGCATGGCCATCACTATACTGTCACTGCGCCCTGGTCGCATTTACACATTAGTACTGGATAACTCCACATGAAGCTGAGTAACTTTATTATTGAGTACTTGCCCATCTGTGTGTTTTAGTTGCTCATCTTGCAAATTTGTAATTGAGTCTCTCCTTGTGGGGCACCATTAGTTCCAATATTTTGTGACTGGTCATTTGTTTGTGTTAACTGTTCATGTTACAAGGTTCTCATTAAGTGTGCCCTGGTGGTGGCAATTATTTTGTATACATGTGTGGTAACTGATTTATTTTTCAGGTCTTATTATGCCAATTTAATAATGTGTGTAATGTATTGCCAGGAAGTGTGCCCAATACTGACATGTGAAATAAAATAAGATTACAGCTCTGTAAACTCATGGTGGTAGCAGTGGATGAATTATAATGCCAAATCTGTTCCTGAGTTAAGTAATTACCTTTTGTAATTGAATAGTTCATGTGTCTCAATTTGGCACTCATCTGAAGGAGTTTTGAAACTAAACTTGTTTTGAAAGTGTTCGGTACTCCTGTACATCAAATGAGCAAATTTTAAATTGTGGCATGAGAAAGACTAGTGTGTGCAAAACTTGTGATAAGGTGGTCCCACTGTAATTTGTTGTTGTGTATTTCAAGTGCTTTTGCCAAATTCGATTAATGTGAATTTTGTTTTTAGGTAAGAATTGCTGTCAGTTTGTTGTTATAAATTTGTTAAAGGGTTACTACATGCATTTTTATGATACCATTGGGGATTTTAAATTTTTTATTGCAAGTAGTTATCAAGCTTGAGTTGAAAATTTTAATTGATGTTACAATTGCTGTGGGCTCAAATTTGACACTACTGTATTGCCAGTATTTTACTCCTGATATTGAATCCGTGTCAGTATCATCAATTAAGAGTAAGCCTTGAAATGGTTACTCTTTAAATGAGGAAAAAATTAAAAGGGGTACGACAATATGTTTTTTTAATAACTGTGTGTTATGAAATTTGTTTTAAAGGATGTCTGAATTAATCTTAGCCCAGCCCCTTACCACTCCTTCATAGCTCCTACCATACCAGTGTTAACGCACAACTGTCAAGTAAAGCTTTTGATGAGCTCAATGCTTCAACAGTCACAAGTATTGCCAGCTATTTCAACCTCTTGACTGTCTCATGATGTACAGAAAGACTGGTAAACAAACAGTCTGCACTGAATTTAGAGGTAAGTGATAGCATCTGTCATGAGGAGACATTTTGGTCGTCACCCACATCTGTCACATCAGTTAGTACAAATGTCGGCACCACTATCGAACCTGTCAGCGTGACCCATCAGATATTTCTCTCTTGCATTTGGAACTTTTTCTACCTAGATGCACATATTAGCAGCCCAATTAGAGTTTTCATAACATTGCAAATCTGATTCCTGGGGCTATGCTTTGTTGATTGCTGACCTTAAAGGTTTAAGAGGAACGTGCAAATTTACATTTATATGTGGACAACCGTATTTTGAAAGGTTAATTCGAGATGATGTAATCTGTCTGGCCCATGATAAAGATGTGTGCACACAGGCTCCTCTCTAGCAGGAGTGTTATGCACTGCACCTGCTTCTGGAATCTAACAGTAGATGTTTTCTTCTGGTTTCAAAATCTCTCCCACAACTCTGGTAAGGATGGACTCTGTGCATCAAACTTCAATGTCAGATCCTAATGTGATATATATGTCGCATCTGGTGGCAGCCCACCCGCACCATTCTACGTCGTCTTGTTCTGAGGCACCTATCCCTGTGGTTTCAGTTGTTCTCTAGCTATTTAGACCATTTTATATAGCATGCATGCCGTGGGCTAAGTGTCCTCTTTACAAAGCAGAATGCCACCATATTGCAGAGATGCATCAAAGTGCATGGCATTACAGACAATTATCATGTAGTAGCATCTAGAAAGATACTGTTACATGCAGAATTATAAGAAGTGCCACTGAAGTTTCTCTTAAATACTGGTGTGTCATTCTCTATGATCACTCAGTCCACATATTTCAGTATTGTGTTCCAACACTATGGCAATCAAAATTATGGGCATAAAGACATTATGAGAGTCCACAGATAGATCAAGTGCAAGTTTCAGTCAAATATAGCTAAGTTACTTTGACAGTGCCTTTCCTTACTCACCAATCTGTAGGAAACAAATTTGTACTGGCTGCTTATTCCACATTTTGGTTTTCTATTCAACATTCTGTGCTTTTTATTCAACCTTCAGTGCCACATGAACCCAGAGAGACTATCTGCTTTGTAATTATTTGAGCTAGGTTTGGCTTAGTCTTTGAATTTTCATGCCCACATACTATGGACGAGTACAGTGGGGCCGCAGTTCTTTAAGGCATATCAAATTCAGCTAGCACTCCAAGATGAAGTTAACCTTGAACTGGACTGTTTGGAACAGTAACAAGTGCTTTTCCACCATCTCTCTTAGCCAATGGGCCTCCCCTCTGGTGGTAGTACGAAAGCCAGGGGGGCTCCCTCCAACTGTGTGGCGATTCTAAACTTATGTGCAATGCAAAAGCAGTTGTATATACCTCTAACCATGCCGCCAAGGAGCTCTTTTCTAAATTGTGGGGTCAACATTTTTCAAAAATTGATCTTACAGAAGCTTATTGCTACTAACACAAGTAAACGATAACTGACAAGTGGTGGTTTGGGGTGGCAACACACCTGCAGCAATAAGTGTTGCAGCTACTCGGCCAATCACATTGGGAACTACCCCCAGATGAAGCTGCTGGCCACGGATGGATAACGGGATAGCAACACACAGGTAGACCATCACTATACAGCCCACCAAGCACATAAGTCTCCCCCCCCCCCCCCCCCAAATCTTATTCTCCATGGCCAAGATCAACACACCCAAGCAACCATGTCGATCCTATTTTTGCTGGCCCCTTGGAAAGATGCAGTTTATCTTGTACTGAAGTCCTTTTCTCATTTTCCTTATGTTCTCAGGTTGCAGCAGACAACATTTGTGATAGTGAGGGCACTCAAAATTTTTTGGCATCTTCTCTGCACCTTCTTTATGGACAATTGACTTCAGTTCACAGCATCCGAGTTCTAGTAATTCTGCACTTGCTATGGCATGAAGCATTTAATGACCTTACCTTTTTATCCAGCTTGCAAAAGCTTTGAAGAATTTCTTGTTCATAGGAAACCACCACCTGCAGCTGTACGGAAATCACAACTAGCTTCATTTACAGCACCCCAGCCAGACGTCTCCACTGTCTGGAGTGCTACTGCAATTGCAGAACTGCCAGGGCTGCAGGTACCAGCACCAGTACAACCTGCTTCTGAAATTCCCACACCACTGGAGCCTTTAACTTTGATTCCAACACTACTGTACAGGGATCAGTGTCAACCCTGTACTGACTGCAAGGACTTCCTTAAGTAACAGTCCACTGCCACCTTGTCACCCTGCCTGGAAAGTTTCAGCCCCATGTGCCGATTCAAGAGGGGAGGGATCTTGTACCCCATATTTGTTTCATATTGCATGTATAATAAATATTGTCATAGAACAGGTAACAAAAGTGTGCATTGACAATTAATTTTTTAAACACAAAAATTGCTCACCTTGTCGCTCTATTTTTGCTTTGCCAATTGGAATAAGGAAGTCATTTGAAAGAGCTTCATCACTCATAGGAAACTGAACGCCATATAATATTTCATTTTCTAAACAAACTACAGGATCTGGATCCCTGATAGCAGCCTTAAGGAGTCCTTTTGCATCTTCTGATGAGTAGGGCGAGACCACCTGTTGCAACAGATACAAATCATGTGATGCTATCACTGGAACAACATCTACACAGAGAAAATAATCTCCACAATTATACTGCACAGAATTAAAAACTTCTGAAGCACAGGCAAAGTAACACAAGAAAAGTTAATGAAATTAGTTTATGGAACCAGGAGTTTTTCTGCTAAGACAGAGGAAATTATAGGAGACAAAATAAAAAATTCACTGGTAAGGAAACTGCAATACTGACCACAGCAGGGCAGCTTTAGACAGAAATCATCAGTGAAAGGCAGCAGGAGATCAGCTTTGAAAAAAATTAAAAATGATTTAGTGCAGTTGACAAGTCAGGGAAGTGAAAAAGAGCCTGGGGATTAAACAGTACAGTTGAGATGCATATAGGCAGTGAAAAGAAAAAGGGTGGGGGGAGATCGAGGAATAGCATACACAAAGAATGAGGGGAGTGGAGGGGGGGGGGGGGGGGTGGCGGCGGGGAGGGAGAAATGGAAAGTACAAAAAGCAGATAAAAGCTAGGCATACAGCGGGACATGACTGTTGTAGATTAAGTTTTTTGTTCAGTTCAATAAAATAACTGTCTGCTATGCAGCTGGCTACAGTGGCTTAGTGGTTGTCACAACAACTTTAAATTCCTTGACCCTGATGAATCAAAACCCTCTCTCTCTCTCTCTCTCTCTCTCTCTCTCTCTCTCTCTCTCTCTCACACACACACACACACACACACACACACACACACACACACACACACACACACAATTTTTTTTTTTTGGTGGGGTTGTGAAAGCCCATCAGCCTTCTGACTGGTCTTACACAGCCCATCCATAACATGCTTCCCTGACACAATCACTTCATATTGCTGCAACACCTACACCCAACAATTTCTTGTTTATTGCATATATTCCAATCTCTACAGCTTTTGCTTTCTGCAGTTCCCTATAGTATCATAGAAGTTATTCCTTGATGTTTTAATACATCACTCAGTCCCTCTTCTAGTCAGTCTTTTCCACACATTCCTTGTATTGTCAATTCTGCAGAGGATTTCCTAATTTCTTGTCAGTCCATTTAATTTTCAGCATTCTCCTGTGACACTACATCTGAAATGCTTTAATTCCATTCTTTTCCGATTTTCCCACATTCCATGACTCACTTCACATATAATTTAAAAGGAGACCACATACCAATGTCCTGCTTAACTGTGGGCATTTTTAAAGTACTGTTACAATAAATATTCTTAGTTATTGACTGTGTCATAGGTTGACTGACCTTTGTAAGGTACTCTCCAAGCACTGGCTATCACACTGTCGATTGTGTCTATAGCAATTGCACCCAACATAATCTGCAGTAACTTGGTAGGAGCATAAAGAAAGTATTTCAGGATGGAAAAAAAGAAATAAAAATAAAATAAAATAAATCCCTGAATACTTAAACAAACAGTTGACTTACAGTTGGCGTGTCTTGACTAGTTACAACACAAAATATTAAAAGCAAAAGTTAATTTCAAAAGTCTAAAGTTTGGGGTGCATTATCTTGCATTTCTTTTTTGAATATTGAATACAGTATATGTTTCAGTTCTGTGGCAGTCCTCTTCAAGCTCTCTCATCATTCATTCACTCTTTGTGATCCTTCTCTGCACATGGAGGACATAATTTTTTCATTACTACTATGACAATATCACTTTTAAAGGAAAAAGATTTTTTAAGGAGAGAGTGGAAACATGGGGTGAGGGTGAAAATCATTATATCAAAGACAGTCAGTGCCAAAAGCAATTACACAAAATAAAGGAAAATATACAAATAACCAGTGCATTTTTTCTATTAAAAAAGTTTGAGGATACTCTGACATTGGATATAATGCAGCGAAAATTACTTATAACTGAAGCATGGGATACCATCTGTCTGCTTTTAGCCATAACGTCATCAACATGTAAAAAAAGGTATCGGACTCTTCAGTAGAAATACTGCTCAAATGAAGCAGATTATACCGAGAAACACCGAAGCATACAAGAAAATGTGGTATCGAACACTTCAGTTTACATCACCTCAAATGAAGCATGTGATTCCCATCAACCCCTAGTTTTCTGTTCATCTCTCACCTCCAACTTAACTTACAAGTTGCAAGACAGGACACACTGTAAAACTTCGCACAACCGACAAGAATGGAACAGCAAATGCAAGCGAATAGAGAATAACAAAACAAAGATGGCAATGAATCGCGAAGGGTGATGGTAACGGGACCGTACAGACATCTATCGGTAGCTCGGCGTTTGAGCGTACACATATCGTTTAGCACTACCATCGGCCCTGTTTAGCACTACCATCGGCCCAGGCTACAGCACTACACGTTTGTTTAACTGGCTGCCAGCAATTCAGTTGTCGAGAACAGTTACGGCAGCTTCGATAGGCTTGAAAGTGTCAATGACATCGCTTTTCCCACCAAAAACTGCACTGGTACAGTTCGTATTGCAATTACCAACACGAAAAAATGAAATAAAAAATTTACGTCCATGAAATAAATCTTTGGCACTCTTCCAAGTTCTCAACATCGTAAAAAAATTACTTTGTTGACAAAAAAGTTTAGGGGTACGCATCCCCCAGCGTTCCCCCCCCCCCCCCCCCCCCCAGAAAAACAGCACTGCAAATTACACAGCTATGTTAAAATACTGATTTTATCACCTAAATTTTAGCCTTTCCTTAAGGCAACTAAAAATAAAAATTTAATTTAAAACATTTAAATGATTGGCCACTCAGGTATAAAATTTTTTAATGTGTTTCCATCTACATATACTTTCCCACAATGCACTGTACAGTGCATGGTGGAGGGTACATCTTACCAATATTATGAATAGCCTTTTCTATTCTATTCACTGAGCAAGAGAAAAATGACTTTTTATATGCCTTTATACTTGCCCCAATCTCTCTTATTCTCACTAGTTCTATGTGAGATATACAATGGTGGCAGCATAAAGCTCGCACAGCCTTCTTTGAATACAGTTTCTCTATATTTACCCAATAGGATTTCACCTATACTGACCTGTTACGGTTCTAGCAGTCTGATTTTATTGGATGTGTGTTGTGCCTACTTGATAAGAACCTGAAAGTATGGAACAATATACTAAAATTAGTCACACTAGTGTTTCTTTACAGGTATATTGCATTTTCTCAGAACCCTTTCCACAAATCTACTTCTTCGATTCACCTTCCCTAATGCCGATAACACATTATTGTCCGATTTCATATTGCTTCTTAGTATTACCCCTAAATGGTTATGTGATATGTGCTCGACATGTTCACCACTAATCTTGTAATCAGATACTATTGGGTTCTTTCTCTTTGTTACACACATTTTCTTACATTTATCCACATTAAAGACTGCTCTCATTCATTACACCAAGGGGAAATTTGGTCCAAGTCATTCTGCAGTTCCTTACAACTGTCCAACAGCAATACTTTCCTGTATAAAAATGTATCATCAGCAAACAATCTTATAGTACTGTTTATCTGATCTGACGCACAGTGTATGTATATCGAATACATTTGAGGTCTGTTATGATTCCTTTGAGCACACTGTGTGTGTGTGTGTGTGTGTGTGTGTGTGTGTGTGTGTGTGGGGGGGGGGGGGGGGGGGGGGCGCTCACCATCCAATGTTATATGCTAGGCTCAATTAGAAAAATACTCCTCGAGCTAAACACATATTTGCAAAGAGACTCCACAGGATATCTTGGTTAGGAATTGGTGCTGAATAAAGTAATATGTTTCGCACGAGTGGTTTTTCCTTAATCTATCCCGATTCTTTGAAAGAAGCTTCTTTCTCTCCCAGAATGTATTAATGTCTGAGCTTGGAATATGCTCTAGGATCCTGCAGACAGACAGACTTAACAATATTGATCTTTAATTCTGTGCATCCAATTTTCTACAGATTTTCAGCTACATGTAACAGTTGATCCTCAAAAAATATGAGGTAAGAAATGAACTAATTCCACGGTGTATTCACTATAAAATCAGTCCCTGATTTACGTAGTCTTCACTCTTCCTCAATACAATGTGTGCTATTATTAATACATCTCATTTGTGAGTCTGTGCAGCAGTCTAATAATGGTAAGATAGTATCCCATCTTGTGTGAATACAGTTTTAAATGTGGAATTTAAAATATATGTTTTCCATCTACTGTATTCAGTTTCAACATCGGGCAGATCCATGAGAGATTATATGAAAGGTTTAAATCCACTCACTCATTGACTTTATACACATTACCAGAACTTATTAAGATTTTCTGATAGCCAGGATCTGAATGTGAAATTTAGTGTTGACTTTACACATAGCACTTTTTATTTATGTACAGCTGCTATGAACTATATTCTGTCTGATTCCCCAAAGTGTCATTTTGTAGACAGAGTGCAGCAGCCTTTCTTGCAAAATTTTTTTAGTCACATTATTAAACAGTATGGGTCTTTGCTGTATTTTATTACTTTACTTGAAGCATATTTCTTCAGTCCACAGTTTATAATGTCTTTTAGTTATAACTAACTGTTGTGTTTGTCAGATCTTAAGTAAATGTTCTCATTTGGCCCCATAAATGAGTTAATGATTATCGGTTTGTCCAAGCACAAATATTCTCACTTATTTCTTGATGACATTTTCCATTTAGTGATCCTTGTTCCTGTATCAGCATCATGGTCACTAATCCCTCTCTCACTGGTGACACCCGCAAATAATTAGGAGGCTCCTCCTCCTCCTCCTCCTCCTGGAGAGTCTGATCTATCTTTCTGGTATATGTACACATGTAGATAATTTCCTTACTCACCACTTCACAAATTAATATTTAAGCATCTGCACTGGGTAACACCGCTACACTAAACTGTCAGTGTGGGCTCTTCACTTGCCGACAGTAGCTCAATAATAACTGAGAAACAGAACACCATCAGAGGAAACTAATACTCATCGTATGAGTCAACCTATGGTACCAAAAGTCTGAATCCTCATAGGGAAGAGCATGGGTATAACTCAGCACGTGACCGGTACGCGCGGCTTTCAACTGAGCACTAGGCAACACCACTTGGCTTGATGTGCAAGGTGAGTGAGGTCCACGGTAGTTGAACTCTGTGTAAGCACTGATCTGCTTGGCTTACAGCCACCTGCAGATAAACATCTTTGTCTGTGGGTCTGCCCATACTACATCAAACATAAGATGATAGCACGCATGGGGATGGCATACTGAACTGAGGAACACGTCTCTGTGGCTATTACACTTGGCCTTTATTCCCTGCAACCCATGTACCCTGGCACCCAGCAGGAGGACACCACCTTCCTGAGCCTTTGTAGCCGGAGGAGAGCATCTTAGATATCCTGGATTACTTTATCAGCTGTATAGAAGCACGGCAAAAGTGTCTTCGTCGTGTAGGTGAAGGGCTTTCCAGTGCCATCTGAGTTCGGATAGGACACGAATTCGCCAACACCATACTGGGATGTGCCATAGGCCAGAGTTTTAAGGTTTACCCAGCATAAAAGAAACTAGTCAGGGAGCAGACCACAAACAGAGCTTGAGGGATTGGAAAGCCCACTGACAATCCAAAGACTACACAAACTTATCACTCTTCTGGTGGTGGAGTCAGTTGAGAGGATGACAGATGCACATGGTGAAAGTTGGGGGGGGGGGGGGGGGGGGGGACAAATTTAGTTACTGCCAACGGCTTAAGAGAGACACATGCCTCGAAATTTGCAGCCCGGCCCTAAGTATTCTCAAACAGCAAGCTATATGACCAGAGAAAGGAGCCCACATGAAAAAGAACAGATTGAGACACCAAATGTAATTCATTAACTATGTGGAAGCTGAATGCAGAAAGGGCACCTAGCCCAAAAATTTGACCATGAAAATATAAGTTGCTATTCCATATTTGTATTGTGTGCCAAGACGGAGTTCAGTGGAGGACTTACAGTTTTTGGCAAAAAGCCACACTGCCGAACAACAATACAGAACCACTATCAATGGGATTGACGACACACCTTACCGGCAGAGCAGCAAAAACTACAACAGGTAACTCTTCTACCTTTCCGTAGAGTCACTGAAACCACCAAACGGCATCAGGAGTGGAGAAAGAAACAGCACAATGGGCATCTGATCCATTGCCAGCAGGGCAAGGGTGCAAAGTAACTCAGCATTCTGTCCATCTGCGCCGGCATCTGCTCCTGCTAGCTGCTGTTCCTTTTGTAGACCCAACTCTTCCTGCCAACACTGTAGAAATGTCAGGTCCACAGTGGCACAAAATTACCCCTAGGGAACGGGACACAAAAAACATGGGTGTTGCAAGTGTAAGAATGTCCTTCATTGCCACTTTAGTACCTGCAATGGCACGACAATACGGCTAAACTACACTGACTGTGCAGGCACTTCATGGGCAGACAGTGGCTCAATAATGACTGGGCAACAGAACCCCACAAGAGTAAACAAATACTTGCCATCCGACCCAATCTAGGAGAAGCAGAAAGTCTGTGCCCTCATAGATATGTGCACAGGGATAGCTCTGCCCGTGGCTGGTGCAGGCATCTGCTGGCTTAGCACTAGGCAACAATACTTGGCAGAATGTGCAAGGTGAGATCTGTGGTAGTAGAACTTAGCATAAGCACCAGCCTGCTCGCCCTGCAGCCACATCTCTGTCGGCGGGTATGCCCATACTATGCACCATGTGAGCTCTCTATGGCAGGTTTCCACATTATTTCACAGTGCTATCCAGGCCAGCTCATCTGCCTCCAACAGCTGGTGAGGATACTTAAAATACTAAAATATTTGTTTGTTACAAGTGATACAACTTTTTTTTTAGATTTAGTGCATTAATTTCAAAGAGTTGTGTATCAACTCCACAAAAGCAGTAAAATATCATATTTACCAGACTATAAGACAACTCTGAATATCAGACAACCACCACTCCCCCCTCCTCACCCATTTCTTAACAGGCTCTTTGAGAGATTTTTATCATTTAACATGTTTTGACTAATCATATTATCAATTGTTTTATTGATATAAAGTATCTGCCTAAAGAGTTAATGTTATAGAAGACTTATGACATTTATTGTCTACATTTTCATAATACAAGGAGAAATAAAACAAACAAAAAGAAATGGTTTACATTAATTTTTATCTTCACTAACTTTCTCTGCTTACTATCAAAGCAGCCATCTGTGGTGGTAGTACCACCACGACCACCACCACAGCATATCAAAGTAAACAGATGTCTGACCGATGTTGCGCATATGGTCTAGAAATATTATCTTGGTTATATGATGCTGACATGCAAGAATTTTTTTGTCAAACACTGCGGGAATTCACTGAGCTAACACTGTTCCACATTGTAAGCTCCATCCTCTTATCATGCGACAGCCAGTACTTGCTTTGAAATCTGTGATGTGTGCAACTGGAAAATTTCTCTACCTCCAGTGTCTTAATTTGGATAATTTCTTGAGTAATTGGGATGTCTTCACTGCATTTGTCCTGCAAGTACTGAAGAACCTGCTGCAACAATTCTGCTTCATTCCCCTGATAGTTCGGCATCCAGAATTCACATTTTTTAATTTACTCTTTGTCTACTGCCACTTAAGAACATGTGCTTGTGTGTGACAAAATTTTATTCCTGCTGCTCCTTTGTTTGTAGCCTCTGCTTCATGAATCACAAATTAACATAAAATTAGCACTCTAATATCTGCAAGAACCAATGGTGAACTGCACTCTCCTAGATCCATTTTTGTCAACATAGTCATGGCTTCACTCTGCATCCATTATCAATTGCTACAGGATACAGTTCTTACTGTTCTTACTGTCAATATAAGCAAATTGAATAACAACAAATTTTGTCCTCTTGGCTCCCTACAGTTGAATCAGCAGAAATTTTACCACTTCAGATTAACTGTAGCCAACCCCAAAAATCAACAGTTATGCAGAGCAGTACAGCATTGCTGAAGCTTTTGGGTATCATTAATTTGTCTAGTGTAGAAATATATAGTATTGTATTGTAAAATATTTGTCCAATTTTGAAGTCAATTCAATTCCAGCCAATAGTGGATTCATGTGAACTGCAGTTTAAATGTGGTAAATGTTCATAAAAGGCCGAAGTGCATAAGTCACGACCTCATAAACCGTGACTGTGGCTATAATCTTAGCAAGGCTTGGGAACCAGCGATCGGGTTAATCAAGAGTAAATCGAGCAAACGTATAGTTGTGACGACCACGGCGGACAGAGCCATCACACCGACGTCATCTCAGACGCCGTCGCAATCTGTTCCACCGCGCGACCGTGGCGCGGACGGCGGAGGGAGCACGCCGCGGGTATTTAAATCGGCCGCCGCCGCCGCGACCGAACCCAGTTCCCTCTGAGCAGCCATAGCGTACGAATCTCCGTGCCGGCACGTTCACAGGAGCTCAGTCCGTCAGTTCACCTGATGATGGCGACATGTATGATCGCCGAAATATTGTGCCCGTTGGACACTATAGACCGGCAGCACACCCGTGGATATTTTGATTATCCCAGAAGCAGTTGGCAGGAGATGATTTTCCATACCAACAGAGGATGTGAAGGCATATCCCATATGATCAGCAGATTTAGAGCCATTGGTGTAAAAAACAACAGCATCCCGAAACTCCCATAAAACTGGCAGAAAAAAAAAAACCACACAATGTAACACTATTGGGGGAACAAAATCTTTTGGACCTCGGTGGAGATACATCTGAATCTGGGGCTGAGGAACTAACCAAGGGGAGGTTATTGGGGAGGGAATGTGGGAGACAGGACAAACAAGGGAGCTGAAAATCATGGCAAAGAGACACAAGGTGGAGCCCAACTGGGTAAACCCGCCCTCGGGCGACGTCCTTGGACTGGGAACAGGATAGAATAGGAAGGATGAGTGGGAGAGGAACGGACAGCAATTGCATAAGAAACCAGAAGCTGGGACTGCCCAACAGAAGGGGGTGGGGGGATCCCAGCTTCAATCAGGAGACTACCAACAGGGCTAGTAGGGAAGGCACCGGTGGCCAAACGGATACCACAATGGTGGACCAGATCCAGGAGGTGCGGTGTGGAAGGAACAGCCGAACCATAAACTTGACAACCATAGTCCAAGGGAGACAGCACTAAAGCCCGATAAAGGTGAAGAAAAGTAGAATGATCCACACCCCAAGAGGTGTGGGTAAGAAAGGGAAGGACACTGAATTTATGGAAGCATCCTATCTTCAGAAGTCTGATATGAGGCACCCAAGTGAGCTTTTTGTCAAAAAGAAGACCCAGGAAATGAAACTGTGAGGCCACAGGTAATCTTTGTGCATCATGGTAGAGCTCCAGATTGGGGTGGACCATAGTACAGCAACAAAAGTGGACCATCCGCGATTTTAAAGGAGAGGACTGAAACCCGTGTGAGAGGGTCCATGCAGAGGCAAGTCATATAGAACCCTCGAGCTACCGCTCTGCAGAGGCCATTGAAGAGAAACTAACCCAAATGCAGAAATCATCCACATACAGAGCAGGGGTGACCAAAGGACTGACAGAGGCCACAAGTCCATCTATAGCAATGAGGAAAAGAAGGACACTCAGTACGGAACCCTGTGGGATGGCATTCACTTGGGTCTGTGGAGTATTAGAAACAGTATCAATACGAACCCTGAACGACCGATGGAACAGGAACTGGCAGATAAAAATCGGGAAGTAAATGATCGATCAGAGACCGTCCCTCTCGGAAGCCACATTGATAAGGGGACAACAGATCCCAAGATTCGAGGACCCAATTGAGCCAATGGGCTACCATCCCATCAAGTAACTTGCAACCAACATTTGTCAGACTAATTGGCCAATAGCTTTCGACAAACGGGGTTCTTACCAGGCTTACGGACGGGAACCATGATGCTATCCCTCCATTGTGAAGGGAAGTCATCCTGGAGTCAAATACAGTTAAACGCCAGGAGAAGTAGTTGTCGTTGTGGAGCACTGAGATGTTGAAGCAATTGGTTATTAATGGAGTCTGGGCCAGGGGCTGTATTATGAGAACAAGAAAGTGTGGAAAGAAGTTCCCAGTCAGTAAAAGGTTTGTTGTAAGATTCTCACTGACAAGGGGTAAAACAAGGTGGAAGCTAAGGCCTGCTGTTTCTGGTGAAGGAAAGCAGTCGTATAGGAGGTTGATGCAAATGCTGTTGCAAAATGAGTCGCAAGATGTTCTGCGAGAATCAGAAGATCCATGCCAAGGCCATCTGGGATGGCAAGGCCCAGGAGGGTAGACTGCCGATGGCAACCTTGGAGAGAGTGAAGTGTAGCCCATACTCGTGACAGAGGGACAGTAGAACCGAGGGAAGAAACAAAGCGTTCCCAACACACCCATTTGCTACAATAGCAATGGCAATGGCAATGACCGTACTCCACCACGGGACTTACTGGCGGCGAAATGGTCCAGATGAGCGTGGGACAGCTAGGCTAGCAGCATGAACAATTTCATCAGACACGTCACATAGGACGTCATTAATACAACCCAACAAAGAGGGAGAAAGAAAACGACCTATGAAGTATATAGAGGCCAATCGGTGTGTTGGAAAGACCAACAAGGTAACCTGTCCATCGGGGAGTGGGAAGGTAGCAAGACAATCAACAGGAAATAGTCACTATCGCAAAGGTCGTCATGTGGCAACCAATGTAATGAAGGGAGGAGGGAGGGAGGAGAAAGAGAAAGATCAATGGCAGAAAAGGTACCATGACTGGCACTGAAATAGGTAGGGAAGCCATCATTAAGAAGGCACAAATCGTGGTCTGCAAGAAACTGGTCTATGAGAAGACCCCGATTAGATGGAAATGCACTGCCCCACAAGGGATGATGAGAATTAAAATCCCCGAGAAAGAGGGAGGGAGGAGGAAGTTGCTGAAGAAGGGCACTTAAGACAGCAGGTGTAAGAGTCCTGTCAGGAGGGAGATAAAGATTACAAACTGTGACCCCAGAGTCCAGGTGGACCCAAAAAGCAACCACTTCCAATGCAGTTTGAAGAGGAATCCACACGCTAGTAACGTCTGTATGGACCAACGTACAAACACTACCAGAGGCCCGCAGGGGGGCCGACCCGAATTTGGCAGAAAGCACGGAACCCACGGAGGGTTGGTGAGTGATCATCAGTAAAACGAGATTCCTGTAGAACCATACAAGCTGCACAGTAAAACTAAATAAGGGGTTTCAACTCCGGGAGGTGACAGTAATATCCATTACAATTCCATTAGATAATCACAGAACGATGATTCAAATGGGGGGGTGAACAGGCTAAAGTCAGTCATGCCGCCGGGTCACCATCCATCACTGACAAGGAGGGGGCAACGTCCATGAACAGCAGGTCAGAGTCAGGTTGCGAAAGTGGGGACGGGACCTCTGGCGACACCAGAGGCTCCTTGTCCTGGGACTTATGTTTCTTCTTCTTTTCTGCTTGAGATCAAGGAGGGCTGTGTTGCAAAAGGGAGCCAGCTGCAGCAATATCTGGACTAGAAAGAAAGCAGGCAACCTGGGGGCCCACAGATCGTGGTTGTTGTGGTCGTGGTGTGGCAGCAGACCTTTGGCCTGGAAGGTGCCGAGAAGGGGGGTCCCGGGAGGGGTGCCCTTGACCGGCAGACACCGAAGAAGTGGGACACTTCTCCACCTGGGGAGTTGGGAACAGCGCCCGGAGGGGGTGGGAACCGCAGGGGAGGGGGGGGGGGGAGGAGAGGCGTTCGGGACTGGGGTAAGGGGAGGAAAGGGTGAAGATGTAACTGAAGCATAGCTAGACATCATTGACAAAGGATGAAGACATGCATACTTCTTACGAGCCTCAGCGTAGGTTAGACGATCAAGGGACTTATACTTCTCTATCTTCTTTTCCTTCTTGTAAGCCAGGCGTTCCAGTGACCGTGAATAATGATTACCATAACAATTAACATACACAGGAGGGGGAACACAGGAACTCCCCTCAAGGAGTGGATATCCACAGCTACCACAGAGAGGGGTCTGCGAACAGTGGGAAGATGTGTCCAAAACGCGAACACTTAAAACATCTCATAGGTGGTGGGATGTACGGCTTCACGTCACATTGATAAACCATAATCTTGACCTTCTGATGGAGGGTATCCCCCTTCAAAAGCCAGGATAAAGGCACCAGTATCAATGCAATTGTCCTTCAAGCCCTTCTGAACACGTCGAACAAAGTGAACACCCCGCCATCCTAGATTGTCCCTAAGTTTCTCATCAGAAAAATATATGTATAAACATGTTGTGAAAAGCAGAGAGTGTAATAAAAGACAAGAGGTGCTCCAAACTAGAATAATAGAAATTAGTATAACAAAAAATGGAACATGGGAAAACATTTAAATATTTAAATATATATGGAGAAGAGAGGCATATGCTCAATAATAGGTTCCCCACTAGAAACTTTCAAGGTGTTGGGGTTTGAATGACATACCGAAACTACTTGTGCAGTATCACATTACCTGCCACTGTTTTGCAACTAATTGTCTTGGGAAAGTGATCGGTTCTTTCAGTTTCTTCCTGCGGGATGATTATAGCTTTGGTCATTCAGTGTTCTGTGTGGTCTTCAAGTTGTTCACGAGTGCCAAATTATTTTACCAATAGAAGTCACACCCTTTAGCTAGGAGCTGGAGGAATTTGACAGTTGAAAGGCAAATTTACAAACATTAATGAGAAGTCAGTCAACTTATTTAATGTATTCTGTTTAATGGTTTTATAACTTTGTTTGTGCCAGAAGGGCTAAAGCTAATCTCAAATAACCAAGTTAAAAGTTCTAACAATACCTCACCCACCTATCCTCCCCCACCCAGCTACATCAACACTGTGATAAAACGTGCATACTCTTGTCATGTCTAAAATTGTTTCTTCCTACCTCTTTCAGTTGGGTTTCTTCGTCTTTAAACTTAATCTGAGAGTCCTTGACCAGTCCCACTTGTTAGTTGTCAGGGTCGTCACTGACTCCTATCTCTGATTAAAATTACATACACAAGAGCTTCCTCTAAATTAAATCTGAATGTAAACAATGAGTGACACTTTAAAGTACTTTTGTAGACTTATTCCCACTACTTAAGACACTGTGGAATTAAGGTAGACAAGCCCAATCACCACTGCAACTATTCAATGTAAATAATAATATCTGTATCGAATGCTTCACTCCGGTACACTACCGCTAGAAGAGGAGCAAGTTCTTTTACATACTCTGTGTAGAACTGTGCTGGTATCCTGTGGTGTCCAATGACCTTTCCTCTGTTAGGTGATTTCAATTCCTTGTGAATCCAGTCATCATTTAGAATGAACCAGTTTCGGTAAAAGACGTTTAGTTTTTCGGCCTTCTCTCCACCATCTTCAGCTTTGATACTATTGGGGTCACAGGGTCTGGATAGAGGGCTTCGATCTATCTACTGACTTAATGTAACACAAAAGTTTCTTTGGATTTTCTGTCAAGTTCGTAGACAGAATTTTACTTTAAATCCATTGACCCTTCACCCATGGCTACCCTTACACTAATTTTCACTTCAGTTTTTGTTTGTGCCGCTTGGGCTACATTTATATTTGTTTTTATTCCTTGTGGGTTTTCATGATTGTGGAAAAAGGGACAGGTGGCCTTTGTAGTCTGGTCCCTTCAACTCCCACAAACCAAAAGGTGGATTAAACATGATCATTTGTTGCTTTTACAGATCCTCTGCCTCGGGAGTAGTAGAGCCAGAACATTAGAGGTGAAACTTAGAAAAGATTACACATGTATTTCCTTGCTGTGTTATTGTATTAAATGGAGATTTCAATTTACCACCTATAGACTTGAAGACTCAAATGATTAAGCCAGGTAGTAGAGATGGGGAATCACATGAAATTGTCCTAAATGCCTTATCAGAAAATTATATCGCATAGCTAATCAAAGAACAGACTCATGAAAATAATGTATTAGATCTCCTGGCCAACAAGAAGCCAAAAATGTTTGACTCTATATTGAACAGGAAATTGGCAATCGTGAGGGTGTTTCAGATTAATAGGGTAAGGCTTAGTGAGAGTGATAAGAAATAGATTTCAGATTACCTGAGCAGTTAACATGAAAAATTCATCCTAAGGACCAAAAATGTTGAGCATCAATTAACATAGTATTGTACAATATGCCTCATACAGGTATTTGCTGAGCAAAGTTGCGAGGGGTGGAACAGATCTGATGTGGCTAGACAACCATGATAGCAAGCTGCTTCAAAAGCAAATAGAGCTTCACTGCAAACCCTCAGATTGAGCGATAAAAGCCCTCTGCTCGAATAAAACTCGAAACTAAGCCTGCCGTTGCAGCGTCATCCATTAAAAGAGCAGGGGGCGTATCAGGCAGCGCAAATGTATGTCTGAGCGCAGTTAAAAGCAGACAGTCCAACAAGATGTGGACCACTGTCAATACTGACCAGCAGCGACATAGAGGTGGGTTCTCACGGCGCAATAAATGACCGTGTCAGCCAGGTGTTGCCAATGCGTGGCTGGCAGAGAACAACAGAGTCCTTGCAGGAGGCTCGCATGGAGGAGTGCCACACACACCTGTGGTCTCCTTGATGACCCGAAGTTTGTTGGATGAAGGCAGGGTGTACCATTTATCACTCCAGGTACCAAGGACTTTCTGCCACAACACAGTCTGGAGATCACATTCCGAAAGGCCAATCTCCAGGGCTGGTTCACTGATAGCCCGTTTGGCCACCCTGTCAAAATGTTTGTTACCCAGGATGCCGCCATGAACCAAGGTCCACACAAAAACCACAGAGCGGCCGCAACGGGCAAGAGTGTGGATGGACTCCTGGATAGCCATTACCAGACAAGAGCGAGGAAAACACTGGTCGATAGTTCTCAAGTCACTCAGGGAGTCACTACAGATAACGAAGGACTCACCTGAGCAGGAGCAGATATACTCTAGGGCATGAGAGATGGCTACAAGCTCTGCAGTGAAAACACTGCAGCCATCCAGCAATGAGCATTGCTCAGATTGTTCCCCAAGAGTAAAGGCATCCATCGAACCGTTGGTATAGACTATGGCAGAGTTGGGAAACGCGGCGAGGATGGAAAGAAAGCGTCAGCAGAGGGCCTCAGGGGGACTGAGTCTTTCGGGCCTTGAGCTAAATTCAGCTGAAGGCATGGCTAGGGCACACACCACAGGGTATATGCATACGGGCCTGGAAAAGAGGTGGGAGAGGGAAAAACTCAAGCCCAGAGAGAAGAGACCAGATGCAAACCGCTATCGGACACCCTGACTGGGACCGCCGTTCGGGAAGATGGACGACCGAGTTGGGGAACAGGAGACGGTAATTGGGATGCCCGGGCAAATTAAAACCTGCATTTCATAAGTGGCCAGCAGTCATTGGCACCGGATCCGCAACAGAGGGACACCAGCCTCCACAAGTAGGTTGTCGACAGGGCTCGTGCGGTAAGCTCCAGTTGCGAGCCGGATCCCGCAGTGAAGGATGGGGTCAAGCAACCGCAAGGCTGAAGGCAATGTCGAACCATAAACCAGGCTCCCATAATCGAGACGGGACTCAATGCGTGATACAGTCGGAGATGTGTAGACCAATGGCACCCCAGCAGGTGTGACTCAAGCAACGAAGAGCGTTAAGATGGCACCAGCACATTTGTTTAAGCTGCAGAATACGAGGAAGAAAAGTCAACCGGGCATCAAAAAGCAAGTCAAAAAACCAATGCATCACCACCACGGCCAGAGGTTCGCCGTCAAGATAAAGCCGTGGCTCACGGTGAACAGTGCGATGCTGGCAGAAATGCATGATGCAGGTCTTGGTGGCCGAGAACTGGAAGCTGTGCATGACAGCCCAAGACTGCGCCCTGCGGCTAGCACCCTGTAGCTGCCGTTCAGCAACCACAATGCCAGTGGAGCTATAGTACAGGCAAAAGTCATCAGCATACAAAGAAGCCGTTACAGACGTTCCCACAGCTGCAGCTAGCCCACTGATAGCAACTAAAAAGAGGCAGACATTCAAGACAGAGCCTTGTGGGACCCTATTCTCCTGGACTAGGGAGGAACTACGGGAGGGACCAACTTGCACGCGGAAGGAACGAAGTGACAGAAAATTTTGAATAAAAATCGGGAACGGGTCGCTAAGACCCCACCCACGAAGCGTGGTGAGGATGTGATTTCGCCATGTTGTATCATAAGCCTTCCACATGTCAAAAAAAAAAGACAGCAACCAAATGCTGATGGTGGGCAAATGCCTTGCGGATGGCAGACTCCAGGCAGACCAGATTAATGGATTACGGAACCCACCCTGGGACGGAACCAGAAGGCCCCAAGACTCAAGTAGCCAACTCACCCTCCAGCTCACCACATGTTCGAGCAACTTGCACGCAATGTTGGTGAGGCTAATGGGGCGATAGCTGTCCACCTCCAGTGGGTTCTTGCCAGGTTTCAACACTGGGATGACGATGCTTTCCCGCCACTGTGATGGGAACTCGCCCTCAACCCAGATACGGTTGAAAAGGTCTAGGAGGCATTGCTGACAGTTCACTGAGAGGCGTTTGAGCATCTGATAGTGGATGTGATCCAGCCCAGGAGCCATATTAGGGCAAGCGGCAAGGGCACTTTGGAATTCCCACTCACTGAATGGAGCATTGTACGATTTGGGGTGGCGTGTACGGAATGAATGGCTTCGATGTTCCAACCACTCTTTTAAGGAGCAGAAGGCCAGTGGGTAATTCGTAGAAGTGGAACTCAGGGCATAATGTTCTGCTAAGAGTTCTGCAATCACATCTGAGTCAGTACAGATGCATCCATTCAGGGAAAGCCCAGGTATGCTGACAGGGGTCCGATATCCATAGGCGCCTAATATTGGCCCAGGTCTGGAGAATGACATTGTCTGCAGCCGAAAAACGTGTGAAGGGACCTAGGAGGCAGATTACACTCCTGGGTCATCTACCACCACCAAAGAAGAGCCAGGATCTAGAACCATTGCATCTGAGGTAGAGGCGTGATCGAGTTCGTCGGGGGACGCCGGAATCTCCACCTCATCCTCAGTTGCAGAGCTGGTAGATAGCGGTGACGGTGGGGATGCCACCACAATTTTCCTGGTCTTAGGGGCCTTCATTTTTGACTTGTCTCACTGCTCCTTTGGTTTCTCTGGCTGAGAGGGCTTCACGGATTCAGTCTCCAGGACTGAGGAGGATAGTGAAGCCCTATGACCAGCTGTTTCTGGACACTTCAGACACTGGCAGGAGTCATCCTTCCCACTAGGAGAAAAACCTGGGGAGGAAGGGACCCAAGGGACCCCTTCCGATTGAGATGAGCCTAAGAAGTGGTACGTTTCTCCAGCTGAGAAGTGGGGATGGACGTCCCCGATGATTTGGTGGTGTTGCTCCCAAAGGAGGAGGTGCAGGAACAACAAGGAGGGAAACACCCCCCCCCCCCACCCACCATCAAGGGGGCAGGTGTAGTCTTACGGCTCTGAGGACTGACTGGAATTGGTGAAACGGATGGGGCTGGAACTGCAGTTATAGCGGCAGAGTAAGAGGTTATCATGCACATTGGATGGGGTCTTTCAAACTTTCTTTTTGCCTCAGTGTAGGTCACTCAGTCCAGGGTCTTGTATTCCATTATTTTCCTCTCCTTCTGCAGAATCCTACAATCCAGCGAGCAAGGGGAATGGTGCTCCCCGCAGTTGACACATATGGGAGGTGGGGCACATGGGCTATTGGGATGGATGGACGACCACAACCTTGACATCTGAGGCTGGAAGTACAGCGGGAAGACATATGGCCGAACTTCCAGCACTTAAAGCACTGCATCGGGGGAGGGATATACGGCCTGACATCACAGCAGTAGACCATCACCTTGACCTTCTCAGGTAATTTATCACCCGCAAAGGCCAAGTTGAAGGCACCGGTGGCAACCTAATAATCCCTCTAACACTGGTGGACGTGCTGGACGAAATGGACATGTCGTCGCTCTAATTGGTGCACAGCTCGTCATCAGACTGTAAAAGAAGATCCCTGTGGAAGATTATACCCTGGACCATATTTAAGGTCTTATGGGGCATGATAGTAACAAAAACATTCCCCAGCTTGTCACAAGCGAGTAATGCCCGTGACTGGGCAGAGGATGCTGTTTTGATCAAGACTGACCCAGATCGCATTTTGGACAAGCCCTCCACCCCCCCGAACTTGTCCTCTAAATGCGCTACAAAGAACTGAGGCGTCATGGACACAAAGGATTCCCTATCAGCTCGCATACAAACTAGGTAGCAGGGAGAATAAGATCTGCTCCCATCCTTAGTCTTGCACTCCTCCCATGATGTGGCCAGGGAGGGGAACGACTTGGGGGTCATAATTCTGTGTGTTGAATTGAGTCCTGGAATGCTTAGAGACTGCTGGTGGCTGGCCACCAGCAAGAGATTATTTACCACGCTCCATTGCAAGTCATCTGCCCTGATGCCACCCACTCCAACCCAGGGCCCTCCCCACAGGTGCCACCCACTTGCAGCAAGGGCCACCTGGCAGGATGGCCATTGCCGTGAGTCCCGACGCCCCAGAGAGAGAGGTATTTACCCCTTGGCATACATGGGCAGTTAACGGCACAGGCATCAGCTGAGCGATCCCTGTGTTGTCAGGGGGTTACAACCAACAGGGTACATGGCGACCCCACCACAACGGACTGGCTATTGTGCTGGATATCAGGTGCAAATAAGTCCATGGTCGCTGTCAGTGCAGAAAGCGACTCTGCAAAGTGCATGGGGGAAACCGCACCCAGGAATGTATCTTCACCCAAGAGAGAGAGAATGAGTGGGACTGCAATGGGACGACAAGAAAGGGGGCTAGAGATCTCAACGCACTATGGACACGATGCACAATGTAAGGCACTCTTCCCCAACTGGTTCACTCCTCAGGAAAATTTGGAAATACGGAGGTCAAAGCCTACAGGGGACCATTACATGAAAGCCAAAATGTGCGCGACTCCTTTTAGTCGCCTCGTACAACAGGCAGGAATACCTCTGACCTGTTCTAACCCCTGGACTCGCAGGGAGGAATCCATCTTTTAACACTATCTTCATCCAAATATTTCACTTTCGGAATCTGCACTAACCTCACTAGGTTTCTTTCTTCTTTTTCAGCTATAAACACACATCCACTGCCAGCATTCAATCTATCTTTGCACTGTAAATTCAAATTGGAATTTAGAAATTAACTGCTATTAACATCCAATTTCTGCAAGATTTCTGCCCCTTATACTAAGTGGGCATTGTTACCATTTATAAGTGACACCAGTTCTGATACCTTTCCATAGACACTCCTGCAATTGAGTAATATTACTCTTTACTGGTACAGTATTCTTCCTTGTCCTAGATCAGAATTTATCTTATCAGATATGTGGAGGAATTGTTGTAACTGCAGGAAAAGCCAAGTCTAATTACAATCGTTTTCAAGCAGTACGCCAAGAATAGTACGTAGGAAAGAGTTAAAATTGTAGAGCTAGATGCCAGGCATGGCAGAGGGGTCAGTCAGGGCGGAAGTTCAAACTGTCGGGCAGCTGCGCTTGATAAGAAAGCAAACAGCCACCACATTATAAAGATACAAAAGAAGATCTGTGCAGGGACCCGTGATAAGCAGCCAATTAAGAGTATCAACAGAAAGCACTTCTGGTTAGAGAGAGAAGTCTGGGAGTGGAGAAAGAAAGAGGGCCCTTGGTGGGGACAGCACTACGTCATGAGGAGCCAATGAAGGGCTCAGGACACAGTGCGTGACCATATAGGGAGAGGCACCTCTGTCCCTCCACCCAGCTTCTGTAGAAAAATAATGGAATTAATACCTGCCAATACCAAATAAGGACAAGCTGCCTTCGACACTACGTCATGTCAAGCGCTGGTGGGGTCGAAGGGGAACACTAACAAAACTCAGGAGTATGCTGCTCCGCGGTCTTTTCACGCTCTAGAGGTTAGGCTCCCGGTAGCGACAGTAGTCAGTGTGGATAGCTACAGCCGACTTGAGCTGAGGAGCGGGCTGTAGGCAGGCAGCCGGAGATAGTTGCTGATGAGTGTTTAGGCAGTAGCCGTGGTACTCTGACGTAGAGCGCTAGTGTGGGCAGCAGTTACCGCAGAGCGTCTGTCAGGCAGTCTGAACGGTGAAGTTAGTCACCGTCTCTGTAATAGACTTGGCAATTCCGCAGGTACAATCACTAAGCAGTTACGGTGATCTGTATTTCTTTCTTAATAAACTAGAACTTGTGTAACGTTTGCAAGAGTTTAATTCCACCCACTTCCTAGCCTTGTACTTTCACACCAGGGATTGCAACATCTTTGCCAGATCAAAGTCTCCCTCTCTCTAAGGTCAACTGGCTAAACCCCTTTGACAAACCATGTCACCCAATCCCTTGCAAAACCCACACTTGGGACACAACAGGATTTCTCTATTCTAAAACATCCAAATGTTCACACACTCCACTACCCTAGTAGCATGTGCAGGTGTGTGTGTGTGTGTGTGTGTGTGTGTGTGTGTGTGTGTGTGTTTCATACCTACCCTATTAAAGGTTTGCCACAATTATCTACCCAACAGCGGAGGCTGAGAAATAGACATCCAAGATGATCACAGAATTGTCTGAACCTCTGGTTCCAGCCTTCCACTCTCTGCTTCAAACCAGGGGACCATGATCAGTCTAGGGAATGATGCTACAAAATGTTAACTCTGCTTCCACCTCATGCCTGAAGCTAACTGTCTTCACCTAAGCAGCCAACTGCCTGTAGGAACTGAGGATTGCCTCTGAACCCATGCAGCAGACATCAAATGTGCTGACATGAGAGAGAATCTGCAACCATGTGCACCCAGTGCACTCAGTTACTGCCAGTAGAGCCTGCTCCATGTGTCTGACGTGATCCCTGGCAAGTAGACATGTGGGCACTGACTTCCCTTCCTTGCTCGCTGTTTCCCTACGGAGCTCCATCAGTCGCCAATTAGTATTTTTCGGGTTAACATACCTCCACCTGTCTACGACATTTATTAGCTGAACTAGGTTCTCCATGAGAAACAGGACAAGAAGATGAGAAGATGTAGTCAACAAATTCTGCTGCACTTTCTGCCCATCCCACCCCCCAAAAAACCACACACACACACACACACACACACACACACACACACACACACACACACACACACACACACAATATGGCAGTTTGGATTCTTTCGGCTTCAACAAACCACATATTCTTTCAACAGTATGGCTCAAAAAGTGACAGGTGCCAGAAAAACAGAAACCAGGCCCTACAATCAATACTCACCTTCCACATGGATGTAAATAAATAGTGAACATTGAACAAGATAGAAATGTAGTTTATGAGGAAAAATTTATTTAACTAAACATGAAAATCATGTAACTGCTGAATAATGTTCAAAAGAAAATATTTAAGAAATGGGCAACCACATTAGTCAGGCAATTTCACTAATAAGATGCTTTTGGGCTTGAAGTAAAACTGTGCATTAATCAGTAGGAGGTATTTTCATTTGCCATTAATTCTTCTAATAACTGACTATTATATACTGTATTTTTTTGGGAACAGCACTTCACAATGTCAATATTGTAAGATAAATTCCATTAACCGACCAAAAGCATAAAAATAATTTTTTAAATTGATAACACGGCACCAACTGCAACACATTACACTGTGACATGTAGATTTGTGTTCATATCACTTAAATGAGTCACTTTGAATATCTATCCAGAAAGTGTGTCAGTATTTTACCTAAAATATCACATACCAGAATAAAAATTCCACAGTCTGAAAAATTTTGGAGGAGGGGGAAGAAGAGGGATGTTCAGCATACAAAGTGGCTGCAACATTTGCTGTGATAAGGAAAGTGGTTTCCATTTTTGAACAGAAAACACATTATGAACTACTCAGTATTTGACTTTCTCAGTAGCAAATTTAGTTTTTAAAACCATTTTGAAATTTGTGAGTAATGACTGTATGTACAGTTATCCAGTTATGTAACTGAGTGTCCGTTATCAGTAAGTCACACTACCCATGTGAGGCCCTGAGAGTCCAGCTTCAACACCTACAGTTTATGCTATGTTTACAGTGTGAAGTTGACAGTGCACTGCATTACAGTCCTCAACAGGTGTCTCCATCAAGGTAATCCTCAACCATTATGCTCCACCTACTACTATCAATGTTTCACTGGAAGAACATCAGCAATTTGAAATGGCAACATATGTGGAAAAATCATAAGATATTACCCTCATTTACACATGTATAAAAAATCAGATCACTGCTTTTTGATATAGGTGTAAATGATGGTAATATCTTATGATTTTTCCGTATATGTTGCCATTTCAAAGCTGATGTTAAAATGTCAGAACTGTGATTAAAAATATCAGTGAAAAATTTTTAATAGTTCAAAGTAATTACTTGTTTTATTTGAGGCTCCCAATAGCAATACCTCCCCCCCTCCCCTCCAGCTAGAAATTAATTGTGCAATGCAGTCACTGGAGTGTTGGGGGTTCTACCCTTTATTTCTATACAATTTAGTGACTGTGTGTTTAATTTAATTCTAAAATACAGTGCCATAAGGAAAGAAATAATTCTGACTAACTTATTTCTAAATGAGGACAGTTCTTTCTGTAGTGTGTCGTAAAAGTGAATGTAGACATCATTTTAAGGTAATACGAAGTCAAAATACATGAGACACTCCTCTCCTTTCTGAGGAAAAGGGGAGAAAAATTAAATTAAAATGAAGCTATGTTAGAATGAAACTTAACTTCTTTATGGCAGTCGTATTTTGTTTGCAAGATTCTCAAGCCATGCCTGAAAACCTACGGGATCAGTACTAAAATACCTAAGCACTACTACAAAAATAATTTTCACATAACATGACTGGCAAATTTTGTATCAGATAAACCTTTCAGGTACAGTCAAAACATTAAACTTTTCTGTACCTGTTTCCAAATTACTACTGCATTCAACATTTGGGACTTAATATGGTAAGTTTCCACATATGCCAGTCCATGCTGTGGCAAAAATCAACTTTTAGCACATCGACTGACATTACTGGACCAAAAAATGACTACACATGTTATTGTTTTGTTGGATTATTAATCTACTTCTTCCCCAAGCCACCAAATAATTGACATGAAATAAGCACAAAACCTCATTACACTGAGAAACTACAAATTCACAGAACTCTACTACATACCTTACAAGTTTAGCAGTATAGTTTATTTGTAATTCAATTAAAAATGGTGTTTTAGGTATCCAGAATGAGATTTTCACTCTGTGGCGGAGTTTGGACGGTAGGAGACGAGATACTGGCAGAAGTAAATATGTGAGTACCGGGCGTGAGTCTTACTTCGGTAGCTCAGATGGTAGAGCACTTGCCCGCGAAAGGCAAAGGTCCCGAGTTCGAGTCTCTGTCGGGCACACAGTTTTAATCAGGCAGGAAGTTCCGTGTTTTAGGTAATTTCTTTAAACTCAAATATAAAATTAAGATTACCACTTTCAGGTAAGTATTTCAGCATTGTATACATAGTAAAGAGAATCTCTCATTAGTCAACCAGAACTGTAAAACAGACTATTTTCAGTTCAGCAGTAAAACTCCATATTACTGCTGGCTTTTCCTGTTAGTCACTGACTAATTTCAGTTCATGTTGACTGTGTCTTCTAAAGCACTGCATGTGAGAACTCTCACTTCATTATGAAACTTAACATGTTCCAATTTTGCTGTCGGTTATTACGTGTCAAATATAACCACCAAAGTCTTACAAACAAACTCTCCTGTTCAGCTATGTTTAGCAGTAAATAAGTCTGAGTATCTGAAAATATGGCATTTCATTTACAAGAATCCTAAAGTGTTTTGACCCATTTAAGAATCCAAAACACTTTATTAAAATGTGTATTAACTATTCTGTATTTACACAATGAACACACATTAAAATACCCTTACTTCATTGACTATGTACAGACCATTCCACACATTAAACATTACAAAATACTCAGGAGGCTTGGTCTATACAATATCAATAAATCCAGTGACTTTATTTAGGAAAACAGTCAGGAAACATGAACACTATGGCTCTACAACACAAAAACATGCTAAGGGAGTTCTGTTAGCATTGACAGGAAAGTTTAACAGCTTAACTAAATTTACCCTTTTAAAGACACATACACAAAATAATGAAGTGTTAACATGGTGTGGAAAGTCTTGGCAGAGTATAAATAATTTAAGAGTAAAGGTAACAATTCACCAGATAGTGGATGCATCAAATTGTCTACAAGCACACAATTCACCAGTTTGCAGACGAATCCTTTTTCGAGCTAGCATTTGCGTGTGCACCCACCTGCTGGTGACCCCCCCCCCCCCCCTCCCCCTCACCACTGTATGGCTACCTTATAGTCTAGTGAATGAAGAAAAATTAGTGGTAAAATTAATTTAGCCATAAATTTTTGTACATTGGTAGGGGTGCGTGTCACGAACAGCATGCTAAAAATTCTACCTGGTAGGGTTTGAGTGTAGGGGGCATGTATAAGTTACTTTTTTAGCTTTTTATTGAATATGTCAAAAACTGCACAATCTAACAAGAAACAACAATAAACTACATCAAATTTCTTACAAAAAACATCATATTGATGTTTTCTCTAGGACTAGTAGTTTCCACAATGCAGGTGAGAGAAAACTCCCAGATTACTAGAAACAGAGTTTCAATGTAATAAAAATCAATGCATATTGTTAAATAATGTGGGTTATGTACAAATATTAAATGTTTGTATCACATCTAAGTGCAGTAGAAGCATATCAAGGAATAAACTTTGTTTTGGGGGTGTAATACAGTGGAGGGCCAGGGGGTAGGTTAGAAGCATGACGGGAGATAGGTCACCAGATTGTGGTCATGGATTTCCCTCCTTCACTGACCAGCAAAATTAAGAGTGAGCAGGCAATTCCCCACATAACCACAATCTGGAGAGACACCCTCCCTCATTCTTGTACCCTGTTACACCCCCAGAACACAATTTTTTCTTTAATGCAGTTCTACTGTGCTTAGATGTGGTGCATAAATTTAATGTTTATTCTTAACCCACTTGATTTAACAATAAATATAAATTTTATACCATCATAACAATGTTTTTAAGAATGCAATTGTGCAATGTGGAAAGTATTAGCCCTACAGCAGTGGTTCCCAACCTGGGGTAATTAACCTCTGAAGAGTACAACGAAATTTTCTGAGGGGTAAACATAAAAAGGTTCTACTGTATTTTGGTCATGAAAGTAAATTATTTTTAAAAAGTTATCATCATTATTGTAGTTGATAGTACAATTGGTATAATGTCAACTGTATCCTGATGCCACATGTCCCTGAGTTCCTCAGCCAGTTGGATGTATTTTTCAATTTTTTCTCCTGTTATCTTCTGTATATTGTAATACTGATTACAACAACTTACCAGTAACTGTATTTTCTCAAATACTACCATTAGCATGTGCCACTATGTGGTGGTGATTACAGATTATGAAACAAAGATACGGACATCATCCTCACATAATCCACCCACTGCATGCATATTTTGAACTTTGTACCACGCACAAACAACGGTAAAATTGAGACTTGTTGATCACATATGCTTACATATCTCTTGCAAATGCCTTCTCCAAATTTTTGGTAGTTCCCGCAATGGGCAAGAAATTGCTTCATTATTCACTCTGCAACAGATAAACGAACTAATTGATAGCACAAAACAACTGTAACTGTGTAATGGTTACTGTAGTATGGTAGGGCCTACATAATATTATTATTATTTCTTTCCTTTCTCAGACGTTATGTCTGGTTAAAAATGGAAAGTGACACGGACCTTGATCAAGCGTGACTTCCTTTTAACTGTATGGTATATGTTACATTGCATTTAGGAACTTTCAGGTAATTGAACATGTATCAATAATTACAGATTTCTGTAGTTTTATATATACATTTGGATGTAGCTGTATTGTGTTGATGTACTGGTGGATATTGTGTGGTATGACTCCTGTAGTTGACAGTATAATTGGTATAATGTCAACTTTATCCTGATGCCACATGTCCTTGACTTCCTCAGCCAGTTGGATGTATTTTTCAATTTTTTCTCCTGTTATCTTCTGTATACTTCTTGTATTGGGTATGGATATTTCTATTAGTTGTGTTAATTTCTTCTTTTTACTGGTGAGTATGATGTAAGGTTTGTTATGTGGTGTTGTTTTATCTGTTATAATGGTTCTGTTCCAGTATAATTTGTATTCATCATTCTCCAGTACAAGTTGTGGTGCATACTTGTATGTGGGAACATGTTTTATTAGTTTATGTTGTATGGCAAGTTGTTGATGTATTATTTTTGCTACATTGTCATGTCTTCTGCTGTATTCTGTATTTGCTAGTATTGTACATCCACTTGTGATGTGATCTACTGTTTCTATTTGTTGTTTGCATAGTCTGCATTTATCTGTTGTGGTATTGGGATCTTTAATAATATGCTTTCTGTAATATCTGGTGTTTATTGTTTCATCCTGTATTGTAATCATGAATCCTTCCGTCTCACTGAATATATTGCCTTTTCTTAGCCATGTGTTGAATGCGTCCTGATCGATGTGTGGCTGTGTTAGATGATACGGGTGCTTGCCATGTAGTGTTTTTTTTTCCAATTTACTTTCTTTGTACCTGTTGATGTTATGTGATCTATAGGGTTGTAGAAGTGGTTATGAAATTGCAATGGTGTAGCCAACGTATTTATATGAGTGATTGCTTCGTGTATTTTTGCTAGTTTCTGCTCGTTCTATTAAGAATTTTCTTAAATTGTCTACTGTCCATAATGTAGGTTTTTTATGTCGATAAATCCCCTTCCTCCTTCCTTTCTGCTTAATGTGAATCTTTCTGTTTCTGAATGTATGTGATGTATTCTATATTTGTGACATTGTGATTGTGTAAGTGTATTGAGGGTTTCCAGGTCTGTGTTACTCAAGTATTATTATTACTACTACTACTACTACTACTACTACTGGCTGTCGTCAGACATTATCAGGGTGTATACGTAGACGAGGAAAAAAAAATTCCCCAATTTCCCGGTTAGAAAAACACGTTCTCCCAGATGAAAATACACTTTTTCCGTGTTAAGTAACAGTATACTTCCTCAGAACCATAAAACTTATCAATCGTTTTGATGGTTGTGGTTTTATACACTGGCACAGAATTTCCTGGCACTTTAGAAAACGAAGCTCAGGGGAAAAAAACACGTTTTGGAAAGATGTCTGATGCGCAGCAACAGGTATACTGCATATTTTTGTATTATGGAAGTATAAATTTGAACTCCACCAAACACCACATGTTACTTTCTGAACGATTGAAATTGAGTTTGCGATGCGGTTTTGTAAGCCAGTCATAGCTCATGTCAAGCGATCGCGCCAGCTGATGACTGCGGATATTCACAGTATAGCACATGTGACAATCAGCCAATACCAACATCACTGTTGAGCAGTGTGAACACACAAATAGGTAAAGGTAATGGTTTAAATTAATATACACAGTATTGCTGCAAGAAAAGAAAAGCAAAGCTTTCACGTATAATATTTGTCTTTAAGGTTAATAGGCTGCAAGAGAAGCTAAGCTTTCACACATAATGTTTATCTTTTTGCGCATGTTACACTTAAAGACACATCACACAAATGTGCCTCTAAAATTTTTAACGACGATGTAAATGTCTGTCTTCTGGGCTCAAAAATATTGTAAACGGTCATCCTCAAAGATCTGATTTTTTAATAAGAGTCAAACCGCTCTGCGATTTAAGAAATTCATCAGACATTTGTGAACAGAGTTCTTTTTGCTTAAATGGAAATTTACTTTGAAAGTAACACTTTTCAAACAACCGTTCGGAATATTTTCCTGCGACCTGTTAGAAATAGATTCGTTTCAGCAGTTGCCAGATAACAGGTGTCGCCGTGCTTACGCAGCTACGATGACGCAGGAAGCTGGTACGTTCGTACGTGTAAAACATTAAAAGATCTTACATTATGTCATAAAAGACACAAGACATTAGAGGATATTCCAAGAGCATGGGAATTTTGTGAACCATACCAAAATGCATAATTCGGCTTAAAGTGCACATTCGTATGTCCAAATTCAGATGTAAATTTTCTTGCAGTACCAGTACTGTATTATCTCATGTTTGGTTCTTTATTATGGCATAATGCCATACGTGCTAGAATATGAAAACATGAACTTCAAATGAAGTGAACAGTTGAAACTAGCCAATAGTGTGGAATTAAACACTTCGTTTCTAATAAATTGACTGCCTCAGCAGAAAAGATTAATAAAAGCAAAATTTCTTTAGCAAACCGAGAAAAATAACTTCATTGTTCTGCAAGGTGATTAACGCCTGACTTACAGAAAGATGGAAACAAAATAAAATCTGAAACTAATAACATATTTTAGCCTTCCATAATTATGTGAATGTATTTTAATTCACTTGATAGCTTCCGAGCACAGAAATCTGTTTTGTTTTCATTTGACGTGAGAGCAATAAACGAAGAGGAAACAGCAAAAACACTTTCTGGTAACACGGGTCACGTGGAGACTACCACCTCAGACTGCTCTGTGCATCAGGTCCAGATCTACGATATTTCCAAAACTGTGCAATATTAGATAGCGGCACTCCCCCTCCCTCGAGCGTTTAAGGTAGGACGCAAAAAAAAAAAAAAAAAAAAAAAAAAAATCGACTTTTCAAAAATATCTTCATTTTGTAGCGCACATCTTACTGAAGAGTCTGCTACATAAAACATATATGTTCGAGGGAACATAAGACATGTTATTTGGTCTTAAGTGTGACAAAGTGCAGTGCCACACCTCTTCACACAGCATTCTTCCATCGCACGTCGCTGTATTTCGCTCCGTGGAATTCAAACGTGTAATATTTTGTAATGGGTGCCATCAAACTATATTCAGGCCAGTGGAAATTAAAATGTCCTGTGGTGCCTCTCCTGTTCGCAGTCTGCCAGTTTGTCACCCTGCCCCTCTTAAAAAAAAAAAAAAATTCTCGCAATTAATACTGGATGGGATTATTTGTAACTGACAGAACAAGAACTCTTCAGAAAATTTGCAGTCTTTACTGCCTATTAGCAAATAACTTGCTGTTTTGTGTGACATAAAATTAAACACAGGATACATAAAACGAGTAAAGACAAGAGACAAGCAGGACAGTACACATTTCTTCAATCCTTAAGCCCTAGCTTCCCCCCCCCTCTAATCTTGCCACAGCTTTATATGGCATACTTTCCTTTCTGGGAAAGAATCTATTACCTCACCAAAGTTCATCAAGAATTTGCTACACGGAAAAACGAAATGTCATTGTCTAATACTAGAAAAGCTCTTATTAAAATAGTACCCAAGACTAGTGTGGTTTCTTGATCTGATTACGTGTATTTTGTCACTGTCTGCTAGATAAAACAAAATAGGCCTGCCTAATATTGCAGCAATTGTTACACACACCAAATAAACGAGACTGTTTTGGCACAAATGGTCATTCTCATAACACAATAGAATATAATTCACGAAGTACCAATATCAAATGCCTATTAGGCCAACTACAAGCAAAAAGTTTTACGTTAGGAAATAGTTTCACATTTCATTCATACTCTCTAGTTTCTGAAGCAAGAGATCAAAAAGCAGTAGTACAAAATTTTTATATAAATTTGGAACTGTCATATTCTTCCGTAATTTGTGTGAGGCCCCGTTTATTCTCCTTCTTCGTTCTAACAAACAATCTTGTTGTCACAAATTCTGTAACAATTCCTGACAGTGTCAAAACTTATCCTCTGGTTAACTTCACTAACCCTGCCACAATCTCCGGTTTAGTTATCGCATTTATTCCCTGGTTAGGCATTATTACGTGTTCGTACAACGCATTTTCCACGCTACTCCCAAAATAGGACTTTAGCGGCTGTTAGCCAGGGACTGTATAACTGGCCCTTAATAGTGCAGCAATCTGGCCAAAAATTTTCTGTCAAAATTTCATTTTCTTGGATACATGGAGAAGACAATACATAATCTTTGTTGCCTGTTATTCCTTTATTTCCACTCTGGTAGTCTGAATCTATGGATTTCGCTAGTAATTATAACGCTGATCATTTGCAAACCCAGTCAACCACATAAACAGCGATTGGCATTCACACGTTCAGCTTTATTCCGATCAGCTCATATAGCCCTGTCCCCTTTTGTCTGCAGGAAAGTTTATTTCTGGATGCGATGGGGATTCCCCTGGTAGAGGTATCACATACACTATGTGCACATTCAAAAATCAACTTATGATAAATTCAGAAACCAACTTAGAATTTGTTCAAAAATGTTCAAAAATCAACAGGGATGCATTCAAAATCATAGCTCTGAGCCTGTTGCACATACTTGAATCTGGCAGATTAGTAGCACCAATAAAATTTTTCCGGATAGCATCTGGCTACTTGCTGTTGTATACAGCTAAATGCCACACTTCCGTAGCCAGAAGTGAGAGAAGGTACTACTCATACGCGACTCAACTGCACATGAGCTTTCTCGCAACCACTCAAACAAATCTAATATAAACAGTTGTGACGTCAAGCTCATTGGAGGCAATTTATTGTTATGAAACATTGCATAGTCTTCCTACAGTGTTTGACACATTTTGCTGTTGGCAGACGCTTTTATGACCACTGGGTTTTGTTGTGGTATATGGTGCATTTCCTTTGTAACTTAAGTTTTACTTTCATTTTTTCCTTTCGTTTGTGTTTTATTGTTGTAGCATTATTCTGCAGTAGCAAGATACAGTAATATTCTTTGTTAGAGTATTGGTTCTTACCAGTCAAAGTTACAAAAACATACTTGAAAACTAAAACAATGAAAAATTCCTGGAATTCTAAAAAATTCCCAGGTTTTTCCCGGTTTTCTCCCGGATGTAAAAATTCCTGGGTTTTTCCCTGATCTCCCAGTTGTCTCGTGTCGTATACACCCTGATTATGCATTCACAGTGGCAGTCTTCCCATTTCTGTCATTTAAGAGGTAAGGAGTCCAGCCATCAACTAAATTGCAAGTAATATGTATAGTGCATATATCTTAACTTTGTGGATTTTAAATGTGGGTGCAGATTATGGGTGAAGCAGGTGCCATTAGGGAGAGGAGTATAACAGAGGAAGCATGTTTTGTAGCAAGGTTGTTAGAAACATGCAGTACTAATTGTCTCATTGACTTATTTGTTTGTGGGTTAATAATCTACAACAAATATACAAAATTTATCTTGAATTTTAGGAGTGAAAGTGCTTAAAGAATATTGTTTTTGGTTCTAATTTTTAGTTAGGCACTGATGTTGTTGATGGTGTAGGGGGAGAGGGGGAGGTGGTACTGGCTAATTACCAGCTAATTTCTGGTTACACTCAGGGGTAATGGTCTCAGAAAGGTTGAGAACCACTGCCCTAGAGAAAAAATGAACAGGGTCTTTTTTGTACGAAATATAACTTAATTTAGTTTTATATTAGGAAACATTTTTGTGATAAGGTACAGTTTTCAAAATATTCAAGAAAAAGTGACCTTTACATGCCCCATGCACTAACACCCGACCAGTCAGAATTTTTAGTATGTTGTGAAACATCCCGCAACTGTACAAAAATTTGCAACTACACAAATTTTTCCTCTAGTCAACAATTTTTGGTCCACACACACACACACACACACACACACACACACACACACACACACACAGAGAGAGAGAGAGAGAGAGAGAGAGAGAGAGAGAGAGAGAGAGAGAGAGAGAGAGAGAGAGTGTGTGAGTGTGTGTGTGTGTGTGTGTGTGTGTGTGTGTGTGTGTTGGGGGGGAGGGGTTTAGAACACTGGTTACCTTCCTCTTAAATTATTTACAAATTGCTTGTACCTAATATATGAATAATAAACTATATACATGTAATACTGGGCTGAACACATAAGTAGTCACATAAACAAGTGGCATTAAGGGCACACAAAATGCTCAATGTTACCCTTTGGCATAACATAACTTAATATACACATGGGACAGTGCAGTGTGACATGTCTGAGCTTGTGTTCAGAGATACTTACTAATAAATAGTTGAAGCAAAGTGAGCTCATGCAAGCATCTTCTCATATAAATGTGAAAAAACATTTCACACCCACTAGACAATAAACTACCGAACTCAACCACACGGTGTAGTATCACTTCTTTCCTATCTTGTTTATTCATTACATTACTTCAGAAAATCAGTGTAAATTATGATTTTGAGAAATACCTTCAGTCCTGGACAGTGGCTGTACCACGCACCAAAACATTGGGAATGTTGAGCTGCTACTCCAGCTGCAGCACCATTAGGTCCTCGGAAAACTATTGGTACGTTCACCTGCACATAAATTGTTTCCACATAAATACACCCAAACACAGGTCACATCAATAATGTACCAATTTGTACAGCCAAAAGTAACATTGTTTATCTAACTACAGTTAAAAATGCAATTATTCAGTGTGTCCCAGTAGAAATGGTCAATATTTTGTGATGTGACAGGAAAGGTCATTCAAAGCAAAAACGCCTAGCAAACATGAGCTCTAACATGCACGCAGGTATGCCGTTTAGAGCCCACATTTACTGGACTTGTTTCGTCTTTTGGTCCGTACTACCACGTCTCAAAACATGGAAAGCAAAGAGCTTGCTGTAGAAGAGATTTGTTTCACAGTATTGAAGATGACATGCTCATACTGCTGAGACCATTCATCCTTGAACACTGAATATATGAAGATACCTTGATATTTATTTAGTCTGCAATTAACACTTGTTTTATTTTCTGCAACACACAACTGCTGCTGCTACTATTACTAACTGTATTATGGCAGTGAATGCCCTATATCTTATAAAGTAGTTTAGAAGCAGTATGTCCTAACTTTTTTACCAAATAATTCTACACCATAGCCAAATATTTTCTCTAAAAATGTCACTCACTCACTCTTACTGTTCCCTCTCTCAGCCTCCTGCCACAATCTTTGAATGATATCTTAATAGCTGCATCTAATTATTATTGACCCCTACAAGTTAACGACTGTTAAATATTTGCCAATTTTTGCAGTATCAGTAGAGAACACATATGTTACTAGCATCTATTAAATCATCATCTTCTACAGGACATAAATACAATATTTATTATAATGTCACAGAAGAATTAAATCTCCAACTGGAAATGCAACAATTTTTCAGAATCTTCTGATCTTCTTGTTCCCACATTTCAATCATTAATTGATGATATTCCTTTCAGGGTACAGCTGAGTTGTCTATTCCATTTTATGCACAATATTTTAATAACCAACCTGCTTATCATCCTCAGAGCCGTGTTCTTATATGTACTTGCTGCCTGCACTCCAACCAGACTAAAGCAGTGTTAGTGTCACACTCCACATGTGAATCAAACTAGGGCTCATTAACATTTTGTCTCTCTCAAGTGAATTTCAACTGAAAATAGTTCACTTCTTTACGCTTCACATCTATGCACTGAGCCTCTTCAGCAACATATCACCTTTTCCCCCTCAACCTTCATATCATTCCATTTCATTTTCAAATATCACTGATCAAAAAATCACATTTGTGTGAGATATGTGGTACAATGGAAGTACCTTCTGCCATGCACTTCACGCTTGATTGCAGGGTACAGATGTAGACTGGGACAGCAGGTTGCCAAAATCCGGAATCTACTCAGCAGATTTATGCGGCCTGTAAACAACCTTTCATCAGTTTGGGAATGAGGTGCAGATATTGGCAGCTAAAATCACGCTAAGTTTGGGAGATTTTCTCAGCATTCTTGTCATGTAAAATTTGAGTAATTATCTCGAGCATTCAACAATCACAACCATTGTCAGTAGCAATTGACAGGATGACTGCTGGTTATAAAAAGCAGTAAGTTTATAATCAATCAAGATACAACGTGACTCCATTATGGAAGCATCAAAAATTTATCCATCAGTTTGTCTCTTTGGCAGTTCATTGAAAATATGTACAAGATTACGTTTGTTGATAGTAGAGAAAAATTACATTTGCAAATGTTTTGGTTGAATGCAAATCAGATGCATGTCTGGGTCATTTTGTATGTTGCAAGTTACACATTCATACTTTAACTTCATCATGCAGATCTATCACCTGACTCCAAAAAAATGTCATTCTAAATGCTCTGATACACAGAGTGGAAGCAATTTTTGAGAAGGACCATCCTGAACCCTGGTGCCGGTTTGTTTTCTCTCTGGCACTTTCAAATTCACTCCAAGCCAGCAATTGAATAGTTCCTCAGCCTGTCTTCCTGACCATTCATCAGCAGTGATCTGCGTGCTGCTACAGAGTGGCGCTGCTGATGTCAAGGCTGGTCATGAGGCATGGAGTGCTTTATGGGAGGCTCTCAGTGGCATGCTGTCAGTGATTATAACAACAGCATTGACAAAGGACTCTATGGTGGCAATTGCTATAGTCCTGGTATTTGGTTTGATTCCATAGTTCATAGTACAGTGGAGGTGCAGAGCAGTGTAATCCGTTGTTCAATGGTGCTGTTGGTTCCGAGTGTTTGCTGGTGCGTTTGCAGATAATTACACTGTTGTCTGTGAAGTTGTTGGTGATGTTTTAATTTACCGAGTTATAACTCCATCACCTTGCACATCCATTTACACAAAGATAAGCACCAGGTGGTACACCACCATGAAGGATAACTTTGCCTTATGTTGCTGCTGTGCATTACAGTAATGACTGGCTCTAACAACAGGGGAGTTGGTGTCAGACTGGTTTTGCTTGGGGCAGATTGCCAATTATCACTTAGATCATGTTGTTTAGCATTGGAGCCAAGTGTTACTGCATTTGTGAACACCTAAAAGCTATAATGGCTTTACGTGTTTGACTTCCTTTATCTCACCATTTTCTGCAACTGATTATTTGAGTAAGTTTTGCCATACACATGAAAACTTATTGCTGCACAATGTATTTAATCCAGGCAGCAAGGCCAAACTGTTACCCAAACCAGCCTGTGGGTCTGTTGTGTCGCCGCATTCCACTGACGGTGTGTAGTGTAAACTGAGTAATTCTGTGCCGTCCAGTTTTAAGGTCATCAGCTTCTTAAGTTGTCATTATCATCTTGACGTTTTATTATATTTTAAACAGACCTAGCACCCGTATTGGAATAGTATTTTAGTACAGCAGCTTAATTTACTGGCTTCTCTGGGGCTTTCCTCTAAATTTCACTACCAGTTTGCCAAGACAGGTTCGGTTATTTTTAAGGTTATATAATCATCACTGGCAGTTAAGTTATTCTTTTCAAAATTTGGTTGGTAAAGTAATTATTTCAGCTTTAAATTGAACGACTAGTTTATTAGATTCATTGTTGAGTTATGATGTGCCTGTTGCATTAGTAGTTTTCAGACCTGTTCTTAAATAGTACTCTCAAGTATAGTGATTATCAAGTTTAAGACAACTTGCATTGTTCTCTCTATGTATAGGCAGTAACTGTATTGATTGAAGGAAATACTTCATTAAATATGCTGAACATTCAATGGGAGTGCATTCAAGGGAAAATTAAATTGCTATTACAGGATTATCTTTAATTGTTGTACTGGTCATCAGTGTCTATAATAAGCTATCACCAAGAATGTAGGAGTCAGTTATGGTGAAAGAGATTTTTCTGTGTCTGATCCTTTGCAAACAGGATGCTGAAGACACCTTCCAGCACGCCAAGCAAAAAGTGGTCATCACATGCTGGTCATAGTTGAGAGCTTCACCTATTTTGTCAATCTCTAATAATTCAAAATTAAATTAACCTAAAAATTATCAATATCCAGCCCTCCACTATTATCATATGACAATACCCTAGTTCAGTGTCTATGGTAAACGTTGTCTTAAGTTGAAACAGATAAAAAAAATTGTAGAATTACACTAACACCAGAGACTATACTCACTTCCCTTCTCCACACTTAAATTAACAAAACAGATTCAATTTCATGTGCACTTGAGAGTGTACATCTTAGCTAACCGTTCAAGAAGAATAAAAAAATGTCGCAGAAAGTCTGGACTTTATAATATTCCTTGTAAATGCTGCAGGAGCTATACTGCACTGTCTGTGTGCACCATGTGCATTCATTGCACAGACAACTCTTATCACATTACATAAACAGTAGTGCCCAGAAGTCAAACATTATCAGAAAATAAATGCATATGAGGCAGTGTCAAAAAGTAATGCCTTCAATTTTTTTATGTGAAAACTCTGAAAGCTTTCTAAACCTGCAGAAGTCGCACATAGACTGACAGACCATGCGAATGTATTTTTCTGTTCTATAAACACTTCGGAGCCATGAATCAAATGATCTGAGTACCTTCCTGCAATCAGTGGTGCTCCTTTGTTTCATCTGGACTACAGCAGGGGTTGTGGAATGGTGAACAGCTACAGACTGACAGTCCCACATGAGTAGCAGCAATGGGTGTAATTTGTTTTGTTTTCTTTAGGAGAAATAGTGAAACAGAAGCCATTTTATACTTTATTCTCAAATGATTTCTTATGATTGGAGTGTTACTTTCTATTAGTTGCATCTTTTGTTAGTTATAGGTTTGTTCATCGTTCTAGTTATATATGTTTGCAGAATGGAATTTCCATTTCAGTTCATGGAGCCACATATGCATCCAGAGGGTTAAAATACATTGGCCTTCAGGAAATCTTGTACTCTTGTACAGAGGCAAAAATGTTTTACTTGTATCCAGTCTCCATCATAACGACAGTGTAGATCAGTAAATTATAGATTGCAGCAATCAGTCGTTCTTTTAAAATTTTATTATGCACATCTAGACTTCGGCCAGAAGCTAGCCATTCTCAATGCTAAGAATACAAGAAGTACATAGTCAGATGATGTCATAAAAAGTTACAAGTAATGGCTTAACTCATATGGTTTGTATATTACATACCACTATTATTTTCGCTCGAAGCATGTAAGTCCCTGTTGATCGCGCTTCACCCACAGTTCATTGAATACAACTGTTTGCAGAAGGCAGGCTGTATAGAGAACACATCGGTTGGTTACAGGGCGCCATCTACATGAACTACGTATATAAAATTCAAGGGAAGTAAACCACTTCAAACTTGCATGAGAATTACATAAAATGAAACATAAGTGAAATTCCTTATATCGTAGTCCAACTTATTTCATATTTGCTGGTAAGTAATAAAATTTCCATATTCACGCCTTGTAAGTCCGTTATTATTATTAAAACATCTAAATTACATCAATGGGTAAAATTTTTTAAAAATTTATAAGACACAAGAAGACATGTGCTGTATACAGCTATTAGTTGATATGGCTTAAATATTTTTATCTTTATATTATACCTCCCTTTATTAAAACATAATACATATATTGTTCATCATATTTACTAAATATTTCATAGATGGCACCAAATGTCAGTCAGCTTCATGGTTGGTGCAATTTGGCTATTTAACCACATCATCCCTTAAAACATATTTTCCTTGTAAATGCAAAACAACCAATATATACTGAATTGCTGTTAATAATACTGTATATGCATCTGAGCTAACGTATCATGGAAGAAGTTCTGTTGGTTCAGAATTATAATCATCGTACTCTTACAGTATTATGCAAATGGCTGCTACATATTGGCAAGACAGCAGGTGTTACCTCATTCCCCCTGAGTCAAACCATAAACTGTTTCCCAGCAACAAATCTTCGAACAATTCCCAGAACTGTGCATTTTCATAACAACCTGATCATTAACCAGGTTGCCGTCACAGTATTTTTGTGATGGCAGATCTGAACATCTTCTAGGAGGTCGAGGAACCTGCCCTTCTTGCACTTGTACAGCAACCTCACACTGTATGTCAAAGTCAGCACCTTATGTTTTGTTGTAAGTAAATGTGCAGCCATACTCTATTTCTCCGTGGTATCCTCTCTCCTCAACGCGACGTGTTCCCCAAACCTGATTTCCAGCCTCCTTCCTGTTTGGCCAACGTAACAGGCCCTACAGTCTTGGCAATCAATTTTATGAACTCCAGAAGCATGAAATATGTTTTTTATGTTTACAGAGTGTTGCAAAATACACCCTAAGTTGTGTTCTCCATACAGCCTGCCTTCTGCAAACAGTAGTATTCAATGAACTGTGGGTGAAGCCCGATCAACAGGGACTTACATGCTTTGAGCAAAATAATAATGGTATGTAATATACAATCCATATGAGTTAAGCCATTACTTGTAACTTTTTATGACGTCATCCGACTATGTACTTCTGTATTCTTAGCACTGAAAATGGCTAGCTTCTGGCTGAAAACTAGATGTGCATAATAAAATTTTAAAAGGATGACTGATTGCTGCAACCTATAATTTACAAGTCAATATAACAGTCACTGAGAGCAACCGCTTTCCGAATGGAAGGTAACCTGACAGTGTAGATAATAAGACAGGCAAATCAGAAATGATAGTTATGTACAACAAGATGAAAGGTGCAGATGCGTGACAAGTTTTGTGCTGTCTACAATTTCACGAAACACTCGCAGATGGCCTATGGTCACATTTTATTCCTACTGAATGTTGAAGGTATCAATTCTTTACTAATTCATACTGCTAATGGCCTAAAGAGATTTTCCATACCTGTTGTTTTATCAGCTGGTTTCAGACCAAACCCAAGCTCCCACTACAATTTAAACATAACAAATTACATATTCACAATTACTTCATTGATTTTTCTCCATGTTGACCGCCTGCAGTGACTACTAACAATAAAAAAACATGGTGCAACTACTGCAGGGTTAAGACTTTATTTACATTCTACTTCTTTACTCTTCATGCCTACACATTTATTTCTCAATGTATACACTCTGGCAACAAACCCACTTCTCCCACCGAGAGACCAGTTTGTTGATACTGTCATTGTAGAATTTTTGACTTTGTCAATAAAGCCACAACTGCATGTCCACTTGCACAGTTTCATCACCAGAAAAGTGAAGTACTCGAAGCTGTTCCTTAAGTTTTGGAAATAGATGAAAATGGGATTGGGCAAAGTTGAGTCTATATGGAGGATTATGAACAACAGTGAACTGAAAGTGTTTGGTAACTGCAGATGTCCCAGTGCTTGTGTGTGGTCTGACACACACACACACACACACACACACACACACACACACACACACACACACACACACACACAGAGAGAGAGAGAGAGAGAGAGAGAGAGAGAGAGAGAGAGAGAGAGAGAGAGAGACCCATCTCAGCGATATAACAATGAGTATAGAGAAGTATTCGATCAAATGCTCCTATGAAAAATTGTATATGCATTGGAGTGCATCAATACAATACTGGATGTGAGTGGTTACTTTTATCTGATGACCAACATTTCTCAAGTCTTTGAGCTGTTGCTGGAGCTTACATATCATGAGATACTCCACACTGCTGAGATGGTGCTCTTGTGTCTGGAGCTGTTTTGTGGTACCTGGGGATTCTACCCTTTAAAACAATGTCCAAATGTTGAATTTGGGACATTCTACTGTAAATTTCATCAACAGACTACATATGGTACACTATGCAAAAGTCAACCATTTTTGTTTGCTGAGAAATCTTGACAGCAGTTTCTGGTGATTGGTGACATTCTCTCTTTCTGTTTATTCATTTCCTTAATTATGCTTGACTTTTAAATACTAATACAAAAATTCAGAACAATGTAGCAATCTGGGAGAGAGCACAGCCTTGCACATACAAATAAAATTGTGATGTTTATCTCCTATACATCTGCTCACTGTCAAGAAAAAATGATAAATTTCAGAAACAAATTTAACCAGGACCTTAGTAGTTACCACAAATTAGTACACTATTCCTGGAGGTTAAAGAGAAATATGCACAGATGTTTGCATAACTTAATCTTTGATTACAAATATATTCATTCCTCTGAATCTGTGTGACATCAAAATGATATTTCAACTCACTACATGTTATATCAGCTTAGAGGAGCAGTTACAACATGAAGTTTTCCCATTACGATAACGGTATGATGTAAATGGCTTATACTATGTTATTCATATGAAACACAGCAAGGACATCAAGAATATTTTACACAATGAGGATTTTCTGAAATACTTCAGTCCTATATTGCAAGATAGGCCATGAGCAACAATCTGTCAACAGATAAAATTAATTTTCTGAAAATTTGATATACTGAACATGGGTATTGTGGGTCACTAATCTGGACTAAATCTCACATCGATCTTCATCACTCAGGAAAAAACAGTTGGCAAGTTGGACTGGTAAGAGAATTTTAAGTGAGTTATGCTCTGCTTAACACACTTAGGTTCAAGCTTTCCAAATTTTATATATATCCTTTTCCAAAATGTGAAATATACTTTTCCTAAAAAACAAGATCCGTATTTCTGAACTCTGTGCAAAAAATCCTATTATTTCTACTATTTTTACAGGTGGTTGCACTGGAATGCTCAAGAAACCCAATGTATAAGCTAAAATTTGGCTAATGTTGCACAATACTATAGTTCTGTTGATTCATGTTGATAATATTTTACAGTTATTTAAAACCTAAATTTGAATTTTGCTAATAATCAGAATTTCTTATATAAAAATAAATCTGTAAGACTTTAAAATTTCACTGTTTCATGAAAATTATTTTTTAATAATGGAAATAAGTGACCCACAAATCGAAAAGCAGACTTGGAAATCCACAAGGCATATAAATCTCTGCACTCCCAGTTCAAAGCAACACATTGTTCTCCTAACCTAAAAACAGAGATATTAGTAAAACTATACAACATAAGTGACTGTTAGCACAATTGGTTCTATACAGTTACTACTCCATCTCAGAGCTATACCCCCCTGATGCATAGTTTTTACTTCAACAACAGCACACTCTTTCCACTACATACTCCCCTGGTCAAAAACAAGCATAATCTTATTTCCTCCCAAATTTCAATATTTTTAGGTGCCTTACACGTTCATACTTACACCATCCCTTGTCTTTGCAGTTCTATACAGGTTCTCCGAGTGTCAAGAACAGTTTTTACGATTAGCATATGTATGGTATTTTATGGAAGTATAGAAACCTTGACAAATGACTTTCACATTCTGCTTATGTCTCGTTTACACAGAAAACTCCAGGCTTGCATGAAGCTCATAATAAAAAATTGTAATTATTATGAAGAAAAATCCTGAAGATGTGTCCCAGAAAAACAAACTAAAAATATAGCAACTTATTCTCCTTGACAATATCAGTATATATAAACTGAAAAATACTGTGCACATTTGAAATAATGTTCTGGAACACATAATATGGAGGCTCTAATTCTGCTGTATTTGATCAATCAATTCTTAAGATATTCTAAGCCTTTGAAAGTCACACCAATTCAATCCAACCCCAAAAACTATTTCATACTTGTCTCCCTCTTAACTCTTCATACAAATCCCAGATGAACTGGACACTTTTAGGATATTTTGATATGAGCACTTTTCAGGCTTATAGGCAACTACATTTATGTCCATGTTCACTGTGGGACTGATTGTAATTTCTATGCATGCCACACTATAAGCAGCAGCTACAGTTTCAAAACTCACTGAAAGTTCATCAGGTTAGACTCACGTTTAGAGCCTCTGTGTATGCTCTACAAGCAAGCCAAATACATAAAAAGTGCACTGCATCTAAGATCGCCATGAACAAAAATTGTGCCCATCTCTAGCGTGTAGAAAATATAGCCAGGGATGAAAACACAGGCGATCTACCTATCTCATAAATTTAAGAATGCTGAGAAACTTCAGAGCTTATTTCTACATCCTTCTGGTGCTGTAGCCAGGGCACTGTTCACCTCATAGATGAGGCCCAGGAACATTACAGACTGTACTCCAATTAGTGAGAGGAAAATGGTGTTAATGTCACTATATCTGACAGAACACCTTGCTCAATGGTGACAATGAAGAATGTATATGAAAAACTTATTTTGACAGGAGCATTCGTTTTGAGAGTACGTGCTCACAACCAAGTTTTAAGTGGGGAGGCACCCACATTTCAGCTTTAACCTCTTTTTTCCTTTGTGTAATATCTGAAACCGATTCCAAACTAGGTTTCCGATGAAGAAAGTATCAAGCCTGCAGAGAGGAAACCAAAATTAGTCTTTCCTCAATGACAGAGCAACATTTCAGTTGGAGGAGGATGGAAGAAGAAAGTCGCAGTGGCCTGTTTAAGAAACTAGGCTAAAATTTACCTTAACCAATACAGGAAATTGGAGAAAACAGAAATTGGGATAGCTAGAAATGCGTATGGAATCCAACTCGCCTTGAGAACAAATTCAATACCTTAACCACTTCACCATCTCACTCAGCACCTGTGGTATAATGGTGTCCTCATTTGTTAGTAATAATTGTCACCACCAGATATTTAAGGTGAACTGCTGAGGTCTATTCAACACCGATCTACATAGTCTACTGAAAACAGAATTACTAGTCTCAAGGTTGTGTGCAGTTCAACTGTTGCTGAATAGTTGCCAAGTTGTTTTCTTTAGAGACTGGTTGGATGACGTTCTTATTTAGAAGAAGAGTTACAGTCTGGATTTTTTTCATATTTGAGTATGCTGGCATACTTAAATCCTTTATTCATAAAAGTATAGAGTCAAATTACAAAATGTAAGCTACTTGTCTGCGATAGACAGTTTCAGTCTCAATATGCCACTCAATCATTGTAGAAGGTGAGAGATTCACACATTATAGCTCAGCTGCACACCTGTATTGACTGAAGAACTACTCGTGGACACTCTTCACACTGTGTGGCCACTTCGGGGGGGGGGGGGGGTGGGGGGGGGACTTTTTTGTGATTCAGCAAATTTATTTTTATCTGAACTTTGTAAACAGTAGCCCTGCTTGTCGCCACAGTGATAAGTTCGTCTAAGTGATTGAAGTCTAGTGCATCACTTCGCTGTGAATTGTGAGAACTTGATTCTGTGTTTTATATTTTAATTGTATCGTATTTCTGAGGCATATACTAGGAACCAGTCCAGCATTTGCCTAGACAAGAGTAAAAACCCACATAAAAACTACACTCAGCTGGCCAGTGTACCAGACCAATGGTCATTAATGTGACCTATTGTGATATGGATCTGTCTCATCTATCTGTCTCTCAAACTAGTTTTAAGCTACATGAGCACATATACAACTACCACCCACATTATTATGAATGTAAATAATTACTTCTAACCATCTCAGTGTATGCCCAAGTTTGGAATAAAAAGAAAGGATAGGAATAGTTAGCTGAGACACAGCTAGTGGAGCAATAATGGTGAAGCTATGTATGGCTCATAGCAGCCAAAATGTTGCTACTTCTCTTTCAGCAATTACAAACACATTGTAACTTATTTGTTGTATCCGGTTTCTTTGTTTTACATTTACTTTATACCCAAAAAATACTAATACTGCCAAGATGATCCTGCAGACTGAGTGAATATGGTTATTCAATGCTTTGGAACTGTAAGCTTGCCAATTGGAAATGAGATGGATAAACCCCCCCCAAGTTAGAGCGTCCATCCTAATACCAGCTGCATGCCCATCCGTGCATAATAGAACTGTTGTATCACAGGTACCTCAGCAGTTGCACATCGATAACTATTTTATTTCAATGCAATGTATCTACAAAACAACAAAGATCAATTTTACCAGCTTTGCAGTAATATTATTTAGTTTAGTTCCCTTTTGAGTCAATGTAAACTGCATCACTGAAATGAGGTTCCAGGAGTTCTGCAAAATATCTATATGCAAGTCTGTCAATCTCTCTAATACAATACGGATCACATCCAGCCACAAATTTCTTTGTATGAGGAAACACACAGAAGTTTAGGACTAAGATCACAACAGGTCAGTATAGCTCATACAAAAGTGTTTTGTAGATTATTGATAAGCTTAAGTGGAAATCTTCCGAAGAAAGGCAGCATCTATTTTGCAAAACATTATTTATAAATTTAAAGACCTGGTATTCGAGGAAGACTGTAACAGATTTGCTGCCTCATAGTATTACTCATACAGTAACACTGAAAATATATGACAAAGTAAGTTGCATACCAAAGACAGTCATTTTTCTACTTGTTCTAGGTGAAAATGGAATAGTAAAAAGTGGTTAATACTGGTATCACATACCCTCCACTGTGCTCTTCAAAGTGGCCTGTGAAGTATATTTATAAATGCAGAAGGCACCAAATCTGCTGAACGCAGTAGATGTTTCTACAGTTTGAGCCTCATAACTAGGCACATGTTTCACAGATTAACTGAAGCATTTGACTGCTTCACAAACCCACAACTAAACAGTCACCTTTCAATCTAACCTACACCTTGGGCTACGATACAGAATTGTGTCACCGCAGCCTATATTTCAAAAACTAATACTAATGCCAAATAAATATTGTCACTGTTTTGCTGCCTTTCTGTTTATACTAATACAATGTCACATGCCACATTCTGTTACAGGACAAAGCTAACATCTGGTATCTATATGTTCATTTGACCCTGACTCACGGTCCTGAGATAAATACACGAAATTTTATTGCTGATCAACAGGCATTTTATTTTCTTTCTTTATGCTGATTAATGTGAACCTTAAAGCTTTAAGTCTGGCATTTTGAGATGCCAAAAATTCTACTCTGGCCTCTTGGATAATCCAATAAAAATTAAATCATTTCTTTATTTCTAGATGTACGAATAGTAAACATCACAACAATCTCTCAAAAATTCAGCTATTAGCGCAAATGAATCTTCATTATTAATGCTATTATTTACACCAGACATTCAGACATTTTTCCCTTTTTTATGAGGTTAATAGGTGCACCACCTACCATTAGCCTAGATAGAATATTGTAGATAACTTTATTATGCTTCATGAAAGACATCCTGAAAAATTACGATTGTTATAAATGTGCACATGCAAGTTTCAAAAACTGAATTACTAATCACAAACATCTGCTACATCAAATGGAAACTTTTCAGTCTGAGACAATAGAAAATGAACTGGTGACTGAAAAGCATAAGATAATAGTTAGCGTACACTTACCGAACCAGCAGACATATAAAATGTCTTAGCAGCAGAGTTTATAACCTGGTCAATTGCTTGCATGGAGAAATTAAATGTCATGAATTCACATATAGGCCGCAAACCCGCCTGAAACATGGAGTAAATATAGCAGCTTTCTAAACTAATTATCCAATAGTTCTATCGCGAAGACTATGCACAGAAACACACCATTGCTGCTCCCACGGCAAGTCCAGCAAAGCCCATTTCTGTGATTGGTGTGTCAATAACTCTCTTGTCACCATACTTTTTCCAAAGACCTCTAGACACTTTGTATGCTCCATCATAAAGTGCAACTTCTTCACCAAGAATAAATACTCTTTCATCTCTCGCCATCTCTTCATCAAGTGCAGAATTCAGTGCATCACGAACAGTCATCTGTGAAAGTAAATTAATTTAGCAAGAGTCAGTGGATGAATAAAATGCAACAACTAAATCCGCAACCAAAGTTAAGCAATAAGGCACCACTGTGAAGAATTTTTTAATGGGATGGAAATAATATGGTTGGTTTCCATCATGTTCAATGAATCAGGAAGCAGAACTCTATCATGAAACAGGCACTCCCTGGGGCAGTTAAATGGGGTCCTCCTTAAGGTTACATACTCCTATTTTTTCAGTTTTCATAAAGCAGCAGCATTTTTGGTAAACAATGGTCTAGGGAAAAAGAACACTCACTTAATGGCTAACGTTCTAATGATCTTTTGTAACTCTGTAATCTACATTGAAACAATGCATTCATGACCTTCCTTAACCTCACAAGGGAGAAATCTAAATTGTTTCTCTGTACCAATTTCTAAACTCTACTTACCTTTTCTTTACCTTTTATCACGTCAGTGTTCTGAGGAAGGAAAGAATCAAACACCAACTATACTGTAAGGGTTGTTGGGCGCTGAAGGAGGAAAGATCTACCTGTCTGATGTAGGTGCTATGAACAAGGGAAATAGGACAGTCTTTTGTACCAAACACACCCAAGTTTACAAAGAATGCAGACAAATGATATTTTCGCACTTTTGTGTAATCTAAGATGGCTGTGATGCACCAGCTTCTTTCGTTCAGTTTTTAAAATTGGCTCCTAACTAATGTTCACTTCAATACACATAAATGGGGTGCACTGTTTTGGTAATGTGGATAATCAGAATACAGACCAGGTAAGAACAATAAATATGAAACAAACCGACACCTGCACATTGTGCTGGCAAGGTGACGTATGATCAGGATGGCACTGTTGTATGTATGATTGGCACTGTTGTATGTATGATTTCCACGTAATCTGTCAACAGCTCAAATATACAGATTTAAGACCTCGAACACTTTGTTCTGACATTTACAGTAATGCAACTGGAAAATTATTTCCGCTTCCCCCTTTAAATATTTGTACAGCAATACATGAACAACACTGTTTATTTACTGACAGCTCAGTTTTTGGAAAATGAGGTTCTGCACAGCCAGAATATCACTCCATGCCACAGCTAAAAGTATGTCCTGTTGAATTTAATCTAACTTTAAATATCTGGAAATCACTTTTCAACATTCTGCATCACAATGTGGCAGGGTATCGCTGTCCTCAACGACTGTACACGAAGTAAGGGCACAGTAATTATTATAGATTTGCCTCACTTTGAGGTATTCTACTGGTTCAAAAACTGTGCACTAATATCCTGATTAATTTTGACTAGGTTTGCAAAGCACTTACCATGACTTCAGTAGATACCAGCAAGTTACACTGCACTGGTGTATCATAACTATGACATCAAAATGTATTAAAAGTAATTTATTTACCAGTCCAGTCATAATCTTTCAACAATACAGGATTTGTCATCTTAATACAATGAAAATTAGCTCCACACACACACACACACACACACACACACACACACACACACACCAATTCTCTAAAGTTCTATCAATAGTTAATTTCCCTTATTAATATATCACCACAAAATGGAACTATGTATTCACATTTATCCATCAACAACTTATTATCAAATGTGTGGTCATATGGCGTATCAAGCTAAATCTGTGACTGGATTGAGAATTTCTTGGCAGGGAGGGCACAACATGTTATCTTGGATGGAGAGTCATCACAAAATGTAAAAGTAACTTCAGGAGTGCACCCGGGTAGTCTGTTGGAACCTCGCCGTTCAAGTCATTTATTAATGATCTTAAGAACAAAATTAATAGTAACCCTAGACTTTTTGCAGATGATGCAACCATCTATAATGAAGCACTGTCTGAAAAAGATGTATAAATGTTCAATCACATCTTGATAAGATTTCAAAGTGGTGCAAATACTGGCACCTTGCTTTAAGTGTTCAGAAATGTAAAACTGCGCATCTCACAAAATGAAAAAACATAGTATCCTGTAATTATAATATCAGCAAATAACATCTGGAATATGTCAGTTCATACAAATAACTGGGTGTAACAATTTGTGGGGTTATAAAAAGGAACAATCACATCGGCTCAACTGTGAGCACGACTTCACTTTATTGGTAAAATACTAGGAAAATGCAATCAGTCTACAAAGAAGATTTCTTACAAAGAACTCAAGTGATCCATTCAAGAATATTGCTCATGTGTGTGGGACCTGTACCAAACAGGACTAATAGGTGATACTGAATGTATACAAAGAGGGGCAGCACAAATGGTCACAGGTTGTTTCACCCACACAGAGATGTTGAAAGAGCTGAACTCTGAGACTCTTGAAAATAGACGTAAACTATTCCAAGAAAACCTACTTACAAAATTCCATGAACTAGTTCTAAATGATGACTCTAGAAATATACTACAAGCCCCGGGTCAAAAGGAATGTTCAATACGAGTCTTCGGCTTTGGCCACTGGCTTAATGTCAATCCCTTAATGCCTGAAAAAATTTCTTCAAGGAAGAGGTACCAGAAACACCCAGGACATGACAGCACATGTCAGAGGTGTTGGTAGCTTCGCATAGAATCTGCACCTACCAATACTGCCACACAAAAACAGTTAACCTTACACTTATTAGAGCAACACTGGTATGATTCAAGTTTGTGATGCCCAACATTAAGGGATTAATGGCTGCTGCCACGTCACCTCCTCATGCATATATTCAAAGTTTTGTTGTCAGTTGGCGAAGCCAACATATATGAAAAAAACTGAGTGTAATGACATATTGATCTATAGTTTAGCGCAACGTGGTTGTGAGCTGGCGAAGTTAACAAACTTAATACTAAGGAAATCTGGTAGTAATGACAGACTGATCTATAGCTTAGCCAGTTTGAAATAAAACTGCCAATAACATCACATTATGGTCACCTTATTCTTTATGGCATTCATCGCACATTTTCTATGTTACTGGTCAAAGTCGACAATTCATATGGAACTTTCCTCTATATCTCAATCCCCTACTTATCGCTAAAATAGGGATTGTGAAGACAAGATTAGATTAAGTACAGTGAGCACACAGGCATTCAGTCATTCTGGGTGAATGGACTGGAAAAAAGCCTAATAACTGACACAATGGGATGTACCCCTCTGCCATGCACTTCATAGTGGTTTGCAGAGTATACATATGGCTATTACTGTTTATACAACAGTACTTTTGCACCTGCAATATATGTTATTTTTATTACATTACTGTATTTCAGTTCAATATTCCCTAGCCACGCAATAATATTTTCTAATATGTGACAATAGGTGTCCATTTGAAATATTTCTCAAATCACTTCAGACAATTTATTTTTCAGCTTCAATCCCTGGTATCTACAATTTGAGTTTGTAATTTATGTTTACTTTCCAGGTGTAAGAACTTACTAGGTCTTTTGTCATGTTTAGCTTGTGTATACGGGTCAATGGAAGCGTCCGATTCCACCTGTCAGCTTTGACCCATGATGTAAGGCTGCTGTGGTGTGTGACATCTCGACAGTGCGGAATTTAGTTTGAGAGAGGGCAGGGGGTAGTTAAGATTAATAGTTTTTGAATAATTAAAGGTAGACGTTTAATTATTACTTTGAGAGTCCTATCATAACACTAAAATTTTGGTTAAAGTGTGGCATTGGAGCCTCCCGATATTTTGGTTGTGTTGACAGACTGAGCTGTAGTGCAGCCCACTGTTTCAGTTAGGTTGAAAGGTGACAATAAGGTTGCGAGTTGGTGAAGCAAAGAAATGTGTAAGCCACATAAATGTAGCAGTAACTAAGTCATTGGTAATACAGCCTAATGTTTACGTCCATGTCATATTGAGAAAGCAAGGGGTATCCAATACATAACTTACCAAAATTTTTCTAATGTCTTGACTCCAGGGTAATTGTACCATACTTAATGATTGAATGAATATATGCACACGACACTATGCAAATAACTAATGCTCATAGTTGTATTGCGCAAATGAAATTGGTTCAACTACAATTTTAACGTGATCTATCCCTGTGACAGTAGCAGTTGCTTACTTTTCGTCAGACTTTTCCTGTGGTGTACATAACTGAGTTCACTGTATTTTCCATATATAGGTGTTGCCAAGACCAACAACGGTGGCAAGTATCATTCTCCAATGTTCACATATCACTGAATCTAGACTACGTTTCTAATAGTCCGTAGAGAACACTGAAAAAAATCTGCAAATTAGTAATAGTTGCAAAAACTGATACGTCAACAATTACCCAAGTCTTAACATTTCTTCTATTTACAACTGTAGGCCAAGACCACAACACTTTGTGGGGAAAATCTCATTCCCAACACACGTTCGCTGTACACCAAGAACATCTGTATTCAACGCCTGTTCGCCTCCGGGATAAAAAGTCTTTATTGTTTTAACACATCTTTCGTGAGCGACTACTGAAGACGACATCAAACACCAAACATTTTACTGTTCACAGGTACCTTCCATCCAAGTGTAACTTCGTTAACACTTTACAGACAGTGTAATAACGCGATAGCTGAAGGCTTGTCATTAACAATGGATCTTACCGCGCCTTCCGACAATTATAATAAAAAATCGTGGGGCCCGGCATTTACATTATGTGACCTGAAGTACTATTAGAGTGACAAAACTTGAACATAACTTTAAACATTTGTGGTCTACAAATTTCATTAATTTGATACACGCAAGACCTTAACTAATAAATGTAATGTTACCTTTAACACAGAAACTTACTTGTTGAGCACTTGCAGCTGCAGACGTTGACAATAGCCTTCTCGTTGCAATTCTTGCTGCTGGCTGCAATAAGAAATATTATACTTAGTTTTATGATATACACATTGATAGAAAAAAAATCTTAAATAACAATTACCAGCAACATCTTGGTTGTCATTATTACTCAACGTCTGCAACCTAACCTACACCTTCAGGTTAAACCAAGGGCGGAAGACACAACTACTTAAAAAAGTCAGTAGCGCATGTATCCTCGACTCCCTCCCCCTCACTTCACCGCCTGCCCACGCAATTCAATACGATCACGCCCCTACCACATGAGAACTTATAGCAAAGATATACGACCAGCAAACACGCTACAAGTTGTCTGTGCTCATATGTGCACAGTTAAAATGTCAATAAAACTACTTGAAGAAATATCCGCACAGAAAACTGTGCATTATCAATATACTGACTGCCAGCCTAGCAAATAACTACGTGGCTAAGCTCTCTCAAATAATATTTTATTTTCAGTTTTGGACGCTAATTCTAAGTGTACGAAATTCTTCTGTGGTCAGTGTTCGCAACGCGTTTTTGCAAAAACGAAAAAAAAGAAAAGAGAAGAAAAGAAAAGCGTCAGAGGCGCTAAGAAAGATCTTAAAGGTGAAGACATCGGCACTTTAAACGATAGCAGCTTTTCCCCCTTTCATTTATTAAGCAAGTTGCACGGCGAAAGGGAAGACGGCTGGAATTATTTGAGAATGGAGATAATAACATATAATTATTCATCGAAGCTCACAGCTCCTAACGTAATACGACACGAGGTTTACAGTGGCGTTACGATTCACAACAACAGGTATAAATAATAAGGATTTGAATTTCTCGACTGCACTATTCAAGAGATGATGTTACAAAGCTATGCACACTTCTGAAAAAAATATTTCGCGATGGCAAATAAAATATCTCAGATCGAATAGATATATCTTTCATTTGTTTGACTTTGTGGTAAATAGATCCCAATTTTTTATTATCATTAATCTTTCTGCTGTAGGGTCCTTTATTAAAAAATCAAGGAATTATAAGCAGCTGTCTTCTTATCCCAGCCTCTGCGTTCTGTACTTTCAACTTTCCACAAACGTATGTGGTTTTTACATGCGCCAATAAATTTATAAATAAATTTATTTTATTATTTATTATCTGTCCATTGGCTCCCTGTGCACGCCATGTACAATCAGATATATCGATACTTACATTCTGGAGCCATCAATACCTGGATACCATGAATTCTTCTTTGTAGTGTTTACTTCGAAGTTATTGTCAAGCCTGCGAAGTAAACTCTCCAAAGACAAATTCACGTTATCGAGATGTTGATGGCACTAGCACACAACTACTGATGTATCCAGCTGTCTGTATATGGAGTGCATAGGGGCCTGAAGATGGCATCATTGAGATACCGAAAATGGTTGACTAAATAAATTAACTTCTGAAAACATACGGCTATTTCGCAATTTTTTTTGGTAAAAAAAATAGTTGTTGGATGTCCTCCTGAGGATCATGGTGCCAATTTCGGCCCGATTGGTGTGTTAGATAATCAAAATCCCAATCTGATTTGAGGGCTGTGCCCATAATCCTCTAAACTGTCTCAATTGGGAAGAGATCAGGTGACATTTCTGGCCAACATGAAGACAAGCAGTAGAAACTCTCGCTGTGTTTGGACAGGCATTATCTTGCAGGAATGTAAGCCCAGGATGGCTTACCATGAAGGGCAACAAAATGGGGCATAGAATATCGTCGACGTACCACTGTACTGTAAGTTTGACATGGATGCTGACCAGAGAGTTCCTGCTATGAAACGAAATGGCACCTCACACCCCAGATCATCACTCCAGTTGTCACACTGTATAGCAGGCGATAGCTTGGTTTGTATCCCACTGTTGTCTGGGAGGTCTCCAAATGCATCTTTGGCCTGGAATCTCATTGACTGGAGTGGAATTGTCCTCAGTGATGAGTCCCACTTCAAACTGAGCCCCAACGACCAGTCTGTACATATGCTTCACATCTACCAATTTCTATCCCATTCAGATAACTTCTTCATGACACATCACTTTGTTGTTGTTGTTTATATATATATATATATATATATATATATATATATATATATATATACTATTATTATTATTATTTTTGTCTCACCATGTGGCAGACACCTGATGGTGCAGTCAATTAAATGAATGCCGTCAAAGTTATAAAATGCACAATCATTATCAATTCCATATTTTTTCAGATACTCAGGATGTGTCTTGTAATTTCTCTCACAAGCCAGCACTGACTAAGCAAAACAGAATTCACCATCTATATTTTTGACACTAGTACAGCCCTATCTGGCAGCTATATCCTCTGGAAGTGGGATGTAGGAGTACCTCTTCTTAATGGATTATTAACGAGTGCATGTCCAAATGGCTGAGTGCCCTACTAGACTCTCTTTACTGCATACTGGAAAATTCACCCAGTAGGTCAGACACTCGAAATGAAGTCACTGAATAGTCTGAAACTGAGCCACCCCACAGTGCCACATTAGTTCTTCCACCCCCCCCCCTTTCTCCCTCAGTTTTCTCCTCCAAGTCATTACTGTCTTGTCTCAGGGGTATAGTGGTTCACAGTATAAAAGTGTATAACACTTAACGTTGGGATACTACCTATTATATACAGTTTTGAAGAGCTCGCTTTCCAAAACGAGTTGACACATGTTAACCCTTTGAATACCAGTTGTTTCTGAATAAATACACAATTTTTATTAATTTTTTTTAAAACAACAGCGTCTTTCCCATTAAACCACTGACGCTGTTGCAAGACAGCGACATCTGGTGGTACACTGAGGTACTCTTGTGAATGTAGTGCATCGTAGCAGACGCTCATAGTGTTCAAACCAACAGTCACTGCAGAGATAGTGCTACGTGTTTGTAGGAGATTGTGGCGTGGTTCTTTTATAGTGATTATATTGAGGAGATCGTTGACAGTGAAAGTAATCATGTCTAAAGATACTTCAACATAATTGTGAATTTTGTACTACTGATGGAGCAGTCTGTACTTCTGATTTAAGTTTGTTAAATTTGAGGCTAATTTTTGTTTGTTATTTAGGACTATAATTTGTTTTAAGCATTATGAGTTCATGGAAACTTCGAGATGTTGGATTGTGTCAAGGCAAAATGTGAAATAACCTTCAAATATATGTCATGAAAAGATGATTGGTTGAAAAATGTATGTCCCAGTGATTGCAAAGTGAAACTCTTTCCTTGAAACAACTGATTGTTTCATTTTTGCCGACTTCTTCTTGTATTCGTTGTTTACTGTGATGATAAAGGTAAATTTTGTGAAAATAAAAAAAAAGGTGTTTTTGGGACTCACAGGGTTGCGGAAATGAGTAGGTTCTTGGTAGCCCCCGGAAGAGTTATTTATGTGAACATATAAGATCTGATCCCGAAATGCGCCTGCAACAACAGATTAGTTAAATGCTGGGATGTGACTGACCTGGTGCGATCCTAAGCTGCTGATAGCCGACTGGTGACTATAAATTAGCCGCTGACGGTTCCACACGAGGTAAAGACGCCGTTGAAAGGTCAGGAAGGGTTAAACACGCCATTGACGGTCCTGGCTGCAGTATTGCTTACACAGGGTATAAAAGAGTAGTGCATTAGCTGAGCTGTCATTTGTACTCAGGTGATTGGTGTGAAAAGGTATCCGACGTAAATATGGCCGCATGACGGGAATTAGCAGACTTTGAGTACGGAATAGTTGTTTGAGTTGCGTGCATGGGAAGTTCCATTTCGGAACTCGCTAGGAAATTGAATATTCCTAGATCCACAGTGTCAAGTGTGTACCGAGAATACCAAATTCCGGGCATTACCTCTCACCACACACAACACAATGGCCAACAGCACTCACATAGTGACTGAGAGCAGCAGCGTTTGCGTAGAGTTGTCAGTGCTAACAGGCAAACAACACTGTGTGAAATAACCGCAGAAATCATTGAGGGACGCACAACGAACATATCCATTTGGATAGTGAAGCGCGATTTGGCGTTAACAGGCTAGGGCAGCAGACGACCGATGCGAGTGCCTTTGCTAAGAGCACGACATTGGCTGCAGCGGTTCTCCTGGGCTCGTGACCATACCAGATGGACCCTTGAAGACTGGAAAACCGTAGCCTGGTCAGACGATTCTTGATTTCAGTTTTTAAAAATTGATGGTAGGGTCCAAGTGGGGCGCAGACCCCATGAAGCCGTGGACCCAAGTTAACAACAGGACACTGTGCAAGCTGGGGGTGGCTCTGTAATGGTGTGGGCTGTGTTTACATGGAATGGACTGGGTCCTCTGGTTCAACTGAACCGATCATTGACTGGGAATCATTATGTTTGGCTACTTGGAGACCATTTGTAGTCATTCATGGACTTCATGTTCCCAAACAATGATGGAATTTTCAGAGGTTGTGGAGTTTAGAGATGGTCATGTCACCTAAATTCATTAGACAAATCCGTATTAGATAGGCTATTACATTCAACCGCCTCCCCCCCCTTTAACTACCACACTTCCTATCATTCAGCAGACAATTTATGGAGGAAATTGTGATATGGCACTGTCTGTGGTCAGTTGAATAGTTGTGTCTTCCACATAATACTATTTATGATAATTTAATAGCTGATCACTCGTACCTGGCAAAGAGCGCTGATAACAAAGGTGAAATTCACCTACTAAATAATAGAAAGATTTTGGAATTTAATAACTGATCACTCATATTTGGCAAAAGGCACTGATAATAAAGGTGAAATTCAACTACTAAATGATGTAAAAATTTTGCTATCATGGAGTGATTTATTGAGAGAATTCCCAAAGTATTAAAAGAGACAAATATTGACTGGAACATAAATAAGAATAATGTGGCTTGGATACTGAGATGTTGGCTGAATTCGCATACAGGAGTGGTATTAACTATCGCGTTACAGAGCCATACCAACTTTATGAGTGACAGTATGGCTTAACATGTTACCCCCGACTATTGCGAACAAAATCTATAGCGAATGAGAATCCTTGATACAGATCAAACATGCAAGCCATGGCTGTGTATGATGACAAGATGACAGTGTAAGCTGGGAGAGGTCAAATTAGTTAGACTACTGTGCCGGTGCTGCATATACATTAGCACCTGCAAGATGGAGCACAGGGATCTACATCTACGTGATTACTCTGCTATTCACAATAAAGTGCCTGGTAGAGGGTTCAATGACCACCTTCAAGCCGTCTTCCTACCGTTCCACTCTAGAAAGGTGCGTGGGAAAAACCACCACTTAAAGTTTTCTGTACAAGCCCTTATTTCTCTTATTTTATCTTGATGATCATTTCTTCCCATGAAGGTGGGTGCCAACAGAATATCTTTGCAATCGGTGGAGAAAACTGGTGATTGAAATTTCACTAGAAGATCCCGCCGCAACGAAAAACGCCTTTGTTTTAATACTTGCCTCTCCAATTCATGTATCATGTCTGGGGCACTATCTCCCCTATTTCGAGATAATACAAAACGAGCTGCCCTTCTTTGAACTTTTTCGATGTCACCCGTCAGTCCCACCTGATTCAGATCCCACACCGTACAGCAATACTCCAGAATAGGATGGACAAGTGTGGTGTATGCAGTCTCTTTAGTAGGTCTGTTGCACCTTCTAAGTGTTCTGCCAATGATTGCAGTCTTTGATTTGCTCAACCCTCAACATTATCTATGTGATCGTCCCAATTTAGGTTTTTTGTTACTGTAATCCCTAAGTATTTAGTTGAATTCACAGCCTTCAGATTTGTGTGACTTATCGCGTAATCGAAATTTAGCGGATTTCTTTTACTACTCATGTGCATAACTCCACACTTTTCTTTATTCCGGGTCAACTGCCACTTCTCGCACCACACAGATATCTTATCTAAATCATATTGCAATTAGCTTTGGTCATATGATGACTTTAAAAGACGGTAAATGGCAGCATCATGTGCAAACAATCTAAGACGGCTACTCAGATTGTCTACTATGTCGTTAAAATAGATCAGGGACAATAGAGGGCATATAATACTTCCTTGGGAATGACAGATATTACTTCTGTTTTACTTGAAGACTTTCCGTGTATTACTACCAACGGAGGCCTTTCTGACAGGAAATCACGAACCCAGCCGCACAACTGCGGCGATATTCCATAGGCATGCAGTTTGGTTTGAAGATGCTTTTGAGTAATGGTGTCAAAAACCTTCTGGAAATCTAACAATATTGAACCAATTTGACATCCCTTGTCGATAGCACTCATTATTTCATGAGTATAAAGAGTTAGTTGTGTTTCTCAAGAACAATGTTTCCTGAATCCATGCTGACTGTGGGTAAATAAATCGTTTTCTTCGAGGTAGCCGCGCGGGATTAGCCGAGCCGTCTGAGGCGCTGCAGTCATGGACTGTGCGGCTGTTCCCGGCGGAGGTTCGAGTTCTCCCTCCCTCCCTCGGGCATGGGTGTGTGTGTTCGTCCTTAGGATAATTTAGGTTAAGTAGTGTAAGCTTAGGGACTCATGACCTTAGCAGTTAAGTCCCATAAGATTTTACACACATTTGAACATTTTTCTTTGAGGTAATTTGAATGTTCGAATACAGCATATGTTCCAAAACCCTACTGCAAATCGACGTTAGTTATATGGGCCTGTAATTCAGTGGATTACTCCTATTTCCCTTTTTGGGTTATGGTGTGACTTGAGCAATTTTCCAGTCTTTAGGTACAGAACCTTCTGTGAACGAGCGGTTGTATATAATTGCTAAATATGGAATTATTGCATCAGCGTAATCTGAAAGGAACCTGACTGATATACAATATTGACCGGAGGCCTTGCCTTTATTAAGTGATTTAAGCTGCTTTGCTACACCGAGGATATCTACTTCTATGTTCCTCATCTCGGCAGCTGTTCTTGATTGGAATTCAGGAATATTTACTTTGTTTTCTTTGGTGAAGGATTTTCGGAAAACCGTGTTTAATAACTCTGCTTTATGACAAGAATCTCTTTGGGCTTTCTGCCAGATTCCAAGACAGAGTTTTGTTGCGGAAATTGTTAAAAGCATCTCGCATTGAAGTACGCGCTATATTTCGAACATCTGCAAAACTTTGCCAGTCTTGGGAATTTCGCGTGATCAGTCCCAGCACTTATTAATTTATGTGGTACATATCTCTCAATTGCCAATTGCCGTCGATACTATCTCTTTGAAATCATTCCACATCTTTTCTACACTTACGTGATCAGATCGGAAGGAGTAGAGGGAATGAAGACTGTCTCTTAAAAAGGCGTTAAGAGCATTTTTATTAGCTTTTTTAAATAGATGTACTCTGCATTTCTTTTTTATGGTTGTGGGTGTTACGGTATTCAGCCTAGCAGCAACTGCCTTGTGGTCGCTAATCCCTGTATCCATCATGATACTCCCTATTTGTCTAGGATTATTTGTTACTAAGAGGTCAACTATGCTTTCGCAACCATTAATGCTTCGAGTGACCTCATGAACTAGTTATTCAAAATAATTTTCTGAGAAAGCATTCAGTACAATTTTGGATGACGTTTTATGCTTGCCGGCGGCTTTAAACGTAGAATTTTTCCAGTATATCGATGGTAGATTGAAGCCGCCGCCGACTATAGTTGTATGAGTGGGGTACCTATTTGAAATTAGACTCAAGTTTTCTTTGAACTGTTCAGCAACTATATCTTCTGAGTCGGGGTGTCGGTAAAACGATCCATTTAATAGTTTAGTCCGATTGTCAAATATAACCTCTGCCCATACTGCACACATCAAAATAAGTTTTTGCATCCCCCGGTTCCCAGGACTCCTGAAGGTAGATGTTAACTGAGGATACTGTATCACTGACACAGTCCTTTAGACTGTTCAGAGATGTCACTAAACCCGTCCAAAGATGTGGGACATGCATGAGGAGCGCCTATTAGACGGATGTGGTCCGACAGCTGATCAGTTCCTGTCTCTCCACCAGGAAGGAAGTACATGGCTCGTGTTGTCTGTGGTTCAGCCATGCCTAGACTGTCAATACCGCGGTTCTATCGCGTCCGCATTGTTACTTTGTGCCCGGAAGGACTCTCAGCTAGGGAAGTGTCCAGGCGTCTCGGAGTGTACCAAAACAATGTTGTTCGGACATCGAGGAAATACAGAGAGGCAGGAAATGTCGATGACATGCCTTGCTCAGGCCGCCCAATGGCTGCTACTGCAGTGCATGACCGCTACCTACAGATTATGGCTCGGAGGAACCCTGACAGCAACGCCACCATGCTGAATAATGCTTTTAGTGCAGCCACAGGACGTCATGTTATGGCTCAAACTGTGTGCAATAGGCTGCATGATGCGCAACTTCACTCCCGACGCCCACAGTGAGGTTCATCTTTGCAACACCGACACTGTACAGTGCGGTACAGATGGGCCCAACAACATGCCGAATGGACTGCTCGGGATTGGCATCACGTTCTCTTCACCGATGAGTGTCGCATATGCATTCAACCAGACAATCGTGGGAGACGTGTTTGGAGGCAACCCAGTCAGGCTGAATGCCTTAGACACACTGTCCAGCGCCGGCCGCGGTGGCCGTGCTGTCTAGGCGCTGCAGTCCGGAACCGCGGGACTGCTACGGTCGCAGGTTCGAATCCTGCCTCGGGCATGGATGTGTGTGATGTCCTTAGGTTAGTTAGGTTTAAGTAGTTCTAAGTTCTAGGGGACTGATGAAATAAGATGTTAAGTCCCATAGTGCTCAGAGACATTTGAACACTGTCCAGCGAGTGCAACAAGGTGGGTGTTCCCTACTGTTTCGGGGTGGCATTATGTGGGACCGACGTATGCTGCTGGTAGTCATGGAATGCACTGTAACGGCTGTACGATACGTGAATGCCATCCTCCGACCAATAGTGCAACCATATTGGCAGCGTATTGGCAAGGCATTCGTCTTCATGGAATACAATTCGCGCCTGCATCGTGCACATCTTGTGAATGACTTCCTTCAGGATAATGATATCGCTCAACTAGAGTGGCCATTATGTTCTCCAGAGATGAACCCTATCGAACATGCCTGAGATATATTGAAAAGGGCTGTTTATGGACGACGTAACCCACCACCCACTCTAAGGGATCTACGTCGAACCACCATTGAGGAGTGGGACAATCTGGATGAACTTTCAGATATTATGCCACGACAAATACAGGCATGCATCAATGCAAGAGGACGTGCTGCTGGGTATTAGAGGTAACGATGTGTACAGCATTCTGGACCACTACGTCTGAAGGTCTCGCTGTATGGTACAACATGCAATGTGTGGTTTTTGTTATGATGACGACGAACGAATCGTCACCAATGTGAATGACTGGTGGCCAATGCTAAATAGAAACATACAAATCTCTTCTTTGCATATACAGCAGGTTTGTCAGTGAAGTCGATAAGGAGCTGGCTGCTTGGTCTGGGTCGACAACGACTAAAATAATTAGAAGTCGTTGGTAAAAAATAATATATTATACTTAACTGGTGGTACAGGACTCTTCACAGTCATGAGGAATATAATTACAAATAGAGAGCTATAGAGGCATTACTTTAACTAAGCGCATTGTTAGAGGTTGCTTCCTATTAGCTGTAGGCTATACTACTTACCTACTTCACGTCCCGAGCAAGAGTGGCCGGCCGAGGGCATGCTAAACAGCTTGCGCCAGTGGCGCTAGTCTCGACTCGAGGGTACAGCGATACTAGTACGGACCGCGGTCGATAACTGGAACCGCTAACAAGTGTGGTATCGAATGTCGATACCACAGTTTTCATGAGCAATAAAAAGGGGCCGGCCGAAGTGGCCGTGCGGTTAAAGGCGCTGCAGTCTGGAACCGCAAGACCGCTACGGTCGCAGGTTCGAATCCTGCCTCGGGCATGGATGTTTGTGATGTCCTTAGGTTAGTTAGGTTTAACTAGTTCTAAGTTCTAGGGGACTAATGACCTCAGCAGTTGAATCCCATAGTGCTCAGAGCCATTTGAACCATTTGAATAAAAAGGGCAGGAAAGATGTTTATGTTGATCTCTATTAAAATTTTATGTACATGTTCCGGAACTCTCGGAACTGAGGTGATGCAAAGTTTTTTTATGTGTGTTTTGCAGGAACTATCTAATTCGATTTCATTACAAGGTAAACTACTTTTGACTGCAATAAATACTTCACCACCAACTGTATTTAAACTATCCTTTCTGAACACTGTTAGGTCATTTGAAAAAATTTCGGCTGAACTTATTTCTGGCTTTAGCCAGCTTTCCATACCTGTAACTATTTGAATTTCTGTGCTTTCTATCAGGGCTTGGAACTGTGGTTCTTTCCCATCACAGCTACAACAATTTACAACTACAATACCTATCGTTTCTACAACTACCTCACTATGTTTTACCTGGTCCCTTTTAGACGGGATAATGTTGCAGCTGCTCTAAGTGGCAGTCTGCGCCTGTGGATAAAGACCTGACCGAAATAGTACGAACGCGAAACGACAGACAAAAGCAACCGTTGTCACCAAGAGGTAACAGACAGGCTCTGCCCAGACTACCGTGACAATAATACTTCTGGCTTTTACGATTACCTCTGGCCAACCAGAAGTGAAGAATTCTAACGTTAGCTCTGGCCATCGAGAAGCGAAACATGACCGATCTCTCTGGCCGTCCAGAAACGAATCCACTGAACTCCTCACTTCGCCTTCACACCAAAAGATTAGCGCCTTGTTCCCACCACACAAGGAAATCTCTAATCGTGAGAGGACACAGAAACAGCAGCCAGTCATACACTTAGATTCTGCCGCTCCTTTCCCTCCACACTATTACAGTAAATTTTCCTCCTATCATGGGTCGCCTGGAAAATTTGGAGTGCTTTCTTTTGTCAGCGCATGTCACGCTGGTTCACCAATCAGATGGTCTTTTTCAGTCCACGCTCAGGAAAGTGTAGGCCTGAAACTGCCTCTGGCCGTTGGAAGGCCGTCGTCTACGTGGGCGCCGTACTGTCGACCCCATGGAGGTAAGAATAGTTACCTCCATGGTCGACCCCCATATGGACGCAAACATTAAATTCTTCGAACTGGCACAGACAAGGCAGCCGTCCAGCGTCATCTGGTAGGCGAACTGTGGGCGCCAGTGCACTAAAACGATTTGCAAGGCGCTGGCCACGTTGCTGCCCATCTCGCAGCCATCCTGCTCGTCTCACTACAAAAGGCGAAAACGCCAGGCAGCCTCCTGTAGTGCGATGAGTGGGGCCATACTCTGCTCTTGTCGTTCAGGTAACCATGCCATCACTCGTTGTCCCACACCTAATAAAGTGCACCAGCCCTGTCACCCAGTTACTATCTAAGGAAAATCAAAGCTCTCATTCTAAATTTCATTACTCCAGTGACCTTAATTGGCCATCACCACTTGGGAACTTAACAAGAAAAAGTCGAATCAAAGCCAAAAAAAAGGGAAGGGAACATGCCATGGGAACTTGGCGTCTTTCACAGCCCCTCACTCACAAAAGATTTTGTCTTATAGTGATTGGCTCACTTAATAATGGATAGTGTGTCATTCATATAAAAAAAAGCCTGAGAAATTGGAACTTACATTGCATCTTAATCAAATCAGAAAAAAATCAGCATGGATACAAAGGTGGTGGAAGCGTTAACGATGCAGCCAACCTCTCTTTCCAATTAACTACAACACCGTACCCAACACTGACTTATGCTCTTGGACACCACACACACTCAATGAGCAAGTCATCCATACAAATGAAAGTTGGACACTTGGCAGAAGGCTGTGCTGGAAGTTGCTGTTAATTATAGGACTATTTGGTCCCTGCAGCTTCATAGACACTCTGAAACAATTAAAAATCTATTTTTTGTGTACCCAACAAAAACGCATTAGTCATCCTCCAAGAAAGCAAATGTTCTTATTACAACAGTTTAACTTTCACATTGGTTCAGTTGACTCCTGTTCCTAAAGAGGATTATACGCTGAATGCAGGTGACTGATGGTCCTTTCAGCTGACATTCAGTACTTGATACAGGAAATTTGCAACAAATATTCAGCACTCATACATCTGACAGCACACTGGAACATTATCGGTATTTGTGTGGCATCTATAGGGTGTGAAATTAAGTGGGTGGTGATAAACAATCATATTTATATATCACATTACATGAGACAATTCAAAAGATCCAAACCACATCACAATAAAGAAACTCAACAGAATTAAATATGTTACCCCAGTGGCATCAAATATACATAAGAAACTTACACCCCCAGAATAAAACACAAAAAAAGATTTGAGTTTGCAGTAAAAAAGTCATTGACAGCGAGCATTGTATGAAATTATCTGAAGGAAGCTACCCACTGATTTAGCAGCACCAGACATCCTGCCACTTCGATAGAGGTGGCTCACACCATGACAAGGTAGCTCATCAGCTCATCACAGGTAGACATCTCTATGGGAGATTACGTCAGCCATCGCAGGAAGTCTCTGTAGGTCTCTCAGTCGTGACTGAAACATGGCATGTGCCTCATTCCCTCTGTGGTTCTCACCTCATATGGGATATTGACATGATTATGAGACAGCTGTCTGATGAGAGGAAAGAAAATGATTAGTTCAGGGCTGAGCAAGGAATAGGATGGCCTGGACGGGGTGCTACCACTGATTTGTTAGTCAGCGACAAGGATTTGAAAGCTGGTTTTCAGATCGAATCATTCATCATTGATCGCTCATGTTTCAGTCTCTCTAGTGGAGGAGAAATTGGATTAGTATATAAGTGTCCACACTTCTTAGAACGAACTGCATTGAACCTGCTGTTTGGCCAATTGCATGGGATATTGAAGCATGAAAAGAGTATAGTGTCGACAGTGCATGTCATCATTATGCACTGGAGTTACTGATTTCATTGGTCGATACCATTGTCACCATGCAGGCGCATCTGCTTCTAGTCGTTTTCTCTTGCTGTGAAGGGGAGCCGCAGGGAAGTCCTCTTCTGGTCAGGCACTACGCAGTCTGCTGTGGCTGACACCTTGCACATGCCCAAGTACAGCACTGCACCTGGGCCAGTCTCTGGCTTTGTTCAACCATGTGCCAGTTAGCTGCTTTGGAATTTGGAAGGGCCCCAGTGTTCGCTCGGCAGGATGCCTGTTAGCACGTTGGCACAGTCCCAGGCTTTTCCCCCAGGCCTGGTGACCCCGGAGTTGGGTTCAGGTTATGTCGTGCAGCCTGCCTCGCTTCACCTGTACAATACTGATGGATTGCATGTCGGTCATCATCCCCAATACTTTTACAATACAATTTTACGAATACATTACATACTAACAATGTTAATCACTAGTCTTCAATTGAAATTATAATTTTGCCACTACCATGTCCGAAAAAATTAGTGACTGAATAGCTTACAGTAAACTATACTTATTTACAAGACTTTGGCCCTCTTACGTAATAACATTAATGTTATTACCACTCTAAAGTAATGGTACAAGACTCGAGATCTCTTATGGCCTACGAAACCTTCATCCAAAACAATAAATAGATGCAAGCTCAAGACACAGAAAAAAATACTAATGTCATAATTAACCCTATTCCCAGTACGCATTATTCTAATAACGCAATTAAATCCACGTATTGTCTACCTATTATCATATGACAAGTTGTCTGTTATACTAACTACAGCATGACTAACTACAGCACTATGCCTTGCTAGCGACACCATCCTCGACAACAACTCCTGTCACGTCTGAAGACGACATGTGAAGGCAGAACATAATACATACCACAAAATGAACACAAGTAATCATCCTTGGATGATAAAGATCCTTGTGATCATATTGTAGAATTTGAAGTACTAACCAAAAAAAAAAAACGTTTTGAAAAATATCTATACAATATGCAGACTGATACAGTTACCACTACCATGACTCCATTCCTCCCAGACTGGTGCGTCCTGAAGAGGCAAGCTACATTGTTGTGACCAGCTGGGTGTCGAGTGGCCACCCTGACTCTTTTCTCTGCCGCCCCCACAAGTTGTTCTCTGTAACTGAGTGATGCTCTCTAACGTAAGACAAGAATTCTTTGTCTTGTATCATACCCCACTTATTCTCCTTCACCTTCTATTGCGGGCTGTATATGCATTATGTTAGTGCTTTTTTACGCAAATGTTCATGACTTCACCTACTAATCGACAAGATTTGGTCGAGGAGATGCTGTTTACGACCCTTGCACTGGCTGTCCACTGCTTCATGTCGAGTCCACCGTCATGGCATTGTTCTGAGGAACTCGCTACTCCCACGATGAGGTACCCAACTCTACAGTGGCGTGAGCAGGGTCGGTGACCACCTTATCATCATACTCCAGCGAAACTCCATCGAACAGTGGTGCAACGCAGTCAGTGGCGTGCTCATACTCCAACGAAAAACTCCTCCAAAAAATGGTGCAAAGCAACCAGCGACGTGTCCATATTCCAACGAAAAATAAGGCTAGCAGTTTTCTGCCGCACCCAAGTGACAAAATCGGCTAAGATTCGACACACATAAGAAACTTCTCTCACTCCCCCACAACAGCAATGTGTTGTTTGTTGTGAATGAAAAGGAAATCAGTTACATTTCATTCACACTCAATGAGGACGCACAACATAACATCACCCATTTGGTTTACTTTACCGGTCTACACAACAACAAATAACTTGGTCAAAAATTATTCTACACACTCTTATATTTACTTTATGTGTATTTCTGTCTCCGGCCGAAGTGGCCGAGCGGTTCTAGGCGCTTCAGTCCGGAACAGCGCGACTGCTGCGGTCGCAGGTTCGAATCCTGCCTCAGGCATGGATATGTGTGATGTCTTTAGGTCAGTTAGGTTTAAGTAGTTCTAAGTCTAGGGGACTGATGACCTCAGATGTTAAGCCCCATAATGCTCAGAGCCATTTGAACCATTTGTTTCAGAGATGTTTGTTGAAAGCAGAACGTAGCGATTTCCAGGAAGGGTGACACGTGATGGATGGGATGCCTCGTTAGAACCATAAGGAAGAATGCATTCGGCGCTATTCTGCGCTATTTTCGTAAACAGTCTCTGTCAGGACATCATGAACTATTTCTGCAGCACTTTACAATTTCCGAGAGGTCGACTTGGCTCTTATTTTACATAGCCATGTGACGTCTGTATAACAATGAGAACCTTTTAGATGCTGAGTCGCCACGTGAGCATTTCGCGCCAATGTGTCAGCCAGACTGGCCAAGTATGCACATGTGCATGGCTAGACGCAGCTCGCATGCCCTGTTAGGATCGCTAGGAACAATGCAGGCTGTGCTATTCTTGGAAGCATTGGAACAGATTTCTATAGCACGCCCAGTGACGTCAGTATCAACAGGTGGAGAGGTTTTGCACCAGCAACAGCAAACATGTGCGCATGGCCCAGAGGGTGACTTGGCTCTCATTTACATATACATGAAACATCATTATAACACTCGAAGAACTCTAACTGTAGGAGCAACTTTCACCTGCTTGGTGTAGGTTGCAGAGGCATTCAGCAATGGCTCACGCTCCGTCGCTGGCTTGCATCCGGCGGTGGCTCGCAGCAGCGTCGACAAGTGCACATGTTGGAACAGTTAACGTCTGACAATAGTTTTTTACATGCACTGAGTGTTTGTGTACTGCATTATTTTCGGTTGTTTAAGTGTTGTGAGCGTTTTACATGTATTATTTTGACAATTTACTAGTTGCTTGCATGTCTCTAGGCTGTGCATTGCATTATTTCGACAGTTTACTAGTTATTTGCGTGTTTGTACATCAGTGTATGGCATTATTTCGGTGATTTACGAGTAGTTTGCGTACCTGTATGCTGTGTAATGCATTATGTCGGTAATTCACGAGTTGTTTGCGTCTCTGCACATCAGTGTACTGAATTATTTGCGAGTAGTTTGCAGGTCTGCAGACTATTTACTGTGACCCCAAGTATGTCAGGGCGAGTGTTTTGTATCAGTGTAATAAATAAACTATGTTAAATACGTCCCAAAATATATTGTTCCAAAAATAAATAAAGTAGACTTCTTCCTCTCTCTAACAGCCCAGAGCAGGCTGAGTCTTGTTCCCGCCATTCCCCCCCCCCCCAGACCGCCATCTTGGATTACGTCTCAGGAGGTATGACAGTGCCCTCTGGTGGCGGTACTGTGTAGTAGGTCAGTTGGACTCAGGAGATTGTGGGGAACACACTGGATGTAGGTATTGCCTCAAATTGTTTAAATAAAAACTACCTGCAAAATGAAGACTTATGTACATCCTATCAAGCACAGACTGTCCTTTTCACGCCTATTTCCCTACCCCAGACAGCCATGAGACGACAGCGCCTTCTGGTAGCAGTACTGTGCACTAGGTCAGTTGGACTCCAGACCTTATGGTCTACACACTGGATAGAGCTACTGCCTCAAATTGTTTAAATAGAGACTGAAAATAAAGACTTACGTCTATCTTACCCAGCACAGGCTGACTCCTTTCCCCGCCAATTCCCAGGAAGAGGTGGCGGTCGGATGACTTAGGTTAGTGTAGGTAGCCCAAGTGACCTATTTTCCCGCCATTTTTTTAGGTTAGTGGAGGTAGACGTGGTGTATTGCATTGTTGTGATGGAATTTGAACTTCCCTCCATTTTCTAGTGGAGGGGAGGGAAGGGGGGAGGGTGTTAGGTTAGTGGAGGTAGCCCAATTGACCTATTTGTCCGCCAAAATTTGAACTTCCTGCCATGATGTCATTTCGACATTGCCATATCTATGGCCGCCATCCTGGATCCGCCATCGTGAATACATTTGGCTACAGTGCAGAGTGGGGTGACACATAGTTTGTTCTACTCTTGGAGTATCTATGTAGATGTAGAAAAGGAGGTCTGACACAATGTCAGGAGGTATCCCATGACTTTTGTGACCTGTGACCCTGTGATTAAATGGATGAAAAAGGCGTTATGGCCTGGGTGGCCCATTCTCAGTGTCAATATCATCTAGAAACAAGGACAACTCCTAAGCAATGCTTGCAGATGTAAGTAGTAATAAGAACTACAGTAGAAGAAATACATATCAGTGCATACATATGCAATCATCTACAATTACAGTCCAGCACTGCGAGCTACATGAGGGTGAGGCATCCTGTAGGATCAGGGGCAGATACAGGATCTCAGTCAGGGGGGCAAATTTTTTGGTACCTGCCTTCCAAAAAATTAATTCCAAATAAAACCATTAATACTCTATATGCACACACACACACACACACACACAGTTTAATTGTGTATCGCTAGGTGTTAAGTGTGTTTAATGAAATAACTTACTGCATTACCTAAAAAATATTCTTCAAATACAACATGTGCACTTGAAAAACTCTGTTTTTGTCTGCTAATGTAAAATAACCTATAAAATGCTAATGTTTATTTGTTTCCATTCTTAAATTTTCGAAATTAGTTCACCAATTGCTTTCATTTAACAGAATGTTACCATCGAATTCGCGCATGTGTTTATACGCAGCAATGACGATACGACTGCGATAAGTTATAATAGGGTATTTGACTGTGTTCAGGAAATCATATTATATTGTTAATTACGTCATTTTACGCTCATAATAAGCTGTTTTCCCTCATGAATGTAAATATTAGCAATAAGAAGTTTATTTCTTTCTTCTTGTAAAAAAATAAGAAATAAAATAAAAATGCAAAAGTATAAATAAAATGAAATTTAATATTAAATATGTATATTCACAATACTGCTCTTAAATATTAAATTCTAATCTCCTTCTACATCCACTTTTTGAAAATCTTGTAATTACTTTTTCTATGTCTACAGGAATCTGGTAATGAATACGCATTAGTGCAAGACCAAGGAGGCAGTTTTCATTTACTGATGTTCTTAAATAAGTTTTCAGGCGCCGCAACGACGAAAACGATCTTTCAGCAGGTGCAGTTGTCACTGGAAGCGTTGCCAGGACCAATAAAAGCTTATGTATTATAGGATATGCATCCTTATCACATCTAGCCAATATGTCACGGGCAGTGGTTGGAAGCTCTTTTTGTCGTTTCTTTTCTTGATTCCAGTTCTCTCTCCACAACAACATTTCATCCCGTAAGATAAGAGAGGCAATCCCTTTGTCCACGTCAAGCAACGAACCGAAGTGGTTGGTGAGTGACTCTGCAATTTTTTCAGTTTCACCTGCAGAGATCTTCACAATACTTTCTGGACCGAAAACAGAAAGACTGAACACATCCAAAGTTTCAGCAGAGAATCTTTCTCGTAAAGCAGTTAAAATGAATTCCAGTAGGGGAGCATAGACTGAGACAAACCTTCAAACTGAGACAAACCTTCAGTTTGAGAAAGAAATCAAAAAACATAATTCCAGCTTATTACATCAGCATAAACAGCCATTGGTTAAGAATTTTCAACTGTCAGCAGATATTTTAACTCCACCCAATTTTAACTCAGTCAATGTGAAATGTCAGCTATCTTTATTGCATCAAAATATTCGAGGACTGAGAAATAAAATTAATGAATTAACTATCTGCATAGATGAATTAGAGTCTTCAAACCCAGCTGACATAATCTGCCTCTCTGAACATCATGTGACCACTGGTATACAACTTTTAAGTGTTACAGGGTTTAGGTTAGCATCTCACTTTTGTAGATCAGAAATGGAGAAAGGAGGAGTTGCCATATTCATCAGGAACTGTCATAAATTTAAGAACATAGGCATTCATAAATTTTGCCTAGAACAGCATATGGAAGCATGTGCAACAGAATTAGAATTTCACAAAAAATCCTTCATAATATTAAGTGTATATCGAGCACCTGCAGGTAACTTTCATCTGTTTGTAAACCACCTTGAAGCTGTACTGGCCCATTTAACAACCAAAAACAAAGAAATGGTGGTTGCTGGTGATTTCAATGTAGATTTCCTTAAAGACTCTCCCAATAAGAAATTATTTGAGTTAGTAACACTATCATTCAACTTAATTCCGACTGTAAAGTTCCCCACTAGGATAGCCACTTGCTCACAAACAGCCACTGATAATATCTTCATAGAAAAGTCCAATGAACAAAATTATATTACAAAACCAATAGTCAATGGCCTCTCAGACCATGATATGCAGTTCCTTCTGTTAAATGTTAATACTGAACAGGATATAAAATCTGTTAAATCTGAGCTCAAGAGGGTAATCAGTAAGCCAAAAATTAATTATTTTAGGACACTCCTCAGAGACATTCACTGGGCTGATGTTTACAGTGCTCTTGGCATGAATGAAAAATATAACATTTTTGCTAATAAAGTGCTTACCTTATTCGAACACTGCTTTCCCACAAAACTTACCAAGGTTAAAGCAAAGTCTACAAAGAAGCCATGGATTACTTGAGGAATAGGGGTATCTTGTAAAACAAAAAGAAAACTGTATCTGTGAATCCGAAACAGTTCCGATGTTGATGCTACAGCACATTACAAGAAATACTGCAAAATATTAAAGACTGTAATACGGATGTCAAGGCAAATATATTACAAGGAAAAGATAGTCATATTAGATAACAAAATAAAGACAATATGGGATATAGTGAATGAGGAGACTGGTAGAACCAGACATGAAGAGGAACAAATAGCATTAAGAGTAAATGACACATTGGTGACAGATGTGTATAGTGTTGCAGAACTTATTAACAAACATTTTATAACTGTTACTGAAAAGATGGGGTTGTCAGGTTCGGTAGATGCTGCTATGGATTACCTTATACCAAACATTTCAAGTAACTTCCATAATATGAACTTGACCCTTACTACCCCAACAGAAACAATGTGCATCATAAAATCTTTAAAATCAAAAACATTTGGTGGGTATGATGAAATATCAACAAAGTTAATTAAAGAATGTGATTCTGAGCTAAGTAACATATTAAGTTATCTGTGTAACCAGTCGTTTATCAGTGGAATATTTCCTGAATGGCTGAAATATGCTGAAGTTAAGCCACTGTTTAAGAAGGGAGATAAAGAAATAGTATCAAATTTCCGTCCAATTTCACTGTTGCCAGCATTCTCAAAAGTTTTCGAAAAAGTAATGTACAGTCGTCTTTATAACCATCTTATCTCAAATAACATATGGTCAAAGTCACAGTTTCTTTTTCTAAAAGGTTCTGATATTGAGAAGGCTATGTACACTTACAGTGAAAATGTGCTTAATTCATTAGACAAAAAATTGCAGGCAACTGGTATATTTTGTGATCTGTCAAAGGCATTTGACTGTGTAAACCACAATATCCTTTTCAGTAAACTAGAATATTATAGTGTAACAGGAAATGCTGCAAAATGGTTCAAATCTTATATCTCTGGCAGGAAACAAAGGATGTTATTAGGAAAGAGACATGTATCAAGCTATCAGGCATCATCCAACTGGGAACTAATTACATGTGGGGTCCCACAAGGTTCCATTTTGGGGCCCTTACTTTTTCTTGTGTATATCAATGACCTTTCATCAGTAACATTACCAGATGCCAAGTTTGTTTGGTTTGCCGGTGATACAAACATTGCAATAAATAGCAAATCAAGTGTAGTCTTAGAAAGATCAGCCAATAAAATATTTGTGGACATTAATCACTGGTTCCTAGCCAATTCTTTGTCACTAAACTTTGAAAAAACACACTACATGCAGTTCAGAACTTGTGAGGAGTGTCCCAAGAGTATATGTCTAACATACGATGACAAGAAGATAGAAGAAGTGGACAGTGTTAAATTCTTGGGATTACAGCTTGATAATAAATTCAACTGGGAGGAGCACACCACAGAACTGCTGAAGCGTCTTAACAAATTTCTGTTTGCAGTGCGAATTTTGTCAGACATAGGTTATATAAAAGTGAAAAAGCTGGCATACTATGCTTACTTTCATTCCATAATGTCATATGGGATTATTTTTTGGGGTAATTCATGAAGCCAAGCTAAAGTTTTCCGGGCACAAAAACGTGCAGTAAGAGTTATATGTGGTGTGAACTCAAGAACATCCTGCAGAAGCCTGTTTAGGGAACTAGGGATGCTAACTACTGATTCCCAATATATTTATTCCTTAATGAAATTTGTCATTAAAAATATATCACTTTTTCAAACCAACAGCTCAATTCATGGAATCAATACTAGAAATAAGAATAATCATCACAAGGATTTAAAGTCACTTAGTCTTGTACAAAAAGGTGTGCATTATTCAGGAACACACATTTTCAATAACTTGCCAGCAGCCATAAAAAGCTTAACAACCAATGAAATTCAGTTTAAGAGAAGCCTAAAGGATTTATTGGTGGTCAACTCCTTCTACTCCATTGATGAATTTCTTAGTAAAACCAACTGAATTGTATATAAGTACAACATAACTTCTGCACAATTCCAGTGCAGTAATGTGTTCATTGAAAATTTGTGTGTGTGTGTGTGTGTGTGTGTGTGTGTGTGTGTGTGTGTGTGTGTGTGTGTGTAAGTATAATCTAACTTCTGCACCATTTCAGTGCAGTAATGTGTTTATTGTAAATAAGTATTACAGTAGTTGTATTACATGTTTATTACCTTATAAATAAATAAAAAACTTTTTTATTTATATTCAGTGCATTAGTATTTTTAAAATGACTCTTAGTGTTCATTAAAAAATGACGATCATTCCCACTTGGGACCTGTGGAATGGTACATTAGCTTATTTGTTTTAGTTGTAAATATTTGTCATGTATTGTTGTTTTTCTGACATGTTCCACATCCTGGAGGACCTCCTCACTACGGATCAATTGGAATGAAAGTAAATCTAATCTAATCTAATCTAATATTCTTCTGCCGAATTTGTTTGAGGGTTGTCACGATAAACTTGGCGTCGACCGTGGCGAGGTATGCGAGGAGTATTGAGCTCGATGCCTAGTTAATCCGCAAGTTTCTCTGCATGCTTCCAGACGTTACTGAAGCTAGTGACCAAATTTTCTCGACGACTGTCAAGAACAGCGATAGTGTTCTTGACGTGTGTAGCACTGTCATTGAGATCAATAGAAGGTTTCTGCAATAGTTTGCTTAGCGACTGCATTAGAGATAGCACATCTTTCAGACGCAATAGTGACAACACAAATTGTGAGCTGCACAAATTTAACACCAGAATAGCAGCCTTACCAGCTGTGCTCGGGTCATGCCACTCAGCAATTTATCCGAGAGTCTCCACAATTTTTACAAGATCATCTGAAAACTGAAGTACACTGTCATGCCTCTCTACCCACCGGGTCTCACAAAGTGATGTGAGTGCACAACCCGAGGTGTTCATTAAGATACTTTTAGGGTGTGTCTCGAAGAAATTAATGACCTCTTTCATTATTGATATAGCGTCCCAAACAGCAGGCACCTTGGAACTACGGGATATAGAGTTATTTAGTCTGTGGCTATAGCATGGTGTCTTAACGGCGTTCTTGGCCTCCTTCTGTGCTCGAACTTTGGAAAGCATAACAGCACATCCGTCCGTTCTAATGCCAATACAACGTTCCAATGGAAGTTTGAGCCTATTCTTCAGCTGGTACAGGACAATTTTACCAATGGCCTTACCAGTTAACTATAACTCCTTAGCTGTTGAAGTTCCATCTACCTTCTCTTCTGTGTTAACTAGCTTCCTGGATTCTTTCCAGTCTTCTTCATCAGACTGATAGTCATCTTCGAAATTCGTATGACCAAGTTCTACAAACGCATCAACAAAACTAATGAAATCCTCACGGATATTACCGTTAAGTACGTGTCGTAACGTAAGGCTCAGCTGAGATGAGTGAGAAGCATCTGTTGTCTCGTCAAAAAGTATTGAATAGTATTGTGATGAGCGTACGCTACTCAAAATTTGCTCTGCAATCTCTTTCCCACAGCATGAAATGAGAGCATTTTGAGTTGTCTTATGTATGTAGCATTTGACGAAGCTGACTGCAGGTGTTGCTCCAGTTTTTTATCGCCAGCAGACACTCTAAATCTTAGCAGTTCTCTAAAACTTCCTTCGTTCACAGTAACAATGGAGCTCTCGGAATTTGCCTGTTTACGAAACATCTGTCCATCATCTCTGTGTCCACGGAATGTTAGATTTTGCCGCCCAAGGAAAATAACCGTTTCGACTATAGGACGAAGTCGTTCCCTGTTTCCTTCCACCTCTTTGCTGAGCTGTTGGTGTACACGGTTGATTACCTCCAAGTGAGGTTTATTGAACGTATTGAGGAATGCATTCCCCTGTTCTACGGCTCTTCTGTGATAAATGTGACTGGCATGTGCTTCCAAATCGCCATTCTGCCCTGCAATATCCTTGAAGTTTGTCAGCAGTTTGGTCACAAGCTTTTGCAAAGGCACAGTTTTTTGACCTCCGCCAACGCATCCAGTAGCAAAAAACGGACAGTATTTACAAAATAAACCTCTGCTTGCATGTGAAAAGACAAGCCAAAGGTATCTGCTGAGGTATTTATTCCCAAAATATCGCCTCACCTCTTTACCTTTGATCATGTGTAAGGAAAATGGAAACTCATAGTCATCTTTCGGTTGCCAAGGATTCGATAAGAGTTGATATTTTGTGTAGTCATCAACATGTTTATCTAAGAAATTTCCAATGTCATAGGAGACACTAGACCCAGTATACAAATTAGACTCAGAAGAATTAAGCGACCCCAGGCATATTACTAAAACTGTCACATGCAGTAGACTCGATGGGTTGGGAAAAAGCTGAAGCAACAGGAGTCACAACTTCAGTACTTTCCTCCACATCAAGCCGAGGTCCAGAAGCTGGAGTACAAGCTAAAACTGCCCGCTTATGGACAGGCTGAAAAAATGAGCCGATGCTTTGGGTTCGTTTCACTTACGATGGTGGTCGTTGATTTGCCGGTGGGATGAAGGAAAGTAGTGTTAAAAGGGGTAAGTAGTACCATATTCAAGAAGAAGAAAGGAAAGACACATGGGGGGCATAAGCAGAATGGAACTCGCAGCAATATAAGTGGACGAATTCTTAATTCATATCATTAAATTTTAATTTTGTAATGACCAATTAAATAAAACAAAAATCTGAGTCAATGAGTTACCAATTCTAGTGCAATGTGCTACTAACTGATTTCAGGAATATAAAGGGGAAATGTTGGCTACCCTTTTTTTCTAATTGAAGCTATTGCAGTAACGATAATTTCCTAGACCATAATAAATGAGTTAAACCACTAGCAGTAACATAAAATTCATTTTTATTTCAGCTAATTGAAAATGTAAGTGCAACACAACGAGTTACCAATGACATGTGTGGCATATGTTAAAGATAAGGCGTGAAGTTTATTTGCTTTTACTTAAAATTTGTTGTGTTTGTATTGAAATCTAAAGATAAAAGTCTGTTGATGTGACTGATGCATCATTATGCTTGTAGCAGAATTGCCTTTTCTTAAAATTTGTTGCGTTTATGTGACCGATAAGCCATTTTCGAAGACATGATGATTCTGGGAGAACTCTAAGACCGTTTGTTTATTTGTTTCTTTATCTGTTCTTATCACGCTACAGGCATGTTTTTTTGGTTTGAATGTTTGAAGAAGGACTCGTGAGGCACCCACCCTTTGTTGTACATACTTTGACTTCTAACTTACATACGGTAAAAGTTTTGTGAATGCTGAGTGAAACAGGAGTTTTCAAACTAGAACCTCGTCATGCTGACATTGAGCTATCAATATGCAGAAAGCCGAACACGTTCTCTGAAAAGCAAACTAAGTAAAGCTTGATGTTTTACGTCTTGTCAAAAGCTGTGGTTACTGGAGAAAGAACTTTCGATCTGAGGTTTTAGATTATTGGGGAGAAAGGAACTGGCCATGGAATTTTCAAGGCAACATACCAAAAGTTGCCTGATGCGATAAGCGAAGCCACAGATATCCAAATCTTGATGGCCCGTCTGAGGACTGAACATGGGTCTCCAAACGCTTCATTACATGTTTCATCATATTGTAATAGCCTGCTATAGAAAATGAAATAGCTGGCTAAAAATTATATCTGCACCAAGCTTTGATATGTCGAGAATAAAACATTTGAATTATGTGAGGGTCTTATTTCAGATTCAAGTGACAAAACGAAAACGTGAAAAAGATTTAACTCTTTTTTAAACGTTCGATTGCATCATGAGATAACTGGTAAAAACAGCTTTTGTTTCAATTAAGCGACAACACTGGATATAACATGCAAACATATTGGTCCTTAACAAATTTTGGACATAAAATTGTGTTCTCAAAAACAGAAAAGAAATGAAACTTTGAAAAAAAAATGTACTCCATTACTAATTATTCGTGGTTTGCTATCACTGAATCAGACACAGATGTACAAACACACCATACCAGAGCTTTCTCTATTACACAGTCCTTTAGCACCACTTGAAACCAGTGTACTATTCGCAAATCAGTCAGATCCAGGAGTACAAAACGCCTTAGTTCATACAGTTAGAAACCTGAAGAACAATGCCAAAAAGTTTCGCAAGCTCCCAAATAGCGGCCATATCATTATTGAGTGAAGGTCTACAATGCGCTTTAGTGAAACATTGTTACATATTATAAGTGATCGTTATCTGTAGTGCTAAAAATGTCACACAGAAGTAATATTTTTCTGTGAATATAGCATTTGTTGACATTATGATCTGCTACTCAAACGAAGTCGCGGCTATCATATAGTAGAGAATAAACAAAATCTGTTGGCACAACAGGTTGAAAAACGGGACTGTCCCTTTCAATATGGGACGTCTGGGCACTTTACCTAAACTTTGGATCATGCTTTTTGATACAACCATATTCAGCACATTTAGGGCTTTTAGAAACTGGAAAATGTTCAGAATTTTTGCTATTGTAAATTTTCAAAATAAGGAGAGGGTTATTAATTTTGTTTTAAATTTTTGTTCGAGTTCGATGTTTTTACCGCCAGACTAAATTGGAGATGAAAAAAGAAAATAAATAAAACGATTGTTTTTGCATAGCAATCACCCCGGTACCTGAGGCCAGCTACTGTATGGCAAATAGTACAAACGACCGAGCTGAATGTCGTAGTTGTCACCTTTATCTATAATGCACTATCAAACCCATAAGTTATGTACGACATCCTTTCCAGCAGCAAAAAATATGCTAGTTCATATAATCAATAAAGTAATGATACAATCATTTGCACAGGAGAGGCCAAGTGATGAGAAAGTGTACTGTACGTCTTTTAGAGCTACTAGATAACTGCCGGCCGGAGTGGCCGTGCGGTTCTAGGCGCTACAGTCTGGAACCGCGTGACCGCTGCGGTCGCAGGTTCGAATCCTGCCTTGGGCATTGATGTGTGTGATGTCCTTAGGATAGTTAGGTTTAAGTAGTTCTAAGTTCTAGGGGTCTGATGACCTCAGACGTTAAGTCCCATAGTGCTCAGAGCCATTTGAACCATTTTTTTACTAGATAACTTCCTATTCCTGTACTTCCAGAAGTATAGGGGTGTTTGCCTGTACTCCCACACCTTCAAGACGTTTCTATAAAACTAATGCCCCACTGAAAACTACGGGTAACGATAACGAATTTGCGCTGCACTTAAAATCAATTGGGTCACAAATACAAACAAACAGTAATCTAATGAAATGGGATAACTCGCTCGCTCTCCAAACTTCATTACAAAAAATTAATAAGTTTTATGAAGACTCACCATGGTATTTCCAACGATTTCCACGAATAACAGAAACGGCGAAGGTTAGCAACTGCAGACGTCTTCCAACTGCGGAGTGCGGCCAGGCTACTGTATTCACGCGGAACGCTGCGTGTTCGTAGACTAGCAGGTAGCAACATAACGGGGAGTCCTGTAAGCTGCCTCAGCCATAAGCCGACACGACACAGATGAGACTGAGACTATAAGAAAGAAGAAGAAGAACTACATCAGATGAATGTAGCATTCATACACACACACACACACACACACACACACACACACACATATATATATATATATATATATATATATATATATATATATATATAAAGATGTACTCTTACGAGTGCAATGTTCTTCCATTAATGGTGATGGTTCCACAAATCCAAACCAGTTGCCCCTGCCCCCTTCCTCCTCCTGACAGAGATTGAGAAATCAAGCGAATAACTCCCCATTGATGGCGATGATATAATACCGTGTCCACAACAAATAATGGAAATCATCAGATTGCGGTTATACGACAAATAAGTAGCCTACATAGAGACATATTTCGTGGTATGTACCAGGACCAATGTGGGAACACTTTGACTTTATAGCTTCTGCTCCTAGCACTTCTGCTGTCGGAACAGGAATGACATGCAGTCCGACAGCTTATCCTATTAGTAGTCCTCTGGCAGGAGAGCTAGTTTCTGTGTTGGGGTCAAATCCGACCAACAGTGTATCCCCCCCTCCCTCCCATGATATTTTCGACCAGTCAGAACAGAGGACGCCAACGCCATATTTTCGATCAATCAGAGCAGAGTATGCCGACGCCATTGCAAGCTCCGAGATTACATTACTAGCCCAACTGCTTCACAGAGTGGGTATTGATACAGGGAGAGAACAATCCTGCATTCTATAATAAAAATTTTTACCAGAGATCTTAAAGAACACACTGTCTGCTGCAAGTGCATACATGCTTTAGCTGATGCTATTTCTTCACAGTGGTCGTGCTGATAGAGGCAGAGCACAACCTTGGATAAAGTAATAAATTTTCTACCAGACTTCATTACGAACACTGTCTGCACTAGTTATATTTACACTAGTGTGTCTTAATGCATCACTGTGAAGAATGTGAGAAGTTCTTAACATAGGCACTGTCTGGAGCTGCTATATTACACAGTTGTGCCTTAATACATCGCTTTTCATGGTGTGATAAGTTATTAACAAATGCACTATCTGTACTGGTTATGTTTACACTTTGCTCTGCAGGAGGTGATGAATTAATCATAATTACATGTACAGTATATGTGTTGTTGCTGATATTCAGTCCATCTCAGTGTGGTCAAAGTATGTGATCTCAGTGGTTGCATTCGTCAAATTGCTGCTGTGTCAGTGTGTGGTGTAAGATCGCCTCAGACCGACAGATGCATCTCTCTGTTTAACAAAAAGCAGATGCAGCAATGTGTGGAAGCCACACACAGTCTTGTACAAACACACACACAGAGCAGTGTGACAGTGTACTATTTCCTGGTATTAACCACTATGTCGACTGCTTGAAAATTTACTGCCCACTAAGATTAAATATGTGGAAGTGCACACATGTTGTATATGCTGCTGCATCAGGACCAGTCAGCAGATGCGGTGTCTACACAGCAGCGCTACTGTGGGTCAGACCACGTATGATCCCAAGTAAACAGACTAAATACTGCCCACCTCAAGACCCTACCAGTGAAAGCACAGCATGGGCTGGATGGGGTAAGATGCTGAACTCCACTGACACCACATGAGCTGTGAAATACAATGGAATGAAGAAAGAAGAGCATATAATTTGCAGATGGACATAAATCAGTTCGTTGAATGATCATTTGAATACTTGCATATTGCGTCACACAGGTTAGGAGGTGGGAGAAAGAGGATCAAGATTGATGCCACTTCGAAAGATGTTGGAGAGATGTCTGAAATGCTGTCTGCTGTGCTAGATCTGCAGCATAGAGGACATATGTGGATGAAAACACATACTTACCATGAATAAATGCTCAAACGTGTATCTAGAGGGCGAGAAGAATGATCTGAGTAGAGCAAATCATAGCTTTCTCTTTTTCTTTTTTTTAAACATCATTTATTGGTCATACAACTTGAAAGTGAATTTACATTACCTGAAGTGCTCATAAAACTATTACCTTCTGTTTCTTCTTCTCCTTCGTACATCTGCTCCAGTTGCTAGACAGGTGGGCAGTTCTATGACTTTACGTTACAAATTGAAGTATATTTATAGATTTCTCACATCCAGGACGCTTTCTTGCTGCCTTTGGCATAGACAGCACAATCTATGTCATTAAAAAAGTGAACCAACATCAGTACATCTTCGTAGGCCAGTCCAGGGCCATCCCAACAGATTGAATGGAAGTAAGATTCAGTCATAATATACACTCCTGGAAATTGAAATAAGAACACCGTGAATTCATTGTCCCAGGAAGGAGAAACTTTATTGACACATTCCTGAGGTCAGATACATCACATGATCACACTGACAGAACCACAGGCACATAGACACAGGCAACAGAGCATGCACAATGTCGGCACTAGTACAGTGTATATCCACCTTTCGCAGCAATGCAGGCTGCTATTCTCCCATGGAGACGATCGTAGAGATGCTGGATGTAGTCCTGTGGAACGGCTTGCCATGCCATTTCCACCTGGCGCCTCAGTTGGACCAGCGTTCGTGCTGGACGTGCAGACCGCGAGAGACGACGCTTCATCCAGTCCCAAACATGCTCAATGGGGGACAGATCCGGAGATCTTGCTGGCCAGGGTAGTTGACTTACACCTCCTAGAGCACGTTGGGTGGCACGGGATACATGCGGACGTGCATTGTCCTGTTGGAACAGCAAGTTCCCTTGCCGGTCTAGGAATGGTAGAACGATTGGTTCGATGACGGTTTGGATGTACCGTGCACTATTCAGTGTCCCCTCGACGATCACCAGTGGTGTACGGCCAGTGTAGGAGATCGCTCCCCACACCATGATGCCGGGTGTTGGCCCTGTGTGCCTCGGTCGTATGCAGTCCTGATTGTGGCGCTCACCTGCACGGCGCCAAACACGCATACGACCATCATTGGCACCAAGGCAGAAGCGACTCTCATCGCTGAAGACGACACATCTCCATTCGTCCCTCCATTCACGCCTGTCGCGACACCACTGGAGGCGGGCTGCACGATGTTGGGGCGTGAGCGGAAGACGGCCTAACGGTGTGCGGGACCGTAGCCCAGCTTCATGGAGACGGTTGCGAATGGTCCTCGCCGATACCCCAGGAGCAACAGTGTCCCTAATTTGCTGGGAAGTGGCGGTGCGGCCCCTACGGCACTGCGTAGGATCCTACGGTCTTGGCGTGCATCCGTGCGTCGCTGTGGTCCGGTCCCAGGTCGACGGGCACGTGCACCTTCCGCCGACCACTGGCGACAACATCGATGTACTGTGGAGACCTCACGCCCCACGTGTTGAGCAATTCGGCGGTACGTCCACCCAGCCTCCCGCATGCCCACTATACGCCCTCGCTCAAAGTCCGTCAACTGCACATATGGTTCACGTCCACGCTGTCGCGGCATGCTATCAGTGTTAAAGACTGCGATGGAGCTCCGTATGCCACGGCAAACTGGCTGACACTGACGGCGGCGATGCACAAATGCTGCGCAGCTAGCGCCATTCGACGGCCAACACCGCGGTTCCTGGTGTGTCCGCTGTGCCGTGCGTGTGATCATTGCTTGTACAGCCCTCTCGCAGTGTCCGGAGCAAGTATGGTGGGTCTGACACACCGGTGTCAATGTGTTCTTTTTTCCATTTCCAGGAGTGTAGTTCACTGAGTCTTAGAACATTTAATGTTTCTGGTAGGCTTGGACACCGCCACACTTGTGGTGAATGTCTTTATTACACGTCCAGCATTTGTGATAGCGTTAGAGGCGACGTTCTTAAATACAAACCGTCTGCATTCGTCGTAGAAGCCTTGAGTGTAAATGCGTTTCATGTGACTTGTGGTGTCGATGCAGTGTCTCTATCCTGCTTCACAAATCGTACTTCTAAGTATAGGAAACTGTTGCTCAGAATTGTTAATGTTTCCTGGTGTTGAATGAGAATTATTAATGTTGAATGAGAATTAATGTTGAATGAGAATTATTAATTTTGCTGAAGCAAAAGGTTTGTGGGAGAAATATTCCTGGCAGATGATTTGCTCGACATACATAATAGGCATACTTTCAGGCCTAACAATTTAAGGAACATATATTCTCCTGTGTTATCACGTTGTAATTTTCATTGGTAATTGGTGTACGGATGGATGTCTGCATTGGCTTTATATCTTGTATCCCTGTGGCTCCAAATAGAGGTGTAGACCTATCTCTTCACCACGAAAATCAACTAAATTACAGTCCTGCTCTACAATATTCAACTCGATATGATCAAATGTCAGGAGTGCCACTGGAAGATATATGAAGTTGTTTAGCATCTCAACGACTTTATACCCTGGACCTACTGTAGAGAAGAAGCCATAGAGTGCATGAATCCGTCTGTAGTTGATATACGAATACACTCAATACGTATAATTCTAGCTGGTGATGGGATATCCAGAGATTGTGCCAATTCGTAGAAGTTATTAGATTTCTTCTTCAAAACTTCACTCCTTGAGAAACCAAGTAGTGGTCTTATTGAATCTTTCCAGCTGCAGTCTATTGCCTGTTCATTCGTTCTCGCCTCCATTTTGAAATATTAATATTAATACATACCTCAAACCCTTTTACAGGTAAGTTTATAAATGCATTTGAATTGTGAATATCTCATGAGGCAGGAGGTATTTCTACAACTTTACCACTTCCTAGATATAGTTTATTGTTCACCATGGTGACATTAAGAATGCTGTTGTATGTTTCTAGACCAATCAATCCACTATTCCATTCCCCCATGCATATATTAATCTGCAGAAGCGAGTCACTCTTATAACTGTATGTGAGTGTTACAGGCTTGGATGCAGCCATCTCGTGCAAGTACATGCGTGAGTCGCGCTATCTTGGAATGATGACTACTATTGTGTCAGGATATGCCTGCAGCAGAGCTCCTTCACACACACAGTGAGAGTCTAGTGAAGTAGCTGGCTGCTTGCATGGAGAAGAACTGTTTTCATCTTGCTTCGTTTTCATGCAGAATATATGTGCGTTTTGGCTCAAAATGTGGTCTTAACAAATCCATATGATCCAGTGCTAGGACATCAGACACAGTTATGATGGGTCATCATAGTGGGCGCGTTATTACAATGGTATTTATGGAAATAAAGTGGTGAAGATTAATAAGTCAGAGTTAGCGTATTTCTGTACCTCACAGACCCAATGGCTGCACAATCATGACGAACAGCATAGGAGTTCCCCAGCCAATGACACAAATCCATAACCCATCATAAAAGTGGGGTCAGCATGGCGATCAATTATGAGAATCCTACAGTCCTGATGAGGTCTAGCGATGTGTCATCTTCCCAGAATACCGGAAGTTCCTGCTATCTCTCCATGGTGAATCAGCAGCAGCAGCAGTGCGTACATCATCCGACAACTTGGGAACATCCAAGTCTAGAATTCAGGTTAGTCTACTCAAATTTGGCTACAATACTAAAGGCAGTAATGGATTTGTGAGACATTTTCTGTATTATAGTGATCGTGTTGACCTGAATTAATCAACGGAGCAGAATCTAATCCAAGTAATATAGCCGATTTCCAAACGGTTATAAAAGGTTGTAAAACGAGATTCAGCGATTAAAAACAATCAGAATTGAGCGCAGACTTCCTCATTACTTGCCAAATGATAGCTCTTGCAGAGCTGACCCGGTAAAGAATTTCTCATTATTGCCATCAGTACCAGTGTTTAGCAGGAAACCCAAGGAAAACGTAGAAGTATTGTTACGTTTGCGGACTGATTCAGACAGATTAGCAGTTGTTAAATTAACAATTCAGGGGACCAAACAAGTTTTCATTAGTGCAGAGCCCACTTGCATGAAATCAGAAAATTACAATGAAGTCAAAGGGACAATTGTCCAGAGATTCAAATCCAAAAATGCTATCAGAATCTACAGAGAGCAACTTCATAGTTTGCAGATACCTCAGGACGAATCTATTGAGCAGTATGCCAACAGAATTCGGAATATTAATGCTCAAGTTTCCTAGCTTGTAGAAGCGGAGAGTGAGAATCGTGTTCTCCTTTTTAAAACTGATCAGAGAGCTTTGGACACGTTCATTCACGGCTTATATGGAAAGGAAGGCCGGCCGGTGTGGCCGAGCGGTTCTAGGCGCTTCAGTCTGGAGCCGCGCGACCGCTGCGGTCGCAGGTTCGAATCCTGCCTCGGGCATGGATGTGTGTGATGTCCTTAGATTAGTTAGGTTTAAGTAGTTCTAAGTTCTAGGGGACTGATGACCTCAGATGTTAAGTCCCATAGTGCTCAGAGCCATTTTGGAAAGGAAGTATGCAAAGCAGTCATACTGGTGCGATGTATGATTTTTAAGGTAGCAGCAAAGCAGCTGTTGGCTTCGCGGAACCATTAAAACAGCTGAATGACATGCGAAAAGAAGAGCGTTGCGTATTCAACACAAATGCAAAATGTTACAGATGCAGGAAGCCTGCTCATAGGTGTAAGGACTGTAAGGAGAGCCGAATTTCCTAGTAGTTCCAACAACTAATACTAAACTTCTAAAACACTTGTTGTTAAGAATTACTGACGATTGATGCTGTTAATTTAAGAATGGCTATAGTTCAAACGATGTTTTAAGCAGTGCAATATTTCATTCATACCAGTTCTTACATAGCGTACTGGTAACTGAATGTAAGTTAGATGCAACATGTACTATGATTTACCACGTTAATTATTATAATTTATATGCTGACTTCAAGTTAGCTACTACACACTCTTTAATGACTGAAGATGAATTAACTGTTATTGTTGATATTCTTATTGTTACATCAAAGTATAATTTTCAAATGTATAAGATTTATATTTACCCTGTCCTGTGGCAACAGGCAGGTCAGATTTCATGATTCTATTATGTCTTTTGGCCTCCTGAAACTACTCTTCTGCACTTTGTGTATTCTTTACTGTTCAATAGACAGCTGCCAAAACCGACCAATGCTGGAATTAGAAATGGGATAAATCTACCTCATGAACCATAGGCCTTTTAACCCATCTTACTCCTTTCTGTTTCACAAAAGTTTTAGCTGCTGAGAGCGATGACTGGATGCAGCTTTCTAAACATTCTACAGTTTCCTTCTTCTGCTTCTTAAGTGTGCAATGAGTTGCACTCATAACTTATCAGAAATTTATCCCAGCACCCAATTTAAATTTGGCATGCATTGCTTTATTCTTTGCAAATGACGCAATTTGTTGCCCTATGCCTATATTCCTTCTTCCATGTATTTTCTTGGCTTTGTCAGCTAACGTTCGGTGTGCACCGTGACGTTCTACTGAACTTTTATTTGTACACCTTCCTATATACCATGTCTTTAGCTTGTTGCACCCATTTGTGCTGAGCCATTTAAATGAGGGTTAGTTCCCTCAACATCTTATGACATGCTCTATGGGAAATACATCAAGCTCAGAGCTTATCTGTAATTCTTCTGTGTAAAAGCTTCCAGCAATTTCTTTACATTTGCTATCCTTATCCTTTTGAAAAGTAGGTTCTTGGGTTCGTTCGTTGCATTTTGGAAAGTAAATATGTCTGTGGATCAATTTGTAAGGAAGATTTCTCAAACGCCATCTCGTGTTTTGAAATATACATTCAATCATCCATGTTAAATTTCTGTTTGCATGAATCTACCATTTTAACATGATTGTTTACTGTATTTAGAAGCTCAGAATTATGAATTTCTCCAAGTTTCATTTCTATTGCATGTTGTTTAGATCGGTTATACTGTACAATTATTTGTGGAAGAATATCTAGCCATTTGTATGATTTTTGGAGAATAAACCACATCTGCATAAGATTTTTTAATCATACTGTTCAAACGTTCATGTGGGAGAATGTCTCGTAATGGTGTATTCCCTACTGATTTATTATAATCGTGAAATGCATACTGTAAAATTCGCCACCATGATCGGTTTGAAGGTTATCTGGGCAACTGTTCATCACCATATGCAACAATTGTTCAAACACCTGTGCCATTCCCCTCCCAGTCTTTGCTTCCACAGGTAGGGCCCAGAAAAATTTTAATATGTAGCTATAACCTTTAAAGTATATTTCAAACATTTATTCACTCATGAATATTGTGTCATATCTATAAGATCTGCCTGCCATCATCCTGTATAGTGACACCTTTTGTGCAGGAATACCTTGCTCCCTAATTTGTAGAGTTCCTGCATAATCATCTCCATAATTATTATGATGCAATAAATCATCTTTCTCAAACCTCTGAAATGATTTATACGATTTCATTGATGCATGCAGTATTTCACATGGCAGCTGATGCCCTGTGCAATTGTAACCATTCTATTATTTTGTTGGGATCGCCATCATGCACGTATGCCAGAGGTCGACTGTTCTTTTATTCTGAATGTCGATATCATCACCTGTATTATGTACAGTCTCTAATGCAGGTCCAACAATATTCTTGTATTTACAGCTGTTTGAGCTTTACATTTGTCGGTCTGGAGTGTATTTTTACATATGTGCAATCGTCATACATAATATTTCCGCATACTTTCATACCTCTTTTGGAATATATTTGTCAGAGTTCAAAGTTTTTAGCCCTCAAGCAGGCGCATTGTTTTTCATAACATGAATGGGGGCGTGACACATTTTGTAGACATTTAAAGAATAGATGTCTTTACATTATCAACATAACAGGTATGAACAGAATTACAGTTTAATCTTACTTTAATTAAACAACGATAAAATAAGCTAACATTATATGAGCTAAATCACTTTTAATTAAACAATAATAAAATAAACCCTTCATCGCTCCCGCTCACAAGTCTTACCACCCAGTATTGACTCACTCGAAGCATTAAACAGCACACTTGCGTCAGATCCCAGCCAACCGCTTATATGGCTACTAGTTATCTCATAGATAACTGCCTCATTGTGGGAATGGCTGCTAATTCGGAATGTGGGTCGTTTTTTTGAACGGATAGTAAATTTTTTCTCACCTAGCTTTCTGTTTGTTTTATATTACTGCAGTTCACTGGGATGTATGACAAAACAACTTATGACTGTGTTAGCTGAAGCAATAGTGAAGTAGGTACAGGCTTGCAATTGTAAAACTTTAATGAAATGGTACAAAACAATGTTATTTGTTATTGGCACACTTTATACACAGATGCACCCATTCGAGGGTTAAGAATATTAGGTCGACTAAACTAGGCATTAGTTCAGATTCCTTATTCCTAACCTGTATTACTTGCTTGGTTAAGCATGTAGGATGCTATTCCAGCATATACTGTTGTCCTTGCTGACCCTATATTTCTTATCTATTTTGCTAAAACTGCCCCCCTTCCAGCTAAAGAGCTGATAACTGGTAAGTCAACCAGTTCTGGAATTGATAATGGTATATAGTTCTTCTTCTTCTTCTCCTCCTCCTCCTGCCCCTCCACCTTTCCTTCTACCTCCATCCCTCGTGTATGAGAACTGTTTGAATGTTTCAGATACTGGCCTAAATGACTCTCAGACAGAATGATCTCGATCCAATTGTTCTAATTTTAGCAATCGTAATTTCCGATTATTAGCCTTCCGTACCTCAATGACGTTGCGTTTTTCAACATGCTGTTGTGTGCTGGACTGACTTTGAGACAATGCACAACATATATGTTAATGCAGGGGGTCTTATTTTTGTATGTCTAAAGCTAGTTCAGTCTCGTCAACCTTAGCATTTATTACATTGCTTAACCTCAGAATGATTCTAGTGTTTTCTTCCCATGCATTTCTTTCCTTTAATAATTATAGGAGGAGTTCCTTTTAATCTTTTATATCATCTAATGTTTTTCGCTTTCATAGGCCATTACAGTTACAGTTCGTTGGCATCTCCTTGACGTTATTTACTATTATATTATAGTGTCAGGGTAGCCAATGCTTTTAGCACACAAAGTAGCAAGAATGTTGGGTTGGGTTGTTTGGAGGAAGAGACCAAACAGTGAGATCATCGGTCTCATCGGATTGGGGAAGGATGGGGAAGGAAGTCGGCAATGCCGTTTCAATGGAACATCTAAATCAAGATGGCCGGACGTGGGGTTGAACCGTCGTCCTCCCGAATGCGAGTCCAGTGTGCCAACCACTGCGCCACCTAGCTCGGTACTAGCAAGAATGTGTTTGTTGAAAACTACAGTGTATGTAGTTTAAGTTATACAGCGTGATGATAGCTGTTAATCATACACAGCCCATATTTATGTGCATCTTTTTGAAACGCAGGTACTTGTAGAATACTGGGATAAAATTTACAAAATTGTCCCAAACTGTAGACTTCACTTGCGTTTTGGGAACTGTTGCAACACCTTGGTGTTGATCGACCAAGGTACAGAGCACGAATGCTAAATTCTGACTCGTGACATGAGTGGGGGGTGGAGGAGACCATTTTGGAGATCATAAATTATGGTCATTAAGATTAGGCTAGAAGCATGTGGCCATTAGGTAACACTTGCGAAAACAAAATGAAGAGCACAATCTTGGGATGTGTTTATATTAAGATAAAAGCATTTGGTGGCCATTTTGTTTATATATAAAGGCAAAGCCAATTGAATGCTTTGTTTACTTTAGAGTCATTAAGCTAAAATCATTTGAACATTAATTTTGTTCCAAATAAACAAAACTAGGAGTACAGGCGAGCAGTTTGTTTATGTATGATCATAAATTACATGGTTTTTTATATGAGGGGAGCTAGGGTAAGTGTTCAGTTTGTCAAAAACGCCCCCTATTCTCAGCAGAGCGCCATAGCTCTCAACTTCTGTGTTCAACGATAATGGACATTCTCCAGATAAGGTGAGTGCGACTTTAAGGAGATAAAAATCTGACCACCCCAAGATCAATAGGGGAAGGGGCGGTCGAAATCCATGGCGTTCGTCCCACATGTCTACAACATTTCGTCTAAATAAGGCAGAATCCTAAGGCAACATTATGTTAAAGTTGTCTTCCAGCTACCTTCAGAGAGTTGTGTAATCTTCGTGGTTCAGTAAGGCACGATCTGAGGTTATGGAAGGCTGAAATCTACAGAATACCTTGCTAGTGTAGAAAAGCCTACATTGGTCAAGCCACACACACACACACACACACACACACACACACACACACACACACACACACACACGCACATGGTATGTGAAAGTTGCATCAAACGTGATCGTCACATTCGCCTTTCACAGGTCAGTAAGTCAGCCGTAGCTGAGCATTGTACCTCCACAGGACATTCTATGGCTTCTTCTGCCATGGAAATCTTGATCCGACGAGATCCTCCTGAGATTCAGTTATTAAGGAATCTGTGAAAATGCGTTTGGTGGAGGATATTATTAATCGTGATGGCAGCCTTCAACTGGATAAGGCGTGGGCCTCAGGGATTCCTTATTAATTTCTTAACGAAAACAGTTTATGCCTAACGACACATCTAGCGATAGTTAATTTTATCCATTTGGCATCTGAATGTTACCTCGGCGAGCCCATATACTGCCTGTGCTGTGTGCATACAGTAGCTTATCAACACCATGCATGTTCCTCTGTGCCATGGATGCCAGAATATTGGAAGAGCGAGCTAAATTTGACAAAGAGTGCTCATGTAGTGGCTGCCAATGGGCATGCATCTCCGCAACAATTTTTGGTATCAAGTTAATGATGTGAACTAGCAATCTCCAACATAAAACATTCACTTTAAGATGGCTGATTGGTTGTCAGCTGATCAAGCTGACATCATCTGGCTGCAATTCTGAAACTCCATGGAATACTCTTTAGACCAGGAAAACTTAAAAAGATATCATTATTGGGTTTTATATTCTCACATTATGAAAATAGAAAGAGTTGACAATACAGCTACGTTAAACTCTGCCTAGTATAATTTTAATGCCATATTTATTTATTTTTATTTATTTACCAGTAAAGTTCTATAGGATCAAATTGAGGAGCAAATCTCCAAGGTCATGGAACTTGTCAGTACATGAAATTACAACATAAAAGTAACAACAAATAAAATAAAATATTCATGAACCCAAAAAAGTCAAGCCATAAGTTTAAGTAAATGCAATCAACAATACAACAATAATTAGATTAATTTTTCATGGAACACCTCGACAGAATAGACCGTGTGCCCACGAGAAACCCTTCAGTTTCGATTAGAAAGCGCGTGTATTACTGCTACGATTTTTAAATCCAAGTGGTAGCTTATTGAAAATGGATGCAGCAGTATACTGCACACCTTTCTGCACAAGAGTTAATGAAGTCCGATCCAAATGCAGATTTGATTTCTGCCGAGTATTAACAGAGTGAAAGCTGCTTATTTTTGGGAATAAGCTAATATTGTTGACAAGAAATGGCAGTACGGAATATATATATGGAGAGGCCAATGTCAAAATACCCTGGCTCGTGAACAAGGAAAGACAAGAGGTTCGTGAATTTACACTACTTATTGCCCAAACCACCCATTTCTGACCCAAAAATATCATTTTAGAATGGGACAAATTACCTCAAAGTATAATATCATACCACATAAGCAAATGAAAATAAGCAAAGTAGACTAATTTTCGTGTCGAACGATCACTCACTTCAGATACTGTTCGAATAGTAAAAATTGCAACACTAATTCTTTGAACTAGATCTTGAACATGGGTTTTCCACGACAGTTTACTATCTACCTGAACACCTAGAAATTTGAACTATTCAGTTTCACTAATTATATCCCAATTCTGTGAAATTAAAATGTCAGATTTTGAATTATGTGTTAGAAACTGTAAAAACTTAGTCTTACTGGGATTTAGCGTTAGTTTATTTTCTACAAGCCAAGAAATTATGTCATGGACTGCACAATTCGAAACTGAGCTAATGTTGCACACAACATCCTTTACTACCAAGCTAGTGTTATCAGCAAACAGAAATATTTTAGAGTTACCCATAATACTAGAAGGCATATCACTTATATAAATATGGAACAGGAGTGGCCCCAACATTGATCGCTGTGGCACACCCCCCCCCCCCCCCCCCACCAGTCAGACCGCACATCACAGCCATTCTCAACACTGTGGAATAATGGCCTTTTGCTTTATGTTGCTAAAGTAAGAGGTGAACCAATTTCGAGCTACTCCCTATATTCTGTAATGGAGCAATATTTTTTGATCAACACAATCAAACGCCTTAGTGAAACCAAAAACGATGCCTAGCATTCGAAACATTTGTTAAGCCATCCAGTACCTCACAGAGAAAAGAGAATATGGCATTTTCAGTTGTTAAATGACTTATAAAGTCGAACTGTACATTTGATAGCAAATCGTGTGATATAAAATGATCAATTATCCTACATACACAGCTTTTGCAATAACTTTAGGGATCACTGATGGCATAGACATAGGTCCAAAATTATCTACATTATCCTTTTCTCCCTTTTTATAAAGTGGCTTTACTACTGAGTACTTTAATGGTTCAGGAAACTGACCATTACTAAATGAAAAATTACAAATATGGCTAAGTACAGGGCTAACATTTGCAGCACAGTGCTTTAATATTCTGTTAGGCACTCCACCATATCCATGAGAGTCCCTAGTCTTAAGTGACTTAATTATTGACTCATTCTCCCCCTTGTCTGTATCACAGAGGAGTGTTTCAGACATCAATTTCAGAAAGAGATTTGCCAAGAGAGTTGTATGATTGCCTGTACAAACTAAATTTTTATTTAATTCACCAGCAATTCGCAGAAAATGATTGTTAAATACTGTACATATATCTGATTTATGAGTAATATAAATATTTTTACTATGAACTGACTTTATATTGTCAACCTTGTGCTGCTGACCAGACACTTTCTTCACAGCTGACCATATGGTTTTAATTTTATCCTGTGAATTAGCTTTTCTGTTTACATATCACATAGTCTTTGCCTTCCTAATAAAATTTTTAAGCACCTTACAGTACTGTTTATAATGGGCTACTGTAGCTTGATTGTGACTACTTCTAATATTTTGATATAATTCACACTGTGTTCTTCATGATGTCCTTATCCCACTAGTCAGCCACCCATGCTGCCTATTACTGCTAGTACACCGTTTAGAACGTTCTAATTGAAAGCAACTGTCAAAGAGCATGAGAAATGTGTTAAGGAAAGGATTATAATTGTCATCTCTGTTATTGGCACTATAAACATCCTGCCACTCTTCTTCCTTGATGAGGAAATTGTTTTTAAAAGCACAGTTGTCCATTTTATTTTTAGAGATTATTTTTATGAAATAACTATATGATTTTTTTATGAAATGTCTGTCTGTTCAGCTTTTTTTACTTTCAATTTTAGCATGACAGTTCCAAATCATTATTTCTATAGATTGTTTTTTAAAATAACTATACCTGATTTATAGACGTTAATTTGAATTGGATTTAACACCACCTAATGGCCACAGATTATTATTTAAGGTCGGTTGACTCACTAAACAGCTCTAGTCATTGCACAAGGGTACCTGCGAATTGATGATATATGATATACAGTGTATCGAATTTTTAAATGTGATATGTCTTCGTTTTGTCATATACACTCTAATTTCACATTTCTGGTAGAAATATTACTTCTCATTTGTTCTGCTTATCTTACAGATTCGGGTGACAGCTGTGGCAAAAACATGCTTAGGTGCATTATTATAAAGAACTATTAGTACTGAGCAAACTGGGCAAACGTATTAATAAATTATTTCACACTTTTACTTGCATTATTAACTTCAGGTTACAACATAAACTCTTGGAAAGGCCTCATTGTGGTTCCAAGCAATCAGCTTATTATTTTATATAGTGTTGAAGCTAATGACTCATTGTTGCTTAGGCCAAGAGAGTTTGCATGGTACAATAATGTGACAGATCAAAGAAAAAATTAAAATATGGAAGAATCACTACACCACAATCGAATTATTTGCTAACAACTTCTGTTCCTTCTGAGTAAGAGCCTCTTTCCTCAGGCCCTAGACCACACACTACCAAACAATATTCCTGTACAACAAGCATTCCCACATAACTCTTGCCAATATTTTTCCCAGACTTTGCCTATTCCGTGTCCTGTTCTGTCATAATGTTGATAGCCTCTTGTTAGAGCTGTGACTATTCCATTGTGCATTGTCGTCCTCACCTGCACATCAAATGAGCAAGAATTCCACCCTACAACTACTGTAGCTGTTACAGCGGCTCACATAATGTGTCAAACTGTTTCCTTTCCTGTCTTGATGTGCACAGATGTATAGACAAGCTACATTGTACTGCTACAAATTGTTACACACTGCCTTATAAAAGCGTTGAAAAATAGGAAAAGGAGACAAAATCTTTGATAAGAAAGTGCATTTTTCAAAAGATATTTTGAAGGCTAATGAAATCATCGTCACTGAAAATGAAATTTCATTATATATCACTTTTTAATCATGAAAATTTCTGTCAAATACCATATGTTCTACATTTTTAGCAAAATATGCACATGGGCGATGGTGTGTCACTTTGCATGCAGGTAGCAGTGGTGACAAAATGTATTGAGTTGGGGGGGGGAATGGGTGCAATGACCATTAGGGAGGGACGGAAGAGCCTTTCTTCTGTTGCTCAGGGTGGCGATATGGCGATACTTCTCCTAACTGAGCAATCGAGTTGATAGTTGATAGGTGGCTTTGAAGATGAGAGTTATGTTGTGGACAGCTGTAGAAAAACAACCGATGAACATAAACCATTCTTTAGTAATTGATTCAATTTGAAAAGTGATTCGGATACTGACTCATCTCTGGTGCAGTTGAGTGTTGGCTTGTAGTATTCTTACTTGTAGCGGCGGGCAAGGCAGCTCACAACATGTGATGAACATGTGCTGCCGAGAAGGCAGCACAATAAACTGGCATAGCTGTGAGCTGAGTTGACAGTGGTGGCCTAGGCAGGATATGTTCATAATACAGATATGAGGCATCCCATGGCGTCCTGTGGCTTATAGTAGGTCACAGCATTATCCAGAGTCTAACTCTGGACCGAAGTCTAGAGAAGACTCCAAAGCTGTGGCTAATGCAGACTGGGTGTAGCTACATTTTCCAGCTGGTCGACGATGATGGCTGGTCCAGGATAGGCTTAAAATGAGCTGCTGAATCCTGACTTCGTGGCAATGCTACATTTCTGTATTACCGCAGAAAGGTCTGGAATAGAGTCTGTGGCTGATGTTTGTCTGTAGTCATATGACTGTGAGTCAAAGTGTAATGTTGTCCACAGTCATTGACACATGGAAGCAGCAATATGGAAGCAGTGGTTTCTGCTGAATTGTATCGGTAATTGCGTTGTCTGTGGTCAATGTCCTGGTCCTGTGGCTTTTCCCAAGACACTGGCTGTGTCTGTTCTGTTACAGGAGGTTCACATATTTGTAACTCAGTGTTTTTCAAATTTTTATGTAGGTCACACTGGACATTTGCTCCTGGCTGCCTAGATCTCTGGGCCTCAAACTGATGATTTTTTATATGGCGTTATTTGGAAAGACTTGGTGTATGTTCCTTCATTGCAAAAAAATTGAAAACTGAAACTGCGCATTTCTAAAGTGCCCACATGTATGATTCGATGTCAACCTTATAAGGGAAAGCCATAGACACAGTCAACTGATTCAGCTAATATCTGGCAGATTGCTTATGCACAACCTGAAATGGAAGACCCTTAAGATATTTTGATTCGATAGCTCCTCATTTCTCAGAAAATCGCACCTGAAGTTCATGGCGAGCAATTGACTAAAAACTTATGGGATCAAAGGATAATTAAAAACTGAGAATTTTTATCATTGTATACATGGTCTGCAAATGCATATTTTCATAGAAGTCAAGGAAAGACACCATTACAACTGCCATTTACGTAGCCACAAGCTAAACACTTGTTATGGAATAAAGCTGGCATGACCACATTTAGTTAGTGTGGATTGCATACATTCTGGGGCAAACTTGATTCATTTGTGACCCCTTCCCCTCTCCCTCCCCTTAAGCTATTGTTTTGCTAAGTGGTTTGCAGCCCCCTGGGGATAATCTGTTCTTCTGAGGAAGCCTACTCCCCTCCCCATCCTCCTCCCTCCCATCCCTCGGTAAACCTGTAAATCTCCCCCCTGACCACACACACAGACACAAACATACAGAAAATAGAGAAAATGTACTGCAACTGTAAAGTATAGAGGTGACTGGATGCATTCGAGTACAATGATACACTATGACGCCCGACGAGAAAAATAGTGCATTTGCGCTAGGTATTGGCAACTGTACTACATTTACAAGCGATTTTAGAATACATGGCAAGAAGTGATGTCATGATCGCAATAGCAGATGTAACAGAAAATTGATAAAATTACGAAAACTGACGGAAAATACTAATAAATTGAGGGAAAATACGCCAAAATGTGAGGAAATTGAGTAGGAATGTAGGAGTACTTGGATGTCTTCTGCTTGGTGTAGGAAAATTCTTGTATATAGGAACGAGTATGTGACAGCAAGAGTAATATGAGAAGTTGACACAGAAGCTCTGGATGCCAGGGAAACAGTCATTTTATGTCGATGGCGATAAGACGGCTGGAACAGAATGTTTAACATGGATGACCACCAAATGTAGAGAAATAAACTATATGTCGGATCACAAGCCAAAATGTGACCCAAAAGTTACCGTCAACATACAATGACAGAAAGGACGACGAGTTTGACTCTGAGAAAGACTGTTTAGGTGTTTTAGACCCTAACAAAGAGTATTTACAATGAACTTCTCTACACTCTCCACCAATCATACCATGCGATGTTAGCTAACAAATACCTTTCATTGCAGATGCTGTATGGATTTTTAACAACATTCTACTGTATGTCCAGTGAGGTAACAGTGATACATGCAAGTTGACTGCTGTCTTTGATGCTTCCCTGGAAAAGAGATCTGCGTTAAAGGATGATAAAAAGTAGATGGAGTGATCGGATGAAAGGGGCCATAACGAAGTGTGATTTAATGGTAGGCTGATGATGCATTCTAGAGATAGAGAGATGTTACTGAAGATAATTTATCACGCATTCAACCATTTTTTCGTTGTTTTCTCAGGGTGTTTCAGTTGTGTGGTAAAACTTGCGATAGACTTATATACAGGTACGTGTTCTGTGTGTGACTTAGAGTGCTATCTTCCTGTCAACAGCATACGTCTCCATAGCACAGTCAGCAGAGGGCTTCCAATGTATATGTGTGATGAATCATGTCCATCGATGGAAAATGTATTTCAACACCCTCCTCTAGACGAACGAATATGTATGCAAAGTACTCCATTTCTCTGCCACATCTTGGACACAAATAGAGTCTTCAGCTTCATAACTGCAGTGATTCTAAGTTACTGACAGGTGTTTGTGAGGTACTGCAAACCCTATGTATACATTTGCTTGATAATTGTTTTGTTTACAGAGTTAGTGCAGCATGGCGTATAACTTCACATATCAAACACCACTGCTATACATTTGTTCGTTTGCTTGTAAGAGGCATTTCTCTTGCTGATAATCGTTTTATAGGACTGATGTGAGCACAATATAATTTCTGAACTATAGTCAGATGTGAATAGTAGGCAGCATACAAGTCCAGAAAGCTATATTGTGCATGTATCACATAGAATCTATGTTTTCCTTGGGTGTAGAAGGAAGTTACTTTTATTATCTTAAAATTTGTCACTGTAGTGAGTGAAATAGAAAACTTGCAGGGTGTAAGTATGTCAGATGTTGGACATATACGTCCCACATTAGAGTATTAAGAATGTTGCACTCTGCTTGACTAATATTTCAGAAACCACATGGTTTTAACGTTATAGAATGTTTAAGTGCAGAAATGTTAGCCTTAGGAGTGTGTGTGTTTATGTCGTATGATCATTTCTCTCTTGCTTGTACCTTCTTGGTACTGACCCAGATACTAGAACAATACTTTAGAATGGATAACACAGTTGATTTATGTAAAATGCTTCAGACTCCACACATCTGGAGCTCCATCATGCATAAACCACCCATTTTTTTATCTGTCTGTTATATTATCACAACACTCTCATATCTACTATACACTGATAAGGTGTGCTAACCTCCTGAAAAAGTGCACATCTGGAGAGACCTTGTGCACTTGCATTTGGATGGATGCTGTAATTAAGATTGGAGTGGAACAGTCTTCACAGAAGTAGTTACGAGCTCAGCTTGCTCTGCTCTTTCACAAGACATGGAATTTAGTGGGTATAGTACCTTCCTGCTTCTGATCAGCTGCAAATTAAATCGGCAGCAGTGTTGTAGGGATGGTTGGTCAAAGACAATGAGAAGAGATCTTTCAATCCCCAACTTTATCATAGAATGCGAGAATACTCTGTGACTCCCATCCACATAGAGAGAAACGGGAAATCGTAATCATATATTATGCGCTATTATCGAAGTGCTAGAAATATGTAGATAACCTAACTACATCGGTATAGCATGCTCTCTGGTATTCTTTGGTGTGTATTTCCGAGAATTAACCATGAATGGACGTACTGGACAGTCATCTATGTATATTTGCAATCTCGTATATGCTACACACAAAGTAGTAGAGTGGTGGTTTAGTGAAGATATAGAAATTGGGGAACATGCCGCCTTGTCACTGATCGACGTTGAAATTACAGAAAAACTAGTGAAATTGCTAAAACTGACTGTGCTATCAACTGTAGCAGCTATTACAGTATATTGTCTCATATCGATTCTACCTTTTCCATCCCATCCATCCACTGGTACAGTTTTGATTACCTCATAAAGCTTGACTGACACTACTTATTTGAGATGGAGAGAGTCATGGGGGGAGCAACACCTTCCAGAGGATGACCTGCACTGAAATGGTGATGGTGTACGTGGCTGGAATATAGGGAATCAACGCTCTTAGTCTCTTTGAAATGAATCATCTAGACATCTGTTACCCCATGATTGTGAAAAATGAGATTAAATGTATAGGTCATCATCTTCAGGCAGCTTTCTGGAGATGCTCCACAATGCCACAAACTCTTCCAGTTTCCATATGTTGTAATCTCTTCCACATTTTTGTCAATAAGATACACCATGCAATGTCCAGCTTTCTGTGAGAGTCAGTAGATTGAAACATGTTAATGTCAGTTTAGTACCTGTCACAGACCTCGAAGTTGTGACAGAAAAACAAACTGTATGGTGGTGTCCAAAGTTGTAGTCATCCACTGCTTGGATGTGTTAAAGCAGAACAAACAATGTATCAAATTGCTTATGAATGAACAACACAGGGATCCTATGTTGCAGTTGATAGTCCCTGGGATATGATCCTACTGCAGCACAGGTGACAAAACTTTACACAGGTCTGTGAAAGCGACTTCAGTCTCTGGGCATCTGCTCCAATGGACCAATACCTCTATATTTAATAGGATCGCCACATATGCTCGATGTCAGCATGCAGACCGTACTTTTTTACAATATATCGGAGGAGAGGGATGCAGTAATATCTTATCTAGATCTCTACTGGGCGACGTTAGTGGAGTTTTTATAGTTCATAGTTTTTCTCCATTGGATGGTACAAAATAAAGAAAATAGAGAATTTTTGGGTTACAGACATGAATGTATCCTGAGGGATGCAGATCTCCTTCAGACTGCAGTACCTGTATGTAGTATGGAGACACACCGCAATGTAGAAGCAAAATCCACATCTTTCTTCCAGTTCCCATATGATGTGGAGTCTTCCTAATTTTCCTGATAAGAAGCACCAGCGTAACTGTGCATACTGTCTTTTCTGCCACCTCGTGCTGCAGGAGAAAGCTTCGTTTGGCACTGGCATAACACATTATATACTGTTTGTGGAGCCATGACAACATGTTCTCATTTCCGCCGAGTGGTCGAAAGATTGTCCTGTGGCATTAAGTTAGCTCACAGTATTTCTCCACATGATGCAGAAGGTCTTAGGCACAGCGATCTCTGACTTCCACACAGTTCTGACTTAAATTGGAACGTTCACATGGACAAAGATGCAGGGAGGGAGGGACAGAGACTGAGGAAACAAGATGCAGGTGACTGTCTAAAACCACGAGGGAGTTTTGTTGTATGGGGTCCTTAGCTGATAGGTTTGTAAAGGGTAACTTGTTTCAAGATATGAGAGTGCCACGAATGATTCACCAGTGGTTGTAATCATTAAAAGACATCTTCATAGGATCCAACACTAGTATGTGGTTGAATGGAGAAATTGATTCCAAATCGTAGGCAGTATTTCTACCAGAAAGTGTAACACTAGTTGTGAAAAGCCAGTATGTTGGTCATAGGGTTTCGTACACTAATTACATCAGTCTAGCATTGCATGCTTAAGTGATTCCTCACGTATCACACAATCTATTGTATGTGACCATTCAGTCAACCATCATCCTCCCTCGCCTATAACCCTGTGGATGTATCACAGAATCTCTGTTACACTGTCTACGTGGTATCGAGATAGAATGCGTTACAAATACTGTTTGTTAGCATGGGAAGTATCTAGCAGTAGAAAGAGGAAGTTGCAAATATTGGCTTAATACAAGATCCTTAGGTGAACCACTATCTAACTTCGGTGATAAGGGTGATGCTACGAGCTTACACCACTGCCGATGTGCACCTGCACTTTCAGTCTGTTACTAAACATCCCACGATCACTGTCTATATTTAATGTCGCGGTATTCCTTCATAAGCAATACCGTACCTTGATTTATAGAGCACGTATAGTTTTTGACATGGATATCGTTAGGAATACTTGTGTGTGTCTGTAGAACCAAGATCGGTTTTTATTCAGGATGACAGTAACATGGTCGCTGCGAAAGTGTTTTTAACATCTGGTCGCTTATAAGACGATTACATCTCTCTCCCTAAGACACACTGGTACCACTTGCAATAAAAACAAATGAAGCATGTCCATCCAACGCTGATATTTGCTCATTGTTGCTTGGTGCCACCAGCATTCAGATACTGGCGGAGTATTGTGCTTAGTAGGGGATGTGTGTGAGATTCGCTATGATCAGCAGGCTTATGAAGTTTGTGTTCCGGTGTAAAGTTGCTGTGGTCATTGTTCCAACATGTGCAAAGAAAACGACTATATCCAGTTATACTGAAGGTACAGATTTGACATGGAAGATTGCGATTTTAACATACCTGTAGCTGTAAGGGGGATGAAGGAGTTTACAGGGAAAATTACGTCCAGTCATAAGAGGGATATGGATATTGATATTTCTAGAGCCAAAGCTGTCAGGACGAGGTAATTCTGATACTTTGCTCATTGTCGAATGTCATCAGATTGGGGCAGCAATCGTAATATTTTATTGTAATTACAGTCATAAACGTGTGGCTGGTTAGCTAGGATGATGTTTGGCGTGCAGAGTGCGTGGCGGAGATAGCCTGTGGCCAGAATGAATGAGCATTTCCGGTTTAAGGCTCTTTGTGATACAAAGAAAAGTTCCAGCCGGCCGCCTAATCAGTTCTTGCCCATAGCTGCTGGGCAAGACCTGGCAGTGGCGCCCTCTGGATAGCTGAATAGCAAATTAATACTCAGTATGCATTGGGCTGCCTCTGCGATCGTATGTGTAGCATGTTTTCTCCGCAAAAAAAAAATTGTGCAATTCAGTATTGATCACTGCCAAATGTTGGTGCTGGACATATTGATAACATCCGAATTCCTACCACTCGAATTATCCCGAGATGCCCTCGGCCAGGAGTGGTGAACTGTAGCCTTTGAGTGTTGGGGCTGGCTGCATACGAGGGGAGAGGCGCACTGCGTGTGGGCAACGGGACATGAGCACGTGAGATGTGTGTTGCAGCGATCTCCAACATCTAGCCGTGGCAGCTATTGCTACAGACTGGATTGTAGTTTAAGCGTGTATTATTTAACGCTTCTCAATAAATCGCAGTGGGCCAGGTCTTGCAGTGGTAGCTGTTGTTGTCTCTATCCTATCACACAGTAGGAACTTCCTCCTCCTCCTCCTCCTCCTCCTCCTCCTTCTTCTGAACATATTAGAGAGAACCAATTTAGGAATTCTATAGTGCTTTAAAAACCCAACCGCGACGTTAAATTCCCGATCTTCGACATCTAGCCAAGACGACTACTACTATTACTACTACTACTACTACTACAGATTGGATTATGGTTTAAGTGTGTTGTGTTTAGCTTCTCACTACATCGCAGTGGACTCTGTCTTGCAGAGGTATTTTTGTTGCTGTTATCTCTATCCTACCATGCAGTAGGCCCTTTCTATACTTTCTGAATATAGTAAAGAGAACCAATTTAGGAACTCTATACTACTTTGAAAAGCCAATCACTTTCTTGTAAGGACAGATCATTCCCAGGAGGTTGCAAACCACTTAACAGAACAGTAGGTTGCGGAGTAGGGGAGGGGGTCACAAATCACTCAAGTTTGCCCCTAAATGTATGAAACTCACACTAACAAAACGGCGCTCATGCTAGCTTTATCCCACTGCTAAAGCTGTTCAACAAAAGCACCACTGGTGTACCAACGATGGCATCTAGCTAGGGAACAGGGATCCTGTGTTCGATTCCCAATGCGTTCTGCTTTTCTTTTTCATTTGTATTTTTTCCATATCGAAATTGGTAGTAGTATCATGGTTAATAATGTAAGTAAATCAATAAGGAATAATAATAAGCTAGACAAATAAAACTCTCAAACGACTTGGTTTAATAAATTACTAATATTTTAAGCCATGCTGTGTACAAACAATTTCGAGTAAGACTGCTGCGATTCTATTACAAGAGACCACAGACAAATGACCATACAACACCTATTTACAGCACAAGTTTTTCAGATAATGTTATCGTATGTGTGATATGGATAAAAATCAATTTATGAAAAATAAATATTTTAAGTGTAAACCAAGTCTGTTTTCCACTGAATCTTTGGGAGGGACAATTTAGTTGCATGAAGATTGCATTTTAAATATTCTCAGTGCCCAATTATATTTGCTTTTAGTGTTTATGTAACAAGATCAGCCATCTATATGCTCAAAAGTGAGGCTATGTAACAGAATGAGAGAAAGATCCATTGTAAGGCGACTAGGATAAAAATTTTAATTCTTTACTAATCCAAGTCGTTTAAGAATTTGTTTGCCTATTTTGTTATTATTTCTTCTTGATTTACTTACCTTATTAATCCTCCTATTCCTACCCATTTCGATATGGAAAAAGTACAAATAAAAAACTGCTGAATCCATTTGAGAATCAAACACAGATTCTCTGTTTCCCATCTAGATGCCTTGGCCTGTATGCCAGAGCCGGTTACAGTTAACAGTAGTTACAACATGGCTACATAATCGGCAGTCGTGACAGTTTCTTTCATCGATTTCTAGGAAAATATGCATTTCCAGACTCCATACACGATGACGAAAGAGGTTCAGTTTTCAATTATCTATTGGTCCCATCAATATTTTTCTGAAAAAATAGAAGCTGTTTAGTCAAAATACACTCCTGGAAATGGAAAGAAGAACACATTGACACCGGTGTGTCAGACCCACCATACTTGCTCCGGACACTGCGAGAGGGCTGTACAAGCAATGATCACACGCACGGCACAGCGGACACACCAGGAACCGCGGTGTTGGCCGTCGAATGGCGCTAGCTGCAAGCATTTGTGCACCGCCGCCGTCAGTGTCAGCCAGTTTGCCGTGGCATACGGAGCTCCATCGCAGTCTTTAACACTGGTAGCATGCCGCGACAGCGTGGACGTGAACCGTATGGGCAGTTGACGGACTTTGAGCGAGGGCGTATAGTGGGCATGCGGGAGGCCGGGTGGACGTACCGCCGAATTGCTCAACACGTGGGGCGTGAGGTCTCCACAGTACATCGATGTTGTCGCCAGTGGTCGGAGGAAGGTGCACGTGCCCGTCGACCTGGGACCGGACCGCAGCGACGCACGGATGCACGCCAAGACCGTAGGATCCTACGCAGTGCCGTAGGGGCCGCACCGCCACTTCCCAGCAAATTAGGGACACTGTTGCTCCTGGGGTATCGGCGAGGACCATTCGCAACCGTCTCCATGAAGCTGGGCTACGGTCCCGCACACCGTTAGGCCGTCTTCTGCTCACGCCCCAACATCGTGCAGCCCGCCTCCAGTGGTGTCGCGACAGGCGTGAATGGAGGGACGAATGGAGACGTGTCGTCTTCAGCGATGAGAGTCGCTTCTGCCTTGGTGCCAATGATGGTCGTATGCGTGTTTGGCGCCGTGCAGGTGAGCGCCACAATCAGGACTGCATACGACCGAGGCACACAGGGCCAACACCCGGCATCATGGTGTGGGGAGCGATCTCCTACACTGGCCGTACACCACTGGTGATCGTCGAGGGGACACTGAATAGTGCACGGTACATCCAAACCGTCATCGAACCCATCGTTCTACCATTCCTAGACCGGCAAGGGAACTTGCTGTTCCAACAGGACAATGCACGTCCGCATGTATCCCGTGCCACCCAACGTGCTCTAGAAGGTGTAAGTCAACTACCCTGGCCAGCAAGATCTCCGGATCTGTCCCCCATTGAGCATGTTTGGGACTGGATGAAGCGTCGTCTCACGCGGTCTGCACGTCCAGCACGAACGCTGGTCCAACTGAGGCGCCAGGTGGAAATGGCATGGCAAGCCGTTCCACAGGACTACATCCAGCATCTCTACGATCGTCTCCATGGGAGAATAGCAGCCTGCATTGCTGCGAAAGGTGGATATACACTGTACTAGTGCCGACATTGTGCATGCTCTGTTGCCTGTGTCTATGTGCCTGTGGTTCTGTCAGTGTGATCATGTGATGTATCTGACCCCAGGAATGTGTCAATAAAGTTTCCCCTTCCTGGGACAATGAATTCACGGTGTTCTTATTTCAATTTCCAGGAGTGTATCTTATGGTTTCTTATTTTAGGTTGTACATAAGTGGTCTGTCAAATTAATCTACATCTACATCTGCATGATTACTTTGCAATTTGCATTTAAGTGCTTGGCAGAGGGTTCATCGAACCACAATCATACTATCTCTCTACCATTCCACTCCCGAACAGCGAGCGGGAAAGACGAACACCTAAACCTTTCTGTTCGAGCTCTCATTTCTCTTATTTTATTTTGATGATCATTCCTACCTATTTAGGTTGGGCTCAACAAAATATATTCGCATTCGGAAGAGAAAATTGGTGACTGAAATTTCGTAAATAGATCTCGCGGCGACGAAAAACGTCTTTGCTTTAATGACTTCCATCCCAACTCGCGTATCATATCAGCCACACTCTCTCCCCTATTACGTGATAATACAAAATGAGCTGCCCTTTTTTGCACACTTTCGATGTCCTCCGTCAATCCCACCTGGTAAGGATCCCACGCTGTGCAGCAATATTCTAACAGAGGACGAACGAGTGTAATGTAAGCTGTCTCTTTAGTGGACTTGTTGCATCTTCTAAGTGTCCTGCCAATAAAAAGCAACCTTTGGCTCGCCTTCCCCACAATATTATCTATGTGGTCTTTCCAACTGAAGTTGTTCGTAATTTTAACACCCAGGTACTTAGTTGAATTGACAGCCTTGAGAATTGTACTATTTATCGAGTAATCGAATTCCAACGGATTTCTTTTGCAACTCATGTGGATCACCTCACACTTTCCGTTATTTAGCGTCATCTGCCACCTGCCACATCATACAGCAATATTTTCTAAATCGCTTTGCAACTGATACTGGTCTTCGGATGACCTTACTAGACGGTAAATTACAGCATCATCTGCGAATAACCTAAGAGAACTGCTCAGATTGTCACCCACGTCATTTACATACACTCCTGGAAATTGAAATAAGAACACCGTGAATTCATTGTCCCAGGAAGGGGAAACTTTATTGACACATTCCTGGGGTCAGATACATCACATGATCACACTGACAGAACCACAGGCACATAGACACAGGCAACAGAGCATGCACAATGTCGGCACTAGTACAGTGTATATCCACCTTTCGCAGCAATGCAGGCTGCTATTCTCCCATGGAGACGATCGTAGAGATGCTGGACGTAGTCCTGTGGAACGGCTTGCCATGCCATTTCCACCTGGCGCCTCAGTTGGACCAGCGTTCGTGCTGGACGTGCAGACCGCGTGAGACGACGCTTCATCCAGTCCCAAACATGCTCAATGGGGGACAGATCCGGAGATCTTGCTGGCCAGGGTAGTTGACTTACATCTTCTAGAGCATGTTGGGTGGCACAGGATACATGCGGACGTGCATTGTCCTGTTGGAACAGCAAGTTCCCTTGCCGGTCTAGGAATGGTAGAACGATGGGTTCGATGACGGTTTGGATGTACCGTGCACTATTCAGTGTCCCCTCGACGATCACCAGTGGTGTACGGCCGGTGTAGGAGATCGCTCCCCACACCATGATGCCGGGTGTTGGCCCTGTGTGCCTCGGTCGTATGCAGTCCTGATTGTGGCGCTCACCTGCACGGCGCCAAACACGCATACGACCATCATTGGCACCAAGGCAGAAGCGACTCTCATCGCTGAAGACGACACGTCTCCATTCGTCCCTCCATTCACGCCTGTCGCGACACCACTGGAGGCGGGCTGCACGATGTTGGGGCGTGAGCGGAAGACGGCCTAACGGTGTGCGGGACCGTAGCCCAGCTTCATGGAGACGGTTGCGAATGGTCCTCGCCGATACCCCAGGAGCAACAGTGTCCCTAATTTTCTGGGAAGTGGCAGTGCGGTCCCCTACGGCACTGCGTAGGATTCTACGGTCTTGGCGTGCATCCGTGCGTCGCTGCGGTCCGGTCCCAGGTCGACGGGCACGTGCACCTTCCGCCGACCACTGGCGACAACATCGATGTACTGTGGAGACCTCATGCCCCACGTGTTGAGCAATTCGGCGGTACGTCCACCCGGCCTCCCGCATGCCCACTATACGCCCTCGCTCAAAGTCCGTCAACTGCACATACGGTTCACGTCCACGCTGTCGCGGCATGCTACCAGTGTTAAAGACTGCGATGGAGCTCCGTATGCCACGGCAAACTGGCTGACACTGACGGCGGCGGTGCACAAATGCTGCGCAGCTAGCGCCATTCGACGGCCAATACCGCGGTTCCTGGTGTGTCCGCTGTGCCGTGCGTGTGATCATTGCTTGTACAGCCCTCTCGCAGTGTCCGGAGCAAGTATGGTGGGTCTGACACACCGGTGTCAATGTGTTCTTTTTTCCATTTCCAGGAGTGTAGATCAGGAACAGCAGAGGTCCCAGGACGCTTCTCTGGGAACACCTGATATCACTTCAGTTTTAACTGCGACCTTCCTGACAGGAAATCACGAATCCAGTCGCACAACTGAGACGATACCCCATAGGCCCGCAGCTTGATTAGAAGTCGCTCGTGAGGAACGGTGTCAGAAGCTATCCAGAAATCTAGAAATATCGAATCAACTTGAGATCCCCTGTCGATAGCGGCCATTACTTCATGCGAATAAAGAGCTAGCTGTGTTGCACGAGAACGATGTTTTCTGAAACCATGCTGATTACGTATCAATAGATCGCTCCCTTCGAGGTGATTCATAATGTTTGGATACAGTATATGCTCCAAAACCCTACTGCAAACCGACGTCAATGATATAGGTCTGTAGTTCGATGGATTACTCCTACTACCCTTCTTAAACACTGGTGCGACCTGCGCAATTTTCCAATCTGTAGGTACAGATCTAACGGTGAGCGAGCGGTTGTATATGACTGCTAAGTAGGGAGCTATTGTATCAGCGTAATCTGAAAGGAACCTAATCGGTCTACAATCTGGACCTGAAGAATTGCCCGTATCAAGCGATTTGAGTTGCTTCGCAACCTCTAAGGTATCTACTTCTAAGAAACTCATGCTAGCAGCTGTTCGTGTTTCAAATTCTGGAATATTCCATTCGTCTTCCCTGGTGAAGGAATTTCGGAAAACTGCGTTCAATAACTCCGCTTTAGCGCCACAGTCGTCGGTAACAGTACCATCGGCACTGCACAGCGAACGTATTGACTGCGTCTTGCCGCTTGTGTACTTTACATACGACCAGAATTTCTTCGGATTTTCTACCAAATTTCGAGACAATGTTTCGTTGTGGAACCTATTAAAGGCACCTCGCATTGAAGTCCGTGCCAAATTTCGCGCGTCTGTAAATTTTAGCCAATCTTCGGGATTTCGCGTTCTTCTGAACTTTGCATGATTTTTCCGTTGCCTCTGCAACAGCGTTCGGACCTGTTTTGTGTACCATGGGGGATCAGTTCCATCTCTTACCAATTTATGAGATATGAATCTCTCAATTGCTGTTGCTACTATATCTTTGAATTTGAACCACATCTCGTCTACATTTGCGTAGTCAGTTCGGAAGGAATGGAGATTGTCTCTTAGGAAGGCTTCTAGTGACACGTTATCCGCTTTTTTAAATAAAATTATTTTGCGTTTATTTCTGGTGGATTTGGAAGAAACGGTATTGAGCCTAGCTACAACGACCTTGTGATCACTAATCCCTAAATCAGTCATGATGCTCTCTATTAGCTCTGGATTGTTTGTGGCTAAGAGGTCGATTGTACTTTCGCAACCATTTACAATTTGCGTGGATTCGTGGACTAACTGCTCGAAATAATTTTCGGAGAAAGCATTTAGGACAATCTCGGAAGATGTTTTCTGCCTACCATCGGTTTTGAACAAGTATTTTTGCGAACATATTGAGGGAAGGTTGTAGTCCCCACCAACTACAACCGTATGAGTGGGGTATTTATTTGTTACGAGACTCAAATTTTCTCTGAACTGTTCAGCAACTATATCATCGGAATCTGGGGGTCGGTAGAAGGAGACAATTATTAACTTAGTTCGGCTGTTAAGTATAACCTCCACCCATACCAATTTGCACGGAGTGTCTACTTCGACTTCACTACAAGATAAACCACTACTGACAGACACAAACACTCCACCACCAATTCTGCCTAATCTATCTTTCCTGAACACCGTCTGAGACTTCGTAAAAATTTCTGCAGAACTTATTTCAGGCTTTAGCCAGCTTTCTGTACCTATAACGATTTCAGCTTCTGTGCTTTCTAGTAGCGCTTTAAGTTCAGGGACTTTCCCAGCACAACTACAACAATTTACAACTACAATTCCGACTGTTTCTTGATCCAAGCACGTCCTGTATTTGCCATGCACCCTTTGAGATTGCAGCCCATCCCGTGCTTTTCCGAGTCCTTCTAACCTAAAAAACCGCCCAGTCCACGCCACACAGCCTCCACTACCCGTGTAGCCGCCAGCTGAGTGTAGTGAATTCCTGACCTATTCAGCGGAACCCGAAACCCCACCACCCTATGGCGCAAGTCAAGGAATCTGCAGCCAACACGGTCGCAAAACCGTCTGAGCCTCTAATTCAGACCCTCCACCCGGCTCTGCACCAAAGGTCCGCAGTCGGTTCTGTCAACGATGCTGCAGATGATGAGCTCTGCCTTCATCTCGTAAGCAGCCTTCACCAAATCAGATAGCCGCTGGAGTCCAGAGAGAATTTCCTCATATCCAAAGCAACACACGTCATTAGTGCCGACATATACCACCACCTGCAGCTGGCTGCACCCTGTGCTCTTCATGGCATCCGGAAGGACGCTTTCCACATCAGGAATGACTCCACCTGGAATGCGCACGGAGTGCACACTGGATTTCTTCCCCTCCTTAGCCGCCATATCCCTAAGGGGCCCCATTACGCGCCTAACATTGGAGCCCAATATGTTGGCCATGCCTGAGGCCACCCCATTCTCATTACATATGTTGTGAAATGGATTATCACTTAGATGGTGTCTGTGTAACTATCTACATGAACATCGATACTCCAAAATCCACCTTACAGCCTGCGGCAGAAGGTACTTCGCAGAAAATAGTAATCCTATCTTTCAGAATTAAATGGTCCGTTTTCTTGCAGCGTGGGGCATTGGTAGGGGAAGGTTGGAAAGAAAGAGAGAGAGAGAATTGTAAAGAACACCTCCAGAGATATGGAAAATATTTGAAGTTTCTTTTTCATTATTTGTATTGCTATGTATTAAATAGTTATGGAGATTTTGAATTACCCTGTATATTCAGTTCTTATATTTCTTGCTGCATAATTGGCAAATCAGTCAAAATGCACTTGCAATGTATTTATGTGATGATGTGCGAGTGGTTTTCGAATGCATTAAAGACGCACTTGTAATTAATTTACTTAGCTGAGTAATTTTTGATTTCTGCTTATTGTTAGAGAATTACTGTTCAGTGATTACCTGTATCGCATTTTCAATTACTCGAGTAAATACATTTGTGAAAAAATTAATAATTCAGTGATTGCACCAGTACCTTGTATGCATGTGCAACTATGATTTCTGATCAGTTTGAGGGAAACTTAAAACCTCTATGAGTGAAGTCTCACTCAAGGCACAGATAAGAATTCTCTTCTCATTTCAAAAAATGGTTCAGATGGCTCTAAGCACTGTGGGACTTAACATCTGAGGTCATCAGTCCCCTAGGACATCACACACAGCCATGCCCGAGGCAGAATTCGAACCTGCGACCGTAGCAGCAGCGTGGTTCCGGTAGCAGCAGCGTGGTTCCGGACTGAAGCACCTAGAACCGCTCGGCTATAGCAGCCGGCTTTCATTATATATTTAGATTTAATAATCAGAACCAAAATTTACGAGTACTACAATTTGTAAAAAAAACTGTGCAATTTTAGTTCCGAAATTGCTTTTGTTTATTTTCACATGGGTAGGTTTGGGCCAATTGGAGGGTCCTATGCCAGAGTGAGCCAACTACAAATTACATGTTTCGAGATATTCAGCTCTAAAGTTCAACTACAGAAAAAAAATCTGATGAGATATTGAGGGCAGTAAATGATCTTCAACAGATTGCTAACATATACTGAATCTTGTTTATTGGCTTTTCAATCAAAATGCACCTATTACAGGTCTGAAAAAATGATGGTGATTATAAGGAAGTAAAATAAAGTTTGAATAAATACATTGTCTCAGCACAGATGTAACTATTAAAGCACTTTTGTTTTGTCACACATGTTATGTTTATAGCAGTCTTGTTTCATTCTTCAACAGAAAACGTCATATACTATAAGGAAACTGTGTCTGGTACATTTTATACAGAATTTTCGGGAATCTCATTGATCTCCTGATAACCCATCTTCACTGGAATTTCCAGCTATCTCTGCAGCACTTCGCAAGTTCTTGTAAAAATCATGGTAGATAGGGGGAATGAAGCACAGCATTAACTCAAGATCTTTCTTCTCTGCACTCGTAAGTGGTCTTCCTCTGGGATACTTGAGATTCAGTGCTATGTGGTGAAGATTGGGTGTCCGACCTCTAGCTCATTTAGAGAAATTAACTTCATAGTACTCCACATCATCATTGTGTGTGTACTTGAACTGCATTACGTTGGGCTTCTCTTTACTTATTCTGATGCATCTTATTTTCATCCAAGCTACAGTTAGTCCATCAACTTTATTCCTGTTTCTTAAAACTGATGTTAAGCTGTCAGAGCTGAAGAAATCATCACGTTTCATTTTCACCTCATTTTCACCACAACAAACTTTTGTTTCTTGACTCTGGATGTTTTCATTATGTTCTGGATTTCATGCATATGGTAAAAGTTTTGGTTGCATCTCATCTTGTTCTCAATATTACTGAAATCAGTGTCATTGGGCAGATAACTGTGGCCTGGGATTGAAAATTTTTGAATGATTTCTTTGACATGCTGAGCAGGATCATGAATGATACGCATTAGTATTGTTACCAGTTTGAAATTTCTATTTTGGCCTTCACATGAGTCTGAACAAAACACAACAGTTTCTTTCGTAGGATTAGCATTTAGGTGTTTCATAAGATATGATCCTATCTCATCTGGTCCTCGACCTGCTATTCTCTCATGCCAAAGGTTCATAGTTCCTTTGGATGTACCCATATCATGGATACCCAAATTGAAGCAAGAAAGTTGACGTTTGTAATACACAACACCAGTGGGAACTTTTGGGAGCGAAATTGTCTTTCGAAGATCAAACGCAAGGACTGTGCATTCACCATTTATTGATTTCTCTTTCTCTTTTCGTAGTGTTGCCCTTGCAAGGTCAACATGTCGATGATGTAGCTCTCTTTTCATGTTTACATCTTCAAGAGCTTTCACATTGTCAGAAGTGTTCTCTAGTGCTTTTAGAGAGTTGGTTTTAATTTGAAAGAGATCATATTTCTTGCATGTGTCTTTGTGTGGCAATTTAAATGAGAGGTTTAACTTAGTTTTGAAAACTTTTTCATACAACGATTGTGACACAATGCCAGACTCTGCATTTTCTGCTATCAGTCGCTCTTTATACAGCCTGTACATCAAGCTCAAATTGAGGTGACAGGAGAGATACTTCCTACCGGGACTATCCTTCCGACAATAGTGGCTCCTATAGCATGGAAATGAATTAATATGATCTCTGATGCCACGAATTCTTTCTTCAGGAAATTTATCATGCGGCTCATGTTTTCCTCTTCTGTCTTGTAGTTGACCAGACTTCACTTTCAGAAGAGCTCTGTGAATCTTTGCACTGTTAACACAGTGTGTGTTTAGGAACATATTTTTGCAAACCTTCACATCACCTGATGTGGTAGGAATAAAGTAATGTCGAGTAAATGTTCTTAGGGGATCTTCAGCATTTGATCTTCTGTGCTTCACAATGAAGGACTTTACAGACCGTCCAATCAAAGCTGTTTGTGTTTCATTCTGTCCATCACTGTAATACATATCAAAAAATAACTGTCGATCCTGCAGTGAGACTTTTTCATAACATTTGCGACGACATGTACAGCGGTAGTCCTTTAACGTTTTTCCCATTACTGTTTGTCCCGTCGATGAAGTAAATGCGTTTCCGCTGTTTTTGTGAGTCTTCCGAACATTCTTTTTCTATTTACCTGGATTGCTTTTCTTGCGCTTCACCTTAATTGGTTCTTTGCATTCTGTAAAAAATAAAAATGTTTCTTAATGTAAAACTATGGCGTACATGTTCTCCACTTACATCATTACGAATACTATTTAGCAAGTAAAATAGTTAAATAAAAGTTGACAACAGATGTGCAGTCAAAACGATGCGTTTTCGTATATTTCATTTGCCAAAGTGCACCAACTACGTTCCTAACGCTGACGGTATTCTCGATGTTCAGCGACTGTAATAATCGATCAGAACCATGCCCCTTTCGGTAGTTGTGAGTATTCCACTACGTAGTTCACAGTTTACTCCCTACATGGTAGCACAGCACATCATCATGTAGTTAGTTCACTTTTGCATATGACAGTAGCCTTCAATAATCGCATGCAACGAAGTAATGTTGTACACCATTCTTAGCCAAATTTATGCAGTTTTAAGCACAAAACATACCTTCACTACTTGATTGACGTGAGGATGGCACATATTCATCGATGGAACCACACTCAATGTCAACATTACTGTCATTTGACTCTTCTGAACTCCTGTATGCAACTTCTTCTGCCATCTTGTTTTTGGATTTAGTTCACTCTGGCACCAGAGATAAATGTAGATCTGAGACACTCCAGAAGTGCCAACACAAAAAAAATCGCTCAGTGTCCCTCAAGAGTCCTGATTCGTTTTGCCATATGAATCTTTATAATTTTCTGCACCATTATCAATAGCTAACCTAAAATGTCAAAATTTGTAGTTGATTCACTCTGGCATAGGACCCTCCAACTCAAGATGGACAGCCAAAACCAGTCATGTCTAAATAAATACAAGCGATCTAGAGACTTTGTTTGGACAGTTTTGTATATATAATGATCGTGGACATTACCTGAAGACGAATACATCCAGATTTGATAAATCACAATATGTGTTTAAATAATGCTTTTTAGTATAATGTGATCCAGTTTACAGCCTTCAAGTTACAAAAATTTGGAATAAGACTGGATACTGTAAATAGTATAAGGGCAGTCAAAAAGTTTCCTTTAAGGAAGTTGCTGCAATGTATATGTAAAGTAGTGCGACTACAGTGTGCGTACATAAGGACCAACATGTAGGGAAGATATTAGTGTGGCGTTCTTATCTTTCCGACAAGCATGTGGTAAATGCAGAAACATGAACTACACCCATGTTATTACCACATGCATACAGACAGAACCAAAGTACTGTTATTCTTTTCTTGGCTGCCAAAGGACAAACACTAGTAGATATCCATCAAAGAATGAAGTATGTATATGGGGCAGCATGTCTGTCGAAAACCACCAGTTTTGAATGGTGCGTCAAGTTCCTTTCTGGTCACGATCAGGCACAAGACAGTGGTCGATCTGGAAGGCCAGCCTCATCCATTACAGATTAAATCATGAGGGAGACTCTCGACCTTCATATAGTCTTGATCTCTCCCCATGCGATTACCCTTAAAAAAGGTTTTGAAGGATCGACGATTCCTCTTGGACAAGGATGTGCAGCAGGCAGTTACAGACTTCTTCCAACAGCAGGACATGATGTTTTACCAAAAGGGCACCTTCAACTGGGTGTGTCAGTCGAATGATCTGGGTGTATCAGTCGAATGATTGCGTCAAAGCTCATGGCGATTACACACAGTACTTCTGCGAAAACGTGAATAGGGTATTTCACTGCTTTCTGGAAATTGTGTTTAATGATTAATTATGTCATTTCATGCTCCTAATGCGCTTTTTTTCCTGTTGAATTCCAATATACATTCATAAAAACGGAATTGAAATTCAAATAATTTGAACGCCCGCTAAGCCACTTCATTCGAGTCATGTGATGCCTCTGACGTTACTGGCTAGGTCGCTGCTCCTACTGTCATAATGTCTTGTTTTGGAATTTACGTTTCGGGAAATGGGTTACAAATGGTATGTAGTGCTGTGCTGTACAAATACATATACAAAAACTTTGAGAATCTGTTTTTGAGTGTTTCAGAGAACGAGGATATGCGTAAAATGTGGTTGCACTGAACTGACAAATTGCTACCACAGGGACACAAAAGTTCACTAACTTAATTATAGTTGTGTTGCACTGTGAAGTTAACATTAACTTATCTCTGAGACATGCTCTCCCACTGTTACAACGAAGGATAGCTTCATACAATGAAATTAAACTCCTGGTGAAAAGTGTCCTCTCACCTCAAATTTTTAGTAGCTCAGATGTTAGAGCGGTAATCCGTCAAATTTTAGAAGATGATGTCCATAGATCGTTGGTTCGAACATGACCTAACCTGTGGGAATGTCATCAACGATTGCACCGTTCACCGAAGTACAGCGAACATTTTGCCAACACTTTATCAGTTGTGTTACTGTACGGATACCAGAGGATGTTTCTGTTACAGTGAATACTTTCGCTAGAAGTATCCTTTTGTTTGTCTTTTTTTCATTAGAGTTTTCCATTTTCTCTTAGTTTCTTACATAATACACTTATTTCAATTTTTGTTTAAATTTCACAACTCATACTGATTTTCTTTTAGAATTGTTAGCAAAAAGCTCTCTGTGAATAAATTGTCACACATTTCAATTGTTTTTGATTTAACTCTGTTTCTTTAAAGGATTTCGATTTTGTAAAATATTGACCTGCTATTCACAATTACATCTTTCTGTTCATGTATTGTTGTAATGATGTTATGTTCATAAATAAATTTAAAAAATCTAACCCAAAAGGACATTTTAACTTATTTGTAAAATAGTCTCCTGACATGAAAACCACATCACAACTATAAAACTTCACCACACCGATCAGAAACAGAATATTATTGTCTTTTTCTTCCTGTTTACATGCGCTTCCATTTGCAATCGCTGTTCACGCAGTTAATCTGAGCACAAACCTTTTACTTTGTGACAAACTATGTTTTTTATATTCGTACTGTCTAGCTAGGATCCTTATTGTTTAAACTTTTGCAATTTAATTACCTTATATAAAGATGAAATAAGTCTGCTTCAGACGCTAATGGTAGTTTACACTTACAAACATCACAGCCCTTACATTTGTGTTACCAGCTTTGCCTCGGCTTTTTGCGTCTGTACTTCAGCGTTTTGTCTATCTGTCTCAGCGTTTTTTTCTCTTTCCTCAATTCTAGTTCTATCTGCCTCAGCTGTTTGTCTGTCTACCTCCTATACTTAATCCATAATGGCATGTTCCCCATAGCTCCAAAAATCGAACCACCTGGTGTAACATTTGTTTCGCTTTCGCCAACTTGACTACTTCCACTCTGCTCTAACATATTCACTTCCATTGGTCTCAGGCTTAGTAACTGCTGCTATCGTCTCCCCCTTGGAAAATTCAGCAGTAATGTCTTCTGCAGCTACAGGATTTTCGTCTTGTGTAGTTTTCCTGATCACTCTGATCTAGCACGAGTTGCCGTTTCCTTGCTCTAAAAGGGCACAAATCAAATTTACTATTCAATGAACAGATATTAATAAATGTGGTGTCGTACACTATCGACAACACGCCAAACAGTCAATTTCAAGAGGCTAGCAGTAACTCATGTGACTGCCCTGCCAATCTGCGGTCGGTTCAAAGACACACCCTCTGCACTACGTGGCGCCAGCTCCACCACAGAGCAGGCTTACAATATCATATTTCTTTGACAAAGAAATATGATCAACTAGTCGTCAAATTTCTTTGGCAAAGATCTTTGACGTGGCGCTCAAAAGTTGTATTACACTGTCGGCATATTTTTCATCAAATTTCAAGATGGCGGTGGACAACTTGTTATTATGCGTTGCAGTTAGTACTACCACAGTTGAATTGTGTTTGTATTCCCAAAGAGAGCGGCGTTAAAAAAGGAACTATACTTGGATGGAGCCCTAGGTATTACGTCGAGATAATAAAAGCATTCAGCAAAATTTATTACGAGAGCTGCAAGTGGAGGAAGTCAGGTCTTAATACACAAATTAATCACGAATGGATGAGAGTGTATTTCAGTATTTGCTCAGTAAAATGGCTCCTCATATTGCAATACAGAATACTCTCTTGAGAAATGTTATATGTGCAGAAGACAGGCAAACTGTGACACTGCGATTTCTTGATACATGAGAGAGCTACTCTAGTTTACAACACAGCAAAAATGGCTCTGAGCACTATGGGACTTAACTTCTGAGGTCGTCAGTCCCCTAGAACTTAGAACTACTTAAACCTAACTAACCTTGAGACCGTCAGTCCCCTAGAACTTAGAACTACTTAAACCTAATTAACCTAAGGATATCACACATATCCATGCCCAAGGCAGGATTCGAACCTGCGACTGTAGCGGTCGCGCGGTTCCAGACTGCAGCGTCTAGAACCGCTCAGCCACCCAGGCCGGCTTGCAACACAGCACTCGAGTATCACATTGCACAATAATCAAACTAATTCCAGAACGTGTGAAGCGATTTATAAAGCATTGAAATGGGAGTATGTGAAGGTAAATAAATGGCTAGCACACTTTATGGGCAATAAGAACTATTTTTAATTTTGAATAATTACATTAATGGAATTAATGTTCCAACAATAAAAAAATTAATAAAGAAGCACGAAACATATGGAGCGCTTCTTAACTTGTGGCATCCGGAGTTCAAAAATAGACAAAGCAGAATGGAAAGCTAAGAAAGAATTTTTTATTTTAAAGTTTGACCACATCCTCTATTCCGGCTTGCTGTAAAGCTGCCTGGATGTTCCCAGTTGTAGAGGTGGATGGCTGTAGCTGTGATTGTGAACATGAAGGTGCCTACAACATATTCTACCTGACCAGCATACAATTAATAGCACGCACTATGCCCCTTGCTCCCCCCCCCCCTCCCTCCCCCCGCCCAAATCGAATCAAGTTCATTAAAAAAGTCGAAGGAACAAACTAACTTTGAAGCCATGTTTACAAACACATTACAGAGACGTCAAATAGCTGTAGCGACGACAGCGCTTAAAGCGTTTTCACATTGAGGTGAACAGAAGAAGAACGACTTTTATGATCTAATTTGATCAATTATTTGAGGACAGGCGAGCTTTGACAAAGTTCCCTATTACACAATCAAATTTCTTTGACGAAATATGATAGCGTAATACCAGCCTTAAGAAGACGCTGCACTGATGCCAGCCCAGTCTGATAGTGGAGGTCACTCAGTGCATTCGAAACTTCAGGCAGGTTAGGGTTATGTGCAGATTTCAAGGAAACAGTAAATCTGCAGAATGGGACTGTATCTTTTCCTTTGCTATGGCCTGAGGAACTATGGGCAAACTTGGTGCAGAGCGCTTCTTTTCCGGAACTGATCTTTGCTATGCTTCTTTGTAGCTCCCATTGGATGAAAAGTTGCAACAAGTTTTTGAGATCAATATCCACATGGGGTTATTTCAGTTTTTGTGCTTGCCCTTCGGCAGTGCTTGCTCCTGCACCTGCAATTTTTCAACTCTACTTGTCACATTTAACTGCTACAGTTACTTCTTGTTTGAATTACTTGGCTGACATAGCCATTCCAGTTCATACTTCTGGCGAACATCGTTCCAATCTCAGGAATTGTTTCAAGTGCTCTCAGATGCTGGGTTAACGTGTAATAAAGTCAAGTGCTTTGCAGTCACACTTAAGTGCCATTCAGGACCTCCCAGCTCCTAGGAATGTCAGTGAACTTCAAACTGTATTCGGTAAATTGAGTTGTTACATCCGGTTCATCCCAAACACTGCACAAACTGCAGCTCCATTGTATAGTCTTCGATAAAAGAAATATGCTTCACTGAGCGATCGTTATTTGGTACATTTTGATTCTGCTAAGCTCGTCGAGCTTGTGGTTGACGCTTCTTCTTATGGAAATGGCACTGTTCCTTCACACAGAGTTGCTTCATTGGACAGGCCAATTCCCTTTGCATCCAAATTACTCAACAAAGCACGGTGCCACCACTTGAAGACTGAGAAGTAATCTCTTGCTATAGTATATGAGGTGATCAAATTCCGTCAGTAGTTTTTTGGGAGAAAATTCTACTTGTTGATAGACCACACTTTATACTTATTTTACACTTCGGCTAAACTTATCTGTTCAGCAGTGTGTTATCTTGTTACACACAGACAATGATCAATCCCATGTGTTTTGTCACATTTGCTTCAGAAGAAATTCTTTGCCTTCTCCATCAAGGAAAATGAGACATTGTACGCACTAAGCAGCTCACCCGACACAATTCCACATGTGTCAGCATGGACACTCAAATACAACAATTGACTGCATAATGTCCAGCATGTGCAGAACAGCAGGTTCCCCTGCCACGGAAATTTTTTGATTGCGCAAGCCCAACGCCGCTTGGCAACGTCTGCATATTGACTTTGCGAGCCCCTACTGTAATTTTCATTGGCTTGCTGTGGCAGATGCCTTTAGCAAGTTTCCGTTTATCATTCTTACGCAATTCACCACAAAACATAGTACTATCAAGACCCTGATGTCGATTTTCTGCATCGAAGGTCTATTAGAGGTGTTGGTTTCAGATATAGGACCCCAGGTTATATCAATAGAATTTCAGTAATTTTGTGATGCTGGTCGTATCAAGCATGTGATGTCAGCACCATTCCACTCTCAATCCAATGGTGAAGTGGACCGGTTTGTCAGAACATTCAAGCAACAGTTGAACAAGTTACACACTTCCTATACATGGGACCAAACGTTAGAACTCTTCCCTCCATCACACTGATCCCAGCAACGCAACAGCAAGTCACGATTGGAACGTTCGCCTGGATACCAGCATAGGACACTGCTTCAGTTAGTACATCTTCCACAGCAATCGACTCGTCCTCAACAGCCCTCTAAGTTTTATATAAATTATTAGGCTTTTTTCAGAGTTTTCGAGAGACATAGGCACTGGGAATGAATAATTACCAAAGCCTTGGGCCACTCTATAGGTCTTACAGGGTCCCACAGGACTGCTGAAGCACCACTGGAATCTTGTGTGAGCTGCTGGATCCTGCAGCAACGCCTTTAGAGATGTACGCCATAAATTTCAACGAGATTCTTAAATGTAATAAACATTTGGATCATCCGTATAACAGTGGTGAGCTGATCCAATTATTCATAAACTCGATACCAACAGAGCATGACTGATCGCTCAGTGGCGTCCAAAATAACGACTTGGAGGCATTCAGATTAATTCTGTTTCACATGAATGAGTTTGAGCCTCACGAGAAGAGTGAGGGTGTTGCGTACGACAAGCGCCAACATGGATCTTGTTGGAGGAGTAGCGAGCGTGCGAACACAAACACAGGTGAGAATAGCAATTGTAATAATACCATGTTTCAAGAATGAACTGGAGCAGCCAAAACCTTCGGGAGTTTAACCGAATGTTGGAGCCGCCGAGTGAGCGTGAAAGCGTAAACGTTGAAACAATCGAATTACGGAATCCTACTGCAGTCAGTAGTACTTAGATATTTAGTCAAATGCTCCTTACCAATAATTTTCGGTTAGGGTTGGCTTTAATTTTTTTGTTCTTCTGTATGTCATTTTTCTTTCGGGTGCATTTTTGTCTTTGTCAGGTTAATTGACGTATATAGTTGTTTTGGCCATAGGAACGTTCTTGCGCACTTCGCACGTTGAAATGTGGGCGCGCCTGTGTAGATATGTGTCACTGTTTCTACTCTTACACCCGGTTGATGGACGTCCTTCCACTGTCAGAAAGCTAATTCATGTTTTCGAGTGTTATAGATAAAGTGATGCATGGGCGAGGCACAAGAAACACTGGCAGTTTTTGGTGAGGGATGACCCTTTTTTCAGAAGCATCGGAAGAACTGCGTAAGATAACAAAATGTCGTGTCTCGCTCCGTTCAACATATACATTACCTTTTATATCTCTTGAACGAGCTTCATTCTTTTCTTTTAGATTGTCGATTTCAAGTACGAAAAGATATGTTCATTATTATGAGATTAAAGAATTGTTCTATTTTGTGGGAGACTGTTGATCTCTGCTACTGCTTAACAGGGTTAATAGAGTATGTATTTGTTGATGAGTTTTAATGTGGATGTTTTGAATGATTGTCACCTCTCGGTTGAAGCCTTTAGAGCGCTGACCAAGCTCGAGATATTTATGTTCCAATTCGAGAATACAGCTCCGCTGCCGTCACCCTAACACATTATTCCGTGAGTGTAGTGAATAGATTTCGTCACCCTTGGCGAACCAACCAATTATAAATTCCAACTCATAATTCCCTATGACAAGGACACACTTGAAAATAAGTGTACTAAAAGCATATTTTTGGGGGAATGAACAATTAATCTTCTTACTTTTTGGAACAAGGCAACAGCCATTGCTTTTTGCACGTTGCATTTGTGATGGAAACTGTATTTGTTCTCGAGTAGAAGTTATTTAAATATATATAACTCACACAAGTTTTGCCACGATTCCAGTTGATGAAAGATTAAAATGTCAGGAAAAGAATAGCTGTTTTGCTCACTCGAGTCTTCGAATGTTTCGGGCGCAACTGTTTTGCCTACGCCGGTAGAACGGAATTTGGCTGCAGCTGTCCGAGGAGAATGCCTTGGAGACTAGTGGAGAGACTGGTCCAACACAGCCCTTAAATTCAGCTAATCTCTTAAGTGATGGAATGGCACTTGCTCCACATCTCGGTACGCCATGACCATTTGTGAATACTTTTCTGACACAGCCTGTTGGCAATCTGTGTGCCCTCTCTGGCACTCTCGCCTGAGGTGAACGATATAGCTACTTTGAGCAAGAGCAGTTTTGTTTGTTATTATCCCACACAAGCACTTACACATACATACATGGTTTTCTTGTTTTATTAAGTCATAGAAATCCACAACACTACACACTGAGACACTAGAATAAGTGAATTGAGGCATAAGCCATTATCTTTTGGAGACAATTGTGCTCAAATTTAATTTAGCAAGTAAATTTTTCTTTCGATTTTGTATGCAGGGTGTTTCCATAAGGGTGTGAAAAAATTAACAGAACGTAGAGGATGCTCCACTGAACAATTTGGGGCAGGGAAACTGGGGTCGAAGAAGCCAGTTTAAGGAGATAATAGGAATAAAATTACATTACTGTGTACTTCTTTATTTACATTAGTTACAGTTAACTGCAAATATCATCATAGACATAATGATCGTACCATTTTTATTGTATCTTACAAAACGTGCTGTAACTGACAGCCATCAACCTCAATGCAAGCATGACATCAGCAAACAAGATTCTGATGCACATTGACAAATATCCCTGGTGTGTTTCGAATCAGATCACAGGCAGCTACAATTCTGACAACTAATTCCATCTCTGTATCCACTGGGGTCTGATACACAAGTGACTTTAGACAAACCCCACAGGAAATAATCAAGTGGATTCACGTCGGATGATCTTGCAGGCCATGGAATGGGACCTCCCCTTCCAATCCAGCGACCAGGACATACAACACTGAGATGGTTGCAGACATCCACACTGAAGTGAGGCGGTGCATCATCATGTTGTATCCACATCCTCTCACGAACAGCCAAGGGCACATTCTCCAACAACTCAGGCAGAACTCTTTGGTTGGATGGTTCGTTGATTTGGGGAAAGTGGACCAAACAGTGAGGTCATCGGTCCCATTGGACTAGGGAAAGATGGAGAAGGAAATCGGCTGTGCCCTTTCAAAGGAACCATCCCAGGATTTGCCTGAGCGATTTATGGAAATCACAGAAAATCTAAATCAGGATGACCAGACATGGGAGGGAACCGTAGTTCTCCCAAATGCGAGTCCAATGTACTAACCACATCGCTCGGTAGAACACTTCGCACGAACTTCAAGTACAGATGGCCATTCAGTCTGCCAGGTAGAAGATATGGCCCAATGAGGTTGCTGCCTACAATGCCTGCCCAGATATTCACAGCAAAGTGCACTTGATGGTGTGACTCTACTACAGTGTGAGGGTTTTCCTCATCCCACACATAGCTATTACTGCTGTTTTAAGAAACTATCATAATCAAATGAGGCCTTGTCAGTAAACAACACGGTTGGAGGAAATCTGGTCAATCAATCCGTTGACGGAGCAACCAATGACACAACGCGACGTTGGTGCAAAGTCAGTCACAAACATTCATGGACTCATTGTGGGTGGTATGGGTGTATTGTTGTTCGTGGAGTACTCGCCACACCTTAGTATGTGCAGCACGCATTTCATGTGCAATACGACAAGTACTTGTAGTGCGGTCCACTGCAACACGTTCCAGCACCATCTCTTCAAAATCGGGTGTGCAAATGGTCTTCCGTAGTCAGGCCCCTCGTTACTTCTTTCCAATGATCCAGCCTCCCACATTCGTGGATCGAGAGAAATAAACACTCGTCGTGACTGATGATGCCTGTTAGGAAATCGTTCCCTGTGCAGCCTTTCAACATCGAAAACATTGCAATATACTTTCCCATACATAAGGTACACGCCAGTGAGTTCTGCGAAACTGTACCAGTACTGCTCCATTGTATTGTACTGTACATCTCTGAATAGCACTGAGAGACGATTGGGTTTGTCGTTGATCCATAACACGTTCTGTCATGGGACAGTGTAAATATGATACAACAGAGTCACCTTACTTGTCGAAGTAATGTAAACAAAACCTGCATCATGACTTCCTAGTAATCAGGCTATCGTCCTTGTTTCCTTGCAATAGATAAAGAATGTACATGTAAATAAACAACACAGTATTTGTAAACATGTACAGATGTTAGTTTAAATAATTTGGAAGACAGTAATGTTAGACAAAGTGGTACAGAAGTTTACTTCCATATTTCCTTAAGCTGGCTTCTCCGACCCCAGATTCCCTATCTCAAATTGTTCACTCGAGCATTCTCTGTGACCTGTTACAATTTTCCACGCTCTTACGGAAATATCCTGTATGTGTCTGCTCGAATGACAGGCCACGACAAAACTCATCTACAGAGACAATTCTGAGAAAAAGGGATGAAAACGAGGCATTCCTCGATTTCGCCTGTTTCTCAGATGAGGCTAGATTCCACACTTCCATCGCAGCAAGGACGCGTTATTGTCGCATATGGGGAACTGAACACCCCACGATGTGACAGAGTGTGAAAGTGACTCACCAAAAGTGTATGTGTGGTGTGGATTGTTGAAGGACAGGGTCATATGCCCATTCTTTTTCGAGGAGCTTACAGTTAATGCAACAACATATGTAGACATGTTGGATCTGTATGCCGTAACACAACTTCCTTGTCATGCGGTCTTTCAACAAGATGGCGCACAATGCCATTTTGCGACATTGTGAGGGATTTGTCGGATCAGGGGTTCCCAGTTTGCCGGACTGGGAGAGGTAGTTTACTGATTGCTTGGCCCCCAGCATCCCAAACAGTATGCCACTTGATTTCTTTTCTGTGGGGTTTATCAAGTGTACTAGACACCAGTCCACGATCTAGCAGATCTGCGCCATTGCGTTCATGTAGTTATCGCAAATGTCATACCTGCAGTGCTGCAAAACACTTGGCGAGATGGTTAATATAGATTAGATGTCTATCATGCCGCTAATGACGTGGATGTCGAAAGTGTGCAAAAAAAAGAGATACCATAGAAGTAGAAACATAACATCAGTAAATATTTTTATTACTTCACAACTTATTACATTTTGTATTACAGTCCGTATATAAATGACGTTTTAGTCAATGTCAGAAGTTCCATGAAGCTTTTCACAGATGACGTTGTTGTATACAGAGAAATTGCAACGACAGAAAATTGTAGCGAAATGGAGAAAGACCTGTAGAGGATCGACGATTGGTGGAGGGTGTTGCAATTGATCCTCAAAATAAGCAAATGCGACATAGCACACATACATACGCGAAAAGATCCATTATCGTATGCTTACATGATTGCAGAACAAATACTGTAAGCAGTTACTTCCATAAAATATCTTGGAGTACGTGCATGGAGCGATTTAAAATGGAATGATCACATAAAATTAATTGCAGGAAAGGCAGATGCTACACAGATTCGTTGGAAAAATCCCCAGGAAATGTAGTCAGTCATCAAAGGAGGTACATTTAAGAACCCTCGTTCGACCATTTCTTGAATATTGCTCGCCAGAATGGGATCTGTACCAGGTAGCATTGGTATACAAAATACAGAAGATCCAAACGAGAGCAACACATTCCATTACAGATTCATTTGGTAATCACGTAAGTGTCTTGGAGATGATCAACCAAATTCAGTGGCAGACTCTGCAGGGGAGGAGTCCTACGTCACAGTCTTTACTGTTACAGTTCCAAGAGTATATGTTTCTAGAAGAATCAATAAATGTATTGTTTCTTCCTACGTATGTCTCACAAAAGGACCACGAAGGTAAAATTAGGTAGACTCGAGTACACATGGAGGCTTACTGGGAATCGTTCTTCCCACAAACCACTCACGACTGGAACAGGAGAGGGGGAACTGACAGCAGTATACAAAGTACGTTCCGCCACACACCATAAGATGTCTTGAAGAGTGTAGATGTAGATTAAAATGAGTTTAGTCACGTTTAGTTTGTGCAGTAGATGCTCAAGGACGAATGGTAACATATACTGAGATCAAGATGTTAAATGTTTGCCTTTTGTGAAACACCAGATTGGAAAATTTCAGCTGCAACATGTAAACTAAGTTATTATGCAAATACTCCAGTTGAGCTCAGCAGGAAGTAATTATTCATAATATACTCACATTGTCCAAGATTTTTTTAAAAAGCAGTAAAATGCCAGTTATACCAGTAATAGTGTGTATCAATTTATCAGATCACAATGATAAATCCACAAGATGACACCTTATTTGTAACGAAACAAATCCCATACGAATTTAGGATCTCATTCATCTTGATGAAGAATCTGGGCTCAAGTTAAAGGACAGATGAAATTTTCAAATTTTAAATTTGGTTTGATTTCAGAAGCAACAAACAGTTACATACTAATACTTTAGCTAGGAATGTACCAATAAAAAATTAATTTGTCGTCACAATTTTATTACATGTGCATATCAGTTGAAAACCTTTAAAATACACACAGAAAGTAAAAAAAAGGCTGTTATGAAATTTATCTGTTAGCCTCTCTATCATATTACAAATAGACATGAATATCAATCTGCATCCTACATTACAATTAAAGCAACACCATTGGTCAACAACTGGATTACATAGAGCAAAGGTCAAGATACAAATGAATGATAGGAAAATTCTGTATGCCATTGTACATTAAGCTTTCTTACGTGTCACATCAGATAATTCAGTATACGTCATCAGTGCTCTACAGACACACACTTGAGCATCTGTCACTAATGCGTTAAGGCTGTACTTCTCATAGAATCAGTATTGTGATACAATGGGTATGCCAATGTTTCCAAAATTAATTCTTGAGGTGATACCATTACACTAAGTCTATTTTTTACAACAATTTTCTCTGTCAGGGTGCAGGAGATGGGTTTAGCTTCCATGCACCGATTTTAAGAATATCACTAGAACTGATGGACTTGTTGTTTGGTTCCCTCCTCAGAATCAACCAACCAACCAAGGATATCCCTAAAGTATTTAAGTTTCTATGATGATGATGCTAGTGGTGACTGGACGAAAACTGTGGTCACAACTTCAAAATCAGATATATCACCCACATTCTCGTTTTCTGTTCTCGTGATCAACTAGGTTTTTTCAATGTTTAAGTCTAAAAATGCAAATCTCTTTATTACCCCACAAACACAGAACTCAGTCTTTATTATGATGGAAAACCTACATTACAAATCATTAGTCCGTCAAACATAAATATATTATCATAGAATTAACATACAATGTTCATGAAGTGTAAGAACTGACAAATTTATAAAATGAAAATACAGATTCTTAACTCACTTTGAGCATGTTTACATACAATTAGGATCATCAGGTTTCTTTCAGCAGCCATCTTTGCTAATCAAGAGAAAATAAATACCCAGATTAACACAAGTAAATTTCAGCAGGTGTTCTGGGGCAATACCACTGTCCAAATGATGTTTAGCACAGGATACTTAATATAAAACAGCCCCACAATGTGTTTTTAATATTATGTGACTGTGTAGTCTGAGCAAATAAACACAGTATTAAATGTAAGCTACAGTTCTGCAAAAGGTCATGAAGATAACAATCAGTAAAAGTAATAAAATCTCCTGTCTTCCAATGTCAGTTGATCTCTCTGCCTGTGTCTTCATCTGTGTTTCAAGTTGAAGGGTCAGGCACTCTTAAATCTTAGACAAGCAGTAGACGAGCTACAGCAGAACACTGAAAATTCTATTAATGACATCACTCAAGAAGTACTGTTACATTTGTCCCACAGTCTGATATGCTGAACATAGTGTTGCACAATATAAATGGTGACCATTTCAGCATATCCCTTATGACTAGTTAACTAGAGAAACTTACACAATATTTCATCGATGCAACAGCTCGACATCATCAGGTGGTGGTAGCTGCTGCTGTCACTGCTGCAAGGCGCAACTCATGATAATCACGTGGCGGCATCGAAATTTATCATGCTGGGAGCAAGCAATACACATGTGCGAGAAGACGCTCGTAGTTGGAGGAAAGTGGCGCTTCTGGTGCCCCCTGCTGGAAGCCGCAGAAAGGCCATCTGCATGTGCACTATGAGCAATGACTGTGCTGCTGGATGCTCCTGCGGTTAAAGGCTGAACTAAATCTCAGTAATGCATTGCGTCACGTGGTAAATCGCAAGTTCTTATTTTCTCAGTTTTGATTTAATGGCAGCCAGTGCTGGATTCCAGGCGGCACTTAGTTGAAAACGTGCATCTCTGTTGATAAGCTGGTCCGCCTTAACAACACAGTCCCAGAAAGAAGACAATGGGGATAAAATTTCCGTCTGTTCGTAAAGCATACGATGTCCCATGTCCAGGCAATGCTCTGCTACCGCTGATTTATCAGGCTGCCCCAGGCGTGTGTGACAGTGGTGTTAGACGCAACATATCCGCAAGGCGGACAATCTTATCAACAGGGAAGTAGGTTTTCAACTAAGCGCCACCTGGAATCCAGCACTGGCTGACATTAAATCAAAACAGGGAAAATAAGAACTTCCGATTCATCACGCGACCAATGCGCTACTGAGATTTAGTTCAGCCTTTAACCACAGGAGCTTCTGGCAGCGCAGTCATTGCCTGTAGCACATGTGCGGGTGGTCTTTCCACGGTTCCCAGCAGGGGGAACCAGGAGCGCTGCTTTCCTCCAACTATGAGCATCTTCCTGCGTACGTGTACTGCCTGCTCCCAGCATGATAAATTTAGACGCCGCTGCGCAATTATCATCAGTCGCGACTTGCATCAGTGGCGGCAGCAGCTAATACCACCTGATGATGTCGAGTAGTGGCATCGATGAAATATTGTGCGAGTTACACAATACGACCCAGCACAAACCCGAGAAGCGTATTTGCAACAGATCCCTTGGGAAAGCATGAAAAGTCACATCTAGAGTAACTTACTTTGTGTCAGACTAATTCTCATCTTATGGGTTTAGTTTATACTGCGTGGTTATAATTAAAATGCAGCTACACACAGAGGTCCAGTGTAGGCTGTAATTATCGTACAGCAATCAGCCATCCTTAAGAGAATGTCAAAGGCATCTGACAAGTCACAGAAGATATCAATAGATGGCATTTATTTATTTGTTGACTTTAGAACTCCATTTGTGAAAGTGTGTGTGTGTGTGTGTGTGTGTGTGTGTGTGTGTGTGTGTGTGTGTGTGAAATCTTATGGGACTTAACTGCTGAGGTCATTAGTCCCTAAGCTTACACACTACTTAACCTAAATTACCCTAAGGACAAACACACACACCCATGCCCGAGGGAGGACTCGAACCTCTGCCGGGACCAGCCGCACAGTCCATGACTGCAGCGCCTTAGAGCGCTTGGCTAATCCTGTGTGGCTGTGAAAGAGAAAATGGTCTACTCTGGTGATCTATTTCCTTGGAATCCAAACTGGTTTCTGTTGAAGGCGGCCTACAATACTTTTCCATGTTAAAGACAGTTCACACTGGCTGTCACATAATGTCATGTCATGTCATGGTACCTTCACTGCAGGTTGCATTCACACTGTTTTCCACGTCAAATCACATCACTTGCTTAGCCCAGTGCCGAGTGGCGAATGTGAGGTTTAGAATTACCGACCATGATACAAAAGTCAGAGTCTAGTATCAGAACTGAGAAACTAAAAACGATAAAGTGTATTAACAGCCAAAGTAAACTTCATAATATTTGTTCTTGATCGATTTTGTGTACGGAGGTCCTGAGAGGTGAAACAGCACTTCAAAATATCGACATTTATTTGCTAGTGAAATTATATAATACAAACATATCCAATAATATTTGTAAAGGAATAATTACTGCCCGTTTACCTTATCCATTATGTCTTTTCATTACATAAATAATAACGTCATAAACAACTATATATTCTCCTTCATTAGAGTAGACCTTTTCACTTATTTAATGAAAATTATTTCATCGACTTATGTTCTTATTTATTCTTGACTCCACTCATTGAGTGTGCTCCCTGCCGCCGTTGGATAAGCAGCTGAGCAGCAAGTCGTATACTCCTAGCTCACTCATTTGTTACATAGTTTAATTCTTAATTTCTTTGCGTGTTTTTGGTTCTTGCATTGTTTAATTCATAAATTTCGGGCGTATTATAGTATTTGAGAGTTGTAGCATCACGTTTTAGTACCTGAATAGTGTAAATTCGCGTAGTCGTTTGTCTACTGTTTTGTTTTGAACGGCCAGTGTCGGTTGGTCGCAGTCAGTGTGCTCCCTGCCGCCGTTGGATAAGCAGCTGAGCAGCAAGTCGTATACTCCTAGCTCACTCATTTGTTACATAGTTTAATTCTTAATTTCTTTGCGTGTTTTTGGTTCTTGCATTGTTTAATTCATAAATTTCGGGCGTATTATAGTATTTGAGAGTTGTAGCATCACGTTTTAGTACCTGAATAGTGTAAATTCGCGTAGTCTCCTTCCGCCGCCGAGCAGTGTCAGCAGTGCGCAAGTAGCAGCATTACTGCATTTACTAGGCAATCTTGTATTTTAATAACCGTTTAAATTTTGTCGATTTGTTTGCGCTCTCTGTAGATTAGTTCAGACGTTCTTTGCAAAACAGTTTTTAGCATGGATAGGGACTGCAACTGCTGTGTTCGGATGCAGGCTGAGTTGGCATCCCTTCGCTCCCAGCTTCAGGCAGTGTTGGCTTCGGTCACACAGCTTGAGGCTGTTGCCAATGGGCATCACTGTGGGGGTCGGGATGGGGGTTTGTCGGGGACGGCCAGCTCGTCCCACGCATCCCCTGATCGGACTACGACTGTGGTTGCCCGGGATACTGCCCGCATTGAGGCTGATCCCTCACCTGTGGTAGAGTGGGAGGTCGTTTCAAGGTGTGGCAGGGGGCGAAAGACATTCCGGAGGGCTGAACGGAAAGCCTCTCCAGTTTGTCTGACGAACCGGTTTCAGGCTCTGTCTCAGGCTGATACTGATCTTCGGCCTGACATGGCTGCTTGTCCTGTTCCAGAGGTTGCCCCTCAGTCTGCAAGATCCGGGCAGTCGCAGAGGGTGGGCTTACTGGTAGTTGGGAGCTCCAACGTCAGGCGCGTAATGGGGCCCCTTAGGGAAATGGCAGCAAGAGAGGGGAAGAAAACCAATGTGCACTCCGTGTGCATACCGGGGGGAGTCATTCCAGATGTGGAAAGGGTCCTTCCGGATGCCATGAAGGGTACAGGGTGCACCCATCTGCAGGTGGTCGCTCATGTCGGCGCCAATGATGTGTGTCGCTATGGATCGGAGGAAATCCTCTCTGGCTTCCGGCGGCTATCTGATTTGGTGAAGACTGCCAGTCTCGCTAGCGGGATGAAAGCAGAGCTCACCATCTGCAGCATCGTCGACAGGACTGACTGCGGACCTTTGGTACAGAGCCGAGTGGAGGGTCTGAATCAGAGGCTGAGACGGTTCTGCGACCGTGTGGGCTGCAGATTCCTCGACTTGCGCCATAGGGTGGTGGGGTTTCGGGTTCCGCTGGATAGGTCAGGAGTCCACTACACGCAACAAGCGGCTACACGGGTAGCAGGGGTTGTGTGGCGTGGGCTGGGCGGTTTTTTAGGTTAGATGGCCTTGGGCAAGTACAGAAAGGGCAACAGCCTCAACGGGTGCGGGGCAAAGTCAGGACATGCGGGGACCAAGCAGCAATCGGTATTGTAATTGTCAACTGTCGAAGCTGCGTTGGTAAAGTACCGGAACTTCAAGCGCTGATAGAAAGCACCGAAGCTGAAATCGTTATAGGTACAGAAAGCTGGCTTAAGCCAGAGATAAATTCTGCCGAAATTTTTACAAAGGTACAGACGGTGTTTAGAAAGGATAGATTGCATGCAACCGGTGGTGGAGTGTTCATCGCTGTTAGTAGTAGTTTATCCTGTAGTGAAGTAGAAGTGGATAGTTCCTGTGAATTATTATGGGTGGAGGTTACACTAAACAACCGAACTAGGTTAATAATTGGCTCCTTTTACCGACCTCCCGACTCAGCAGCATTAGTGGCAGAACAACTGAGAGAAAATTTGGAATACATTTCACATAAATTTTCTCAGCATGTTATAGTCTTAGGTGGAGATTTCAATTTACCAGATATAGACTGGGACACTCAGATGTTTAGGACGGGTGGTAGGGACAGAGCATCGAGTGACATTATACTGAGTGCACTATCCGAAAATTACCTCGAGCAATTAAACAGAGAACCGACTCGTGGAGATAACATATTGGACCTACTGATAACAAACAGACCCGAACTTTTCGAATCTGTATGTACAGAACAGGGAATCAGTGATCATAAGGCCGTTGCAGCATCCCTGAATATGGAAGTTAATAGGAATATAAAAAAAGGGAGGAAGGTTTATCTGTTTAGCAAGAGTAATAGAAGGCAGATTTCAGACTACCTTACAGATCAAAACGAAAATTTCTGTTCCGACACTGACAATGTTGAGTGTTTATGGAAAAAGTTCAAGGCAATCGTAAAATGCGTTTTAGACAGGTACGTGCCGAGTAAAACTGTGAGGGACGGGAAAAACCCACCGTGGTACAACAACAAAGTTAGGAAACTACTGCGAAAGCAAAGAGAGCTCCACTCCAAGTTTAAACGCAGCCAAAACCTCTCAGACAAACAGAAGCTAAACGATGTCAAAGTTAGTGTAAGGAGGGCTATGCGTGAAGCGTTTAGTGAATTCGAAAGTAAACTTCTATGTACCGACTTGACAGAAAATCCTAGGAAGTTCTGGTCTTACGTTAAGTCAGTAAGTGGCTCGAAACAGCATATCCAGACACTCCGGGATGATGATGGCATTGAAACAGAGGATGACACGCGTAAAGCTGAAATACTAAACACCTTTTTCCAAAGCTGTTTCACAGAGGAAGACCGTACTGCAGTTCCTTCTCTAAATCCTCGCACAAACGAAAAAATGGCTGACATCGAAATAAGTGTCCAAGGAATAGAAAAGCAACTGGAATCACTCAATAGAGGAAAGTCCACTGGACCTGACGGGATACCAATTCGATTCTACACAGAGTACGCGAAAGAACTTGCCCCCCTTCTAACAGCCGTGTACCGCAAGTCTCTAGAGGAACGGAAGGTTCCAAATGATTGGAAAAGAGCACAGATAGTCCCAGTCTTCAAGAAGGGTCGTCGAGCAGATGCGCAAAACTATAGACCTATATCTCTGACGTCGATCTCTTGTAGAATTTTAGAACATGTTTTTTGCTCGCGTATCATGTCATTTCTGGAAACCCAGAATCTACTATGTAGGAATCAACATGGATTCCGGAAACAGCGATCGTGTGAGACCCAACTCGCCTTATTTGTTCATGAGACCCAGAAAATATTAGATACAGGCTCCCAGGTAGATGCTATTTTTCTTGACTTCCGGAAGGCGTTCGATACAGTTCCGCACTGTCGCCTGATAAACAAAGTAAGAGCCTACGGAATATCAGACCAGCTGTGTGGCTGGATTGAAGAGTTTTTAGCAAACAGAACACAGCATGTTGTTATCAATGGAGAGACGTCTACAGACGTTAAAGTAACCTCTGGTGTGCCACAGGGGAGTGTTATGGGACCATTGCTTTTCACAATATATATAAATGACTTAGTAGATAGTGTCGGAAGTTCCATGCGGCTTTTCGCGGATGATGCTGTAGTATACAGAGAAGTTGCTGCATTAGAAAATTGTAGCGAAATACAGGAAGATCTGCAGCGGATAGGCACTTGGTGCAGGGAGTGGCAACTGACCCTTAACATAGGCAAATGTAATGTATTGCGAATACATAGAAAGAAGGATCCTTTATTGTATGATTATATGATAGCGGAACAAACACTGGTAGCAGTTACTTCTGTAAAATATCTGGGAGTATGCGTACGGAACGATTTGAAGTGGAATGATCATATAAAACTAATTGTTGGTAAGGCGGGTACCAGGTTGAGATTCATTGGGAGAGTGCTTAGAAAATGTAGTCCATCAACGAAGGAGGTGGCTTACAAAACACTCGTTCGACCTATACTTGAGTATTGCTCATCAGTGTGGGATCCGTACCAGGTCGGGTTGACGGAGGAGATAGAGAAGATCCAAAGAAGAGCGGCGCGTTTCGTCACTGGGTTATTTGGTAACCGTGATAGCGTTACGGAGATGTTTAATAAACTCAATTGGCAGACTCTGCAAGAGAGGCGCTCTGCATCGCGGTGTAGCTTGCTCGCCAGGTTTCGAGAGGGTGCGTTTCTGGATGAGGTATCGAATATATTGCTTCCCCCTACTTATACTTCCCGAGGAGATCACGAATGTAAAATTAGAGAGATTAGAGCGCGCACGGAGGCTTTCAGACAGTCGTTCTTCCCGCGAACCATACGCGACTGGAACAGGAAAGGGAGGTAATGACAGTGGCACGTATAGGTGCCCTCCGCCACACACCGTTGGGTGGCTTGCGGAGTATCAATGTAGATGTAGATGTAGAAGTAATGTTACATTTATGATAATCACTACACTGTAAACCCTAAATAATTTTTCGCTTCCAGATCTCTGAGTTGGCTTGGGAAAGAAAACTTAATGGAGAAAAGATCCAAGTCTTGGAACATTTGCAGTTTGGCACGAGAACGAAGTACAATAATAATATAAATATGAAGAAAACACAAAAAAAAATCCACTAATATTACATGAGTGACCGCAGCGAAAATGTTTAACGTCCGATATCAGCAGACGATGACATTGTCAAAACTTTCTTCCCGGAAAACCTTAGCGTGACGTGACTATCCTTTGACGGCTTGTATGAATGTCGCAATACGAAATTCATTGTGAAATGTTTTGATGTGGCGTGATGTGACGTTACAGCCGGCATCAACTGACTTTTAGTTTCTCCTAATTTTTCGAGAAGCAGTTAGTACAAATATTGGACGACAGTTTGATAAATTAGTTTTATCAGTCTTCTTAAAGATTAAGAAAAGGCAAACATACGTTTCTAGCATTTGTAGACTTAGAGAAAGCTTTTGACAACGTTAACTGGAATACTCTCTTTCAAATTCTGAAGGTGGCAGGGGTAAGATACAAGGAGCGAAAGGCTATTTACAATTTGTACAGAAACCAGATGGCAGTTATAAGAGTCGAGGGGCACGAAAGGGAAGCAGTGGTTGGGAAAGGAGTGAGACAGGGTTGTAGCCTCTCCCCGATGTTATTCAATCTGTATATTGAGCAAGCAGTAAAGGAAACAAAAGAAAAATTCGGAGTAGGTATTAAAATTCATGGAGAAGAAGTAAAAACTTTGAGGTTTGCTGATGACATTGTAATTCTGTCAGAGACAGCAAAGGACTTGGAAGAGCAGTTGAACGGAATGGACAGTGTCTTGAAAGGAGGATATAAGATGAACATCAACTAAAGCAAAATGAGGATAATGGAATGTAGTCAAATTAGATCGGGTGATGCTGAGGGGATTAGATTAGGAAATGAGACACTTAAAGTAGTAAAGGAGTTTTGCTATTTGGGGAGTAAAATAACTGATGATGGTCGAAGTAGAGAGGATATAAAATGTAGACTGGCAATGGCAAGGAAATCTTTTCTGAAGAAGAGAAATTTGTTAACATCGAGTATAGATTTAAGTGTCAGGAAGTCGTTTCTGAAAGTATTTGTATGGAGTGTAGCCATGTATGGAAGTGAAACATGGACGATAAATAGTTTGGACAAGAAGAGAATAGAAGCTTTCGAAATGTGGTGCTACAGAAGAATGCTGAAGATAAGGTGGGTAGATCACGTAACTAATGAGGAGGTATTGAATAGGATTGGGGAGAAGAGAAGTTTGTTGCACAACTTGACTAGAAGAAGGGATCGGTTTGTAGGACATGTTTTGAGGCATCAAAGGATCACAAATTTAGCATTGGAGGGCAGCGTGGAGGGTAAAAATCGTAGAGGGAGACCAAGAGATGAATACACTAAGCAGATTCAGAATGATGTAGGTTGCAGTAGGTACTGGGAGATGAAGAAGCTTGCACAGGATAGAGTAGCATGGAGAGCTGCATCAAACCAGTCTCAGGACTGAAGACCGCAACAACAACAAACAACATGTCATCACACAAAGCTTTGGTTTCATAAACATGTTGTTCATGTCACACCAGATGTGAGGTCAGTATAATTAGCATTTTACAATAACCAAGAATGTGCAATGGCCAGATAATAAGATTTATTTTATCCACATGTCAAATGCGCCAGTACTGGATTTTTTAAATAATTTTATGAGTAGTTAATATCTGTACCGTTTTCAGGAATTTGCCTTACCACATAATGCTACAGCGTGCTAAGTTTATGTGATCGTGTCTTCCGAAGCAAAATTACTCTTTCGATATGAGTATCTGTCGCTAAAATATTTTCCCTTTATATAAACTCTAGTTTACACGACATTGAGTTGCGCCACTTGTAGTGTGGAATGAGCTGCACGCAAGTGGTTTCATATAGGACTGTAGACAGCAACACCTGTATACACTTCAGTTTCGTCGTTTTGTGGGTCCCTGAGTCGTGTCTGAAATGAAAGTTATGGCAGCTGCGCGTCGCACGAGTTGTGATCGAGTTAAAGCTTGTTGCGTGGAATCGCCGCAGAGGAAAAAGATAAGAAACGTGTTTCGATTCGTGACTAGATGAACAAAAGACGTCAGCTCGGTTGCTCATTATCCATGTTGAAATAATTTTTAACTGAAGATCCATGAAGTTGTTTTAATTATATTAGAATGTCACCAGAACTGTTCACGTTCCTTCCAAATAGAGTTAATTATGCGATAAGAAATAAAGGTACTGTAATGCATGAAGCACTGTCACCAGAACTGAAATTACTTATCATATTGCGTGCATTACAATCAAGAACATTCGGCACGCTATAAGATACGGTTTTAGTTGATGATGACGCTATTTCATTAACACAATAATTATTACTTTTAATAATTATTGAACATTAGCAACAATAATTATTCGAAGCAGGCAGCATTAAGAAAAGAATGGTTTTCAAATTACTCTCTTTAAGATACTTCTGTACAGTGGCAATATTTCCAAATTCTAACATATGTGAACAGGGAGCACTGCAGCGACGTTTTAAATAGATGAATATTGAATAAAGAATGCAGCTTCTTGAATTTGTATAGCCTTCCCTCCTGTCAACAATATTCCTTAACAAAGAGTTGGCCAACTCGAACGATGGGATTTCAGTCTTGTAGGCGAGAGCATTGCCACAGCTAGAATTACACTTGCTTGTATTTTTCGTAATTCAGTTGTGCACGTGCTCCTAACTTGATAAATTTTGCCCTGCAGCTCAGATATTGTCAAACCATCTATGTTATGATCGCACATGACGGTCTCAACGGCAGCAATATGTTGCTTATTTGTGTAATCAGCATCACTGAAATCCCACAAACGCCTATGCAAAGCATAGATATCCAAGAAGCGAACATTATTCTTCATTCCCAACTTCACATTTCTGTTTGTCTATACTCTACGAACACACATAACCTCAAAACTCTTGCAACTAGTGTCGCCAAAGTTGGAACACGCCGAAAGTGTTTATTTTCACCAACGAGTTGCGCAAATGCGCGACGCGCATGCGCAGTGGTCGGTAGGACAGTTGCCTGCAATCTAGTGTCGTCGTGTAAACTAGGCTAAGGCACAATTTCTGCCAATGCCTACTTATAATGGATCCACGCCATCCTTAAAATGCGTCCCTTTGTTTCCTTAGATGCAACTTTTCTCTCTAATAATGTGACTTTATTTTAAAGGTCCGTCTTGATCACACAAACAAATGTGAATGCAATAATGGTTGAAGCTGGTGAGAATTTTTTTGCCTACCATGCATCATTCGAAGTAATATATACTTCAACCTACAATTTTAAAAGTGAACAAACATAAGTAGAAAAACGAATTTCCTATTTGGAGGGATAGTGTAACTCTTGGTTTGCCGTGGGCAGAGGGGTGGGAGATGGGGTGAGAGTGGTAATTTACTTCGCAAAATTAAATGTCTTTAGTGTCACACCAGTGCCAGTAGAGTGTTTCCAAATGTTAGGTGCCTGGCACTTGTTGAGCAAGTTTTCAGCGACTCTGTTTTCTCAGTCGGTATGTCTTTGCCACCAATGCATCTTTGAACACAGCACTTTAGTATTGATTAGGAAGTGAGGAGAGTCGTGCCTAGGTGTGGTGGGTGGTCTGCGAGTGGGTAAGTTATCGGATGCGGTAACATATGAATAATTGTTTTAAAGTCAGCATGGGTGCTCTGTGTAGTAACGTATGTAGTTCGAGAATATACTAGTTATAGTACCACTCTGCGTACGTTGAAGTGACAATGTGAAATTGATATCGTCAAAGGATGAGAGAGTCGAGCGGGATATTGTTGCACATGAAATGCGTTGATGTTTGTGTTAAGGGGTCTAACTATTTTTGCTGAATCCGTAAGTTACTAGAGATTGGTAAGATCTATCTCGGGGTCCATTTGTATCTTTAAGTGTGTGGTATGTTTGCGTAATGTGCAACAAAATACTCATTGGTGTTGCCTACATATTACAGATTTTAGACTTAAACGTGTTTTAATATCGAAAAGTACGCTGAATAGGGCGCGAACGTAGGTATCATGCCACGCCCCTGCCAGTATTTCATACACACATTTGTTGGCGTCTCCACCATTCAAACAATTTAGTACATTCGTATCTAAGCCAGACCTCGGGCTACGTCGCAGAGCATTGTGTCGCAATAACCGTGAATTTGGGGGGGGGGGGGGTGCTGCTGCTGCCATAGAGATTACGTTTCAGTGAAGTTCGTAAAGTTTTGGCATTAGTAAAGTCTCCATTCAAACAATTACTTGTGTATGGCTCTTAATTGATGTGGGTGATACGAATTTTCTTCGGATGAACGATGGGATAACCAAGACTAAAAGAAAACTGAGATCCAGCTGCAACAGAAAACTTGGATGTGGTAGCGGTCAAGGCTGTAGGACGCTAAGGTACTGGGATTAGGAAATAATGCGATACCGCAACGATAGACGTATGACGTAATTAACATGGCGGAAGTCCGATCCTTAAGAAATAATAAAGGGATGCCATCACTAACAGGAAAAGGGTAGCAAAACGAGAATCGGCAAACTAACGGGATGTCCACGGGAATAGGTTTTTCTTTTCATTCCAGGAATGTTCGTAGTGTTTGTCTTAAAGCGTTTCGGAAACTCAAATATCATACAGCAGTGGGAAGATGGCGTTTCTATCAGGAACCTAACTGTGGAGAAAGCAAGATACCAAAAAAAGTTGATACTTTAGTTGGCTACGACGACATTCAACCAAACTGCCACCTTCCAGCGTAACACAGACCTCAAGCAATGCAACAGGCTATCACAACCACTACCAATTGAATAAAAAGTGCAAAGGGTATGTCGCTGGTCAAAGCAGGCAGTATCGTGATCAATACATGCTTCATCTCCGTTAGACTTAAATACGTCTAGCAAAAGGACAATCTGAATCACTATCCCAAGAAGTATTTACACAACATTCTGTAAACAAAACAGAATACATCCACAACTGAAATAGAAAAATGGAAACATCGAAGAAGACCCCTATGCAACATAAGTCACACCATTGAATATATTAATGGCTTGCGTTTATTGTTAGATCCTAAGTGCTTCAAAACCAACAGAAATTTACAATGCGCGTTTCTACTGATGAGCTAGATCATACCAGATGAAAAACCAAACTACCGAGTTGGCCTTGAATGGCTAGGTCTATGAAACGAGTGGTTACATGATAGTCTTGATATTAAACACAAGAGATGGCTGGAATGGTCACCGTTAACTTGTCGATAATACTGGATTTTCAGATGGTAATAGCGCCACTTAATAAAGAATTTTTGTATATGATATGTCTAATTTTTCTTCTGTCCACCGACAAAATACACAATGTGCTCTTGGTGTGCGGAAAGGGGGGGGGGTTGGTGGATTCGGTTCGCAGTTGCCCCTGGGTACGAGTGCCTTGTTAGACCTACATGCAGTGGTACACTTACTACAAATAAGAAAACTGAGTCGCTTTGAAGTATATTTCTGAAATGTAAAACTGAAGCGGAGACCAATTGAAGGCTTCCTCTGTATGGCACAGTTCACTCGTAGGGCCATTCCATGTCAACTCACCTAGTCGTCACCGCTTGACCATAAAGGATTCCGTTAAAATTTTGTCAACATTTGCACTTGTTCAGGAACATTTTAGCGTTAGCCGGTCACCTGAGTCCATGCGCGACTTTGTGCAGAGCGTGAATTTCAAATGACTTTGAGCTGTTGTGTATCTGGCAATGCTGAAAGAAATGGAATTTGGCCATCCTTTACACCATGCTATCGCTTCAGAAAAACAACTAAGAGTTTTACGAGGCATGTTTAGCAGGAAAATATGGGGCAAAATCGCCCGAAAAAACTCCCAAGTGACGCTTCTTATAACTAAACGTATGGCGAACGTGGAACTTGGCATGTAGTAACCAAGGAACATAAACATTCCAAAGATACAATTCCATTTATATACCATTTTCCAGTACTGAATAAATTGAGTGCAACGTTGACTTCGCAAAAAGGTAAAAAACGCAGTATTTTCGAACTGACTTTACAAAAAACTGTTCCGTAGAACTTCCCAAACTGGGCTCATTAGAACTACTATGGTTTTAACCGACAAAGTATTGAATTATTCAACGCGGGCTACCGATGCTAGATAATTTGAATCCGTGAACGCGGAAAACGCGGCACGAAGAAAAGTTTATGGATTATGTCAGAGTAAACGCATGATGAACATGAAACTTATTACGCAATAGCTTCTTAGCCCAATGATCTAGTGTATTAAATTTCGTCTACCTATTTTCCAATAGTCTACACATTCGTTGAAAAATGACGGTTTTTGTGAAAAGGTGAATATATGAGACACTTATTTTACAAATTCAGTTTTCTGTTAAAGTTTCAGAACCAGTCTCATTCGTAACAGTGTTTTAAGTCATCCCCCCGTCACCGAGCGGGGTGGCGCAGTGGTTAGACACTGGACTCGCATTCGGGAGGACGACGGTTAAATCCCGCGTCCGGCCATCCTGATTTAGGTTTTCCGTGATTTCCCTAAATCACTCCAGGCAAATGCCGGGATTGTTCCTCTGAAAGGGCACGGCCGACTTCCTTCCCAATCCTTCCCTAATCCGATGAGACAGATGACCACGCTGTCTGGTCTCCTTCCCCAAACCAACCAACCAACCATCCCCCCGTCTTCCCAGAACAGTGGGTTTAATTTCCAGCATGGGCTAACAATGCAACGCAGCCGAAAAATACCGCTACGAATAAAGGTTTAGCCTTGCCTTCATATGTATCGTCGATTAAAGGCATTTAAACATGAAATTAGCGACAGTTTTACAATATAAATTATCATTCTCGTACTGCTTTCCAAATGTCTATTAAATCAGTTCTAACTTTATTTCCGTAATAATTACAAAAATTGATTGACGTTGGATAACGTTTTCCATAACTAATTTCACACTAATTGTAGTTGGACAGAGCTTGTTTCCATGCATATAGAAACATCGACAGATTTTCCAGTGTGCACTAACATATAAAAATGGCGGACAATTTTGAGGGAATGTACCGGCTACGTTGCAGCAACCTGTTGTCAGTGTTTCGTTGCATGTAATTTTTTTATTCTGAAATCCGTACGATTATCTCACATAAGCAAAAAGTAATACCAATTTTGATTTGCAATTTCTTAACATTGCAGTTAACGTTTTTGAAATTTTTGAGCCACTTTCTGCAGTTTTTCTGTAAATTGGTACGGTCAGCCAGATGACATTGAAGGAACACAGCTTGGACCAACCCAATATAGTGAGAATTACTTGTCAATATACGGATAAGAAGTACATACAGCAAAACTCAATGACGGGATTGTTGAAATGTATCCCATTGATGTAGTACAGGTGCATGCCATCAAATTTGTCCATTTTCAGGCAGTGTCAGAGGACTCTGGAAAATAAAACGTAATTTTTCTGGATGCTTGGAAAAACATGACCTTTTCAACAATGATTAGTGTGAAATCAGTAATGGAAAAACAATTTTCTAAAAGAAAATTGTATCTCATCTTTTTATGTAATTTTTACGAAAATAAAGTTTGAATTGATTTTGGAATGCTGCACGTGAATATTATTTTATAATGGGAAACATTCTGTTGCTAATTTCATAGAGATACAAGAATCCAAAGTTAAAACTTTATTCACAGCACAATTTCTCCAGCTACTTTGCCTCAATGTATGTAGCATTGTTAGCCCATGTTGGAAATTAGGCCCGTTTCACACTGGGACACTGGTGACTGTCGTCAGTGACAGTCACCGGTAATTGTGGTGAACACTCCTGGATCACCGGTGTCACACCGCAGGTATTACCAACTGATAAGTTAGTGAAATTGAGTCGAGTGAGGAGGTAATTTTGTTGGTACTTCTGAGGTGGAGGAGGAGGAGGAGAATGAAGGCAAAACGTTTATTACATGTACATCCACTGCTACATGATTGGCTGGAGAAAGGATTGTTTTATACTCTTTGTCGTTTGAGGATACGTTAACTATTCGGGGATTGCAGGACATGTCACCTCGTTTAGTCCGTGGGGGAAATATTGCTAACAGTATCAGAAATGACTTTGCAAACTACTTCATTAGCCCTGAAGGCGAAGTGGCTCGGCAGCTGCAAAAAAAATGTAATTTCTAGAAATGAGATGTGAATGTTAATGTGGTTAGGCCTCATTGTTCATCTGGCATTAACAATTAAAATTAGTGTGTGAAGAACTTGTCCCTCAATAATATTATAATAAATAAAATTTATTACTGTAGTAGCCACATACGCATAAATAATTGTAATTAAGAATAATATTTTTACTTTTTTTTTGGACCATAAGGTGGAATGCCTTAAGACGCTGAAGAAATGGAGGTGAGGTATGCAAATGTGCTTGAAGGTTACTACCCTCATAGCCACCACTTTGTTGCTATAGTCATCACTTTTGACATCCCAAATAGTGGGACAACTTTCTACTTCACTTATAAAATCGTCCATGTTAATGAAATCTAAACTCATGGCTACAATGTGTACAGTATAATATATATTGAATGTTTCATGGCACTGTCTCGGAAATGACTGCCCTTTTGTTGGGAAATCTGCAGCGCTGTCTCTGTGATCTGTGTCACAGTGCGAACACTCCAGTTCAAACTAATGCATGTCCAGTGGTGACTGCTGTGAACACAGTGATCGTGTCCATCACATGTGGCGAGGGTGAGTCACTGCTGCGTCACAGTGGCCCGTTGAGACGGTGTAGTGTCCTGGTGTGAATGCTCCAGTTCAAATGAATGTATCTGTTGGTGACTGTTGCTGGTGACCGTCACCAGTGTCCCAGTGTGAAACGGGCCTTAAACCCACCATTCTGTGGTGAAGGGGGGGGGGGGGAGAAAGATGACGACTTAAAATACATTGTTTCAAATAATATTGGTTCTGAATCTTTAACAGAAAACCAAATTTGCAAATTAAGTGTATAATCTACCAATCTGCACCTTTACACAAAAGGTCATCCTTTTGGTGATTTTTAATACTATTGGAGGCATTTCAGAAGAGTCAGATTCCATCCGTCTGCCTTGATCCATGACTTCATCAATTTGGCCGAAGCTTCTACTTTGGCACGTACAAAATGAAAGTGATGTCACTACACACACACACACACACACACTCAAGCCAACAAACGTGAACAAAAATAAGTCGTCTCACTACAGAATTAGAATGAAATTGATAGGACAACTGCGCAAAATTGGGGTTTAGGATGGGGGCAAGCTGAATATACAAGGAAAAACAGCACACCATCCCAAAACAAATACCAAAAAATTTGCAGTATTCCACTACCTCAACAAAACCACAGGAATCTGAAATTTTCCTTGACCTGTATAGCTCAGCTGCAGCTATTTATACAAAAAACCAGCTCCTAAAACTCCGAAAAGTGAAACCAAAGCACCAACTATCCCAAAACCCAAATACCACACATTCACTACATAGGTTAAAACACAATTGACCTACCATAAATATGCAACACATCCAACATCACAATTTCTACAGAATAAAACGAAAACAAAAATTACTTACCAAAACACATACATGTGCGTGTATGCACTGACAATTCCACATGTACATGTCCCTGGTCCGAGCCACCAGGAAGCTAGTCATGAACGTAACATCTAACATTCAGCAATAAGACCGAACATGTGCAGAAACTGTATGTCAGACATCACATCATTACTAATCTCAGAATGTAATGATACATTCGTGAACTTCATTGGCATCTCCATACCTAACAAAAAGCAATAAAAATTAGACTTCTTTCTGCACAACGAACACCAAACTAATCAGACCTTAAAAACACACAATTAAACTTTAACAACTCATTGAAAATACTTCCACAGCCCATGTTACTGCACAGACTGTGTAAACTCAAAACCACGTTAGTGCGATGACAACCAAAATTCAAATGAACCCAGTACCACACTTTAAACGGAGCACGTCCACATCCAACACCAGAGGGCACAATAATATAAAACACATCTAGAAACACAACGGACTCAAAAGCTCTGCAGCATAGTGATGTTGCACACAACACTAAGGTTCCCATAAGCACTGCTGCAGTGCTGGGGAGCAGAACATCTGAAACTTCAGAAAGTAGTTTACCTTTCTTCTTATCCTTCTGAGACTTCCATTTTTGTGAAGATTTCCCCATTTTATCTTCAGGGAGTGAAGAGGACCATGCTTTTCCTCAACCCGCAGACTGTGGCTTGTGGTCCTTATCTTAAGAGGGGGGACACCTTGACAGGTGTCCTCATCCCTGATGCCAGAGGATGACTGGGCATTTCTGGCTGCACCGATGAAGTGGAAACCACCGGTGTTAGAGGTATATGGGATGGAGGAGGAGGCAGGCCCTGGAATACGACCAGAGCCTGGAGGTTTTGTACAAGACATTGACGTTGCGTGAGGTGTGGACTGTAATGGGACAGTCGCAAAACTGGAGACCATATTAAGTCAGATGACTTCTTTCAAACTTTTCTTGCATCTTGGTAAGACAGGAGGTGAAGTGTTTTATACTCTTGAATTTTCTTCTCCCTCTTGAACACTGAGCATTGCAGTGAACGAGTAGGGTGCAGTTCTGGTCAGTTGGTACATGAGGGAGTTGATCACAAGGGCTGCCCTCGTGGGACACTTGTCCACATGCCCTACAGATAAACTCATTAGACCAGCAGGATGACGTGTCCGAATCTTTGGCTCCTAAAACATCTCATCAGAGGAGGAAAGTAATACCTGACATCACACCTATAAACCATGACCTTAACCCTCTCAGGCAAACTGTTGATGTTGAAAGCTAGCGTAAAAGCTGAATGGACTGAATTGTGAAAGTGAAAGTTAGTTTCAACTGAGGTGACATGAAGTTAACATTCACAGATCTAAAAAGTGGAATTTGCCCTTAAACAGCTATAATAATAAGTAAGTTACAGTGGAAACCATATAAAGGGGTTGGAACATTTGGATGAAAAGAGTTATAAAGAAGAGTTTTGTGATGGTGATGTTGTAAATGAATCATGCAGTGAATTGATAGCAAAAAGGTAGAGGAAGCTAAGAAGCTGAACTCGAAGGAGAAAGAGGGACTAATGGAACTTTTATGGGAATTTTGTGACCTCTTTGATGAAAAATCAGGAACAGTAAGAAATCATCAGTGCAAGCCAAAGTTGTGACACCATTGATTCTTTATCAAGCCCTATTTGCAAAAGGACGGTGTCTGAATGGAAACTACAGAAAATGCATAAGTGGAAAATAATGGAGAAAAGTAGTAGTCGGTACAATAACCTGTTGGTAGTAGTCTAAAAAAAGGGGATGAGGAATAGGACTTACTTTTGACCCCTGAAATTTAATAAATATTTGGAGAGAAACAATCTCCCAGAAACTATTGTTGAATTACTAAATAAATTTCAAAAATTTAGTATACGATTAACTTTGATTTTTTACTGATGGATAGTTCATCTTTTGTTGTATTGGATCCAGACTTGAGTAAACAGTGTTCTTGTATGATGAGACATTTTCAGTGCCATGAAGTACCATTTGGGCTAAATGCTTCTGCAGCAGAATTTATTTGTGCATTAGAGCTTGTGTTAGGAAGTGAATTATTGGCAAAATTCACTATGTGGAAGATACTTTGATAACTGGGAAAACATGGCAAGAATCTGTTGCAGTCGTCAAGTAGGAGAGATGAGAAAAAGCTGACGGACATTAAAACTAGAACAGTGTAAATTTGCTGTGAGAACTAAATTTTCTTGGCCACAGCATAACTGAATAGGGAATATTGCTGGGCAGTGATAAACTTGTAGGCATAGCAAAATTACCAAAACCAAGAATGAAGAAAGGTTTCAGATAATTTTTCAGGTTAGCTAAGTTTCATACAAAATATGTAGAACTAAAGGCTTTGAATGCACCACATTTAACCAACATTCGTGGAAAAATACAATATAGGAGTGAAGGAATTCCAGGTAGATAAAGGAAAAACTTTGTAAAAGTGAAATACTACACAGACCTTATTATTAATTACAATTGATGAGAAAATAGTGATTCTGAATCAGTTCACCTATTCAAAGAGAGTGGTTAAAGAAAAAATAGAACATACTTCAATTGTCTTTGAAAGTAGAACATTTCAGCAACATGAAAAGAACTCCATAGATACTGAGATAGAATTATTTACTTGGACACAAAATCATTGTTAATTCTGTTCAGAGCTCTCCTATATCAAAGAGTGTAAATTATACTTCAGTTAAACTGCACCAGTTAGATTATAGAGTAAAACACACAGAACCAAAAGTTATTGCAGATGCTTTATTTCGGTTACCTGTCTGGGGGTTGAAGATGAAAATGGCATTGGGATGAAAAAAGAAGTTTCAAAATTATGTACATGAAAGATATAAAAGATGAAAGATTAGAACTTGTAACAATTTATGAGGAATCAGAATCATGATGAAACTGGAAACCAGTGAAAAGCTATTTAGGAGAGAAGGAATATGAGAAAGTTAAACATTATTACCACGTGTATAAGGGAATTTTGTTTCAAAGATTTAGTCCAGATAGTGACAGCTGGGAAGTTTGTTAGCCAGAGAAACAAAATGATACTCTTACAAAAGACACACATGAAAGTTTTGGTTATTGTGGATCATTAAAATGTTTTCAAGACATCCAGGAAAATGTTTATTTATATAACATTACTAAGAAAGTTAGTGTTTAGATACATCTGATAGGTGCCAAAGTATAAGTCAGCAAACATGTAAAGGATAGTTAGTGTCACCCAAAAAGGCACGTGCACATGTGCACATGGACATGGTTGGAATTTACTTGTTCAGACAACTACCCAAAGCAAAGGTGTTTGGATGGGGGGCTGCAGCTCTATATTTCTTATCCAAGTTTATTAACTTGTATACCATGAAGAAAACAATAAGTAAGAAAATCATATTAAAGGTCACTCAAGACTACTTTCAAAATGTAGATGTTCTTAAGGCAATTTCTTCTGGTAATGGAGAGTGTAATTTCAAACACATGAAAAAATTTTGTGGATGAGGAAAAATGTAAAACGTAGCAGGATCAGTATATTCTCCATCATGTAATTCAACTGTGAGATGCATGAGAGAGGAGTCAGTTGTATAGTAAAGATAATTTGAATTGGAGAGGTTACATTGGTTGCTTTGAAGATGTACTAAACATACAGCATTCAGCCACTGACTTTTTACCATACCAAATACTTTATGGAGATACTGGAAACCCTCATCCAAATGCTCATTCTTAGCCATTAAAATCTGAAACTACTATTAGTACGAGGTGGTATAAAGCAATACCAGAGTAGGTTTGGAGAGGATGAGAAAAGTTACACAGAAATTCCTCATACTAAAGTCTATATCATTTGATAATATTTACTCTCGTGGAGTAATTGAAATGAATATACTGGTAATTAGTCAGCTGATAATGCAAAAACAATGATACAGAAAGTAATACAGATGTTAAGGGTAACTGTCAATTTTCTGGGTATGTTGTTGAGACCAATTCTGCTCTAATCTGACAAAAACTATGTGGAATACCCATATGTCATCAAATTTGGTCAATGAAAACATAACTATCCATTGTGTAATACACAGTCACATTAAAATAGTCCATCTTTTGTTGACAATACATTGTCAAGATGCACTGAATAGCTTTCTTACTGTTGATTAAATGGTCTTTCCATGTTGTATAAATGGATTTACTAACAATCACTGATTTTCAATCACTGGGTAGAAAAAGAACAGTAGGTGATTTTAAAGTTCTGCATAATTTCATTATCCTTATGCACTCGTGTGTTTATTCACTTGTAACATTATACACCAAAGAATTTTTAACTGTAACATCAGATCTATTGTGGTTTGTTTCTGACACATGGTTCACATGTCTTTACAGCCTAAAATGTTTTCTTTATCTGTTAATATTGGTATTTCCCAAGATGAATATACGAGTGAGCTATTACACCACAATTTTACACACTTTGTAAATCTAAAAAAATTTTTTGTATACACCTAGGGTGAAGATAACACAGTTGCCAATCTAAAATGTAATGTGCACCCCAGTTTTAAAAATTAAAATCATAAACAAAGTTTGTTGGTGCATCACTGGTAGGCTAAATTTATTTTAAATAGCAATGGATGCCTACAAAAACTAAGAACTACTACTTTTAAGTGACCCATTGTTAAGTGACTGACAGTCATCATTATAAAATACCTAACTTTATTACCTACATGACATGCAAACATACCATAAATTAAAGGCATTACTCATCATCTACTAATTTCATCATTACTGGCATCCTCAGAAAGATTCATTTCCTCTTCCACCATCAGCTTCAGTGTCACTGCAGAACAAATTTTAAGAGCTGTCCTGAGTATTTGAAATGCAGAATTTCTTGAATGATTTTACAGTTGTTGGTGCTATGATGCTTTTCCAGGCAGCAAAAACACAGTGTACACTAATGTGGGGTACAGCATGTCTGTTTCCTGTCAGTTCACTCACAGTTTGGTTTGCAAAATCATTTTTGTACTGTTCCTGAATGTAATCTTTGAAAGGTTTATTTATGCTAATGTCTAGGGGTTGTAACACAGAAGTAATTCCTTCACCTATAATAAAGGCCCTGGCTGGCTGTGGATCTATTTTTTGTCATCAGTGATCTAACCACAAAGTGCATCAAGACAAAGCCCACCAGGAGATGATGATGATCTGTGGGGCACTCAACTATGAGGTTATAAGTGCCCATACAAATTCCCAATCTTTTCACTGTCAAGTCTCGCCACTTTCCTGAATGATAATGAAATGGTGAGGACAACACACACCCAATCCCAGGCGTGGAAAAGCCTCGACCAAGCTGGGATCCAAACCCAGGACCCAGGAATCTAGAGGGAGCAATGGTACCCACTAGACCACGAGTGTTGACACCAGGACAAAGTTCCCATATATTACAGAGCCAGTCAGGTATTGAAGATTGTCATCACTCCCTTGATTTCAAACAATGACATTGTCAGGGAACATGTTTTTATTTTTAGAGGTCATACGGCTTGTTCTTGGATGAAGATTAATAAAGGGGAAGTTTGTGCCTATCTGCTAAGATTGCCAGCATTACAGTTATGCACTGTTTTTAGCTCTGTGATGTTTTGATGGTAACTTCCTCCATCCCCTTATCAATTGTGTAATTACATAGCAGCCCACCCATTTCACAAAGTGATCAACCCATCCATGGCCAGCTTTAAACTCTTGCTTCAGTAAATTAAGAACTGCATCTACCTCTTTTGCTTTGTTTCTTATGGTGCCACTAGTCACAGGTTGCCATTCTTCCTTCTTCCGTGGACAAATTCCAAAACTTTACTTCAATGTCAGGATGTCTTCCTTTGTGAGGGACAGTGAATTGATTTCTAGTATCAGTAATTGCAAATAATGCCACCTAATGCTTCTTCCATAAGCAAACATTACTCTCAGCTAAACCTCTCATCCTTCCCTGCTGTTACCTTATTTTTCAGCACAAAGAATTACTTTATACTTTCAAGTAGCACCATACGATGTTATCTGCTTGCCTTCCGTATTGTGACTACCTAATAAAAGCACACTGTGCAATAATACGCCAACAATAATTTAACAAAGCTGAGAATTACAATACTGAAGTAAAAGTACCTAAATTTCTGATGTTCCGCAAATCTGATGCACAGTTTTTATTTAATGTAGGGAGTATTCAAAATTAGGATGTGCATAAGATTCAATGGTTGCATTACATTCAAACACAAACTAGAATCCACCATTCACCCACATCATCCACAGCCAGCCAGGGCCTTTATTATAGGCGAAGGAATTAATTCTGTGTTACAACCCCTGGACATTAGCATAAATAAACCTTTCAAAGATTACATTCAGGAACAGTACAAAAATGATTTTGCAAACCAAACCATGAGTGAACTGACAGGAAACAGACATGCTGTACCCCACATTAGTGTACACTGTGTTTTTGCTGCCTGGAAAAGCATCATAGCACCAACAACTGTAAAATCATTCAAGAAATGCTGCATTTCAAATACTCAGGACAGCTCTTAAAATTTGTTCTGCAGTGACACTGAAGCTGATGGTGGAAGAGGAAATAAATCTTTCTGAGGATGCCAGTAATGATGAAATTAGTAGATGATGAGTAATGCCTTTAATTTATGGTATGTTTGCATGTCATGTAGGTAATAAAGTTAGGTATTTTATAATGATGACTGTCAGTCACTTAACAATGGGTCACTTAAAAGTAGTAGTTCTTAGTTTTTGTAGGCATCCATTGCTATTTAAAATAAATTTAGCCTACCCGTGATGCACCAACAATCTGTTTATGATTTTAATTTTTAAAACTGGGATACAAATTAGTTTAGTTTGGCAACCCAGCTAAAAGATGTTTTAGTTTGACAACGTGTAAAATTAGTGTAATAGCTCACGCAGCGTGAGTGAATCATGAAATTCTTTTAGATAAACTTATATATTGTGGTATAAGTGGGACAGTGCATAAATATTTTACATTTAACTGGAAGTCTGCAGAAGGTTGAAATTAACAATATAGTCTGCAAAAATCAGCAGAGGCCTGTAACAGGGGAGGTATCAAGAATGGTGTCCCACAGTGATGTCTTATATCCCCTAGTGTACTTCATATCTATATAAATGGCTTGCCACTGTATATTCATGATGATCAAAATTGAGGAAATTGTAAACAATATATTTCAGAAAATTATTAAGTTGTGAGCAAATGGACTCACTATGGGGTAACACCATTAATAAATATAGACTTTGAACATAAATCTGTTGCTAAGGTGGAATATTTAAAATTTCTGGGTGTGTGCATTGATGAGAAATTGAATTGGAAGAAACACACTGATGATCTGATGAAAGTTAGGTTCAGCCACTTACGCTATTAGTGTTATTGAAAATTTTGGTGATAAACATATCAGTAAAGTAGCATACTACACGTATTTTCATTCACTGCTTTCATATGGCATCATATTTGGGGACTCGTCATTAAGAGAGAAATCACTCATTGCACAAAAGTGTGAAATCAGGATAATAGCTGGAGCCCACCCAAGATTACCATGGAGACATTTATTTAATGAACTGGGGATATTCACGGTACCTTCACAATATATATTTACTTACAAAATTTGTAATTAATAACCCATCCAAATTCAAAAATAACAGCAAAGTGTATCTTCAGTATTCTGGGTTAAATCTGACTGCTGCCACTGAAATCTTGGGTCATTGGCCAAGTAGCATTAAGTCTTAGATAGCCAACCAACATTTAAAAGCAAATTAAAAATTTCTGAATGAAAACTCCTACTCAATATATGAATTTTTAGATACGAAGTAGTAACTGTAAAGTAAAAAAGAAAATTGCTGTGCAAGGAAAACTTATGTTAAACTGACATGTTCCACATCATTGCAAAATGTCATTTATTGTGTGTGGAACAATTATTAAATGTAATGTCATCCCCAATGCCATTCTCATTTTCCACCACCACCACCACCACCACACCCACACCCACACCAAACAGGTACCTTAGATAAAGTATCTGCAATAACATTCTCTTTCACTTCTGTATATTTTACTGTATAATCAAACTGTTGCAAATAAACTGCATGCATTGTTATTCCACTGCAGTATAATTTACTCTCTGGGGTATAAAATAAAACTTTCTGATCAGAAGAAACAGAATAGAAAATGTAACACACCAACTGGGTGGAATTTGGCATGATTCCTTTTGGACACCCAACAACTGTCAGTGCCAAGCTAAAAACTGGTAGCCTAAGGGACAGAGATGGACAACTAGTTACTGACTTGCTCGGGTTGTTAAGTGCTCTCTTGAATAAGTAATCAAATTTTTTCTGGAACTGTCACTTGTTTGTCTGTAGATGTACTTCACATCTATTTCCTTCCTATTTTGATAATTCCTTTGAGGTGTGATTTTTTAACTTATTTTTCATCTTAGTGTGCATTTCTAGTTGCAGTATATAAAAACTGTAATGTCAACAATGAAGTAATTGTGTGAAAGTGTAGATAAGTGCATGAGTTGGAGAGTTCATGGTTCACTGTTGAATCTGATAGTCTTGGAGGAGTGCCTGTGTTGCTCTGAGTAATAGTCCTAATCCGTATGAATGCATATTTCTAATCAATTCACCTAGCACATTGAATGGATGTACATAAAAATTATGTTCTTGTGAAGAATTCCAGGACATTCAATACGAAGTTAAGTACCAAAGTTACAGCACCCATCTAAACTGTCTATTTTGTGTCAAATCTAAATTGCAACATGTGTGTTATTTTCACTGTGAAGAACTAAAATACATTTAGGCTGAGGAAGTTAAATCTGAAATTGGATCAACTAAAGAACCCATCTGAAGCATCCTCGAGAAATATCAGTGATGTCTCAGGAGAATGCTGAAAATGAAATGGCTAGATCTGTGTGCCAACATCAGTATCCTGGAGGAAACAATACTATGGACAAGAATGCCATCATTGTCGACCACCAAATTTGATTGTCTAGTCAAAACAAATAATGTATTCCTAACCGAACAATGGACAGCAAAACAAAGTACAATTGAAGTGGTACCAATCACACCAATTGCCAAACTGACACTGGCAATTGGTAAACCACTGCCTCTGATCATCAGACGTGACCTTGCACTGTTTACAGTGGCTCCCATTAGTTCGAACAACAATGAAGATGATCAAGATCTGACATTTGGAATTGCTGGAAAGAGCAAGAAGGCCCTTTTATAGACAGTTCACATCAACCTGTGGTTGCTATGGGCAGAGCATATCCTCACTGTAGTAGAAAATATGGTTCCAGGGTTGGGGTCCCCAACCACTCATAAAAGACAGTTCTTCTCATGGAAGACATCTACTCCTTAGTGAGTAGATGTAGTGGATGTGGGGAAAGAGGATAATAATTTCACCACCAGATTCTGGCTGCTATATATTGATAGAATACTAACATCATAACATGCTGATGGTCACTTTTCCCATATCCCTGTATGTTCAGCCATATCAGTTGAGTCAATATTCATCTCTAACAATTTTATGTTCGCGTAAACACTTTGTTGGGGATGTATCATATATGTTCAGTGTGACAGGGTTGTTCTCTCTATAAGCTGAAGCTTATGGCATTTGTTTTGTTCATCTTCAATGTTGCTTCATTACTGTGTTAATATTTTTAAGGATTTCACATGCATTGTCTATCAAGATTTCTGCCTCGTCCACCAGTTTTGTGTCTGTGTACTTGTGGCCAAAGTTCCATTGTGAAGCACTTTGTACCATGTGGTTATTGTAAAGAGATGTGCGCAGTTTACTTTGGGCACTGGAAGACATTTCCTGAAAGTATCAGTTGACTTTCAATCCAGAGCAAAAATTTATCTCTGTAACTATTAAATTTGCATCCATTTGTACTTGCTTACTATTAAGCCTTAGCCCCTGTTCCTCTCACTCAACCCCCCCTCCCCCCCCCCCCCCCCCACACACACACACACACTCTACCAAATTAAATATTCTTTGACACCTCAAGATCTGTTCTCTCAATCTATGCCTTATGGTGGGGCAGATGCTATTGAAAATGATACTTGCATGAAACAGGAGAGGCCGTTTAAATATGATAAGGAAAAGGAAAGGGACTCTTGTATGCTACCTACAGTAACCATCAAGGACGTAACAGAGCTAACTGACAACTTAAAAAATAAAAGGTCAGCTGGATGGGATGAATTCTCTCCTTTTCTACTGAAAAAATGCAAGGGTGAGTTAGCCAGACCGTTAGTCCATTTAATAAATTGTGTACTTGAAGGTGTGTTTCCGAAGAAACTGAAACGTGCTTTAGTTAAACCTTTATATAAAAAAGGGGAAAGAAAACAACCACAGAACCACAGACCAGTTGCCTTAACGTCAGTGTTTGGTAAATTAATTGAAAAAATAATGCTAGAAATCCTAATTGAGCACTATAATATGAATAACTTAATAGGAGATTTCCAACACGGCTTTAGAAGTGGTCGGAGCACCATATCTGCAGCAGTACAGTTTGTACACTGTCTGATGGAGAAAATAAATGAGGGATACGAAACGGCAGGAGTGTTTTTAGATCTTTCCAAAGTGTTTGACAGAGTCCATCATGGCGCTCTTTTAAGTAAACTTGCTTATAATGGTGTCAGTGGGAAACTGTTGCTTTTAATAGAATCTTACCTTAAAGATAGACAACAATGCACAGAAGTTGTGTATGATAATGGAGAGGTAATTGCAAAAAGATGATCAAAGATAAGGAACATAAATTTTGGTGTGCCACAAGGCTCTATCTTGGGCCCCTTCTTGTTTATTTGCTACGTGAATAATTTCCCAAAAGTATTAGACACCATTCATCGTATTACTATGTATGCTGATGACACCTTTGGGGTTTGCTGGGCACGTAGTAATGACGACCTAAATTCAGTGATACAGAATTTTGTTGAAAAAGCCCAAACACATTTTGAAAAAGAAAACCTGAGGGTCAATATTAACAAAACTAATTTAATTTATTTTAAGACAAGTAGTTCAAATAAAAATACTGTTCTAAATGAGGACATTCAGGAAAATACCTGTTCAGATTGTAAATTTCTGGGGATATATATAGATGACAGACTTTCATGGAATCAGCAAATAGATCATGTCTGTGGTAAAATAACATCTAGTCTGTATTTACTAAGGAGATTAGTTCAATATTTAGATATCGAAGCAATAAAAATAGCATATTTTGGGTTGGTGTATCCCCATCTATCTTATGGAATTGTATTGTGGGGTGGGTGTAGCCAATACAATATAAAAAGGGTATTTGTATTGCAGAAAAGAGTAATAAGAACTATGGCAAAAGTAAGACCCAGAACTTCATGTAAAAACCTGTTTATTAAGTTTAATATTATGACTATCTATGCAGTATATATGTTTCAATCAATATTATTAGTGAAAAAAGACAAAAAAGTGACAAACAGGAATATGGAAATCCATGATTACAATACAAGACAAAAATCAGACTTTCATATGGTGAGCAGACGATTGAATCTAACAACAAATACCCCATTCATTAAGGGAGCAATATTTTATAATTCTCTGCCAAACAACCTGAAACAGCTTTCTGGTAGAATTTTTAAAAAAGAGTTAAAAAAATGGCTTGTATTGAAGTGCCCATACAGTATGGTGCTGACATGATTTGACCTCAGGAATGCTATATTAAATATACTTCAATGATATTTTACTTAGTAGCATGTAATCTGTTTATATTGTGTATCAATAATCTGAATGTAATTATTATAACATTGCCCATGCATGTTAAATACATGTTTCGAGCTGTAAGATAAATAAATAAATAAATAAAAATAAGTACTCTGCTCACAGGCTTGCACTCACAGCCTGCTCATGGAGCACATTGGCTGTGAAGCCCTAATCTACATCTTTGCTCAGAAAACCCCCCACAAAACACAGGGTTGAGCATATTTCACATTGTACATATTAGGTTTACTTTCCAATCCATTCATGTACGAAGTGTGAAAGAGTGACAGCTGAATTGCATCTTTGTGTGTTATAATTAGACTTATGTTCTCTTCACCGTTGTTGCAAGAGTGACGTATAGGGTATTGTAGTATATTCTAAGACACCTCATGTAATATTTTGGAAAACTTTGTAATAAGTAGGCTTTTGCAGTGTAGCTATCGGTCATAGGGCATCTGCCAGTTCAGGATTTTCAGTTTCCAAGGCACACTCCCATGGCTCAAATAAACCTTTCCATCATTACCTTTTCCCTCTTTGTATATGTTGCAATATCCCCAGTTAGTCCTGTTTAGTTTTCCACACTTGGACAATATTCTATTTCAGGATGTCATACAAATGTAAGTAGTCTCCTTTGTAGTCACTGCATTTTGAATGTACACTGAGGTGACAAGTCACAGGATATGTCCTAATATTGTGTCAGACCTCCTTTTGCATGGTGTAGTGCAGCAACTCAATGTGACATGGACTCAGCAAGTCACTTGAGGTCTTCTGCAGAAATATTGAGCCATGCTGCCTCCGTAGCCATCAATAATTGTGAAAGTGTCACTGGTGCAGGATTTTGTGCATGAACTGATGTCTCTATTATTTCCCGAAAATGTTTGGTGGGATTCATGTCAGGCAATCTGGGTGGCAAAATCATTTGCTCGAATAGTCCAGATTGTTCTAACCAATCATGAAAAATTGTGGCCCAGTGAGATATTTGGGAACATTATCCATGAATGACTGCGAGTGGTTTCAAAGTAGCCAGACATGACTATTTCTAGTCAGTGATGGGTTCAGTTGGACCAGAAGACCCAGTCCTTTCCATAGCAAACACAGCCCAGACAATTATGGAGTTCCTTCTGCGGGTCCAGGGGTCAGAATAGGCCTGAGGTACCCTGCCTGTCATAAGAGGCAACTAAAAGGAGTATCACACTTTTCGGCCCAATAAGTTCAGGTCCCATTTTATGGTTTGTCCTGCCACTTTCCAAATTCTACAGATGCGCGGGCTGTATGGAAAAGGACGCCGTATGTGGTGCACAAGTTGTCCATAACTCACTTAGACTCAATCTCCTGAACCTCGTCATGGCTTTGTACCTTCACCTGCAATTCAACTATTTGGGCGAGGGCACTTTCTGGGATATGTCATTTTCTTCCATTGTCTCCTGTTGTCTTTCGCCCCCATGACAGTATTGGATTTCTCTGTGCCCAATGTCCAGCACAGTAGCTAATCCATTGTGGTGGGGCCGTCATGTACCCATTTGGTGGTAGTCCTTTGACAACACAGGGATCACACTGCTGATGCCCGAGCTGTAAACTTTCCACGTATACCAAGGAGTAGATGCCTGTCTTGCTGGGGCATCAGAACTTGCGGCAACAGCCATCATGCCAGGTGGCCTTTGCTGTGGCTGAGTGGTGCCCGTGGGGAGAGCCCCTGATTGGAGTGGGTGGTGTCAGGGCGGGTGGCCCACTAAGTCATCTCTTGCTGGTGACTGTATGATGCCAGCAATCTCTAAGAAGGGCAAGATAGAGTACAATGCTGACAGAAATCACCCTAAATCATTTCCATTCCTCGCTACACCATCGGAGGAACAAAGGGCTGCAGAAAGAAGAGAGCAGTATTCTCCTCTGTATTTAGTCTGTAGCAGAATGGATGGGGACTCATTTCTACCTATGAAGCCTCAATTTTTTGTCGAACATCTTGAGGGTAAGTTTTGGGGGAGTGACAGTACTGTGCATGATGAAGCGGTGCAGCCTTGATTCAGACAGCATCCCCAGCCTAATCCCAGGGGTTACTCGCTTGTGACTGACTGGGTGATACTCCTGTTTCCATCACTGCCCATAAAAGCCTTAATATGATCCAGGGGATTATTTTCTGTCACGACCTCCTGTTGCAGTCTGACGACGAGCTTCACACCAATCTAGAATGGTGGGGTGTTCATTTCATCCGGCGCATTTACAGGGGACCCAAAGATAACTGGGTTTCTACCGGTGCCTTCCTCTTGGCTTTTCGGGGTGATTCATTGCCTGAAAAGGTCAAGGTGATGGTTTACCACTGTGATGTTAAACCATACGTCCCTCCCCTATGCAGTGCTTTGTGTGGGAAATTTGGGCACGTGTCTTCCCGCTGCACTTCCAACACCACCTGTTGAAACTGGGGACGCCCACTATATCCAGATACTGTGTGTGTGTGCTTCCTCCCACTTGTATCAACTGTGGAGAGCAGCACTCCCCCCTACTCGCCAGACTGCACAGTACTCCAAAAGGAGTGGAAAATCGTGGATTACTAGACCCTGGATCAGTTGACTTACCAAGAGGCTAAACATAAATTTGAATGATTACGCCCTGTTCAGTTGACATCCATACACGCTGCAGCTACATTACCATCACCATCACCAGTGCCATTTATACCACACACTGCCACAAACAGTGGGCCTTCTGGGGCTCCAGAATACATCCGTCTCCTTGGTGGTAGGGGGAAGATCTCCTTCTGTTGCTCCCAAAGTACCTACTTCAGGAGGAAGCCCCCCCCACCACCACCACCAAACACAGGGGACATCGGTCCCCTCCCCAGCCAGAGAAGCAACAGCCTCCTCCGGCTCCTCTCGTGTGGAAGGGGTCCCTTGGGACCCTCTCTCGCAAGGTCTCCACTAATGCCAGTGGCTAAAGGAACCAAAGGCTGCCGGATGAAGAGCTTCACGGTCTTCCTCGGTGCCTGAAGCTACTTCGGAGAAGTCGTCCTAGCATGCCCATAAAGAGAAGTGAGAGGGCAAGCAATCAAAGAAGTCTGCTAAGGAAAAGGACCCTCTGGTGCCCCAGCACCACCACTCCCTACCAGTTCTGCACATGTGGATGGGGTGGAGTTCTGGGTGTCCCCTGAGGACCTGGATCTCGCTGATGCCTCATCCACAATAGGAATGGATACAAATACTCAATCTGTGGTAGCAGGTGACCCTGAGGTAAAACCTGCCTCGTTGCATGCTTCATGCCTTCCCAGCCTCACGATAAAGTCATCCTCCAGTGGAATTGCTGCGTTTTTTTCCACCACCTGGCTGAGCTATGGCAACTGTTAAGCTTTACACCTGCTTTCTGCATTGCCCTGCAGGAAACATGGTTCCTGGCAATGCAGACCCCTGGCCTATGTGGCTATAGGGGATATTAAAAGAAGTGCAGTGAATGTAATAGTGTCAGGTTTAGTTTGTATCTATGTTCTGAACTCAGTGTGCAGTGAAGCCGTGTCTCTTCAAACCCCTGTTGAAGCTGTGGCTGTCAGGATAACGCAGGAAGTAACTGTCTGCAGTGTATATCTTCCTCCAGATGGTGCAGTACCCCGAATGTATTAGCTGCACTGATTGATCAACTCCCAAACCTTTCCTACTTTTGGGAGATTTTAACGCCAAGAACCCCTTGTGGGGTGGCAATGGGCTCACTGGCCGAGGTAGAGATGTTGAGACTTTACTGTCTCTACTCAACCTCTGTCTGTTAAATACTGGGGCCCCCACACATTTCACTGTGGCTCATGGCATGTACTTGGCCATTGATTTATCCCTCTGCAGCCCAGGACTTCTCCCATTTGTCTACTGTTGAGCTCACGAGGACTTGTGTGGTAGTGACCACTTTCCCATCTTCCCCCACCACCATTATCCCAGACATCTACGAAGATGGGCCTTAAACGAGGCAGACTGGGAAGCTTTCACCTCTCCTGTCACTGTTGAATCTCCCCCATATGGTTCCATTGATGTGGTAGTTGAGCAGGTCACTAAAACAATCATTTCTGTGGCAGAAAACACGCACCCTTGTTCTTTAGGGTGCCCTCGGCGAAAGTCAATGCCTTGGTGGTCACCGGAAATCAGAGGCCATTAAAGAGTGTTGGTGAGCTCTACAGCGACATAAGCTTCCCTAGAGCACTTAATAGCTTTCAAACGGCTCCGTGCCTGCATTTGCCAGCTTATAAAAAGACAGTAACAGGAGTGTTCGGAGAGGTTTGTCTCGACCATTGGGTGTCGTACGTCACCTTCCCCAGTCTGGATGAAGATCAGACATGTTTCTGGGTACCAGGCCTCGACAGGTGCTACTGGCATTATCATCAATGGTGTGTTATCTACCGACGCAAACGCAATTGCTGAGCACTGTACTGAGCACTTTACTGAGCACTATGCTCGAGCCTCTACGTTAGAGAATTATCACCCAGCATTTCGCACCCTCAAACAGTGGATGGGAAGGAAAGCCCTCTCGTTCACTGAATGTCAACGTGAACCCTGTAATGCTCCATTTACAGAGTGGGAGCTCCTCAGCATCCTTGCACATTGCCCCAACACAGGTCCTGGGTCAGATTGGATCCACAGTCAGATGATCAAACATCTCTCATCTGACTACAAGCGACATCTCCTGGTCATCTTCAACCGGATCCGGTGCAATGGCATCTTCCCATCGCAATGGCGGGAGAGCACCATCATTCCAGTGCTCAAACCCGGTAAAAACCCGCTTGATGTGGATAGCTACCTGCTCATCTGCCTCACCAATGTTCTTTGTAAGCTGTTAGAATGTATGGTATGTCGTCAGTTGTGTTACATCCTGGAGTACCTGGCCTACTGGCTCCATGCCAGGGCAGCTTCTGCCAGGGTTGCTCTACCATTGATAATCTAGTTTCCCTCTAGTATGCCATCCGAACAGCCTTTTCCAGACGCCAACATCTGGTTGCCGTCTGTTTTGATTTACCTAAAGCTTACGACATGACCTAGCGACATCATATCCTTGCCTCATGATATGACTGGGGTCTCTGGGGCCCGCTCCTGATTTTTATCCAAAATTTCCTATCACTTGGTACTTCCTGTGTCAAAGTTTGTGCCTCCCACAGTTCCCTGCGTAGGCAGGAGAATGAGGTCCCGCAGGGCTCTGTGTTGAGTTTAGCTCTATTTTTAGTGGCAATTAACGGTCTAGCAGCAGTTGTCAGGCCATCGGTCTCACCTTCTCTGTATGCAGACGACTTCCATATTTTGTACTGCTCCTCCAGTACTGGTGTTGCCAAGCGGCACCTACAGGGAGCCACCCACAGGGTGCAATCATGAGCTCTAGCCCACGGCCTCAAATTTTCAGCTGCAAAGTTATGTCATGCACTTCTGTCGGGATCATACTGTTCACCCGGAACCAGAACTTTACCTTAATGACAATCCACTCACTGTAGTGGAGACATACTGATTCTTAGGACTGGTTTTAGATGCCCAATTAATGTGGCTTCCTCATCATCAGCAGAAGCGGAAGTGCTGCCTGAACAGCACCAACTGGGCAGATCGCGCTATGCTGCTGCAGCTCTACAGTGCCCTTGTTCAATCCTGTCTTGACTATGGGAGTCTGGTTTATGGTTCGGAGACACCCTCAGTGTTGTTCACTCAGCCCAGTGCACCGCTGTGGCATTAGGCTGGTAACAAGCTTTTAGGACGAGACTGGTGACCAGCGTTCTGGTGTAGGCCGGAGTCCCTCCATTGAAGGTTATTTGTGCACAACTGCTTGCCAGTTACATTGCACACATCCGTAGTTCTCGTGAGCATCTGAATTACTGTCTCCTTTTCCCATCCATGGCAGTTCATCTCCCGCATCGGAGGCCCAGGTCTGGGCTTAAGATTGTGGTTCGCATCCGATCTCTTCTGTCTGAAGTGGAGTCATTGCCTTTACCACCTATACTCTAGGTCCATTCACGTACACTTCCGTTGTGCACACAAAGGTCGAAGCTTCGCCTGGACCTTTCACACGGCCCTAAGGACTCGGGTAACCCCACAGCTCTCCGGTCACTTCCTCTCAATTCTTGACAGGTACCAGGACCATGAAGTGGTTTACACTGATGGCTCGATATCTGATGGTAACGTTGGCTTAGCGTATGTATGTGGAGGACGTATTGAACAGCACTGCTTGCCAGATGCCTGCTGTGTTTTCACTACAGAACTGGCGGCAATTTCTCATGCTCTTGAGTGCATCCACTCATGCCCTGGTGAGTTGTTCCTTCTCTGTGGTGACTCCTTGAGCAGCCTACAAGCTTTCGACCAGTGCTACCCCCTCCATCCTTTGCTAGCAACCATCCAGCAGTGCGTCTATGCCCTGGAATGTTCGTCATTCTGTGATATTTGTGTGGACCCCAGGCCATGTCTGAATCCCAGGAAATGAACTTGCTGACAGGCTGGCCAAACAGGCTACACGGAAACCACTTCTGGAGATAGGCATCCCTGTAACTGACCTGCGATCATTATAATGCCGCAAGGTTTTTCAGCTTTGGGAGACTGAGTGACATAATCTCAGTACACACAATAAACTGCGTGTGCTTAAGGAGACTACAAATGTATGGAAGACCTCCATGCGGGCCTCTCTCAGAGACTGTGCTCCTCTGCTGGCTCCGCATTGGCCGTAAATGGCCAACACATGGCTACCTCCTCCGTCGGGAGGACGCACCCTGGTGTCACTGTGGCTCATACGGCTATTGTCCACTTCTTGCTGGACTGCCCACTTTCCACTACTCTGCAGTGGACTTTTAACCTTCCCAGCACCCTGCCTTTGGTGTTGGGTGACAGTACCTCAATAGCAGATTTAGTTTTAAGTTTTATTCATGGAGGGGGTTTTTATCGTACCATCTGAGGGTGGGCATTTAGCCTTCTCTCTGAGGTCGCCACCCTCCCTCTGTTTTAACTCTGCTGCACTTTCTTTGCATTTGTGTGTCTTGGTGGTTATCTTTTCCCTACGTGTGTTCACCTCACGTTGTCTTTTTGGGGTGGACTTTTTAATGTGTTGCAGAGTGGCTGGCTCATCCTCTTTTATTATTGTGATCAGCCAGCCCAGACAATGTGCTCTAAGGTTTTAATACCATCTTCTACTTTTCCCTTGTGGTGTATGTTTTCCCTGTTTTTTGTTCGTTCCACTCATTTTCTTTTTAGCTGTGGTGTTGGGTGTTTTTGTACCTTGAGCCTTGCTTGTAAGGAAAAAGGGACTGATGAACCCGTAGTTTGGTCCATTTATACCTCAAACCAACCAATTAATGGAGCCGCCACCACCTTGCACAGTGCCTTGTTGACAATGTGGGTCCATGCGGTCTGTGCCACAGTTTAATCCTTACATGATCTCTTACAAACTGAAATCAGGACTCATTTGACCAGACCATGGTTTTCTAGTTGTCTAGGGTCCACCCGATGTGGTCATGAGCCTACGAGAGGCACTCCAGGTGGTGAAGTTATCAAAGGCACTTGCATTGGTAGTCTGTTACCATAGCCCATTAATGCCAAATTTTGTTGCACTGTCCTAACGGATCATTTGTCACACATCTCACATGCAGTTCTGCAATTATTTTGTGCAGTGTCTGTTGGCACTGACAACGCTATGCAAATGCTGCTGCTCTGTCATTAAGTGAAGGCTGTCAACCAGTGCATTGCCCATGGTGAGAGGAAATGCCTGAAGCCCAGTATTCCTGGCACGCTCTTGACACTGTGGATCTCAGAATATTGAATTCCCTAACGATTTCTGAAATGAACTGTTCCACGGGTCTAGCTCCAACTAACATTCTGCGTACAGTGTCTGTTAATTCCAGTTGTGCTGCCATAATGAAATCGGAAACATTTTCACGTGAATCACCAGAGTACAAATGATAACTCTGTCAATGCAGTCCCCTTTTATACCTTGTGGACCCAATATTACTGCCATCTCTATATATATTCATGTTGCTATCACATGACCTTTGTAACCTCAGTGTATGTTAACATTCCAGTTGATCCTTAAAATTTGTTACACCCAGGCATTTGTGTGATGTGACTTACTTCAGTTGTGCCTCACTGCCATTGTAATTGTAGAATACACTGCCCTACAATTTATGAAGTTTATTTATCTGTTATCTTTTTTTATATAGTCACCAACTGGTGACTTTTGCAAATGTCATAACATTTTTATACAATTTTTGTACAGACAGTAGGAATTGGCAATTCACATGTACAAGAAGCCACTTACGGGTGATGTGCTTGGCAATATGTGGTACAGAACTTCATAATGCAACATACAGTTGTTATGTAGTATAGGTATTTGCATTTACAGCATGTTGTTGAAAGAATAATATATATTACAATCACCACAGAATAGTACATCATATAGATAGAAGAGTTATGCCTACATTTAAGAATAGATACATTTTCATACATCTTAGAAGAAAGATTAAGAAAAGGCAAACCTACGTTTCTAGCATTTGTAGACTTAGAGAAAGCTTTTGACAACGTTAACTAGAATACTCTCTCTCAAATTCTGAAGGTGGCAGGGGTAAAATACAAGGAGCGAAAGGCTATTTACAATTTGTACAGAAACCAGATGGCAGTTATAAGAGTCGAGGGGCATGAAAGGGAAGCAGTGGTTGGGAAAGGAGTGAGACAGGGTTGTAGCCTCTCCCCGATGTTATTCAATCTGTATATTGAGCAAGCAGTAAAGGAAACAAAAGAAAAATTCGGAGTAGATATTAAAATTCATGGAGAAGTAAAAACTTTGAGGTTCGCTGATGACATTGTAATTCTGTCAGAGACAGCAAAGGACTTGGAAGAGCAGTTGAACGGAATGGACAGTGTCTTGAAAGGAGGATATAAGATGATCAACAAAAGCAAAATGAGGATAATGGAATGTAGTCAAATTAAATCGGGTGATGCTGAGGGGATTAGATTAGGAAATGAGACACTTAAAGTAGTAAAGGAGTTTTGCTATTTGGGGAGCAAAATAGCTGATGATTGTCGAAGTAGAGAGGATATAAAATGTAGACTGGCAATGGCAAGGAAATCTTTTCTGAAGAAGAGAAATTTGTTAACATCGAGTATAGATTTAAGTGTCAGGAAGTCGTTTCTGAAAGTATTTGTATGGAGTGTAGCCATGTATGGAAGTGAAACATGGACGATAAATAGTTTGGACAAGAAGAGAATAGAAGCTTTCGAAATGTGGTGCTACAGAAGAATGCTGAAGATAAGGTGGGTAGATCACGTAACTAATGAGGAGGTATTGAATAGGATTGGGGAGAAGAGAAGTTTGTGTTGCACAACTTGACTAGAAGAAGGGATTGTTTGGTAGGACATGTTTGAGGCATCAAGGGATCACAAATTTAGCATTGGAGGGCAGCGTGGAGGGTAAAAATCGTAGAGGGACACCAAGAGATGAATACACTAAGCAGATTCAGAATGATGTAGGTTGCAGTAGGTACTGGGAGATGAAGAAGCTTGCACAGGATAGAGTAGCATGGAGAGCTGCATCAAACCAGTCTCAGGACTGAAGACGACAACAACAACAACAACAACAACAACAACAACAACATCATTTTCATATCAGTAGTCATTCAGTGAGTACAAACATTTGAGAGTTGAGAATGATTTTAATTCCCTTTTGAATACTTCACCTCTGTGCCATCTTATAGTACTTGGCAGTTTGTTAAACCGTATCTGGCCATTAATCCAAGGACTATGATCTGTTTTTAGTTTAGTTGTATTTCTGAAGAAGCAGTCTTTTGGTCTTGTGTTCTGGGTATGCACATCAGAGCACTGTTTCATTATTTTTATGGTCCACAAAGAATGTTATTAATTTGTACAGATACAAGGAATATACTGTTAGATATTTGTTGTACAAAGGTTTACCCTGCATGAATCTCTGTATCCTAGTCGATGCATGGTCCTGATTGCTCTTTTCAGCAGTGTCAGGATTCTGTTCATGTGACAATCAGCAGCACACCCCCATACCTCTATTCCATAAGTAATATATGCAAATATTGTCCCATAATAAGCAGTTTTCAATGTTTGTTCAGAGACTAATTTTGATAGTTGGCACAATTTTACATTTCAGAAGATTTAAAGCAAGTTGCAAATCTTTGCACCACTTTGAAAACTTATGTGCAGCTGACTACGTATTTGTGCAGCTGTTTTCAGATATTTCTTCATTACAGATAAGTGGATCAGTGGCAAGAAGTCTGTGGTTACTGTTATTTCGTGTCAAGTCATTAGTATAACATGAACAGTGGGGTCCCACGACACTTCCCTTGATTACACCTAAAGTTATTTTAGTATTGACCACATTGTCAAAGATATACTGTTAGCTCCCTACCAGTACATACGCAGTCCAATCACGAATTTCATTTGGAACTCTACATCATACCTTCATTATCGTGGTACTGGGAAGGTGAGGCCATGACTTTCGGATCATCGATTTACTTCAGACTTTGTACACCTTTAGTGGTCCATTAGAACAACATAATGTGAAAGAAGTAAGGTGTACTACTTGGGCAGTTTTGAGAAAAATTGCCAGTGAAGCTTTTACATGTCAAATATGTACTGGTGTGTTGCATCTCTGAGCTCGAGAGGGTGGTGGTCAAATGGTTAGTATTCAAGTTCTGTGACTGCTGGTTTGCGTCATGTTAAACATTTTTTGCGCATATTTTTTTTTCAACAGTGGACATATTATTTCATATATGTGATATTCAAAGGTAATGTAACAAACATGTATTTGCATAATTGTTTATTGAATTTGCAGTATTTGGCTGTTTACTAATTGTAGCTATAACAACAAATGTTATATTTATAACTATCAACAAGTAAATGACTAAACGCACATTATTTTCATGAAAATGTATGCATGTCATGACTTGCGAGTGAGGTCTGCTTCTGGAAGAGCCACAGTACATGAACGCGTCCCTTAACTGATAGACATTCATCTGCAGTAGTCAAAGAATTGGGAGTTGCATCCATTTTTCAGTAAAAATTTAAATTTTTTGTAATTTCAAAAAATTTGCGTGTACACTATTTGTTCTGAAAACTGTGTGTTGTAATTATTTATTTGTACATTACCCTTGTATTCTGGCATATTTTAACTCATATTATTGAATAAAGTTATTTACACCTTTATTTATCGATATTTGACTTGAACTTTCCTAGCCTGTCCCTTGTCATTGAAACCAGTGTCTGCTGGTTGAAGTGTCTGAGTACCTTAACAGATTGCAGATATTAGAGATTTTACAAATCACAACATTGGTATATTTGGGAAAAATGTTTGCATTTGGTCATTTATTTGTTGATTATATAATTTATTTGATCCAGCAACCTAGCAAATTAAAGCTTGAATGCTAACCATCTGAAAACTGCAATCTCATGCTCGGTTGCAACATTCTTGTACATATTGGACATATAAAACTTCTCTTGCATTTTCCTTGAAACTGCCTTAGTATACCTCACTACTTGAACGTTATTGTCTTAATGGACTAGTAAAAGTGTACAAAGTTGGAAGTAAATCTGAGATCTGAACATCATGGCTTCCCCATGAGTCAAATACTTTCTGGAAGTGAAGAAATACTGCATCTGCCTGACTGCCTCTAATCATGTGTTAAAGGATGTTGTGTGACAAAAAGAGGGTTAGGTTTCTGATGACAGATGTTTGTAGAATCTGTGCTGGTTGACAAGGTATACATCATTCTGTTTGAGCTCAAAATGTACTCCAAGGTTGTTCTAAAAATGAATGAATGTTCGTATATTCAATTCTGAAGCATCACTCCTCAGTCTGGGACACTTTACAGGTTGTATTAGAGAGATAACCCTCAATAATAAGGGGAAGTTTTCAAGACAGGGTTGTTTAGTGGGTGTTGTAGAATAATGATGATGATCAAACTACAGTAACAGACACAAGGCACAGCATTGTGTATTGTGGTGAGGTTTACTATTGAAATTCTGAGTACATTCTAAGAAGAATTGTGCAACATATTGCCTTTTCTCATGTCCCACAAAATGTCTACGGTGATAAAATAAAGAAAAGTAGAGCTTTTACAGAGGTTTAGCACTAGCCTTTTTTCCTACACACCATTCATGAATGGAACAGGAAGGGAAATTCTGAATTGTTAAGAACCTTAGGTGCTGGTCAAGGTGGCATAGATACCTGTGGTGGTGATACTGGTGCAACATTGGTTTGGTCTGCACATCCGAAAGTTGCTCCATTTGTGTAGTATCTTGAAATATCTCATAATTTGTGGATTTTGTGGTGGTTGCTGCTGCTACCATAATTCAGCAGACTTTGCTTCCACAGTTCACTGAGGATTTTAGCTCCTCATTACCCCTATCATGTCACAGCCTTACACTAACTAGGCAGCTCAAGACAAAAGCAGAGTAAGTTGATGGCTGAAAATGCCATAAAGGGTGAATGTTATGACTGCAGGTAATGTGAGCCCAAATCAATGCCAATGAACAAAGCCAGAATCGTGCACAATGGAAGAGTTGTTCTTAAGTCAGTCTGGGCCCAGAAAATCAAGGTAACAGTTGTCTTTGAGAACAAGCACTCAGTGATAAGAACTGCTGTTCTGCTCACTGAGCCAGGTAATTACTATGTGAAGAGGCCAGACAGCCATCCCAATGCAGTTTGTTTACCACAACCACTAGAACTGTGGCTGAACTATGTGCTGCACAAATAATTTCGTACCATTATCAGTTCTGATTGAATGGAATAATATAAAGGAAGAGCAAGACCTGAAAGAATTACTCTGGAATTGAGTTATCCCAAAAAAAAAAGCTGTATGGGTAGTAACATCTGTAACAGGTGTATGCTAACATGTTAAGACAGTGAAATTTAGATAACTATAAAGTTTCGAGCAGTGGCACAGCATAAATTTAATTTATGAAGGGCAAAATGTAGAAGTGGAGGTTCTAAAATTTCACGTGTCTGTTTGTCACTAGTAAATATGGACTAGACTAGTGATATGTAGTACTGAAACTCTGAGAATGTTTTTTCACAATTGATTTTGAAGCAGTAGTGCACAACCTATTATGATCAGACCGTTACAATGCAGTTAAGAACTGCGTGACATTAAAATGACTAAACTTTGTGTGAAAATTGTTCAACTCAAAAAGTCATACACTGGTGATACGTGACTAAATAATACCCCACAGTGTACTGGAACTCCCTGATGCTTGTCTTTTGTAGGCACTAACACTATCAATTATGTTGCCAGAAAGTATGCCACATGTCAATGGTGCTGCCCATGATATGTAGGCAGTCCAGTTTGACACGGCCTAACACACTTTCAACTTTGCATATATCAGCAGCACAGGCTGTGTTCCACCCAAGAAGAGCAATATTTCTGGCCTTGAAATGTTAAACTACAAAACATTATTGGTTTGACTAGTGACTATTACAGGGCACTGGGCAGAATGATGAGCACACATTTCACATGTCAGGAAGTTTTTCAGACGTGTCAGGAAGTGTGTGATGCACGTAGTACTTCAGATGGAGAGACAGGAAGCTGTTATCCATATTGTGGCAAAAAGTAATTTTGTGTTTGGCAATTAAAGTGCCTATTGCCAGATCAAAGGAAATGAACAATCAGTTTATGGTGTTTGAAAGGCCTCATATTATCTTTTGCATGTCTACTTGTTTGAGTTCAAATGACTGGGAAAAAGAAGCAATTGAAGTGTCAGATATCTAATGCTTTTTCACATATTTTTTAAAATATACTGTTTAACATGTGTACTAACCAAAGTACTGAGTAACTTAATTCCTTTATACAATGTTTCTTGTGGATAGTATAGTGTGTTGATAAAGTGGCTCAGTTGTCTGTATGCTGAGATGAAACATGTAATGACTTTGCAATCTTTTGAAAGTGTTCTTGTAACTAAATGTTACAAATCACTGAGACAGTTTCTCCAGTAGACCAGTGTGAAACTTTAACATAACATTGGAGAAATTTTGTGGTCATAAGACTCTTGTGACATTTGTGTTAAAAGTGAGAATTTTGTGTCCTCTTGTTGATTGTCAGTATTATGATGATGATCCTACACTTGACATACCATGTTCCCATCAATCTATCAGAACACTTAACTTCTGATAGCTGTTGAATGAGCTATGCAATAGTGCAGGGTTTTTTAGAAAGATTTGTGTGTTCAGCAAACTAAACAGAGAATCAATAGTGTCATAACTTAGTGAGGAACTTGTAGCTCAGGACAGGAGCATGTAGGGGAACTATGACTTAAGTTCAAAAGAATAGTTGACCATGCATTGGAGATATACACGGCAAGAGAGTTCGTAATGGGAGGGATCTTCTAAAGAAAGTACTACTACTACTAAATAAGTGTAAAACAAAGCATAGGACTATAGATGGAGGGATGCTGAATGAAACGTGTTTGGTTGCCCAGAGAGCAATGTGTGAAGCTTTCAGTGACCTATGTAGCAGAATATTGCAAACTGATCTTTCACAAAACCCAAAGAAATTCTGGTTGTATGTGAAGGCTGTTAGTGGTGCCAAAGTTAGTGTCCAGTCCCTCATAATGACAGGAACTGAAATTGAGAATATTAGACCAAAAGATGAAATGCTTAACTCCATTTTTAAGTGTTCTCCTACAATAGAATTACCCCAATTTAATCTTCATACCAGTGAAAAGATAAGTGAAATCAGTATTAGTGTTAGTGGTGTTAAGAAACAGCCGAAATTGTCAAAACTGAACAAAGCTCCAGAGCCCAGTAGAATCTCTGATTCTATACTGAATTTGCAGCTGTGTTGGCCCCTCACCAAACTGTAATCTGTTGTTGTTACCTCAAAAAAACCAAAAAAGTGCAGTAGTTGGAAGAAAGCACAGGTCACATCAGTCTACAAGAAAAGTAGCTGATGTGATCAACAAAACTGCCACATATCCACGACACTGATGTGTTGTAGAATCTTAGAACGTACTCTGAGCCCAAAAGTAAAGAGGTATCTCGAGCAGAATGACGTACTCCATGCTAACCAGCATAGATTTCAAAAACATAGGTCATGGAAACCCAACTTGGGCTTTTTTCATGTGACATCCTGAAAGCCATGCATCAAGGCAGTTGGGTAGATGCAGTATTTCTTGATTTCCGAATAGCACTGACTCCGTACCACATGCATGCTTATTATCAAAAGTATGCTTTGTGGGGTATCAAGTGAAATTCGCAACTGGGTTGCGGACCTCTGGTAGGGAGATGCAGCATGTTATCTTGGATGGTGAGTCACCAACAGATGCAGAAGTGACTAGGTGTATCCCAGGGGAGTGGGTTGGTTCCCTTGCTGTTAATGTTGTATATTAATGATCTAGTGGACAATATTAATAGTAACCTCAGACTTTTTGTAGGTGATGCAGTTGTCTACAACAAAGTACAGTCTGAACAAAGCTGTACAGATAATCATTCACATCTTAAGATTTCAAGGTGGTGCAATGATTGGCAGCTTGCTTTACATGTTCAGAAATGTAAAATTATGCGCTACACAAAACAAAACAAAAAAAAATGTAGCCCAGTGCTAAATCTGAAGCAAATTCATCAGTACTGTGTATGTATCACAATCACAATGGATTTTCGCTAAAATATTTAAGAATAAAATGGAATATACAAAACAGCATATTCAAATGAAATATTATTCATAAGATTTTAGAAGGAATGTGTGGCAGCATCTTGTCATGACCACTTACTCAGCACGATGTGAAGATATAATCTGCTAGTGAAATATGAAGCATTAGCGTGTGGTCGGGCGTCTGTTCCTTGTTGTAATAATAGAATCACCAGGTAACAGATCCTCGACCGTGTGCTGATGCTCATTCTTCGGGACGACTTGGCAGTTGAGTTGTGTTTATATGTGCTAGTTGTTATAAGTTGTGTGTAGGGACAGAATGTATGCTTGAGCCATCTTTATAACTTAATGTGCAAAAATGTGAGTGAAGGAAGTGTAAACGTGCAGGTGGGTTGCAGCAGTCTTGTTTGTAGTTGAAAAATGCAGGAATGCAATATCTCATCTGCATCAGGCACACACAAAGTTGAATTTTTATGAAGACAGAAATGAGGAGAAGAGAAGAAAGGAGCTGCTGTAGTTACACAATTATCACACAAGCCAGTGCTGTGAAGTCTCCATTTCCAAGAAATGGAGAAGTCTATCTAAAGAGCATGTTTCATTCATCATCTTTGAGCCAAATTGTGCTAATAATTATGGGCATGTTTATTATGCCACCTTGCTGCTTGCTGATGTGGCCTGGTAATGATGAATGAAATGCATTTCATCTTACTGGTCGTTTCAACCTGCACTGCCACTGCTCATGCTGTGACTATTGTCATATGTCCTGAAACTTGAGTTGTGATTGGCTGTCTCAAGGTCACTGCTGTAGTGCTGTATTTGACTCTACTAGCATTCTGTTACATGAACAGTGGCACTGTAATTACTCTCAGCAAGCAGTGAGGCTGCATTGTAAATGCAACGACGCTATCAGCTAGCAATGAGTTGTGATGTGCCAGCAGTGAGACTGCAGCATAAAAATATTCTATAGATCTATAGTCAGTGCTGTACAGTAGTATGTAATATTGTATATGACTTTTGCTTTGATGAAAAGTAAAATAATAAAGCAGTTTCTCTGTTAGACTGGTCATTTACTTTTTATTTTTTAATTGTCTCATTCAAGGGAGAATGCCAAGAGAAGAGAAGAACATTTTTATCTTAAAAGATTCTGTGTAGAAAGTAGTTACGTGGGACCACATATTTTTGTAATTGAGTGTAGTTTCTCATCACAGCTCATTATTGTATAAATGTTAAATTTAAGAGCTTGTATAAACATTGTATAAAATTTTGTCACAAAAATTGTTAAAATTAAAACACATTGAATGTCCATTCTTCAAAATCTTCCATGCAAAGAAATACTTATGACTGGTGACAGTGGTGAACCCATAGCTATTCCATCAATCATTGCATAATTATTTCCAGTGTAAAAAAAAAAGTACTGATCAGTGTTGAAGTAATTTTAAGATTTCATAGGAGAAATGAGCAGCAAACAGTATCAATGTTTCTTCCACTGGTACTTTTGAAAATGAGCTGACTGTGATTTCTTGTGAGCCTGTCCTCATCTGCTTGATGACATCCATAAACCCCCTTGCAGGTATGGGGGTTAGAATAGGCCCGAGGTATTCCTGCCTGTCGTAAGAGGTGGTTAAGGAGTCTCACATCGGCCTTTGTCATGGTCCCCTGTAGGGTTTGACATCCATTTTTCAAAATTTTCCTGAAGAGCGAGCCAATTGGAGAAGGATGCCTTATGTGTTGCCTAGTGTCCATGTGCTGAGACCTCTTGCATCCTTCGTCGACATGGATCTGCACATCCACTAATTCTGCAGCTGTTGGGTGAGGTCACCCTCCTGGGTGCGTTTTTCTCAATCCTGTGCAGTTTCACTTTCTGCGCTGTAAACTATAATGGACTTCTTAGCTCATTTACATCTGAGATCCAGCACAGTAGCCAGGCTGTTCTGGTGGGGCTGCCATGTAGCCTGTTGGTTGTAGCCCCCTGACCACACAGGGATTGCTCTATTGATGCCTGCGCCATTAACTCCTCATGTATGCCGAGGAGTAGATGCTTGTCACCCTGAGGCATCGGGAGTCCCAGCAATGGCCATCCTTCCAGGTGTCCTTTGCTGTGGCTGGGTGGCACCTATGGGGTGGACTCCTGGTCAGAGTGGGTGGCATTAGTGCAGATAATATGCCAACATGCCATGAAGCATAGTACGTCATCTATTGCTGGTGGTGAAACACCAGCAGTCCCTAAGCGGTCAAGGTCTAACTTCAATGCTAAGAAATACCTCAAATCGTCCCCCCCCCCCCCCCCAAATGGCCACGCCATGGGAGGAACACCAGGCTAAAGATGGCAGCGATGCTTATCCACCCTGGTACCTTGTATGTATGAGAGTTGATTGGGAATCTTTCTTGTCAATGAAACAGTTTTTTTGTGGAGCATTTAGAGGACCAGTTTGGGGAGGTGGAGGGCTTATCCAAAATGCTGTCAGGGTCGGTCTTGATCAAAACAGCATCCTCTGCCGTCACAGGCACTACTCGCCCGTGACAAGCTGGGAATGTATCTGTTTCCATCATGCCCCATAGGAGCTTAAAAACAGTCCAGTTTATCATATTTTCCAGGGACCTTCTTTTACAGTCTGATGAGCTACACACCAATTTAGAACGGCGAGGTGTCAATTTTGTCCGGCGTAGCCACCGGTTTCCGGTGGCCTGAGTGGGCCAGGGATTTATAAGATTCCTTGCAACTGTGGCAGCAGTTAAATGCGTTGGTGTAGACTGTTGCTGGTCACTGTGTTGAACGTCAGTGATTCCTGTGGTTCAGGTATGTTGAAAAAGTGGTGGCTGAGCACAGCCTGTTAAACACAAGGTTATGTTTGAACATATAAGAATTCTGGCACACACTCCAAACTATTGGAACTCTGTGATAAGAGAAGCAGTGGAAATTAAACTCTGTGATAAAACTTCAATGGACACACCAGTTATACACACAATGCATGTAAGCATGTACTTGATAAAGAGAAAGCACAGAGGAAGACTTTAATAGCTAACAGCCCAATGCAAATGATATCACTGGAAGCTATGCTGGATAAAGTGCATAAACATAATGTATGGACATAGAGGGCTCCGCCCCTGTACATGCCATTTCCATGATGTCTCCATGACATAATCTAACCCCACAAATGCTGTCATTTCAGCATAAAAGTAGGAGCCGCGCCAGTTTCATGACAGCCTTAGCCCATGATGGTGATGGAAGTAGTCATTGAAAGCTTGGGATGGCCAAGTGGTTCTAGGCACTTCAGTATGGAAACATGCGACAGCTACGGTCGCAGGTTCAAATCCTGCCTCTGGCATGAATGTGTGTGATGCCCTTCAGTTAGTTAGGTTTAAGTAGTTCTAAGCTCTAAGGGACTGATGACCTCAGATGTTAAGTCCCATAGTGCTCAGAGCCATTTGAACCTTTTTTTTAGCTTGGGATTTTATCTGAATTTGATGTGGCAGGTTTACCAAGAACTTTCCAGACAAACAGTCAGGAAAGATTTAGTTGTCAAAATACAAGAATGATTCTGATTAATACAGCATTACACCACCTATTACCTACTATATAACTGTGATTAGTCAAAGAATGGATACATACACAATTCGTGAATTGTTTCCAGAGGACTTCTGTGCCATGTATCATGCAGTGCAGCTCCTGGTTTTGTCAGTATCAATGTAGAAGCAAATTTGAATACAGTTGTATTCTTTTAAACTGTTCATAAATAGTAATTTCTTCAAATATGTAGTTAACCAAACTGAAGGTGTGGAAGTTGACAAGCACTTAATTTTAAAACATATTGTAAAGGAATTGACATTTTGATAGATGATATGCTGGTTAGAAATGACATTCAGCTTCAGTAAAATGTTTCATTAAATGAGAACTGCTAATTGTTATAAAATATTCACATTGCTAGTTTTGGTATGTTATTGCTGTTGACAGGTGTGTGAATCTTCATACCAGATCTTTTGTTGGCAATAACATATTGAAATCAGCAATGAAAAAAAATAATTCTTAGTAATTGTTGCATAATAAAGTCTTTTATTAAAGATCAAAAGGTATTATGATTTGTAAGATCCAGTAAACATTACTGCAACCTTCGGAAACTGTTCAGAACATGTTAAGAGACACTTACAAAGAAGTATATATGTATTCATTCATTCGTCTGTCTATATATAATTTGATGCAGCCATTAAATGCTAAAGATTTTTTCTTTTGGTTGAATTCTGGTATAAAAGGATTGTTCATTTTTCTAATAAACTTGAGTTTTTTGAAGATTGTCTCAGCATTGATTTGTCCACCATTTATCAAAACTTTAATGTTTAACTATTTGCACCAATGCATGGATTCTTTGTTTGACATATGATTATATAGAACATAGTGCCACCATACAATGCTTGCATTCTTCTCGCATGTGGGTTGAGTTACTGTTGAAATATTTATACTCACTTTGGGGCTATTTTTACCTCACCTCATTATGAAAAACACACACTCAACTTTGTATGTTACTGATATGAACATCATTTGTGTTGCTGAGAAAAATCTTATAAAATCATAAGAAAGTACTCGGTTAAAATGCTGAGAGAATGAAAGGAAGAAAAGGGTGAAAGATACAAATTTTAATCAGTTCTTTAATATACACCCCAGAAATTTAAACTCATTTTATATGATGAGAATAAAAGTAAACAGAAGTGAAGAGTGAATGGTTATGCAACATCTGGGAGAAGTGTCAGCTTACAGGAAGAATGAGTTATATTTAACTAAGAGACCACTGTAATCTTGAACTGAAACTTGCAATCAGCTGTCATGTAAAACCATCTGCTGTTGACAGATAAGCTGGAAGTTTGCACTGTGTATGGAAATAACACGCGGAGTGTTAGGCAAATAGTCTGATGTATTATGAAACAGGAAACAAAAGCAGTGGTGCAAATGATCCAATTTCTGACAATACTTGTTTTGATAGTTTCAAATCATTGGCTGCCAAATTGTAAAAAACTCAGTAGCAAACATCAGTGATTAAAATAAACAGCAAATACTGGATACAACAACAAAGAGCAGCTTCAAACAGAGAACCATTAAAAGCACTGGAAAATTACTCACTCTGTTAAAAGTAGTAATTATAGCTAAGAGGGTGTTTTTAATAGAGTATTAAATGTTTAATGTGATAGGATATTTCTTGACCTGTCTATCATCACTCGGCAACTCCCCCAGGGGGGGGCTCACATCTCTTGTGAGTACATGCCTGACCACCATGGGACCCCAGCCCTTGCAGCACTACTTCCCTTTCCATACTGCAAGTCTATCTTCCTACAATTCTCTCTTCCTTTCTACCTTTTGATGGGGTGGTCTTCTTGGTGCCGATTGTGCTTGGAGCTGGTTTGTGTTTTGGACACTCACTTTCTTACCTTGTGGCTTTCAACACCTTTCCCACTGTAATTATATGGTCCCCTGGTTGGGTTTGACTTTATACTCTTTCTGAAATTTTACAGAAGTGCAGATGGTGCAGGGGAGGTCAACCAGTGCAGTGTATTTTCCACCTTCATGTCTTTCTCTCTTTGCACTGTTCTTTCGTGCAGTGGTACTATGGCTGGACCTGAGCATGGTAGCTATTCCATTGTGGAGAGGGCCAGTCAAGTACCTGCACAGTGGTAGCCCCCTGACCGCAAAGGGATAACATTGTTGGTGCCTGAACTGGATACTCCCCACCCATTGTGGAAGGTTCACACATGAAGCAAATTAAACTTTCTTCTGCCAGTGGCCACACAATTCCAGCAGTGTCTTCTGGAGCTAAGACATACTGCAATGCAGAGAAGTACCATACCAAAATGTTCCCTTCCCTGGCTACGCAATGGGAAGAACATACGACTTGGAGACATGGTGAGCAATACTCTCCCCTGTACTTAGTTTGTTCTAGGATGAACAGGGATTCCTTTGACTGCAAAGCCATTGTTCTTCATTGAACATCTCAAGAACAAGTTTGGGGAAGTGGCAGTAATTTCAAAAATGAAAAGTGGCTCTGTTTTGCTTAAAACAGCCTGCCTTTACAGTCACAGATGCTGCTCACCTATGACAAGCTGGCCGATACTGCTGTCACTATAAACACCCCTGCTCCCAGAAAATGCCTAACTGTGGTACAGGGTATCATTTTAGAGAAATCTCTTTTTACAGACAGGTGACAAGTTGTGTGCTAATTTGGAGCAATTAGGTGCACATTTTGTTCATATACAGTAGGGACCAAAAGACATCAGAGTGGATACTGGAGCCATCGTCTTGGCCTTTGCAGGTCCCTGAGATCAAGGTGATGGTATATTGCTGTACTGTCAAGCCGTATATTCCTCTTCCCACGTGATACTACAAATGCATGCAATTTGGACATGTCTTCCCATTTTAATGCCAGCTCAGTCTGTAGGAACTGTGGTAGTTAGTTGCACGCTCTCATTTTGCCCCTTCTCCCATCACCAGACTCCAGTTTTTAAGTGCTAAAAGAAGAACTGGGAATAAGAGACCCTTGACTGCCTTATATATCAAGAGGCCAGGAAGAAATCAGATTATCTATATCCTATGCATGTGACAATGAGGTACGCTACTGCTACAATGACGACCCTTACTCGAGTGACTGACATCACCCTCCATGTCATTAATGTCTAGCCTTTGTGGCTGCCTGACTACACCTACTCTCCTGGTGGTTGGCGGTCCTGCTTCTACTGCTTCCCCCGTACCCTCTGAGACTGCAGACTCCCTACCCTATCTGCTGGGGGCATAAGTCCCAAACACCCAGCCAGAGAAGCAATGTGCCCTTCTCCGGCACCCCTTGCCAGCAAGGGGTCCCTCAGGACACACCCTTCCCAGGCCACTGCTGACTTGCAACTGGGTTCCAGCCAGTGGCTGAAGGAGCCACAGGTTGCAGATTTTAAGACTTCTTTCCCAGAAAAGAAGTCTAAATCATCTAAGGACAGGGTGTAGTTCTCCAAAAAGGGGAGATTTTGATAGTCCCTGTGCTGCCAGACCCCACGTTCCACCCCTGTATCTGAGGTAATGTTCCTATTGACCCCTACGACCCCCCCCCCACACACACACGTTTTGGAACAAGTCTCTCTTGATGGTCTATCTTCACAAGTGGCAGCAGGCAGCACTGAGGCATCACCTGCCTCCTTTGTTCCTTTACACCCCCACAGGATACTGATACCATGATCTTTCAGTGAAGCTGTAGCATTTTTTTCTACCCCTTGGCTAAGCTGTAACGTGTCATATGCTTCACCTGTTTTATTTGCATCGAGCCCAAGGAAACTTGTTTCACAGCAGTGCGGACACCTACCATCTGCAGCTATTGGGGCAGTGGGCAATTTTAAGAACCACACTATGAAAGAGCACCTGGTGGTGTTTGCGTGTATGTTCTGGACTCTTATCTACAGCAAACATGTTCCACTCAACACTACTTCGGGGGCTGTGACTGTTCATGTGAAGAAATCTTTGGAATTTACCATCTATAGTATCTCTCCCTCTCAATGATGTTGTTGTCTGAACTGCCTTCTCAGCTCCGTGCATCATTCCTAATATTGCCCGCAACCCTTTGTGGTGTGCAATTGTCCACTACCCATGGCAAAGCTGTCGAAAACTCGCCCACAGAACTTAATCTTTGGCTCTGGAGCACTGGTGTTTCCCACACACTTCAGTGTGGCATATGGGTCTCTTGTCCATTAACCTTTCCATTTAAAGCGCAGGTCTTCTTCTGTCCACCCATGACAATTATCGATTCCGATCGTTTTAACTCTCCCTCGGTGTCACTCACCTGGATATCTGCCCAGATGGGCTCTCTCTAAAATTGACTGGGATGCTGTCATTGCCCTTCGCACCTTGTCACGTGGTGTTATCAATGCAGCTGTCATGTTGACACTCAGTGATCCCCTTTTCCTTTGGATCCCTCTGTCGGAAGACAGTACCTTGTGCACTCCAGAAATTGCCGTGGCCATTATAGATCACATGTGGACTCTCCAATGCCAGAAGTGACATTGGTCAATTGAGCACCTCATTGCCTTTAACTGGCTCTGTGACCAGGTCTGCCACCTCATAGAACAACATAATAAGAATGCTGGAAGCAGTAAATCACTACCATTGGACCTTGTATCCCTCCTTGCTGGTCTGGATGAAGATTTGACATCTCTATGCACACCAGTACCCTGCAGGTGTACCTGGTAGTTCTGTGAATGGTGATATCTACACTGATTCAGATGTTGTTATTGCACATTTTGCTTTTCATTGTATGAAAGCCTCTGCATCTGACTTTACCAGCCTCCTTTCATGTCCTCAAACAGTGGGCAGAGCAACTTCCTATATCATTTACTACACTTCACCTGGAACCCGATAATGTACTGTTCAGTGAGTAGGAATTCCTCAGTGCCCTAGCCCTTTTCCCTAACACAACTGCCAAATTCTGAAGCACTTAGCTGTGGATTTCCAGTATCACATCTTTGCCATTTTTGACCATATCGAGTGAGATAGAGTTCCTGTCCCAGTGTCAAGAAACCATGGTTGTCACAGTATTAAAACTGGGCGCACTCCTCCTTGAGATGGGCAGCTGTTGCCCAACTAGCCTCACTGTTCTTTGCAAATTGCTCCAATGTCTGGTGGGCCAATGGCTGTATTGGTACCTTGAGTTTCATGGTCTTTTGGCTCCATCTCAGGATGGTTTCAGCCAAGGCCATTCTACTGCTGACAATTTGATCTACCAGAAGACTGCAACTTGCTCAGTTTTTGCCTGTTCTCAGCATCTTATTGCTGTCTTCTTTGACTTGCATAGGGCAGTCAGGCAGCAGTAGCCAACCGAGACAGGTGCAGCAACAGGGAAGTAACTGTTTTTGTGTCATTTACAAGTTCCCAACCAGGAGCGAATTTTATTGTATCAGCTGTGTGCTTTAATAGTTCAGTTTCTTGAGTTTCTGCATGTAAATTTAATATCTAACAGCCACAGTTGTCGTGTTTTCATTTGTGTTGGAAAGTAAACAGATGTTATGACACATTTAAAGTTCCTAATCAGGGGCAAATTATTTAGTTTCACCTGAGTGCTTCAGTAGTTAGGTTTTCGAATATCTGCATATTACTAGACACACTTCGTGCGTCTGTCAGTCTACAGTAGAGTTGTGCAGCACGTGCCAATAGTCTATGTGCATAGTTTAGTTTTCCACGGACTGTAGTATGGACAGGGACTGCAATGCCGAGTTGGTGACACTTTGCTCTCAGCTTCAGGCTGTGATGGCTTCGGTTACACAGCTTAAGGCTGCAGTGCATGGGCACCACTTGTGGGCCGGCTGTGGGGATCCAATGGACACCCAGCACGTCAGTCCTCCAATCAGTCCTCACCGGTGACCAACTCCCCCTGCGGGTTCGGGGTAAGAATAGGCCCGAGGTATTCCTGCCTGTCGTAAGAGGCGACTAAAAGGAGTCCCTCCCCCTCAAGGGGGTAGTTTGCGCCTGCGTCCAGAGACGGATGGTTCAACGACTTACATTTGTGGTCATTTTGGTTCCTTCCTTCCTTCCTTCCTTCCTTCCTTCCTTCCTTCCTTCCTTTCTTTGTCCTTCTCCCTCTCTCTCTCTGTCTTCCTTACTTTTTACCTTGCCTTCTTCTCCTGGCCTCCTTCTCCTTGCCTTCTTGTCTCTCCTATTGTCTCTGCCTCAGCGTTTGAGACAGTCTGTCATTTCTCTCCCTTTTTTCCTATTCTTCTTTCCTCCTTGTGCATGCCTGAAGGCGGACCCATGCATTTGCATGCGTAGCTGGTGACGGGGTAAAGCGTAATTCCCCGCCCTGGGTGGACAAGTAAGGCCCATGCGTACCCCCTTCTAAAGGCCAGGCCCGGGGAGGGCTGATTGCCCAAGCTGACACTTTCCGACCATGCCGATTGGTCCCTCTATCCGTTTCTCGGGAGGTGTGACCTGAGGTGTAAACATTCACCTAAGGCCTCAGAGAGGGTCCCCACAAGGAAGGAGCGCGCCATTGGAAATCATGGGGGATTCATCCACAATGGATTTCCCTTCTCCTTCTCTCTCGACTTCTGCCCAAAAACGGAAACTTGACCAGCTACCAGTGACAAAAGTACTACCGCCTGCCCCAAAGTTCCTCGTAGTTTCTAGATCGGAGGACGGAAAGGATTTTTCATCTGTCGACCCTTTCGTTATTCAGAAGGGTGTAGATGCCATAGCCGGACCTGTCAAGTCTTGTAGCAGGATGCATAATTTTACCTTGTTGTTGGAAACTGAGAGCGCCTTTCAGGCACAAAAACTCCTTCGGGCCACACTCCTGCACGCGTTCCCTGTCCGGGTGGTATCTGCTAGATCACTCGACAGATTGACTTATGGAGAATGTCTTTCCTCGCTGAGCAGCGCTTGGCGGCTGTCCATAGGGTCATGGAAAAGGTCGACAATGACCTTGTACCGACCCAGACACTTTCCTTTACCTTTGATAGTGTTCAGCTGCTGTCGCACATCAAAGCGGGCTATGAGTTTATTTCTGTTCGCCCCTATGTCCCGACACCTACGTGCTGCTACCAGTTTCCGTGTTTTAACCACACCCGCCAGTCTTGTTCCAATGTGGCTAAATGCGTCACTTGTGGCAGGCACACCCATGAGGGTGACTGTCCACCTCCGTCTCCTCGTAGCATGAACTGTCAGGGTGGCCATGCAGTGTCCTCTCACGACTGTCCCATCACCAAGGATGAACGCTGTATACAGAAAATTCGGGTCAAAGAGAAAGTATCCACCTCAGCTGCTCGCAAGCTTTTTGCTAGTAGGAAGCCCATGCTGCTCCCAGCGGGGAAATACAGTACTGTCTTTGCCTCTCCTCAGCCTACCAGGGAGGTAATGACACAGACATGTGATCTGACCTATAGCACTACGGTCGTCCGTTCGGCCAGTGCTAAGATCTCCCGGTCAACAGCAGCTCTTCCTCCCGTCACCCCTACGACACAAGCACCTTCAGCTGTTTCTGCCAAGACTAAGACCCAGAAGTCAGATGCATGGGCCTTCAAGAAGGAACCGTCCCGTGAAGACTTCTTACGTATCCCGAACTCCCAGTCATCGACCAGTACTTCGACTAAACGACCTTCCAAGAAAATTCATAGGAAGAAAAGTTCTTCTCTGCCATGGCACGTTTCTTCTTCTGCACCGCCCGGCAGTTGCCGCCCCAGGCTGTCATCCATTTCGCCTGGTCGCACCGCTGGTAGCCGAACATCTGGCCGTTCACCAGTGGAGGAAGCTCCCCCTCCCGACCATCTTAACATGGTGGCTGACGAACTTATTGAAAAAATGGATGAAGACTCTCCGCCTATTGATAGCGGCAGCAGTGCTCAATCGAAGCCAGGCCCTCAGCGGCCTTCGAGGTGACTCCTTCTTGCTTCTCCTTTTTCTTTTTCTTCTCACAATGGCACTTCTTCATTGGAATATTCGCGGCATTCACTCGAACTGAGAGGACTTAAAGTTGCTGCTACGTTTGCACTGTCCACTCATCGTAGCTCTCCAGGAAACGAAGCTACGCCCATGTGATCGTATTGACTTGGCACACTATACCTCTGTGTGTTTTGACCTACCCCCTGTGGCAGGTATTGCGGCTCATGGAGGGGTTATGTTACTGGTCCGGAATGATATCTACTACGATCCCATCACATTGCACACTGATCTGCAGGCAGTTGCCGTCCGAATTAGTCTCCCCACTTTCATATTTTCCATTTCTACTGTTTACACTCCATCGTCTGCCATTACTAGGGCACACATGATGCAAATTATTGCTCAGCTACCTGCACCATTTTTGTTGACTGGAGACCTCAATGCCCACCATCCCCTTTGGGGATCTCCAGCATCCTGCCCTAGAGGCTCCCTGTTAGCAGACCTTTTCAACCACATCAATCTTGTCTGACTCAATACTGGCGCCCCCTACTTTTCTTTCGGACACAACTCACCTATTCTCATTTAGACCCCACTATATGTATTCCCCAACTTGCACGTCAGTTTGAGTGGTACGATGTTTCTGATATGTATTCGAGCGGCCACTTCTCTTGTATTATCCATCTCCTGCATCATACCCCATCTTCATGCTCCACTAGTTGGAACATCTCCAAAGCAGACTGGGGGCTCTTCTCTTCCAGGGTGACATTTCAGGATCAAAACTTCGCAAGCTGCGATAGTTGGGTCGCATACCTCACGGAAGTCATTCTCACTGCTGCTGAATATTCCATCCCTCATACTACTTCTCCACGTCGCATACTGGTCCCCTGGAGGACCGCAGCATGTAGAGAGGCTATACTTGCTTGTCGAAGTTCTTTACGCACCTTTAAACACCACACTATGATGGCGAATTCTATTAATTATAATCGATTACGTGCGCAGTGTCGTTGTGTTCTTAAAGAAAGCCAGCTGGGCTGCTTTCACAAGCTCCTTCAACAGTTTACACCTTGTGTTGTCTGGAGTAGCCTGCGCCGGCTATCTGGCACTAAGGTCTACTCACCAGTTTCCGGCTTGACGGTCGCGAATGACGTCCTTGTGGCCCCTGAGGACGTCTCCAACGCCTTAGGCCGATTTTTTGCAGAGGTTTCAAGCTCCACTGATTACCACCCTGCCTTCCTCCCCTGAAAACAGGCAGAGGAGGCAAGGCCACCTAACTTCCACTCCTCGAATCGTGAAAGCCTCATTCACCATGTGGGAACTCGAAAGTGCACTTGCCCGGTCATGGTCCTCTGCTCCGGGGCCTGATTCTATTCATATTCAGATGCTGAAGAACCTTTCCCCTGAAGTTAAAGGTTTTCTTCTTCATCGTACTTATAATCGCATCTGGATTGAGGGTCATGTTCCCACATGCTGGCGTGAATCTTTTGTTGTCCGGATTCCTAAGCTGGGAAGGACAGTCACTTGCCTTCCAGTTATCGACCCATTTCCCTTACCAGCTGTGTCTGTAAGGTAACTCTCGTTTGGTTTGGCTGCTCGAATCGTGACGCCTCCTTACCAATGTACAATGTGGATTTAGTAGGCGCCGCTCTGCTGTTGACCATCTGGTTACCGTGTCGACCTTCATTATGAATAACTTCTTGTGGAAGCGCCAGACAGTGGCTGTGTTATTTGATTTGTAGAAGGCTTACGACACCTATTGGAGGGCAGGCATTCTCCGCACCTTGCATACATGGGGTCTTTGCGGTCGCCTCCCTCTTTTTATTCGTGCATGTTTAATGGCTTGAAAGTTCAGGGTATGTGTGGGTTTTGTCCTGTCCGATTCTCTTCGGCATAGCAATCAATCCAATAATAGATTGCCTCCCAGCTGATGTATTAGGCTCCCTTTTTGTGGACGATTTTACCATCTACTGCAGCACGCAGCGTACATGTTTCCTGGAGTGCTGTCTTCAGTGTTGTCTTGACCGTCTTTACTCCTGGAGTGTCGCCAATGGCTTCTGGTTTTCTGCAGAGAAGACTGTCTGTACTAACTTCTGGTGCTACAAAGAGTTTCTCCCACCATCCTTACATCTTGGTCCCGTTGCTCTCCCATTCGTGGAGACAAAATTTTTAGGTCTTACATTTGACAGGAAACTTAGCTGGTCTCCACGTCATATTTGGCTGCCCGTTGTACCCGTTACCTAAATGTCCTCAGTGTTTCCAGCAGTACGTCGTGGGGAGCGGGTCGAACTGTCCTACTTCACCTATATCGGTCGATCGTCCACTCTAAGCTGTATTATGGGAGCTTTGTATACTCCTTTGCAGGTCTGTCCATCTTATGCCACCTCAACTGTATACAACATCGGGGGTTACGTCTTGCGATCGGAGCCTTGTATACTAGTCCTGTCGAGAGTCTTCATGCTGAAGCTGGTGACTTGCAACTAACATACTGGCGCGATATACTGCTTTGTTGGTAGGCCTGTCGGCTCTTATCAATGCCCAACCACCCGTCTTATTGTTCCTTTTTTGACGACTCTCGACCGTCAATACGGGTTGTATGTATCTGCCCTGCTACCCCCTGGAGTTCGCTTTTGTCACCTCCTTCAGCAACTTGATTTTCAACTCCCTGCAACCTTTAGAGTGGGCGAGAGCCAAACGCCACCTTGGCTCCAGGCTCAGGTTCCCGTTCACCTTGCCCTCAGCTTGCTCTGCTCTGATTCGCTGAGGGCCATCCAGAGCCTCAGTGATCCATATCCAGTTCACCCTTTCGTGCACCGGATCCAATGCTGTCTTCAGCAGCTGGTGGACGACAGTTCTCCGGTTACCTTTTTGTGGGTTCCTGGCCATGTCGGTATCCCTGGGAACGACATTGCAGATGCCGCGGCCAAGCCTGCAGTCCTCCAGCCTCGGACAGTTTCTTGTTGTGTGCCTTCATCTGATTTTAGAAGGGTCATTTGGCAGCGCATTTTATCACTGTGGCATGCCGATTGGTCTACACTTACCGAAAACAAGCTTTGGGCCTTGAAACCTCTCCCCACGGCTTGGATGACGTCTTCACGCCCTTCTCGGCAGGAGGAGGTCATTTTGGCCCGGTTACGGATTGGATACTGCCAGTTCAGCCACCGCCATCTGCTGACGGCTGCACTGATGCCATTCTGCCCATGTGGGCACTTGCTGACGGCACGCCACATTTTAACGTCCTGTCCGAATTTTAATACACTGTGCATTGATCTTGGCCTCCCATGTACTCTGGATGAAATTTTAGCAGATGACCCAGGAGCAGCTGCTCGTGTTCGTTTTATCCACTTGACAAACCTGTCTAAGGACATTTGATTATGCTGTTTTCTTTTCATCTCTTGCCTGTTAATGTGCCTTTTAAAGTGTTGTTCTTTTTAGTTGCCTTTTTTAACATTGTGCCTTGCAGTGCATTCATAATTTAGTCTGGGCACAATGACCACTGTAGTTGTGCGCCCTAAAACGACAAAAAAAACCTGCTCTGACCCTAGGGTCCTATGGCTTGGTGGCCCAGCATGGCTCCTGCTCTTTCCACCTTTTTAATTCTTATTATTCATTTACATCTGTCGTTGGTTGACAGACAGTCGTCATTGTTCTATTTCCTGAGATTTTATCCTGTCTATGTAGCTAGTTTTCTTGTAGTAATGAAGGGGGTGGAAGCACTGGTAGGATGCAGAGGGTTTCTCTCTGGCCGCATAACCTGGCCCGGGCCCCTCTAGCTTATTTCTAGGTGGGGCAGCTTTTCAGCTTCACCCTTTTACCCTTCTCTCACTTCGTGTTACTATCTATTGGCTTTGTTGATTCTGGAATACAATGGAGTCGATTGGGATTTGTCTTCTGTGTACTTCCTCCCTGGTTACTATTCTTGGCTTGGCACCCAAAGGATTAGGGGACTGATGACCTTGTAGTTTGGTCACTTTACCCCATCAATCCTTCCGTCACATGGTGACTAAATGTTTATACTAAATACTTGAAATGTGCCGCAGTAAGTTTTTCTTAAAACTTCCTAACTCGTCCTATTTTATTTCTATGAAACATATTGTGCAGATATCCGTGACTCCGTCTTGTATGAATCAGCTTCGCACGCCACAATGGGTGGGTCACTTAAACAGGTTGCACCACTGGGATATAACTAAAGCCAAACTGAGAGAAAGTCTCGTATTGTGTCCCATAGTGCTTTCGACCTAATTCGGGTCTTGACATCCAAAGATGCTACAGGGGTAGTGCAAGAACAATAGTATTTGTTGCTGACACGTATATAAATAAAATGCTCAAATTTGACCAAGCCATCAATACAATAGAACTGATTCATTCATATATTCCCCATTTTTTTTCATAGGTCCTGTCAGATAGGAGAAATTGCAAGAAAGTTACGCATTAACAGCTGTAGGCTACTTCTGCAACTTATGCTAGCAACAAATTGACTAAGGTGAATATACTAGTCGTAATATACATTTGTTAGGAGAAAAACAGTTAATTTGAAACACACCTCAGTACCACGTCTTACACTACTTGGCTGCTATTTTTAGCTAATACTTCAAACAAAGTATTCTGGTCACTTTAACAGAATGCAGTCTCTATACTGGCAAAGTCAAGATATGTTTAATATAAACATTAGATTTATGCTGAATTCACATCCCTGAGTCGAGGTGTTATAAAATGGAGAAGTGGCTAATGAAGTACTCCTTTACATTGTGTTTGAATTTGAGATTTTCACTTTCATGCCAGAATATAAATATCCATTCTAAACCCTGGGTTCCTTTTGTCCTTTTTACCAGCACCTGCCTGTATACTCATTGCAGCAGATCGCCAGTAGGAAAGCCAAGCAGAAACCAACCGTACTGCAACTCGCACCAGGCTGCATACAGCATAACTATTCTAAGAATCGGGGAAAAGGTCTTAATTTTGAATGAAAGGTGAAAATACTGGTAAAACTTTGGTATGTTCTGAAGTTCAGAATTAAAAGTTCACTGCCAAGCCTGTGCTAATGCTAACACAGTCATGCACAAACCCTTTCGTTCACGTTAGCAAGTTTATGTGAACGTATTTCCCGAAATCTGAACAGCTACTAGGCATGGATTGTTCTTAAATGAAAATGCTTGACACACTATTAAGCTTATCGGTGTCTAATGCACTCAAGTTTTTGGTCACCCATCCGCTCAGTATGCCACACAGAATTACTGTCTTTTCTCACACACAAAATTATTAAAAAATCTGTACTTTCTAAAAACACACGAATTAATATGCCTTCACTTTAGAGAACTTTTGAGGCATGTAGCAAAACTTAAACTGGCCAGCTACAACTTGCCTCGGAGCTCATACTACACATGTGCGAAGAATACTCAGTTCTGATTGGTCAGTTTTCTTTAAGGTCAATAGAAAAACATTATTCTCCCGCTGTACTCCGCACGTTTCATGACTAACCAATCAACAAATAACACACTTTCCAACTGTATTTCTTCCTGAAATAAATATTTAACATTCTGATATTTTATGTTATTAACTATTTTCATTTGCCCTCTAATTCGCTCTCCTTTTATCATAAACTTGCTTAACATACTATGATACAAAATTCCCCATCGTCTGAAGTCATACTGTCTTACAACTTTTTCACACTACAGCATTCATCAGTAGAACAATGATCTACATATTTACTTTAGACCACATTCATGAATCATTCACACTACTAAAAGCATATACAAAACTGTACAAACATAAACAGAGCCTTCAAGAAATAAACAGAACTATTCACGAAAACATTCTCTTGACCTCTTTCTTGAATGTCCGTCCACTACTGTACTCTTGTAGATGAAAATTAGAACTACGTACTCGACTGGACCTGCTTCAGACCATCTGTCACTGTGCATGCATGAGTCATTCTCCCAATACATGGGCTCTAGACAGGAGCAATGGGAGATGCCACACCTCAGTAGGGATGTGTAGTCTACACAAAAAAAATTTCTGCAGGTTGGGCAGGATATAACTAGGGATCATTAAATGGATGTAAAGTTTTTAATATTGGTGGAATAACATTGGAAATCGTGCAGACATACAGAACATTAAATAGGACAGTGGTCTTATGTGCTGCATAGTATTGACAGTGGCTGTGAGAGGCAGTACACTCAACAACAAAAATTATGACCTACCATCTTCCAGTTAGAAAACGAGCACAATTGCTTCACACTATAAAGTGTGGAATTTGATCATTCTTGTTGAGAGATGGAGGCATACAGTGAAGAGAGGGAATGCTACAATTTGTCTGTAGAAAATAAAGAATTGTCATGCTAAGCTAATGACCACAGGTTTGGTAAAGGCTGGAGCAAAAACAGGTTATCCATCCAAGTCTGCCCTGAGAATGTGATGATTGTGAAGAACATGTTCAATCGTAGCCCAGGGAAATAAACATGTCGGGCAGTTCATGAGAGCAGACTCACAGGGCATGCTGTGCATCAGGTGTTGCATAAAGAACTATACTTTTGTGAATGGAAACTCCATTACCTGCAGCAGCTGACACCAGAAGACTGTGGTTGCAGAATGGAGTATGGGGTGGTGATATTGGGTTGGCAAGAAGATGGGCTCAAATTTTCACAAAATTTGGAGTGACAAGGCTGTATTACATGACGGAAGTTTCATCAAGTGGCACTATTGACAGTACTGGGTGGCACGGGATCCTGGAGTTACAGTGGAAAACATATATACTTGTCCAAAAGTTACTGTGTGGTGTGGAATGACGGCTACAAATGACGTCGGCCCGTATGTCCTGTGTGATGCAATGAACAGGGAATGCTACCTTCAAATGCTTCAGGATTATGTTTGGGCCACGGTATCTGAATGGGAAAATACTGATGACATTATCTTCATGGAAGAAAGCACACTGCCTCACTTTGAAAATGTCATGCAGAACTGGTTAGATAGGAAGTTTCCAGGACACTGGATGGGGAGATGTGGACCTCATGACTGGCCTGCAAGGAAGCCAGATTTGACAACGTGACCTTTTTCTATGGGGCTGTGCAAAAGAGATGGTGTACTGGACGAAACTTCACACATTGGAAGCACGGATTTGGGAAGCTGTTACCAACATCCCACACAACTTCCTCCAGAAAACTGTGGATTCCATTTCAGGACATTTGAGGTGATTGGTTGACACCACATATGCCTACATGGAAGTTTAATGAACTTCTGATGCATGCAATCATATTTCCATAGACAGTGTACATACTGTATTAATTTCAAATAAATAACTTTGCAAAGATAAGTTATGTCAATTTTAATACCTAGTTACTTCTTGCTCACCCTGTTTTATGTTGATTGTGAATTGCAAAATTCATACCAAATCACTCTTGTTGTTAATGACAAATACCTTCAGGGAGGATGTACATTAGCATGTCGGTGTAAGAATCCCACAGTTCCTTTCAGAGGCTTCTGCAGTATGTTCATTTATCAATGTCACACAATATTGTTACTGCACACTGCTAGAGAATACATTCTTCACTTCAGCTGTATTGACCCAGCAGATTATACCATTGGTTGAAAATATGCATGAAATCCTATCTGCAAGCCAACGCTGAGTGAGATTTGTAAGCAGAACTCGGCTGTTGAGTTAACTTATTCATATACTGATGCCACCTCAGTTTATAATGTGAATGTTGAAGGGTTCAGCTGTTTGCTGTAACCCAGTTACAAGCTAATTTCATTACTCATGTGGCTGTGTCTGGTACAGAGATTTTGGTAACCTTAATCAGCACACTTGCCATCAGCTAACATTAGTCCTCCTGTGTGCCAGGTAAATTATTTACATAAATTAGATCTAGTGTATTCTAAATTACTTCTACTCTGTGTTTTTGTAATGGTGGACAATGTGTCTGCAAGCTAAATATTGCAGTAAACAGATACAGCCTTCAATATAGAGGAAGGAACAAACAGTATCTTTAGTTATCTGAACTGTGTCCAACTCTATAATCTGCCTGCAGTTGTCCCACTGCTTTATATTTGTCAGGAGGATTGCTAAATTGGTCATATATACTACTTTCAATTGGCATTGCATACCACAAAAGATGGAAAACACTGCAATCTTCCTTATTGTCTGTCAGGCAATTAGCAGCAGCTGCCTGAGACAGAAGCAGCCACAGGGAAGTAACTGGTTTTGTGACTTTTACGAGTTCCTAACCAGGAGTGAATTGTATAATTTCATATGTGTGTTTTGAGTTTCTGCGTGTTAACGTAATATCTAATTGACACAGTTGTTGTGTTTTCATTTGCATCAGATAGTAAACTGATCATGTCACATTACAAATTTCAAATCAGGAGCGAATTATGTAGTCTCACTTGAGTGCTTCAGTAGTTTGGTTTTTGAATCAATCTCATTTATTAGACAAAGTTCTTGCGTTTTTGTCAGGGTCTACAGTAGAGTTCCACCGTATTTAGTATGGATCAGGACTGTGATTGTTGTGTGGTGATGTGAGCCAAGCTGGTGACACTTCACTCTCGGCTCCAGGCTGTGATGGCTTTAGTTAGCTTGAAGCTGCAATTGATGGGTATCACTGTTATGGGCCAGTTGTGGGGATCCAACAGACATCCAGCACATCTGAGTCCTCTGATTGGCCCTCACTGGTGGCCAGCCCAGTTACTGCTCAAACAGGTTGACCCCACCCCCACCTGTGGTCGAGTGGGAGATCGCTTTTGGGCATGACAGGCAGTGAAAGGAAAGGGGCTGCACGTAAGGCCTCTCTAGTTAGTCTGACAAACAGGTTCCAGGTACTGTATGTGGCTGACACTGTGGCTCAGCCAGATGCAGTTGCCTGCCCTGTTTCCAAGAAAATCTCTCAGCCTGCAAGATCTGGACAACCACAGAGGGTGGAATTATTGATAGTTGTGAGCTCCAATGTTTGGCACGTTATTAGCCCCCTTAGGGACATGGTTGCCAAGAAGAAAACCAATGTGCATACCGAGTGGAGTCATTCCATATGTGGAACAGGTCCTTCCAGATGCTATGGAGAGCGCAGGGTGCAGCAAACTGCAGGTGGTGGCTCACGTTGGTACCAATGATGTGTGTTGCTTCGGATCAGAAGAGATTCTCTGTGGTTTCCAGCTGCTAACAGAAGTGGTAAAGGCTGCCAGTCTTGCTTGCAAGATGAAAGCAGAGCTTACCATTTGCAGCATAGTCAATAGGACTGATTGCAGACCTTTGGTACAGCGCCGAGTGGAGGGTCTGAATAATAGGCCCAGACGGTTCTGCGACCATGTAGGCTGCAGATTCCTCGATTTGCGCCTTAGGTTGGTTGGGTTCGGGTTCTGTTGAATATGTAAGGAGTCTACTATACACAGGAGGCGGCTACATGGGTAGCAGGGGCTGTGTGGCATGGACTTTTTAGGTTAGATCGTCTCGAGGAAACACAGAAAGGGATTCAGTCACAGAGGGTGCAGGCTGAACACAGAAAGATCGTAGATATAGGAACCATCAGTATAACAATTGTAAATTGTCATAGCTGTGTTGGGAAAGTACCAGAGCTTCAAGCGCAAAATAGGAAGCGCTGCTGCTCAAATCGTTATAGGCACTGAAATCTGGCTAAAACCGATCATTTCAGCCGAAGTTTTTGTGAAGAACGTAAGTGTTCTGAAAGGATAGGCTAAAAACAGTTGACAGTGGCATGTTTGTTGCTGTTAGTAGTAGTTTTATCTTGTCATGAAATTGATGTAGACAGTTCCTTTGAGTTAATATGGGCAGAGGGCATTCTTGGCAACCAGAATAAAATAGTAATTGGATTCTTTTACCAACCTTCCAATTCAGAAGATACAATTGCTGAAAGGTTCAAAGAAAACTTGAGTTTGATTTGAAAATCGTACCTGACTCATTCAATTACAGTTAGTGGTGACTTTAATTTAACCTCGATATGTTGTCGAAAATGCATGTTTAATTCAGGAAGTACGCATAAAATATCATCCGAAATTGTGCTAAACGCGTTCTCTGAAAATTATTTTGAGCAGTTAGTTTCACGAGCCCACGCAAATAGCAAACGGTTGTGAAAACACACTTCTTAGCAACAAATAATCCTGAGCTACTAAACATCAAAACGGGTACTACAATTCGTGAACACAGGTTTCTCGTAGCGAGATTGAATATTGTAACGCCCAAATCCTAAAATAATCGAAAAATATACCTGTTCAAAAAAAGCAGATACAAAAATTCGCTCGACGCATTCCTGAGACACAACTTCCATTCCTTCCAAATTAGAAATATAAGTTTATACCAGATGTGGCTTGAATTCAAAGAAATAGTATCAGTAGCAATTGAGAGATTTGTACCAAATACACTAACAGATGAGCTCATCGTCCTTGGTACACTAAACGGGTCAGAACGCTGTTGCAGAAACAACGAAAAGCCGGCTGGAGTGGCTGAGCGGTTCTAGGTGCTTCAGTCTGGAACAGTGCGACCGCTATGATCACAGGTTCGAATCCTGCTGCCTTGGGCATGGATGTGTGTGATGTCCTTAGATTAGTTAGGTTTAAGTAGTTCTAAGTTCTAGGGGATTGATGGCCTCAGCTGTTAAGTCCCATAGTGCTCAGAGCCATTTGAACCATTTTTTGAAGCAACAAAAAAAAACATGCCAAATTTAAACGGATGCAAAATCTCAAAGATTGGCGATCTTTTACAGAAGCTCGTAATTTCAATGCGAGATAGTTTCCACAACGAAACCTGGCAGAAAATCCAAGAGATTCTGGTCATATGTGAAGAATGCTAGTGATAAGACACAATCAATGCCTTCTCTGCACAGTAGCGATGGAAATGCTATTGACGACATTGCTGCCAAAGCAGAGTTACTAAACACAGCCTTCCGAAATTTGTTCACCAAAGGAGGAGGAGGAGGAGAAGAAGAAGAAGAAGAAGAAGAAGAAGTAGTAGTAGTAGTAGTAGTAGTAGTAGTAGTAGTAGTAGTAGTAAATATTCCAGAATTCGAATCAAGAACAGCTGCCAACATTAGTAATGTAGAAGTAGATACCCTTGGAGTAGTAAAACAACTAAATAAAATGTCGTGTGACTAGGGCCTCCCGTTGGGTAGACCGTTCGTCAGGTGCAAGTCTTTCGACTTGATGCTATTTCGGCGACTTGCGCGTCGATGGGGATGAAATGATGATGATGATGATGATGATGATGATGATGATGATGATGATGATGATGATGATTAGGACAACACAACACCCAGTCCGTGAGCGGAGAAAATCTCCGATCCAGCCGGGAATCGAACCGTCGCACTAACCACTCAGCTACCGGGAGCGGACAGTAAAACAACTTAAATGACTTAACAAAACCAACTATTCCAGTCCAGACCTTTGCCAGTTAGATTCCTTTCAGAGTATGCAGGTACAGTAGCTTCATACTTAATCATGCTCGACGAAAGATCGGTACCCAAAAACTGGAAAGTTTAACAAGCCGCTAAATTACAGGCGAATATCATTAACGTCAATATGCAGCAGGATTTTGGAACTACATCGTATTCTAACGTTATGAATTACCTCGAAGAGAACGGTCTATTGACACACAGTCAACATGGATTTAGAAAAAATCGTTCTTGTGAAACATAACTAGCTCTTTATTCACACGAAGTGTTGAGTGCTATTGACAAGGAATTTCAAATTGATTCTGTATTTCTAAATTTCCAGAAGGCTTTTGACAATGTATCAAAAAGTGGCTTGTAGTGAAATTGCGTGCTAATGGAATGTCGTCTCATTTATGTGACTGGATGGCGGAAAGTGTAGATGTAGTGTGTGTTAGCTCCGCAAATGTGAACAAAAACAGTGGTAAAAAGTGTGCAAAATGTGAAAAACAAAATATTTATAGTGAAGAGAAATGTTACATGCCATATGATTGTAAAAATATCAGACGAAAGGATGGGAAAATCGACAAATTTCGTTAACGCAATCGCGAGTATAGCTTCCACTTCGTCTTCCGATCAACCTCGTGGTGAACATTATCGTGTATACTCAGACAAGTGTTACTGCAACAAGTGAACGGCGAACGGTATTATGTGTGTTAAATGCAAAACTTTACGCCATTACAGCTGTGCAAGTGCTAATCCGAAGCAATAATTCTGGACTTGTCGGGAATGTTATGTAGACGACATTGAAGAAGAAGAAGAAGAAGAAAACTGATCAGTGCAGAATGTGAAAGTGAAGTGATTGCAACGTTGCTAACCGAGATCGGCGTTTTAAAACGTAAATATGACGCCTTAACACAAGAAGACCTACAGCTTGATAAAAGCGAACTGGAAGAAGCAAAAAGAATTTCATTTACTAATGAACTACAAAGAGAGGCCTCACATAGAAAACACGCTGAGATCGATGAATTTCAACAGAAGATGCATACCCGCGAAGCAAAAATCTGTGCCCAAGTGAAATATTTGTCTCCAAGAAAATAAATAAGAAATCTTCAGGAAATCACACTGAGATAAATATCTACTCGGATAGCCACGGACGCGGACTGGCGGGAGTACTACGAAACCATTACGATCTGGAAGTATGCAGTCATGTGAAACCAGGAGCACCAATGCAGGAAATTATTAGGGACGTTTTACTGAACAAACAAGACAGCAAAAATCGTCATGTTGTATTAATTGGACGAGCAAATGACGTGTATTGTAATGAGTTAGCTAACGCTATTATCAAACTCTAAAGTGCCCTCAGTTCGATAGAGAACCAAAAAGTAACTGCTATTGGTATACCACATAGGCATGACCTCATATCTGCTTCATGTGTGAACGCCGAAATTAAAGAAGCAAATAAACAGATACAAACTGTGTAAAGTGTACTCAAACATAAGATTTCTATCAGTTGATTTCTTGGATGGATGCAGCCTTACAAAACATGGCATGTACCTGAATAGAAGAGGCAAGTCATCTCTGTGCAAAGCAATTTACGAAACGTTAGAAATATATGAAAAACAGAGTATCTATGAGTCAGTACCAGCCATTGTAATGAACTACCAATACATTACTGAAAGTAACCATGCAGGAAGTGAATCTGTCTTGGAGACAATTACTAAAGCAGCTGCAGAAGCATAAATTGCTACAGCACCAGCAAAACCAGCAACATTTGAACCAGCTCAAGCAACAAGACCAATAACAGCAGCAGCAACAGAAGCAGAAATGGTGTCAACAACTACTGTAGCAGTTCCACTGCAGTCACTGGTAGAAAAGAGGAAGGAAACCACAGTGAGTATTGCATCACCACCTCCATCCTATGCCAAAGTGTTATCAAGTGCCTCCACTCAGCCTGCCCACATAAACTATGTAACATGTGAAACAAACAAGAACCTTGAGAAACAGACAACAAAAATGTCCCCTCCATTAGCAGATAAGAAGACAGAAACCTCTATAAATTATGCAGGAAGTGAAATAAAAAAGTCTGCCACCTGAGCCTCAAACAGAACCAAAAATACCACAGAAGTAATGATTACACCACACATCTTCCCTCTTGCTGTGAAAAATCAATATTATTCATGCACATAAATATTAGATCTCTGAAATATAAAGCTGATGAACTTGGTGTTGTATTGAATGGAAACAATAGAATAGTATTATGTATTAATGAACACTGGTTAAGAGAAGAAGAGAGAAAACTGTATTACCTCCATGTTTTAATTTAATTAAAAGTTACTGCAGACCCAATGAAGGTTATGGGGGTTCCTCAATATATATGTGACAACCTGGGGTTAAGATATACTGTGCTTGATGTTAGGGACATAAAAGGCATTCTTGAAGCGGCTCTCATGCCAATACCAACATTAAAACTCAGTTATTTCAATATACCATTCTCCTGATAGTGATGCCAATCAATTTGTAGAGTGTTTAGATAAACTTATCCACTGTACAGAAAATATATCAAACACAAGACAATAATTGATGTAAGGAAAAACACACAAAAATACTAATTTGCTTAACATGCTAAGATCCTGTACTCTCTTCTGTGCAAATTATAGTCCCACAAGACAACTTTCTTGCCTCGACAATTTTATCACGAATGTATATAAAGATGATTTTGAATTGGGACTCCATAATGTCGACCATCAGACAGATCACAAAGGTATATAGGTAAAACTAACAATGAAACAATGGGGGATTGTGAACCAACCCGGTATGTCAGGTTATTAAATGACAAAAGCATAAATAGCTTCAGGGATAAGCTGAAGGTACTAAACTGGAATAATATATGCTTTCAACAATGTTGAGGACGATTGTAGCAGGATTGTTAGTACTCTATCTGAAATTTTCAGTACCTCCTGTCCAATGGTTACCAAACGAAACAAAACTATGGCAAGAAAGCATGGTCGAACTACTCCACGTAGGTGGTTCACACCATATTTACAGAAGCTAAGATTAATGGTTTTGATATGCTATGATAAGGAAAAAATGGTAGTGTTGACAATGCAACGTATGTTAGCCTCAAGAGACACTATAGATCATAAATTAGATTAGCAAAATGTAAAGCAAATTATAACTTCATCAAAATGTCCAATAAGTGGAAGGCTGTGTGGAGGGTCATTAAAGCAGAATTAGGTACAGGTAGTCATACTGTAAAAGTTCAAACTGATGTTAATGTCACACCAGATGAATTTAACCTCTTTTTTTATCAATGCAGCAAACCCTAATCCCTCATCTCCTCACAAGAGTTCAAAATCAAATTCACAATCTACTTATATAAACCAGTTTTTACAAAACTTTGCTGATACCGTGCCAACCTGTAATTGGGGACATGTGGAAATAAGTGATGTAATTAAATCAGTGGCAAAGTTAAGTGACTTCAGATCAGAAGATATTTATGGCCTCTCAAATTATGTGATTAATGATATCATTCCCTCTCTGCACACTCATAAACTGGATATTTGACAGTGGTATTTTTCCAGAATTTCTAAAGAAGGCAGTAGTAATTCCGTTACACAAAAAGGGTGATAAATCCCGCATTAATAATTATCATCCAATTTCTGTGATACTATTTTTTTCAAAAATAATCGAATATTGTATACAAAAGCAAATTAACATGCATTTGTCAAAAAAACAATATAAGTCTCAATATGGTTTTAGGGTCCAGTTATCAACAATTAATGCTGTTGAAAAAGCTGTTTCTATTGTGCAATCTTCTTTTGAATCCAAATTATCTGCTGAAGCCACACTAGTGGACTTAAGCAAAGCATTTGATTCTGTAAACCACACAATACTGCTGGAAAAACTATGGTGTTATGGCATTAGGGATCTGGAACTATCCCTCATTAAATCATATCTCAGTAACAGAAAGCAAACTGTAAGCTACAACGGTCAAGTCACAGTTACTGAATGTCACTAGAGGTGTTCCCCAAGGATCAGTGCTTGGGCCATTACTTTTTATAATATTTATAAATGACCTGCCCAGCAATATGCCATGCAAATCTGTGCTTTACACAGATGATACAACTTTCATCAGTTCAGGGAAGGACATAAATAAACTGTAGGAGCAAAGTAAAGATTTTCTCAGATTATCCAATATGTGGTTTGAAGCCAATGAGTTAGCTATTAAGTATGTAAAGACTGTAAATGTATCTTTCCTTGGCATATACTTAGATACGAAATTAACCTGGCAGTCACAGACAACATATCTCGAAAGCTTTCACGCGGTATCTATCTGCTGAAAAAATTATACACCTGTGTTTCTGAAAGCCTGCTGATTAATTCCTTTATGCATTCTTTCATTGCCATATTAGCTATGGTATTCTTCTATGGGGTAATTCTGCATGGTCCAGGAAAATCTTTTATTTCGCAGAAGAAAGCCATCAGGAGCATCTCTGGGAGTACCAAAAATAACATATCATGTAGGTCACACTTCAAAGAATTACAGATAATGACAGTCCCTTCTCTTTTTATATACAGCTGCCTTTTGTACATGAAAGAAAACTTTAACAGTTACAACCTTAGGTAGTCCGTTCATAATCATAACACTTGTCAAACATTTAAGATAGACATATCAACAACTCGACTCAAGAAAACACAAGACAGTTATGAATACATGGGAATAAGGCTTTTCAACACATTACCTGTGCAGGCACATTGTGTCTCTCTTAATATTGAAAAGTAAGACTAAAAAATGGCCGAAAGACAAAGCTTTTTACAGTGTTAAAGAATTTGAAAACTCTTCAAGAATAGACATGACTTACGAAACAACTTGCAACTCTGTTTGTACCTCTTCCTAAGCTTTTTTTTGTCTCTGTAGTTCCCCATTTAACTGTTGAACATGTCGCTACGGTCGCAGGTTCGAATCCTGCCTCGGGCATGGATGTGTGTGATGTCCTTAGGTTAGTTAGGTTTAAGTAGTTCTAAGTTCTAGGGGACTGATGACCTCAGCTGTTAAGTCTCATAGTGCTCAGAGCCATTTGAACAATTTATTAAACATGTGGAGAAATCCTTAATATGAAATGTATCTTTTTATCATGCACATACTTTAAAATTCATACTTTACTTATGTGGGATATCTTTATGTGTCAAATGTATTGCTTTATTATGTATGTTCTTTTAAAATGTATACTGTAGCTTTGTGTGATACCTCACAATAGTTGTATTTCTTAATATGTAAATTGTACATTACTCATGACAACATCGATTGCATGTAAATGCTTAAAGATGGATAAATAAATAAATATAATAAATCTCTTTTCAGAGAGGTCACAGTTCATAGTAACTGACAGAAAGTCATCGAATAACACAGAAGTGATTTCTGGCGTTCCCAAAAGTAGTGTTATAGGCCCTTTGCTGTTCCTCATCTATATAAACGATTTAGGAGCCGTTTAGGTTTTTTGCAATTGACGCTGTTGTTTGATTAGCAAACCCATCAAATCAAATTGCAAAACTATGTAGATAGATCTCTGTATGGTGCGAAAATTGGCAGTTGACCGTGAACAACGAAAAGCATGAGGGCAGCCACATGAGTGCAAAAAGAAATCCGTTAAACTTCGGTTACACGATTAATCAAGGCCATAAATTCAACTGAATACCTAGGAATTACAATTATGAACAACTTAAATTGGAAGGAACACATAGCAAATGTTGTGGGGAAGGATAGCCAAAGACTGTGTTTTATTGGCGAGACAGAAAATGTAACAGATCTACAAAGGAGACTGCCTACACTACACTTTTCTGCTCTCTTTTAGAATACTGCTGCGCGGTGTGAGATCCTTACCAGATAGGACTGACGGAGTACACCAAGAAAGTTCAAAGAAGGCAGCACACTTTGTATTATCACGAAATAGGAAAGTGTGTGTCCCTGAAGTTATACAGGATTTGGGATGGACGTAATTAAAACAAAGGCGTTTTGCATTGTGGCGGAATTTTTCACGAAATTTCAAACATAAACTTTCTCCTCCAAACGCGAAAATATTTTGTTGACGCCAACCTATGTAGGGAGAAACGATTATCATAATAAAATAATGGAAATCAGAGCTGACACCGAAAGATATAGGTGTTGTTTTCTGTGCACTTTGAGAGATTGGAACAATCAAGAATTATTGTGAAAGTGGTTCGATGAACCCTCTGCTAGGCACTTAAATGTGATTTAGAGTATTGATGTAGATGTGTATATAATAGTAACAATACATGATTAAATTTGTATGGGATTTGGGGTTAGACATGGTGTGAAATTTAATACACAGCAACAGTGGCTGTAATCATTGAGTCATACAAGTTGTGTATGACACAGGTATGTCATTCCATGCTGCTTCAGCACTCCGGTAGCATTCATGAGTCACAGTGGTAGTGTGCCAGTCCTTGGCAACCCGTGTGGGTGAGGTCTGGAGAACATGCTAGCGACGGCTACCCTCAACAGTGAGGTAGATTGGGGCGCGCGCCCGCCCGCGCGAAGGAAGGCAGGTGTGTGCGTGTGCGGGCGCGCGCGTGTGCGGGCGCACGAGCGCGCCCGCACACGCGGGCGCCCGAGCGCGCCCGCACACGCGGGCGCCCGAGCGCGCCCGCACACGCGGGCGCCCGAGCGCGCCCGCACACGCACACACCTTCCTTCCTTCCTTCCTTCCTTCCTTCCTTCCTTCCTTCTTCCCCACCCTCCTTCCTTCCTCCCTTCCTTCCCCCTTCCTTCCTGTCTGCCTTTTCCTCCTCCCTCCCTTCCTTCCTTGGCCCCCCTTCTTTCCCCACTGTAGGCCTCTGTGATCTGCTAGGTCACCAAGATATGCAGCCAGTCCATGTGGTGGTGGTTTTACATACCCATGCGTCCAAACCCATGACAACACAATGATCACACTTCTGATACCTGAGCTTCACCACCCTGTTTCACCCTAGTAGTGGCTGTTTGTCATTCTAGAGAATCAGAACTCCAGGCAATGGCTGCCTTGCCAGACAACCCTTGCTGTGGCTGGGTGGCACTCATGGGGAGAGCATTTGATCAGAGTGGATGGTATCATGGTGGATGCTTTGCACAATACGCTTATCAAACTTTAAAAATCTGGCAGCTCTTCTATGATTTTCTCTTCAGTTAGTAAAGGATCATTGAATGCTGGTTCTTATGACCGTGCGGCCTTCCCTTCTCTGGCTACACCCTGGGAAGGAGGGCCAGGCATACCAGCTTGCGGTGAAACACTTTCTCTGCTACCTGCTCTGCACTAGGATGGACAGCGTCACATTCACCACACAAAGCCGTTATTTTTTGTGCAAAATATTGAAGACAAGTTTGGTGGAGTCTCAGCAAGATGGGATTGGGTTCCCTGTTGATCAAAACTACTTCTGTCACCCAGTCTGCATTTCGTTGTACTTATGATCGTCTTGCCAATTTCTTGGTGTCCGTTACACATCATGTCTTTGAATATGGTCTAGCAGTCATTTTTCATAGGGACCTCATCCTTCAAACTGATGAACTCCAAGCCAATCTGGAACGGGGAATGACGGGATGTTCATTTTGTTTGGTGTGTGCAGAAATGACATAAGAACATTCACACTGATGTCAGTACCTTTATACTGGCTTTTGAGGGGGATACCCACCCAAAGGAGATCATGGTTGTGTGTTAATGGTGATGTGAAGACATACATCCAGCCACCCATGTGGTGCTTTTAGTGCTTGCATTTCAGGCACATCTCTTCACGATGTATGGCAAACACTCTATGTGGTGACTGTGGACACCCTGTGTTCTGCCACCTGTGTGTAAGAGTCAAGACTGTTGCTCTACACTCTCACCAAATTGCCAGTCTTACGAGAAAGAAAATAAGCACAAGAGTCTAAGTCCCTGGAACGTTTATCTTAAACTGAAGTTCATCAGAAATTTGACCGACTTCATCCTCTTGCAATGACTTCTCCTGTTACTTTCTTTTCACTTCTTTCCTCCTCTTTGCTCCAGCCTTGTCACCTCGCCTCTCCTCCCCTGTGGTTCCCACGCCCCCCACCCCTCCAGGTGCCATTCGCCTTCCTTGACTGAAGTAGTGTCCCCCTTCTTCAGTGCCCGCCGGTGATTGGGCTCCCTCCTGGAGGACCCCTGCCCTGGGAGTCTCTCAGCCATGGAACACACAATCTGTGCACCTCAAGGTCACCCATTCTCTTTCAGTTCTGGATCTTGCAGAACCCTGTACTCTTCTGTGCCATGCCCTCTTAAACCTACAAAAGAGAAGAAGAAAAAACATGTCCCAGGACGAGGTTGCCTCCCCCCTTCCTCCCCCCCTCCCCAGTGCCACCAGAGGTGCCATCTGCCCTCTTACAACCTGAGTGTGACCTATTTATGGATGTCACCCCATCCTCGGTGACAGATGATGACCCAGAGGCGTGATTGGTTACGGCCTGTTTGCCTCTCAGTATGATATACACACACACACACACACACACACACACACACACACACACACACACACACACACCATACTTCTTCAGTGGAACTGTAATGTATACTGCTATCGCCTCCCAGAGCTGCAATCTCTTATTGCGTTTGCTTAGCAGCTTGTCATTCTCTAGGAATCTCATGTTACTGATACTCAGTGACCCTTCTTAGATTCCATGCTTTCTGTAGGAACTAGGTCGCCCCTTTGAGGGCTTTGGTGGTATCTGCACATCGGTCCATACGGATATTGTTAGTACATGGATCCCACTTCATTCTCCATTCGAAGCAGCTGCCGTCTGGGTCCACTTGAACTCTGCGGTCGCAGTTTGCAATCTCTGTCTCCATCCTAGACAACCTACATCTGCTTCCCTAAGTGCCCTCCTTCAGCAACTCCCACCTCCATCCCTCCTCCTTGGGGATTTTAATGTCAATCACCCTTTGTGGGGCAGTGCTTTTTCGTCTAGTTGGGGTTCCTCATTGACCAATTTCTTGCAGACCATGATGTGTGCCTTAATGATGGTTCCACTTCTCACTTTACTGTCAGTTGTGGCACTTTCTCTGCCGTTGATCTTTCGCTCTCTTCCCCTCCCGTTCTTTCTTCCTTACACTGGTTGCCACACATTGACCTCTGTGATAGTGACCATGTCCCGCCTCCCAATGACCAGGTTTCCCCACAGGGCTTTCCTTAATGCTGAATGGCGACTATATACCTCCCAGATCGTGTTTCCACCTTCTTTCCGAGGTTGTACTGATGACGTAATCCGTGATCTCTCTGATAAGATAATGTGCGCTGCTGGCATTGCCATTCCACACTTGACAGGCCCCTTTCACCCTTGGCCAGTTCCGTTATGGAGCACGACCATTGCCACCACCATTTGTGTGCCTCGTCGCGGCTTCCAACATGTTAAGTGGCACCCATCCTCAACCATTCTTACAACCTTTAAACAGCCTCGTGCCAAAGCCCGTTACTTAATCAAACAGAGAAAATGGGTGCATTAGGAACACTTTCTCCTCTCTAGGTTCATTTTTCCCTTCGTCACAGGTGCACACCCTCCCAGGTTGTTAGTAGTTTGTCCATTCTTGGCCTTGCCCTTGCACGTGGCCTTTGTACAATTCTATCAGTTCTAACGGAATACCTTGTGACTTATTCTGCAATGGCATTGGTGTTAGCCTCCTATTCTGCTGGAAGCAGCTGGTTGAAATTTTCCGCTTAGATTTTACCCCTTGTCAGGCGGAATCCTACAGTGAACCTTTCACTGAACAGCAGCTTCTTCTGGCCCTTTCTTCTTCCCACAGTTCAACTCCTGGCCCTGATCCCATCAATAACCAATTGCTTCAACACCTCAGTCCTCCACAATGACAATATCTCCTTCAGGTGTTTAACTGTATTTCGCTCCAAGGCATTTTCCTTTTAAATGGAGAGAGATTACAGTGATTCCTGTCTTTAAGCCTGGCAAGGATCTGTTGTCCCTTAATAGTTACCAGCAAATCAGCCTGACCAATGTCCCATGCAGGTTACTGGCATGAATGGTGGCTTATCTCAATTGAGTCCTTGAATCTTGGGTCCTTAAATCTCTCTACCACTGTGGCTTTCAGGAGGGAAGGTTTCTCATGGATCATCTGCTTCGATTGGAAACAACAGTTTGGCAGGTCTTTTCTCAGCGCTGCCATCTTGTGGCGGTGTTTTTAAAACTTCCTAAATCTTATGGCGCAGCCTGGTGCCATCACATCCTCCTTGTGCTCCATGGGTGGAGCCCCAGTTCGGAAATATCGTAGATCCAGGGCTGGTGCGCAGAGCAGTCTGAGTTATAGTGCAGAAGTGGGTACTCTCCATGTGACCAATGTTTACATTCAGTGGCTTCGCTGTTTCCTCTTTGTTAACAGCTCTCAAGTCAAATGAAAACAAAATGGTTTTCTATGGCCGGGAGCTATCAAGTGAATTAAACATTCACATAGTTACAGAAGGCTAAAATATGTTATTAGTTTCAGATTTTATTTTATTTCCATCTTTCTGACAGTCAAGCATTAGTTCCTTTGCAGAACAGTGAAGTTATTTATGTCGGTTTGAAAGAAACATTCTTTTATTAATCTTTTCCACTAAGACAGTCAATATACACTCCTGGAAATGGAAAAAAGAACACATTGACACCGGTGTGTCAGACCCACCATACTTGCTCCGGACACTGCGAGAGGGCTGTACAAGCAATGATCACACGCACGGCACAGCGGACACACCAGGAACCACGGTGTTGGCCGTCGAATGGCGCTAGCTGTGCAGCATTTGTGCACCGCCGCCGTCAGTGTCAGCCAGTTTGCCGTGGCATACGGAGCTCCATCGCAGTCTTTAACACTGGTAGCATGCCGCGACAGCGTGGACGTGAACTGTATGTGCAGTTGACGGACTTTGAGCGAGGGCGTATAGTGGGCATGCGGGAGGCCGGGTGGACGTACCGCCAAATTGCTCAACACGTAGGGCGTGAGGTCTCCACAGTACATCGATGTTGTCGCCAGTGGTCGGCGGAAGGTGCACGTGCCCGTCGACCCGGGACCGGACCACAGCGACGCACGGATGCACGCCAAGACCGTAGGATCCTATGCAGTGCCGTAGGGGACCGCACCGCCACTTCCCAGCAAATTAGGGACACTGTTGCTCCTGGGGTATCGGCGAGGACCATTCGCAACCGTCTCCATGAAGCTGGGCTACGGTCCCGCACACCGTTAGGCCGTCTTCCGCTCACGCCCCAACATCGTGCAGCCCGCCTCCAGTGGTGTCGCGACAGGCGTGAATGGAGGGACGAATGGAGACGTGTCGTCTTCAGCGATGAGAGTCGCTTCTGCCTTGGTGCCAATGATGGTCGTATGTGTGTTTGGCGCTGTGCAGGTGAGCGCCACAATCAGGACTGCATACGACCGAGGCACACAGGGCCAACACCCGGCATCATGGTGTGGGGAGCGATCTCCTACACTGGCCGTACACCACTGCTGATCGTCGAGGGGACACAGAATAGTGCACGGTACATCCAAACCGTCATCGAACCCATCGTTCTACCATTCCTAGACCGGCAAGGGAACTTTCTGTTCCAACAAGACAATGCACGTCCGCATGTATCCCGTGCCACCCAACATGCTCTAGAAGGTGTAAGTCAACTACACTGGCCAGCAAGATCTCCGGATCTGTTCCCCATTGAGCATGGTTGGGACTGGATGAAGCGTCGTCTCACGCGGTCTGCACGTCCAGCACGAACGCTGGTCCAACTGAGGCGCCAGGTGGAAATGGCATGGCAAGCCGTTCCACAGGACTACATCCAGCATCTCTACGATCGTCTCCATGGGAGAATAGCAGCCTGCATTGCTGCGAAAGGTGGATATACACTGTACTAGTGCCGACATTGTGCATGCTCTGTTGCCTGTGTCTATGTGCCTGTGGTTCTGTCAGTGTGATCATGTGCTGTATCTGACCCCAGGAATGTGCCAATAAAGTTTCCCCTTCCTGGGACAATGAATTCACGGTGTTCTTATTTCAATTTCCAGGAGTGTATTTGAAACGAAGTGTTTAATTCCACACTATTGGCTAGTTTCAACTGTCCGCTGCATTTCTAGTGCATGTTTTCATCTTATAGCATGTATGTCATTATGCCACAATAAAGAACCAAACATGAGATAACACAGTTCTGGAGCTCCAAGAAACTTTACATCCGAAAAACCACATTGAAAAGCTTAATCTCAGGTCAATGCCTACTGCACTGGGAATCTGGACATATAAATGTCCACTTTAAATGTGCACATTTCAGTATGGATCACGAAATTCCGATGCTCTTGGAGTATCCTCTGATGTCTTGTTTCTTTTATGACATAATGTAAGATCTTTTAATGTTCAACACATGTTGTTGTTGTGGTCTTCAGTCCTGAGACTGGTTTGATGCAGCTCCAGACTGTAGCGCCTAGAACCGCTCGGTCACGCTGACTGGCTTTCTGAAAGTATTTGTATGGAGTGTAACCATGAATGGGAGTGAAACATGGATGATAAGTAGTTTGTACAAGAAGAGAATAGAAGCTTTCGAAATGTGGTGCTACAGAAAAATGCTGAAGAATAGATGGGTAGATCACATAACTAATGAGGAGGTATTGAATAGAATTGGGGAGGAGTTTGTGGCACACCTTGACAAGAAGGGACCGGTTGGTAAGACATGTTCTGAGGCATCAAGGGATCACTAATTTAGTATTGGAGGGCCGCGTGGAGGGTAAAAATCGTAGAGGGAGACCAAGAGATGAATACACTAAGCAGATTCAGAAGGATGTAGGTTGCAGTAAGTACTGGGAGATGAAGCAGCGTGCACAGGATAGAGTAGCATAGAGAGCTGCATCAAACCAGTCTCAGGAGTGATGACAACAACAAAACGTCATCGTAGCTGCGCAAGCGCAGTGGCGCCTGTTATCTGACGTGCTTTGGCAACTGCTGAAACGAACCTATTTCTAACAGGTCGCGGAAAAATATTGCGAATGATGATTTGAAAAGCGTTAGTTTCAAAGTAAATTTCCTTTTATGGTAGTTGAACTATGAGCAAGAATGTACGGTGAGTTTCTTAAATTAGAGAGCGTTTGACTCTTATTTAAAATCAACTTTTTGATGACGAACCATTTAGATGAATTTCGAGCCCAGATTATCAGACATTTATGGCGCTATTGAAATTTTACTGGCGCAATTGTGTGATACATCTTAAAGGGTAATACGCGCATAAGAGACCAATATTATATGTGCAAGCTTTGCTTTTGTTGTAACAACTCTATGTATATTTATTTAAACCATTAACTTTTCCTGTCTGTGTGTTCGCCCTACTTAACAGTGATGTTGGTATTGCCAGACATAGTCACGTGTCCTAAGCTCTGAATATCTGCTGTCATCAGCTGGCGAGATCACTTGACGTCAGCTATGACTGGCTTACAAAAGCGGTACGCAATCTCGATTGCAATGCTTCTGAAAGTAACATGTGATGTTTGGTGGAATTCGAATTTAGACTTTCGTAATACGAAAATATGCAGCATACATGTTGCAGTACATTAAAGAACTTTCCAAAATGTGTCTTTTTCCCTGAGTTTCGTTTTAAAGTGCCGGGAAATTCTACGCCCATGTATAAAACCGTAATCATTCAAAGGATTGATAAGTTATACAGTTCCGAGAAAAAATGTACTGTCAGTTAACAGGGAGAAATATGTTTTCACCCAGGAGAAAGTGTATTTTTAACCGGGAAATTCGGGATTTTTTTTCTTTGTCTGCATATACACCTTGATTCTACTCTCTTAGTTGGGGATGGCTGATATGGAGCTCTACCTCGATGCCCAATGACTGACTTTGGACTTACAGTTTCGTTTCTTGGGTGGTCGTTCTGACAAAACGCTTACTTGGATGCACCATATCCATCATATGAAGGTTGGCTGTTTACATAGACTCAGTGTCCTTCACTTCCTTGCCCACATCTCTTGGGGCACGGATCATTAGACTGTTCCCTGCCTTTACTGGGCTTTAGTTCTGTTATTATTTCAAAATAATGATATTTATTTCAGTTCCGTAAGACCCTCCCAAAAAACTAGTCTTACAGTGACTAAAAGTTTTAGCAATGTCTCCTATAGAAGGAACTTTGCCCAGGTGATAAACTTCGAGGTGAAGCCATCATCACAAGTGCTGCATTTGGGACTGTAGATTCTGGGGTCTTGTAAAATCGAGCATAAAATCGAAATCCAAAGTAGAGTAGTCATTTGGAAAATGAAACAGAAGTGCATCAGACAATCAAATTAGGTTGCCTCCTCCCCAGAAGACATCACTCTAATACCATGTGATAATGGCCTCAATTTGGTGAGTGTGTCCTCAAATTTCTTTGGGTATGGTGTATCCAGCTGAACACACTCATTCATTAGATCTCACAGAACTAATAAATTACAGAAATGTTCATTGCAACATCTTTCCTACTGTTCCAAAGGATCCCAGACATTGTTTATGGGATTAAGAGCAACATTGTTTATGGATTAAGAGCAGGTGATTTAGCTGGCGGATCAAGTGGTATAGTGCCCAAGTGTTCGTCAAACTGGGAATGTGTGCATCCCTGTGAACGTGGAAGACAGGCCTACTCACCATGAAGATGTAGAGGAAAGGGCAACAACCTCACAATAAGAATGTTAAAATGAATATACTGGTTTGCACTCACAGTAACCTGAATGAGTGGGCAGAAGCCACTGTACAAAAAACACCCACAAACATTGCAGAATCGCCTTCCACCTAAACCACGCACTCCAGGTCAAATAGCTCATTGAGATGTCATTACATCGATTTCTTGCAACATTGGAGAGGCAAAATGGCGATTTGTTTTACCAAACTAAAATCCTCCATTCAGCTGCTGCCCAGTTTTTGAACCGAGCGAGGTGGCGCAGTGGTTAGCACACTAGACTCGCATTCGTGAGGATGGCGGTTCAATCCTGCGTCCAGCCATCCTGATTTAGGTCTTCCGTGATCTCCCTAAATCGCTCCAGGAAAATGTCGAGATGGTTCCTTTGAAAGGGCACGGCCGACTTCCTTCCCCGTCCTTCCCTAATCCAATGAGACCGATGACCTCACTGTTTGGTCTCTTCTCCCAAAAAATAACCACAACCCAGTTTTTGTTGTTTTGATCGCTGAAGATGTGAAACTGTGGTGCTGTGCTTTCACACGATACCTAATTTCAAATTCTCATTGCATGCATTTCCAGTCACAAAACCCCCAGCAGGTTCGTGGCTCTTTCGTGAGTTCGTGTGTGGTGCACATGGTGCCATGAGCAAGTGCGGCACTTTTTTCCTTTCTGGATGCACTCCCTTCCCCATATCCCCTCCCTCCCTGTCCTTGCATGAAACCCTCTGCTCCTTCCTTCCCCTCTCTGTGTCCTTGCTTTCATCAGCCCAGCTATCCTTCTGGTTTCTTGTATTCCTTCCAGTTTTTGTTCCTCATGGTCTTTTCCCCCTCATTTCACCTTTCCCTTTCGAGGTTTCGGTCCCCCTTTCACCTTTCCCTTTCGAGGTTTTGGTCCACCTTTCCCTTTCGAGGTTTTGGTCCCCCTTTCACCTTTCCTTTTCGAGGTTTTGGTCAACACATGGATCATATTTCTCATACCTTGGCTGCTACCTTCCTGTGTATGACTGGGAGTAGTTGCTTGTCATTCTAGAGCACTAGAACTCCCAGGAATACCTGGTGTGGCTGGGTAACACCCACGAAAAGAGCCCCTGATCAGAGTGGTTATATCAGGGCATTACGTATGAAATGCATAAAACTCCAAAAAACTGGCCATTTTTATGCAGACATATCAGCTAGGAAAGGATCCCTTAATGATGCTGTTTATAACATTGCGGCCTTCCCTTCCCTGGCTACCTTCAGGTGAAGGTGAAACCCTTTACCCACTAGCTGGTGTGCACCAGCATTGGCAGGAACACTTTTGCCACCACCAAGCCATTATTTTTCATAGACAGTACCGAAGAAACATTTGATGAAGTGGACCAACAGTAAGATGCGTCTGATTCACTGTTGTTTGAAAGTTACTCTGCCGCCTACTCTGTGACACTTCGTGCTTGACCATTTTAGCGGCATCCCGGTGTCCATTACTCCTCAACAGTCTTTGACAATGGTTCAGGGAATCACTTCTCCTAGGGACCACATCCTTCAGTTTGTTGAACTTCGGGCCAGTCTGGAATGGCGAGGCGTTAATTTTGTTTGGCGTGTTCAGAAAGGTTGTAAAAACAGTCGTGTTGACACCAGCACCTTTATTATGGCATTTACAAGGATGCTGTCCTGTAGAAGGTCCAGGTTACAGTTTATTGGTGTGATGTGAAGCAGTATGTCCTGTCACCCATGAAGTGCTTTCATTGTTGTTAGTGTTTTAGGCACACATCTTCCTGCTGTACAGTGGGCTGGCTATAAGGTGAATGTGGACATCCATTCCACAAAGGGAGCCACTGTGTTCCGCCGACGTGTGTGCATCAATTGCTGTGGCTACCACATTCCATACTTGTCAGATTGCCTGATTTATCAGAAGGAAAAGAAGTAATAGGAGTATAAATCCCTTGGTTGTTTAACCTGCACTGAGCCCCATCGGAAAAATGACTGTCTTCACATATGTGTGTGACATCTGTCCTTTCCCACTTCTCCCTCTTCCTCATCCCAGTTTTGCCACTCTCTCCTCGCACCCTCCCCTGTGGTTCCAGCGCCCTCCACTCCGGGCGCTGCTCCTCTTAGCTGGTTGGAAATGGGTCCCCCTTGTTCGGTGCCTGCAAGTGACACCCTTCCCTAATATGGAAGGCATTATTTATAATGATCAAATATAATAGTAAATATTGTTTTTCTTTAAGAATGAGTATTGTAAGTTAATATGAGATTAAGTTTTTTGAAAGTTTTAACAGCCATGACGTCATCGCATACCGGACATTTCACGTCGCAGAGGTCTACAGTAGAGATGTCGGTAAATCATATTACCTGCCGTCAATGCCGCTCGCTCTGAGGACCAGGAATCATCGTAAAATAAATGAATCCGAATCTGTGTCAGTGTGGGTTAAAGAAAAAAAAAAATTAACTCGTCTGTGACCATCCCGTACGACGCGCGTACCTAGTGAGACTGGTATGTGCATAAAGGATAACGACATTTTGACGAAAAATGAAAATTATAATAATTTCTCAATAGCAGGACGCGAACGTTTTATGTTAATCCCATATTAACTTACAATACTCATTCTTAAATAAAAACAATATTTATTATTATATTTGATCATTATAAATAATGCCTTCCTATTAGCCAATGTATAAGAACTTTAACTTTGCTGCCTTAACCTCCGACCACTTACGTCATCACAAGTGAGCATACATCGCGAACTGGTGGCTGAAGGATGCAGCAAATGGATAAAAGTCGACAATACTAATCCATAATAAGTCTTATATATCTCTCATAACTATGATATACTTCCTGTGTACTGACACGGAGGGAGGTTTAGGGGGAGGGTCGGTGGGACCATCTCGTATGGTGCACATACCTATGAGACTAGTATGCGCGTACGGGATAACAACATTATGACAAAAAACGAAAATTATAATAATTTCTCACTAACAGCACGTGTAAGTTCTATATTAATCCCATATTAACTTACAATACTCGTTCTTAAAGAAAAACTCTCTCTCTCTCTGGGCCCAGCCTTCGTCGACCTTCGACAGAGCAGATAAATAAAAGTAAGTTTTGAGAAAAGGCTCCTCTGGTGCCCTAATAGTGCAGACTCACACCTCAAACCTGAGTCTGAACTCTTGTTTATATATTTCACCCCAACCTTGTTGATGGCAGCTGGTAACCCAGTAGTTTGACTCGTTTTGGCTCATTTGCCTCCCATTTAGATACCTGTTCTGTGATTTTTCAATGAAATTATAATGAATATTCACAAAACGCGCAAGAGTAGCAAGCTCTTATTTCCTTTTACTCTGTGGATTGTCATTTTCCAGGAATCTCATTTTACTGAGCCTCACTCCATACTTTTCAAAACTTGGTTAGCACTTTGAGAGCTTCTGGTGGTGTTTGCATGTTGGTCCATATGGATATTATTAGTACATGGATTCCCCTTCATACTACAGGGGAAGTGGTTGCCGTCTGGGTCTATTTGGGCTCTGTGGTCACAGTTTGCAATCTCTATCTCCCTCCTGACAGGCCACCCACACCTGCTGCTGTAATTGGCCTCCTGCAGCAACTTCCCCCTTCCTTCCTCCTCATTGGGGATTTTAATGCCCATCAGCCTTTGTGCGGTAGTGATTTTTTTGCTTTTTGTTTTTCTAGTTGGTATCTCCTCATAGAAAAGTTTCTTGCAGATCAGGATGTGTGCCTTCTTAATCATAGTTCCACTCCTGTTCTTAGTGCCACTTGTGGCAATTTCTGAGACATCGATCTTTCGCTCACTTCCCCTCCACATTTTCTTTCATTACACTGGTCTCCACATAGTGACCTGTGCGATAGTGACCACATAACATTGAACATTGATTCCCTCATTCCCTTCCAACCTCCCAATGGCTAAGTTACCCTGCTGGGATTACATCGTGCTCATAGGCCTCTAAATACCTTCCAGGTCGTTTTTACCCCCTGTTTGTCAGGTTTTGGTGATGAAGTTTTCAGTAACATGTCTGAGATTATTATACATGCCACTGGCGTTGCTGCCCCCTCCCACTCGAAGGGCTCCTTTCACCACTGGCCAGTCCTGTGGTGGAGCACTGCCTGTGCCATCTCCATCTGTGATTGCTGTTAAGCTTTGCAGTACCTTAAATTGCACCCATCCCCATCTGATCTTATTACCTTTAAGCACCTTTCTCTGCCCTGTGTTCTTCTGTACCTTTGTCATGGCTGTGGGCTACTCTGCATCCTCCAAGGTTGCCAATGCCCGTCTTCCATCCTGGGCCTTGCCTTCTTGGGTGACCTTTGTATGTATCTGTTGGTTCTCGAAGAACACCTGGCGACCTGTTTTGCTACAGCATGTGTCACCCTCCTATCCAGCCTCCTCTGCAAACAGTGGACTGAAGCTTCCCACTTATGTTATACCCCTCATCGGGTGGAACACTACAGTCAACCTTTTACTTCTTCTGGCTTTCTCCTCTTCCCATGAGTCAGCCCCCGGCCCCAGTTCCACCCATAACCAGCTTAATCACCTCAGTTCTCCATGACGACAGTATCTTCTCCTGGTGTTAAACCATATTTGTCTCAAATGTTAGTCCCTCTCAGTGGTGGGATAGTATTGTGGTTCCTGTCCTTAAGCCCAGTAGACGTGTTGTCTCTTGATAGCTACTGGCTGATCAGTCGACCAATGTCCCCTGCAAGTTACTTGAATGGATGTTGGCTCAGTTGGGTCCTTGAATCTCGGGATCTTTTGTCTCCATACTAGTGCAGGTTTTGTGAGGGATGGTCTCTGATTATTTGCTCTGGCTGGAAACTACAGTTGGCAGGTCTTTTCGCAGCACTGCCATCAGTTACATTAAATTTTCGTAAGACCTAAGACTTAGCTTGGTGCCATCACATTTTACTTGCAGTCCATGAGTGAGGTCTTCTTCAGGGCCCTTCCTTTTATTTGCCAGTTTCTGCCCCTGCCCCAACAGTCTTTCAGCGTTGCAGTTAGTACCATTTTCAGTTCTCCACGAACCCAGGAGAATGGCGTCCTACAGGGTTGTGCATGAAGTTTCCTCCTTTTGCTTATTGCTATTAATGGACTTCTGGCCTCTGTCGGACCGTTGGTTACCCTTGTTCTACATGTAAAAGATTTCTGTATCTGGACCAGTTCCCACTTGGTGGCCTCTGCAGAGTAACTGCTTGAGGTTGCCATAGAGCACACTTCTGCATGGACTCCCTCGCACAGTTTTCAGTTCTCTCCCCTTAAATTGGGGGTAGTACATTCATTGCCATACTGTGGTCCATCCTCATCCAGAACTCTACTTGAATGCCCAGTGCCTGATAGTCGTCCCCCAACTCAGTTTCTGAGGACTTTGCTTTGACAACGTGCTTACTTGGTTGCCCCATATATTCCTTCTGAAGTTGAGCTGTTCTTGTAAGCTCAATGGCCTTCACTTTAGTCACCATGCTTTTTGGGTTGCAGATTATTAAACTTTTCTTCACTTTTATCAAGCCTTTGCTCTGTCCCATCTGGACTATAGCTGTCAAGTTCATGGGTCAGCTACCCCATCCGCACTGCTCTTTTTGGACCTGGTCCATCATTGTGGCATCCATTTGGCCACCAGTGCCTTTCGCTCTTGCCCTGTCTACAATCTTCTGGCTGATGCTGTTATCCCCCTTTTGGGTCTGTAGTCACAGCTCCTGGTTTCTTATGCCATCGCTATCTGCTCTTTCCCTGCTTACCTCTCCTGTTCTACTCTTTCTCCAGCTTCAAGACGTTACCTGCCTGCTGCTTGCCCTAGGATGGGTTTACTGGTTGGGCTCCAGCTTGCTGCTCCTTGCTGCAATTTGTTTTGTTCTATGGCCCTGGATTTGGATGGATTTCTTCTGGGTTCCAAAAGCCTCCATCACATCAATGGTGTTTCGTTGTTGTGCCTGCTCTTCTGAGAGTTCAGTTTTTTTTTTTACACTGATAGCTCCAAATCTGCTGATCATGTGGGATATGCCTTCTGTTGGCATGGAACACCATCACCCCAGAATTGATGGCTGTTTATTGGGCCCGATGCTTTATTAAATGGCTCTCCCTTATCTGTGTTCTGTTAGGTATGGACTCGATGAGTGACCTTAAGTTTATTGCATGGTGTTTTTCACCACCCATTCGTTGCTACCATCCACTACCTTCATGCTGATTTTGAATGTATTGCTTGTTCAGTTGATTTCCTTTGGGTTCCCCGTCACGTGAGTATCCCAGGTAATGAGTTTGCCAATTGTCTGGCTGGCTGGGGGGTTCAGCCATCTATGTCCCATTCTCTGTGACCCTCCATGGGCGGCTTTGTGACTACATATCAATTTCTTTTTCGCTCAGTAGTGGGTTGATGCTTGGGGGTCCCTCTTTGTGTGATTAAGGGTACTCCTGCTGCGTGGCATTCTTCTTTCTGCTTTGATCAGTGGTAATCTGCCACCCTGTGGAGCCTTTGTATCAACCATAAAAGGTTGACCCGTGGTTTTTTTTACTCTGTAATGAGGTGCCCCCCTTTGCAGTTTTTTGTGGGGGGGGGGGGGGGGGGTGCGGCTCACAATGATCAACCTTTTGCTGGAATGCCCCACCTTTTGGCCCTTAAAACTAAGTATTCCCTCTCACTTGCGTTGTCTCGCATGTTAGTAGACGCCACTCACGTGGTTATGTCCATCCTCGGTTTCCTTTGTGATGATGGTGTGTCCTCATAGATTAAAGTATGGGAAAGTCCCTGGGTTAGTGTTTGTATTGGTTTTGGAGCCCTCAATCTTGCCTCCACACCATCAAGTTCCCCCATTTTTCCTTCATTTTTTGGGTCTTGTGTGCAGTTTTGTTTCCTTTTTCTTGTCATCTTCCTTGATATTATTCCCATTGTGTCGCAATCATGCCATGATATGGGGATCGTGATGGGTCGACAGCATTGCCACTGCCCTGTTGCATGTAGTGCCTTTGGGTACCCCCTGCTCTCTTCCTTCTCTACCTCCCCCTATTCACCCTTCCTTAGTTTCTGCCACTGTGGATCGCTGGACCAATTATTTCAGTGTTTCGTCACCCAGCCGACCAACTAACTATCCACTCACACTTTTTGCTCAGAAATTGGTTTCAATGGCCCTGTGATCACTGAAAGCAGCAGTTCCTATTTTGTTGGAAACTGATTGTCATTGACAAGGCAAGACACTTGGTTTCCAGTCCCTCTTGGTTCTGAATTTCTTACCACTTTCCTTACAATGTTACATGGATACTCTTGCATTCTCTCTATTTAGTGTTAGTGTTTAACGCATTGACTGCCTTGAGACCTTTGGTGACTACATCAGAACTGCATGCCTGATGTCATCGCCAGGTCTGGTGGTGAAACATCCATCACTGTGTGTGCAGAAATCAATGTTTCAATGTTGTATGGTGCTAAATGGTGAAGTCGTCACCATTCTTGCATGAAATAAAGAGACAAAGGTGGTGGAAATCTATTAAACGAATTTAAAATAAAACTGTATTGGCAAAAAAATTTAAATACAGTTTTGACATTGGGAGATTCATGAAAGGCAATCCATAAAGATAGTGAAGTATAAAATACCAGTGCAGATACATAAAACAGGGCTAGAGTACTATGGCTGGGTGACTACTAAAAACTGTATTACACACTGATGGCTTCTTGCTGTATAGTGGAGAAAGCCTTGATGCCCCACTGCATCAAGTGAGTGTACTTCCTCAGCTCGTCATTGTTCTGAGGAGGTGGTAAGCCACAGTCACACTGAAGGTTTCGCTGACTACAGCTTTTTGCTCCTCTCTTTCAGCTGCTTGGCCACTGAGCCTCCCACCAACACATGGTCCTCCTGATCACATATATGGAGAATACCCTTAAGGAGCAGAAAACCGAGCAGGATGCTGAAGGGAGCAAGTCTCCTTGGCAGCCACACCAGTAAGTTAATTTCCCTGGATCCATATATTCCTGGAGCCAGCAGAAAATAATTTCCTTTTTTTGCCTTTGCAAGAGAAGGGGTGTGTCCTGGTTATCTTACACCATCCTATCTGCCAGTTACGTCTGACCAGTAGCAAGGAGGACATCTTGGGAATCAGAGCAGATGATAAATTTCTTGCACAGTGTCATCTCTTTTTCCAGCTATGCCCATGGATACCAACCATTTCCGCATAGTAAACTGAGAACTGCTCTGAGAGCACTAACCTAGGACATACTTGTGGAACATGATGGAGCAGCCAATGAAGTCAATGTAAACACCAATAAAATCAGAGTGGCAGTTTAAAATCTCATAAAATTTAGTTTTAAACATGTAATCTGGGATATATCTCTTGTTGTACTGTAACCATTCAATACAGAAATTACCCGGGGACGTTTCAGTACTCTGAGCGAGCCCCTACTCCATCCCTGGCCTTAGTCCATAATTTTAAACATCAGTATTATCCCAAGCCTATAATCACGTTGGTCTCAAATATCCTAGTTGCCCACAGATGATTATGGGACAGCTGTTTCAACAGCAGCCAGGCAGAAGAGAGAGATGCCGGCAATTTTGGAACAGAGTGAGTCCTGCGTGCTTGTTGTACCTTGAGAACAAGCCAAATAGATAGTGAAGGCTTACCAGCCTCAGCACACAAGCTAGAAATTGGAATTATTCAATAAGCTCCTGTTGACAGCCTAATACCCTGTGGTAAACCATATCCAGCATTTTAAGGTGCAAATGCATTGCAGATCCATAAATCTGGCGGCATCTGAATTAAAGCTAGGGTTGCACGAAGGCTTTATAAAATTGGAACAAACTTGACTGAAGCATTTTAGAATCTTTAAAGCCTTGAGAAGTCTTAATTTGAGGCCATGTAGGTGTGGCAGCCATCTGTCTTTGATCAAAAGTGAGGCCCAGAATGTGAGAACGGTATCCCTTCGCCCCTCCCCTCCCTCCTCAGTTTTAAAATGGGTGAATTGAAGACAGCTTAGGTGTGATTGTAATCAACACAGCTTTCTCCAAAGAGTAGTTGAAACCTTTGTTGTTTCACCAGTCCTCCAAACACATGATCAAATATGCTTGTTGAGTAGCTCTTTCGTTGCTGCAGAATGCACAGAAAATGAAGTATTCCACCAATAATGAGCATAGAATGAACTGCCTTACCATGGATGTAATACTATTTATCATAATGACAAATGCTATTACACTTAAAACACGTCACAGATGGATGCTGTTCTCATGCTCAAAATGGTCAGGAAGGACATTCCTGTCCTTGTATATAAAATATCTTTCTGGCAGGAATGGCTATATGAAAGTGGGGAGACATCCATGGAACCCATACTTGTCAGGCTGTAACAAAACAGTATGCCTCAAACCAGTATTGGTCACCTTTTCCATATCAAAGAATGCACTATCAAGACGTTGGTTATGAAGGAAAGCTTGTTGAATTGCTGATTTTAGCAGGGTTTGGTTATAGTGTGTGATGAGAACTTCTGAACATTCATTAATGAGTTACTAAATAATGACCTAGTTCTGAGAACCCACTCTGGGCACCAGTTGACCATAGTGTCCAGTTTCTTTCCTGTGCAGCTAGTAATCTCTCCACAAGTTAGGAAACACTCATGTCAGCCAAATTGGATTAAAAATTTTATGGAGGACTCCTTCAACTTCTGTTTCAACGGTACTGTTTGGACTGCATTGTCTATATTCAGCATTACAGATTTGCTTTTCCTCCTCTGGCATAGCTCCATGGTGTGTTGCATGTTTACACTGCTTGTTTTTGCAGGTAACAGTATGGGTTCAGGTACAGATGTAGGTGGAATCTGTTTTGCTAGACATTGTTTACTTCGAAACAAATAACTTAGTTTCAGGTTTCTTCACCAAGGAAGCATAAGAAGTTGCAAAGACCAGGGGTTTCGTCATTTTCTGTTCTTTCTGGGTTTCTGCATAAGGGATCCACTTTGTCACTTTTAGTTGACTTTTTCATTCTACAGCAAATATTGGATAGTCTAGATGCAGACTGGGTGGTTACCAGTGCAGTTGATGCAAATACCTGGAGATGGGCAGTCATTTGTTGCCCTTCTGCATTTCCCACAAGTTTCTTCACCTCTGCAACTCAGTGTTGTGTAGCCAAATCTCATATTGTTAGGTATTTAAAGTTTAACCCGAAGTCGGAGTAGTCCTGCTATGATGCACTCAGATGCTGGTGGAGAATTGAATGTCACATTGAAGATGGCAGTCTTCCCTCTTTCTCCATCATTCCTTCACGTTCTTTGCGTCACATTGACTATTCCCTGTGGTTCTCAATCTTGTTTAAGTTCCAGCATATCCATGTCCATAATATCACAGCATGTGACAACCCATTATTTAAATTTCCATGGAAGTTCCACCAGGTTTGTTGTTGGTTTCAACAAGCAGTGACCCATTATGTAATAATTTCAGTTTTGTAATTTATTTTAATGGTTGTTGAATGATACTGAAGTTATAAAACAAATTGAGAATGAATTTCCATAATTAAAGTAGAACAATGGTAAGAAAATATTTGTTAGGGTCACCACCAGTAGGGTGCTGCACAAATACGATTGAGGTGGTGCCCAGACACACAAAGGACACATTACATTTTCCTTTGTGACTGCAAAAGTATCAAATAGACAAAAAGGAGTATGAACCCGTACAGAGTGCACACTGTATCAATGAATGAAGGAGGAATCAGAAAGAAACATCACCAGGTGGGTCAGCTCCTATGAGATAACTCTGTAATGAAACAAAACATTAGTGGTTATGGAAAAGATACCCTTTGAAACAAGAATCAGATAGCAGAAAAACTTGCATACTAGTGCATGAAGGCCATAGATCAAATTAGGACTAGAAATATAAAATTGGAATTAACTCAGTCCCCCCCCCACCATATAAAGATCCCCGAACTTGTGAGAGTTTGTTGCAAATGTGGCCTTACTCTGAATGTCATTGAGGAGGCTGTGGACAAGTTGCAGTGTGCTGAACTGCAGCTGCTGCTAACTGTTGCTGGGGTGAGCTGATTTCATGTGACTGCAGATCTTGTCCTTCTCCTGATTACTGGTCACAGATGTGAGAAAGTCCCAAAGTGAATCCTCAAAAACTTGGCAGCAGACCAAAATCAAGAACAAGTATGGAGTCCAGAGTAGAATCACCAAGTAGAAGTTCGAATCAGAATGCCTCTGTTTTCGTAGCCTTTCTTCAGACATCAGAACAGCACCTAGAGCAGTCTTTCCTAGCCAGTCCCAGAAAGGGCTCAAGTGCTATTACAATGAGGGATCTGGAAGTCCTTTCACTAGCCCCCCACCCCTCCCGGTGGGTCTGGGGGTTAGAATAAGCCTTTATGTGACAGGTTCCTGTAGGGTCTGACCACCATTTTTCAAAATTTTCCCAAAGAGCGAGCCAATTGGGGAAGGGTGCCTTAAATGGTGCATCATATCCGTCATATGTCAAGACCTATCTCATCCATCGTTGATGTGGATCTGCACATCTGCTCATTCTCCAACTGTTGCCCATCACCCTGGGGCATTGGGACTCCCAGCAATGGCCATCCTACCAGATGGCCTTTGCTGCAGCTGGGTGGCGCCTGTGGTGACGGCCCCTGGTCAGGCCTCTTGTGGCATCAGAGCAGATGACACACAATGAAGTATGGTGCATCATCTCTTGCTGGTGTCAAACACCAGCAGTCTCTAAGCGTTCACAGGCTCAATTCAATGCACAGAAGTGTGACCCCAAATCGTTCCCCTCCCTGCCACACCATGGGAGGAACGTCAGGCTGAGGATGGTAGCAGCTCTTATTCACCCCAGTACCTTGTATGTTTGAGAGCTGATGGGGAATCTTTCATAATGATGAAGCCTCAGATTTTTGTTGAGCGTTTGGAGGACAAGTTTGGGGAGGGCTTGTCCAGAATGAGATTTGGGTCAGTTTTGATCAAAACAGCATCCTCTGTCCAGTCACGGGTGTTACTCGCTTGCGACAAGCGGGGGGAGGTTTATGTAATCATCATGCCCATAGGAGTTTAAATATGGTCCAGGGTATCATATTTCACAGGGACCTTCTTTTGCAATCTGACGATGAGCTGCATGCCAGTTTAGAGCGGCGAGGTTTACATTTCGTTCTGCATGTCTACAGGGGTTTGAGGGATAATCAGGTTGCCACCAGTGCCTTTGTCTTGTCCTTCGGAGGTGATACATTACCTAAGAAGGTCAAGGTGATGGTCTACTGCTGTGACGTAAAGCCCTATATCACTCCCCCAGTATGGTGCTTTAAGTGCTGGAATTTCGGCCATGTCTTCCCTCTGTACTTAAGTGTCACCTGTCGGGACTGCGGACATTCTTCACATCCAAATACTCCCTGTGCTCCCTCCTCCTGCAGGTCCGGGGCAAGAATAGGCTTGAGGTATTCCTGTCTGTCGTAAGAGGCGACTAAAAGGAGTCCCTCTCCCTCAAGGGGGTTGTTTGCGCCTGCGTCTGGAGAAGGACGGTTCAGCGACTTACATTTGTGGTCATTTTGGTTTTTCGCTTATTCTGGTTTCTTCCTTCATTGGTTTGTTTCCTTTCTTTGTCCTTCTCCCTCTCTCACTATCATCCTTACTTTTTACATTGCCTCGTTCTCCTTGCCTCATTCTCCTTGCCATCTTGATACAGTATGTCCTCTCTCTCCCTCTCTCCCTTTTTTTCCTATTCTTCTTCCCTCCCTGTGCATGCCTGAAGGCCGACCCACGCGTTCACACGCGTAGCCGGTGACGGGGTAAAGCAAAATTCCCCGCCCTGGGTGGACAAGTAAGGCCCATGCGTACCCCCTTCTAAAGGCCAGGACCGGGGAGGGCTGATTGCCCAAGCTGACACTTTCTGACCATGCCGATTGGTCCCTCTATCCGTTTCTCGGGAGGTGTGACCTGAGGTGTAAACATTCACCTAAGGCCTCAGAGAGGGTCCCCACAAGGAAGGAGCGCGCCATTGGAAATCATGGGGGATTCATCCACAATGGATTTCCCTTCTTCTTCTCTCTCGACTTCTGCCCAAAAACGGAAACTTGACCAGCCACCAGTAACAAAAGTACTACTGCCTGCTCCAAAGTTACTCGTAGTTTCTAGATCTGAGGACGGAAATGATTTTTCATCTGTCAACCCCTTCGTTATTCAGAAGGGCGTAGATGCCGTAGCTGGACCTGTCAAGTCTTGTACCAGGATGCATAACAGTACCTTGTTGTTGGAAACTGAGAGCACCTTTCAGGCACAAAAACTCCTTTGGTCCACACTCCTGTACACGTTCCCTGTCCGGGTGGAGGCTTACCGCACTTTGAATTCGTCGCGTGGTGTGGTATCTACTAGATCACTCGATGGATTGACTGACGAGGAGATTGTCTTTCCTCACTGAGCAAGGCGTGACAGCTGTCCATAGGGTCATGAAAAAGGTCGACAATGACCTTGTACAGGCCCAGACACTTTCCTTGACCTTTGATAGTGTTCAGCTGCCATCACGCATCAAAGCGGGCTATGAGTTTATTTCTGTTCGCCCCTATGTCCCGACACCTACGCGCTGCTACCAGTGTCAGCGTTTTAACCACACCCGCCAGTCTTGTTCCAATGCGGCTAAATGCGTCACTTGTGCCACCTCCGTCTCCTCGTAGCGTGAACTGTCAGGGTGGCCATGCAGTGTCCTCTCACGACTGTCCCGTCTCCAAGGATGAACGTTGTATACAGGAAATTCGGGTCAAAGAGAAAGTGTCCACCTCAGCTGCTCGCAAGCTTTTTGCTAGTAGGAAGCCCATGCTGCTCCCAGCGGGGAAATACAGTACCATCTTTGCCGCTCCTCAGCCTACCAGGGAGGTAACGACGCAGACATGCGATCTGACCTATAGCACTACGGTCGTCCGTTCGGCCAGTACTAAAATCGCCCGGTCAACAGCAACTCTTCCTCCCGTCACCCCTACGATACAAGCACCTTCAGCTGCTTCTGCCAAGACTAAGACCCAGAAGTTAGATGCACAGGCCTTCAAGAAGGAACCGTCCCGTGAAGACTTCTTACGTACCCCAAACTCCCAGCCATCGACCAGTACTTCGACTAAACGACCTTCCCAGAAGACTCTTAGGAAGAAAAGTTCTCCTTCTCCGCCACGGCGTGTTTCTTCTCCTGCGCCACCTAGTGGTTGCCGCCCCAGGCTGTCATCCGTTTCGCCTGGCCGCACTACTGGTAGCCGAACATCTGGCCGTTCACCAGTGGAGGAAGCTCCCCCTCCCGACCATCTTAACATGGTGGCCGACGAACTTATTGAAAAGATGGACGATGACTCTCCGCCTATTGATAGCGGCAGCAGTGCTCAATCGAAGCCAGGCCCTCAGCGGCCTTCGAGGTGACCCCTTCTTGCGTCTCCTTTTTCTTTTTCTTCTCACAATGGCACTTCTTCATTGGAATATTCGCGGCATTCACTCGAACTGAGAGGACTTAAAGTTGCTGCTACGTTTGCACTGTCCACTCATCGTAGCTCTCCAGGAAACAAAGCTACGCCCATGCGATCGTATTGACTTAGCACGCTATACCTCTGCATGTTTTGACCTACCCCCTGTGGCATGTATTCTGGCTCATGGAGGGGTTATGTTGTTGGTCCGGAATGATATCTACTACGATCCCAGCACATTGCACACCGATCTGCAGGCAGTTGCTGTCCGAATTACTCTCCCCACTTTCACATTTTCCATTTCTACTGTTTACACTCCATCGTTTGCCATTACTAGGGCACACATGATGCAAATTATTGCTCGGCTACCTGCACCATTTTTGTTGACTGGAGACCTCAATGCCCACCATCCCCTTTGGGGCTCTCCAGCATCCTGCCCTAGAGGCTCCCTGTTAGCAGACCTTTTCAACCACATCAATCTTGTCTGACTCAATACTGGCGCCCCCTACTTTTCATTCGGACACAACTCACCTATTCTCATTTAGACCCCACTATATGTACTCCCCAACTTGCACGTCAGTTTGAGTGGTACGATGTTTCTGATACGTATTCGAGTGGCCACTTCTCTTGTATTATCCATCTCCTGCATCATACCCAATCTCCATGCTCCACTAGTTGGAACATCTCCAAAGCAAACTGGGGGCTCTTCTCTTCCAGGGTGACATTTCAGGATCAAAACTTCGCAAGCTGCGATAGTTGGGTCGCATACCTCACGGAAGTCATTCTCACTGCTGCTGAATATTCCATCCCTCATACTACTTCTTCTCCACGTCACGTACCGGTCCCCTGGTGGACCACAGCATGTAGAGACGCTATACTTGCTCGTCGACGTTCTTTACGCACCTTTAAATGCCACACTATGATGGCGAATTCTATGAATTATAAACGATTACGTGCGCAGTGTCATCGTGTTCTTATAGAAAGCCAGCTGCGCTGCTTTCACAAGCTCCTTCAACAGTTTACTCCTTCTGTTGTCTGGGGTAGCCTGAAGCCGGCTCTCTGGCACTAAGGTCCACTCACCAGTTTCTGGCTTGACGGTCGCGAATGATGTCCTTGTGGCCCCTGAGGATGTCTCCAATGCTTTCAGCTGATTTTTTGCAGAGGTTTCGAGCTCCGCTCATTACCACCCTGCCTTCCTCCCCCGAAAATAGGCAGAGGAGGGAAGGTCATCTAACTTCCGCTCCTCGAATCGTGAAAGTTATAATGCCTCATTCACCATGCGGGAACTCGAAAGTGCACTTGCCCGGTCACGGTCCTCTGCTCCGGGGCATGATTCTATTCATATTCAGATGCTGAAGTACCTTTCTCCTGTGGGTAAAGGTTTTCTTCTTCGTACTAATAATCGCATCTGGATTGAGGGTCATGTTCCCACATGCTGGTGTGAATCTATTGTTGTCCTGATTCGTAAGCCGGGGAAGGGCAGGCACTTTGTTTCCTGTTATCGTCCCATTTCCCTTACCAGCTGTGTCTGTAAGGTGATGGAACGAATGGTTAACTCTCGTTTGGTTTGGCTGCTCGAATCTCACACGTCTACTTATCAATGTACAATGTGGATTTCGTAGGCACCGCTCTGCTGTTGACCATCTGGTTACCTTGTTGACCTTCATTATGAATAACTTCTTGCGGAAGCACCAGACAGTGGCTGTGTTCTTTGATTTGTAGAAGGCTTACGACACCTGTTGGGGGGCGGTCATTCTCCGCACTTTGCATACATGGGGCCTTCGCGGACGCCTCCCTCTTTTTATTCATGCATTTTTAATGGGTCGAAAGTTCAGGGTATGTGTGGGTTCTGTCCTTTCTGACGCCTTTCGCCAGGAGAATGGGGTGCCAAAGGGCTCAGTTTTGAGCATCGCTCTCTTCGCCATAGCGATCAATCCAATAATGGATTGCCTCCCATATGATGTATCAGGCTAACTTTTTGTGGACGATTTTACCATCTACTGCAGCGCACAGCATACATGTTTCCTGGAGTGGCTTGTCTTGACTGTCTTTACTCCTGGAGTGTCGCCAATGGCTTCCGTTTTTCTGCAGAGAAGCGGTCTGTATTAACTTCTGGTGCTACAAAGAGTTTCTCCCACCGTCCTTCCATCTCGGTCACGTTGCTCTCCTATTCATGGAGACAATAAAATTTTTAGGTCTTACATTTGATAGGAAACTTAGATGGTCTCCACATGTCATATTTGGTTGCCCGTTGTACCCGTTACCTAAATGTCCTCAGTGTTCTCAGCAGTACGTCGTGGGGAGCAGGTCGAACTGTGCTACTTCGCCTATATCCGTCGATCGTCCACTCGAGCTGGATTATGGGAGCTTTGTATACTCCTCTGCACGCCGCCTCAACTCTATACAACATCGGGGGTTACGTCTTGCGATCGGAGCATTCTATACTAGTCCTGTCGACAGTCTTCATGCTGAAGCTGGTGAATTGCCACTAACCTACTGGCGCGTTATGCTGCCTGGAGTTCGCTTTTGTCGCCTCCTTCAGCAACTTGATTTTCCACTCCCTGCAACCTTTAGAGTGGGCGAGAGCCCAACGCCACCTTGACTCCAGGCTCAGGTTCGCGTTCACCTTGACCTCAGCTCACTCCCAAAGGAGGTTCCCCCAGCTTCGGTATACTGCTCACAGTTTGTCGAACTTCGTGTGAAATTCATTTATCTGATCTTCCTTTATACAGATGGCTCTAAGACCAATGACGGTGTCTGGTGTTCTTTTATTGTTGGGGCACACAGTTTCAAATACCAGCTCCATAGCCATTGTTCAGTTTTCACAGCTGAGCTATTTGCCCTCTATCAGGCAGTTCTTTACATCTGCTGCCACCGACATTCTGCTTATGTCATCTGCTCTGATTCCCTGAGCACCATCCAGAGCCTCAGTGATCCGTGTCCGGTTCACTCTTTCGTGCACCAGATCAAATGGTCTCTTCAGCAGCTGGCGGACGACGGTTCTCTGGTTACCTTTATGTGGGTTCCTGGCCATGTCAGTATCCCTGGGAATGAAGCTGCAAATGCCACGGCCAAGGCTGCGGTCCTCCAGCCTCGGGCAGCTTATTGTTGTGTATCTTCATCTGATTTTAGCAGGGTCATTTGTCAGCGCATTTTATCACTGTGGCATGCCGATTGGTGTACACTTACTGAAAACAAGCTTCGGGCCTTGAAACCTCTCCCCACGGCTTGGACGACATCTTCACGCCCTTCTCGGCGGGAGGAGGTCGTTTTGGCCTGGTTACGGATTGGACACTGCCAGTTCAGCCACCGCCATCTGCCGATGGCTGCGCTGGCGCCGTTCTGCACATGTGGACAATTGCTGACCGTATGCCACATTTTAACGTCCTGTCTGAATTTTAATACACTGTGCATTGATCTTGGCCTGCCATGTATTCTGGATGAAATTTTAGCGGATGACCCAGGAGCAGTTGCTCGCGTGCTTCGTTTTATCCACTTGACGAACCTGTCTAAGGACATTTGATTATGCAGTTTTCTTTTAATCCCTTCCCTGTTAATGTGCCTTTTAAAGCGTTGTCCTTTTTAGTTGCTGTTTTACCATTGTGCCTCGCAGTGCATTCATAAATTAGTCTGGGCAGTATTGACCACTGTAGTTGTGCGCCCTAAAACTACAAACAAAAAAAAACTTCATGTGCCCTGCCTCCCATCTGTGTCAACTGTGGGGAGCACCATTCGCCTTGCTTCCCAGACTGCAGGGAACTCCAGAAAGAAAGAAAAATTATGAAATAAAAGAACTTGGACTGACTGACATACACTAAGGCTAAGAGGAAATATGAGCGCCTACAACTTGTACATATGACATCATCTTACACCGCCACTACAACAGTTATAGCCTCATCAGCTCTGCAAACCCCAGTCACCTCCAGACCCAGAAGACTACACCTGTTCTCTTGATGGTGGGGGGGCACTTCACTCCCTTTTGCTCATGCGCCACCTACCTCGGGAGCACTGTCCCCCCCCCCCTCCCCAAACATCAAGGACACCAGTCCCCACTTATGCACTGGAGAAGCGTAAGTCGTTTTCGGCTCCTCTTGCTAGGAAGGGGTCCCTTGGGTCACTCCCTTCCCAGGTTTCTGCTAGTGGGAAAGGTGACACCCGCCAGTGGCTGAGAAGCCCAAAAGCAGCTTCACACTCATCCTCAGTCCCGGAGACCGAATCAGTGAAGTCCTCCCAGCCAGTGAAACTCAAGGAGCAGCGAGACAAATAAAAAAAGATGGTTCCCAAGACCAAGGGAATTGTGGTGGCACCCACATCACCGCTATCTAAAAGCTCTGTGTCTGAGGATGAGGTGGAGATTCTGGCGTCCGCTGCTCAGGAAATAAGTCGATGGCAGCAGGTGACCCTGCGGCATAAACTGCCTGATTGAATGTCCCATGTCTTCCCAGTCTCATGATGACCTCATCCTCCAGTGGAATTGCGGTGGTTTTTTCCACCACCTGGCTGAGCTACGGCAACTGTTGAGCTTTACACGTGCTTCCTGCATTGCTCTCCAGGAAACCTGGTCCCCGACAATGCAGACCCCTGCCCTCTGTGGCTGTAAGGGATATTACAGGAACCATAGCGACTATAATAGAGTGTCAGGTGGAGTTTGCATTTATGTCCTAAACTCTGTCTGTAGTGAGACTGTGCCCCTTCAAACCCCTTTTGAAGCTGTGGCTGTCAGAATAAGGACAACATAGGAAATAACTATCTGCAGTGTATATCTTCCTCCAGATGGTGCAGTACCCCTGAATGTATTAGCTGCATTGATTGATTAACTCCCTAAACCTTTCCTACTTTAGGGAGATTTTAACACCTATAACCCCTTGTGGGGTTCAACCTCTGCGTCATAAATACTGGGGCTGCCACACATTTCAGTGTGGTTCATGGTATTTACTCGGCCATTGATGTATCAATTTGCAGCCCAGGACTTCTCCCATCGATCCACTTGAGAGCACATGACGACCTGTGTGGTAGTGATCACTTCCCCATCTTCCTGTCACTACCTTAGCGTCAGGCCTACAGACATCTGCCCAGATGGGTTTTAAACAAGGCGGATTGGGAAACTTTCACCGCTGCTGTCACTGTTGAATCTCCCTGACATGGCAACATTGATGTGATGGTTGAGCAGGTAACAACAAGAATCGTTTCTGCGGCAGGAAACGCGATCCTACGCTCTTTAGGGTACCAGTGGCGAAAGGCAGTCTCTTGGTGGTCGCCAGAAGTCGCTGAAGCAATTACGGAGCATTAGCGAGCTCTACAGCAGCATAAGGGGCACATTTCCCTGGAGTACCTCATAACCTTTAAATGGATCTGTGCCTGCGTTGGCTGACTTACCAAATGACGGAGGCAGGAGTGTTGGGAGAGATACGTCTAGTCCATTGGGTGTCATATGTCCTCTTCCCAAGTATGGGCAAGGATCAAACTTGTTTCCGTATACCAGACTTGTTCCCGGTGTTAACATAAATGGCGTGTTATCTACCGACGCAATTGTGATTGCCGAGCACTTCACTTTGCCGAGCCTCTGCATCAGAGAATTACACCCCAGGCTTTTGCACTCTCAATCGGCGGCTGGAAGGGAAAGTCCCCTCATTCACTACACACCACAGTGAATCCTATGATGCCCCATTTACAGAGTGGGAGCTCCTCAGCACCCCTACACATTGCTCCAACACTGCTCCTGGGCCAAGTCAGTTCCACAGTCAGATGATTAAACATATCTCACTTGACTACAAGCGACATCTCGTCATCATCTTCAACCAGATCTTGTGCGATGGCGTCTTTACATCACAATGGCAGGAGAACACCATTATTCCAATGCTCAAATCTGGTCAAATCCCAGTTGGTGTGGATAGCTATTGGCCCGTAGCCTCACCAATGTTCTATGTAAGCTGCTGGAATATGTGGTGTGTCGGTGGTTGTGTTGGGTCCTGGAGTCACATGGCCTACTGGCTCCATGTGAGGGCGATTTCCGCCAGCGTCGCTCTACCACTGACAATCTTGGATCCCTTGAGAGTGCCAACCGAACAGCCTTTTCCAGATGTTAACACGTGGTTGTCGTCTTTTTTTATTTACGAAAAGCTTGTGACACGACCTGGTGACGACATATCCTTGCCACATTATACGAGTGGGGTCTCAGAGGCCCACTCCGGATTTTTATACAAAATTTCCTGATGTTTCATACTTTCCATGTCCAAGTTGGTGCCTCCTATAGTTCCCCCCATATGCAGGAGAACGTGGTCCAGCAGGGCTCTGTAGTGAGTGTATCTCTATTTTTAGTGGTGATGAATGTCCTAGCAGCAGCTGTAGGGCTGTCTGTCTCACCTTCTCTGTATGCAGTCGACTTCTGCATTTCGCACTTCTCCACTAGTACTGGTGTTGCCAAGCGGCGCCTACAGGGAGCCATCCACAGGGGGCAGTCATGGGCTCTAGCCCACAGCTTCCAATTTTCGGCCACAAAGGCGTGTGTCATGCACTTCTGCGTCATACTGTTCATCCGAAACCAGAACTTTATCTTAATGACGATCCACTTACTGTAGTGGAGACATATCGATTCTTAGGACTGGTTTTCGACTGTTGATTGACTTGGCTTCCTCACCTTCGTTAGCTGCTGGCAGCACCTCAATGCCCCACACTGCCTGAGCAACACCAACTGGGGTGCAGATCGCTGTACACTGCTGCAGCTCTACAAAGCTCTTGCTCAATCCCGCCTTGACTATGGGAGTCTGGTTTATGGTTCAGTGACGCCCTCAGCGTTGCATTTACTCGACCCAGTGCACCACTGTGGCGTTCGTCTAGTGACAGGAGCTTTTAGGACGAGTCCGGTGACCAGCGTCCTAGTGGAGGCTGGAGTTCCTTCATTGCAGGTTAGGTGTGCACAACTACTGGCGCGTTACGTTGCACACCTTCATAGTTGTCCTGCGCATCCGAATTACTGTCTCCTTTTCCCAGCCACAGCAGTTCATGTCCTGCATCGGTGGCCCAGGTTAGGGCTGCCAATTGCAGTTCGTGCGCGATCCCTTCTTTCCGAACTAGAGTCGTTGCCTTTACCACCTATACTTGAGGTCCATTCACATATACCTCCATGGTGTACACCTAGGCCACGGCTTCGCCTGGACCTTTCACATGGTCCTAAGGACTCAGTTAATCCCGTAGCTCTCCTCTGTCACTTCCTCTCGATTTTTGACATGTACCGAGGCCATGAAGTGGTTTACACCAACGGCTCGATGGCTGCTGGTCACGTCGTCTTTGCATATGTCCATGGAGGACATATTGAACAGCAGTCCTTGCCCGATGGCTGCAGTGTTTTCACTGCCGAGCTGGTGGTTATAGCTTGTGCTCTTGAGCATATCCGTTCATGCCCTGGGGAGTCGTTTCTTCAGTGTACTGACTCCATGAGCAGCCTTAAGCTAGCGACCAGTCATCCTTTGGTAGCGACCATCCAGGAGTCGATCTATGTCCTGAAACGTTCCAGTCGTTCTGTGATGTTTGTGTGGACCCCAGGTCACGTTGGAATCCCAGGCAACGAACTTGCTGACAGGCTGGCCAAACAGGCTACACGGAAACCACTTATGGAGCTCAGGTTCTCTGCAACTGATCTGCATTCGGTACTACACCACAAGGTTTTGGGGCTTTGGGAGACAGAATGGCATAACTTCAATATGCACAATAAACTGTGTGCCAATTAAGGTCATCTGCTCTCTTGTTTTTATCCCTTCTACCTGTTTCTTGTTTCGGTTTTCTTTTCCTGTTTTGTCCATAGTAGTGTTGGTTGTCCTTCTGTCATTCTTCTGGTTCTTTCTTTCTCCTGTTCTTGTGCTGTACGTCTCCTTTCTTTCTTCTTTCTCTTGTGTAATTATTTTACCAGGAACAAGAGACCGATGATCTCGCAGTTTCGCCCCTTCCTCCCCTCTTTTAAACCAACCAACAAACCAACAGCTTCCATTATAAAGTTAAAGACGTATCCTCCAATGAAATATAGCTATATTGGGGTAGGAAACTAGTTTCACTCCATTTCTGTATTCAGACTTGTTTGTCAGAAGTTCTTGAAATTTCATTGGGCCTCGCAGAGTGTTTTCACAGTAAGGTAAAGTTTGGATATTGACAGACGCATAAGTGGTTATATATTTTGCTTCAGGAAATGTCTGGAGACAACACACTGCAGGATAATGGGAAGAGGACAGCTGTTTACTGACAGGGTTCTCACCCCTTCCACCAGTGGTTTCCCATTCTGCTATAGAGGACAAGTCTTCCAGTCTACTGCCCAATGTCTGTGGAAGGTGAGCCAGGAAGATAATCCGTGAAAGGCTCACCCAGTTGGCTGTGCTGTATGCTAGTGTGTCCCTTGTGAGTGACTGACAGCTCTCCCAGAACCTTTTTTTCTTCGCCAGTTGAAAGTAGTTTCCCCGATCAATACTAGATGCATTTAAACGAAAAACTGCTAAAAGAATGAATGTGATATTAGAATCTGAGGGGTGGGTTATCTAAATTGCTACAAGCCAGCCCCTAACCACTCGCGTAATCAGTGTGCAATACTGGTGAAAAGCGACAGGTAAAAAGTGAAACGGAAAATAAATGAAGCAAGAGTGCCTCATGCAAATTCAGTATGCAAAAAATCCACATCACCCCTTTCTCAGATTCGAAATTGTTGGCAGGAAGGGTTTCACCAAGAAACATGGTGAGGCCTTCCCAAAACAGTTTCTTTCAATATGGCAATCAATTAGGAACAAAAAAAAAAAAAGAAATGAGAAGTTTAAAATATAATAAGAAGAAAAGAACATTGAGAGCGTTTGCTGTCTCCTCAAAATTTTCCAGTCATGCAAATCACAAGATATCCTTACACAGTAATCCTGAAGTCTTATGTGAAAATCACCAAAAATATATATGCATATAGCCCCCACAATCAGCTGTTTTGTGGGTATGTGTGTGGTGTGCATGGGGCCCTGAACTATTGCAGCCTCTCATCTCTCTTGGACTGCATTCCCTTTGCCATATCCGTTCTTTCCCATCCTGCCTCCCCCCCCCCCTCCTTCTTTCTTCCGAGTGTTTCCCTTTAGGACAACCCAGCTATCCCCTTGATTCTGCTATTCCTTCAGTCTTCTCTCATGTTTCCACTCTTCCTTTTCTCCAGCTATTTCTGGCCCCCCTCTCTAAATTGTTTCCATATGATGGGCCATTTGAGGAAGAACTCCCACCCTAGCAGAGAGTCTGGGTTCATCTGTCTCCTCCTACCACCCTTCCCCACTGTAGTCTTCAACCCCTCCTTCCCCCACTAGATCACCAATGCAGTAGCTTTCCCATGTGGTGGGTCTGTTACATACCCATCTGGCTGAACCCACTTACAGCTCAGGGATCACCGTCTGGTGCCTGAACTGTCGCAGCCTCATGTATTCCAAGGCATTATTGGTCGTCTTTTTGGGGCATCGGAACTTCCAACAGTGACTGCTGTGCCAGGTGGCCCTTTCTGCAGCTGGGTAGCATCCACAGGGTGAACACCTGATTGGAGTGGGTGGTACCAGGGCAGACGCTGTGCATATTAAGTGTGCTCTGCTCCACACATCTGGCTTGGGACGAAATCCTTTAGCCATTACTTGGTCTGTTCTCGGACAGACAGGGAGACTTTCACTGCTACCAAACCACTCTTTTTTTTGTTTTAGAACACACAGAAGATAACAATTGTGAAGTTGGCCCCCTTAGTCAAGATGTGATATGGTTCCGTACTGTTCAAAACCTCTTCTGCCAGTCTATCATGTTTCCTTTGCACATGTGAGCTCTTAGGAGACATCCCTGTGCACATTATTCCTCACCAGTCCTTAAATATGGCTTGGGGCACTATTTTCCATTGGGACCTCCTCCTTCAATCTGGTGAGGAACTCTAGGCTACTCTGGCACGGCACGGCATGGCGTTAATTCCGTCTGGCGAGTACAGAGAGGTCCTAAAGGAAAATGTATTGATTTCGGGTCTTTTATCCTGGCTTTTGTGGGGGATACATTTCCGAAAAAGTCTGTTCTGGTTTATCTCTGTAATGTGAAGCTCTATATCCCACCTCCCTTGCACTGTTTCCGGTGTCACAATTTCGGTCACATCTTCACAATGTGAGGTGAATCCTATTTGGCGGTGCTGCAGCTGCCCCCTCAATGTGAGGAGTCCTTGCCCCCCACTGCCCAAGTGCATGAACTGTTCTGGCCAATATTCTCCTTGCTCACCAGATTGCCCAATCTATAAAAAGGAAAGGAAGGTTCAGGAATTCGAAACTGTCAACTGTAAGACCTGACAGAAATTCAACCATCGCCATCCAGTATCTCTGGTGTCTACCTTTTCTTCTGTTGCATCATTTCCTCCTCCTCTTCTTTGCCCCCGTCCTTTCTTCCTCTCTGGCAGTTCCTGTTCCATCCCTTCCAGACCCGCTCCTTCTCCTCAGCCATAGAAGCAGCTCCCTTCTTCAGCACCTGTTGGGATGTGGCTCCCTGTAAGAGGCCCACCCCACCCCTCCCCTCCCCTCCCTAGCAACTCCAGAATAAGAAGCCTGTTACTTCAAGTTTGACGCAGGACCCACACTCTGTGGGCCTCAAAGTCACTCGCTCTTTTTTGGGTCTGATATTCCTTCTAATGGCTCTCTTCCTGACCACACCGCTTTCTGCTTGCTGAAGGAGGAGAAGATGTGTAAGTCTTGGGCCAAGTGCCCCTGACATCCTATGGAGGGTTTCGCCTCCTCCCTCTGTCAGGGTCCGATCATACATTCATGGATGTCAGCATCGCTCACTGGGATGCCCTTCCACGTGGGCTTTCACTAATGCAGATTGGGATGCTTTTTCCTTGGTTCCATCTCAGCTGTTCCATCACACACTGGCATTAACAAGTCTGTACAGAGTTTGACCGATGACATCCTTCTGGCAGTGCTTCAACATTTCCCTCTTCCTTATGTCTACCTGGTGGAAGATTGTCCCTTGGTGGACCCACAAAATTGATGTGGTTCACCGTCGTGCTCTCCAATGCTGTAAGTGGCATCCATCTTTTCATCACATCATGGGTTTCAAACAGTTTTGTACCCAGCCTCATTTATTAAACACCAGAAACGGATTTTGTTGGGGATGATATGTTACTGACATAGGGCTACTTAAACCCTCTCCTCAGGTATGGGCAAAGATCAGGCGCAGTTTGGGTTGTCGTCCTACAAGTGTCCCGGGAATTTTCCTGAGTGGTGTTATCCTCACCAGTGCAGACGCTACCACTCAGCATTTTGCTCAGTATTTCGCCCAGGACTCAGTGTCAGTCCACTATCCACCCATGCTCCGTCTTCTCAAACACAATCTGGAATGACCCCCTTTATCTTTTGTTCCCCATTGGAAGGAGCCTGATAAAGCCCATTTAGCAACTTGCTCTCTGGCCTGTCAAAGCTCCTGGACCAGACAGGGTGCACAACCAAATACTTCAGCACTTATCAGTGGCTAGCCAACGTCATATACTTGCCATTGTTAACTGTTCCTGGAGCAAGGGGGAATTCCATTCTCAATTTATTCCAATTTTGAAAGTGGATAAACCACCTCTTCAGATGGGCAGCTATCGTCCAATCAGTTTAACCAGTGACCTCTGCAAGTTACTTAAAAGTATGGTAAGTCAAAGGCTGTTCTGGATCCTTCAACCCTGAGACCTTCTGGCTTAGACCCAGGGTGGTTTCCGCCAAGGCCACTGTAGTGCAAATAATTTAGTCCACTTGGCACCAGACAAAAGCCAATTGGATAGCAGATTCCAAGTATCTTGTCGCAGTCTATTTCGATTAGATAAAGCTTATGTCATCATATGCCACCATCATATCCTTGTCACCTTACATGACTGGGACCTCCATGGCTCACTCCGGATTTCTATCAGGAACTTTCTTTCATATTGCGCTTTTCAGGTACACATTGGCATCTCTTGTAGCACCTTCCATCTGCAGATGACTGGGCTTTCACAGGACGCTGGTTTGAGTCTCTCTCTCTCTCTCCCTCTCTCTCTCTCTCTCTCTCTCTCTCTCTCTCTCTCTCTCTCTCTCTCTCTCTCTCTCTCTCGTGGTTACAATGGTGGTGTGGCAGCTGTGGGACCAACAGTATCCCCCTCTTTGGATGCTGTTGACTCTTTCATTTATTTTTGTTTGTCCACGATGGGTGTTGCTGAATGCAGACTGCAGGGAGCTATTCAGAGCACCATCTTGTGTCTTACTCACGGCTTCCAATTTTCGGCTGCCAAGACCCATGTTACAGATTTCTATCGTCGCCATACAGTGCATCCCCATCGAAATGTGTACCTTGATGGCCTGCCCCTCAGTGTGGTGGATTCTCATTGGGTTTTGATACTGGTCTTTAATGCCTGGTTGCCATGCCTTCAACTAAAGCAGACATGTTGGTCGCACTTCATCATTCTTAGAGGCCTCAGCAACACCAACTGGGATGTGGACTGCTCTACTCTGATATGGCTCTACACAGCATTGTTCCAGTCCTGTCTAGATTATGGGAGTCCTGCCATGATGAGCCTCCTAGTGGAGGTAGGGGTTGCACTGTTGCAGGTTCACCATCAACAACAGTTAACTGCTTATGCATTGTGCATCCACTCCTCCCGAATTACTGTCTCCTCTTTCCACATATGGAGACCCACCTTCCACAACAGTGGCCCAGGTCAGGAGTTATGATCACCATCTGCAGCTGATCACTTTTTTCAAGCTCCAGCTCTCCCCTCTCCCATCTCTTCTCTGTGCCTGCTCACATATGCTGTGGTTCATCCTTCATCCATAGCTATCTTGACCTATCACAAGGTCCAAAAGACTTGGCTCAGTCTGAGGCCCTCTACTACCAGTTTTCCATCCTTGGCACATTTTGTGGTTCAATGGTTGCTGGTCGCTCTGACTTGCGTACGTTCACCCAGGATGCAATGGACTCCACTTCTTGCTGTAACGTTTTCACTGCAGATTTGGTAGCCATCTCTCATGCTCTTGAGCATATCTATTCCTGCTTTGGTGAGTTCATCTGTGGCGGTTCTTTGAGTGGTTTACAAGCTCTTGACCAGTGCTATCCTTCCCATCCATTGGTCGTGACAATTCAGGATTCCCTCTTTGTCCTCGAAGAATGTGGATACTTGGTGGTCTTTGCCTGGACCCTGGGTCACGTTGGGATCCTGGAGAATGAACTCACTGACAGGATGGGGGAATTGGCTACTGGAAAGCCACATCTTCAGGTCAGTATTCTGACACCAAGACCTGTGATTGGTAAGATGCCGTCAAGTTCTAAGTATTTGGAATACAGCATGGCAGACTCTGACTTTGTCAAACAAACTACTGGTGATAAAGGAGCCTACGAATTTGTGGAGGTCTTCCATGTGGACCTCTCGCAAAGGCTCCATTGTCCTTCGCCCTCTCCACATTGGCCATACTTGGCTGACCCATGATAACCTCCTCGATTGTGATGATCAGCACTACTGCCATTGTGGTGCAAGTTTGACAGTGGTCCACATCTCGATGGCCTATCCTTACCTAGCCACCCTGCAGTAGACTCTTAACCTTCTTGACTCGCTACCTTCGTGTTAGCAGATGATGCTGCAGCGGCTGAAAAGCATAATAGTTCATTCATGAAGAGGGTTTTCATCTCTCTTGCTCAGGCAGTGCGTCTCATCCTTGTCGGTCCATTTAGTGATTGGCAGAATGCCCTGTTGCCTCCTCAGCAGCAACCAGGCAGTGGCTGTCTGCAGTTGGTGATCTGCCCCAGCCCTAGTACTCGCCCCACCCGATTTTTGTTCTTTTCTTTTTCTAGGGTGTTGTATATGAGTTGGTGGTCTTAATGTATTTTGCTGTGCTTCTCTCCCCCTGTCCATGTTGCTGGTCATTACTGTGTACTGCCGGGTAGAGTGCCCGTGGTGAGTGGTGGGGATTACATCCACTCTTCACAGTTTCTGCCTATGAGGCTTGTGACTAGACAGGCACCTTGCCAACCATTTCATTTTCCTCGCTTTCTTTTCCCCCTCTTCTTTCCCTTTCCACGTTCCCCCCTTTCCCCCCCACTCCACCCTTTCTGCCCCCCCCCCACTCCACCCTTTCTGCCCCCCCCCACTCCACCCTTTCTGCCCCCCCCCCACTCCACCCTTTCTGCCCCCCCCACTCCACCCTTTCTGCCCCCCCCACTCCACCCTTTCTGCCCCCCCCACTCCACCCTTTCTGTCCATCCCACTCCACCCTTTCTGCCCCCCCACTCCACCCTTTCTGCCCCCCCTTCCCTCCACCACCACCACCACCACCACCACCACCACCACCACCACCCATTTCCCCCTTAACTGTTTCCAGTTGCTGACCTGCTATATTGTAGCTAACTGATAAAGGATCTTTCTTTCTATGTATTCGCTGCACATTACACTTGTCTACATTGAGATTCAATTGCCATTCCCTGCACCATGCGTCAATTCGCTGCAGATCCTCCTGCATTTCAGTACAATTTTCCATTGTTACAACCTCTTGATACACCACAGCATCATCTGCAAAAAGCCTCAGTGAACTTCTGATGTCATCCACAAGGTCATTTATGTATATTGTGAATAGCAATGGTCCTAAGACACTCCCCTGCGGCACACCTGAAATCACTCTTACTTCGGAAGACTTCTCTCCATTGAGAATGACATGCTGTGTTCTGTTATCCAGGAGCTCTTCAATCCGATCACGCAATTGGTCTGATAGTTCATATCCTCTTACTTTGCTCATTACATGACTGTGGGGAACTGTATCAAACGCCTTGCGGAAGTCAAGAAACATGGCATCTACCTGGGAACCCGTGTCTATGGCCCTCTGAGTCTCGTGGACGAATAGCGCGAGCTGGGTTTCACACGATCGTCGTTTTCGAAACCCATTCTGATTCCTACAGAGTAGATTTCTAGTCTCCAGAAAAGTCATATTCGAACATAATACGTGTTCCAAAATTCTACAACTGATCGACGTTAGAGATATAGATCTATAGTTTTGCACATCTGTTCGGCGTCCCTTCTTGAAAACGGGGATGACCTGTGCCCTTTTCCAATCCTTTGGAACGCTACGCTCTTCTAGAGACCTATGGTACACAGCTGCAAGAAGGGGGGCAAGTTCCTTCACGTACTCTGTGTAAAATCGAACTGGTATCCCATCAGGTCCAGAGGCCTTTCCTCTTTTGAGCGATTTTAATCGTTTCTCTATCCATCTGTCATCTATTTCGATATCTACCATTTTGTCATCTGTACGACAATCTAGAGAAGGAACTACAATGCGGTCTTCCTCTGTGAAACAGCTTTGGAAAAAGACATTTAGTATTTCGGCATTTAGTCTGTCATCCTCTGTTTCAGTGCCATTTTGGTCACAGTGTGTCTGGACACTTTGTTTTGATCCACCTGCCGGTTTCACATAAGACCAAAATTTCTTAGGATTTTCTGCCAAGTCAGTACATAGAACTTTACTTTCGAATTCATTGAACGCCTCTCGCATAGCCCTCCTCACACTACATTTCGCTTCATGTAATTTTTGTTTGCCTGCAAGGCTTTGGCTATATTTATGTTTACTGTGAAGTTCCCTTTGCTCCCGCAGCAGTTTTCTAACTCGGTTGTTGTACCACGGTGGCTCTTTTCCATATCTTACGATCTTGCTTGGCCCATACTCATCTAATGCCTATTGTACGATGGTTTTGAACTTTGTCCACTGATCATCAACACTATCTGTACTTGAGACAAAACTTTTGTGTTGAGCCGTCAAGTACTCTGAAATCTGCTTTTTGTCACTTTTGCTAAACAGAAAAATCTTCCTACCTTTTTTAATATTTCTATTTATGGCTGAAATCATCGATGCAGTAACCGCTTTGTGATCGCTGATTCCCTGTTCTGCGTTAACTGTTTCAAATAGTTTGGGTCTGTTTGTCACCAGAAGGTCTAATATGTTATCGTCACGAGTCGGTTCTCTGTTTAACTGCTCAAGGTAGTTTTCAGATAACGCACTTAAAAAATGATGATCAACTATTCTTTTAAACTTGAACGATAGTTAATCTACATGCTACTGTCCTGTACTGAAAGTATAAAGTTCCTCATTGAGGTATGACACTGCTGCTGTTGTACTTTGGTACTCATTACTGCCACAACTATGTCATGGTGTCTGATACCATTTTCGATGCAGACATCCTCTAGGAGCTCAGGGCTGTCTGTTGCCAGTAGGTCCAATATATTTCCATGATGAGTGGAGTTCTGAGCTATCTGCTCCTAGTAGTTTCACATGTCTTGTGATATCCACTACTTACAAAACTGTAATTTCCCAATTAATTGTTGGATGATTAAAGCCTCCACTGATGATTATAATGTGATTGGGGAACTTATGTAGAGCAAACTGAGGCTTTATCTTTTTTGTTACAGCAGGAGGCAAGTCTGGTGGGTGACAGGATCCATTTACCATTTTATGCCCACCTCAGATACTGAGTCTTGCCCAGGCAGTTACGGATGCAGCTTTGGTTTCTATCTCTGTGGGTTTGTATTTCTTGTCTACTATGAAAAGTACACCGCCACCTTTTCCCATTAGCCTTTCCTTTCAATAAACAATTAAACTTTCCCCAGAAATCTCACCGCTACCAAGTTCGAGATTCAAGCAGCTTTCTGCGCCTAGTATTATATGAGCCTCACTGCTTTTCACGAGTGTTTCAAACTTCGGCACTTTGTTGCATCAGCATTTAACTACCAGAATTTTAATACTCTCGCCTCTAGCTGTCATTATCAGGACCAGACAGTGTCACCTAATGTTAAAAAAATTTTTTTTAATTTCCATTTAGGGGGAACCTACAGTTCTAAACCCTATGGCACAAGCCTAGGAAGTCGCAACCTAGCTTATCACAGAACCATTCGACTCAGAACCAAAGGGACACGATCAGTCTTGAGTACAAAGCTGCAAGTTGTGAGCTTTGTTGAAACTATTTGCGCAAGGTTGGTCTTAACAACTTTCTCTGCCAGTCGCTGGAATTATCCAAGTATGATCCTGGATGCCCAACAGGTATTGTTTGCTCCAGTGTGCACTACAATCTGCAGTTTGGATGTACCCTGTTCCCTCAGTGGCAGTTGGAATAAACTGAACATGTTGAATGAGTATCCCAGGCACACTCACTGAGTGCACGTGGTGTTCCGTTCTGTCCCTTCCTGCCAGTTGCCTGAGAGTACCATTATTCGCTGTACATTTGAATTGGCGACTATTAATAAACTTGCCCTTTTCTGTTTGCCACCTCGCGACATAGGGGACAGCAGATTTCGCCAAAACAGATGAAGTAAGTCCCACTGGCTCAGTGTGTTTCAGTGAAAGACAGCACCTTGAACTTCGTTAAGGGGATTGGTATACCACCCTGAGTCCTCCCTGGTCTACACTACATCGGACGCGTAGCTCGAAACGCCACTCGCAGTTAAGTGGAGCAGTAATAACAGATGCCGTACTTCCCACAGAGAATCCGGGTTATGCAGGAGAGGATAGTACTTGAGGTACATGACTCTTGAGATTTCTTCCAACACACCAATTCGCATCAGTTTCGAATATCTGACGGTTGTCAGGGAGATTTTTAGCTGCTTATGAACGTCGAATAACTCACTCCCTATTCGAGAACAGCATTAATAGTGAGTCCCACCCAGCACCGTAGCTGGTGCAATGTTTTACAGTACAGTGAACAAAGAACTTCAAGCCTTTTAATTTTTAGAGCTAAAACATTACTACTTTCCAAAAGAATTGAAGTAGGTACATAAAATATTTTAATTTTTAGCGCTAAAACATTACTACTTTCCAAAAAAATTGAAGTAGGTACATAAAATATTTCTGTCAAGCAACAGAAAAAACTGTGGAAAAAATTACAAGTTTCCTAAAAGTTGTTGAGACTGATTATTGTCGCTAACCAGTTCGAAAATACTTTACGATAAATGTATATAATGTATACTTGTATTGAATAGGAAAACTAAATGTAACACAATATGTTAGGTACAATATCTGCTACTGTGGCTAAATCACAAACGCTGATTTAGTGCTACGAATTAGTTAATGTACAGGTCAGTGGTAACTTCGAAAATTCTCAAAAATGTACGTTTATGAACGTTGATATAAAGTGAAATTAAAGATGGTCTGTTGGCAAGGACTGTGTATCTGTAACTCTGATTTGCTACATAAAAAGTTATCCGCAAGTCTCATTGCTTACTTCAGTTACGAAAATATAGCTTTGTAAGCACACAAAAATTCTCAAAAAATCACCATTTCTCACATAATCATACATCGACATTAGAGAAAGATTGTTTTGATCGACGATACTGCTACTGTTCTCAAAAATTGTAAAATATCACATATAAGTTTAACCCAACAATTGCCGATAACAGTAAGAATCGATTGCGGTACCTGGAAACCTTCGAAATTTCACAATAGATGGAAGTATTGATACAATCAATGAAAGATTATACAGAAGCAATGCGAACAGTGAAATGTGCAAGTCGAGTATTTTAAATCAGCTCACAAATATGGCACACGTGGTCTCTCACAAACCAAATTCTGTAGTTGGGTTTTTGCATAAAAATAAACGTGTGAACTGCATGGATTTTCTTTTTTACTTAGCTGATGATAGGAAAATTTCTACACTGGAATCCTGAAGATGAGCACTATAGCGTCAGTTTATTTCAGTCAAAATTGCAAAAACATGTAGCACCAACAAAGTAAGCTGGTAGGAGTGACCGAGCGGTTCTAGCCGCTACAGTCTGGAACGGCGCGACCGCAACGGTTGCAGGTTAGAATCCTGCCTCGGGCATGGATGTGTGTGATGTCCTTAGGTTAGTTAGGTTTAAGTAGTTCTAATTTCTAGGGGACTGATGGCCTCAGAAGTTAAGTCCCATAGTGCTCAGAGCCATTTTTGAACCAACAAAGTAAGTCTTCCGTCTGGAGCAGCTAACAATGCCAGTTCATTGGAGACATCAGGTATCCTGAACATTGACATCACCATTGTATCAATAAGGCTGTGTAAAAACCTTTGTCACTGGCTGGAGCCCAGATACAAACAGTGCATCCCAGTTACGATTTGCATTACCAAGGTACCAATGGATACGAAAGCACCAGTGAGGCAGAAGCACATCAGGCAGGCAGCCAGCCAGCATTGTTTTTGGAAGACACTGGCCAGAATGTGGCTAAAGGAGTAATGGGCTTCGACAGTATTGCGAAGTACATCAGGTAGGATGACATGATGTCTATTCCCGAAATCTGTGTGCTTAACTATAAACAAAGAAGCTGCATATTCAGTGACTACCACAAAAGTCAAACAAGAAGGCAGTTTTAAGCACACAGCTTTTCTCTGTTGTCAGAAAGAGGATGCACCTGCCAAACTAAGGAAAACAAAAGCCTTCTATGGCTGTGAGACTACCACAGATGAAAAGTCCTCCATTGATGACAGTTGACAAAATGTTGAGTAATTCCATTGCTGTCATCACTGATACACAACATTTTCAGGCATTACTCAATTCAGGGGTGTCATTTTCCATGCTATCTGATGCTTATCACCACCAGATGAGGAAGATTTAGTTCCAATGCACAAAGACCATTGTGCTAAAGGTTGTGAATGGGAAATACATCCAGCCAGTAGGAACATGGGTTGTAAAGCCAATTATTAATAACAGAACATAGCCCCCTTGATTTTGATTTTTATTAATATAAGAATGCAGGTGTAACGTTAATCTTGGATGGACTTTCTTGAAGGCATTACAAGCAGTCATAGGCTGTGGGGGAAGAACAACTTGTCCTGTCATCAAGGAGATGAGTTCTTGTCAATGGTCTAGACATTCACAAAGTAATGGTCCAAATTGACAAATCAAAACGTACCCTGAAACTTGTCACACGGAAAGAAATGGCACTGTGAAAATCCTAGCGGCTAAGGCGTACTGCAAGTATTTTTTAAAAAAAATATGTTAAAGCTCCTGATATTTGCCACACGAGGAAACACTTACAACGGCAGTTTGTACAAGCTTTCCTCTCTAGCACGCGAATCGGCGAAAAAGCAGCTGCAGCTTTGTCAAGACAGTGTAGTACTGCTTAGCGCAAAGTCCAAAGTGCACATACGTGAATTTTAAGCACTTAACCCGTATAAAATTTCTCAAATCATTAATTTTTAAAATGAAATACAGCTCACATCGACAGCCAAAATGTGTCAGACATAATGGTTCCACAAATGACTAGCAGAGGAAAGAAAAATCAAGGCAGTGTGTGAGGTTTCATTACAGGCAGCTTTCATCAATCGGGAGTTTAATTTGCTGACATGGAGTATTTGACAATTCCTATAGTTCTTATGACAATTTTTGAATAAATTATATTTCACTAACAATGAAACAACTCCTTAGTTGTTCCCTGTTGTCACAACAAAAATGTGAAGTGTATATTGGACGACAAAAACAAACATTTTCCCTCCACCAAGCACACCTAATAAGAGAATAATTGAAGCATTCAGGCACTTCACAGGAATTACTAGTTTTATTTAGACAGAATTGAGATGGAGTAGGAATGGTCATAGCCATTAGGATAGCACTACCAATACGGGCACAGATAATATCACACAACTTTGTTAGGTTACACATCTAGTGTCAGGATACGAACTTGGGCTCCTTGGTTCCCTCATGCCATCTCCCCTGGGGAACTACCGGAAATTGATCAAGGTCATTCAGGGTAATCACCCAGGCAATTGTGCGAATTATGTTGAAAGCCATGATGTAACTTAGTAGTTGTCATGTGATATTAAAATGGTGGAAACCACCCCCTCAGCCAGTGGGAGAAGAATAAAACGGCAAGAAACCCAATTTATTACCCCACCTCACACCACCGCTCCCTTTAGTATATTATTTATCCAGCAGTCGATGTGCCTCATCATTCGATGTCTGGGGGTCGTAGTGAGAGGATGAAGTGCCCCTAAGCACAAGAGGAATAGGACTGGAGATAAGTAAATAATAATAATAATAATAATAATAATAATTTACTATTATTGTTGTTAACAATGTATTCGAATATGTACTTACGGTTTTTTATTGTTCCAGTGACACAATGTTATCCTGAACTAGGGACTGTTGGATGAGGACACATACATACTATTGTCGCAGCAGCTGCCTTGAGATTGGCTCCCTGATTTATTGGACCTGATTTCTTTCAACTACACTGCACCACTGCCTTCATTCAACTATATGCCCTGGCAGTGGCAGCTGTCTCAGCTGTTGGAGATGCTGCAGCTCAGAGAAATCAGGCAAGTCCCCCATAGAGTACTACTGTTCACAAGCACATACGTTGTTGCATGTGGATCTAAAACTGTAAATTCGAATCTGGATCTGGGTAATGACTTTCCCATGGTTTTGAAACTGTTAACATGCAATGTCATGGTTCTGAGGCTCAGTATTCATGGTACAAGTGGGAATACGTAAGCAGCATGATGGGTTATACAGGGTGGTCCATTGATTGCGACCGGGCCAAATATCTCATGAAATAAGCGTCAAACGAAAAAACTGCAAAGAATGAAACTTGTCTAGCTTGAAAGGGGAAAGCAGATGGCGCTATGGTTGGCCCCCTAGATGGCGTTGCCATAGGTAAAACGGATATCAACGGATATTTTTTAGATAGGAACCCCCATTTTTATTACATATTCGTGTAGTACGTAAATAAATATGAATGTTTTAGTTGGACCACTTTTTTCACTTTGTGACAGATGACGCTGTAATAGTCACAAACATATGGCTCACAATTTTAGACGAACAGTTGGTAACAGGTAGGTTTTTAAAATTAAAATACAGAACGTAGGTACGTTTGAACATTTTATTTCGGTTGTTCCAATGTGATACATGTACCTTTATGAACTTATCATTTCTGAGAACGCATGCTGTTACAGCGTGATTACCTTTAAATATCACATTGATGCAATAAATGCTCGCTCAAAATGATGTCCGTCAACCTCAATGCATTTGGCAATACGTGTAACGACATTCCGCTCAACAGCGAGTAGTTCGCCTTCCGTAATGTTCGCACATGCATTGACAATGCGCTGACGCATGTTGTCAGGCGTTGTCGGTGGATCACGATAGCAAATATCCTTCAACTTTCCTCACAGAAAGAAATCCAGAGACGTCAGATCCGGTGAACGTGGTGGTCATGGTATGGTGCTTAGACGACCAATCCACCTGTCATGAAATATGCTATTCAGTACCGCTTCAACCGCACGCGAACTATGTGCCGGACATCCATCGTGTTGGAAGTACATCGCCATTCTGTCACGCAGTGAAACATCGTGTAGTATCATCGGCAGAACATAACGTAGGAAATCAGCATACATTGCACCATTTAGATTGCCATCGATAAAATGGGGGCCAATTATCCATCCTCCCATGATCCCGCACTATACATTAACCCACCAAGATCGCTGATGTTCCACTTGTTGCAGCCATCGTTGATTTCCCGTTGCCCAGTAGTGCATATTATGCCGGCTTACGTTACCGCTGTTGGTGACTGACACTTCGTTGCTAAATAGAACGCGTGCAAAAAATGTCATCGTCCCGTAATTTCTCTTGAGCCCAGTGGCAGAACTGTGCACGACGTTCAAAGTCGTCGCCATGCAATTCCTGGTGCACAGAAATATGGTACGGGTGCAATCGATATTGATGTATAATTCTCAACACCGACGTTTTTGAGATTCCTGGTTCTCGCGCAATATGTATGCTACTGATGTGCGGATTAGCCGCGACAGCAGCTAAAACACCTACTTGGGCATCATCATTTGTTACAGATCGTGGTTGACGTTTCACATGTGGCTGAACACTTCTTGTTTCCTTAAATAACGTAACTATCCGGCGAACGGTTCGAACACTTGGATGATGTCGTCCATGATACCGAGCAGCATACATAGCACATGCCCTTTGGGCATTTTGATCACAACAGCCATACATCAACACGATATCGACCTTTTCCACAATTGGCATACGGTCCATTTTAACATGGGTAATGTCCACGAAACAAATACCGTCCGCACTGCCGGAATGTTATGTGATACCACGTACTTTTACGTTTGTGAGTATTACAACGCCATCTATCACAAAGCGAAAAAAGTGGTCCAACTAAAACATTCATATTTCTTTACGTACTACACGAATATGTAATAAAAATGATGGTTCCTATTTTAAAAAATGCAGTTGATATCCGTTTGACCTATGGCAACGCTATCTAGCGAGCCAACCATAGCGCTATCTTGTTTCCCCCTTCAAGCTAGACGAGTTTCGTTCTTTGTAGTTTTTTCGTTTGATGCTTATTTCATGAGATATTTGGCCCGGTCGCTATCAATGGACCACCCTGTATAAAGAATAAGATGATGGGTAAGTATGATCCTTCCCATACTCCAGTTTGTATTCACATGCTAGGCTGTAAAGTCGCTATAGCTGATATGTATGGCGAGGCAATACTAGAATTAATTTTGTGGGATCTGAAAGTTTACTTCAAATACTACAGTGTTATGACTTAAGATCATCTGTACTGTGCAATAACGGTCGCTAAAGAAGGTTGTGTTACTGGCAGCCATATGTAAGAGCTGCTTACTATGAGTTCGTAGACTGTCTGAGCAACAATAGTGTAACAATGAATCAAGTGGAGCAGCATATAAATTCCTGTACAGTGTGTCTGCCAAAGTGTATAACTGTAGAACCTGTAAATATTGTAGAGGGAGAGTTTACAGAATTATTATGTGGGTAATGCCCCTCTTGGTTTCAATGCCATACAGGCTGAATTTAAGAGCTACAGATGGTAGTTACTTGCAGATCTTTGTGCTGCCACTATGCAGTATACTTATAAGTGAATAAAGAATGATATGTGTGTGTGTGTGTGTGTGTGTGTGTGTGTGTGTGTGTGTGTGTGTGTGTGTGTGTAAAGAGTTGTTGTTTCAGTCCCCCAAAAACCCATGTGCTGTCTACCAAGAATATACACTGATGAGCCAGAACATTATGACTTTGTTTGTCCACCTTTGGAATGAAATACATCAACGATTCTGCACATCAGGGATCCAACAGTTTGTTTTTAGGTTTGTAGGTTATGTGGCATTAGCTATCTTTGAACAAGTCATGTAATTCGCTTATTGGTTTATGTGATGATGGTGCCGATAGTGACCCAGATGGGTTCCATAGGATTTACGATTTACATCAGGTGAATTTTGTCACCAAGACATCAACGTGAGTTCACCGTAATGCTCCTCAAACCGCTGTAGCATGGATCTGGCTGATACTGCTGAAAGGTGACATCACTGTCAGGGAAGATATCAGACATGACGGGATGCAGGTAGTCCACAGCTGTCACCGTGTCTTAGATTCTTACCACAGGTCTCAAGCAAGTGCAGGGGAATATGTCTGATAGCATAATACCGCTTCCACCAGCCTGTGCCCATGGGGCACTACACGTTTCAAGCCACTGTTTACCCCGATTATGGCTTTTGCGGAGACAACCATCGACCTAGCGTAGCAAAAATGTGATATATCCAAAGATCCAACACATTTCCAGTGGTCGGCGATCGAATCCCGATGGTCCTGCATCCACTGCATTCGTAATCGATGATGTTTTTGGGTCAACATGTGAACACGTAGGGGTGGTCTGCTGCAGAGTTCAATGTTCATCAATGTACAATGAATGGTGTGCTCTGAAACACTTGTGCTTGCACCAGCATTGTGCTCTTGGCAGAGATGCCACAGATCGCCACCTATCCTACTTTACAGAGCAGACAAGCATCTGAACCCCATGTTCTGTGAAGGGACGCGGACGTCCAACTCTTTAGCGCCTTGAGAGTTTTGCTGTCTTTCTGTAAATGCTCACGACAGTAGTACGTGTATATTCAACCAGCTTCGCCGTTTACGAGATACTTTTCACAGGCTCTGCATAATAACAGTCAGCCCTTTGTCAAAGTCGCTTATCTCAATGGATTTCCCCACTTGCAGCCCAAATCTGCACTAGGGTGATCCTCCATCTGTGTCTGTACTGCTTACATAGTTTTGTGTACGACCAGGTGGCATCAAACGTCATGGTGGGCAGTGGATATAATGTTTCGGCTGATCAGTTTATAGCTTCATTGTACCAGATGTTAAAACTCTGCCTCCAGCTCACGCCCACCGCTGCCCTCCAGAGGTGTTAGTACCATCCCTGTCGGTGCTAGTACCATCACCAGGGTTGTTACAACTAGCTTCCGGGGCTGTCACCTATTTAATCAGAACTGAATGAGTCACACTGAGGCAAGTGGTTTATCAGACCCCTGATAAACAGCCCATGCCATGTGAGCAGCTCATATATCCTCCCATAACGTGTGGAGCAAGTGAGTGAGGTCCAGCTGTCTCACTGAAATGAGAGATGTCTTGGTAAATGTCTCCAAAGTAAATACCCACTGAGTAGAAAAAAATAATTTATTGTGTTAAATTTTACAACCGACACAGTGCAGTTTAATGGGTGGACGCCCATCTGTCTGGCATCAAGCATTCACATAATATTTATACAAGGGTTCATACAGAGAAAGTAGTTTGTCATTTCTAAACACCTGAGGTAGTAATTAAGATTGGTGTGAAATGTCGAATAACTGTGGCATAAGTTGTGTAGGAATGAGGCAACAGTCTACTGCATTTAAACTCTTACATCTTTCAGTAAGTTTCCAATAAATTTTAGCAACTCGAACATGGAATAGTCGATTGTAGGTTGGTCATCGATCTCGTGGAACCTGTAAAGCCACCCATTCACAGATCGACAAGTCGGCCGACCAGTATGTGTGTGCGCACACTGACTACACGGCAGAACCTACCTGCTCCCAGTCACTTGGCCATTTTCACCATGCCTAAACAGAAGGGAAAAAGGACAGAGTGTGGAGGGGCATGTAGCGGTCGGGACTAGCAGGTAGCAGTGCGCCGACTTCTATCAAATCGCACACAACAAAGGCAAACGTGTCGGGACAGGTCAGCTCTGTAAGGTGGGGGCGACTGGCAACTGGTCAACTTGTGAATAGGCAGCTTAATATTCCTGCGGAATCGTAACATATTCAGGAATATCGAGAATATCTACGTTTTGTCGTTTTCTTTAATATACCAGAGTTGTGCAGTCGTTGATTAGGGATGTAATGGTAGATACATCAGTAGATCTGACTTGCAATATACACTGACACCCCTCACTTAAATTGGCGACAGACATAGTTGTTCCACAAATGATCATTACCTTGTTCATTCTGACTATAAACTGGCCATAGAGGCCAGTGTATTCATCATTTATGCACTGATGTTGTTTTAGAAGTTCCTCAGACTGTAGCTAAAACATCTATATAAACAGCAACTGATAAACAGCTCATCCAGTAATGAGAAAAATGGCAAAGGGCTAAGATGCTGAGGCAAGCAGCAGCAGCAACAGTAATAGTAGCAGTAGCAAGTGATATGAAGAGGCCACATGACACGGTAATTATGTTGTTTAACATAAGCTACAGTTTAAACAACGCAGTATGTAAATTCGTAAGTATCAATATGAAATGTGGATGAGAGTTCTATCCAGTGGTTGTATTCGAAAGTTGATGATTTTGTGAGGCTATAGTGATATTATCCACAGCTGAATGGTATGAACTACGTGATATGTCAGTGCAGATTTAGTACTGTTCCACTGCAATGTCCACTCATCGTCAGTGATGGTGGGCTGCCTTACTGCGACAGTAGGAGTCTTCCCTGGAACAGTTAAAATATTTAACAGTATGAACGTGTATCCGTCTGCAGAACACGTTTAAGAATCTCATGCAGGCAAGTCAGGGTATATAGTACGCTGTAGACTACTGACTAAAGTGGCAATCACACGTCCTCAGACTCTATGAGACATGGTGGAGTAAGCTTTTAGAGACTACTATCCGAAATCTGTCCATCTGAAGGAGCCACCACTGACTCGTGTGATTCACGTTGTGCCAAAGTGAAAATATATGAGGCGAGTGTGCAAGCCACAGCTACAAAACTGCACTTGTATTTGTCTATCTGTATGCCCTGCAATATGTAAGTTTTTATAAAAAAAGGTTAGTTTATGTTCTTTACAAAATGCCCTGTAAGCCAATGTGGGCGTCTAGATGTCATTGCGGATTGGACGAAACATACCCTTCACAAAAGTCTTTGCCGGCCGGAGTGGCCGAGCGGTAAAGGCGCTACAGTCTGGAACCGCACGACCGCTACGGTCGCTGGTTCGAATCCTGCCTCGGGCATGGATGTGTGTGATGTCCTTAGGTTAGTTAGGTTTAAGTAGTTCTAAGTTCTAGGGGACTTATGACCAGAGCAGTTGAGTCCCATAGTGCTCAGAGCCATTTGAACCATTTGAACAAAAGTCTTGTGATAACAGACTGGTCTGTAGTGATGTTGGAAACCAGGTAAGGAAGACGAAAAATGGTTCGTTAGTCACCAGTAAAATTGGTGCTTTAACTACGAGTTCTTCAGGCTATGGAAAAACTGATTTACTTCTAACACTGTAACACATACTGAAGGGACGCACTTTGAGGATGCATATTTTATTTTTATTTAAAAAAAACGTTTCAACCAAAACACCAGCTATTGCAAGAGATATTGCATGGCGTTGAGTGGGTGGTATAGGCCTACCAGATGTTCAGTGAGAGCAATGATATTCCACCAACCGAAAAAGTGAAACCAAACAGTGTACTCATTTTTGAAGATGACACGGTGGAAAACTGGGATGAAATCTTTGCAAAAACAGACATAATGTCTGATAGGATAGCCGCAATCAGTGATTTTACAATGTTACTTATAAACCGTCTTGATTGCAAAATGTTTGTTCATATGACCGGTTTCGGTTCCTCTAGAACCATCTTCAGATCTGTAACGATAATGATACTGATTTACTATTTCACGAATGCAAAATTTCTTTTATCCTATCTCTTTAACATCAAATTTACCAGAACGTACCTGATATTTCGGTTACAAGAGTAACCCGTCCAAACACAGCAACTTTCACATGCTGCGTCACATGAAATTGGTTGGCAGAATGCAAGTCATTTATATTAAATGTAACACTATTACCGCCAGGTGGCGTCTGCTACTTTTGTTACATCACATATGCACATACTGTATTCAGTAGATTTTTGTAATTAACTTTTATTCACTATGGAATTTGAAGACAACCGTATGGATTACTTAGATTTAACACTAACAAAGAAAGATGGGAAGCAAGAATTTAGCATATTCAGGAAACCTACGTGTACAGATTTAGTTATCAATGAGCGCTCTTGTCACCCACCGCGATACAAATGGACATATTTTACTTCGATGGTATACAGGCTGCTAAGACTGCCACTAAGCCAACAGGAAGTAGAAAAGGAGCTAAGTATTTTAAACCAAGTGGCCGTAGCGAACGGATATACGTGTAAGCAGGTGATGAATATTTATAAGAAGATAAAGAAAGGGCAAATGACACAAATAGAAGGAAGTCAAATAACAGTTAAGATGAACAACAAGAGAGAATATGTGGCTCTCGCGTACAGTGGAAGAATTACAGATAAGATTGAAAGATGCTTCCGTAAATAAGACGTGAAAATACCATGAATGCTAGAAAGCACATTAGCATAGGCGGCGACGGCATTCTCGATAAACTGCCAGTTGAGCTTCACTTTCCCGGGGATGCAATTTCTGTGATCTTACAACGAAACTGAGAATGCGTCTGGCGTGGACATCTCGCCAACCGTTTCCTGCAATGACTTTCAGTAATAATTATGAAATACGAACCACTGATTCAGCATTAAGATGAGTTCACAAACTCGAGTAGCGGTACTTGGAAGGCACACTTATGAAGAATGATGGAAGCACTGCAGCAGAAATATCGAGTTTCACCCATAATGTGTTTGCCTTCCTGTTAATGGCGTTGAGGTTGACTGAACAAGAAACACTGGAATTGCATCAACACTCAAAACTTAAATATCCACATTGAATTCGGACCTGAATGTTTCACAAGTGCAAGATGGTTCATTGATGGATCTATAAGGAATCGCCTTAGTATGTGCAGCCCTCTCAAAATGCTTGTGGGGTTCTTTGAGAACTATAAAAAAGCCATTTTGAGTACTAAACAGTAACTTGATTCATGTTTGAAGTGCAACAGATAATGTGCACATTCAAGAAGTGCAAGCAACAGAAAATAAAATAGTTTTGGATAAATTAGTGTGGAAAGTACTGAACATTTGTGGATCAGATGAGACCTGCATGGAACTTCTGTGTGCTGCACTTCAGCCATTTATACTGGGGCTGCAGACAGGCAGAAGAGGCAATGTGACTAAAGATTCTCCAGCGTATTCAACTGTAACCTAACAAGTGCAAAAGTGTTCCTGAATTCTATATGTTACGCACTGGATAATCTACAACTTGACTCTAACAACGAAAATGTCAGTCTACTGTAACGATACGTACTCTGGATTTCGATCTCCTTGCAATGAGGGTAACAAATTGAGATGTATGCTCAGTCCACAGACGTTTAAAGAATCTGCACCAGTGTTTGACTGCTCGATGCAAAATGAAAGTATTGCGACAAGCCCCAAAGACATCTGCACTGAATCTAAGGTGTCAGTAAGTTTCCCTGAATTTGAGCTGACAGGTAGTTTTCCACCAAACACAGTGGTGTATGAATTATTGATGCATGATTGTATTATTAATTACTCACCTCTCACAGGAACTATGCTGTGAATAGTATAAATGTGATGGTACTGCTTGACACCAGAAACACTCCACGGTGGCCTCTCAAAGTGTGAACATCTTTGGGGATGTGCAGGGCTTTCACGACAAGTGTGAATAATTTCTCTTCAAACATGTTGCATTCCTTGCATACGCAAACAATGGACAAGTATTAACAACGTTCTCAAAAACTGTCGCTTCTTGTAGCAGTGTAGAGTACCACGAAATGTCAGACAGTGGCCTTCAGTCATCACTGGAAGTAGTGGGATGTCGACGGTTTCAAGTATAAAGAAACAGTGACAACGCTTCGAATCTATGATCACAAAGGCAACATTGTTTACGTCAAGGGTCATGAAAAATTTTTGTGGTTTCATGACATATTCAAAAGTGTGTCAATAAGGAACCTTGCAGGTTGTAAATGCTCAGCTCTTTCCAGACTGAGGAAAAATAATGGACGCCTAAGTGATAATATTAGTGCTTCAGAACATGTACAAATGCTTTTAATTTTGATAATCAATAAATGAGCTTGCCATTTAAAACAGTGTTTTCTTTATTTACGTCTTCCTGCTCTTCTCGTTTTGCAGGGTTCAGGTAAGTATGAACGGCCACAAAAAAAGTGGTGGTGGTGGTGGTGGTGGTAGTAGTAGTAGTAGTAGTAGTAGTAGTAGTAGTAGTAGCAACAGCAGCTGCTTTATTCATCCGTAGATCTCTTTTTGCGAGGATATAGGACATGTCTGGTGGTAGTGGTAGTAGTAGTAGCTTTATTCATCTGTAGATCTCTTTTTACAAGGGTATAGGACATGTCAAAGTATTTACAAATTTGTATGATTTTAAAATAAGCTAATTCGTGTACACACATATTTACAGACTTCTAGTTAGAGACAATCATTAGATTTACTCCTGGTATACAATACTTTTTTTTACAAATAACTTGTTAAATAATGTAATGCCGCATTGGTCACTATCAGTCACTACACACACACACACACACACACACACACACAGGTGATCTCTGGGCCATTTTCTGTACTGAAACTTCCCATTTGTTATCCTAAAAAAGTGAGTCAGCATCCCTCCATAATTAGTGAGATGTTGAGCTCAGAAAGAGGAAGAGGTGTTAGTATTGTGCTATGCATAGCTTGGGGGTAAGTATTTCTAGAAATGAAAAAATATAAAATGAAGGTGTTATGTGGAGTGTTGGATATTTTATAATCATTATTATTTATTTGTATAGCATTTTTTTATCAAAAGCCTACTCTGTTTTAGCTAATAATCCTTCAATGTATAAAATGCATTGTGAAAGAGGTACTTTTAGCTGCCTTTTTAAATAAATGTATTTTTGAAACTTCTTTAATCTCTTTGGTAATTTATTGTACAGTTTTATTTCTTGGTAGAAAATGTTGTTTTGAGTTTTATGTTTATTTTTTCTTGGTAAATGTAAGTTGAGTCTCTCTCTTGTTACATGGTCATGGACAGAGCTGTTTGTGCAGTAATTACCAATGTTATTTTTGATGTGTATCTATGAAAGAAAGAAAACCAGAACAACATTGCCGTGGGCGGAGATTGTTTAGTATGCATTTCTGCTGCTCTACCACACACTGATATAATAGTCAAGACACTCACTGCTGTGAAAGTCGTTACCGTTTGACAGCTGGAACGACACTAGCGCTCCAAGCGGTGAGAAAGGAGAACTTCAGAAGTGCTGCAAGCATTGTTTGTTTTTGCATCCTTTTACTACGTGATTTACGAAATATTTGAATTATTTTATCGCCTCCAAGAGTTTTCGTAATATTAGAAGATATAGATGTTTCTAAAATAAGCGCAAATAGGGATAAAAGTGATGAATCCAGTGGCAAGCTATAACACATTCATGAAACGCTTGTGGTGTTGGCTAGAACTGTAGCTTATCACGTTGACATCAAACGAATACAAACACACACATTCGCACATAAGAAGCACAGACACGTACCTCTATGTGCGAAAGGAATCGACACCCCATTAGTCGTCCTGTAGGCCTACTGTGTTTTAGTCATTGTCGCCTGTTGCCACAAGTACGACTTTCACCTTTAAATTACTCTAAGTGGGACAAGCAACTGTCAAATAGTGGGAGAAATATGTTGCATGAGAAAACTCCAAGTCCTCAACCAATAACACTGTCAGAAGTTCTACCATAAGTTAAATTTGCCATTAGAAACATTTTATCCAATTATACATTTGCTAACTTATCAATATCGGAGAAATGCTGTACCCTCCACAATAAAAGGCGGAATATATTGTCACTTATCCTACATTTTATTTGTATGTCTTCCACATACCTCTGTAATACTGTAATGTTCACACTGTTGGAAACATAAAACATTCTGAGAAAACCTGTATGCCTGAGTGCTGTAATATAATAAATTTAGAGCAAACACTTTTTATTTCGTCTTTCCGTCTTGCAGCACGTTTCTCCTTCAGTGGCGTGCTAATCTGGCTTAACAAGAAGTCAAGGGCATCTATTTTTAAATATCGGGATCCTATAGTTCTCAAAATTTTCTTCCGCTGAGAGTGCTTAAAATGATAGACACTCTGTCCCATAATAGCTTTGCACGAAGTTTATCACACATTCTGAAACTTCACATGCCTTTGCATGACACAAATAACTGCACTTAATCTAACAACTTCATCGTCAAATCTGGTCTGTTTTGACGATTCTGATTTATTTATTTAGTGCTCGTATTATCATGTTCATGTTAATGGACCTGTCAAAGTACAGAACAGTGTTAAACACAGGGTGGTCCATTGATCGTGATCGGGCAAAATATCTCACGAAATAAGCGTCAAACGAAAAAACTACAAAGAACGAAACTCGTCTAGCTTGAAGGGAGAAACGAGACAAAGCTATGGTTGTCCTGCTAGATAGCGCTGCCATAGGTCAAACGGATATCAACTGCGTTTTTTAAATAGGAACCGTCATTTTTATTACATATTCGTGTAGTACGTAAAGATATATGAATGTTTTAGTTGGAACACTTTTTTCGCTTTGTAATAGATGGCGCTGTAATAGTCACAAACGTATAAGTACGTGGTATCACATAACATTCCTCCAGTGCGGACGGTATTTGTTTCGTGATACATTACCCGTGTTAAAATGGACCGTACACCAATTGCGGAAAAGATCGATATCGTGTTGATGTATGGCTATTGTGATCAAAATGCCAACGGGTGTGTGCTATGTATGCTGCTCGGTATCATGGACGACATCATCCAAGTGTCCGGACTGTTCGCCAGATAGTTACGTTATTTACGGAAACAGTAAGTGTTTAGCCACATTAGGTGCATACAGTTTCGGTGAGTGACTGACTGATCTGCCTGTTGCAAGCAGCCAACAGAGCTCAGTGACGGTGTGTTGGGCTGAATCATGGCTGAGTAATGAAGGTTCCTGCATAGTTTTTCTTTCCCTTTCAGCACCAAATGTAGGCCATGCTCCTTAAAAACAGATTAACATCTATTACGTTAGCGTGACTGTACTGGGCAAAATATTCCATCGAGAACGTGTTCATTTGATATATTTTGTCGTTCCAGTGCGCCCTGTCAAATCTGTAGGGTACTGTACACAGAACCACTTTAGAGTTCGTAGTTATTGTGAGTAGTATGTGAACAGTGCGTTGGTAATCCTTGATATCTGATTCTACATCATTTTTTCCAACTAGAACAATAACACACTCAAATTTACTTAAGTCCTTTACCTTTTCTTCAATGTTATTGACAACATATTTCAACTGAGCGTTTGGTTGACAACGGAAGTCGCAAAATATCTTGGTGGAAGTGTCTGATATAATAAACTAGCGCAATGTCGTCCGTGACTATCAGACAGAAGTAAAATCTTGTGTCTTCTACCTGCACGCTTTCCAGTACTTAAATCTTTCTTGTAGCTGTCGTTATTTATTTTCCAGGAGTTACTGAACACGCTACTTCTTGACGATGCAAGAGTACTTTGTTTACTTTTGGAGTTTTCGTAATTTATCGTAGGTAACACATCACAGCCGTTGTTGTACACTAAATTTACATGATTTCACGCTTTTTTTATTTCCGACACCCTGTGAACTGTTTATGCACATATCTTTCGTCAACTTATCCGAACAAGTCGAGTTTTCTTTCGTCGTTTCCTGCTTCAACATCAGCTCACGTTTTTCGAATAAAAGTTTACTAATATCTACTTTCAGTTCACTGTTCATGAGTTGTAATTCAGAAACACAGTCATTTAGTTTCGATATTTCACATTTATATTGTACAAACTTTCTTTTTACCAGCAAAATTGGCGCTTTTTTGGCGAGATACACGACAGACTCTTACACTGGCCGCCATCTTGGTGGCACTGATGTATGGAGAGATGATCTGGCTGCTTCTGTGCCGTAGGAGTGTTTTACAGCTTTAGTCGAGTGTCGAACCTTTATGGAAGTCTCCTCTTCACCGTCAATAGAGGTGGCTTATTTGGGATGTTGAACAGTGCATTCCTCATGAGTTTATTATTGTCTGCATTCATGAACTGATTTTGTTCAAAGTGAAGTTAACAGTCTTTTTTCACAGTATCTTCTCATTTGCTACTCAGAAGTCATTTTCTTCTCCTAAAAAGAAACATTGATCATTAATACACATGTAGTTTGCAAGCGAATGCTGACGTTAGAGTTACGTGACATTTTCCTCTCAGGGTCCTCAGGACATCCGAACAACGTGTTGTTGCTGCAATTTATTGCGCTACAGACGGTCCCGTTTGTAAAAACCATTATACAAACTAAAATAAACTGTTCGCTTTCACTTGTTTTACTTCCCAGCCGCTCGGCGCGCTGCCGGCGCAGTAGGCAACAAAATCAAGGCGAAGTGTCGCGACTGTTATGTTAGGCTATGGCTATACTCTGTTCATCATAAGAATAAACCCGATGTAAACATTACACCATGTATTCTTCCGCATTTGTTTGAATCTCATTGGATTTCGGTTCACGTGGAGCGGAAGCCAAGATGTGACCAATGCAGTCAACTACGACCATAAGGATACGTTTTATGCTGTGTTACACACATATAGACTTTGCCACAATGCAGGACAACAGTTTTATGGGCGCATTAAAATTCGGACAGTACTGGCAAGCCAGCGGTCTAACTAACCTGCATTGATGTGAGAAGTTGCAGTTTAGACGTAAAATGACACGAGCAAAGAAACAAAATAGTTTCGAATGTCATTTAATTTTTAAAGAGAATGAAAAAATATTCACAGAAACTCCAGCACTACTGGTACCGCGCGCTTCTTAGGTGACCAGACGGAAAACATAAATTGCATTCGTTCTCACCTGACATAGGATTCTAATTACAAACAAAAGTGATGAAAATTTCTAACTTAAACATAGGGTAATTTTTCTGAGCGAGCTGTGTGTAATGCAAAAGCATGCTGCAGGGATTTCACCGTACTGTTGAATACTGAAGGCGCTGAATGTATTACTTACAGTCAGTCGTCTGGTAATCTCGTAGCTCCTTCCTTATCCGAATCCGAAAAATACATTTCAGTTCTGGTAGTGTCATCTGCTACGTTGGTTACGAGCCTATTAACAACAGGGTCCACGAACACAACCAGGCGCCGCATTTTCTCTTCATTTATGTCGAGCCGGCCGCAGTGGCCGCGCGGTTCTAGGCGCTACAGTCTGGAGCCGAGCGACCGCTACGGTCGCAGGGTCGAATCCTGCCTCGGGCATGGATGTGTGTGATGTCCTTAGGTTAGCTAGGTTTAAGTAGTTCTAAGTTCTAGGGGACTGATGAGCTCAAAAGTTAAGTCCCTCAGTGCTCAGAGCTATTTGAACCATTTTTATGTCGAGCTGTTCTGTATCCTACCATTCTACATCTACATCTACATCTATACTCCGCGAGCCACCTTACGGTGTGTGGCGGAGGGTACTTATTGTACCACTATACGATCCCCCCCTTCCCTGTTCCATTCACGAATTGTGCGTGGGAAGAACGACTGCTTGTAAGTCTCCGTATTTGCTCTAATTTCTCGGATCTTTTCGTTGTGATCATTACGCGAGATATATGTGGGCGGTAGTAATATGTTGCCCATCTCTTCCCGGAATGTGCTCTCTCGTAATTTCGATAATAAACCTCTCCGTATTGCGTAACGCCTTTCTTGAAGTGTCCGCCACTGGAGCTTGTTCAGCATCTCCGTAACGCTCTCGCGCTGACTAAATGTCCCCAAGACGAATCGCGCTGCTTTTCGCTGGATCATGTCTATCTCTTCTATTAATCCAACCTGGTAAGGGTCCCATACTGATGAGCAATACTCAAGAATCGGACGAACAAGCGTTTTGTAAGCTACTTCTTTCGTCGATGAGTCGATTGTTCGGTTGTGACATGCGAAAAAACTGCGTGCATTAGTTCCAGTGCGACTGGCAGCTTAGCAGTCTTCTTAGTTCTTACTTCTTGGGCCAAACCCCCAACTTGGCCCCAGATCAGTTCTGTTGGGTTCATATTGTAATTGTACACTAGCAAATGCCAGACTGCAGCATTTGTATGATGTGCACAATGCTGTGAAAATGATTGTTTTTCATGTCTCTACGATATTTATCTACCTAATGATTGTTTTTCATGTCTCTACGATATTTATCTACCTCTGTGGTATAAAACGATGGACATAGTCCACATACAAGAGGATTTAGTTTTTTGTTTTTGCCTTAAAAATTAAATTGTCGTGTTTTCTTAATTTAAACAACTTTTATGAATAGTCTTTCATAAAATATCGATAGTTAAGAATTTTTATTTGAAATGAAAACAGGAATTTCACGTCCAATATGTAATTAGAAACAAAAACATGTGCATTATTAATTAAAAATGATGATGGGTTTTATAATTATTATATTTAGGTATTTGAAATTGAACGAGGAAAAAGAAATGACACTGGGGAGATTTGAATCAACGAAGCATTAACAGTATTTGGTTACCATTCCACTGTGCTACAGATTGCACTACATCTACGATTTGGGTTTGTGTATCAGCTGTCGTACATAGTGTCTGGGAAAACTTCAAAGTCGGTATCTCCTTAAATTTTAGAAAAAAATAATTAAGAACAGCCTATTTCTTGGCACTTTTTAACCCTTTTCCACGCGCGTGTTTCACTACGGAACAGAAAGCGGCCTCAGTCATTTTCATACTGCGCATTAACAGTGCGACAATCAGAGCACAATGCTGCAGAGACTGTGACTGTACACGATTTTTGAAATAAAAATTACGTAACTGAAGCGCGATTAACAAAAACGTCGATGGCTGTTGATACATTTGAATATCTCAGTTTCGTTTAATGTAACTTAGTAATAATATATCTAATACATAAGTAGGACCTACTTAAGAGAGAGTAACAATACCAGTGTACGTGTGCTACGACTTCTGACCAGTTATAGCGTTTGTGTTTGCTTACCTCAGGTTTATGCATATGATGAACGGATTTGTAGGTGTTAATAGCGCAAATCATTGCCAATTACATTATGTGATCGAAAGTATCATGACACCCCCAAAAACATAAGTTTTGCTACACGGGGTTGCCGCGTGGTCTAGGGCGTATCACAGCCCGCGTGACTCCCTCCGTCGGAGGTTCGAGTGCTCCCTCAGGCATGGGTCTGTGTGTTGCCCTTAGTGTAAATTAGATTAAGTTAGATTAAGTAGTGTGTAAGCTTAGGGACCGATGATCTTAGCAGTTTGGTCCCATAAGATCTTACACAAATTTCCAAAACATAGGTTTTTCATATTAAGTGCATTATGCTGCCAGGTACTCCATATCAGCGACCTCAGTAGTCACTAGACATCGTGGGAGAGCAGAATGGGGTACTCCGTGGAACTCACAGACTTCGGACGTGGTCAGCTGATTGGGTGTCACTTGTGTCATACGTCTGTACACGAGATATCCACCCTCCTAAACATCCCTAAGTCCATCCCCCTGCGCGTCCGGGGTAAGAATAGGCCCGAGGTATTCCTGCCTGTCGTAAGAGGCGACTAAAAGGAGTCCCTCCCCCTCAAGGGGGTAGTTTGCGCCTGCATGGATGGTTTAACGACTTACATTTGTGGTCTTTTGGTATTTCGCTTATTCTGGTTTCTTCCTTTCTTTGTTTGTTTCCTTTATTTGTCCTTCTCCCTCTCACTGTCTTTCTTACTTCTTACCTTGTCTTCTTCTCCTTGCCTTCTTGTCCACCATATGGTCTCTGCCTCGGCGTTTGAGACAGTCTGTCCTTTCTCTCCCTCTCTCCCTTCTTTTTTCCTATTCTTCTTTCCTCCCTGTGCCTGAATGAAGGCCCACCCACGCGTTCACACGCATAGCCGGTGATGGGGTAAAGCATAATTCCCCACCCTGGGTAGACAAGTAAGGCCTGTGCGTACCCCTGGTAAAGGCAAGGCCTGGGGAGGGGTGATTGCCCGAGCTGACACCTTCCGACCATGCCAATTGGTCCCTCCGTCCGTTTCTCGGGAGGTGTGACCTGAGGTGTAAACATTCACCTAAGGCCTCTGAGAGGGTCCCCACAAGGAAGGAGCGCACCATCGGAGACGCTGGCAATCGTGGGGGATTCATCCGCAATGGATTTCTCTTCTTCATCTCTCTCGACTTCTGCCCAAAAACGAAAACTTAACCAGCCACCAGTGACAAAAGTACTACCGCCTGCCCCAAAGTTCTTCGTTGTTTTTAGATCTGAGGACGGAAATGATTTTTCATCTGTCAACCCCTTCGTTATTCAGAAGGGCGTAGATGCCATAGCTGGACCTGTCAAGTCTTGTACCAGGATGCGTAACGGTACCTTGTTGTTGGAAACTGAGAGCGCCTTTCAAGCACAAAAACTCCTTCGGTCCACACTCCTGTACACGTTCCCTGTCCGGGTGGAGGCTTACCGCACTTTGAATTCGTCGCGTGGTGTGGTATCTACTAGATCACTCGACGGATTGACTGACGAGGAGATCGTCTTTCCTCACTGAACAGGGCGTGACAGCTGTCCATAGGGTCATGAAAAAGGTCGACAATGACCTTGTACCGACCTGGACACTTACCTTGACCTTAGATAGTGTTCAGCTGCCGTCGTACATCAAAACAGGCTATGAGGTTATTTCTGTTCGCCCCTATGTCCCGAAACCTACGCGCTGCTACCAGTGTCAGCGTTTTAACCACACCCGCCAGTCTTCTTCTACTGCAGCTAAATGGGTCACTTCTGGCAGGGACGCCCGTGAGGGTGGCTGTCCGCCTCCTTCTCCTCATTGCGTGAACTGTCAGGGTGACCATCCAGCGTCCTCTCGCGACTTTCCCATCTACAAGGATGAACGCTGTATACAGGAAATTCGGGTCAAAGAGAAAGTGTCCACCTCAGCTGCTCGCAAGCTTGTTGCTAGTAGTAAGCCCACGCTGCTCCCAGCGGGGAAATACAGTAGCGCCCTCACCTCTCCTCGGCGTACCAGAGACGTATCAACGCAGACATGCGATCTGACCTTTAGCGCTACGGTCATCCGTTCGGCCAGTACTAAGATCGCCCAATTAGCGTCTCCTCTTCCACCTGTCGGCCCTAAGACACAAGCACCTTCATCAGCTTCTGCCAAGACTAAGACCCAGAAGTCAGATGCACGGGCCTTCAAGAAGGAACCGTCCCGTGAAGACTTCTTACGTACCCCAAACTTCCAGCCATCGACCAGTACTTCGACTAAACGACCTTCCAAGAAGACTCTTAGGAAGAAAAGTTCTTCTCTGCCATGGCACGTTTCTTCTTCTGCACCGCCCAGCAGTTGCCGCCCCAGGCTGTCATCCATTTCGCCTGGTCGCACCGCCGGTAGCCGAACATCTGGCCGTTCACCAGTGGAGGAAGCTCCCCCTCCCGACCATCTTAACATGGTGGCTGACGAACTTATTGAAAAAATGGATGATGACTCTCCGCCTATTGATAGCGGCAGCAGTGCTCAATCGAAGCCAGGCCCTCAGCGGCCTTCGAGGTGACCCCTTCTTGCTTCTCCTTTTTCTTTTTCTTCTCACAATGGCACTTCTTCATTGGAATATTCGCGGCATTCACTCGAACTGAGAGGACTTAAAGTTGCTGCTACGTTTGCACTGTCCACTCATCGTAGCTCTCCAGGAAACGAAGCTACGCCCATGTGATCGTATTGACTTGGCACACTATACCTCTGTGTGTTTTGACCTACCCCCTGTGGCAGGTATTGCGGCTCATGGAGGGGTTATGTTACTGGTCCGGAATGATATCTACTACGATCCCATCACATTGCACACTGATCTGCAGGCAGTTGCCGTCCGAATTAGTCTCCCCACTTTCACATTTTCCATTTCTACTGTTTACACTCCATCGTTGTCTGCCGTTACTAGGGCACACATGTTGCAAATTATTGCTCAGCTACCTGCACCATTTTTGTTGACTGGAGACCTCAATGCCCACCATCCCCTTTGGGGCTCTCCAGCATCCTGCCCTAGAGGCTCCCTGTTAGCAGACCTTTTCAGCCACCTCAATTTTGTCTACCTCAATACTGGCGTCCCTACTTTTCTTTCGGACATAACTCACACCTATTCCCATTTAGACCTCTCTATATGTACTACCAAACTTGAATGTTGGTTTGAGTGGTACGCTCTTGCTGATACGTATTAGAGTGACCACTTCCCTTGTGTTATCCATCTCCTGCATCATACCCCATCTCCATGCTCCACTAGTTGAAACATCTCCAAAGCAAACTGGGGCTCTTCTCTTCCAGGGCGACATTTCGGGATCGAAACTTCGCAAGCTGCGAAAATCAGGTCGCACACCTCACCAAAGTCATTCTTACTGCTGCTAAATATTCCATCCATCATACTACTTCTTCTCCACGTCGCATACCGGTCCCCTGGTGGACTGCAGCATGTAGAGATGCTACTCGTACTCGTCGACGTGCTTTGCGCACCTTTAAACGCCACCCTACAGTGGCGAATTGTATTAATTATAAACGATTACGGGCGCAGTGTCGTCGTGTTATTAAAGAAAGAAAGAAAGTCAGCTGGGCTGCTTTCACAATCTCCTTCAACAATTTTACTCTTCCTCCTGTTGTCTGGGGTAGCCTGCGCTGGCTATCTGGCACTAAGGTCCACTCACCAATTTCTGGCTTGACGGTCGCGAACGACGTCCTTGTGGCCCCTGAGGATGTCTCCAATGCCTTAGGCCGATTTTTCGCAGAGGTTTCGAGCTCCGCTCATTACCACCCTGCCTTCCTCCCCCGAAAACAGGCAGAGGAGGCAAGGCCACCTAACTTCCGCTCCTCGAATCATGAAAGTTACAATGCCTCAGTCACCATGCGGGAACTCGAAAGTGCATCTGCCTGGTCACGGTCCTCTGCTCTGGGGCCTGGTTCTATTCATATTCATATGCTGTAGAACCTTTCTCCTGCGGGTAAAGGTTTTCTTCTTTGTACTTATAATCGCATCTGGGTTGAGGATCGTGTTCCCACATGCTGGCGCGAATCTTTTGTTGTCCCGATTTCTAAGCCGGGGAAGGACAGGCACTTGCCTTCCAGTAATCGACCCATTTCCCTTACCAGCCGTGTCTGTAAGGTGATGGAACGAATGGTTAACTCTCGTTTGGTTTGGCTGCTTGAATCTCGATGCCTCCTTACCAATGAACAATGTGGATTTCGGAGGCGCCGCTCTGCTGTTTACCATCTGGTTACCTTGTCGACCTTCATTATGAATAACTTCTTGCGGAAGCGCCAGACAGTGGCTGTGTTCTTTGATCTGGAGAAGGCTTACGACACCTGTTGGAGGGTGGGCATTCTCCGCACCTTGCATACGTGGGGCCTTCACGGTCGCCTCCCTCTTTTTGTTCGTGCATTTTTACTGGATCGAAAGTTCAGGGTACGTGTGGGTTCTGTCCTGTCCGACGCCTTTCGCCAGGAGAATGGGGTGGCACAGGGCTCAGTTTTGAGCGTCGCTCTCTTCGCCATAGCAATCAATCCAATAATGGATTGCGTCCCAGCTGATGTATCAGGCTGCCTTCTCGTGCATGGTTTTACCATCTACTGCAGTGCGCAGCGTACATGTTTCCTGGAGCGCTGTCTTCAGCGTTGTCTTGACCGTCTTTACTCCTGGAATGTCGCCAATGGCTTCAGTTTTTCTGCCGAGATGACTGTCTGTATTAACTTCTGGTGCTACAGAGGTTCTTCCACCATCCTTACATCTCGGCCCTGTTGCTCTCCCATTCGTGGAGACAACGAAATTTTTAGGTCTTACATTTGACAGGAAACTTAGCTGGTCTCCACATGTGTCGACTGATGACCATAGATGTTAAGTCCCATAGTGCTCAGAGCCATTTGAACAGAGCCACATGTGTCATATTTGGCTGCCCATTGTACCCGTTCCCTAAATGTCCTCCGTGTTCTCGGCGGTACGTCGTGGGGAGCGGATCGAACCGTCCTACTTCGCCTATATCAGTTAATAGTCTGCTCAAAGCTGGATTATGGGAGCTTTGTATACTCCTCTGGACGCCGTCCATCTTACGCCACCTCAACTCTATACAACATTGGGGATTACGTCTTGCAATTGGAGCGTTCTATACTAGTCCCGTCAAGAGTCTTCATGCTGAAGCCGGTGAATTGCCACTAACCTACCAGCACGATATACTGCTTTGTCGGTATGCCTGTCGTCTATTATCAATGTCCAACCACCCGTCTTATCGTTCCTTTTTTTGACAGCTCTCATGACTGTCAAAAATACGTGTTGTATATATCTGCCCTGCTACCCCCTGGAGTTCGCTTTAGTCGTCTCCTTCAGCAACTTGACTTTCCACTCCCTGCAACCTTTAGAGTGGGCGAGAGCCCAACGCCACCATGGCTCCAGGCTCAGGTTCGTGTTCACCTTGACCTAAGCTCGCTCCCAAAGGAGGTTACCCCAGCTTCGGTATACCACTCGCGGTTTGTCAAACTTCGTTCGAAGTTCATTAATATGATCTTCATTTATACAGACGGCTCTAAGACCAATGACGGTGTCAGGTGTTCTTTTATTGTTGGGGCGCATACTTTCAAATATCGGCTCCATGGCCATTGTTCGGTCTTCGCAGCTGAGCTATTTGCCCTCTATCAAGCTGTTCTTTACATCTTCCGCCACCGACATTCTGCTTATGTCATCTGCTCTGATTCCCTGAGCACCATCCAGAGCCTCAGTGATCCGTATCCGGTTCACCGTTTTGTGCACCAGATCCAACGCTCTCTTCAGCAGCTGGCGGACGACGGTTCTCCGGTTACCTTTATGTCGGTTCCTGGCCGTGTCGGTATCCCTGGGAACTATGCTGCAGATGCCGCGGCCAAGGCTGTGGTCCTCCAGCCTTGGACAGCGTCTTGTTGTGTGCCTTCATCTGATTTTAGCAGGGTCATGCCGATTGTGGCATGCCGATTGGTCTACACTTACTGAAAACAAGCTTCGGGCCTTGAAACCTCTCCCCACAGCTTGGACGACCTCTTCACGCCCTTCTCGGCGGTAGGAGGTCGTTTTGGTCCTGTTACGGATTGGACAGTGCTGGTTCAGCCATCGCCATCTGCTGACGGCTGCGGCGGCGCCGTTCTGCCCATCTGGGAAATTGCTGACGGTACGCCACATTTTAACGTCCTGGACGAATTTTAATACACTGCGCATTGATCTTGGCCTGCCATGTACTGTGGATGAAATTTTAGCGGATGACCCAGGAGCAGCTGCTCGTGTTGTTCGTTTATCTACTTGACAAACCTGTCTAAGAACATTTGATTATGCTGTTTTCTTTTAATCTCTTGCCTGTTAATGTGCCTTTTATAGTGTTGTCCTTTTTAGTTGCTGTTTTAACATTGTGCCTCGCCATGCATTCATAATTTATTCTGGGCGCTAATGACCACTGTAGTTGTGCGCCCTGAAACCACAAAAAAAAAAAAAAAAAAAAAAAATCCCTAGGTCCACTATTTCCAATGTGATAGTGAAGTGGAAACGTCAAAGGGCACGTACAGCGCAAATTCGTACAGGTCGACTTCATCTGTTGACTGACAGAGATCGCCGACAGTTGAAGAGCGTCGTAATGTGTAATAGGCAGACATATATCCAGACCATCACACAGGTATTACAGACTGCTTCAGGATCCACTGCAAGTTTTATGAAAGCTAGGCGGGAAGTGAGAAACCTTGGATTTTATGATCGGGCGGCTGTTCATAAGTCACACATGATGCAACCAAATGTCAAACGACGCCTCGTATGATGTAAGGAGTATAAACATTGGACGATTGAACAATGGAAGAACATTGTGTGGAGTGACGAATAACAGTACACAATGTGGCGATCTGATGGCAGGGTGTGGGTATGGCGAATGCTTGGTGAATGTCTTCTGTCAGCATGTGTAGTGCCAACAGCAAAATTCGGAGGCGGTGGTGTTATGGTGTAGTCGTGTTATTCATGGAGAGGACTTGCACCCCTTGTTGCTTCGGATGGGACTATCACAGCACAGGTCTACATTGATGTTTTAAGCACCTTCTTGCTTCCCACCATTGAAGAGCCATTCTGGGACGGCGATTGGATATTTCAACATGATCGAGCACCTGTTCATAATGCATGGCCGGTGGCATAGTATGGTTACATGACAATAACATCCCTATAATGGACTGGCCTGTACAGAGTCTTGACCTGAATCCTATAGAACACCTTTGGGATGTTTTGGAACGCTGACTTCGTGCCAGGCCTCACTGATCGACATAGATACCTCACCTCATTGCAGCACTCCTTAAAGAATGGGCTGCCATTCCCCAAGCAAGCTTCCAGAAAATGATTGAACGTATGCCTGTGAGAGTGGAAGCTGTCGTCAAGGCTAAGGGTGGGCCAACACCATACTGAATTCCAGCATTACGGATGGAGGGCGCCACGAACTTGTAACTCATTTTCAGCCAAGTGTTGTGATACTTTTGCTCGCATAGTGTAAGTGCCCCTGTGTGGCCGACCTGGCTTGTTCTGCTCATTTGCAGTGATTGATTTTGCTAGCGATGTTTTGTCCGTGTTTCGTTTTTTATGATGGCAAGATTCAGTGAACACCGTGAAACTGTGAAGTTTTGTTTTCTGCTCTGTAAAAATGCTTCTGAAACTGTTTTATTGTTGAAAACAGCTTACCAAGATGACTCTGTTGGAAAAACTGAAGTTGTATGAGTGGTTTGCGCGATTTAAAAGTGGTGATATGTCGATTGATGACAAACCTCGTTGTGGGCGTCCATCAAGTGCCCAAATCATTATGTTCGTTCTCCCAGGTCATACCATCAATCAAACTTTTTATTTGGAAGTTAAGAAGATTGCACAACAATGTTGGTCAAAAAATACCCGATTTGTGGCAGAAAGGAGACTGGTTCTTTCACCATGACAACGCCCCTGCAAACACAGCCATCTCTGTTAGTTTTTGGCTGAAAATGGTATGGATTTGCTTCTCGTACACCTTACTCACCTGACCTTGTATTCATTATACACCGCCTGTGCAGTTCACTGAGTCCTGAAGTTAAAATTTTCTGAAAGCACCACTTGTGAACAGCTGCTTGCATCTGAGGACCTGCACAAGTCTCCTGGCTTTATCCGTTCACATGGGTAGGGCCCTCCAGATAGCGGTGACAGCTCAGCTGCTAATCGTCATCGGCTCATAGCCAATGCGAGTTTCTCCTTTTACCGTTAGCAGGGAAGTCCTGCAACCACTGGAACTACTATATTCAGTGATGGGCACTCAGCAGCCCATGTACGGTCTCGAATGTGAAATACTGTACACTTGCATTGAAATATAACAACACCGGCGTTGTGTCAGAAAGTAGGGGTGAAAAAAAAATTCCTTTGGTTGTAGGATGTGTTTTAGCACCAGTGTGGCAGGTGAGTAAACTATTCTTTGATCACAGGATGCTCTTCTTCTTCTTGTTCTTCTTCTTCTTCCTCTTGCCTAGACACCTGGCAGAGCCATAAGCACCACATTGCCACTGCTGATGACGATGTTGTCTCTAACAAGCGGCCCAGATTGACCACTGATGATACAGATGTGTAGAAATCATCTCTCTCTCTCTCTCTCTCTCTCTCTCTCTCTCTCTCTCTCTCTCTCTCTCTCTCTCTCTCTCTCTCTCTGTGTGTGTGTGTGTGTGTGTGTGTGTGTGTGTGTGTGTGTGTGTGTGTGTGTGTGTCCTTTCTTGCAATCATATGACTAATGTCTCCTCCTTCTTCTTCGTTGCACATGTGAGCATCTTGTTACCTCTTCTGAGTGCCATTGCACTTGAAGATTTCGTGAGACAACTTGGCGCTCCAGGGAATGGCTTCTGCATAAGTTTTTATTCCTGTGAATGTAAGTAACAGTTCCTCTCCCTCTCCATGTGTGTATGTGTGCAGCTGTCTAACATTACGCTTTCTGTTTCTGACTTTTGCAGAATTCTTCAGTGAACTCGAGGCAGTGGGAATGGATCTGGTTCCACAACTGAATTCAGTAACAATCGACACTGAGGCAGTGTACCATCGTCACCAGTGATGACGATGATAACGACATGCAGGAGGCCCATGTTGAGGCAACCCCATTTTCTACAGTGAGCTCATGGGGTATGACACCAGTTGACGAGGAGCACATCAGTCATTGAGAAGAGAATACGTGAATTAATTTTGACTGTTAAGTAGAAACGCTATAGACACCTACATATATCATTATTATTTTTTTAAAATTATTCGTGATACTTAATGTTGATGTTGTTCCTCCTCCTAACTGTGCAGGTTATATGTATGAGCTGCAGGGGGTCAGACTTAGGCCTGTAGCAGCAACAACAGTTGCACCCACAGCTGCTGGTCCAGCCGTGATGTATCTATGGCCACCTTCACGTATCTGCAGCTCGTCGTGAAACAGTAATCGCTGGTCCCATCATCGTCTGCAGTGCAGCCCGGCTGTCGACATCCCAGGCCAGCCAGTGGCAAGGCATCACATCTCTGGCCCATTTGCCCTGTTCTGGGCAGCACGCTCCACATCCTGGGCCATCTCGTGTGCATCATCACTGGAGATCTTCACAACATCAAGTCGTGTCTAGCAACAGCGTCACCCTCACCCACGCTGTTAAGGATCACTAGGTAAGTCCTGTGGCTGCATTGAGCTACTCAGTTGTCATTGGCGCATTTACAGCAAGGATCTCACTTGCCTGAATCAACAATTAGAACGCAGGCCATTGAGATCCTTCCACTTTCCTCAAAGATTTTGAATCAGTTCTGGAAAGGGAAGTTCCCAGATGTTTTAACGATCCACAGTATCTTGTCATTAAGTACAAGGCAGTTCTATACAGTGAACTAACCCACCACATGAAAAAATACAGTGGTTTTGAGGAGAGGAGCATTGTCAAAATTTGAGGGAGGATACTGCTATGATATTGTGAGGCGAGGCGATCACAGTCTGGTTCGGAATTTTCGCCGAGAGCATCATACTGTGCCATGCAGAAAAAGGGGACAAGTTCTCACATGTATTGGTCCACTTATTGGGACTTCCAGTTTGATTTGTATGGGTAAAACAAGGATGCGTTAGTGGCCAGAATCATGTGGATAATTATTGCTTTGAATGGTCACTTTTGGCTAGTGATAGATATTACTCAGAATATGCCGAGTGTAAAAGTAAATATGAAACATCTAATCTCTGTGGGCATTACAATTTCCAAGGCATCTCCAGGACATTTAAAATGTCAAGAGGTAGAACTCCAATCAGTCAATTCACATTTACACCCCGGATGTTGACATGCCAGAAGTTGAAAACAACCATGAGCACACTGCAGAATAGACTCAGGACTCTACTGTGAGTTTATGTGTTGAGTAGAGGCCGTCAGCTGTCGCCGTATTCCCGCTCGTTCTCGTAAGCAGGACTGAGCAGCGAGAATGCTGCCTGCGAGATTATCGTGTTCCGAGAGCGCAGTCTCGATAATGAGGCGACCCGACACTCTCGGCTGGTCACCTGCAGCGCCGCCGGTCACATGGGGCCGTTCCGAACGCGGGTCGTACTGTGTACGGCTATTCGAGTTACAAGTACGCTAGTAAGGAACATGCACGTGTGACATGTCACAGTTGTGCTGGTATGTATGAATGCATTTTGGGAGATTTAAGACACATTTCGGTCGAACGAATCAAAACTGAGACATTCGAACAAATCCAATCCACGCAATTATAAATGTAAAGCTGCCAAAGTTTCCTGTAAAAGTGCTATCAGTGGTGGCATTCTGGTTACTCAGATACTGTCATGTAACGGCGATAAGAAAATCGTGAAACCTTATGATAAAGCAAGAGATGACGACTGTAAATTATTTTCTACATGATGATATGATTATCGTGGGGCCCAAGCTAAGCATTAACAAGAAGTCATTTCTTGCAGTAGCAAGGAAAACCAGCCACCAACTTTCCTACCTGCCGTAGATATTAATGTTGAATTTCGTGTGTGCGCGTTTTGTACTTACGGTTGTTTTTAAAGTGATGTCTTATTTTACAAATGTTTCCTATTTCGTGTGTAACTGCGCATACGCAAGATTTCCCTTCGCGGAATTAGTTTGGAAGTTTATTGCCTATATGCTTATGTTTATTTCTTTCTCTTTATTTAGCTACAGATTTATTATCCCACTGTTTCTTCACTCTTCGACGACTTAATACGGTTCATTGTGTTTATTACGACCTCCGTTAGCAATAAAGTTTGCCGTCAACTAGGACAAGGTTGTTCCTTCTGATCCAATGATGAACGTCTATTGAAAAGGTGGTTGCCAGAGAAAAAAAGGAAGCTCTTTCCACATCAGTTCTATAAAAGAATCATTCAAATGATCTATCGAACATTTAACTAACTGACCAACCAAAGACTGTTGTACCGACAGTCGTACAATAGCACCCAAAAGAAAAACGATTTAAAGCAGCAGCTGAGGATTTCATCCACCTGCTAAACAGTACGTTGAAATTATTCTGTTATTTAGTGAAGAAGTCGCGTCTTATACACAACCAACTTTCTTCTACTCGAGTTATGTAAACGACCGTAGTACACAATAATAAATTCATTTAATTAAAAGAAAGTGTACAAAGTGAAAACGAATAATGTACAATATAGTTTCGCAAATTAATCTGAAACCTTAATTCAGCAGTCCCATTTCTGAAGATATTGCACTGCAGTTTAGTCTGTTTTCCTGTTAGTACCATAGTTATACAACAATTTACATTACTTAGTATGTAATATCCACTGCATAAATGTGCAGTCATTACTTATCACTTCTCAATATTATATTTGATTACTTACACACCTCAGAAAACCAGTTGTCAGTTGCCTTTGCTTCTGTGCTTCAAATTTAGCTTATTTGGTTCTCTTATTGTTATGGACGATGAGAATATCATTAACGCGATCGGATCTAGACAACTTCTTTTCTGAGTCAGTACTATCTCTGCCTTACCAAAATTTCTTTCACTCGCGGCACTACTGGCAGGTATGCAGAAAACCTCTTTGCTGAGTTTCAACAGGGCAGACGAGTTGTTTTCCACCATGAAAGAAGGTCTGTGAACTTTTCGTTTGGACCCTCCATGTTCATATATTTCTCAAACTCATCTTTCGATTTTGACGTGGATTTACTCCAATTTTGAAATTTTTTTTGTGGGAGAAGGCATGACATATTTGGTTACGTTCGTATCAACAACGTTATTTAACATTATTCGCACATCTTGATGAATTTTTTCTCTTCTTTCTTCGGGAAAACCTAATAGTTCCTTGAAACAGGATCCACGACACTACAGATGGTAGTGTTGGCTCACTGTCTCCTTCCAAATCATCCGTGGCCTCTTTGAAAACCTTCAGAAATTGAATAACGCTTTCCATAGTCTCATTCTTATACGTCATCATCTCGTGTTTGTTTGAATCACGCAAAACGGTCTCTATTTGGTCTTTCTGTGAATGGAATGAGTCTAACATCATGTACACATTGTTCCACCTGGTTTCTACATCATGGTGTAAGGTTTTATCTACTCTCTCGACTAAGCCAGATCGTTTCATAAAGTCTCCTAGTTTACGCACAGTCAGGATGGAGTCATACACTGCAGCAATCTCATCCATCAAGAAACCTTCATTGAATGTGTGCCTCAGTGCTTATTAATACAGTGCATTACATATTGGAGTCGTTTGTGTGCGTCTAGTGCTTTCTTGATGTTAGCTCCCTGATTCGTAACGAAAGTAACCTGTCTTAGTTCCGACATTATCTGCAACTCTGCCATTTGTTCATATATTTCCGTAATGATATGTCATCAGTCTTGGCAACATCAGGAAACCTCGTAGTTAAGAGCACTCTGTTTTTTCACAAGCTGCGACATAGTCGCGTATATGAACAGTGATCCAATACTGTCAAATGTTTTTTATTCCAGTCTTTGATCACAGTTGATATTGTGATCAAAGACTGGAATAAAAAATATTTGACACTGTTTTTTAGTTTCCATTTGTCCGTCGACTCATCAGTGTAGTTGGACGTGACAGCCAGGTAATAGTGGGTCTTACGATAACTGTCTGTCCACAGATCGCACGTCATGGAACACTGGTTTTTGCCAATTGCGCCTTTCACTACTGGAATAAGTTCACTCCTAACTTGACAGCCAATTCCTTAATATGTCGTGCTACAGTCCTTGGGGAAGGTAGCACGTCTTGGGCGGTGATTTGTCCATATTTTGCTCCTGTACTTATCAGTTCTTGAGCTAAGCTTATGAATCCTTCACCACTTACCATATTCAATGGTCGGAGGTCTGTTGCACACATTAAAACACATTCGTCCCTAATAGATATTTTATCAGCACTGGCAGCTGCAACGCTTGACAAGTGTCGATTATCCTTACATTTATGTCTGTTCATTCCAGTTGTGCTTCCTTTGTAAGCAAGCAATGCCCCACAATTTCCATTTTGGCACTGAACGTAACCAACTGGAAGGTGTGTATCTCTTTCAACAACCACCTGAAACAGCCGTAATAAACACCTTCATGTATCTTTCACGAAGACAAATTTTCTTTTCGTTTACGGACACAACAAACGTATCAATTCATTAAAAAATGCTACACAAACGAAGCGATTCGATTAATCAAATACTATCACGTCTCGAATTCGGAAGCTCTATTCTGTAATTATTTAGTATTAATTGAAGGGGTTACTTTAAATTTTTCCCAACTGGAACTGCCACTCCTTACTCCCACTTTATTTATCAGAATGTACATCCATCAGCAACTTTCTTCAACACAACATCTTTTGTGATGGTAGTCATTGCACTGGTCCCGGTTCAGCAACCACTCATGCTGAGTGACAATTTACTGCCTACCGCGAGTCTCGCGGCCAGCTCGCGTTCTCGCAGTCTTGGGCCGGCACGTGTCCTATTCGACAATTGTCAGCTCAGTTTCGTAGCGTGACGTCAGTCATCCCCACCTCAGCGCCTGTGCCAGCGATAATGAGCCGCGTCCTCAGCGAGTAGCGAGCGAGACTGAGCAGCGTTTTGACGTGCTGTAGTGTTTAGCACACGCAGCCCCAGGCTGCTGTGGCCCTTTCTTCCTCCGCAGGCTGCATTCCATTCCCTGTGCCCCTTGCCCCTGTCTTCACTACTTCCCCTCTGCCCTGTCCTTCCCCTCTCTCGTTGTTCTTGCTTGCATCAGCCTGGCTATCCTCCTGGATTCTTGTTTTCATTCCTCTTGCTTTTTTCAGCTTCAGTTTTCTTAGTTTATGGTCCCCATTTTGCAGTTTGACTTCCCCTTCTAAATTCTGTGTCTGTAGTGTGGGCCAGCTTGAGCACTATGGGACTTAACATAGCTTGGGAAGAATAGCTCCCTTTAGCTCTTTGAGCTGCTATCTTCCTATGTATGCTTAGGAGTGGTTACTTGTCATTGCAGAACACGCAGCAACAACCAGTGTGTCAGATTGCCTTTCCCGTGGCCGGTTGGCGACCACAGGGAGAGCCCCTGAGCAGAGTGGATTGTGTCAGGCAGATGCTATGTGTATGAAATGCATAAAGCTAAAAAAAACTAGCTGTTATTTCTGTAGCCATCCCTTTAGTAGGGAATGGATCCCTTAATGCTGGTTCTTATGAGCCTGTGGCCTTCCCTTCCCTGGCTACCACTGGGAAGAAGGCCAGTCTTGCTGGCTTGGAACGAAACCCTTTCCCCACTACCTGGTGTTCACCAGAACTGATGGGGACACTTTCAAAGTCACCAAGCCCTTATTTTTCCTAGAAACTATTGAAGACAAGTTTGGGAAAGTGGACTATCACGTTAGGGATCACTGTTCATCAAAACTACTTCTGCTGCCCAGTATGTGGCTCTTTGTGCCTGTGACCACCTTAGTGACATCACAGTGTCCATTACTCCTCACCAGTTTGTGAATATGGTTTATGGAGTAATTTTTCATTCTGACTTCATTTGTGAAACTGATGGTGTGATGGGTGCTGTAGTTTCTTTCATTGGGGCGAATGTAGTGGCGTGGGAAATGGGGATGTAAATGAGGCTCACCAGTGGTATTGTAGGATCTGCAGTAGAGATAGGAAAATACTGGAACAGGAAGGGAAAATTGCAGCTCTTCAAGCTGACCTAGACAAGGCAAGGGAGGATCTGGACAGGTTAAAGAGGGAGAAGGGTGAACAGAGGTGAGAAGTAGCAACAGGTAATAGGGGGAACAGGCAAAAGAGAGCATCAGACAGCTTTGTCATAAATGTTGAAAATAGATTTGACCTGTTGCCTCAGTCACAATCGGATGAGCCTCATGTAGCTGAAGCAGTAGAAAGGGCACAACAAGCTTTCAAGGACTTGAAAAAGGTAGGGAAATTTGTAAAGAGAAAGAAAGTTCTGTTGTTAGGTAGTTCCCATGGCAGAGGTGTTGGCCAACTACTGCAGGAAAATCTAGGTCCAGAGTACCAGGTCACAAACTTTTTCAAACCTAGTGCAGATCTGGGTCAGGTAACAGAGGATGTAGGTGCTTTATGCAAGGATTTCACAAAGAAGGATGCCGTGGTTATAGTGGGTGGTTCAGGAAATAGCATTGACAGAGACTCTGAATATTCCATAGAGAGTGACCTGGTGAAGATAGCATCAGCAACGAAGCATACGAGTGTGGGATTTGTGTCTGTGTTGAGACGCCATGATCGACCTCATTTGAACTCTTCTGTAGGGAGGGTGAACTTGGAGTTGGAGTGGCTGCTTAGGACGGGTATAGGGTCCCATATTGGTTTAATTCCTGTGGATGCTATCAATAGGTGGGACTACACTACGCATGGCCTTCACCTCAATAGGAAAGGGAAGCGAAAACTGTCTGGGTTGATTGCAGAAAACTTAAGGGGGGACACTGGCACAAGTGGTAAAATACCAGTGGTCACAGGTGTCAGAGGGATGCCTTTTTTAGGATAGGGAAGGGGGAAAGAAAACGAGTTTTAAGAGAGATTGGCAGACACACTCAGTTTGAGAAAACAGATGAACAGGAGTCAGATTTTATCATACAGCTTCTATTTAAACAGTGTTTAACAGAAAGTAATCAGAAACTGCCAGTTCATCTTCGCCAAAGCAGTTACAATCCCATTAGTATGCAGTATCAGTTATCTTTATTACACCAGAACATTCCGGGACTTAGAAATAAAGTTGATGAACTACTCATTTGTATCGATGAACTGAATTCATCTAACCAGATTGACATAATCTGCCTCTCTGAATATCAAGTGACCACTGATATAGATATGTTAGACATTTCAGGATTTAAGCTAGCTTCCTACTTCTGCAGAGTAGATATGGATGGAGGAGGAGTTGCTACATTTATCAAAAACTGCCATAATTTCAAGAACATTCACATTAATAAATTCTGTTTAGAGCAGCATCTAGAAGCATGTGCAACAGAAGTAGAGTTCCATAACAGATCCTATATAACAATAACTATTTACCGAGCACCTGCAGGAAATTATAATCTATTCTTAGATCATCTAGAAGCTCTTTTGGGTTATTTAACAGGAAGAAACAAAGAAATTTTGATTGCTGGTGACTTTAATACAGATTTTCTAATGCAATCTTCCAGTAAACATTCACTGCAGTTAGTAATGTTGTCTTTCAATCTAACTCTCACTGTAAACTTTCCAACTAGGATCACTAAATCCTCAAGGACAACCATTGATAACAAATTAAACAGAAGTCTATAATAAAACCATGGATTACACAAGGAATAAAGATTTCCTGTAAGACAAAAAGGAATATGTATCTGTCGACCAAGAATTGCTGCAATGCTGATGATTTAGGTAAATACAAGGAATACTGTAAAACATTAAAAAAAGTAATTCAGACGTCTAAACAAATGCACTACGAGAAGAAGATAGCAATGTCAGGGAACAAAATAAAAACAATATGGGATATAGTGAAAGAGCAGACTGGTAGAACCAGAAAGGAACAGGAGCAAATAGCACTAAGGGTAGATGACACATTAGTAACTGATGGGCATAGTGTGGCAAATCTATTTAACAAGTACTTTATATCCGTTACTGATAGAATGGGACTTTCAGGATCAGTAAATAATGCCCTTGAATATCTGAAACTAGCATTCACAAATAGCTTCAAGTACAGGAATATATCACTCACTTCACCAAAAGAAATAACTTCCATAATAAAATCTTTAAAAACAAAGCATTCTAGTGGTTATGATGAAATATCAACAAAGTTAATTAAGGCATGTTCTTGTGAGTTTAGTACAATTCTAAGTTACTTGTGTAACCATTCAATTATAACTGGGACATTTCCTGACTGGCTAAAATATGCAGATGTTAAGCCTCTATTCAAGAAAGGGGATAAAGACATACCATCAAACTACAGACCGATTTCACTTTTGCCAGCATTCTCAAAAATTTTAGAAAAAGTAATGTACAGGCAGCTGCTCAACCATCTGACCACAAATAACATATTATCAAGAACACATTTTGGATTTCTGAAGGGTTCTGATATCGAGAAGGCTATTTACACCTACAGTGAAAATGTACTTAATTCATTAAATAACAAATTACAAGCAGCAGGTATTTTCTGTGATTTGTCAAAGGCATTTGAGTGTGTGACCCACAACATCCTTTTAAGTAAATTAGAATACTATGGTGTCACGGGCAGTGCTGCAAAATGGTTCAAGTCATACCTCACTAACAGGAAACAAAGGGTGTCAGTGCAAGGGACTAGTGAATTAAGTCATCAGTCATCATCAGAATGGGAAGAAATTACATGTGGTGTCCCACAAGGATCCATCTTAGGACCATTGCTTTTTCTTGTGTACATTAATGATCTCTCATCAGTTACACTGCCAGAAGTAGAGTTCGTTTTGTTTGCAGATGACACAAGTATTGCAATAAATAGTATGTCAAGTGTAGTTCTAGAAAGATCTGCTAATGATATTTTCATGGATATTAATAAATGGTTTAAAGCCAACTCACTGACATTAAACTTCGAAAAGACTCACTATATGCAATTCAGAACCTGTAAGAGGTTTCCACCCAGCATATGCATAAAATACGAAGAAGAGCAGATAGAAGAGGTTGACAGTCTTAAATTCCTGGGATTACAACTTGATGATAAATTCAGTTGGGAAGAGCACACCACAGAACTGCAGAAACGCCTTAACAAATCTGTATTTGCAATTCGAGTGTTAGCAGACATAGGTGACATAAAAATGAAAAAGCTTGCATACTTTGCCTACTTTCATTCCATAATGTCATATGGTATAATATTTTGGGGTAACTCTTCAAGTCAAACAAAAGTTTTCAGAGTCCAAAAGCGTGTAATACGTATTATTTGTGGAGTAAATTCACGGACGTCCTGTAGAAACCTCTTCAAAGAACTGGGTATACTAACTACTGCCTCTCAGTATATTTACTCATTAATCAAATTTGTCCTAAGTAATATATCTCTTTTTCCAACAAACAGCTCAGTTCATACATACAATACCAGGAACAAAAATGATCTGCACGAGGACTTAAAAGCACTTACTTTAGTTCAAAAAGGGGTCCACTACTCAGGAACACACATCTTCAATAATTTGCCAGTAAACATAAAAAATTTAGTTACAAGTAAAGATCAGTTTAAAAGGAGCCTGAAAGACTTACTAGTGGCCAACTCCTTCTACTCCATTGACGAATTTTTTAATAGAAACAAATGATGTATTGTATATATTCATACTATTAGTATTGTTATTTCAGCTTAAAATTTACATGCTCCACATCCACGAGGATCTCCTCAGCACGGGTCTATGGAACGAAAAACTAATCAAATCAAATCATCAAATCAAATCAAATCAAATCATGAGGAACTCTGGGTCAGTCTGGAACTGCAGGGCGTTTGTTTTGTTTGATGTCTTCTGAAAGTCCATAAGGACAATCATATCGATTCCAGCACTTTTATTCTGCCATTTGAGGGGATACTCTCCCTGAGAAGATCAAGGTTATGGTTTATTGGTGTGACTTGAAGCTGTGTGTTCCGATATATATGAGGTGTTTTTGGTATTTGTTTTTTTGGGGGCATGCTTCTTGCAGTGTACAGTAGACCCTTTATGTGATGAATACATACATCTGCTCAGTGAGGTGGGCCCCTGTGTTCCACCATCCATGTGTGTCAGTTGCCATGACCATCACTCTCCACATTCATCAGATTGTAAGATTTATAGCAAGGAAAATAAGGCCCAGAGCCCAAGGTCGCCTACTCTCTCTCAGTTCCAGATCTCACTGAAGCTTGCTCTCTCTCCAGGCCCTGCCCCCCTCGACCTATGAAAGATGATGAGAAGAAGAAGAAGAAGAAGAAGAAGAAGAAGAAGAAGAAGAAACATTAGTCACAGGAAAAGGCTCCTCTAGGGGCATTGGAGGGTCCAAATCTTCCCTTGCAACATAAATCTGACCTCATGTTCTTGGCACCCACCCTGTTCATGTTGGTGACAATAGATGACTTGGCAGCATGACTGACTTTGTCCCATTGCCTCCCATTGGGATCCCTGTTCCTCCATGCTTATTCAGTGGAACTGTAACAGATACTACTGTCACCTTCCAGAGTTGCAGCCCCTTATCTGCTTTTACTATGCAGCTTGTGTTGTTCTAAGTGAATCTCATTTTATTGATGCTCATTCACTGACCCTTTTTGGGTTCTGTGCTTTGTTGGAACTGGGTTGGCCATTGTGGGCTTCTGGTAGTGTTTGCACTTCTGTCTGTATGGATGTTGTTATTACATGGATTCCCCTTCATATCACACTGAAAGCAGTTGACATCCAGGTCTACTTGGAATCTGTGGTCATGGTTTGCAATCTCTGTCTCCCTCCTGAAAGGCCACCTACACCTGCTGCTCTAACTGCCCTCCTTCAGCAACTCCCCCATCCTTTCCTCCTCCTTTCACCCCTTCTGGAGCAGTGCTTCTTTGTGTAGTCGGGGTTTCCTCATAGAATAGATTCTTGCAGACCACAATTTATATCTTCTTAATGATGGTTTCCCCTACCAATTTTAGTGCTGCTAATGGCACTTTCTCTGCCATTCTTCATTCGCTCACTTCTCCTCCACTTCTCCTTTCATTACACTGGTTGCCACACAATGCCCTCTGTAATAGCAACCACTTCACAGTGATTCTCTCATTTCCTTTCCACATCTCGATGGCCAGATTACCTTGCTGGGCTTTACATCACACTGATTGAGCATTTTATATCCCCCAGGTCAAGTGTAACCCCTCTTTGTTTGGTTGTATTGATGAAGTTGTCCTTGACATGTCCAATACAATTATTCTTGCCACAGGCATTACATTTCCCCCTCGACTTCTCCCTTCTGCTGCAAGATCCTGTGGTGGAGCATGGGCATTGCCATTGGCCTATGTGATCGCCGTTGACGCTTGATATGCTGTCCTCTTCCAGTCTTTATACTTTTAAACACCTTCACACCCAGCCGTGTTACTTAATCAAACAGCGCAAGTGGCAAAATAAGCAGGTGTGTTGGGAATGCTTTAAGTCCTCTCTTGTCTTGTGTCCCTTTACCATGGGTGTGGTTTATGCTCTGCAGCCTGGAAGGTTGTCGATGCCTGTCTTTTGTTTAGTTCCTTGTCCTCCCGGTTGGCCTTTGTACAGATCCATCAGTTATTGTGGATGACCTTGTGAACCGTTTTGCTACAGTGTCAGCCTCCTATCCACCTGTCTCTCTCGTCTGGCAACAGTGGGCTGAAGCAACCCACTTATGTTTTCCCCTTGTCAGGCAAAATCCTACAGTGAATCTTTTACTGAATGGAAACAACTTCTGGGCCTCTTTGCCTCTCACATTTCAGCTCCTGACCCTAATCCCATCCATAACCAATTGCTTCAATGCCTCAGTCCTCCACAACATCATCTCCTCCTGGTGTTAAACCATATTTGGCTCCAAGGTATTTTCCCTCCCAATGGACGGACAATATTGTGGTTCCTGTCCTTAAGCCAAGCATCTGTTGCCCCTTGATAGCTACTGCCAAGTCAGTCTGACTACTGTCCCATGCAAGTTACTTGAATGGATAGTGGCTTGTCAGCTCAGTTGGGTCCTCAAATCTCAGGCCCTTTTGTCTCCTGACCTGTGCAGCAGGGTTGCTTAGTAACTGTTAACTGTCCTCCTTTTTCTCATTGCTGTTGATGGACTCATGGCCTCTGTCAGACTGTTGGTCACCTTTCCTCTGTTTGTGGACGACTTCTACATCTGGGCTAGTTCCCAGCTACACAGTGTCATCCAGTGTGCTTCCACATGGACTTTCTTGTACAGTTTTCAATTCTCCACCCTTATGTTGTGGGTGGTACATTTCTGTTCCTGTACTATGCTCCGCCTCAATCTCGAGTTCCACCTTGCACCCAATCCCTGATGGTGATCCCACAGTTCTGTTTCCTGGTGCTTCTTTTTGACAACAAGATCACTTGGTTGCCATATATCTGCCTTTTGAAGACTGACTGTTTGTGCAAACTCAGTGTCCTTCATTTCCTTACCCACACTTGCTGGAGTGTAGATCATTCAACTCTTCTCTGCCCCTCCCCTCCCCCTCTGGGGGCTCACCACTCTTTGGCAGGTTTGTATTTGGCTACCATGGGGCTCCAGCCTTTGCAGCATCTTTTCCTTTCTATGCTGCATGTCTGTCCTCTTGCTATTCTTTTCCCCCACCCTTGTGGAATATGTCTGGGATGTTTTTTTTGAGAATGTGTTCAGCATTTTCATTAGCTGATATGAGAACAGTCTCTCCACTGTTTTGTGTTCCTTTCTGCTTTCTTTGTTCCCCATCTTCTATCCTTCCTTCACTTCAGCATTTGAAGTTCCTCTTTTTCTTCTAGCTCCCTGTGCACTCTTGAAGGCAGGCCCCTGCATCTGAAGCATAACAGCTAACTGGGTAACTCATAATTCCCAGCCCCGGGTTGACAGGTAGGGTTCGCACATACCCCCTGGTACAGGCCAGGTCCAGGAAGGGGTAATTGCCCGAGTTTCTACCTTCTGAAATTGCTGATTGGTCTTTCTGTCGGGTGTTTGGGAGGTGTGACCTGAGGTTTGAACAATCACCTAAGGCAATCATGGGGGATTTTCTCAAAATGAGCCAATCATTTTCACAATCAATATCTACAAAAAGTAAGCAGAATAACGCTAATGATTCAAAGACCCTTCCAGCTGCACCACAGTTCCTCATACCTTCACATACTGAAGGCAGTCAGTCCTTCGCAATGGTAAATCCATTTATTATTCAGAAAGTTGTTGATGCAATTGCTGGCCATGTGAAATCCTGCTCTTGTTTACGGAATGATACTGTACTTTTGGAGACTACTCCTGAGTCTCAAGCACAACAACTGCTTGCCACTTCGCTTCTCCGTGGCTATCCTGTTTGCGTCAAGGCCCGTAGAACTCTGAATTCTTCCCGTGGTGTTATTTACACTAGGTTGCTTGATGGTCTGACTGAGGCCAAAATCCAACACATCTCTCTGATCGGGGTGTCATTGCCATCCATTGGGTGATGAAAAAGGTAGATTCCTCCTTAGTGCCCACATGCACTCTCTTTTTCTCACCTTTGATAGAGTGGTGCTTCTGTCCAAGATCAAAGCAGGCTATGAAGTTATCACAGTCCAACCATACATTCTGACCCCGATGTGCAGCTATTAGTGTCATCATTTAAACCACACTTGAATGTCTTGCTTACACCTGGCCAAATGTGTAACCTGTGGTAGGGATGCGCACGAGGGTGATTGTCCACCTCCTTCTCCCCACTGTCTCAAATGCAATGATGACCATGCTGTCTCCTCTCAAGATTGTCCTGTGTATCTCAGTGACTGGGTTGTCCAGATCCGGGTAAAAGAAAAAGTTCCTTACCCTGTCACTCGCAAGTTATTGGCCTAGTCACAAAACCTGCGTTCTACTGTCTGGCACTTATAGTACTGTTCTTGCTATGTCTTGCTCCATGAAGGACACGGCCATGCGGACATGTGACCTCAAATTCAGTTCTGAGGTTGTGAAATTGTGCAGTGTCAAGGTGGCATTACTGTCCCCTCGTCCAGCTGTGCAGTGCAACAGATAATAATGTGTACATTCAAGAAGTGGAAATAGCAGAATATAAAATTCATTTGGATAAATCAGTGAGGAAAGTACCACAAATTTCTATTTCAGATGACACCCACCTGAAACTTTTGTATGTGCTTAACTCTGGAGTTCAGCTACCACTAAGTTCCTGTTTGTGGGAGCTCTAAGAGTAACAGCTGTACGGGTGGCTTCAAAATATAGCTGGTTGATTAAGATTTGTTATTCTGGGGATGCAGATGGACTGGAGAGGGAATGTGAGTAAGGGTTCTAGCATATTTGGAATTTCATATATTACCCATATTATGATCCAGGATTTCGATCTTCTTACTATGAGAGTGGTGAACTGGGATGTATACTCTACCCACAGAAATTTAAAGAATTAGCACCAGTTGTGATGATCGATTGCTTGAAGCAACATGAAAATGCCAGGACAAGCTCTATAGACATCTGCTGTGAATTTGAGTTATCAGGCAATTTCCCACCAAACACTGTGGCATATGCATTTTTGTTGCATGATTGTATTATTAATTATACACCTCTCACAGGAATTGTGCTGCAAATAGTATAAATGTGGTAGTACTGCAACTCACATATAAAAACACTGGATGAGTATTGACAATGTTCTCAACAAATGTCACTTCACCCAAACAATTTAGAACAGTGAAGAGAATCATGAAACATCAGGCACTGGCCAGGTTAAACTCCAATCTACAAGGGAAGTGGTGGGACGGTGATGGTTTACCATATAAACAATTGGTGACAATGTTTCAAATCTGTGATTATAAAGCCAACATTTTTTTACATCAAAGGTCAGGAAAATTTGTAGTTGCATGACATTTTCGAAACTGGGTCAATGTGGAACTCGGTCTCTTCAGAGACTGAGGCAAAAGTATAGACACATACACTATGTGGTCAAAAGTGGCTGAAAATGACTTACAAATTCATAGCGCCCTCCACTGGTAATGCTGGAATTCAGTATGGTGTTGGCCCACCCTTAGCCTTGATAACAGCTTCCACTCTCATAGGCATATGTTCAATCAGGTGCTGAAAGCTTTCTTGGGGAATGGCAGCCCATTCTTCATGGAGTGCTGCACTGAGGAGAGGTATTGATGTCAGTCAGTGAGGCGTGGCACGAAGTCATCCCAAAGGTGTTTTGTAGGATTCAGGTCAGGACTCTGTGCAGGTCAGTCCATTACAGGGATGTTACTGTCATGTAACCACTCCGCCACAGGCCATGCATTATGCACAGGTGCTCGATCATGTTGAAAGATGCAATCGCCATCCCCAAATTGCTCTTCAACAGTGGGAAGCAAGAAGATGCTTAAAACATCAATGTAGGCCTGTGCTGTGATAGTGCTATGCAAAACAACAAGGGGTGCAAGTCCTCTCCTTTTAACAACCTACACACTTTTATGCATGGATTACTAATGAGAGGTGTCATTTTGTTTGTTGCTAGGTTGAAGTCGAGCTCGTCCAACTTTTGCTTGAGATAATGGCCAATAAGATACTGTTGACTCATTCAGAGGCACTTAATTTTGAACATTAGTAGAAATGCTATAGACATTGAGATAGCTCTCTACTTTTTATTTTAAAAAATATGCATAATACTTAATATTGTTCCATCTCCTGTCTCTGCAGGTAATATCGGGAAGATAGTGGGTGATGGACTTGCATCCCCAGCACCACCATTTGGCCCTGTCAAGATCTGTGATTATTTACCAGTGGCCAACTGCAAAGCAGCAGTGGCAGTGGCAGCAGCAGCGGCAGTAGTAGACAGCCACAAAGCAGCAGCTGAAAACAATGTCGACATGTGTGGTACAGCCCCCACCGTTGACATCCTAGTCTAGACTGTGGCACAGCTTCACAACTCTGGCCCATTTACCATGGTATGGGTATCACTTCCCATACCTTGGCCCATTTTGTGTGCATCATCACCAGAGATCGCCACAATAACATGTCGTGCCTAGCAGCAGCAGCAGCACCCCAGCCCATGCTTATTGAGGATCTCACTTGCCCAAACTGATAATTCAGACACAGGCTGCCAAGGTCCTGCTTCTGAAGTAGAGATGGTTCATTCACGAACTAATGGGTCCAAAGGAACAGTTCACCAAGATGAACAGAACGAGAGAGGAACAAATTCTAAGGAATGGTCTTTCATAGTTCACTTTGGTTGCGGCTTTCTACTTATAGTTCCCGGGAATGGGAAATGGTTGGTATCATTCCCGCAACGGCATTTGGCATTCTAGCCTCGATCCCGTTCCCGTTTGTCTCTGTCTCGGTCACAGTTTTCTACTTATAGTTCCCGGGAACGGGAAACAGTCGGTCTCATTCCAGAACGACATGTCGGCCAGTCTCGTTCTAGCCTCGGTCCCGTTCCCATCTGTCTCAGTCTGGGTCTCACTTGCCCGGACTCGTCCTTCTTTGCATGGCCACTCATTGCAGTTCCACTGTCGACTGCTCGTAGTTAGTTCAGTATTGAGTTGTTGTTGTTCATTTCATTCACTTTGCACACCCATTCTAGATCTGTTTCCAAAATTTTTGGAACTCTGAACTTCTGGTTCTTTTCATATTCTATTCAGCATCCATGACCGGTAATTAAAATGCATTTTATAATCACATAAACTACATAAAAATTCCGTGGTATGTAATACATACATCTTTTCAGGCAACAAAACGGCGTATCAGCTTACTTCACTATTTTGATAAACAGCAGAAGAAATACTTGTAAAGTGGCAAGATTTTTTGTTGTTACACATGCAAAGGATGTCGGTATGGCACACATGAATCGCCGTTTTCCATCTTTTTTTGATCGAAGGTAAAAGAGCATGTTCATTGTTATGGAAGGCAGACTGACTTACAACCGAATGAAGCCTGCACTTCGTAATCGAGTGTATGGTGTCATATTTTGTAAAGAGAATATGATAACTCCTACAATATTATTTCAGTGGTACAGGGTGGCACATAAAATATTGGCCCTGAGTACTAGACTGCTTATTGTCACTTACCAATCATCATCTATTGTTTTGAAGTTGTTTGCATTAGCTTATATGTTATTTCTTCACTGCCTAATTATTACATGTTTATCTGTTCTGCTCATAGCGGTCAACAAATTGTCTGTAATTGGCAAGCATTCTGTACTTGGGGCCAGTTTTTCGTGCACCACCTTATATTATTTCACTGCGATCAGGCACATAACATTACAGTTGGCTAAACAAGATGTTTTGCAGAATCATGAAAATTAAAAGTGTGTGAGAATTCTATTATGAATAAAAACTCTGTTCCCCAGGGGGGAGGCAAGTGCACACCTATGCTACTAATTTTCAGTTTTTCATAAGAACCATATACCAAGCACAATGAATGGTGAACGAGTAAAAATTAATGGTTCCCAAAAAGGAGTGATCGCCAGTGAACTAGTTCCCAAGGATGAACGACTTTGCTCGTATTTATTCTGAAGCAGTTTTGGAAAGAAATGCTGCCTGGTTACATCAACCATTGGCAATATTCTGCCATTAAGTGCAAGGCAATTCTGTATTGTGAACCAAACCACCACCTGAAATACAATGGTGATGCTGAGGAGAGGAGCGTTGTTCAAGTTTGTGGGGCTTCTAGCATGCTGCTGTGGGGCGAGTTGATCACAGACAGGTTTGGAACTTTCACGAAGAGCTTCATACTGAGCCTTCTTTCTGAGCTGCATGTAAGCTGGTCCCGTAAGGCACTCAGTGTTTACTCCAGTTTGATGTTTATGCACACATTTTGAACCATTTATTGGAAGGCTCCAGTTTCATCCATCTTCCTGGAGATATATTGTTAAACAAGCATGCATTAATGTCCAGAATCATGCGGATAATTATTTCTTTGCATGCCCACTTCTGGATAACAACAGAAATAACTTGGAAGATGCACAGTGGACCAGTAAATACAAAACATTTGATATCCACATGATTGCAATTTCCCAGGCAACAAGGATATTACAAAATTCGAGAGGAACAACACCAATTACTAGGTTCAGTTTTGCACACCTGATATTGATATGTCAGAAGTTGAAGAAGACCATTGGCACACAGTGCAGAACAAAGAAATAAAGCATAGAGTAGCTGGACCCCTCTACTTTTAAAATTAGCCCTTCCCTCCAGGGGCTCAAAGCTCTTTCACGAGTTTGTGTGTGGCACACATAGGGCCTTGAGCTATTGCAGCTTTTTCTTGCTTCCTGGGCTGCAGACCCTTCCCCCCATCCCTCTCTTTCTGTCCTCACTCCTTCCACTCTCTCTACTCTTGCCCCTCTTTTGGTGTCCTTGCTTACATAGGCCTGATTATCCTCCTTGTTTCTATTATTCCTTCCAGTTTTTGTTCCTCTTGCTTTATACACCTTTCATTATGGCATTTTTGGTCCCCCTTTGGGGTTTGATAGCCAACTGGGGAAGAACACCTTACTTAGCATCTTCGGCATGTGGCCTTACCGCCTCTTCCATCTTTTACTCAATGCTGTCATCCTCTTAACACTCCCTAGCCAGCACTGTAGATGGTCCGTGTAGTGTGGTCATTATGTACCCTTTTGTTTGAGCCCCCTGACAACATAGGGATCACACTTCTGATACCTGAGCTGCTGCCTCCCAGTGTATGCCTACAGCAGTGGAATGTTGTTTGCAATGGGAAATGAGTATCTTGGCTTGACCACCCAGATCACTAGGATGTTAAAAACCTCTACAAAAAACCCTAAAACCCTGAATCTCAAGGTATGCTGCATGCCAAAAAGATGCGTGGTAGTTAAGGTGGAACAGTCATTAACAGGCAACCTCTGGTGAAGCTGCTACACCTCTGTTGTATAAGTCTTACCCAGGCACATGAGGTTTTGTGTGGGTGGACCGTAATTTCCCCATCTGCTTGTGGGATTGAAAATTTTCACCTACTGCCCCCCTCCGCCCCTCACATGCCCCCATTGGAATGGGTAGGCTGCTGGTAAATATCAACACCCAATCTAACAAGAGGTCCTGTGTAGCCAGTCCTCCTGACTCAGGAATTAATTTGAAGATTTTTTGTTTCTAATAACAGAATGCTTGCTACTAGGCAGAATGTGTTTTAATAGTAAAGAGGGAAGGGGGCTACTTTGACCAAGTTTCACCTTTCCATATTCAAAAAGGTTTAGAGGGCATTGTTGGCACGTTAAAATCTGTCAAGTGGTTGTGCAGTGGGTTGCTTTTAGTTGGTACATCTAGTTCACAACAAGTAACAAACCTGCAGGAAGTGAAAAGCCTTGTGGAATATGCCACTGACATTGGACTCCATACCTCCTTGAACTACAGAAAAGGTGTTGTGGCATGGAGGGATCTGGTGGATATTTCCAAAGATGAACTTAAAACTGAATGGGCCCAAGAAGGCATTGTTAATGTCCAAAATATAATGAAACGTGTGAATGGCAATCAGATTATGCCACACTCATTTATACTTACTTTTAACAATATGAAACTTCCAGTGCATGTCAAGGCAAGTTTCCGTCACATAAGCTGTTGGCCTTATATTCCCAACCCAATTCATTGTTTCAAATGCCAGCACTTTCAGTGCACTACTTGTGGATGTAAGGAAAAAGCCACTTGTGTAAATGTGATAAGGCCATCCATGGAGGAATCACTTGTATATTTTCTTTGAGATATGTGAATTGCTCTGGGGAACATCCTGTCTGGAGTAGGGACTGCAGCATGTATTTTGAAGATCAGAAGATACCAAAGCTTAAGACAGTGAAATGCGTCCCATATGGTGAGGCCAAAAATATGTATAAAGCCATGCTGCATCTGCATTCACTACCTCCTTTGTTCTGGTTCAGAAGACCAATGCTGCTACACAAACAGAGTTTGTTAGTGTCAGCACCAGTACATGAATTTGTCAATTCACTTATGCTGCTGTAATTATTTTGCAACCTATACTTTCCCCCTGAACACCAGAAAAGGCCATGGTTGCTGATGTTATGGAGCTTTTTGTTCCTGTAATGATTCAGTCTGCTCTACTGTCCAGTGCTGCCACTACATTTCCATGGTTGTGGCTCTGAAGCTACCCCAAGCAAAAAATCAAAACCAAATGCAAAGCATCAACTGCTGACAGAGAGGGGAAGTAAGCAGGTTGACAATGTAGATGTCACTCTCTGTTATGTCTCTCGCAATTTGTCTTCAGAGCTAGTCAACACTATTGTCAGCCTGGGCACTTGTTTCACCCCCCAAGACTGAGCATCCATTCACTGCAGACTCCCCAGCATGGCTTAAAGACAAAGTAAAAGAGCTACTTCCGTGATAAGTGGCTCCCATATTACAGTGTAACATTAATGGGTTCAGGACACACGTGGAGGACCTGAAACTCCTAGAATAGGGACACCCCCTATGTTTGTGTTTACAGGACATAAATTCTAAGGTGCCTGATACCCCTCTACTATGGGGCTATACCCTTCATTGCAATGATGATCTGACTGGGGAAAGGACCAAGGGGAGGGTTGCCGTGCTTGTCAATAATGCACAACACTCGAGACTTCAATACTCATCGTGTATTTTATGCTTGACCTCTACTTGCCCTCAGGGTGAGGGTTTGGAGAAGCTCATGACTTCTCAAGAGCTGTGCATCCTCAACACCGGCACTTCCACTCATTTCTGTACAGCAACTGGGTCATCCTCAGCCACCTATTCCTGCTCTCCAGCCCTCACAGACTGTGTAAACTGAGAAGTCACTGAAGACCTTCATTCCAGCTACCACTTCTCACTCTGGATTCACTCAATGGATGGAGCCCTCCCTGAAAGGACACAGCTGTGACAGATGATCAACAGAGTAGATAGGATATTGTTAAGTGAGACTGCTGTGTTGGAATGCCACAACAGCATCCAGGAGTGGATGGACCACATCACACACGTGATCCACTTTGCCACTGATGTCTCCATCCTGAAGTCCTCATGTCATCTTTGGAGGCAACCTGTTCATGGCAGACTGATGAGTGCCTTTCAGTAATCCAGGGCATTCTTGCAGCTCTGAGACAGTTTAAGTGGCAGAAAACGTCACAGTCTTTCAAGTGGAAAGTGCTAGAGTTCAACACATCATCAAAGAGTGCTAGAAAAGGTCATGGCAAGCATTCATGGATTCTGTCAACTGTTCCACTTGTTCTACAAATGTTTAGGAAGCCATCAAGGGATTTCTATAAACCCAGTCTTTACCAATACCAGCAGTGCTGAAACAATGGTGTTCCCAAACAATGCCCAGAGGCATCACCCGGATGATGGCAGAATGTTTTGTAATGACTACTGCCAATGCCAGCCAGGTTCTGACCAGCACTCTGCCATTACTGCATGACTGTAAAGAGGAATCAGTTGGATTTGACGTCCAACATTTTTGAGTCTGAATACTACCCTTTTCCTCCATGTGGGATCTGGGTTCTGCTCTCTCTGAGGCTCAAGATACTGCACCTGGTCACGACCAAATTTGGTAGTGTGTGCCTTGACATTTTCCAGCAGTGTCACAGGAAATCCTCATCAAATGTTTTTCTTTGATGTGGCAGACAGGCCAGTTTCCCAACTTGCGGATGGATGCAATTTTGATACCTCCAGCCAAACCAGGTAAGGGCCAATGTTTCCAAGTAGCTACTGGAGCATAACTTCCTCCAAGTTGTGTTGGAAAGACCATGGAATGAATGGTTAAAAGTCATCTAGTCCAAATTTTAGAGAACAGGCAACTCCTTAGCGGTTTTCAATGTAGTTTCAGGAGATTTTGATCCACTGTTGACAACCTGACCCTGCTAGAGGCAACAATAGAGCAGGATTGGGTATGCAAACATCACTGTGTCTGTATATTCTTTGACGTCAGTATGGCATGCACACAGTATTCTAGGGCACCTCCACCAGTGGGGCTTTCATGCCCACCTCCTGTATTCACTCAGTCCTTTCTCTATAAGCACTTCTTTAGGTTCTGAGTTGGTGATGTGCTGTCGGATCATTTTGAGCAGCAGAATGCTGTTCCTCAAGAGGCAGTGTTTCAAGTGTTACCCTCTTTGCCACAGTCATAAACAGCATCACATCGACAGTAAGTAATCCTGTACAATGCTCTATATTTATGGATGACTTTTCAGTTTTCTGTTCCTCCTCTAGTGCTGCAACAGTGACTCATCAATTGCAACTTACAGTGCAGAGGTCAGAGGAGTGGTCTGCAAAGATAGGTTTTTAGTTTTCTGCAGATAAATGTGTTTATGTTTGTTTTATTTATTCTCATCGTGTTTTTAATTTATCTGACTTGCATATGAGGGACACCATTCTACATTTTAAAGACTCAGTGAGTTTCTGGGCCTTATTTTTGATTCAAAATTGTCCTGGCTACAGAACCTGAGAGACCTGAAAGCTAGAACCCAGAATTCACTAGATATCTTAAAGTGCCTTAGCCAAAAGTCTTTGGGAGTGGACAGGGTAAGGCTCCTCCAGTTTTATAGGGCTTTTGTGTGATCACCGCTAGACTATGGGTTCACAGTATATGGATTAGTGAGGCCCACTTATCAGACAATTATTGATACTATCAACCACGAAGGTATTAGGCTGACCACAGGTGCTCATAGAACCAGCCCATACCCAGTCTCTGCTGGGGAAGTGCATCAGACATGGAAGTTCCTTACTGCTCGGAATTCACCTGCACACCATACTGTTGATTGTCCTGCTCTGGTATGCCTTTTCTCCAACTGTCCAAGAGCAGCAAGGTCATTCAGGATCTGCACGCACCACATGCTGGAGTTGCATGGTGTGGATCTAGTACAGCGCAAACTTCAGGGTTTTTAACTGCCTGCCACTCTGGTTACTGCAGAGGCCCAGAGTGATTTTAGATTTAGTTCATTACAGGAGAATTGGCACTCCTGCACTTGTTCTTAATACATTATTTTATGACATTGAGCACCAAAACTCCACAGCTGTATTTACGGATGTATCTAAACAGGTGGACACTGTTGGTTGCTTTGTTGCTTTCCTTGATCATGTCCTCTAGTACCTATTGCCTAATGAATTTACTGTACTTGGTGTGGAATTAATTGTAATGTTGTGCCACTGGAGCAGATGAGATGTGTTAGAAATGCTAAATTCCTTGTCTGCTCAGATTCCCTGAGTGCCCTTCACTCTCTATAGTGCGTGTACCAAGCAGATAAAGTAGTTGATTATATCCAGCCTTCTTGTGAGTACAAAGGCTGGGGAAGGAGGTCTCTTTCTATTGGGTGCCAGGACACATAGGTATTACAGGGAATGAAAGGGTGGATGTAGCAGCCAAGCAAGCATCTCAAGGTCTTCAGTTAGTTCTGTGTGCCATCCCCCTGCACACGTCGCCTCGCTGTTGAGGTATATTCGTGTGTCAGTGGGAGGAAGAGTGGCTGGAAGTGAGAGGCAGTAAGCTGCATCTAGTGAAATACATGATGCGCAATGGCATTTCTCCTTCCAGCAACACAGGTGGGATGAGTTCCTCCTTACCCGTCTTCACATATGCCAAAGCTCGATGAGGCATGGCTTCTTGCTCCAGCAGGAAGACCACACGTCAGACAATGTACAGTGCTTGTGGCATACAAATCACTTTGCTCTGCTCCACATTTTATTAGATGGCACTTTATTTTCACACCAGAGGGCAACAGCAGATTTGTCCAACTTTTGTGATATGTCCAACTCTTTTCCTAAAATTTTAGGGTGATGCACTGAGGTGTTTGCTGGGTCACTGGTGCATCCATGTTGGTCAGCCAGTCACATTTCCCTGTGGCATTATTTTAGCTCCTCTGTTGTTTTACTTATGTTTAAATCCCAGTTTTAGTACCTTTCACTATTTTTCCATTGTCTTAAAGCACGTGAGGTAGAGTGACTGTGTGGGTCAACATGAGTGAGTGAGTGAATGAGTGAGTGAGTGAGGGAGAGAGTACCTTTTGCAGGTTTACACATCTCTGTATGATAACATTTCTAGCCAATTTATCCACATTCATTTCTTTTATTATTTGTAAGGGCACTGACAACCTTGCCATTGAGCATCTATAAACAATGTACACACACACACACACACACACACACACACACACACACACAGGCCAAACCATTGTTCAGTTGAATGCAGCTGGCAGTTGGAGCAGTCAGATCTGTAGTAAATTTCCACTCCACACTTAAGGCAGAATATGGACTGTTTTTGAGCATATTAAGTTAGTAACATCCTAGGAAGTAAAGTCACATAGGAGGTGAATTTTTCTGGTGTTTCCAAAGTATATTTTGATTCGTGACACATTACACAGACTAAGTCAATGTCAAACAATTCGCAAAGCATATGCCAGGTGCAGTGGCATCACTACAAGTCATGTCGGTAAGTCAAATTAACTAATAATATATAAGGAAGTAGTGGAGAATATTTCAGTTCACTTCCTCAAATTACCAGTCAAAGAGAATATATCATTAGCACCTTCGACTGGAGTGAGACAGCAATATAGTTATACAGAGTGTCCCACAAGTCTTTCCCTGATTACAAACATTCATAGGGCATAATGTATGACACACAGACAAATATTTTTTATCTTGAATTTGCATGTCACATATTAAAGTTTTTGTGTGTATACATACTGTGGCTTTGTTACAGGGACAGGTGATGTAACAACAGTGAGACTGGGCCCCATTTGCAAACAACATGTATGCAAATCAGGAGGAAGCCCACTGTGTCCTCTGATATCATGAGGCACATTCACCAAGAACTGTACAAAGAAAATTCCAGACAGCATACCATAGAGAGCCACCAGATGTTAAAAGCATCAAGATGGGGTATGCAAAATTTAAGGACACAGGGAGCATCTGTGATCTCCCTAGAACAGACAGGCATGGACCTAGTGTGCAGACAGTTCAGACAGTGAGAGAGACCTTCATGAGAAGTCCCAAGAAAGCTGTCTGCAGAGCCTCATGGAGTTGCAGATTCCAGATTCTGAAGGCATCAGTGCTCTGTATCCTACATAACAACTTCTTTTCCATATGTACAAAGTCCAGATTGTGCAGCCCTCCAACCAACATTGTACAGTGCTAGTTGTGACTCTGCTGTTGCCATGCTGGTTGAGACTGAAAAAATGATGACTATCTGAAATGTGCTCTTTTCTCAGGTGGGGCCACATTTCAGTTGTCAACTGACACAATGGTAGGATCTGGGGGTCTGAGAATCCCTACACATATATATATGAATATAATAGAGGGAAACATTCCACGCGGGAAAAATATATCTAAAAACAAAGATGATGAGACTTACCATACGAAAGTGCTGGCAGGTCGATAGAAACACAAACAAACACATACATACACACAAAATTCAAGCTTTCACAACAAACGGTTGCTTCATCAGGAAAGAGGGAAGGAGAGGGAAAGATGAAAGGATGTGGGTTTTAAGGGAGCTTGTGTCTGTGTATATGCGGATGGATATGTGTGTGTATGCGAGTGTATACCTGTCCTTTTTTCCCCCTAAGGTAAGTCTTTCCACTCCTGGGATTGGAATGACTCCTTACCCTCTCCCTTAAAACCCACATCCTTTCATATTTCCCTCTCCTTCCCTCTTTCCTGACGAAGCACCCATTGGTTGCGAAAGCTAGAATAAATATCACAGCCAATAAATATCTTGATATGTTGCAGTTATTTGTTGTGCCACAGATTCAGGACATTCTGGACTTAATTTTCCTAAAAGATGGCACACCACCTCATTGGAGGTTAGATGTTCATGCCTGTTTGGATGCAACATTTCCACTAAGATGGATTGGGCATGATGGTCCCATCAACAGGCCTCCACCATCACAGGATGTGACACCACTGGATTTCTTCTTTCGGGGTTATGTCAAGGACCAAGATTACCAACCACTAGTGAAGAACATCGCAGCATTACATCACAGAATTACTGACTTTATAACATCCATCCTTCACAAAATGTTGACTAACACATGGGTGGAATTGTAATATTGCCTGGATATTCTTTGGGCAATGAAAGAAATAGACATTGAAAATTATTAATTGTGTGTGTTTGTAAACAAAGACTTAAATATGTTACCTGAACTTCAAGATAAAAGATGTGTGTCCATGTGTCATATTTTCTGCCTTATTCATGTTTGTAATCAGGGAAAACTTCTAGAACACCCCATATACAAAGACCACTGATTAGGATGTCACATCCTGCAACAGTCTTTGAATCCAGAGCCTGATTGCTAGTGTCAATGTATGGTGAGTGAATTTGTAATTTTCAGTAGCACCTCAATTTTTAAAGCAATGTTGTACAGGAAAAAACGTTATAGACTGTTAAATGTTATAGTTTGATTAAGAATTGTGCATGCAGTGTATATATTTTAATAACAATGGCTAATCAAAATGAGAATCATGATGTAATTTATAAGGAGGATAGTGCTGATTGGGGTAGTGTTGGCTTGGATGTTATTAATGAGTAAGGTTTAGTTAAAGGAGTTCAAATTGTGGAGGCAACTAAAAATTAAAGTTAAAACTTGGATATGCCCATTGATTCATGTGAGGCAGTAATAGATAACAAATGTGTTGATAATGTAGGAAGGGGGACTGTATCAACACCATTTTTACAAAAAATGAGTACAGGTTTGAAAAAGAAACTAAATGGTACTAACAAAAGACTTGATGATCATGAGCAAAATTTAAACAAAAAATTCTGTGATAATAACAGCTACATGATACTAAACATGAACGGAATGCAGATTGGAAGAAAGAATTCAATGAGACAGTCAAAAATTGAAAATAGACTGAACAAGATGTTGGATCCAAAGGTAGTAGATAAAGTATTTGTAATAAGATGAAGGATCAGTTCAACATATTTATGAAGGAATGTAGTAAATCACTTGACATGTGACAATCTGAATTCATGTTCATTGGTTGGTTGGTTAATTTAGTTACTTAGTTAATGTTCCATAGATCATTTGGATTATTCTTTTGTCGAAATGATGTGGAATGAGTCAGTTAATGGGATATGCATATACACTACTGGCCATTAAAATTGCTACACCACAAAGATGACATGCTACAGATGTGAAATGTAACTGACAGGAAGAAGATACTGTGATATGCAAATGATTAGCTTTTCAGAGCATTCACACAAGGTTGGCGCCAGTGGCAACACCTACAACATGCTGACATGAGGAAAGTTTCCATCCGATTTCTCATACACAAACAGCAGTTGACCAGCGTTGCCTGGTGAAACATTGTTGTGATGCCTTGTGTAAGGAGGAAAAATGCGTACCATAATGTTTCCGATTTTGATAAAGGTCAGATTGTAGCCTATTGCAATTGCGGTTTATCGTATTGAGTCACTGGTGCTTGCGTTGGTCGAGACCCAATGACTGTTAGCAGAACATGGACTTGGTGGCTTCAGGAGGGTAATACGGATTGCAGTGCTGGATCCCAACGGCCTCGTATCACTAGCAGTTGAGATGACAGGCATCTTATCCGCATGGCTGTAACGGATTGTGCACCCACGTCTCGATCCCTGAGTCAACAGATGGGGACATTTGCAAGACAACAACCATCTTCACAAACAGTTTGATGAAGTTTGCAGCAGCATGGACTATCAGCTCGGAGACCATGGCTGTGGTATCCCTTGATGCTGCATCACAGACAGGAGCGCCTGCGATGGTGTACTCAACGACAAACCTGAGTGCACGAATGGCAAAACGTCATTTTTTCGGATGAATCCAGGTTCTGTTTACAGCATCATGATAGTCGCATCCATGTAGGGCGACATCACGGTGAACGCACATTGGAGGCGTGTATTTGTCATGGCCATACTGGCATATCACCCGGCGTGATGGTATGGGGTGCCATTCGTTACACGTCTCAGTCACCTCTTGTTCGCGTAGACGGCACTTTGAACAGTGGATGTTACATTTAAGATGTGTTACGACCCTGGATCTACCTTTCATTCAATCCCTGTGAAACCCTACATTTCAGCAGGACAATGCACGACCGCATGTTGCAAGTCCTGTACGGGCCTTTCTGGATACAGAAAATGTTCGACTGCTGCCCTGGCCAGCACATTCTCCAGATCTCTCACCAATTGGAAATGTCTGGTCAATGGTGGCTGAGCAACTGGCTCGTCACAATACGCCAGTCACTACTCTTGATGAACTGTGGTATCGTGTTGGAGCTACATGGGCATCCGTACCTGTACACGCCATCCAAGCTCTGTTTAACTCAATGCCCAGGCGTATCAAGGCTGTTATTACGGCCAGAGGTGATTGTTCTGGGAACTGATTTCTCAGGATCTATGCACCCAAATTGCATGAAAATGTATCACATGTCAGTTCTAGTATAATATATTTGTCCAATGAATACCCATTTATCATCTGCATTTCTTCTTGGTGTAGCAATTTTAATGGCCAGTAGTGTATTATTAGCATGAACAATAGTGAACACATTTGTTTATTCCTACTCATGCAGCTATACTTAAGAAGTGAAATGATATGTTGCTGTTCTTCTCAAAGTGAGATGGATTATTTATGATGAATTGCTTTATTGAATATATGTCTTGTGATGGTGCTTAAAATGTCCATCTCCTTGAAGAGGTATATGCATGACATCTATGGGTGATGAACACTGGGTATTATTCTTAGTGCTTGCTGTTGTGTCATCAGTACTTCCTTTCTGAGTTGTGAGAGTTACCCAGAAAAATTAAGCTGTAGGACATCACTGAGTGGAAATAAGCAAAATATGTTAGGAGGTTAATTAGCAATTATATAAAGAGAAAAAGTAGCTGAACTTGTTTGAGAAGCCCAGTAATATGAGTCTTCCAGTTCAAGTTTTCATAATTATTTACCCTCAGAAATTTGTCGCAATCTGTCATATCTACTACTGACTCCTGCTGATGTGCTAAATCAATTGTTGGTATGGCTCTATTTGTTGTACAGAACTGAATGTAGCATTTTTTTTTTTTTTTTTCAAAAATTTATGGAGAGCCCATTTTCTGAGAACCACTTAATAATTGTACGGAAAACATCATTTACAATCTCTTCTGTTGCTTTTTCTTTAATGGGGTTTATTATAACATTAGTATTATTTGCAAAAAGGACCAATTCTCGTTGTTGAATGTTAAGCGGAAAGTCATTCACATGCCTATGGAACAGGGGTGTCCCAAAATGAAACCTGCACAAATCCCTTTTTGATTTCTCCTCAGTAACTAAAATTTTACTCCCTTCTAACATTATTTGAATTATTCAGCGCAACTTCTTGCAATCTGTTTGTTATGTATGATTCCAATAAGCAGCGTGCAAAGTGATCAGTTTCATGAAACTTGTATTTTTCTAAGACAGTAACATGATCAACACAATCAAATATCTTCAAAAGATCACAGAAAATATCAGATGGTGATATTTTATTATTTAAGGGTTGTACTGCTTGATAATTGTATGCATAAATAGCATTCTCAGCTGAGCAATCCTTCTGGAATCCAAACTGTGCTACCGTATGTAAATAGTTTTTGCTTAAAGTGTAAGTCTTTTATGTCACCTTTCTTATGAAGAGGTTTAACAGCTCTTAAATTAAAAATTAAACAGTCTTCGGCAGTAGATAGTGCACCTCAAGAAATAATAAAATGGGTGCAGGAAACTCTTTGTAAAACCACTGACACATTTATGCAATAGTTAAACTGGCATCAGTAACTTTCCCTTCTTGGTGAAAAATTGTGAAATTCAAAGTCGTTGTGGTCCAGATCCAGTATTCCAGTCAGACAAAATCACCATTAGCATGGAGGAATTTGTCCCACAGATGCACCTGGTTGAAGGTATCCATTAGGTAAAGCATATGTCCTGCTCTATGAAGAAGACCGCAACTTACAGCTGCATGTCCTCGTCCAACAGGATGCTTTTGGTAATAACTTCACCATACTTCACATGTCTGCATTTACCACACACTCGTCAAAAGACATGAATGCCACACTGATCCTTTGCCTACATGTTGGTTCTTATATAGTCACACCTGAGTCATGCTATGTTGTATATACGCTGCAGCAATGTCCTCAAATGGAAAATTTTTGATCGCCACTTATAAGTTTGCAATTACAGGCCAGTTGCCCTATTGTCTGGCTTCTCAAAAATTTTAGAAACAGTCTTCCACAAAAGCCTTACAGGCCTTATGCAAAAATACTGAATTATGTCCACCATATAACATGGGATTAGGAAGACGCATTCAGCCAACACTTCTATCTTTAATTTATGAGTGGAATTTACCAGAAAGTGTACAGTGGAAAATATATTACTGGTGTATGCGTTGACTTTTTGAAGGCACTCAGTATTACATAGTATGAGGTGCTCTTACAGAAATTAAATCGACTAGGCATCAGAGGTGTACTTAATAACTAGTTCATACCACTGAGGACACAGACAAATGATGGAAATACAACACACTGGATGGAACAAAATTACAAACCATTATTCTGATTACCAAGAGAGGAAATAAGGTGTTCCCCGAAGATCAGTACTGGGACCAGTGCTATTCCTCCTATATGGAAATGACCTACAAACAAACATACAGTGTCAAAATGCATGTCAGTTTGCTGATGACACAAGCTTTCTCATTAGTGCAAAAACAGAAAGCATACAACAAGAAAGCTTAACAATGACAATAGCTAGCATAGCAGAATGTTTTACTTACAATAATCTAGTCATAAATTAAGGAAGAGCTGTAACACTCAGCTTCTATATTCTCAATAAAAATATCCCTCAAACTATAAACATCCATCTGTTAAACAAAGCTTTAAACACACTTGAGATGAAAAAGTTTTTCAGAATACGGACCCAGAATAATGTGTGGTGGAGAAATAATATTGACAACCCTATCAAAAAATTGAGCATAGCCTGCTATGTGCTAAAGATCCTTGTAAGCTGCTGCAGCAAAAATTGCCTGAAAAGTGTGTGGCATGGATGAAACCCTGTTTGAAACTTAGGCACCTACCTTGATAATTACTTCAGGTAAATCACACCAGGGTTTGTGAAGTTTGATAATGGCTCCAATGTCACTTTCCAGGGGGAGCTGAATATGAAAATTATAATGTTGAAAGCTGTGCCTTCTCAGCATAGATTATAGTAGCCTTGTTACTGAGCCCTTTGAGACAAATTGAGATTCTGAGAACTATGATTAAAAAAAAAAAAGTTTCATACACACACTCTTGTGTGGTAATAAATAGCTTGAGAGAAATAGGCCACAAACAGAAATTTATAGGTAGTTATTTTTCCTATCTGGGATATAAGAATGTTGGAGAAAGTTACCCGAATACTGATGCCAGATGTTTATCCTTAAGTTCATACTAGTGGAGTATGGATGTAGATGTGTAGAAAGGTGTAAAAGTTCTGAACAAACCATATCCTTTATTGCATAAAAAAGGAAAATCACCTAAAGGCTTGGAAAAAGGAACTTGTGATAATTCTATTAACCAATTAGCAGGGATAAAGTTTTATCTCAGTTTGGTTGGTTACTTGCTGAAGGGGAGCAGTATTAAAATACATCTTGCATTTGAAGAAAGTAACGCAAGGTGCCCCACTAATGTAGATGTGCTTAATACTTTTTAAGCAATTTAAGGTATCAAAACAAGTTTTTCGACAATTGACACAGCAGAGTATTTTGTTGTCAGATTGTCTCCTCCCTTCCCTCTCCTCTTTTTAGAAAGAGTAATGTACTTAAGCTTTGATAACTGAAGTGGTATGTATTATGTGTTTTGAAGTTTTCACTGCAACTTTTCACAATGTGCTAAATGTAGAGGTAGAGATGGCTTGCCCAAGGTACTGTTTATTTGGTAACCTGATAGCTATGTTGCAAAACAGTGAGTAACCTTTTTGGTAAGTCTGTCACTGCATACTTTAAAAAGATCATATCGATACATCACCGTTGTTTTTTTTTTTTTTTTTAAAAAGTAACTACTTGAGTGCCTCCTGTGTATTATTAAGAGCATTACCAACACAGCAAAATACTCTCTCCTTGGTGTGCTATCACCCGTTTCCCTTATCTCGAATCATTTATGAAACCTCTACAGATACATATACTAAGTAACCAAAATATGAGCTTCAAATGTTAAGTCTGAAGTAAAAGTGTATCAGATTTGCATTCAGTCGTTATTATGCAGGGATCGGAATTGCAATGGATTTTCATCCAAATATTTAAGAATAAAATGGAGTATACAGAAAGTTATTTTCAAATGAAATATTATTCATAATATTTTAGAAGGAATGTGTGGCAGCATCTACATTCATCTTGACTTATTCAACATCATGTGGAGATATAATCTGCTGAAGTGAAATATGAGGCATTAGTGTGCGGTCGGGCATCCATACCTAACTGTAATAATAGAATCAGTAGGTAACAGATCCTCGACCGTATGCTGATGCTCTTTCTTCGAGACGTCGCAGCAGCTGAGCATTGTATAGATGTGCTCACTGTTGTAAGTTGCATCTAGGCAAGAATCTGTTTGTCTGAGCCATTTTTATTGCTTGCAGAAATGCGAGTGATGGAAGTGTACAAGTGCAGGTGTGTTGCGGCCATCTTGTTTGATGTTGAAAAATGCAGGAATGAAATATATCTTCTGCATCAGGGACGAATCCAAGGTGAATTTTTTTTATGAAGGCAGAGAAAGAAGTGAAGGTAAGAAAAGAGCTTATATAGTTAAATGAGTTTTGTCAGCTGAGTCAATACTGTGAAGTGTCAGTTTGCAAGAAATGGAGAAGCTTATGTAAAAAGTGTGTTTCATTCCTCTTCTTTGATCCAAATTATGCTGATATCTAAGGGCACATTTATGCTACAACCTTGCTGCTCGCTGACATGGCCGAGCGATGATGAATCAAACCCTCTGTATCTTATTGGTCCATTTAACCTGCACCATCGCTGCTCACTGTACTGCTCGCTATGATCCTCATCAGGCGATGACATCAAGCTCATTCGTGTTTCATGCTGCAACCATTGCTTTATGTCCTAAAACTTAGGTTGTGATTGGCTGCTTGGGAGTAGCTCTGGCAGTGCCATATTTGACTCTATCAGCTATATAAATAGCTGCATCATAATTACTCCTGGCAAACAGTGAGGCTGCGGTGTAAGTAATGCTATGGGCTAGCAGCAAGATGTGATGTGCCAGCACTGAGGTGCCAACAGTGAGGCTACAGGATAAAAGTACCCTTCAGCTCTGCAGTCTGTGCTTTACAGTAGGAGCATGTAATATGACATACAGCTATTACCTTGGTGTAGAGTAAAACAATAAAGTAATTTCTCTACAAGGCTGACAATTAATTTATTTTTTAGTTCTCCCATTGACTCATTCAAAGGAAAATGCCAAGAAACAAGCCGCACCTTTTTACCTTAAAAGACTATATGTAGAAGGTAGTTATATGGGACCACAAATTATTTTTGTAGTTGAGTATAGTTGAACTTGCATCACAGTTTATTATTCTATACATATTATGTTAAAAAGTTTGTGAAAATTGTTTACAATTTTCTTACTGCTAAAACTGTTAAAATGAAAACACATGAATTAGTTAAAAATTTCTTGGCAAACTTGCCACTTAGAATTAGGATAAAATCTCAGGTTTTCAATTGCTACCTCTGTTATCTTCAGGGGCTATGTCTGACTGTCATAAAACTAGCTAGGCTTCCACTTTTTTATACCCAAAGGACAGCATATAATTGACTGAATTACATCATGGTGACACGTACTGACAAGGGGAGGCCGCCAATTGTGAAATTCAGATTCAATTCATACTGCGCATAATAAAAGCTCATGGCCAGAGGTTTAATGTGGCAAAGCACCAAGATGCACTTCTCAGCCGTTGTCGAGAATATCGACAGTTAAAATAAACCGTTGCGGTGAAATACTCTCTACGATTAATAATTTTCTACAGCGTCGTGGCGCAGCGGTAAGCGCTCGGGTTCGTAATCCGAAGGTCGCCGGATCGTATCTCGCACCATGCACTTTTTTTTTTAATATTTGTTTTTTGTAATTCAAATGTGTGTACACACACACACACACACATATATATATATATTGTTGTATTTCACAAATGTTATTAATTGTCTTCATAATGTTAACCATGTATAGTTAACGGAAGACGTAGAAACTATATTCCGAAACGAATACGTATAGCGTAAGTCAAACGTTCGAATTAGAATAGAAACCCCACGAACACAAATTTGCTGTGGCAGGTATGAAATATAAACTCCGTTACTCGCTCGTTACACTTGAAGGACAGATGTTGAATGGGCCGAAACGAGCCGCCGCTGCATAACAGTGTAGTTGCCTGCTAACTTCCAATGAAGGTAGATGCGGTCCCTAGCGCAACTTATAACATCGTCGAAAATCAGTGCGGACGTGAGAGCTTTGGTACACCCTGTTAAACAAACGGAAAAATGGAGGCGGTACAACTGGAGAGCGATCCGCCTTCACCAACATGCATAAGCAATTCATTAATAGTTTATATATATATGAATTACAAAAAACTAATAATAAAAAAATGTTGCATGGTGCGAGATTCGATCCGACGAACTTCGGATTACGAACCTGAGCGCTTACCACTGCACCACGACGCTGTAGTAAATTATTAATCGTAGAGAGTATTTCATTGCAACGGTTTCGTTTTAACTGTCGATTTTCTTGACAACGGCTGAGAAGTGCATCTTGGTGCTTTGCCACATTACACCTCTGGCCATGAGCTTTCATTATGCGCAGTATGAATCGAATCTGAATTTCACAATTGGCGGCCTCCCCTTGTGAGTTGGTGCCCTATGTCCATAAACTGTTTGTGGACCCTATACAGTGTAGCTTGTAGTGACAGCATTTGTATTGGGCTCAATAAATCTTCCTTGGTGCTCTTTCTGTAGCAAGTATATGCTGATACACATTGCTAAGTGCATAACTGAGGTTTCTGTAGAAATTTTTTATCACAGTCTAATTTCCACTGTTGCTCTGAGCAAAATCCCAATAATTTGAAATGTGTCCAGAATTCTCGTTTATGTAAAGGACTGTGCTCAGCCATGGTTGATTTTTCAAAATTCTTGTACTTCAGTGCTGATATTAAACACAGAGATCAGCAATAGTCTGTGTAGCTGACTGACATAACTGCTGCCACACTCGGCAGGAATATTATAAATCCCTGGTACTTTCAGGTGAAGATTATCTATAATGGGTCAGAACATTTTGTTAGTATTCCAGGGAGGCTGGAAGACAAGTCTGATTCCATCCCTCTTTGAGACTCCACCAATCTTACTAGTTATTGCACCACAGAATGGAAACCACACTGTGTGTTGCCAGTCCATGTTTTGTTCATCTGCTTCATATCTTGGTTTTCTCTGCAGGATTGAAATTATATCATGGACTGAATACCCATTCCTTCTGAACACAGTCACGAGATGATTCATCTCAGAGCCAAGATGCTTCTCGTCCAAAATAGTCCTCGCTCTGTAAATTGGGATGTTCAGCATAGCTCTTTTCTGAGGTGGATGGTGAAAGCTGCACCCATTGAGATGAAGGTCTGTTCATGTCAGATTTTGATACACAAAGGCTGAGTTGTCCATCTGCTTTCATTTCAAACCAATACGTATAAGAAAGGAAACTTCAGTCACTCTCCATGAAACTAAAGCAAACTCCGTCCGAATAGGCCTCGGAAGGCCCGACCGTACCGACTGGCCGCTGTGTCATCCTCAGCCCACAGACGTGAATATGGAAGGACATGTGGTCAGCACACCACCATCCTGGCCATATGTCAGTTTATGAGACCATAGCCGCTACATCTCAGTCAAGTAGCTCCTCAGTTTGCCTCACAAGGGCTGAGTGCACCCCACTTGCCAGCAGTGCTCAGCAGAGTGGATGGTCACCCATCCAAGAGCTAGCCCAGCCCAACAGCACTTAACTTTGGTGATCTGACGGAAACCAGTGTTACCACTGCAGCAAGGCCACTGGCAGTCATTCTCCATCTCTGCCATAAATCTTATGTTTGGATGCATACAGTTCATATGACCAATGAACTTCTGCAGTGCCTCACTGTCAAGTGGGCATATTAGAAATGTATCAACAGATCTGAAGAAGTAGGGTGAATGGACAGAGAGCATTATTCAGTGCTTATTTTTTAAACCCCCCCCCCCCCCCATGAAAAATTTATCTATGGCTGATGACAGCAGTGGACCCAAGGCTGTTACATCAAATTATTCCTACAATAGAAAAAATACGTGGTCGTAGGAAGTGTTGGGGTAATTTTAAGGTTTCAGAGAGAGAAATGAGCAACAAGCAGTCTTAATGTTTATTCTGCTGATACATTCCTAAACAGGGAGATGTTGAGACTGACCATGATTTCACTTGGGCCTGCCCACCACTACTTGAAGACATCCACAAGCATTTGTGCTAAATAGGCAAGTAATCGGATAGGTGTTTCACCGATCCAGGAAAACTGAAGAAGCATTAGGACTTGTTAAAGATACTCTTGGCCTGAGAGTGTCAAGGATTTATAATATTCCTAATGAGTGTGGCACCAGTTACATTGGTCATTCTATATAGGTTGTTGCTGATCACTGTTTTGAACATAAATGTCACCTGAACCACAAGAATTTTGAAAAAAAATAGTGGTGGCTGACCACAGTTTGTTAAATACACAGAAGGTTATGTTTGAACGTATGAGAATTCTGGTGCACTCTCTGAACTATTGGGACTCTGTGGATGGAGAAGCAGTGTAAATTAGACCTGGTGATACATACTTCAATAGAGACACCAGTTGTGCACTTGGCAATGCACAGAAGCATGCACTTGACAAAGAAAGAGCACATAGGAAGACTTCTCACACCTTGCAGCCTGATGTGAGTGATGACCCTGCAAGTGATGCCGGATAAAGTGCACAAACATAATCTATGGACATAGAGGGCACCACCTAAGTACGTACTGTATCTGTGATGTGTCATGACGTATTCGAGCCACATAGATGCTTTCCTTTGAGCATAAAAGTGGATGCCTCACCAGCTTCATGAAAGTCATAGCTCCTGATGATGATGGTGGAGGTAGTTTGTCCATCTTCAATGCAGCAAGTTTACTGAGAACTTTTTAAACCGAGATTCTGTCACCAAAGATTTCATAGCCAAAACATTTGAATGACTGTGATTAATACAGCACTGAAACTGTGATTAATACAGCACTGAAACATCTCTTACCTACTGTATAACTATGATTAGTCCAAGAACAGATACACATACAACTGGTGAATTGTTTCCAGAGGACTTTTGTGCCATATGTCATACAGTGCAGCTCCTGGTTTCATCAACAACAATGTAGAAGAAAAATTTGAATACAATTATATCCTTTTAAACTGTTCATGAATAGTAATTACTCTTCAAATGTATGTGGTTTAGCAAACAAGAGATGTGGAAGTTGATACGCATTTTATTTTAAAATATATTGTGAAAGAAATGACTCTGAAACCAGACATAACTATAATGGGGTGTTTATACATGTTGGGACGAATTCGTTAAGGAGCAGCAGTGAGGAAGAAATGGCAAGCGAAACAAGAAACATGATCCGTACTGCAAGAAATATGTATGCAGGATCTCGTCTGATACTTAGCGGAATCATAAACAGAAGGTCGGTGAGTGAAAAATATATCGCCAAAATAAACTGTGCTCTTAAAGAACAATGTGATCGTCTTGGGGCAATTTTTATAGACCCAAACAAATTCCTATGTAAAAACTCACTAGCGAGGGATGGCTTGCATTTAAATAGACTGGGGTCTGTAACGTTCAGCAGAATGTTTGCAGATGTCTGCAAAATCATTAGATGCAAGGGAAACTAATATGGCCTGAAGGGGATGAAAAATCATACACTCCAGCTGGAAAAGAAAAATATAAGCACCATACAAAAAAAGACGATACTAAAGAATTTGCCCCAGAATACAGCTCACAACATGTAAACCAACAAAATAAAAATTACATAAAAGTACTTCATCAAAATATTCAATACTTTGGTAACAAAAAATTAGAAGCAGAAGTACTCCTGAGTGAAGTAAGACCAGACATATTATGCATAAGTGAACATGGACTAACTGAAAGTAAAATACATAATGTGGCAGTAAAGGACTACAAACTAGCTAGTTACTTCTGCAGATCTAAATATAAGGGTGGTGGCGTTTGTATATATATTAAAACAGGTACTCTTTCAAAGAATGTAAACAGTGAAGCTGCTACATTTCCCATAGCTAGAGAAAAAGACTTTGAAGTTACTGGTATAGTGGCAGAAGATTTTAGAGTGTTTTGTGTGTACAGGTCACCATGTGGCAATATTAGCATCTTTCTAAAAAAAGTTGCTAGCTTATTGAGAATGAATATGAAGAGAAATCTTATTATATGTGGAGACTTCAACATTGACATGGGAAAAGACACAAAAATAAGACAGGATTTTGAAGAATTGTTAATACAGCATAACATGAAAGTGACAATAACTGCACCAACAAGAGTGACTTCACAAAGTGAGACAATTATTGACAACATAATTACTAATATGTGTAACTATGAGTCACATGTAGTTCAGACAGAAATATCTGATCATCATGGACAACTAATCAGCTTTTGCAGAAGTAATGACACAGTATCAGAACCAAAACAAACAACCAAAGAAATTAGGATCATCAGTGAACAAAATATCAACATCTTTAGAACAATGTTAAGTAAGGAAACCTGGAATGAAATCCTACAGGCCCAGAGTGTAAATGAAAAATATGATGCATTTATTTCAACAATTAAGTACCATTTTAACGTAGCATTTCCCAAAGTAAAGAGACAAGAAAGGCATCAAGATCAAACACAGTGGATTACGAGCGAAATACTAGAACAGCGAAGGAAGCTTCAGGATGTGAGACGGATGGGCGAAGCTGAAAACTATAAAGTGTTAAAAAAGAAGTATAGAAAAACAATAAGAGAAGCGAAAGCAAGAGCAATTGACACCACTATAGCGAACTCAAAAAACAAGGCAAAGGCAGCTTGGAAGGCAATCAATGCTGAAAGAAAGGAAAAAGATGGGTCAAACAAAGAAGAAGGTATTAGGTCAATTAAAGTAGACAACACAGTGGTCACAGATGGTATGGAAATAGCAAACATACTGAATAATAACTATATCAGTGTAGTAGAAAACCTAAAATTGGAAAGAAATAGTCAAAAACAGAAGGGTATTAAGGTACCAAGAAGATCATGCAGTACTATGTTCTTAAGACCAGTCACGGAAGATGAATTGCGGAAAACTATACAGAAACTGAAGTCCAAGAAATCAGCTGGTGATGATGAAATATCAAATCATGTAATAAAGCTGGTATGTGAGGAGATAATAACACCACTGCTGAACATAGCAAACTGTTCTTTCAGAGATGCAATTTTTCCAGAAAAACTGAAGATAACGAAGGTAGTGCCAGTGTACAAGAAAGGGTGTAAGGATGATCCCAACAACTACAGACCAGTTTCACTGATATCAGGTTTCTCAAAAATCCTAGAAATGCTTATGTATACCAGATTAGTTAACTATTTGGACAAACATAACATTCTCATGACCTCACAACATGGTTTCAGAAAGGGTAAATCTACAGAATCAGCAATTGTCAGTCTAACAGGATACATTTTACAGTCCTTAGATGAGAAAAAGGTTGTCTCTGCAATGTTTCTGGATCTTTCAAAGGCATTTGACACCATTGACCATGAAATGCTGATACAAAAATTAAGCAACTATGGCATTCGGGGGCAACCAGGTGAATGGATAAAATCATACTTGTGCAACCGCAAGCAGTATGTATCATTAGGAAACTCATACCAATCAGAAACCCAATCCATCAAATATGGAGTGCCGCAGGGTTCGGTAATGGGGCCATTGTTATTTAATGTATTTGTTAATGATATAGGTGTTGAGGAGGAAGAAAAGAAAATATTGTATGCTGATGACATGACAATACTAAATAGTGACCAAAATATGGAACAGCTTGAGAGAAGAGCATACATATCTGCAAATGTCACAGCTCAATGGCTGTTGGAAAATGAACTGGTTATAAATCTAAAAAAGACTATGTATGCAGTGTTTAAAAACAAGGAAAAGGCTGTAGACATGGATTTAGAGGTTGACGGAACAAGGCTGGAAGAAGTAGAATCTGCTAGATTCTTAGGTATTCTTGTGGATAATGAACTGAAATGGAAAAAACATATTAATAATGTCTGTAAGAAACTGAGCTCTGTCATATTCTTAATGATGCAGCTATCACAGTATTCAGACAAGAACCTTCTGTGTACAGTGTATCATGGACTTTTCGAACCATACTTACAGTATGGAGTGACGGTGTGGGGAAACTCAAACAAACAAGAGACAAAACGAGTGTTCACATTACAAAAAAAAGCAATTAGGACCATTTTAAGAAGAAAGACCTCTGAAACATGCAGAAACTGTTTCAAGAATTTAGGTATCTTAACTTTTTCATCATTATATATATACAAAACAATAATGTACATCACAAAAGGTAGTGAGGACTGGATTACAAATGCTAGTGTACACACCCACAATACAAGAAAGAAGAATGAAGTACGGAGCATACCCCACCGACTGGCAATGCTAGAAAAAGGACCCCAGTACTCTGGTATCAGACTACTAAGAAGTCTGCCCAAAACCTTGCAAGATAGTGTACTTCACAATGAATTTACAAAGAAACTTAAAGACTATCTCATTGAAAAAGAGTTTTACAGTGTTGCAGAATACTTATGCCATTAAATTTGTATATATTGTTACTCATTATCAGTGATGTAAAAATGTAAGCTAAAGGTGTAGAAAAATAATTGATAAAGAATTTTAATACTTTGACATGTCCTATATTACACGTACATTTACTGTACATGATGTAATCTTACAGGATCAAATAAAATTCAATTCAATTCAATTCAATTTTGATAGATGATATGCTTGTTAGAAATAACATTCATCTTCAATAAAATGTTTTGTGAAGTCATAATCACTATGACATTCACATTACCAGTTCTGGCATGTAATTGCCACTGACAGATGATGTGTGAATATTCATACTACATCTGTTGACACCAGTAACATGCTTAAATCAACAATGTAAAGTGATAAAACCTTTTTCTGAGGACCAAAAGGTATCATGGCTTGCAAGATCCATTAAACATTTCTGCAACTTTCAGAAACTGGTGAAAGTGCATGTTGAGTGACTCTTACAAAGAAGTACAGATGTATTCATTCACTCATTCATTTATTCACTACTTAATCTGTCAGAACATATAAATTGATATGGCCATTAAATTCTCAAGATTTTGTTTTCTTCAATTGAACTCTGGTGTAGAAGACTTGTTAATTCCCCTCAGGGGGCTCAGCATTTAGTTGCTGGGTACGGGCTTGGCGACCTCGGGGTCCCTGAGCTGAGGACTGGGAAGTGCCACCAGTCCTCAATACCGTAAGTTCTGAGTGTGCTTCAGTGACCACTGTAAGGCGCGACAGTGGAACGCTGTATGGTGCAGAGCCCGGGGATCTTGGCCTAACTGCCTGGGTCGCGAGGATGGTATAAATCACTATAAAAAAAACCCTCAATCTCAAGGTGTGCTGCACGCCAAGGAGACGCATGGCTGTTGAGGTAGAAAAGTTGCTAGCGGGTGACCTCTGGGGAACCTGCCGCCCCTGGTTGTATTAGGCTTACCCAGGCAAGTGGGGCTTTGTCTGGGTGGACATTCCTTTCCCTAGCTGCTCATGGTACCACCATGAAAAGAAATACGAATAGTGTGCAAGCGTGAGTCTCTAAGAAAAGAAAGTTCAATGCTTCAAAGTATGACCCCCAATCGTTCCCTTCCCTGCCCACACCAGGGGAGGAACGGCGGTCTAAATTACCTGGTGCGATGTATTCTCCTCGATTTCTGGTTTGCGGCTGAACAGATGGGGACTCATTTATGACCACAAAGCCTCAGTTTTTTGTGGAAAATTTAGAGGACAAGTTTGGACAAGTTGAGGGCATGTCTAAAATGAGGTCTGGAGCTGTCCTCATACAGACAGCATCCCCAGCACAGTCACCGGCATTGCTTGCTTGTGACAAACTCGGTGATGTTGCAGTCTCCATTACGCCTCATAAGAGCCTCAATATGGTTCAGGAACTTATTTTTCATCATGACATATTGTTGCAGTCTGACGACGAGCTCCGTGCAAATCTGGAATGCCGCGGTGTCCACTTTGTACGACGTGTCTTCAGGGGACCTGAAGATAGTAGGGTCGCCACCGGCACCTTCATCTTGGCCTTCGAGGGTGATACCCTGCCCGAGAAGGTCAAGGTGATGATATATCGATGTGATGTTAAGCCTTACGTCCCTCCTCCCATGCACTGCTTTAAGTGCTGGAGGTTTGGGCATCTTTCATCAAGATGTGACGCCAACCCTACCTGTCGGGATTGTGGACGTGTGGACATGCCTCTCACCCCAACATCCCGTGTTTGCCACCCCCTGTTTGTGTCAACTGCAGACAGAAACATTCACCTTGCTTATCAGACTGCGCGGTTTATCAAAAAGAATGGAAGATTATGGAGTATAAGACCTTAGACAGGCTCACATACACAGAGGTTAAACGCAAGTATGACCAACTTCACCCTGTGCGCATTTCATCGATGTATGCTGCAGCAGCTTCAATGTCGCCATCCCTGGCGATGAGCCCCCAAGCTCAGCCACTTTTTGTGGGCCCCCCAGCCCAGCCGTCTATTCATGCCCCCCCTGGTAGTAGGGGGAACACTCTCTTCCGTTGCTCCCCTGTTTTCATCATCGGGAGTAACAACCCCTCCTTCTTTGGGGAATTCAGTCCCCCCCCCCCCCCCCCCCCTCTGAGCCGGAGAAGTGGCCGCCTCCTCCGGCTCCCCTCGCACAGAAGGTATCGCTTGGTGTCCTCCCTTCCACCATTACTGCCCCTCCAGATGTCAGCCAGTGGCTGAAAAAGCCACCACCTGTAGGCCGTAAGGCTTCCAGGTCTCTTCCTCGGTCCATGAGACTGGGTCGGAAGAGCCCACCCACAGAAGGACAAATGGGACCCTACCAAAAAGAAGAAAAAGCAAAAGGAGAAGGACATAGAGACAGAAAAGGAGTTCACCACTGCACCTGAAGATGATGTGGAGCATCTAGTGTCCACTCAGGAGCTAGATGGTGCTCGACCCACAGCTCGTATGGAAGTTGATCAGGCTACTTCGCAATCAGTGGCGGCGAGCGCTTCTAAGGCGTGGGAAACCATTATCCTTCAATAGAATTGCTGTGGTTTTTTCCACCACCTTGTTGAGTTGAGACAGCTTTTGTGCCACTTCCCTGCCACTTGTCTGGTACTACAGGAAACCTGGTTTCCTGTTCGGTGGACCCCCACTCTCTGTGGCTACTGGGGTTACTATAAGAACTGCATAGAATATGACAGGGTGTCTGGTGGTGTCTGTGTTTATGTTCTTGCCACTGTTCGTAGTGCCCCAGTGCCACTTCACACGGCTCTCGAGGCTTTGGCTGTTAGAATCCGAGCAGGAATGGAACTTACCATCTGTTCCCTCTACCTTCCCCCAGATGAGGTTGTCCCTCTTGCTGACCTGGCTGCCTTGTTCACCCGGCTCCCCCCCCCCCTACCCCCCACCCCCCTGCGCCATTCCTCCTTTTGGGGGACTTTAATGCCCACCACCCTTTATGGGGTGGGGCCCAGACCTCGGACCAGGGTAGGAACATAGAGGCTCTCTTGGCACAGCAGGACATTTGCCTCCTTAACACTGGTGCTATCACATATTTTAGGTTGACTCATGGCACTTACACATCCATTGACCTCTCTCTTAGTAGCCCAGGTCTTCTTCCATACCTCAGTTGGAGGGTCCACGACGACCTCTGTGGTAGCGACCACTTTCCTATCCTGGTTTCTCTTCTTCAATCTCAACCCCCTGACCAGCTGCCACAATGGTCTCTTCGTGTAGCTGATAGGGCAGCCTACACCTCAGCTACTATGGCCATTGCTCCGCTTCCTGGTGACACTGATTTGGCAGTGGACGAGGTCACTATGGCCATTGTTTCTGTTGCCGAGGCAACTGTCCCCTGTTCTTCAAGTACCCTAAGGCGTAAGTCAGTCCCTTGGTGGACACCAGAGATTGCAGAAGCTATCCGGGACCGCCAGCAAGCCCTGCAACAACACAGGCATCATCCTTCCCTAGAGAATCTGGTTGCCTTCAAACGGCTGCGGGCCCGGGCTCAGCGGTTAATCCGGCGGAGCAAACAGGACTGCTGGGAACGATATGTTGTCACCATAGGTTCTCGCACCTCCCCGTCTCAGGTGTGGTCGCGGGTTCGGTGCATTTTTGGCTTTCACCCTCATGCGTTTGTCCCTTGCCTTTCTCTTCGGGGTACACTTTGTACTGACCCAATCGCCATCGCCGAACACCTGGCAGAGTACTTCGCTTGTAGTTCCGCGACAGCAGGCTACAGTGCAGAATTCTGCGCCATTAAAGAGCAGGCTGAGCGTACGCAGTTGTCATTTTGCACTCACCCTTAGGAACGATACAACGCCCCGTTTAGTGAATGGGAGTTCGAGAGTGCCCTTACAGCTTGCCCCGATACCTCTCCAGGTCCAGACCGAATTCACAACCAGTTTCTTCGCCATCTCTCAGCGCACTGTCAGGGTGAATTACTCGCCCTGTTTAACCGCATCTGGATGGAGGGTGTTTTCCCAACTCGTTGGCAGGATAGCATTAACATCCCATTGCTGAAACATGGTGCAGATCCAGTGGTGGTTGATAGCTATCGCCCTATCAGCCTTACCAATGTTATGTGCAAATTCTTGGAATGGATGGTGAGTTGGTGGCCCATGTGAATCCTCGAAGCTCGGGGCCTCCTAGCCCAGCAACAAGGGGGCTTCCGTCAGGGCCGCTCAGCGATCGCTAGAGTCAGCTATTCGCACAGTTTTTACTCGGCGAGAACATCTTGTTGCTGTTTTCTTTGATCTTCAGAAGGCGTACGATACCACCTGGCGCCATCATATCCTTGCTACGCTACACGAATGGGGCTTACGGGGTCCACTTCCGATTTTTCTACAGAATTTTCTCTCACATCGCTCCTTTCGTGTTCGAGTTGGCACTTATTTTAGCTCTGCTCATATTCAGGAGAACGGTGTCCCGCAGAGCTCGGTTCTCAGTATTCCCCTCTTTTTGGTAGCGATTAATGATCTTGCCGCTGCAGTGGGCTCATCGGTCTATTCCTCTCTATATGCCGATGACTTTTGTCTTTATTACAGTTCCCCAAGCATCAGTGTTGCTGAATGGCGTCTGCAGGGAGCTATCCGTAAGGCACATTTTTGGGCATCCACCCATGGTTTTCAGTTCTCAGCCTCTAAGACCCGAGTGATGCATTTCTGTTGTCATCGAACGGTTCACCTCCATCCAGAGCTCTACCTTGCCAATGAACTCCTTCGTATTGAGGAGATACATCGCGTTCTTGGCATGCTGTTTGATGCTCAGCTCACTTGGACACCTCATCTTCGCAAGCTTAAACAACGGTGCTGGCGGCACCTCAATATCCTACGCTGCCTCAGCCACACCGTTTGGTGGGGGGGGGGCTACACAAACAACCCTCCTACAGCTCTATAAGGCCTTAGTCCAGTCCCGTCTCGACTACGGGAGTGTGGTGTATGACTCAGCAGCACCTTCAACGTTGCAGATCCTCGACCCGATTCTCCATTGTGGCGTCAGATTGGTGACAGGTGCCTTCTGCACTAGTCCAGTGAATAGCCTTCTTGTACAAGCTGAAATACCCTCCCCTACGATTCCACCGACAACAGTTGCTTGCGTCATACATCGCCCGCGTCTATGCCTCGCCCGACCACCCAAACCGCAGGCTCCTTTATCCATCTTCTGCACTCCCCTCCTCATGATGGCGGCCTAGGTCGGGTCTCCTGATCGCGATACGCGTTCATTCCCTTCTCCTGTCACTTGAGTCCTTTCCCCTCCCTCCATTCTTCCGGCCCTCTTCTTCTACCCCTCCTTGGTCCCTCCCTCACTTGCGGCTTTGCTTAGATTTGTCCTGTAACTCGAAGTCCTCCGTTCCACCTGCCAGTCTTCGTTACCAATTCATGGCTCCTCTTGCCTCATTTCGCAATGCAGATGTAGTCTGCACCAATGGTTCTGTGGTCGAGGGATGCACTGGGTTTGCTTTCATCCATGGCGACTATGTTGAGCAGCATTCCCTGCCTTGTGGGAGCAGTGTTTTCACTGCAGAGCTGGTTGCTCTCTATCGTGCACTCGCTTATCTTTCATCCTGCCCTGGGGAGTCATTTGTTATATGCAATTACTCTCTGAGTGGATTGCAAGTACTTGACCAGTGTTTTTCTCGGGACCCTTTGGTGCACAGGATTCATGATGGTGTTTTTGCTCTTGCCGAGTGTGGTCGTTCAGCAATGTTTATGTGGACCCCGGGCCACATCGGCATTCCAGGAAACAAACGTATCAATTGGTTGGCCAAGCAGGCCACCACTTCGCCACCCCTGGAGCTTGGTCTCGTGGAAAGAGACCCCCGGTCAGCCCTACATCACAAGGTACGCGATGTCTGGAGCTCTGAATGGTCTGTCTTGAACACGCCAAATAAGCTCTGCATGGTAAAGTCATCCACGGCCATATGGAACTCATCCTTGAGGAGCATGCATAGGGATGCAGTTGTTCTCTGCCATCTCCGAATGGGACATACGCAGTTGACCCACAGCTATGTCCTTCGCTGTGAGAACTCGCCCAAGTGTCACTGTGATGCAAGGCTGACAGTGGCCCATCTTCTGATGGACTGCCCCCTTTTAGCCCCTTGCGGCAGTCCTTTAATTTACCAGCTGCACTTCCTTTAATTCTAGGTGATGATGCCTCTACAGTTGACTCAGTTTTACGTTTCATCCATGCAGCTGAGTTTTATCACTCACTCGAGTGTGGGCACTCTCGCATGAATTCTCTGGCTACACCCACACCAGCGACTTTTAATTGTGACGTGGATACCAAAATAGTGACTTTTATGGTAACAAGTTGTGTTGGTACCGCTATCAACGCTTTCCAGCTGGAGGTTCTTTGTTTGTAGTTGAGTGGTTGACCTTTTACCTGATCCATCAACTACTGTAGTCTGCTTTACTCTAGTCAACTATTTGCTCTGCTCCTTTTAAGTGTCCTCTATTTTGTGTTATTGCGGCGTTCATTTTAGCTCTGTACCCCTTGGTGTTCCCTCCCTCTGGGTGCAGAGGTTACGCTTTTACTGTATAGGCCTTTTACAAGTATGTCTGTTTGGAACAGGGGACTGATGACCTCAATGTTTAGCCCCCATCAAACCCCAACACCAACCAACCGACCAATCCACCAACCAACTTGTTAATTTTTCTAAAAACTGGAGCAGATAGTCACACCAAATTTTCATGTTTAACTGTCTGCACCAAATCATGGATTATTTTGTTTCACATAGGATTATTTAGAATGTAGTGCCACCATATGCATCTGTGTTGTAGTGATTGTGTACTCCTGACTTATGGGATGAGTTGCTGTTTAAATTTTAATCCTAACTTTGGGGCTGTTTCACCTCACCTCGTCATACACAGGACACACTCACCTTCAAATGTTACTGAGATCCACATCATCTTTGTTGCTGTTGTTGTATTCTCCTCCTCCTCCTCCTTCTTCTTCTTCTTCTTCTTCTTCTTCTTCTTCTTCAGAAAAATACTTTATAAGAAAATTATAAAAAACTACTCAGTTAAAATATTGAGAAAATTACAGGAAGAAGAATGAGGGAGGCATTCACTGATAATAATTTTAACCAGTTCTTTAATATATAGCTGAAAATATTTAAAATCCTTTTATAGGAGACAGATAAAAGTAAAACTGAACAGAAGTAAAGAGAAAGAATGGTTACACAACATCAAGGAGAAAAGCATCTTATTCTAGGAAGACAGAGTTATATGTAACTAGGAGACCACCATAATCAACAATTGAAAGCTGCAACCAGCCATGTTGTAAAACCATCTGCTCTATTGACAGGAAAGCTGGAAGTTTACACTATTTATGGAAATAAAACACTGAGTGTAAGGGAAATAGTCTTGTAAATTGTGAAATGAAAAATAAAAACACTGGTACAAATGGTCCTCTTACCTGTAACACAAGTTATGATAGTTTCACATCACTGGCTACTGAATTGTAAAAATACTATCAGTAGCAGAAATGAGTGATTAAAGTAAACAATAATGTTCAGATGTATGCAGACCACCACACTGAATACACCAACAAAGACCAATTCAAACATAGAACTATTAAAAGCACTAGAGAATTATTCACTCTTTGAAAAGTAACAGTTAGGGCTACAAGAGTGTTTTTAATAGATAATTAAATGTTTGTGCTAATGTGAGAAGATATTCCTTGTCCTGTCTTCATAATCTCTCAGTGGCAAAATGTGTATCCTAAACAATTGAAATGTGCAGTAGTGACAGCTTTCCTTCAGTCTGCTAACTGCTTCTATTTGATTTCTATGAAAATTATTGTATAGATGTCCATGGACACCCCCCCCCCCCCCCCCCCAATAGATGAACTGTTCACTCCATAATGAGTGAGCCATTTAAGCAGATTGCCTCACTGAAGTATAACTAAATTGAAATTGTGAGAGCATCACATATTGTCCCACGGTGTTCAGCATTTGACCTAATCACATTCTTGATCTTTTGAAGACATTACAGGCCTAATGCAAGAACATGGGTATTTTCTGATTACACAAGTATATTAATCAAGGGCTGAAATTCCACCATCTCATGAACAGAGTAGCAGTGATTCATTCATGCATTCACACATTTTGTTCCATAAATCCTGTCACAGGGAAGAAATTTCAGGCATATTGCACATTAACTGCTGTAGACTACTTCTGTAAACTATGCTAGCAACAAATTATAACTAGTACTAATCTAGTCATACTGCTACTCATGAGAATTGCTTTATATACATATTGTCGCAGAAGAAGCTGAGTATCCCTGTCACTGTAGTGTAGCGTTTATGATACTAGACAGTTTCATGGAGGGTTGTGAGTTCAAAACTCAGCTGAACTGTAAAATTTTAATTTCTATATTCGGTTCAAGGACATTCTAGAAGTATCCACAAATATCAAGAATCATTGTACTGGAATGTTCTGAAACTTTATATATATCGTTTGAGTTCTGGCCGGAGACAGTTCACTCCGCGCTCTTGTATATGCAAGTGCTGAATAAACCTTCGTTAAGTGAAGTTAGTGTTCATCATTTATCTAGTTATACCTTCTTCTGCATGACATTATTCTGGTGGAGACTTGTGATAGCACACATTATCGACAACACAGTGGCTTCCATCCAACAGAGCCACTGTTTACATGGCGAGAAACCTGAGTTCGAGCCATATTCAACAGATCGCAGTCTGTTGGAGACAGAAGAAGAAGAAGAAGAAGAAGAAGAAGAAGAAGAGGACGTTACGATGATAGCAACTGTGTGCCACCACAGGAGACATCCTCCCAGGTTCTCTGGTGATGATGGCCAAGATCCAAACAAGTGGCTGAAGGTATATGAGCATATAGCCAAATTTAACAAATGGGATGACACTGTGTGTTTGGCTAACGTATTTTTTTTTTTTTTTTTTTTTTTTTTTTTTATTTGAAGGGCACTGCAAAGCAATGGTATGAGAACAACGAGGAGAAGTCCACAAGCTGGGAAATATTCCAAACAGAACTGTGCAAGTATTTTGGCGGCACACGATGACAGAAGTGCAAGGCTAAAGATAAATTAAAGTGCAGGGCACAGTTTCTGGGAGAAACTACAGCATCCTACATTCAAGATGTCTTGGAGCTGTGTAAAATAGTGGATCCTAGAATGAAGGAGGAAGATAAGGTTGCACGTCTCATGAAGTGTGTTGCTGAGGACTTGTATCAAGCCCTACTCCTGAAGGAGGTTTCGACAGCAGATGACTTCATAAAATGGTGTCAGTATATTGAGACAATGCATCAAGAAAGAATTACAGGCAAGAAGTTACAACGGCTTCCAAATGTCATATTGATGTCTGTGATGGAGGAACAAACTGATTTCACAAGTGTTCTTCATCAGATAGTGAGAGAGGAAGTTCAGAAGGTACTTGGATTGCAGGGCGAGCAAAAAATCGAGATGCTTCAAGAGGTCATAAGGGAGGAAGTGGAACAGACATTGAACTCAATCTCTTGTCCTTCATTTCCCTTTAATACGGTGAAAAAGTCGAGACCCAGGTGGAGTTACATTCCCACAATGCCACGTGAGGTACCTGTTTGGGAACCAAGGAAGACTGACATCTGGGGGACTCAGGATAACCAACCAGTGTGTTTCCATTGCGGACAACTGGGACATGTGGTGCACTATTGTCAAGTAAGGTGGTGGATATTTGATGACGCCCACACCAGAAGACAGCAGACTGATCTTAGCCGATGCCAACTGTGGGACGACAAAGATGGACAAGAAGATGTGGGTGTAAGATGTTGTAGGTCACCACCGTCGCAAGCTAGCCGCTGGGGAGGATGCCCCCCAACATGCCGATCAAGGTCTCCATTGCTGTGTAGAAGTTCCAGCCGATCACCTAGCCACCGCAACCTGGAAAACTAAAGGGTGTGACCTTCATTGGAGGTGAGGCCACCGAAGAGAAAAATCCCCCGCCGTCGATCACTACAAGAATGATAGGAAACTACATCGATTTCCTCATTGATGGCCGACCAGCCCAAGCTCTTGTTGACTCTGGAGCATCATATTCAGTCATTTAGGAGAAGTACCGTCGCCAGTTGCAGAAAATTGTATTCGTCGACAACAAAACATCTCTGCTAAAGGTGGCTAATGGGCACTATGTTAAACCTACCCGAAGATGTGTCATTCGTGTGGGTATAAGTGGCCGTATACAGACCTCAGAATTTCTCATCTTACAAGAGTGTAGTCAAAATGTCATTCTCAGGTAGGACTTTTTGAAAGCTTCTCAGGCAGTTTTAGACTGTGGTTGCTTAAAGATTATGCTAGGTGAGATGAGATACTGTGGACAGGACGATGTGCATCCGGGTGTGTGGAGACTGTGTGTGCTGGATGAAGTGATCATTCCTGCAGTCACCGCTAGAAAGGTAACTGTCATGTGTCATGCCATGCATCAACCCATGGATCTTGCAGTGTAACGTAAGAGAAGCATACCACTGAAGAATAACTTGATCATCCCAGCCTCTGTTGTCTCGTTTAAGAATGAATTTGGTGAATTGTGGGTGGTTAACTGTTACTGAGAATCACAGATTCTTCCAAGATGCATGTCCGTAGCAAACACTGAGCTGTTAACTGCAGAACAGCTGAGCATCATAGAAACCTCCCACGCCGAGTCTGTGGGCAAAATTAGCGCTACCACTATGAGACAAGATCTTCTAGCTTGACTATCACCAGATCTCACTAAGGTACAACAGAAGAAGCTTCTTGCCATTCTTCAAGAGTCCTCTGAATGCTTAAATCCACAGGTGAAGAGCAAATTAGACAAATCAACAGTGGAGCACTGGATTAGCACTGGAGACCATCAACCAATAAGCCAGAGAGCATACCATGTGTCAGCAATGGAATGTCGAATAAATCATGACAAGGCAGAGAAAATGGTGAAGAATGACATCATTCAGCCTTCACAGAGCCCATGGTCATCATTAGTGGCTCTCGTCAGAAAGAAGGTTGTCAGTTGGTGCTTTTGTGTTGATAACAGGAAGCTTAATAAGATAACTAAAAAGGACATTTACCCTCTTCCACGAACTGACAATACACTAGATTGTTTGAAGTGGGCTAAGTTTTTCTCAACCATGGACATGTACTCGGGATACTGGCAAATTGAAGTAGATGAGGCTTATCATGAGAAAACTGCATTCATCACCCCGGAGGGCCTGTATGAGTTTTAAGGTAATGCCGTTTGGTTTGTGTAATGCACCAGCAACTTTTGAACTTCTAAGTCACCTGAAGTGGACGATGTGTCTTTGTTATTTAGATGACATTACAGTGTTCTCAGAGACATTTGATGAACAGATAAAAAGACTGAGGGCCGTTCTTAAGTGTCTCCAACAAGCAGACTGAAACTTAATCCAAGAAAGTGTCTCTTTGGAGCAAAAAAAATCAAAATACTTGGACACCTTGTGTCAAATGAAGGTGTGTGGCCAGACCAAGAAAAGGTGAGATCTATAACGGAATTTCCTATTCCTAAAAGTACTAGAGATGTGAAAAGCTTCCTCAGATTATGTTCTTATTGCCGTCATTTTATTAAAGACTTTTGTATCGAAGTGAGGTCACTCCAAGAGATGTTAAAAGCCCATGCTAAATTTATCTGGGGTGGCGCTCAACAAGATTCTTTCGATGTGCTGTGAAAAGCTCTGATGACTGACCCTGTACTTGTTCTATATGATGAGAGAGCACCTACAGAACTACACACAGGTGCCAGTGGGTATGGGATTGGTGCTGTTCTGGTGCAAATTTCGGATGGAAAAGAGAAGGTTATAGCCTAAGCTTCTAGGTCACTTATGGAAGCTGAGAGAAACTACTCAACTACAGAAAGAGAATGTCTTGCTGCGATCTGGGTCATGTGCAAATTTCAACAGTGTCTCTATGGAAGGCCATCCATAGTTGTTAAAGAAAATCATTCACTTCGTTGGTTGACAGATCTTAAGGATCCAACAGGACAACTCGCTGGGTGGGCCCTACATTTTCAAGAGTACCATAGTGTACAAAAGTGGAAGAAAACACCAAGATGCTGACTGTTGGATTAGATTAGATTAGTTTTTCGTTCCGTAGATCCGTGCTGAGGAGATCCTTGTGGATGTGGAACATGTCTCTCAAGATGCTTGCCTTAAATTGGTAAGAGGATGTGAAAGGACAGTTTAAGGTAGTTAATGGATTACTTTGCAAGAAAAACTTTGATCCATTTGGAAAGAGGTGGCTACCAGTGATTCCTAAACACATGCACTTCGATGTTCTACAGAAATTCCATGACACACCTGAAGCTGGACATTTAGGATTTATTAAGACGTACGATAGGATCTGCAAGAGATCCGTGCTGAGGAGATCCTTGTGGATGTGGAACATGTCTCTCAAGATGCTTGCCTTAAATTGGTAAGAGGATGTGAAAGGACAGTTTAAGGTAGTTAATGGATTACTTTGCAAGAAAAACTTTGATCCATTTGGAAAGAGGTGGCTACCAGTGATTCCTAAACACATGCACTTCGATGTTCTACAGAAATTCCATGACACACCTGAAGCTGGACATTTAGGATTTATTAAGACGTACGATAGGATCTGCAAGAGATTTTTCTGACCAGGTTTATTTAGGAGTGTCCGTCACTGTGTGTCACTCTGTTGACACTGTGTGTCACTCTGTTGAGAGTGCCAGAGGAGAAAGGCAGATCCTCAGAAGCCAACTGGCCAACTGGCCAACTCTACCAATTCCACCAGCCAAAACGGCTTTCCAGTGTGTTGGGATTAACCTCCTCAGATGATTTCCAACGTCTGCTAGTGGCAATAGATGGATTATCTGACACACTATGCCATTACAAAAGCCGTGAAAACAGCTGAAGCATTCAAGGCAGCATTGTGGGAGACATTGTATTAAAACACGGTGCCCCAAGGTTGTTAATTATGGAACGTTTTTCAATCGAATCTTGTGACAGAGATAAACCGTCAGTGCAACATTACTCATCACATGACGACTACCTACCATCCACAAACTAATGGGCTTACTGAACACCTTAATAAGACCTTGGCCGACATACTATCAATGTTCGTCAATGTTGAGCAGAGCAACTAGGATGAGGTACTAAGTTTCGTGATATTTGCGTACAACACCGCCAAACAAGACACTACAGGATTTACACCCATTTTTTCTGGTGCATGGGTGTGAGGCAACTACAATGTTGGACACAGTGTTTCCATTACATCCTGATGACATGGATGATGACTAAATGAGCCAGATGTTTACCAGAGCTGAGGAAGCTTGGCAGTTAGTTCGACTCTGCATGAGGCAGGCTCATGGAAACGACTGCCAAAGGTGTGACGCGAGCCACTGCCCTGTTGTCTACCAGCCTGGTGACCTTGTCTGGATCTTCACTCCTGTTCAGAAGGTTGGTCTCTCTTAGAAGCTCCTCAGACACTACTTTGGACCTTATAAGGTTGTAAGACAGTTGTCTGATGTTCCTTATGAAGTTGAAGATTTTGACCCCAACACAAGACAATGAAAGATCAGAGGTATGATCCACATCCTTCGAATGAAGCCCTATAAGGATCCTGTAAACCAGGGTAAATTTGAAGCATCAGTGACAGGCAACAAGCGAAAAGGTGACGAAGAGCATAGCGACAAAGGAAGTTCTAAGATCATCACCGCCAGGGTGAACATCAGTCATCAGTCATCAGTCATCCAGGACCGATGACTCATTCCCGAACTAGGAGGACATAACACCAAGATGCTGTTCTCTTAAGGAGGGAGCAATGTCACAGATGAAGCTGAGTAGCACCACCACTGTGGTGTAGTGGTTATGATACTAGACTGGTGCATGGATGGTTGTGAGTTCAAAACTCACCTGAAATGTAAAATTTTAATTTCTATATTTAGTTCAAGGACATTCTAGAAGTATCCACAAATATCAAGAATCATTGTACTGGAATGTTCTGTAACTGTATATATACCATATGTGTTCTGGCTGGAGGCAGTTTGCTCCATGCTCTTGTATGTGCAAGTGCTGTTAAGTGAAGTTAGTGTTCGTCATTCATCTAATTACACCTTCTTCTACATGACAATAAATTAGGAGAAAAACAGCTAATTTGAAACACACCACAATACCACTTCTTATAGTACTTAGCTGCTCTAATACTGTGGTTGTGAATTACACAATGCATCCCACATCACTCCTGTTGTTAACAACAAATACCTTTAGGGAGTATATACATTGGCATGTCAATGTAAGACTCCCTAGGCCCCTGCAGAGGCTTCTGCAATTTATGTATCACCTTCATACATTATCCTTACTGCCACTCTGCTATAAAATTTGTTTTTGACATTAGCTACTTTGACCGAGAAGATTGTGCCATTGGATGAAAGTATGCTTGAAATCCTATCAGCAAGCCAACACATATGTGTATCCTAAACTGTTGAAATGTGCAGTAGTGACAGATTTCCTTCAGCCTGCTAACTATTTCTATTTGATTTATGTGAAACTTATTGTACAGAGGTCCATGTCCCCCCTCCCCTTAGATGAATGAATGTTCACTCCATAATGAGTGAGTCACTTAAGAAGATTGCCTCACTGGAGTATAACTAAACTGAAACTGTGAGAGCATCACATATTGTGTCCCATGGTGTTCAGCATATGACCTACTCACATTCTTGCTCTTTTGAAGACATTACAGGGCTAATGCAAGGATAGGAGTATTTTCTGATTACACAAGTATATAAATCAAGGGCTCAAATTCCACCATGTCATGAATAGACTGAAATGAGAGAGTGCAAAGCAAGCAGAATTCAGCTGTTTTGTAAACTTAGCCATATGCTGGTTCCACTTCAGTTTATCATGTGAACACCTAGGACATTTATGTGTGGAACTCGTGCAGTGTACTCACTGATTTCTGCATCTGGCAAGTGTAATTAAATTTTTATTGTTTTTTGAATTGCATTAAGAGTATGTAAAAATTAGGATACTTTTATCTATAACTCTCACAAAGCTGCTAGAACCTAGTTTGGACAGTGTGTCATCATCTGACAGTTGTGGACCTAGTACATAACAGCATACAGTTTTATGAAGAAAGAGGCATAGATAATAGGATAATCATATCATTAAGTACTATCTGAAAATTTTAAAGTGGTGTGTATTACATGTATAATTCCAATTGTTTGCTGTGAAAGTGAGTGAGCCTGTAAACATGAGCACAATATATATCAGAACCATAGCACTGCATGTCAATGACAACTGCCTTTCACATTGTCACAATGCACGTGGAGTATGGTATTGCATTGTCTAGCCCAGAATGCAACTAAATCAGGGCTCCATAGCCAGTCTATTTCTGTGCCAGACAGAGTGTATCAAACTAACAATGTGTGTGACAAATGACATTAAAGTCCATACATTCAGTACTAGACAAGTTTTGTTGTCAATATCATATACAATTTTGATGTACATTATATTCAGCATTTGTGAGTCATAGTGGTGGTGTGCCAGTCTCTTGTCAAATGTGTGGGTGAGATGTGCAGAACATGCTGTCTAGGGCTACCCTCAGTAATGAGATAGATCAGAGCAGCACAGACATCATTCGTGCATTATGTTGTTGAAAGGTAACTTCATAGTGACACTACCCACTCCATTTGCTACCATTATCTACCATCATGGCATAAATGGTTTTAGGATGGCCCTGTTTTGACCTAAACCTTTAACCAAGACGATTTTTAATCCATTTTTAAAGTATTTTAGCCAGACTGCTGTTTTTCTCCACGAGAAATACTCTAAAAAATTACTGTGTCCTAGATGTTCCTGATGACTTGGGGATAGAGCCTCAGCAGCTTGTGAATCATGGCTGTAGTGTGGTCCATCCAGTCCTGGATGCATTCACACTGCTCAAAAACAGCCAATTGGCTGTAGTGAGCCCAGTAAGCTTTTCTGAACAGTCATCTCTGCAATTTCCTTTCTGCATCTGCTGCATTTGCCTGATATATCCACATAGGGTATTGGCCACATCCCTGAAAGTTGTCATTGAACTCCCACTGAGGAGTGTCTGCAAGGCAGATGAGGAGACGTAAAGGGCAGTGGCTGTACTCATAGCAGTGCTGATATGTGTTGCTTGTGTGTTTTCAGTTTGTGTGAGATCCTCATTTACTCTGCCCTGCCCCTGGGGCAGGTGTGTGGGATCCTCATAGTGCACTGTGCATTTTAAAGTCCTAAGAGGATAAAGGGATTTCCCACTGTCCATGGGCTTATGAGCAGCAAGTACACAGAACATGCCATGACATTAACGTGGGTCTCCACGACACCACTTGCAGCATTGTGTTTAGGGCAGGAGCAGAACATGCAATATGTCTTTAACAAACACTGCTACACCACGTTACCCTGTCACCAATAAGGCAATCTTCCACTTCAACAGCCATGCATCTCAATGGTGCATAGCACAGCTTAAGATTGACTGGTTTCATATAGAAGAGGTTGGTTTCCATCCTCACAATATGTGCAGTAAAGCCAAAAACCCTGTTGTCTGTGGCACCCAATGTTCACTGCCGCATAGTTCAGTTGTCGCAGAAGTATGCTCAGAGCCTGCAGTTACAGCAGAATGGTCACTCAGTTGCAACAAATATGGGTTAACACTGGCCTAGAGTTGCTGGCTAAGCATGTCATCCTTTCAGTTTGAGAGATATTGCCTCATGCTTTACATTGTTCACCATAGTGTAGCAGCTGCAGTCTGGGTCACCATTTCGATTCTTACCTTATGCAATTATTTACCAAACTGTAATTTTTAGAAAGCTCTGAGTCTACTGTATGGAATATTATACTTTAATAGAGCATTCTGTGTATGTCTGCCTAGGCAGACTGTTCACCTCAATGTGTACATTAATGCGTGCTTGATAGACATGCTGTCAAAATGAAGTGTTATCATATCTGGTACTCAGTTCCCGATTCACATAAGAGTTCTACACCTACAGTTATACTTTGCAGGCCACTGTGAAGTGCATGGCAGAGGGTATGTTCCATTGCACGAGTTATTACTGTTTCTTTCCATTCCATTAAAGTATGGAGTCATGGAAGAGTGATTGTGTAATTTCCTCTGTGTGTGGTGTAATTAATCTAATTTTTTTCTCACAATCCCTATGAAAATGGTAAGTAGGATGCTGTAGTATATTCCTAGAGTTATTGTTAAAAGCCAGTTCTCAGTATGTTGTAACTAGCCTTTCTTGGGATAGTTTACATTTATCTTCAAGAGTGTGCCAGTTCAATTTCTTCAGCATCTCTGCAACAACCTTCCAGGGGCCATAAAACCTATTACCATTTGTACTAGCATTCTCTGTATTCATTCAATATCCTCTGCTCGTCCTGTTTGGTATGGGCCCCACACACTTGAGCAATACTTCAGAACTGATCACAAAAATGATTTGTAAGTAATTTCCTTTGAAGACTGATAGCACTTTTGCAGCATTCTACTAATAAACCATAGTCTACCACCTGCTTTACCCATAACTGAGCATCTTCACTCATTCCACTTCATATTCCTACAAAGTATTACACACAGGCAGTTGTAGGAGTTGCTTGATTACAACAGTGACTCATTAATATTGTAGTCATACTTTACTCAGTTTTTTTTTTCATTTTGTGAAGATTACAGTTTTACATTATCGAATATGTAAAGCAAGCTGCTAATCATTGCACCACTTCAAACTCCTATCAAGGTCTGACCGAATATTTGTACAGCTTCGTCGCAAAACACTTCCGTGGGCTACACCCAGAGTTACTTCATCTGATGATGGCACTCTATTCAAGACAACATGCTGTGTCATCCCTACCAGAAAATCTTCATTCCAGTTACAAATTTCTCTTGATACTTTTGTGGCGGTGTTCGTAGCGACAAACACTTGGCTGTAGGAATGGCTTACGAAGTCACCGCCACACTTTTAATAGCGGGCCGACCGGTCCGCTGGAACAGTAAACAGAAAGATGAAAACCCAAACACTCTGATTAAATAAAAGTCGGTACTTATCTTTATTCACGAAGATACAGAAACAAGGTCGTGAACTCCGTGTCTACGGAAATCTGTCTAGTTCAAGTCGGAGCGGCTAGGTCAGCGTCGGCTGACGACAAACAACAACTCTGCTGCGATGAACACCCAACTGGCTAGCAAGTACACAATTCGGAGGCGAGTATACAACTGAGCGGCGAATACAGAACTGTCCTAGCGCTCGCAACTCCAGCGCTTAAGAAGCCAGAAGCCAGCGGTGGCGCGCGCAGACTTGCGGTGATTTCCTGTATCGCTGGCGCTGCTTATACGGACGGCGTCCGGACTTTGATGCTGCCAACCTTTTGGCAGCGGGCTCGGTTGGCATTACTGGCTAGGACATAACACTCCTCCCCCCCAAATCGCCGCACCGTCGTGGAATAATGACGTGGTGAGCGTCGACGGCGGGGGAGGGGTCTGGCCGCAGGCGTAGCAGAAGAGACCGGGGCGGAGTCTGTTGTCGGTGGCAGTCCCCGGTCCGCACCCCAGCATTGGCTGCGCGGGGCCTCGGGAAACACCGACTGAAAACCGAGGTCAGGGTGCACGCCTGTGACCATGGGCGCAGCTTCTGGTACTGGACGCGACGGGGCGTTGGGACCCACGAAGAGAGGCAGCGTCTCCTGACGCTGCGTCGACGGCTGCTGAGTGGGCGCCGGACAAGGCGCTGCGGTGTCAGACTCCTTGGGGGTGCCCAAGGAAAGCGGCTGCAGGACAGGCTGCACAGCCACTGCTTGGGAAGGCGGCCCGGCTGAGGGGTCGACGTCCATCAGCTCCGAAGGCGGTGGCGACTGAAGAGGGACCGCAGGCGCCGGAGCGACCACCTGGGGCCCTCCCGGAGGAAGCTGTGCGGGAGGCACCAACGGGACGGGCTGTCGGCGTGGTAGCGGCGACGGCTGCTGCTGCTGCCCCGGGGGCGGCAGCGAAGTCGGAAGGCGCGGCTGGAACCCGCCGCGGACCAAATCTGTGGACAAAGAACGAGCGGCAGAATCCGGGCGGCCAGCGCGGCGCAACTGGTTCTGATGCCTCCTGTGCACCCCAGTAGCACCTTGAACAGTATAAAAACCGCGACCCTGGACACTTATCACGGTACCACATTCCCAACGACGGCGACCGTGATAAACTCTGAAAAAAACGGCGGTGTTGCGCTGAAAACGCGTGCGATGCTCAGAAGCAGTGGGTCGATCCGGGGGGTGCAACAACCGTAGTAGGGTGCGATGACGACGGCCGTGGAGAAGCTCCGCAGGCGAAGGGCCGTCGCGTGGCGTGGTCCGGTACGACGACAGGAACGTGATGAGGGCCTGCTGACGAGAGTGCGTAGCACGAAGGCGGTCCATATGATCCTTGAATGTGCGGACAAAACGTTCCGCTGCACCATTCGATTGAGGGTGGAACGGCGGAGTAAGAATATGGCAAATGCCATTGGCAGAACAAAAACTTTCAAATTCAGCAGAGGTAAATTGTGGACCATTGTCAGACACTAAAACTTCTGGAAGACCCTCAATACAAAAAATTGAAGTCAACGCCTGTATAGTTTGTGCAGACGTTGTAGACTGCATGGGCACAACAAACGGAAAATTACTAAATGCATCTATCACGATGAGCCAACGAGAATTCCAAAATGGACCAGCGAAATCAATATGTACTCGCTGCCAGGGACCGGCAGGGCGTGCCCACTCAAAATAGCGTTGAGGCGGAGCAGCTTGGTGTTCGGCACACGTCGAACAATCTGTAGACATCTGCGTAATCTGCTTATCAATGCCGATCCATGTACAATGACGGCGGGCAAGCTGCTTGGTGCGGACCACTCCCCAATGACCTTGATGCAACAAGTCGAGGACCTTGGATTGGAGCACTTGGGGAACCACTACACGAAGCTGGTCATTCTCGGTGCATAACAGCAAAACTCCGTGCGAAACAGACAACAGATGACGTTGCGGATAATAGCGACGAACCACAGGATCTGATATGTCCTTTGCCTTGGACGGCCAACCACGTTGAACAAAACGTACTAGTAAACTCAGATGAGGATCCGTAGCTGTCTCACGTGCCACCTGACAATAATCAATCGGAAAATCCCGGAGGGATTGATGCTCATCGGCGTCAATCTGATGGCAAGAGTCTTCGGAGGAATCGAAGACATCATCCGCAGCAATCGGCAATCTAGAAAGCGCGTCAGCGTTTGCATGCTGAGCTGTAGGGCGATACAGTATCTCATACTGGTATTGTGATAACAAAAGAGCCCAACGTTGTAGTCTTTGAGCTGTCCGCTGAGGAACTGGTTTAGACGGATGAAACAGTGACGTCAGGGGCTTGTGATCTGTTACTAAATAGAATGGTCTACCATAGAGGTAGTGATGGAATTTTGTGACACCGAACACAATAGCCAACGCTTCCTTGTCCAATTGGCTATAATTACACTGAGCTTTGTTGAGCAATTTAGATGCGAACGCAATAGGACGTTCGGTGTTACCGACTCGGTGAGACAACACAGCACCGAGGCCGAAAGAAGAGGCATCACAAGCTAACACCAGAGGCTTGTTAGGGTCGTAATGGACCAGACAACGATCATTCAATAAAGCCTCTTTAAGCTGCTGAAAGGCTGATTGGCAATCAGCTGACCACACAAACGGAACATTCTTACGGCGGAGACGATGCAACGGTGCAGCAATCTGTGATGCATTAGGTATAAACCTAATATAATATGTCAATTTGCCAAGAACTGCTTGCAATTCATGCAGATTGCGAGGGGCGGGCAAATCACGAATAGCTGCTAAATGTGACTGGGAGGGATGAATGCCTTGAGCATTAATAACATGTCCCAGATACTCCATCTCCGTAAGGAAAAATGAACATTTATCGATGTTGCAACGTAGGCCTGCCTGAGACAACACTTTAAACAAACACTCCAAATTACGGAAATGTTTAGCAGGCGTCCGACCGGACACAACAATATCGTCTAAATAGTTGCAACACGATGGCACATTAGCCAGAAGTTGTGACAAAAAACGCTGAAAAACAGCTGGAGCTGACGCACAACCAAAAGGCAAACGCAGAAAACGGAACAACCCCAACGACGTGTTTATGACAAAATACTGTTGTGATTGCTCGTCGAGGGGCAATTGCAAATATGCTTCACAGAGATCAATTTTGGAAAAGAAACGAGCTTCCCCTAACTTATCCATCAGCTCGTCCGGTCTAGGCAAAGGAAAAGAATCAATGACAGTCTGAGGATTAACTGTCGACTTAAAATCAGCACACAAACGTAACTTGCCAGACGGTTTCTTTATAATAACTAAGGGACAAGCCCACTGGCTCGCTGAAACGGGTGGAATAACACCGTTGTTTTGCCAACGACGAAGTTCATCTTCTACAGGTGCCCGGAGGGCGTGAGGCACTGGACGAGCACGACAAAATCGAGGCTGAGCATTATCTTTTAACGTAATATGAGCGGCAAAGTTCGCAGCACAACCTAGTTCGTCTTTAAATATGTCACTGTATCGTTTACACAACTCGGTTATGCTGTCTTGAGGAACAACAACAGAATTAATTTGCAACACATTGTCTTGGATAGACAGGCCAAACAAGTCAAAACAGTCTAATCCGAAAATGTTTACACTGTCTGTAGCGCGGAGCACTGTGAATGAAACTGTTTTTGTATTGCCACGGAATGTGGCTGGCACGCTACATACACCTAACACAGGAATTCATTCTCCACTATAAGTAGCCAAAGAATGTTTTGCCGCTGAAAGTTTAGGGCGGCCAATAGCCGCATACGTAGCACTATTTATGAGAGTCACAGACGCACCAGTGTCTAATTGAAAATTGAAGGTCTTATCCTGGATGCGTAGCTTCACAAATAGTTTATTACACTGTCTCTGGATCGGTGCAGTGGAGGCGGAAGACACAAAATCAGCGCGTTTAGCGCGTGTTCGCTGCTTACGACAACTCGTGGGTTGGGCGGGTGGAACAACAACTCCCGCTTCACTTGCAGTCTGTACATTACTGTTTACAGCGTTTGAATTACGCTTGGGTCGCATAGCAGAGGGCTGGGTGGGTGGCTCATTGCGAACAAGTTTATTACCCACACGAACCGTGGAAGAGTCGTTAAACGCAACCTTCTGGGCGGGCTGGCTTTGAAGAACGTGAATATCCATGGGCTGGGCAGCACTAGAATTGTTCTTGCGTTTACGCAAACAAACAGTCTGGATGTGTCCTTTCCTTTGACAAAAGTGACAAACCGCGTTTCTCAACGGGCAACGCTCACGAGGATGAGCAAGAACACACTTAGGGCAAGACTTAACTCTATCATTTTGCACACGCGGCTGACGAATGTGTTTAACATGACGCGGCCGGCTAGTGTTTACAGTCTGACTCTGCCGGTGGGGCCGCGGGCGTGACCTAACTTGCTTAGCACAGGCAATTTGAGAAATACATGGCTGATCTAACTCACACTCAGCATAGTCAAAAGTATCTTGGGCTTCAATGATGTTCATCACAGTCTCTAATGACGGGTCAGGCAACTTTAAGATAGCAGCACGAATACGAGAATCTGCAATGTTTTGCGTAATAGCATCTCGTAACATGACATCACTGTAGGAAGCTCCACACACACAATTAAATCGGCACTGACGGGTGAGGCCTCGTAAATCTGTTAACCACTGTTTATTAGATTGATGTGGCAGTTTCTTTAATCTGAAGAACTTGAATCTGGCTGCTGCCACATGAACTCGTGACTCGAAATACTCAGCAAGCTTGTTAACAACAACGTCATAGTCTAAAGCTTCTGGCTGGGATTCCGGGAACAACTTACAAAGGAGTCGATAGACTTCCACGCCTGCAGTGGAAATTAAATAAAGCTGCCGCTCAGTACCTCTGATTTTGTAGACTGTCATGTGCGCCTGCAACTGCACGAAATACTCTCGCCATTCTTCTCTGGATGCATCAAATGCACGGAACTGTGGTGCTGCCTGTGCTTGTTCCTTTTGTGTTGGAGGATTAGCCGCTTGTTTGGCGATTGCTTCCACCAGACTTTGTATTTGCTGACTCTGTAACAAGATCAACTGTTGTAATTCGGCAGACATAGTGAACACAAATTAAACCAGCCCCCAAAATTTTATCTCTATAATTAGTATAACAAGAACAAGTTGAACCAGCCCTGCACACGAGTTCGGAAGACCTCGTCGCCAGTTTTGTGGCGGTGTTCGTAGCGACAAACACTTGGCTGTAGGAATGGCTTACGAAGTCACCGCCACACTTTTAATAGCGGGCCGACCGGTCCGCTGGAACAGTAAACAGAAAGATGAAAACCCAAACACTCTGATTAAATAAAAGTCGGTACTTATCTTTATTCACGAAGATACAGAAACAAGGTCGTGAACTCCGTGTCTACGGAAATCTGTCTAGTTCAAGTCGGAGCGGCTAGGTCAGCGTCGGCTGATGACAAACAACAACTCTGCTGCGATGAACACCCAACTGACGAGCAAGTACACAATTCGGAAGCGAGTATACAACTGAGCGCCGAATACAGAACTGTCCTAGCGCTCGCGACTCCAGCGCTTAAGAAGCCAGAAGCCAGCGGTGGCGCGCGCAGACTTGCGGCGATTTCCTGTATCGCTGGCGCTGCTTATACGGACGGCGTCCGGACTTTGATGCTGCCAACCTTTTGGCAGCGGGCTCGGTTGGCATTACTGGCTAGGACATAACAGATACCCCATATGATACACTTTTTACAATAAATGTAGATATAGTACTGAGTCAAATGATTTTCGTAAATAAAGAAATACTACATCTGCGTGACTGCCCTACTTCAAAGCTTTTGGTATCTCATTTGATAAAAGTTTTGGGTTGGGTTTTGCAGTATCAGTGTTTTCAGAATCCATGCTGGTTGGCAAGGAACAAGTCATTTTGTTTGACATACCTCATCGTGTTTGAGCACAGAATATGCTCTAAGATTCTACAGTGTCGAGGATATGGTATGATAGTTTTATGAATCAATTCTGCTACCCTTCTTGTAGACTGACGTGACCTGTGCCTTCTTCCAGCTTCTTTGAGTGCAGCTTTTTGTTCAAGAAATCTATGATAGATTATCATTAGAAGAGGGTCTAACACAGCTGCAAATTCAGTGTAGAATCAGACAGTGGTTCCATTGGACTTTGGAGCTCTATTCAGTTTGAACAATTTCAGTTATTTCTCAATGAGGATAAAATTGGGGAAATTTAGTCCTTCCTTTGCTACCCTCAGACCCACTTCCTGTTTCATTCACAGGGACTGGACATTAACTTTGGTGCCACTAACAGCCTATACATACAACCAGAATTTCTTTGTGTATTGTGAAATTTATTTGATGATATTCTTCTATGGTAATCATTGAAGGCTTCTCACATTGGCCTCTGGACAGCCAAATGTGTTTTATTCAGCATCTCTCTATCTATAGCCATCTGCTTTGTTTTACACCTATTATGCAGTAGTCTCTGTTTCTTTAAAAGTTTGTTTATAGTGGCTGTATACTATGGAGAACCCTTGCATTATGAACTTTCTAATTGGTATGTATCAATCCAGTACATGGTTGACTATTCTTATAAACTTGAATGATAGTTCATCTACATATTCCTATCCTATGCTGAGAGTATAAGGTTCCTCATTTGGATATGACAGTACTGCTTTTGTGCTTTGGTAATCATTGTTGCCACACCCATGTTGTCATCACTAATACCAGTTTTGATGTCTACATCCTCAAAGAGGCTAGGTCTATTTGTTGCCATTAGATCTAATATATTTCTATAATGATTGGAGTTCCAAACTATCTGTTCCAGGTAGTTTTCACAAAAGATGTTTAGTAATGTTTCATAAGATTTCTTGTCATGCTAACTGCTAACAAATCTGCAATTTTCTGAGTTTATAGTTGGATCATTAAAGTATCTACTGATTATTATAGTATGATTGGTGGACTTACGTACAAACGAGTTGAGGTTTTTTTCATAGTTTTTGGTTACATCAGGTGGTGAGTCTGATGGGGTGATACATAGATCCAGTTACCATTTTATGCCCACACCTGAGACTGAGTCTTGCCCAAACAATCTCGCATGCAGTTTTGATTTCCATCCCTGTGGATTTGCTTGTCTACTTTGACAAATTCTCTGCCTCCATATCCTCTTAGCCTACCCTTTCAAGCTACACTTAAATTTTCCTCAGAAGTCTAACTGCTTCTAATTTTAGGTTTCAACCAGCTTTTCAGGAGAGCTTCAAACTCTGGCACTTTGTTGCAAGTGCTTCAGCAGTAAACAACTAGGATTTTGAGACTTGCCTGTAGTGGGCCATTTTGTTTCCTTACACCTGTTCTTCAGGGTCTCCTACAGTTATCATTACCTACACTGGATGGAGAGTTGCCTAATTTTAAAAAAAACTCTTGTGTGTACCCAACACACAGTCAGCTATCTGGATAGCAGTCTCTGATGCGTAGTGCACACCTGACCCATTTAGGGGGACCCTACATTTCTCAACCCTGTGTCACATATCTAGGAAGTCACAGCCTATCTTCTCACAGAACCCTCAAACACACTGGTTTTGCCCTTCCATGTGATTCAGAACCAGGGGGCCACAATCAGTTCTGGGGACAATGCTGCAAATTGTGAGCTTTGTTGAAACTCTGTGTGCAAGCCTGGCATTTTTAACCTTCTCTTCCAGTCACTGAAATGTCCAAGTAAGATATTGGATGCCTGACAGGCATTGTATGTGTCAAGGTGAACTACAATCTATAACTGTCTGTCAGTGGCTGCAAGAATAGCCTCCTCAACATGTTGAATGAGGCCCCCAGGCATAAACACCAACTGCACCTGGTGTTCCTTCCTGTTCCTTGCTACCATTTCTCTAACGGGTACCATTATTCGTCATATGTTTGACTGTTGACAATTAATGGCCCCTACCCTTTTGTATTTGCCTCCTTTTAAAACAAGACAAAGCAGGTTTCCCCTAAACAATTGAAGTGAGTCCCACAGTTTCAGTAAAAGTAAGCACCTTGAACTTGTTGGTAGGATGTCTGGATCTATCACTGACATGTCACTCACAGTCAAGTGGAGGTGTAATAACAGATCCTGTTTTTCCTGCAGAGAGGACAGGATCTACAGTAGAGGGTAGTGCTTGCGGTATATTGTGGTACCCCACGTAAATGACTTTCGGAACCTGTTCCAGCACACCAATTCACAGCAGTCACCAATTGTTTGACAGTAGTCAGTAGTCCAACTGCATACAAAGATCAACTAATTCATTACATGTTCAAGAACAGCATTCGCAATGGGGCTGCATTGTGGCTGGTGCAATGTTTTATGGAATAGTGAACAAATAGCTTTAAACTAAGCCTGTTGACTATGATTTGAGCTGTTGTGCTAAAAAATTACTAATTCCCAGTAAGAACAGAAGCTGATACACAAAATGAGATTTCTACCAAGGCAACAGAAAAACCATTGTAAAAATTAATGGTTTGCTAAAATTTTTGAAATTGATGGTAGTCGCTAACAAATTTGAAAATACAGTTAATTTACAATAAATGTAGATAATATATACTATAAGTGAAAGAGAAAACTAAATGTAACACATATGTTAGTTACAGTATCTGGAACAGTAACCAAATCACAAATGCAGATTTGGTATTGCAAATTACTGTAGTTTATGCACAGGAGAGTCCTCGAAGGTACATGTTTATTTCTGTTGATACACACTAAAGTTTGGGGTGATCTATTCTTTGCCAGTAACTGTGAATCACAAACGCTGATTTTCTACAAAATAAGTTATCCACAACTCTTGTACCTTACATAAATTATGAAAATATGAAAATTTTCAAAAATAATGTATTTTTCACATAATTATACAATGAAAATAGAGAACAGTTGTTTTGAGTGTGGAATAAGCCTACTGTTCTTAAAAGTTATGAAAGATCACAAATAAATTTAAGCCAACAATTGATGACAGCAGTAAGAATTTATTGCAGTACCTGCAAATTGTCAAAATTTCACAATACAAGCAAGTATTGATACAATCCATGAAAGATTGTGCTGAAGCAGTGCAAACAGCAAAATGTGCAAATTGAGTATTTCAGATCAGCACACAAATCTGGTACACATGGTCTCACACAGAGGTTCCAAAGTAAGCTTTTACATATAAATAAATGTGTGAATTGCATTGATTTTTACTTAGCTGTTTTTGTGACAACTTTTTCACTGGCATGTTGAAGATCAGCACTGCAATGTCAGTTTATCTCAGTCAACATTGTGAAAGTATGCAGCACCAACAAAGCACTTCATCCATTGGGAGTAGCTAAAAATGCCAGTTTGGTGGAGATGCCAGGTACCTCAAACACAGACATCACCATGCTATTAATAAGGCAGTGTGGTGGAGATGCCAGGTACTTCGAATACAGACATCACCACAGTATCAATAATGCACTGTAAAAGCCATCATTGTGACAGCCTGAAGCCCAAATACAACAGTACATTTTTGTGATGATTTGCACCACCAAGGTACCAATGGATACAAAAGCATCAGTGAGTCAGATGCACATCAGGTATCCTGCAGTGTTTTTAGGATATGCTGGCCAGTATCTCACTAAAGGGCTAAAGGACTCCAACAGTGTTGCTAAGTACAACAGGTAGGATGACATGGGTATGTATTCCCAACATCTACTATAAACAAAGAAGAAGAGTGACTATTATGACACAAAATGTGAAACAACAAGGCAGTTTTAATCTCTCTCTAATGCACTGCAGCTGCTCCCTTTTGCCATACAGAGGTTCCACCTGGCAAAATCAGGAGAACTAGATGAAGCTACCTTCTATGGTAGCAAGACCACCACAGATGAAAATCCTCCATTGGTGGCAGTTGCCAAGTTGTTGGGAAATTACAATGATATAATCACTAATCACCAACATTTCCAGGCATTACTCAATTCTGGGATGTCATTTTCTCTGAATAAGATTAAGTTGCAAACTGCAAAGGCCATTGTGTTGAAGGTTGTGAATGGAAAATACACCCAGCTAGCAGGAATCTGTGTTGTAAATCCAATTATTAATGACAGAACACAGCACTTTGATATTTTTAAATCAGAATGCAGGCATAATGTTATTTTTGGATGGGGTTTCTTGCAGGCATTATAAACAGTCATATGGTGTGGGGAAAGGAGACACACTTATCTCGCCACCGATGGGATGAGTTTTTGTCAATAGTTTGGGCACTCACAAGGCAATGGTCTAATCTGACATGCTGACACCTACTCTGAAATTTTTCATAAGAATATGCCTTTTTTTTTAATATTAAAGTTATTCATATTTGCCACATAAAGAACTGCTTATCACAATGGTTTGTACAGCCCATCCTGCCTAGCACACAGATTGGCGACTAAGCAGATCAGCCCTGGCAAGAGCACATAGTGCTACTTAGCATGAATTCCAAAGTGCATACACACACATTTTAAGGACTTAAACCACATCAAAAATTAGTCAGATTGTTAATTTGTTTGAATAACTTACAGTTCGTATTGACAGCTAAACTCTTGCAGATGAAATTGTTGACAGGTGACTAGCGGAGGAAAGAAAATCAAAGCAGTGTATGATGTTACATTGCAGGTGAGTTCCATCAATTGGGAATTTAATTTGTTGACTTGCAACCTTTGATAACAATTACCATAGTTCTTATAATGTTTGAATAATGTATATTGCTCTAACAATGAGACATCTCCTTAGTTATTCCCTGTAATTGTCACAAAAATGCAATTGTCTATTGGATGATGAAAACAAACATTTCCCTTACACCAGGCACGCCCAATAAAAGAGAAATTAATGCATTCAGGCACTTCACAGTAATTACTAGTTTTATTTAGACAAAACTGTGATGGAATAAGAACAGTTGGGGCCATTGGTAGGATAGTACTACCAATAGGGGCACAGATAATAATCTTATTACAGGTTGTGTCAGGTTACACACTTGGACTTCATGGTTCCTCTACTCCCTTTCCCCTGGGGAACCACCAAAATTTGATAGAGGTCACCCAAAAGTATCACCTAGGCAACTGTGCAACTTATATTCAAAGTCATAATTCTGTAGTTGTCATGTGAGCTGGAACCCCCTCTCAACAAAGGTGAGTACAATAAAATGGCTGGAAACCCAGTTTACCATTAGGAAAAGATGATCTCCACTCCCCCCCCCCCCCCCCCCCTTTATTATGAATCCAGCAGACTAAGAGCCAAATCATTCAGTGCTTGAATTTCATAGTGAGAGGATGATGTGCCTGCAGCAGTAGCAGCAGCATCAGGGAACAGCCAATGCCCCCCAGGCCTAGAGGGATAGGACTGGAAGTAAGTATCTAATAGTAACTATTACTGTTGATATTAACAAATATATATTCCAATAGATACTTATGGTTTGTTACTGTTCCAGCAGCACAACTTGCTCCTGAACCTGTGGTAGCGGAAGTGTTGGAGGAAGACAGCCACATACTACTGCCACAGTAGAACGGCTTCCCAATTTATTGCACCTAGTGTCTTTCACCTATAGTGCACTGCAGACTTCATTCAATTATATGCTTCAACAACCACAGCAGCAGCAGCCATCAGCACCATTGGAGCTGAACTGCAGGCAAGTCCCCCATCAAGGGCATTACTATTCACAAGCTCATATAATATTACTATATATTGATCTAAATGAGTAAATGTGGGTCTGGATTCAGATAGTGGCTATGCCGTGGTTACTGAAATTGAAAACGAGCACTGCGTTGAGTTTTAAGTTCAATACTTGTGGTACAAGTGTGAATATATGCTCACTATGATGGGTTATATAAAGAATAAGGTGATGGACGAGTATCATCCTTCCCATACTCGGACTGACATTCACTTGCAAGGCTGTGATGTCACTATAGTTAATATACACTGAAGAGCCAAAGAAACTGGTACACCTGCCTAATACTATGCAGGACTTCCGCGAGCATACAGAAGTGCCACAGCATGACATGACATGCACTCGACTAATGTCTGAAGCAATGCTGGAGGGAACTGACACAGTGAATCCTGCAGGGCTGTCCATAAATCTGTAAGAGTACAAGGAGGTGGAGATCTCTGCTGAACTGCACGTTGCAAGGCATCCCAGATATGCTCAATAATGTTCATGTCTGGGGAGTTTGGTGGCCAGCAGATGTGTTTAAACTCCTGAGAGTGTTCCTGGAGCCACTCTGTAGCAATTCTGGATGTGTGGGGTGTCACATTGTCCAGCATTGGCTAGAATTGCCCTAGTCTGTCTGAATGCACTATGGACATGAATGGATGTAGGTGATCAGACAGGATGCTTACGTATGTGTCACCTGTCAGAGTCGTATCTAGACATAATGCGGATCCTGTATCACTCCAACTGCACATGCCTCACACCATTATAGTGTCTCCACCAACTTACAGTCCCCTGCTGACATGCAGGGTCCATGGATTCATGAGGTTGTCTCCATACCTGTACATGTCCATCCATTTGATACAATTTTTGAAATGAGACTCATCTGACCAGCCAACATCTTTCCAGTCATCAACAGTCCAATGTCAGAGTTGACAGGCCCAGGTGAGGCATAAAGCTTCATGTCATGTAGTCATCAAACGTACACAACGAGTGGGCCTTTGGCTCTGAAAGCCCATATTGATGATATTCCGGTGAATGGTTCACACACTCATGCATGTTGATGGCCCAGCATTGAAATCTGCAGCAATTTGCCAAAGGGTTGCACTTCTGTCAAGTTGAACGATTCTCTTCAGTCATCATTGGTCCCTTTCATGCAGGATCTTTTCCCAGCCACAGCGATGTCAGGGATTTGATGTTTTACCAGAGTTCTCAGAGATGCTGTGTCCCATCACTCTTGTGACAACTATAACACCATGTTCAAACTCACTTAAATCTTGATACCCTGCTATTTTAGCAGCAGTAACTGAGCTAACAACTGTGCCAGACACTTGTTGTCTTATATAGGCATTGCCAACTACACCGCTGTATTCTGCCTGTTTACATATATCTGTATTTGAATATGTATGCCTATACCAGTTTCTTCGGTGCTTCAGTGTATATGATATGGCCATGTTGGAAGTACCTTCACAGGGTCCAAATATATACTTAAAATGTTTGAGTGTTATGAAATTAGATCACCAGTAATGTGCAATGATGCTTGCTACAGAAAGATTGTGTCATTGACAGCCATATGTAAGAGCCAATTACTACGAGTTTATAGACTCTTTGAGCTAAAATAGTTTAATAATGAATGAAGGGGACCAGTGTGCAATTTCCTGTACGCCCTCTACACCAAAGTGTATAATACGAGGGTGGTTTGAAAAGTTCTCTGAATGGAATAGAAAAAAAGTACTTACATCACTGAAACCTTTTTTATTTTTCAATATAGTCTCCTTGTAGATTAATGCACTTGGTCCAACAATGTTCCAGTGCCTAGATCTCATCTCGAAAATGAGTTTCCTCCAGCCCTGCAAAATAGTTGTCAGCATCGGCTATCAGTTCTTCGTTTGAAGTGAAACTTTGTCCACTAAGAAAAGTTTTCAGTTTTTGGAAAAGATGGAAGTCTGATGGAGCCATATCAGGTGAATAAGGTTGGAGTGGCAACAATTCATACCTTAGTTCGTGTAATTTTGTCATGGCGATGGCACATGTGTGCGTCAAGAGTCACAGCACCCATCTTGCAGATAATTTTTTCATTTCTAATTCTTCAGTTAAAATGTGATATACCCTTTCAGATGACATATGGCAAGTGTGAGTAATTTCATGCACTTTCAGTGATGATCCTCCATGACCACTTTGTGCACCTTTGCAATGATTTCTGGAGTAGTGACACATCTTGGTCGACCACAGCGCAGATCATCATCTACGCTCTCCCGACCGCGCAGATCATCATCTAAGCTCTCCCGACCAAATTTAAATTCATTTGTCCATTTGGCAACAGTTGCATATGAAGGAGCAGAGTCCCCCAGTGTATTCTGGAAATTGGCGTGAATGTCTTTTGCTTTCATACCATTCTTTACAAAGTACTTAATCACTGCTCGAATCTCTCTCTCTCTCTCTTTTTCCATCTTCGCAAATCACTTTGTGGGAACAACAATGGAGCCATGTCACTGCCACAGCTCTCTTCCGAGAGCACTGACATGGCACACACTTACAGGCAACAGTCCAATGAACATCACGTGAACAACTTGTTGGGCTAGCACTGATCTCTTGTAGTGATTCTGAGAACTTTTCAAATCAGCCTCGTAGAACCTACAAAGACTATAGAGATGTAGAGGGAGAGTTCACAGATGGAACTCTTATGTGAGAAATGCCCCCTACTGACTTGAATTACAGGCCAAGTTTAAGGCCTACAGATGGCAGTTATTTGCAAATCTTTGTGCTGTCACTATGCAATGTACATAAAAGTAAATAAAGAACAATGTGTGTGTAAAGAGTTGTTGTTCCAGTCCCTCACCCACACATATCCTATCTGATAACCTATTAAAAGAATATATAGCTTCCTCATACCGGGAGTTGGAGTACCACCTCCAGATCACTGCCACCAGTGCCCCCTGGCAGTGTTGGTACCACCCCCAGAGGTGTTAGTACCACCACGCAGGATGCTGCCGCCTCCTGGCGGGACGATGTCACCTGTTTGATTAGAACTGATGAGTGTTAGATACAAAGTGCACACTGAAACAATGACAGTCAGGTGGTTTATCAGCCTCCTGATAAAGCAGCACGTGCTGTGTGAGCAATCATATCTCTGTCCGTAGTGGACAGAGCAAGTGAGTGAGGTCCAGCTGTCTCATTGAAATCAGAGTTGTGGCTCGATAAACATCCACAAAGTAAATACCGTCTGAGTAGGAAAAAAGAATCATTTATTGTTTTTGATTTTATGACCAACACAGTGCAGTTTAGTGCATGGAGACCCATTTACCTGGCATCGAGCATTCACATTATAATGTTTATAGCAGGGTTCGTACAGAGAAAGTAGTTCATAATTTTTGAACACTTGAGTTAGAAATTATGTCAATAGCTGTGATATAATCTGTGTGGGAATCAGGTAATAGTTTGCAGCATTTAAATTGATGTGTTTTTCAGTAAGTATTTTTATAAATGTCTAAAAGCACTTTACAAACATTTCATGATATCAGCCTCTCGAACATGGAATAGCCAATCAAAGGTTGCTCATCGTCCTCTAGGAAGCGATAATCCTTCATCTGAATTCTCATAACATATTCAAGAACATCCAGAATGTCTATGTTTTGTCATCTTCTTGAATATACCAAAGTTATGCTGATGCTAAATAGGGATGCAGTGGTTGACACATTAATGGATCTGATTTGCAGTATAAACTCACGGTCCTGACTTAAAGATGAGCGCAGTTGCTCCACAAATGATCATTACCTTGTTCATTCTGGATATAAGCTGTACATAGAGGCCTGTGTATCCATCATTTATACACTGATTTTTTTTTAGAGGTTGCTCAGACTGTAGCAAAAACATGTATATAAACAGCAACTGATAAATAAGCTCATCCAGTCGTGAGAGAATTGGCAAAGGGCTAAGACGCTGAGGCATGAAGCAGCAGCAGATGATGTAAAGAGACCACATGATGTGGTAATTATGTTGTTTAACATTAGCTACATTTTAAACAACACAATCTGTAAATTTTTCAGTGTCAGTATATGTAAATGGGAGTTCTATCAAGTGATCGTATTCGAAAATCCATGATGATATCTGCAGATGAATGGTATCAACTATGTGATATGTCAATGCAAATTTCCACACTGTTCCACTGCAGTATTCATTCAAGTTCAGTAGTGATTGGGCATCATACTGTGACAATAGGAGTCTTCCCTGGAACAATTAAAATATTTAACAGTAGAGAGTGTATCCGTCTGCAGGAACAGATGTTTAAGAATCTAATGTCAACAAGTCAGAATATATAGTGTGCTGTAGACTGCTGACTAAGGTGGCAATTGCATGTCCACCAATTCTACAAGACATTGTGGAGTAAGCTTTTGGAGTCTACTTGCCGAACTCTGCTTCCATCAGAAGAAACCATCACTTGGTTGTGTGATTCATGTTACAATGGAATGGAGGTGTAAATTTATGAACAAAGTGTGCCAGCTATAGGCACAGAACTACATTTGTATTTAAGTATGTTCATATACTCTGCAATGTGTAAGATTTTATAACAATAGTTAGTGTTTGGTCTCTATAAAATGTCCTGTATGCTAATTTGGGTGTCTAGTTGCATCATGGAAGAGATGAACTAAACATCCCATTTACAAGAATCTTGTGGTAACTGATTGGTCCTGCAGTGATGATACCGGGAACCAGAGAAGGAAGAAGAAAAATGATTCATTACTTCCCAGTACGTGGTCTGTTCAACGTATTTGTCTTTAGTCTGTCTGTGCTTCTCTTGCCTTGTCTGTGTAGCTAGTCATTCTTAGGCAATTTCTGAGTGGGGTACCTCTGGTAAATGGTGGGGGTTTGGGGCTGTATGTCCCCTCATTGGACTTTCAGGGGCTTCCAGCTGCTCCCTAGATAGGGTATCTCACCTGCCTTTCTTCCTACAGGGTGACAATTATTGAATTGTATGAAAAAAAAAAAAAATAAATTAGTTACAAACTACAGTGTGCAAACACTTTATTCAACTTGTAAACATCACTACAGATATTCAGATTTAGTTTATGACATGTTCAATATGCCTGCCATCCTTGGCAATGATGTGGTGCAGGCCAATAGTGAAATTCTGTATGACCCACTGAAGTGTCGGAATGTCGATGCTGTTGATGGCCTCCTGAATGGTTGTTTTCAGCTCAGCAGTGGTTTTGGGGTTATTACTGTACACCTTGTCTTTAATATAGCCCCACAAAAGAAGTCGCATGTATTCAAATCTAGAGAATATGGCTGCCAATCGAGGCCCATGTCAGTGGCCTCTGGGTACCCCTGAGCTGGAATGCAGCCCCGAAGTGCTCCTCCAGGACGTCAGTGGGGTTGAGGTTCATCTTGCATGAACCACATCTTGTCAAAATCAGAGTGACTCTGGATAATGGGGACGAAATCATCTTCCAAAACCTTAACATACTGTTTGGTAGTCACTGTACCATCAAGGAATATCACACCGATTATTCCGTGAATGGACATAGCACACCACATAATCTCCCATTGAGGATGAAGAGACTTCTCAATCGTGAAATGTGGATTCTCACTCCCCCAGATGTGTCAATTTTGCTTATTGATAAACCGATCCAAATGAAAGTGGGCTGACAACAACAAGGCGTGTGCACATGCGCATACTAATTCCCATCAGTCTGACTGTCCTAATGCAAACTGTCAGAAGTTATGATGATTTTATTTCATATAGTTAAATAATTGTCACCCTGTATGTCTCCTTTTCTTCTTTTTTGTCCCTTATATAGTTGACCTTTGGTAGACCTTGAGGGTTTTCTTCCCCTGGATTTTGCATGGTAGGCCATCTCTGATGTATGGTCATGTAGACCTGTCTGTCAAGGAAAAAGGGACTGATGACCAAGTAGTTTGGTCCCTTTAATCATCCAAGCAATCAATTTCTTGATAACATTCATGCTTTAATTATGGGTTATTTAGAGTGTGAAAAAACTGTTGAAGTTCTAATGCTGCTATCACGTCCTGTGGGGTCTACTTTGAGCATGTATTTATTTTTTAAAAAGCCTTGTTTTGGCCAAAATATCAGACATTCCAGGGAATATTCTATGGCATTGAGTGTGTGATGCAGCAAACATTCAGCGAAAGCAATGATATTTGACCACTTGAAAAAGTGAACTCAAACTGTGTAATCATATTTGACCAGGATGAAATCAGAAGATATTTCTGTTTTGGTCACACACAAGGAAACTGATGAAGGGGGCCAGTTCTATCCGAATTTGGCCCAATACAACGAATTCAGAACAGGTAGTCAACATTCAGGTATACGTTACGTTACTTTATAATCAAATTAGTTTTAAAGACCCTCTACCTAATAATATATGCAGTAGTAATTTCGTTATGCACTTGAACATAAGAGGTCTGTCTGAAGGAATGATCAGGAAGCTTTATGATATAGAAATTTTGCTAGAAAGTGTGAAACAATCTGTGAAAGTAATATGCCTTAATGAACATTGGCTAAAATCTGAAAATATCAGTCTCCTAAATAAACTTACAGGTTATAAACTGGCTACCAGCTTTTGTAGGACCAATGGGTATGGAGGCTCTTGCATATTAGTTCATTCCACGGTAGACTATGATATCAGACAGAATTTTAGCCATCTGAATGAAGAAGGCACATTTGAAAGTTGTTGTATAGAACTTAAAGAGTAATAACACACTAATTATCAGCATATATCGCACCCCTGGGTACCATATAAGCTCTGTATTTTTAGATAAGTTTGATACATTGCTACATAAATTAAAATGTGAGAAACTGTACAAGAAAGTGGTTATATGTGCTGACTTCAACATAGATGTAAGGACTGATGACAAATTTTCTTCACACTTAAAGAACCTGGTAGCCACAAATGGGCTAAATCTCAATTTTGATCAGTATACAAGAATTACAGCAAGCTCTGCAACATGTATTGACAATATTGTAGGTAGTTATAATTATTATGTAAAAGAAAAGTTTCTTCTAGATTTAAGAGTATCAGACCATAAAGCACTATTTGTATCACTACCGAAGCAAAATTCAGTCTGCACAACAAAAAGATGTAGGAATTTCAGTCAAGAAAATGTGGAAGTATTTTGCAAAAAACTAAGCCAAACCAAGTGGACAATCAGCAAACACACTTCCACAAGTGACAATTACAATAACTTTTTAACTGAATTCTTGGGTATATTCAATGAATGCTTCCCTTTTGTAACAGTGAGGACCAGGTCCCAAAAAAGTAGATCCTGGGTAACAAAAGGAATTAGAGTGTCTAGTGCTACTAAGAGGAAACTGCATATGGAGGCAAAAGTAAATCGAAGCCCTCAATTTCTTAAGTATGTAAGCACATACAAAAAATCATTTGACAAAATAGTTAAACTAGCAAAACGTACTGCAAATAACGACTTCATTTCAAATGCAAAAAACAAATCAAAAGCTGTTTGGTCTGTTATAAGAAGTGAAGTTGGCAGTGAGGCAGAGAGAAAATGCCCTTCTAAAATAGTGATAAATGTTAGAGCTGTTACAGAACCCAGTGCCATTTGTGAATCATTCAATGACTTTTTCATAAACTGTAACAAATTTGGTGACTGTTCACAACCAAATACAAAGCCCAATATGATAGATAGCAATTGCACATGTTTTAAGTTTTCTCATGTTTCCATCTCAGATGTCATCAAAATCATAATGTCCCTAAAAAATTCAAAATCTGCGGGGTGGGATGAGGTCCCCACTGAAATAATAAAAATAGTCCGTCACAGTATTGCATATCCACTCTCTTTCATAATCAACCAATCATTTGATGAGGGATGTTTCCCAGATCAATTAAAAAACGCAGAAGTTCGGCCCATACACAAAAAAGGCAAATAAGATGAATTGGGCAACTATAGGCCAATCTCACTGTTACCAATTTTCTCAAAAATATTTGAAAGAGCTGCATGTGATCAGATTGAAAATCACAGTTCATCTAACAGCATTATCTTAGGCAATCAATATGGTTTCAGAAAAGGCCGCAGCACAATCCATGCAATAAATGAATTAGTCACAAAAATCAGCAGATGTCTTGATGATAGAATGTGTGTGTCAGGCATCTTTTGTGACCTGTCCAAAGCCTTCGACACAGTAAATCATGACCTGCTTCTCCAAAAATTGGCACGCTATGGTTTTCAAGGCAAATCTCTTAGCTGGATGTCATCCTACTTGGCAAACAGAAAACAAAGAGTACTTATTAACATCAACGGCAATAAATTTCTCTCTGGCTGGAAAAACACTCAATTAGGTGTTCCACAAGGCTCAATATTAGGGCCACTGCTTTTTCTATATTATATTAATGATATGCCATGTCAGGTCCAGTCTGATACTATCCTCTATGCAGATGACTCAACAGCTGTAGTCTGTTGTAAAAATGAGGTAGACCTAATTCGTCATATTGAACAAACACTTGGGGAAGTGGAGGCATGGGTCAAAAACAATAACTTGACATTAAATTTTACAAAAACAGAAATTGTTCATTTTACCACAAAAGAATCTGCACAGTCTATAAGTTAAATAAGGTGTATGGACAAAAAATTAGAGACTGCAGACTGTGTCAAATTCCTTGGCGTGTTAGTCAATAAAAACCTGTTACGGAGTCGCCATGTGGACAACATACTGGGTCGACTGAATAGCCTTGTATATATTATGAATATCTTGTATAGTATTACTGATTTAGCTGTAAGAAAAACTGTATATAATGCATATTTTGTTTCAGTCATTAGGTATAGTATAATTTTCTGGGGGCCTGAAAAAACAAATTTACTTAGAGCTTTTAGACTACAAAAAAGAATCATCCGAGCAATGGTGGGAGCAAAACCAAAGCAGTACTGCAAACCTTTATTTGTAAAACTGGATCTAATGAGCATTACAAGCATATACATCTATGAAACTCTCACTTTCACGAAAAGAAACCCACAACTTTTTGAGGGCAACTTCTTCTTGCATCAATATGATACAAGACATAGAACGAGCTACATGTTACCTACCCACCGTTTAAAATCATATGAAAAAACCCCATACTATATGGGCATGAAATTTATAAATAAAATATGGAAAGATATGGATGACCCAAATGTAAAAGGCACCAAAAGAGACCTGGAAAAATATCTGAAAGATAAATGTTACTATAGTGTAGAAGATTTCATGAATGGTAACAATGCATTATAATTGTAATTAAAATACCTCTTTGAAGATGTTACACCATGTATATTATTAGTTTATTGTCTATTTTTAGTATTGTTATATATAGTGTAAAAACTGACAAGTCACCTATGTCACAATCTTTGATTGTATAAGGCATGTTATGTGATAATAAAAGTTGAACTGAATTGAATTGAATTGAGTTAGTATATTTTATTTGAATGAGACATACTCAAGGATCCCAAAGCAGTTGTTCAAGGAAAATGCAAAGCTTTTTATAGCTTACAAGAAGGACAATCTGAATCTGAAGCTTATTTACCAAGCTCATGTAGGAACCAACATGTCATTCATTGACTTCATACCCATATAAGGAGATTGTTGGAATAACTAATGGGATGGTTTTCTGGTTATTGATACAATGAAGAAATTGAATGAAGGGTGACATAGACATAACTTCAATGAAATCCTGTATAAAAGGCTATGAGCCAAAATGTAATAGTGTCTGTCTGCTGTAGGCTATGGACAAATTCACAAGGATGTAGTGTACTCATCTTGATGGAATGAAGCATAAACCAAACATATCTTTAAACATTGATCAAGGCAGCAGCTGAGAAAGTGACAGTGTTGAATGACAGAATCCAATGACATGAGGTATATGAAGAGAGAAAAACTGAAAGAGTCAATGAAACTGTCAATGCACAATTAATGGAACTTGATTGATTAATTAAGTAAATATTATAAAATTGAATTGTATGAATACTTGATGGGGGATAGTAATAAAAGAGCTGATCGACATTAATCTGAGAAGAGTTAAGAAGGCAAACAACCCATCACCCCTAGAGTATATAATGTATGTTCTGTCTATGTGATACAATGTTGAAAAACACAGTCAGTGAGGTGTGGAAAGTTATTTTCACAAATTATTACTCTTAAAATAGGGATATCTGGACTGTGAATAGCTCTTCTCTGAAATATTTAAACCCAAAACATGAAGCATTGAACAGCTCTTACACAAAGTGGCAGCATCAGATGGCAGTAGAAGAAGCAGAAGAAGAAGAATACTCTATCTCTGACTTTGTCAGACATCAGATTGCTAGTGAATTAGATACATCATCTGGGGTCTGTGGATATCAGCTGTATGTGATCGGAAAGCTACATCTATGCTCAACAGAGGTCACCATCCACATCAAAGACAGGAAGTTTGAGTGGACACCTGGTTTAGTAGAGCTAATATTCCTAAAAACATTGAACCCTCAAAAGTATTTGCTAAAACAGAAGTGATCATATTCTGAAATATTACATGTTACTACTGTACATATGCAAGTCAAACTTCAAGAGGACAGTTAAAAAGCACAAACAGTAGGAAATATATGAACATTATTAGACCAGTTTTAAGTAAACTCAATGAAGGCCATGGTGTTGACATTTGACATAAGAAGCTGAATACACTCTTTGTGGAGTATATGTATTACGATGATCCCAACAAAGTCATAGACAGGCTATGGCTACTGATGGCATCAGAGGTAGCAGGGGATATAGAACACTCAATAAAATAAGATCAGTCATCTCAGAGCTTTGAGAAAGATGCATTATTGAAGAATAATTATTATAATGGAGATGGTAGTCTGTGAATTTCAAGGTCAATTCGAAGTACGTTCCAGTGCAGACAAGTCATAATAGGTGGCTTGGAGGATTCGTGGCAGCCCGATTTCATGGATATGAGAGAATATGGCCAAATAAAGGGTACAGATATATCTTCATAGTCATGCATATGCATTCAAAATTCACCTGGGTACTTCCTGTGAAGGGAAAGACTTGGAGGGATGTGGTGCATGCATTTGAACAATTGCTTCTGACTAGTATGGATCTATGTCCTGACCATCTACAGACTGACTATGGAGGTGAATTTTAAATAAAGATTTGAAGTTGGTAATGGAGTGATGCGGGATAAGCCACTATTCAAAATTCTCCCAGATGAAAGTGAATTTTGTATAGCATCTTAACAGACTGATTGAGAACCATGCCTGGATATATTTTATTCTTTGTGGCTCTTATACATGACTGGACATTCTCCCACAAATTATAAGGGAGTATAATTGAACTGAACATTGCACAATTAGGACAAGACATATCATATATGTCACAATGAACTTCTGATACAGCATACAAACATATTAAGATGGTGGATCCATGCAAGCAGAAGTCCAAAGTAGGTGATTTATTTCATATTTTGAAATAGAAAAATTGTGTTTGATAAATTGTACCATTGTAACTGGTCAACAGAGATATCCACAGTTTCCAAAGTACAGACGAGAACATACCTCTATAAGGACAGTTATGATAAAGAAAATGCAAGGAGTTTTTACACGGAGGAATTACAGAAAAGTTCCAAACTGAACATGTTTCTCATAGCGTATGTCATAACATGTCATGGGAACAGAGTGTTAGTGAAATAACTTGGCTTTCCAGAAGTTTGCAATGTAACAGGGCTTGCAAACATCAGACAGTGCAGTAGCATACCATGAGTGCTAGGAAGCACACCAGCAGAGATGGTGGTGGCATTCTCGATAAACTGCTATTTGAGCATCATCTTCCTGGATACAATTTTGTAGACCTTTAACAAAACTGAAAAAGTGTGTGGCTTGGGGTGAAAAGGGGGTTAATCTACTTGATGAGGTGTGCAAGGAACATGATTTAGCATATGCTGCAAATCAGGGTTTGGCAGAACTTAATGCTGCAGACAGATTTTTAGCTATTAAGTCCTAGTAAATATGTCACAGACCCGTGTGGAGTTGCTAGTCTCCCATCGGGCGCCTCCCCAGGTGGCGGATTGGGGAATGTTCATCAGATATGGTGGACACCGGGGAAATAAAATACCCGGGGCGGACCAAAACTAGCAAAACAATAACTGCTGCCTTGCATTTGGGAGTTGGGTCTCCAAAGGTTAAGGGAAGAAAACCCTGATTAAAAATCACCCGTCCCCTGGTAGGGGTTGGACGCAGGGTTGACAGCCCACTCTGTAAAAAACAACTGTTGGGAAACTTCTACAGAGTAAAGTCAGGTGGATGAAGGAAGATGGACCTAGCATGGAAAAGGACAAAGATGATGGAGTACAAGTAAATGAAGGAGGGAAAATTAGGAAGAAGAGAAATATAAGGCGTAGATCAGATCTATATATTGGTACTTGGGAGTGTGAGATCCCTATATCGACCAGGAGCAATGAAAGTAATGCTGGATCAGATAATGAGTCTGAAGCAAAGTATAATAGCACTGCAAGAATTTAGATGGACAGGGAGTGGAGTTTTAGAAAAGAAAGATGTGAATATATTCTATAGCTGCAGTAAAAGAAATCACCAGCTGGGGACAGGATTTGTTGTACACCATCAATTAAAGCATTTGGTAATAGGGTTTACACCCATTAGTCCAAGATTATCAACACTCAGGATAAAGGGGAAATTCTTTAACGACTCCATAATTAATGCCCATGCACCAACAGAAGAATCCAAAGAAGAAGAGAAAGAAGTATTCTATTAATCTTTGGAAAGAGTATATGATGAGGGCCCAGGGCATGTTATTAAAATAATAGCTGGAGATCTAAATGCTCAGGTGGGGAAAGAACAGATTTATACACCAATAATTGGCCCCCACAGCAAACACGCAACAAGTAATGAGAACGGAACAAGGCTTATAATGTTCGCAGCATCTAGAAATATGGTAATAGGATCAGCACTGTTCCCACATAAAGAAATACATAAGGGAACATGGAACTCACCGGATGGAAACAGAGTAAACCAGATTGAGCATGTGTTGATAGATCTGAGACACAAATCAGACCTATTGGATGTGAGGAGTCTCAGAGGCCCAAACATAGATACAGATCATTTTCTGGTATGGGCACGGGTGAGGGCAAGGATATCTAACGCAGCTCAAGGAGACCGACCCAGGGCACAGAAATATAATATAACAACTTTAGAATCAGTGGAAGTAAGAGAACAGTATCAGGAGAAGATAACTCGGATTCTGGAAAACGTTGGAGAATATAACAATATTGAAGATCAGTGGGAAGCGATAAAAACGACAGTGGAGACATCGGCAAGAGAGATACTTGGAATTGGGACAAGACAAGTAAGACCATCATGGTTTGATACTGCATGCGAAATAGTAACTGAAGAAAAGAACAAAGCATATAGAAGGATACTGTGATCACACTGTACGAGGAGGATAGTAGAAGAATACAAAGAAAAACAGAGGATTGAAAAGAGGACTCACCAAAGAAAAAAGAGAGAATGGATGAAAGCAAGTGTCAAGGAAATGGAGCTTAAGAGAAGCAAAAATGAAATAAGAAAATTCTATAGAGAGGTGAATGCGGCACGGAAGCCTTTTCGTAGCAAAACAAGCTTAATAAAAGATGAGACCGGGAATATAATAAGTGAAGGGAAGGGAATATGTGAAAGATGGTGCAGGTATTTTGATAGTCTCCTCAACCCTAGAATAACTATACCAGAGAACCCAACAGACACAAATGGGGAAGAGGACGCAGACAACAACACTACCCCACCAAATATAGAAGAAGCAAAAACTGCCATGAAGAAATTGAAAAACAACAAGGCGGCAGGGACAGATGGTATCCCAGCAGAACTGTTTAAGCAAGGAGGCAGAGAGCTGGAACAAAGCCTTCTGAAAATGGTCACCAGAATATGGGAAGAGGAGAAACTGCCCCAACAATGGAAAGAGGGTATCATATGTCCCATATATAAGAAAGAAGATAAGATGGAGTGTGGCAATTACAGAGGGATCACACTACTTAATTTGGGATATAAAATACTCTCTAATATGCTATTCGACAGAATACTCCCAATCATACAGAGGGAGACGGGGCTGTACCAATGCGGATTCCTTCCTGGGAAGTCAAATATAGATCAAATATTCACCTTAATACAAATCCTGGAAAAAACAAACGAATACGGAGTTGGCATGTATCACTTCTTTATAGATTTCAAAGCAGCTTATGATAGCATAAATAGAGAGCAGTTATATCAAGCTCTAGGTGAACTGGGAATCTCTATAAAGTTGGTAAGGCCGGTGAGAATGACAATGAGCGAAACACAAGGTAGTGTAAGAATAGGAGGAATGATGTCCAATACATTGAGTATTAAAAATGGAGCGTGACAAGGGGATGCATTGGCATTCCTTCTCTTTAATGCCGCCCTGGAGAAGGTGATGAGAAAAACAAACCTTCTGAATAGGGAAACGATCTTCTATAAATCAGTGCAGATACTGGCCTACTCAGATGACATAGATATATTAGCAAGAACCCAAAAAGCAATGGAAGAGACATTTACAGCTATTGAACAGGCCAGTAGCAACATGGGGTTAATTATTAATGAACAAAAAACAAAATGTATGGCAGCTGGAAAAGCACATACAGAAAATATGCCAAATGCAATAACAGTGGGCAATTATACATTTGAGAGAGTTGAACATTTCAAGTATCTGGGCTCGACAGTTACACATCTAAATGATACCTCCTATGAAATTAAGCAGAGTGTTGTGACTTGCCAATCATTCAAAGTGCCACTGCGCAATTACACGTGTCCTCTACGTGTGGCGCTGTCTGCCAGCCATCCAGCAGCTGCGCCAACTAAGTGGCCAGCCAAGCAGCAGCTGCTAGACTGGGACTCAATGCTCATTCGAATGCTAACGTGTACACATGTCTTGCTTGTTAACTTACTCTTTGACTTATATGTGTTGTGTCGTTCTGAAATATATGTGTTAAACTTGATGTTATAGCAATCGGCGACGAGGTAGTGGATTTTTCCTTTTCACCGTTGACCCACAGGTTTCCATGGCTACCGTCAAGCAACTATTGCAAAATCTCCTTGAACAGCAAACGCTTCTAACAGCGGCGATTCGCGATTTCGTCACGGCGTCAAATGCAGGGCGTTTCTCATCGTTGGCTATACCTCCTTACAACGAGATGGCGGAAGACTGGTCTGATTATTAAAAACGTCTTCGACAGCACTTCTTGGCATTTCATGTCACGGACGAACAACCATGTAAGTCTCTGTTCCTTTCCTGGATTTCACCTCAAATGTATCGGTTGTTCTCGCAATTGGCTCCTTTGAAGGATCCTGCGTCTTTGTCCTTTGCTGAAATGTGCTCACTCCTGTCTGTCAATTTTCAAAAGCAAATGCATGTGGTAGCCTCTTGTGTTGCCTTTTATCGTTGTCAAAAACAGCCACATCAATCCTGTCACACTTTGGCTGCTGAACTTCACGGCCTCAGTTGAAGGTGTCAATTTGTTACTAACGTTCACAAAGAATCCTATGCCGATTCCATGGTACGGGATGCTATTATCCGGTCAGCGCCCGACAAAGAAGTTCGGCAATGTGCCCTTCAGTTGGCGAATCTGACTCTAGATGAAGTTCTCTCCATTGCGCAGTCTTTTGAAACTTCTCGTGCCACTGGGGCTCAAATAGAGGCGTGGGGTGATGTCGGGCAAATACAACCTCTGTGCACTGTTGACGACGCGTGCGGCTCGTCCCTGCCGGCCGACATGGCCGCAGTGCGCTCCCACGCGCAACCTCGGCCTAGCTGTAAACAACCCGCTAAGAAACTGCAGCAAAACCGCCGGCAACTTCCTTCATGTCCGCGGTGTTTTACGAAACATTCACGCGAGGATTGTCCCCAACGTTGGGCTGTGTGTCACAATTGCAAAAAGAAAGGCCATGTGTCTTCCGTTTGCAAATCCGACCGCTTACATGATGTCCATGAACATGATGCTGATTCTGATTCTGTGTTGTCTGTCAATTGCACTTCTTCCCTTTCAGGGAAGTTATTCCTCACTCTCCAAATCCTTGGTTGAGATGTTCGCGTGCAAGTGGATACCGGTTCTGCTGCCATTATAATTCTCAGACGTATCTTCAGTTGGGTTCTCCACTCCTGTTGCCTGTCACTTGGCAATTACGGACATACAATAAACAGAAGATTTCTCTCTTGGGACAGTTTAATGCTGAGGTATCTTACAAATCCATCGTTCCCACTGTACCCATATCTGTGGTCGACCAGAGCAACGCAGAAAATCTTTTTGGTTTCGATGCCTTTCGCGTTTTTGGGTTCTCCATAGATGACTCTATCAATATTGTCTCTGATGCTATTCCTTATGCTCAACTGGTTTCCTTGTCGATGACATTTTCGTCCCTTTTTTCTCCTGGGTTAGGCCATGCAAACGACTTTGAAGCTCATATCACGCTCAAACCCACTGCTCGGCCTAAGTTTTTTCGGGCTCGGCCCATACCTGTGGCCCTTCGTGATCGGGTAAAACGGGAGTTGGATCGTCTCACTACTTCAGGGGTCTTGCTTCCTGTCACTTCCAGTGAGTGGTCCTCTCCTGTCGTTGTCGTTGCTAAGCCAAATGGTGATATTCGTCTCTGTGGCGATTTCAAAGCCACTGTAAATGCTCAATGCCTCATCGACACTTACCCTATGCCCCGTCCTGAAGAACTGTTCACTAAACTTGCTGGAGGCCAGTATTTTTCTAAAATTGACCTGTCAGAAGCTTATCATCAACTTCCTCTCAACGCTGCTTCCTGGCAGTTTCTGGTCCTTAACACGCCTTTCGGCCTCTATCAATACCAACGCTTGCCATTCAGGGTTGTTAGCGTCACTGCTCTCTTTCAGCGATTCTTGAAACAATTATTGCTCCCTGTCCCTGGGTGTATCAATTACATGGACGACATTGTTGTCACTGGCTCCACCACTGAAGAACATCTTCAAAATCTCCGCACACTTTTTCATGTCTTACAGACTGCCGGTCTTAAGTGTAATCTTCAGAATTCACAATTTTTTCAGGCATCTATCACGTACTTGGGGATTCAACTCTCTCGGGATGGTATTTGTCCGCTTCAGCAAACTGTCGCTGCAATTGATGCCCTTCCTCACCCTACATCTGTTAAGGAACTGCAGGCCTTCTTGGGGAAAATAGCATACTATCACAAATTTTTACCGTCTGTGGCTTCGGTGGCTCAGCCGTTGCATCGACTGTTGCATAAAAACGTGCCTTTTTGCAGGTCCGCGTCATGCAATGCGGCTTTCCAGAAATTGAAGACTATGCTGAAACAGGCCCCGTGCCTGACTACTTATTGACCTGGCCAACATCTTGTTCTTGCCACAGACGCCTCTCAATATGGGGTCGGTGCACTCCTTGCGCACCATTTTTCTGACGGTTCCGAACAACCCATTGCTTATGCCTCCAAAACGCTCATAGATGCCCAACAAAAGTATTCTCAAATTGAGAAAGAAGCTTTGGCCATTATTTATGCTCTTCATAAGTTTGTTGTTTTTCTCTATGGCTCAAAATTTCATCTTGTTACGGATCACAAACCGCTTGTTTCCTTGTTTCATCCATCAACGTCACTTCCCGACAAGGCTGCACACCGCCTCCAGCGTTGGGCTCTTTACTTGTCTCGTTTAAATTATGAGATTCATGTCCGTCCAACGGCTCAACATGCAAATGTTGATGCTCTGTCTCGCCTTTCCATGGGTCCTGATCAGGCATTTGATAGGAACGAACTTTTGTGTTTCCACCTGGATGTTGCCGAGCAGCGGGTTGTGGACGGGTTCCCCATCACTGGGGACAGGCTGGCGGCTGCTATGGGTTCTGACCCTACCCTCTCCCAGGTTTTACACTGTATTCAGAAGGGTTGGCCAGATCGCCCATCCGCTAAGACTTCTGATCTGTTGCGGAACTACTACGCTTTGCGCTACCACCTCACGGCTAGGAATGGTGTTATCCTCCTTTCCACTGACAATGCTTCACCGCGTGTTGTGGTACCTGCGTCTTTGCATGCTTCGGTCTTACGCCTCCTTCACCAAGGGCACTGGGGTGTGTCTCGCACAAAATGTCTGGCGCGCCGTCATGTGTACTGGCCTGGCATCGACTCTGAAATAGCACACATGGTTGCTGCCTGCGGCCCTTGTGCGTCACAGGCCGCTGCCCCAAAGTCATCTTTGTCACCGTGGCCTTCACCTGAGAAGCCCTGGGAGCGCAATCATGCTGACTTTGCGGGACCCTTTTTAGGTACTTATTGGCTCCTCGTAATTGGCGCCTACTCTAACTTTCCTTTCATTGTCCGTTGCACGTCGCCTACCACCGCAGCAACCACCAGTGCTCTCACCCGCATTTTTTCTTTGAAAGGCCTCCCGTCTACTCTTGTTACTGATAATGGTCCGCAATTTGCCTCTTCCGAATTTGCGGATTTTTGTGCTCGCCACTGCGTTATGCATGTCACGGCCCCGCCGTTCCATCCACAATCCAATGGTGAGGTTGAACGACTGGTCCGCACATTTAAGGCTCAGATGCAGAAACTTCTGACTTCTTCTGCTGCTGATGATGTGCTTCTCCAGTTTCTGTCATCTTACCGTTTAACCCCATGGGCGACCACAGCCCGGCTGAGCTCTTACATGGCCGACAGCCCCGAACGCTACTTCATCTTCTGCAGCCTTCCACCTCACGGCCGCGGCTGCTTTCACTTGGCCGGTTCACCACCGATGACCTCGTCTGGGTACGGGGATATGGCAGGCGGTCAAAATGGAGCCCGGGCCGCATCTTACGACACCGTGGCAGATGCCTGTATGAAATCCAGATGGACACGGGTGTTGCAGTGCGTCATTCGGACCAGCTTCGGCCTCGTGTTCTGGCAACACCTGTTCTGAATGCCGCTACACCACCTTCGGCTCTACCTGATACTCGGGATCTTGGCATCTCCCAATATTCACAATGCAGCCCTCTTCACTGTCATCGCAATGCCAGCACAAGAACGGATGCCACCAGGAGACATGCCCATGCAGGAACCGGAGGACAATCCTCTGTCAGAGCAAATCTACTCGCCTCCTCCTCCAACAGACGCCAACACATCGCCCATGTCTCCTGTCATATCAACTGGACTTGCCGCAACGGGCAGATTGGTGTATGGGGCCCCAGCAGATTCGACCCCCACGTCGCCTGTCATCTCGACCTGTTATCATCGGGAACACTTCCGTCCGTACGGAAAGCCACCTCCTCGAGACTTTACGGCGAGTCAAACAACGCCTATGGACGTTAGCCGTCTCCGGGACACCTCCATCACAACCTGTGCAACAAATTCAAAGGGGGGAAAAGTGTTCTGACTCGCCAATCATTCAAAGCGCTGCTGCACAATTACACGCGTCCTCTATGTGTGGCACTGTCTGCCAACCATGCAGCAGCTGCGCCACCTAAGTGGCCAGCCAAGCAGTGGCCGCTAGACTGGGACTCAGTGCTCATTCGAATGCTAACGTGTACACATGTCTTGCTTGTCAACTTACTCTGTGACTTATATGTGTTGTGTCATTCTGAAATATATGTGTTAAACTTGACATTATAACACAGAGATTAATACTAGCCAACAGAGCCTATTTTGCCCTAACAAGACTTCTACCCTTTAAGGCTCCTGACTCGTACCACGAAATTAACTATGTATAAATCACTTATACGACCAGTGCTTACATATGCCTCTGAAGCCTGGACATTAACAACTAAAGATATTGAAACACTGGATGCATTTGAAAGAAAGGTACTTAGACGAATTATCGGCCCAATCTGTGAAAGAGGAAAATGGAGGAGGAGATACAACCATGAGTTGTATATCATATACAAAGACCAACCCATCAGAAGGATAGTGAAATCATCCAGACTGAGGTGGATGGGACATGTGGCTCACATGAATGATACAGAAGTACCAAAAAGAATATTACAACGAAAGCCAGGAGTGCAGAGAGGACGTGGTCAACCAAGAGCCAGATGGGAAGATGGTGTAATCGAAGATCTTAGGAAGATGGGCTATATAAACTGGAGAGTATTGGCAAAGAACCAAGAGAAATGGAAGGAAATTGTAGAAGAGGCCAAGGCTCATGATGAGCTGTAGAGCCAAGAAAGAAGAAGAAGAAATATGTCACAGAAGGGATATGGACATAGGGCAACATTTTGTGCCATTTGCAATTGATAAATCAATGTGTCAAATAACAAAATAGCCTGCCACATGCTGCAGGAGAAGAAACCTATTGCCTGTTTTTAAAAAAATTGCCTCCATTCTGCAGTGGTTGTAGCAAAAAGCATTGTGAACAAGAAGCAGAAAAGAGTAAGAAGAAGTCATGTTAAAATGCCCAGGACCCCGCCAATGATCCTATTTCTTACTCCAGCATTAGCAGGGTTTTTTGCAGTTTGGTCACTGGTGGGTGGTGCCACCACCATAGCCTGAACACTGAAGACTGCACAAAAAGCTCTGGAGCAGCTATGCCTAAAATTTATAATAGGAGGGTGGATTCCATTGCTACTAGTAGAGGTCTGTACTTAAAACCATACATGAAATGGCTTTGACAGTTCATTAAAAAAGTCCCCTAACTACTGCACCTAACAGAACACTTATCAATACTGATCTGCTTAAATTCGTCAAACAACTCAAAACCACAAGACTTTGTGATTTATTTATGCAGAATACTTTGCCAAAGGAGGTTTGGAAGTGGGAAGAGTGTGGAATTGTACATTTATTTGTCGTGGGAGGATGGGGAATGCATTGGATTGCATATGTTAAGAGAAAACAGAATAATGTGCTGTACTTTGACTCATACAGGGACTTAACCTTGCCTGAATAACTGTGCTGATACTTTACCAACAGTAATATATTCTACAATTTTTTATGCTTCCAAGAATTAAATTCACGCCCTTGTGGGCATTTCTGTCTAATATTTCCACTGACAAATTCATAAAAACAAGCAGTGTGCACATCTCAATGGCAGATGTGCTTGAGATGTCATGTCATACACTCTGAATCTAGAAGAGTGTTCATCTGTGCAAATTACTTCAATCCTATAGACCTTAGCAAGGGTGTTGCACCTACTGGTCCGGAAAGCCATAACAGCAATCAAAACATCACAGAGGCAAACAATAAACTTCACTTAGGAGACAGCAAGGTTGTGGAGATGGCTCCTGGCTAGTATGATATTGATGATCAGAGATAAAAATGACAAAAAATTCAGTATACTTTAGCCAGGAAGGTAGGTTCAACACTCAGTTTTGGAGAGATTGAAGCGGGGACGTGTGGTATCTCCACTTACAGTCACTCACGTGCAGTGAACCGGCTTTATCGCTGCGCCCACGCAGTATGCTCAAGGGAGAGGCTTGGTGATAAAAAACGACTAAAGCAGTTTCGGGACAGGACACATTTATTCTTCCTAGCATTACAATAAATGACAAATACCATTCGTTGCTAATGTCCGTCCGTACAGGTGCGTTGCACGGGCGGCATGGCTCGATCACCGATCCCGGAGGGTATACACTCCAGTGATGAGCCGTGGTGCGACTGCATGGACCGAGCGAGACAAAAGGCGTGTCACTGAATGTTCTGCTCCTGGCACAACCGGAGGTGCCGTAATGTCCGCGAAGGAGTGAAAGACACATTAACAGTATGGTGCACACTGCGGAATGGCGACTGCGTTTACGACCGCGCATACGCATTTATGGCAGAGTCACGTTGACTCGATGCACGTGGTCCGCGGCGGGAGAACTGAGAGACGCGTGTCACGTTGCATCGACTAGATCGCGCTGTCCGCCTGCTTTTGTCCCTATGCGGTCCGGTGTGCCACACACCGTTGCTGAAATTCGGCGTAACAGTACAGCTGCTCCTACTTGCGTCAGCAGTGCCATAGTTCAGCCCTTCGTGCGTTGGATGGTGCTGCCGCCACAAGATCAAGTTTTGATTAATAACACTGAGAGAATTTATGAACTGGATCAGCCACTGGATATTCTTCCTATTATTATGATCCGTGTTGAGTGTAATATCACTATGAATTTGTACATCAATGCCTGATTAATACTCACAATCTATGGGTTCTTTCCTACAGTCGGACCATGATACAAACTCATTAAGGTTCCCAGTAGTCCAATATATTTCCCAGTGACTGTTCAGACATTAGACCATCTCGAATTCAACAATGCTTACCAGGATGGGAAATGGGTTCATTTTCAAAGAGAGGAAGGTGTGATAAGTCTGCATTGGAAGCAACACCATGGGATTGAGTTATAAAAACAACCCACATGCCAGTCAGTACACCACTCTGTAGTGGAAGGACAAGGTAGTAACACATCAAATAAGTTTCCTATACTTTTAAGGCACACCTATGAAGAATGACAGAAGCACTCCAGGAGAAACATTGGGACTAACTCATAATGCATTTGTCTTCCTGTTCCAAGAGATACAATACAAACTTAATGGCACTGCAGTTGTCTGAACAGATCACACTGGAATCATGTCAACACTCGAAACTTACTTATCCACCTCAAATTTGGAGCTGAATGTTCCACAAAATGCAGGATGGTTCATTGATGGGTCGATAAGTAACTGCTTTAGTATGTGCATCCCTCTCAAAAGGCTTATGGCATTCTTTGAGGACAACAAGAGAGCCATTTTGCATGCTAAACAGGAACTGGTTCATGTTCAAAGTGCAACAGATACTAATGTGTACATTCAAGAAGCACAAGCAACAGAAAATAAAATCACAAGCAACAGAAAATAAAATTGCTTTGGATGAATTAATGTGGAAAGTACCACACATTTCTGTATCAGATGAGACCTACCTGAAACTTTTATGTGTGCTGAACTCTGACCATTTATTCCAGGCCTGCAGACAGACAGTAGAGGGAATGTGACTAAGGATCCCAGTGTATTCAACAACTGTAACCTAACTAGCACAAAAGTGTTCCTGAATTCTGCATGTTACCCATGTGATAATGTACAACTACAATGACATTATCGGTCTACTGTATGATATGTACTCCATATTTCGATCTTCTTACTATCAGGGTTATTAATTGGGGTGTATGCTGAGCCCACAGTAGTTTGAAGAACTAATACCAGTTTAAGCGATTGACTGCTTGAAGCAAAACAAAAGTATCAAGAAGGGCTCTATAGGCATGTGCACTGAATTTGAGTCATCAGACAATTTCTCATCAAACACAGTGGTGTGCACATTATTGTTGCATGACTGTATTAATAATTACTCACCTGTCACAACTCATATAAATGTGATGGTACTGCTTGACACCAGAGACACTCTGCAATGGATCCTTAAAGTAAGATTTGTTGTGGATGTATAGGGATTTTACGATGAGCGTGGACAATTTGTGTTCAAAGACGTTGCATTCCTTGCATATGGGAACACTGGATGACTATCGGCAATCTTCTCAACAACTGTAGCTTCACCCACACCATTTACCACAGTGCAGAGTGCCAATAAATGTTGGACAGTGGCTACTTTAACCTTCAATCATCAAGGCAAGAAGTGGATGATATCAGTTTACAATTTAAAGAAAAGGTGGCAATGCTTTGAATCTGCACTGATCAGCCAGAACATTATGACCACTGACCTTCTATTGATATAAACCCATCTAGGTGATAGCAACACATGGTGCATGTAGTACCAGTGAGCATGCTGTCCGTGTGTTGAATGAGGAAGGCGCGATCTATCTGAGGTTGATCGAGGGCAGATTGTGATACCCCAGAGGCTCTGCATGAACATTTCAGAAATTTCACAACTTGTCAAGCATTTATAGAGTGCTGTGGTGAGTGTCTTCAACACATGGTGAAACCATGTACAGACATTGTCGGGTTGGGCGGCCACTCCTCATTACTGATGTCAGACATCATAGTGTGGTCGGACTGGTAAAACAGGATGGGCAAAACCACTGTGTCAGAACAACAACAGACTTTAATGCTGGGTAGAGTACAAGTGTATCTGAACAAACATTCCTAATGATTGACCTCTGCAGCACAATGACCCAGGCATGTGCCAATGTTAACACCATGATGTTGGCAACTATGACTGAAAAGGGCACGTGACCATCAGCACTGGACATTGGCACAGTAGCAGAGTGTTGCATGGTCTGATGAATCCAGAAACCTTTATCATCTCACTGGGAGGCTGCGAATCTGTTACCTTTCAGGGGAACAGCTCCTTGACACTTTTACTGCAAGACAGACAGAAGCTGGTGGTGGCTGGTGGTGGCTCCATTATGCTCTGGAGAAAATTCACATTGGCATCCATGTCTCCAGTGGAGCTCGTACAATGCACCATGATGTACAGTGGTTATCGTACACTGTTTGCAGACCATGTACACCCCTTCATGATGAGCATGTTTCCTGATGCCAATGGCATTTTTCAACAAGATAATGCACCCTGTCACAAGGCCAGGAATATGGTGGAGTGTTTTGAGGAACACAGTGGAGAGTTCCAATTAATGTTCTGGCCCCAAGTCACCAGATCTGAACCCAACTGAATGCATCTGGGATGTGATTAAATGTATCATTAGAGCTCATCATCCCCCTCCCAGGGAATTAGGTGACTTTTGTGTGCAGATATGGTGCCAGCTTTCTCCAGCCAACTACCGAGGCCTTATTCCTTCCATGCCATGACACATCGCCAGTTTTATCCGTGCCAAACGTGTACATTCTGGCTATTAGCCAGGTAGTCACAAAGTTCTGGCTGATCAGTATATGGTAACAAAGACAACATTGTGTACATCAAAGGACACGAAAAATTTGTGTGGTTGCGTGACATTTTCTAAAATGGGCTAGTACGGAATGTCGATGATTATAAATGTCCAGCTCTTCAGAGACTGAGGGAGAAGTATGGACACATAAGTGGCATGAAAGAAAGGATGGTTACTACTGACGGGCACTAACCAGGCTACTCAATAGGAAATGAGAGAGATGAGAGAGAGAGAGAGAGAGAGAGAGAGAGAGAGAGAGAGAGAGGGAGGGAGAGGGGGGGAGGGAGAGGGAGAGAGGGGGAGAGAGAGAGAGAGAGAGAGAGAGAGAGAGAGAGAGAGAGAGAGAGAGAGGGGGGGGGACACCGTGTAAGCTGCCCCTTTATAATCAAGGTTGTACTTGGCCTCCCAAGCATCCAGCACTGAATCCAATACTCCCAATGGTTGCAGGATTTCCCTGCTAATGGTAGAAGAAGCAACAGGAGTGGTCATGAGCTGGTAACAGTTTGCGGCTGAGCTATCACCACTGTCTGGAGAGTCCTGTCCAAGTGAGTAGATAAAGCCAGCCTGTCCAGTCTTGCTCAGGGCACCAGCTGAGGGCTGGCTACTATCTAAACAACACTGTCTACACACTACCACAATACTGCCAGTGCTGTCGTGATCCTGCTCGCTGCTGCCCGCCAGTCACCTGCCACTCTGCTGGGGTGGCACATTGCTATGCCACACCAATGCAGGAAGGGCATACATTTTCCAGAAGAGGCGTGCACCTCAGTTCATGTGTAGACGATTGGCCATGTACCTCATACCGAGAAGCTCATGTGAGTCCTTGGATGCAAGGAGTTGTTCACAGGTAGTGCTTCCAGAAACATAATGAGGAGCTTTCAAGAATTTTAAGTCCAGTACTCAGTGAACTGCATAAGCAGTGTATAATGAATACTTACCTGAACCCTGTAAGAGGAGTAGTAGTAGGAGGAGGAGGAAGATGTAAATAACTAAAACAATGTTTTAAATGAGACACTTTCATATGCTGAGTATCCAACTTAAAAGTATTGGCACATTTTCTGAAGCACAAATATAATCACCTCTGTGTCCTTAGTTTTCCCTCAGTTTCTGAAGAGCTGGACATTTATAATCATCAACATTCCGTATTAACTCAGTTTAGAAAATGTCATGCAACTTCACAAATTTTTCATGTCCTTTGATGTACACAATGTTGTCTTTGTTACCATATGCTGATCAGCCAGAACATTGTGACTACCTGCCTAATAGCCAGAATATACACATTTGGCATGGACAAATGCAGTGATGTGTCATGGCATGGAAGGAATGAGGCCTTGGTAGGTCGATGGAGGGAGCTGGCACCACATATGCACACACAAGTCATCTAGTTCCCATAAACACCAAAGAGGGGCCGATGATCTCTGATGCCACATTCAGTCACATCCCAGATGTGTTCAATCAGGTTCAGGTCTGGTGAGTTGGGGGCCAGAACATCAATTATCAGCCTCCAATGTGTTCCTCAAACCAATCCATCATATTCCAGGCCTTTTGACAGGTGGGTTTGGAATTGGTGACTAAAAATTCAGAGAAGCCCTGAAGTCTCCACTCTTTGAGTGGAGATTCAAGGACCTGACTGGGCCAATGACCCACCATCTGTTCAAATAGCTTGCGGGGGACATTTGGCAGACTGATCAACAAGTAAATGCTGAGGAACAACCAGGATTAAGGACATGAACCGTGACTGTTCCTCCATTGAGAGGGAAACACCTCAGAGCCAAATATTGTAAAACACTTGAAGGAGATATTGTCATTGCAAGTGGTTAAGGTATTGAAAGTATTGCTTATGGATGGAACCAAGGTCAAGGGCTGAATCATGGGAAGAACAGAGGGCTAGAGGAATTTCTCATTCAGTAAAAGATTCCTTGTAAGATTCCACCTGACAATGGGAAGCTGTAAGTGGGGAGCTTCAGCCCACTATCTCCAGAAGAGGAAGGCAGCTGCATATGAGGCTGACATGGATGCTGTCACAAAATGGGCCACAAGATGTACTGCGAGAACCAATGGATCTGTCCAAAGGCCACACAGGACAAGAAGTCCAGGAATGGAAGACAGTCATTGGCAATGTTGTGGAGCACAGGCCACACTCATGACAAATGGACAGAAGAACCTAGGGAGGAGAGAGAGTATTCCCAATACATCTGCTTACTCTGTACAGTTTAGTAGAGGGCTTTGGTGTGAAGACATTTAAAGGTAGTTAGACCAATAGAGGACGGGTGCCACTTAAGGTGTTGCACAATCATGGATTGCAATGACAATGGCTGCACCAAGCTCACACTACATAAACAAAATTTAGGAGGGGAGGTCAAACATAAGGGGGGGGGGGGGACCAAAACAGACAAAAAGGAAATGTGAAAAATGCACAAGGAACAAAAACTGGAAGGAATACAAGGAATCAGCAGGATAAACAGTCCAATTAAGCAAGGACACCAAGACGGGCAGTAGTGGCCATGGGGGATTAAGCAAGGACAGGGAGGGATGGGCAGCCGAGGAAGGGAGAAAGGGCTGCAATAGCTTGGAACCTGGTTGCACCACACACAAACTCACGAAAGAGCTGTGAAGCCCCTGGGGGCACGGAAGACTAATTTTGAAAAGTAGAGGTGTCCGACTACTCTTTGCTCTACTTTGTTGTTCTGCACAGTGTGTCAATGGTCGTCTTCATCTTCTGGCTTATCAGAAATCAAGATGTAAATGTGAAGTGACTAATCAGGTTTCTACATCTTGAATTTTGCAATGTCCTGGAGGTTTATGGGAAATTTTATGCGTCGTAAGTTGTGATGCCCACAGACATCAGATGTTTTGTACTTATTTGTACACTGTGCATCATTTGATTAATAGCTATTGGTAGCAAGAAGCAACCATTCAAAGCAATATTTATCCTCGTGATTATGGACATTAACACATGCTTGTTTTACCAATACATCTTCAGATGAAACTAGACCCTCAATAAGTGAGTCAAAATTGTGTGAATAAATATCAAGGTGGAGTACAAGGCTGAGCACCTTACTGTATCCACCCTCAGTCTGCAATTGACTTGTCCTGCAATATTATGCCAGTAGCCTCCCCCCCCCCCCCCCCCCCCCCCCCCCAGATATTGACATTGCTCCTCTCCTCAACACTACCATCCTGAAGCTCCCCACTTACAGCTTCCCATTGTCTGGTGGAATTCTACAAGAAACCTTTTACTGAATGGGAAATTCTTCCAGCCCTCTGTTCTTCCCATAATTCAGCGCTTGAGCTTGGTTCCATCCATAAGCAATACTTTCAATACCTCAACCCGCTGCAATGACAATATCTCCTTCAAGTGTTTTACAGTATTTGGCTCTGAGGTGTTTCCCTCTCAATGGAGGAACAGTCATGGTTCTGTCCTTAATCCTGGTTGTTCCTCAGTATCTACTGGTTGATCAGTCTGCCAAATGTCTCCTGCAAGTTATTTGAACAGATGGTGGGTCGTTGGCTCTGTCAGGTCCTTGAATCTCCACTCAAAGAATGGAGACTTCAGGGCTTCTCCGAATTTTTGTCTGCCAATTCGCGCTCCACATGTTATTCCCAGTTTTGGTTAGGATAATTTTTAGCTCCCTGTGCACCTAGGTGTATGGCATCTCAGAAGCTCCATAACAAGTATCCTTCTTTTCCTCACCTCCATTAATGGACTCGTGGCCGCCATCAGACTGATGGTTACCTATGCTCTATATGTGGATGACTGCTGTATTCAGGCTAGTTCCCACGTGGTGGCCTCTGTGTAGCACTGCATCAGGGTGCCATCCAGGGCACTTCTGCATGAATTCTCTCACATGGTTTTTACTTCTCTCCCTTTAAATTACAGGTGGTATATTTCTGTTGCTGTGCTATGGTCCATCCAATTTGGAGCTCTACCTCGATGTGCAATGCCAGACCGTTCTCCCCCCGTTCCGTTTCTTGGGCCTGTTGTTTCATAACCAGTTGACTTGGTTGCACCCTATCTGCCTCCTGTGAAGATCAGATGTTCCTGTAAACTCAGTGTTCTTCACTTCCTTTCCCACACCTCTTTGGGTAAGGATTGTTCAACTCTTATCCGCAATTATCAGGCCTTAGTTATGTCTCATCTGGACTATGTTTGTCAAGTTTATGGATCAGCTGGCCCTTCCACTTTGCTCCTCTTGGACCCAGTCCACCAATGATGTATCTGTTTGGCCACCAGTGCCTATTGCACTAGCCCTGTTGATGGTCTTCTAGTTGTCACTCAGACCTTGTCAGTGGTTTTTCTACTGGTTTCCTGTGCCATTGCTATCTGCTCTTTCCCTGTTCATTCCTACTATTCTATTATTTTTGCAGCTTTGAGACATTGCCCAGCCTTGGGTGGGTTTACCAGTTGGGCTCTGCCTTGCTTCTGTGTTCTGTGATCTGCATCTTCTGTCTTTTTCCTGTTCCTCATGTTCTTTCCTGAACACTCCATGTTGGTTACATCCTTGACCTCAGATTTGAAAGGATTTCTTTGAGGATCTGAAACCCCGTCACTTTCACGAGAATTTTGGGATGCTATTGTGTTTTACACGAATGCCCGCTAAATGTGCTGATCGCGTGGTATATGCCTACATGTCTTCTGTTGGCATGGAACACTCTCTCTTGCCTTCCAGAAATGGGGTGTTTACCACAGAACTGATGGCTATTTGCTGGTCCCTTCACTTTATTAAATGACACTCCCTTACTTACCCTTGTTATGTATGGACTTGATGAGTGGCCTTCAGGCTATTGCCCAGTGTTTTACTCACCACCCCTTGGCCTCTGCAATCTATAGCCTTCTCGATGATATTGGCCATACAGCTAGTTTGGTAGATCTCCCCCCATTTTCCTTGACCCCTCTGGAGGCAAATTTGCTGCTTCACATCAAAGTATTTTTCACTAAGTCATGGGATGACTCTTGCAGGGCCACATCCCCCCTCCCCCACCACCCCTGTATAATAAACTTTGCACAGTTAAGGGGACTTATTTATTTATTCATTCTATTCCATTGTAACCTGTTACCTGTAGTATAAACACAGGCTGTACTGATTCTTACACAAATTATGCAATATATATTAATATTTAATTTTATCCTACCCAGTACAACTTCCCAGGAACATAACTATTTCAACTATTAATAATATTTACATGTATGCATATATTAAACAGCTTCTGCTATGAATAAAAACTATACCTACTATCAAATGTATATCTGCTACTATTAGAATAACTTCAGTTTTTGTCTGTCACATTCTACAGTGCATTCCATTGTTCCCTGATCCATAGGCACACACTGCCAATTCCTTGGGCACTTGGAGGGTGTTGTGGTTCCATCTGCCTCTTTCATTGCTTGTTGGCTCCCTGGTTGCAGGGAAGGATTGCATTGTTCTAAGGGAGCGAGGGAGCATCATTGTTGTTGTTGGTAACAACTGCAGACACACGCTGGCTCATTTCACGCTGGTTCTGGTTACTTGGATGGAGAGACACGCTCATGGTTGCATTTCTCTCTGGTGTTGTTATAATGGCTGTGCATATGGTGTTGGCAGTTCTTGTGCAGCAACTATTTTCCTTGGCTGTCTTTGCTGCATTGCTTCTCGTTCTTCTATTGCAGCCTCTCATAGGGCAGTAGCCTTTCTTGAAATAGTGTCAGCAATGTTGTCCAGGGTCTCCATTCTACAGGGTGTTACAAAAATGTACGGCCAAACTTTCAGGAAACATTCCTCACATACAAATAAAGAAAAGATGTTATGTGGGCATGTGTCCGGAAATGCTTAATTTCCACGTTAGAGCTCATTTTAGTTTTGTCGGTATGTACTGTACTTCCTCAATTCACTGCCAGTTGGCCCAATTGAAGGAAGGTAATGATGACTTTGGTGCTTGTGTTGAGATGCGACTCGTTGATCTACAGTACTAGCATCAAGCACATCAGTACGTAGCATCAACAGGTTAGTGTTCATCACGAACATGGTTTTGCAGTCCGTGCAATGTTTACAAATGTGGAGTTGGCAGATGCCCATTTGATGTATGGATCAGCACGGGGCAATAGCCGTGGCGAGACAGATTTCCAGAACGAAGGTGTCCCGACAGGAAGGCGTTCGAAGCAATTGATCGGCGTCTTAGGGAGCACGGAAAATTCCAGCCATTGACTCGCGACTGGGGAAGACCTAGAACAATGAGGACACCTGCAATGGACGAGGCAATTCTTCATGCAGTTGATGATAACCCTAATGTCAGCGTCAGAGAAGTTGCTGCTGTACAAGGTAACATTGACCATGTCACTGTATGGAGAGTGCTACGGGAGAACCAGTTGTTTCCATACCATGTACAGCGTGTGCAGGCACTATCAACAGCTGATTGGCCTCCACGGGTATACTTCTGCGAATGGTTCATCCAACAATGTGTCAAGCCTCATTTCAGTGCAAATGTTCTCTTTATGGATGAGGCTTCATTCCAACATGATCAAATTGTAAATTTTCACAATCAACATTTGCGGGCTGACAAGAATCTGCACGCAATTGTGCAATCATGTCATCAACACAGATTTTCTGTGAACGTTTGAGCAGGCATTGTTGGTGATGTCTTGATTGGGCCCCACGTTCTTCCACCTACACTCAATGGAGCATGTTATCATGATTTCATACGGGATACTCTACCTGTGCTGCTAGAACATGTGCCTTTACAAGTACGACACAAGATGTGGTTCATGCACGATGGAGCCCCTGCACATTTCAGTCGAAGTGTTCGTACGCTTCTCAACAACAGATTCGGTGACTGATGGAATGGTAGAGGTGGACCAATTCTATGACCTCCACCCTCTCCTGTCCTCAACCCTCTTGACTTTCATTTATGGGGGCATTTGAAAGCTCTTGTTTACGCAACCCCGGTACCAAATGTAGAGACTCTTCGTGCTCGTATTCTGGGCGGCTGTGATACAATACGCCATTCTCCAGGGCTGCATCAGTGCATCAGGGATTCCATGCGACGGAGGGTGGATGCATGTATCCTTGCTAATGGAGGACATTTTGAACATTTCCTGCAACAAAGTGAAGTCACGCTGGTATGTTCTGTTGCTGTGTGTTTCCATTCCATGATTAATGTGATTTGAAGAGAAGTAATAAAATGAGCTCTAACATGGAAAGTAAGCGTTTCTGGACACATGTCCACACAACATAGCCGGCCGAAGTGGCCGTGCGGTTAAAGGCGCTGCAGTCTGGAACCGCAAGACCGCTACGGTCGCAGGTTCGAATCCTGCCTCGGGCATGGATGTTTGTGATGTCCTTAGGTTAGTTAGGTTTAACTAGTTCTAAGTTCTAGGGGACTAATGACCTCAGCAGTTGAGTCCCATAGTGCTCAGAGCCATTTTGAACCACATAACATATTTTCTTTCTTTGTGTGTGAGAAATGTTTCCTGAAAGTTTGGCCGTACCTTTTTGTAACACCCTGTATTTGACATTGAGTCTTCCATTCCACTTCAGTTGCTACTGATTATTATCAACAACATTTAGGACCTCCACAGATAATAAGTCTGGTGTACCTTCTTCACCACAGGCACACTTGGGGATCTGCCTTTTACCAATTAGATGCCAGTAGGCTGTGTAGGACCCATGATATGTCAAGAAGTATGTCAGACCTATTGAGGGATTCAGTTGCTTAATTTGTAGTCTGTTTTATATTTGACAGAAAAACAACTGTTTGGGCATCACCCCATCGTTTCTGCTATAGGTGGAGAATCTGATTTTGAGTTTGCTGATATCTTGTGGCCTATATTCCATTTAAATTCAGCATGTCATGATATTGTTCTTTCTTCAGCCAGTAAGTTGCCCCTTTCTTTTCCATAACTGGAGACTGAGTGGATACATTCCATGTATAACTTACAACCCCACAAATGACACAGTGCTAGAACACTCCATCAACTGAAGAAGTGTTCCCCATTGCATCGTGTTAAATATCTGTGCTAGTGTTACGAGCAAAATTCTGTGGGACCAAGCAATTGCACAGTACTGCATGATCACAGTTAAGATAGTGTTCTGACATGTTCTTATAGTTTGCATTGCCAGCTTATAATTGTTACTGGTGGGACTAATAATTTTGTTCATCATGTTCCTGAGTTTCTTGCTCATTTCTTCAATATGCGCACCAGAATATTATCGCTTGTACAAGAAGAAGCCTAGGTATATGGTGAGAGACTTTCTTTTTATGGTCTTGGTACTTGACTTAATGAATGTGTCTCTTAAAAGATTATCTTTTAACAGCATGTGCATGATCTTTTCAGGTGCAACATGCAGTTTGACTCCTTGACACCACTGATGTATTTATTGAAGGACTATGTTATATCTGTCTTCCAGGTCGCTTCTGGGGCTTCCCTGTGAAAGGATCATCAGGTTGTTGGCATATGCCACTACTCTTATGATCTCTTCATTACCCTGTAGCTTCCTTAATACTGAGTCGAGTACTAGTCCCAGGAAAAGGGCCTCTTATGCATCCCTGTGGGCAGCCTTTTGTAATTTTTTTTTATTAGAGTCTCTAAGGGGTATGACAGGATTACTTCTCTGGTTTGACAATAGCTCTTAAAGCAGTTCTCTAACACTCATGGGGAGTTCAAGTTCCTCAGTCAACCAAAAAGTACTGGCCACCATAAGTGACTGAAAACAACAGTGATGTCTGCCATTATGGCTACAAGATATTTATGCAGAATGTTTTTCACAAACCTTATACCTCATTCACAGTGTCTTCTGTTGACTTTCCACTTCTGAAACCATACTGTTGTGAATTCATTCCACAAATAATTTTTTTCCCTGTAGTCCACTGCACAGTAGCCTCTCCAGAACCTTTCCCTAAGGTTTCAAGAGGGAAAATTGGTCTGTAGGGCTTTGGAGCAAGGGAATCCTTGTCCTCACCCTTTCTCATGGTTATCACATTTGCTTTCTTTCATATATCTGGTATTCTACCCTGTAATAAACACACATTGTAGAGTTGGCATAAATATAAAATTATGTGCAAATGAAGGGCCTGTAGATCTACAGCAGGGATGCCGCGAGGGGCAGATGATTTATTCCTTTTCAGTTTCAGTATTTCTCTTCTTACCTCCTCTTCCAAAAATGGACAAACTATCACATCTCCACAGTATGCCACTCTACATTTGTTCTGCAGTTGTCTGTGTTCATCAGATTCATCATCTGCAATATTGTGTGGAAAGAGTGTGTCCTTCAGTAACTGTGTGGATTGTCACCTGTTTTCCCTCATGCTGCCATCTGATCATTTTAGAGTTGATAACATTGTTGGAGAGTTTATCTTTTGACAGGCGATTTTAAGTGGTATACCTCATGGATCAGATGTAAGTTCTGTACCAGAAATTGATTCCAGCTCTCTGTTCTTGCCTTCCACAGGAGGTCTTTAAATTTCTGCTTAAGGTGTCTAAATATACCCAGTCTGCAAGCTCTTTCTTCCTCATTGCGGCCTTTCTCATAGAATCTTCTTGCCCTTCTGACTTCTGTTCTCTGCCTTTGGAGACCCTCATCCCATGGCACTTGTGAACTCTAGCCTGTTGGTCTAATTACTGGCACTACGCCTTACTCCTGACATGTCCAGTTGGCTTTGCTTATGTTGTAACATGTCTTTAATGTGTTTGATGTGCCATCATTACCGAGTTCATTTTTGCAGGAGCCAACTGTCAAAATTATAATGTCATGGTTGTTCATGGTGAAGGCTCTTTCAGCTTTTCAGGTTCTCGTCTTTCTGGCCACATGTTTGTTAACTATTGTGATGTCAATACTGGACTGTAAAATTGCCCTCCCCTAACATGTGGGTGGATTTCCACTTCTGTTCACCACTTCCATTTTAAATCATTTTTGGCTTCCTGTAGTATAATGCCTCTTTTGTCCTGCACCGAGATGAACCATAATGGTGACTTAGCATTCATATCCATGGTCCTGATCAGTGATTACATTCAGTGGTTCAAAGACATCAGTCATGTTGGTCAAATGAAGTCTTGTATGGTGTCACTGAACTGCAAATACATTGAGACAAAAATCAAACTTCCTGTGGCTGTCAGAACCTCAACACAAGACACATGTTCATTACAGTATTGTACTACTTTACAGCTGAGATTTTACTGTTGAATAATATGATGACTGTGATCAATTTTTGAACATGTGTGATGACCTGAGTTGAGACAAATATTCCTGGGATTTTTCCTCTTCTTGTGTATGGTTTCTATCAGCATAGAAAATCGAATTTCATTTTCTCAACTACTTTGCGAATTTCATGCATGACATTCTGATTTCTCAGACAATTTAGCTGTGCTATTCTTCAACAGTTTGTGTCCATCTATGGATAACATAAAAGAGAGAGCAGTAGAGCCATCATTGCTGAAAGTCAAATCATACTATCCCATGTGATATAACAAACCAGTTACACAGCTCCTCAGTATCGTGTTCTATATTTCTTCTATCAGAAATATTAAGCAGTAAGTTCTCAGAAAGCTAAGGGTCAGAAGGTATCATCTTAGATCCCAGTTCAATACAATCTACAGTATTTGGTATAGGAAACATTATAGATTTTCCCATCAGATGTTTAGTTCTTACTATATGCCTCAGCACTGTTAGCAGGTTTGATGAAGGTGTCTTTCAACATCATCATGCCTTTGTGAGAAGAATGGGTATGTGAAAGGGTGGAGACATGTATGGAAACTCCACTTGTCAAGCTGCAACAAAATATTATGCTCCAAGTAGTATCATGCACCTTTTCCACATAAAAAAAATCCACGAACAGGACGTTGCTTGTAGAGGAAAGGTTGTTGAGTTGCTGCTTCTATCAGGGTCAACTTATCTAGAGTGATGCTATCTCCTGAACCTCCACTGGAAGTGACTTAGTATAACCTAGTTTCTAGAACCCACACTAGGCACCAATTGACTATATGCTCCAGTGTCTTTCATATGCAGCTAGTGAGAGTGACACTACAGTGACTGCCGGTATTAGTAAGATCCTTCACTGGTTTCAAAACTGGTATTCAGATTGCTTCTTTCCACAAGTTAGGAAACACTCCTATCAGCCAAATTGCATTAAAAATCTTATGGAGGACCTTTTTTGACTTCCAATTCAATTGCTTTAATGTGATGTAGCTTTTAAGTATGGGTCCATCAGTATTTTTAAAATGGGTCTCTTGGAGACATAGCAGAAAGATTTGTCCTGTACAAGGAGTATCATTTCCTCCAAATGGATCCCTTTTCTATTCATATTCCACTGAAGTGTGGAAGCCATTTTAGCTTTCTTGTTTTAATCCTCCCCCATCTTTGTTACAGGACTGTGAGGCACTGATAGAGCGAGTGGAACTGGAGTGGATTTCTGGGTCTGGTGATGATGCATCTAACACCATGGTGTCCTCATCAGTCAGAAGCATCAATATGACATCTGACAGCACCTGGGACAGCTTTTCATCCAATCACTAAGCTCCTTACCCACCATTTTTCTCTTGAAAATTGGTGGGAACAGGGGAAGTTGAGACGCACAGTGTTTGGAGTGCATTGTCTATATTCAGCATTAAAGTTTTTCTATTTTCTTGTGTCATGGCTCCCTGGTTTGTTGTATCTTTACATGTTTGCTTTTTCTCGTAAAAGAACAGGTACACATGTTGGCAGTGGGTTCTGTTTCACTGAACATCATTTGTATTGAAACATCTACCTTAGTGACACATTCCTTCACTCAAGAAGTGGCTAAGCCCAGGGGTTTCATCATCTTCTCTTCTTTCTCGGCTTTGCATAAGGAGTCCTCATTGCCACTTTTAGTTTTTTTTAATTTTTCATTCTATAGTTAATGGATGCTGATATGAGAGGATGAAAAAAGGTTAGAAGCATTTGAGGTGTGGATGTGGAGGAGAATGGAGAGAATATGCCGGATGGAAAGAGTGAGTAACGAAAGAGTATTGGAAAGGGTTGGTGAGAGATGATGTCTGCTGAAGGTTGTAAGAGAAAGGAAAAAGAACTGGTTGAGACATTCACCGAGAAGGGAATGTTTGCCATCAGATGCTTTGGAAGGATTGGTTTGTGGGAGAAGACTGAGAGGAAGAAGGAGATACAAGATGATAGATGACATAAATGGAAGAGGAAATTATGCAGACCTGAAGAGGATGGCAGAAGACTGGACAGCCTGGAGAACTACCATGTGAAAACCTGCCTTTTGACAGAACACTGATGATGATGATGATGATGAGGATGATGATGAGTTAATATTGGGCAGTCTGGGCTACAGAGTGGGTTAATTCCAGTGCAGTTGGTGGAAGCAGCTGGAAATGGACAGTCAGTGCCAGATTCCTGGGTTTCATTTTTACATTTCCTGCAAGTAGTTCACACCCTGAACTCAGTTTTGTGTGGCCATATCACTGGTATTTGATGCACTTTGTAGCACTTCATAGGGTTTGATATGTAAAGTCTGACCCTAACTCAGAGAAACCCTTCCATGGTGTACTCAGGTAGTGGTGGAGAATTGAGATCTCTCTCTCTCTCTCTCTCTCTCTCTCTCTCTCTCTCTCTCTCTCTCCCCTCCCTCCCTCCCTCCGCTATTTCTTCATGTTCTTTGTATTACATCACTTATTCAGTGTGATTCCCAATCTTGTTTATGTTCTGAGATATCCATGTACATAATATCACAGCATGTGACCACCCTGTTGCTTGAGTTGAGAAAATTGTGCATCTCAACAACTATGTGAATTTCATCCTCTTGTGAAAGTCCACATGCTTTGACCTCTTATTAAGCCACCAATAAGAACTTATAAATATTTAAAATACAGAAAGGGGATACTTTTTCAAAAATCCTCTCCTGCTCCGTGGCCAGTAGAAACACCTTTCCTTCACTACTTCTTGAGTCCTTTTACTAAATTCAGTCAGATTAGTGGGGGACTGGTCTCCATTAGTATTTTGGATGAGTGGATGTGGACACTCCTAGATGGTAAACTCATTGCATTGGGGGTAGTGTTGTGTAGTGTACTTGCCATGCTAGTCCCATGAACAGCTAGGGGTATAATGGTCCACCCAGAATTGAGATGTAGAAGTTTCATCAGAGGCTGCAGGCCAACGACACTTCCGCCTTGACAGCCATGCTTCTCATCAGTGTGCAGCATAGAGGTGTTTACCATCCTCATTATATGGGCAGTAAAGCCAATATCCCTGTTCCCTGTGGCACACAATGTTCACTGCTGCATTGCACAGTGGTCACAGAAATGTGCTCAGAACCGTTGGTTACAGAGGAATGGTAACTCAACTACAATGAAAATGGGGTAATTGTGGCATAGTCTTGTTGGCTATTGGAAGTACACAATAAATGAAAGAGATATTATTTATTTGATGTGTGCCATTATATGCATGTCTTTGAAAGAACTAAGAATGAAATAACCATAAATGGCGTAATTAATCATATCTCAGTTGGTATTTCTAATCGTAGTGAAGACACATGCATTTACATGGATATTACATGTTGGCCTCAGTAATCACAGATAAGAATGTACTCACATTAACAGCAGCATCAGAACCAGGATGACAAATAATGATTGTCAAATTCTAATCTTAATGGTGAATCTTGCAATAAATCAGCTTTGATTTATTGCTAGATTGTCAGGTCTTGATTACTGGCAACTTCCATATCTTTCTGGACAAATGATATCCACATCGTATTAAATACTGTGAAAGATAACATCCATAGGCAAGACTGCAAAGTTCCTTACTAATGGCACAATTTTGAATAAATTTTGTAAATGTATCATGATCTATTATCATTTTAAAGAAGAACTTGAACCCATCCAAATTGACAGACATAATAATACAGAAATAGGATTACCATTTAATGAAAGAAAAGACACTTGGAAATATATTTATTATAACACAATTGAGTACCTTGATAAAAAGTGGTGTATTTGTTAAAACAAGTAATTGACAACAGAACCTTGATTCAACTTTAATTCACTTGAAATTAAAGCAAATAGTCTCTTTAAACTATTCTAAGGAAGAACAGCAAGAAAAGAAACTTTAAGCTGTACTGGAAAATGATTATACAGAGATGAAAAATTTCTTTTCATTTAGGTATTTTTTTTACTTCAGAACTTGCTTACAGAAAAAGAAAACTACATGGCCAACGAAGTTACATACTAGGATGACAGATATTTAAAATGTTATTCTTAGAACCACAATCATTTTGTTCCTATGAACCACAAACGACAGACAAATTTCCATATTTACATTTTGGTATATCTTTTAAATTCACAAAATTATGCTGAAATATGTACACTGAGGTGCCAAAAGTCATGGGATACCTTTGAATATCGTGCTGGCTCAGTGCAGTGCAGAGCAGCAACTCGATAGAGCACGGACTCAACTAGTTGTTGGAAGTTCCCTGTCAAAATATTGAGCCATGCTGTGTCTATAGCTCTACATAATTGTGAAAGTGTTACTGTTGCAGGATTATGACCTTTCAATTAAGTCCTGCAAATGTTTGATTTGATTTGATTGATTGGCAAAACCATTCCCTCCAATTGTCGAGAATATTCTTCAAACCAATCATGAACAATTGTGGCCTGGTAACATGGCACATTGTCATCCATAAAAATGGCTGCAAATGGTCTCCAATTTTGCTGAACATAATCATTTTCAGTCGATGATCAGTTCACTTGGACCAGACAACCCAGTCCATTCCATATAAATGCAGCCCATGCCATTAAGGAGCCACCACCAACTTCAGGGGGTCTGTGTCACAGGTGAACGCTATCATCAGCTATTACCAACTGAAATTGTGAATCATCTGACCAGGCTATGGTTTTCCAGTCATATAGGGTCCAACTGATATGATCACAAGACTAGGAGAGGCACTGCAGGTGATGTGCTGTTAGCAAAGACACTCTTGCTCATCTGCTGATATAGACCATTAACACCAAATTCTGCTCCCTATCCTAATGGATGTGTTCATTGTATGTCTGACATTGATTTCTGTGTTCATTTCACATGGTGTTGCTTGTCTATTAGCACTGACAACTATTTGAAAACACTATTACTCTTGGTCATTAAATGAATGCTGTTGGCCACTGCATTGTCCATGGTGAGAGATGGTGCCTGAAATTTGCTATTCTTGGCACATTCTTGGGACTGTAGGTCTTGGAAAATTGAATTCCCAATGATTTCCAAAATGGCATGTCCAATGCCTCTAGCTCCAACTACCATTCCACATTCAGTGTGTGTTGGTTTCCATCATGCAGCCATAATAACATCAGAAACCTTGTCACATAAATTGCCTGAGTACAAATGACAGGTCTGCCAAAGCACTGTCCTTTTATATTTTGTGTATGCCATACTACCGCCGTCTATATATGTGTGTATCCCTGTCCCATGACTTTTGTCACGTCAGTATATATACAAAGTGATTGACAGCAGTCGACATTCAAAATGGATGTCTACTAGACATGTCATCCTTTCAGTTTCAGAAATTTTGCCTTGTGCTGTACATTGTTCACCATGATGTAGCAGTTGTACCTATCTGGATCACCATTCTGATTCATGACTTGTGCTGTTATTTACTGTTTTAAGATTTGTAACTTTTGGAACAACCTGGGACTTACTTATGGAATGTTATAATTAACTAACACCTTCTGTTTATGTATGAATAGGAGAACTCTCTGGCAAAGCAGACTGTGTGAGCTTAGTATACATTCTATCAGTATGAAGTGTCAGTTCTGGTTGATGATCATATTACCATATCTGGTACTCAATTCCCAATTCACATGACAGTTCTACATCAGCAGCTATATTCTGCACGTCACTGTGAACTGCATGGCAAAGAGTATGTCTCATTGTACAATTTACTATGGTTTCTTCATTCCATTCAAGCATGAAGTGCTGGAAGAGTGACTGTTTAAATGCCTCTGTGTGTGCTGTAACCAATCTAATCTTGTCCCCAGAATCCCTATATGAGCAATAGGTAGGGTGCTGTAGTATGTTCCAAGAGTAACCATTTAGAACTAGTTCTCAAAACTCTGTTAGTACACTTTCTTGGGATAGTTTACATTTATCTTAAAGAGTGTGCCATTTCAGTTTTTTCAGCATCTCTGTGACAATCTACCAGGGGCCATACAAACCTGTCACCACTTGTGGTGCCCATCTCTGTATTCACTCAGTATCCCCCATTAACCCTATTTGTTATGGGCCCCACACAGTTGAGCAGTATTTCAGAATGGGTCCCTCAAGCGGATTGTAAGTATTCTTCTTTGCAGACTGATTGCATTTTCCCAGTATTCTACTAATAAACTGTAGTCTACCACCTATTTTACCCATGAATGAGTCTCTTCACTTACTCTGTACCCAGGGTGGACCGGGGACCTCTGGTTTGCAGTCAAGTGGAGAATCTAAACCAGAGGCTACATCGACTCTGTGACAAAAATGGTTGTAGATTGTTCAACCTACGCTATGGGATGGAAGGTTGTAGGACGCCCCTCAATAGATCAGGGGTGCACTACACACAGGAAGCAGCTACATGGGTAGCATAGTACTTCTGGCTGCACGTGGTTTTTTTTTTTTTTTTTAGATTAGGTTCCTCCCCACGGGAAACAAACCATTGAATGTGCTCATTGATTTATGTGAGGCAGTAATAAATAACAATTTTATTAATAATGTAGGAAGGGAGGCTATATGAACACCATTTTTACAAAAAATGAAGACAGGTTTGAAAAAGAAACTAATGATACTAACAAATGACTTGATGACCATGAACAAAATTTGAACAAAAAATTCTATGATAATAACAGCTAGGTGATACTAAATATGAACTGAATGCAGATTGAAAGAAAAAGCTCAATGAGACAGACAAAAATTGAAAATAGATTTGAATGAAATGTTGGATCCAACATTAGTAGATACTGGATTTGTACGGAGATGCAGGATCAGTTCAGTAAATTCGTGAAGGAATGTAGCAAATTGCTCAACATGGGATGATCGGAATTCATGCACATTTGTTGGTTAGTTAGATAGTTAGTTTATGTTTCATAGATCATTTGAATTATTCTTTTACTGAAGTGATGTGGAATGAGTCAGTTTATGAAATTTGTAGACATGATGAGTATTAACAGTAATGAACACTTTTTTTTGTTCCTACTCATGCAGGTACACTTACAAATGGCAACATCATCTAGAAGGATTATTGATTATGAATTTCATTGTCACATATATGTCTTGTGATGGTGGAGAGGTACCTGCATTATGTTGATGGGTGATGAACACCGCATATTATTCTTAGTGCTTGCTTTTGTGCAATCAGTGCTTTCATTCCCAGTGGTGAGAATTACGCAGAAAAATAAATGTGCAGGACATTATTGAGTGGACATATACAGAATGTGTCAGGATGTTAATTAGCAATTATACAAAGAGTGAAACTAGTTGAACTTGATTGTTTGAGAGGCTCTGTAATATGCTTCTTCCATTTAAAGTTTTCATCTGTAAATACACCCAAAAATTTGTAGCATTCTGCTCTATCTACTAACTCCTGTTGATGTACTACATCAACTGTCAGTATGATTATATTTTTTGTATAGAATTGAATATAGCATGCTTTTTAAAAATTTAGGGAGAGTCCATTTTCTGAGAACCACTTAATAATTCTTTTGAAAACATCATTTAAAATCTCTTCTGTTGCTTTTTCTTTAATGGGATGTAATATAACACTAGTTTTTCTAAGAGAGTAACACAATAAGATGCCTTGGAAAATCACAAAAAAACCAACTGGTGATACTTCATTATTTTTGGCTTCTACTATTTGATGAGTGAATGTATAAATAGCAGTCCCTTCTGGAATCCAAACTGTGAGATGCTAAGTAAATTGTTTCTACTTAAATGTGAGGCTACTCTTGAGCATATTACATCCTCAGATACTTTTAAAAAAGATGTCAGTAAGGAAATTATGTGGATAACTGTGTAAGTCTTCCTTGTCACATTTCTTATGAAGAGGTTTAAAAGGTATAAAGATAAAAATTAAACAATCTTCAGCAGTAGATGGTATAGCTGAAGAAATAATAAAAAGGTGTAGCAAACTCATTGTAAAACCATTGACACATTAATACAATAGTTAACTGGCATCAGGAACATTCTTCTCTTGGTTAAAAATTGTGAATTTGAGACCTGTATATAAGGGGTGATCAGAAAGTTTCCATTCAAAGTCTGTAGGGACCAGATCCAATATCCCAATCAGGAAAAATTACCATGAGCATTGAGGTAGTCATCCCACAGATGCACCTGGTTGAAAATATTCATTTGGTAACACATATGTCCTGCTTCTTGAAGAAGACCATAACTTGCTGCTGTATGTCCTCTTCCAACAGGAATTGTCACCCTTTCAATGCCATTTTTAAGGGACCAAAGGCATGATAATCGCATGGAGAGACATCAGAACTATAGGGTGGCTGCTAGAATGTCTACCACTTGAGCTAGTGTAATTTATGTGTTAAGACATTCATGATATGGGGGTGTGTACTATCACGAAGCAGCAGTACCCCCCTTGGTGCACCATTCCAAATTGTGGTTTTTGACAGACATGCTGCCCCGTACACTTTCTTCCTTCTCCAGTGGACGTCTACTGGTGTTTGTCGTTTTGCAGCCAAGGATACATTGGTCCTGTTTGGATGCTTTTGGTAATAACAACACCATAGCTCACATTTCTGCATTTAACACACACATCTGGAAGACATGAATGACTGACTGTTGGTGCTTATGCACCCGAACCTGAGTCATACCATGTTGTATATATACTGCAGCAATGCCCTCAAATGGAACATTTTTGATATCATCTTACAATGAAAAGGAAGTGCAGAAGAAGTTTGCAATTACAAGGCAGTTGCCCTATTGTCTGGATTCTTAAAAATTTTAGAGACATCTTCCACAAAAGGCTTACCAGCTTTATGCAAAAATACAGAATTATTCCATAGCATCACACAGGATTAGGAAGAAATGCTCAGCCAATACTGCTACCTCTGAATTTCTGAGTGTAATTTACCAGAAAGTGGACAATAGAAAATACATTACTGGTATAATGTCTTGACTTTTCGAAGGCATTTGATATTGTAGAGAGCATGTGGCACTGTTACAGAAATTAAATCAACTAGGCATCAGATGTGCACTTAATAACTTGTGCAGGTCATACCATTGTGGACATACACAAACTGTGCAAATACAACAAACTGAGTGCAACAAAATTATAATCCATCACACATAATACCAAGAGAGGACATATGGTGTTCCCCAAGGACCAGTACTGGGACCAGTGCTCTTCCTCCTGTATGTAAATGACCTACAAAAACATACAGTGGCAAAATGCTTATCAGTTTGTTGATGATGCAAGCTGTCTAATCAGTGCAAAAACAGACAACTAACTACAAGAAAACGTAGCACAGCATAGCAGAATGGCTTACACGCAATAATCTAATTATAAATGAAGGAAAAACTGTAGCACTCAACAACTATAATGCCAAGAAAAATATCCCACAAACTGTAAGTGTCCAGTTATCTAACAAAGCTGTAAACAGAGTTGACACGAAAGAGTTTCTTAGAATATGGATCCAGGATAATGCCTGATGGGGAAATAATATTAACTACCTCATCAAAAAATTGAGCACAACCTGCTATGTGATGAAGATCCTTGAGAGCTGCTGCAGCAAAGACTGCCTCAAAAGTGTGCAGTGTGGGTGAATCCCTGTATGAAACTTAGACACCTACCTTGGACATTTCTTCAGCTAAATCACATCAGAGTTTGTGACGTTTTGATGGCTCCAGTGTCTTTATAATGTTGAAAGCTGTGCCTTCTCAGCATAGATTATAGCAGCTTTGTTACAGAGCTCTTTGATGAAATGACTCCTAAGCAACACAATGTAGAATACTATGTCTACATTCTCTGGAGAAATAACAAAATTAGCAACTCTGCACAATGTTTTTATAGGGGTTTATAATGAAAATATATGGACATCACTGAAAAACCATTGCACTACTGTCAAGCTTGTGCTACTCTTGGAACATTTTGATCTGCCCATGCTGAAGCAATTTGTTGAGATTGATAATGCAGAGCTTACATCAGTGGATTGCTGTTGGATGGGTTACTGGTGTAACCCACTGCTGATAACATACAGATCATGGGTTGTGATTAATTTCTGTTACAGTGGTGTTAAAGGTAGTTGTTTTAGTGTGTCTTTTAGTGTGTCTTTTATCGTTTCAATAACCTCATCAGAATACTTTTAGTACTTACACTTTTGTATCAGTACTTCATTCATAAATTGTGTTGGTAGTAAACAACACAAAGCCCTTTGAGACAAATTGAGACTCTGAGAACTATGGTTTAAAACAAAAATTTCATACACACACTTTTGTGTGATAGTAACTATCTTAGTGGTAACCTTAGAGAAATTGGACACAAACAGAAATTTACAGGTAGTCATTTTTGCTCTGTGGGATATGTGTGAGAAAGTTACCTATGATACTGATGCCAGATGTTTATTCTTATGCTCATACTTGTGGGGTATGCATGTAGATGTATTGAAAGGTGTAAAAATTTTGAAAAACTCAATCCTTCTTTGTATAAAAAAGACAATTTAACTAAAGGCCTAGGTAAAGGAACTTGTGATAAACTGACGATTCTACAGTGTTGGGCAAATAAAAGTGGCCTGAACATTTTGAAATCATTTGTGGCAGCATTAACGGAGGAGGAAAAGACCTACAGTTACTTCCAACAGCATGGAACAACTGCTATACTACTGACCAAACCCTGGAGTGCATTTACACAATCTTCACTCCTGACATATTTATTAGCTGAGGTCAGTCTGGTCATGGTCTAGTTGGCCACCCAGGTCACCTGATCTGTCAGTGTGTGACTATTTTGTGTGGGGAGCCCTCAAGCCTAAGGTGTATTGCAACAGCCCTCATAGCCATCAAGTAGTGCAGCTGAATGTTTTGAACGAGATAGCAGCAATTTCAGCAATCCAATTGTTAATATTTAAGAATAAAATTGAATATACAAATAGCAATTTTCAAATGAAGTATTGTTCACAATATTTTAGAAGGAATGTGTGGTTGAATCTATAGTTATCTTGACTTATTCAACACAACGTGAAGATATAATCTGCCAAAGTGAAACATGTGGCATTAGTGTGTGGTCGGGTATCCGTACCTCACTGCAATAATAGAATCAGTAGGTAACAGATCCTCGACCGTATGCTAGTGCTCTTTCTTCGAGATGACTCTGCAGTCGAGTGTATACATCTGTTTGCTGTTGTAAGTTGTATGTAGGGAACAGAATGTGTATTTGGGCCATTTCTATTATTTGAAAAAATGCAAGTGATGACATTTACAAGTGCAGGTGGGTTGCAGCAATCATGTTTGAAGTTGAAAATTCCAGAATGCAATATCTCTTCTACATCAGGCAAACATCCAAGGTGAATTTTTTTTATAAAGTCAGAGAAAGAAATGGGGACAAGAAAGGGGCTTATGTACTTAAATGAGTTTCATCCATGAGCTACTTGGAGAAGCCTATGTAAAGAGCCAGTTTTATTCATCTTCTTTGAATAAAATTGTGCTAATATCTATAGGTGCATGTATGCTGCCAGTTCACTGCTCACGGGCATGGCTGAGTGATGATTAATCAAACACACTGCATCTTACTGGTCCATTTAACCTGAAACATCACTGATCACTGCACTTTTTGCTACAATTCTCGCCAGGCAATCATATAAAGCTGGTTTGTGTTTCATGCTGCGCACATCACCGTATGTCCTGAAACTTGAGTTGTGATCGGCTACCTGAGTCACTCCACCAGTGCCATATTTGACTCTGCTAGCACTCTGCAAGCTATATGAACTCGTGCACCATAATTACTCCTGGCAAGCAACGAGGCTGCAATGTAAGTGCAACAATGCTACTGGCTGGCAGCGAGGTGCGATGTGCCAGTGGCGAGATGACAGTAATGAGGCAGCAGCATAAATGTACTATCTAGCTATGTAGTCTATGCTGTACACTAGAAGCTTGTAATATGGTATATGACTCTTACCTTGGTGTAGAGTAAAACAATAAAGTAGCTCCTCTGTTAGGCTGACAACTGTTTTATTTTTTAATTCTCTCATTAACTCATTCAAAAGAGACTGTCAAGAAACAAGCAGCATGTTTTTATCTTAAAAGGCTTTGCATAGAAAGTAGTTACGTGGGACCACAGATTATTTTTTTAATTGGGAGCAAAGTTGAACTTGCATCAAAGCTTGTTATTCCATAAATATTAGATTTAAAAGTTTGTATAAGTGTTGTTTAAAATTTTATTGTCACAAAAATTGTTAAAATGGTAACACATGAATTGGGCAAAAAGTTCTCAGAAAACTTGCCACATAGAACTAGGACAACTTTGCTGGCTTTCAATCATTATCTCCATTGTCTACAGGGGCTATGAGTGATAGCCATGAAACTGGTGAGGCTCCCACTTTTTTTTGCCCAAACGACAAAATCTGATTGGCTGGATTACATCATGTACCTGCACACTGAGGTGTCACCCTCTATCCATAAATTATTTGTGCACAATATCCAGTGTAGCTTGTGCTGGAATCACTTGTATTAGGCTGTAAGCTACAATAAACCTTCCTTGGTGCTCTTTCTGTAGCAAGTGCTTGCTGCTATGCATTTCCAAGTGCATGACTGAGGTCTCAGTTGCAGTTTTTATCACAGCCTAATTTCAACTGCTTCTCTGAACTGAGTCCCAGTAGTTTGAAACAGATTTCATACTTTTTGAGTATGGATGTCAATGTGCAGAAAGGTGTAAAAGTTTTGAACAAACCCTACCCTTCATTGTATAAAAAAGAAAAATCGTTTAAAGGCTTAGAAAAGGGAACTTGTGATGAACTGTATATTCTATTAACCAGTTAACAGGGAGGAAGTGCAATCTCAGTTGGGATGGGTATTTGCAGAAGGGGAGCAATATAAAATTACACCTTGCATCTAAAGAAAGTAATACAAGGGGTCCCACCAATCCACTAGTGTGGACATTACCAAAACAGTTGTTTTGACAAGTGACACAGCAGAGTATTATGTTGTAATATCGTCTCCTCACCCCTTCCTCTTTTTAGATGGAGTGATGTACTTAAGCTCTTGAAAAGTGAAGTGACATATCATGTGTTTTGAAGTTTGCACTGCAACTTTTCACAATGTAGTAGATGTGAAGGTTGTGACTGATGACACAGTGTACTGTTTATCTGGTAACCTGATGGTTAGTTTTCAAAGCAAATGAATAATCTTTTTGCATAAGGTGTCACTCAGACCTCAAAAATATCATGTCAGTATATCCTGTTTTTGAGGACTCTGGAATGCTGTTAAAAAGTAAATTCTTCAATTTAAAAAAAAAGTTATTACTTAAATGTCCCATGTGTAAAGTTATGAGCATTACTCACATAGCAAAATACTCTCTCCTTGGTGTACCATCACCTCTTTCTCTTATTTTAAATCATTTAATTCTTCTGAATATTATATCCAATACATATACCAAGTGCACAAATTATGAGCGTAAGCTTCCATTGTTAAATGTGAAGCAAAGCTATAGAAGATGGGCATTTAATCAGTATAATCAGAAATGCAATGGATTTTCACCAAAATATCTAAGAATAAAATGAGATATATAGAAGATTATTTTCAAATGAAATGCTCTTCATAATGTGCTGGAAGGAATGTGTGGCTGCATCTACATTCATCAAAGTTATTCAACATGATGTGCATACATAATCTATCAAAGTGAGATACGAAGCATTGGTGCATGGTCGGGCAACTGTTCCCCGGTGTGATAGTAGAATCACTGGGTAACAGCTCCTCGGATGTATGCTGATGCTCATTCTTCAGGACAGCTCTGTAGTTGCGTAGTATATAGATATGTTTGCTGCTATAAGTTGTAAGTAGGAAACAGAATGTGTGTTTAAGACATTTTTATAACTTATTGTGCAAAAATGTGAATGATGGAGGTGTAGAAGTGAAGGTGAGTTTCAGAAATCTTGATTGAAGTTGAAAAATGCAGAAATGCTATATCTCTTCTACATTAACCACACATCCCAGGTGAATTTTTTTTTATTTTTTTATTTTTTATTTTTATTTATATATAAGGACAGAGAAAGAAGTGAGAAGAAGAAAGGAGCTGCTGTAGTTATACAAGTTTTACCACACAAGATAATACTGTGAAGTGTCAGTTACCAAGAAATGGAGAAGCCTATGTAAAGAGAATGTTTTATTCATATTCTTTGGACAAAATTGTGCTAATATCTGTAGGTGCATTAATGCTGCCCATTCACTGCTCGCCACCATGACTCTGTGACGGTTAGTCAAACATACCGCATCTTTGTGGTCCATTTAAACTGCACCATCGCTGCTTGCTGCACTGCTCACTGCGACCAGGCAATGATATCGAGCTGGTTTGTGTTTCATTCTACAATGTATGTCTTGTAATTTGAGTTGTAAGTGGTTGGTTCATAGTCACTCTGCCAGTGCCCTATTTGATTGTGCTAGCACTCTGCTAGTTATGTAACAGCTGCACCATGTTTACTCCCAGTGAGCAGCGAGGCTGCAGCATGAGGCTGGTGGTAAGATGTGATGTGACAGTGATGAGGTGGTGGTAGTGAGGCTGCAGCATATATGTACCATTTAGCAATGTAGTCTATACTGTATAGTAGAAACATGTAATATGGTATATGACTATTACCCTATTATAGAGTAAAACAATAAAGTATCTCCTCTGTTAACCTGACAGTTGATTTATTTTTTAATTCTCTCATTGACTCATTCTAAGAAGAATGCCAAGAAACATGCAGCACATTTTCATCTTAAAAGGCTCTGTGCAGGAAGTAGTTACATGGGACCACAGATTATTTTTGTAACTGGGAGTAAAGTTGAACTTGCATCACAGTTCATTATTCCGTAAATATTATATTTAAAAGTAAGTATAAGTGTTCTTTAAAATTTTCTTGTGATAAAAATTGTGAAAATGGTAACACGTGAATTGGGTAAAAATTTCTCAGCAATCTTACCACATGGAATTAGGACAAAATTGCAAGATTTCAATCACAACCTCCATTGTCTAGAGGGGCTTCTGAGGCTCCCACTTTTTTGTTCCCCTAAGGACGGCATCTGATTGGCTGGATTACATCATGGACCTGCATACTGAGGTGTCACCCTCTATCCATAAATTGTTTGTGCATCCTATCCAGTGTAGCTTTTAATGCCATCACTTCTATTCAGCTGTAAGCTACAATAAATCTTCCTTGGTGCTCTTTCTGTTGCAAGTGCATGCTACCGTGCAATGCTAAGTTCATGGTCGAGGTCTCTGTTGAAGTTTTTATCACAGTCTAATTTCCACTGCTTCTCTGAGTCCCAGTAGTTTGGAATGGGGCCAGAATTCCTGTTTATATAAAGGACTGTTCTCAGCCACCTGCTGATTTTTCAAAATATCTGTACATCAGGTGGTAGTGATGTTAAGCACAGTGATCAGCAACAGTCTATATAGCTGACCCATGTTACAGCTTCCACACTTGTAAGGAATATTATAATTCCCTGATACTTTCAGGCTGAGCTTATCTGTAACTAGTCACAAATTTCTTTGAGATTCCTGGATGGCAGAAAGAGTGGTCCAGTTCCTTGCTTGTTGGAGATGCTACCTATCTTCGTAGTTGTTGCACCACATCATTGGAGGTAATGCTGAGTGTTGGTCATCCTTGCTTTGAAGAACTGTTTCATGTCTTGGTTTTCTCTGCAGCATACCTAATACCACAGACTGAATCCCCATTCCGTCTGACTACAGTCATTAAGTGTTTCATCTTGGAGCATGCCACAAAATGCTATAAAATTTTTTGCCTTATCTACTTTGACCCTGGAGATTATTCCATTGGAGGAAGTATGCTTGAAATCCTATCTGCAAGCCAAGAGAATAAGAGAGATTTCTAAGTGCAAAGCAAGCAGAATTCAGTTTTTTGGTTAACTTAGCCATGTGCTGGTGCCACTACAGGGTATCATGTGAATGCCAGTGTACTCACTGATATCTGCATCTGGAATATGTAATTCATTTTTATTGTTTTTTTATAATTGCATTATGAGTTTGTAAGAGCGTGATATTTTTGTGTCTAACCCTTACAAATCTGCTAAAATCTTTATTGTTCTGCATCTTGTTTGAACAGTTTGTCATTGTCTGATGAATGGAGACATAATACATGAGTGCATACATTTTTATGATGAAAAAGGCATGTGTAATACAATAATCATATTACATGCATAATTTGGAATGTTATATACAGAGCGGAGAAAAATTGTGTCACAAAATTTTAACCCTGGATAGCTGATGCCAGTAGGACCCAAAATTACTAATGTTGTGTAGATTGACAATGCACCATTTTTAATCTATGCAAACTTGGCGCCACATGCTCCGATTGGCCGTGGGATTGCCCTGTTGCCACTCATCGGTTTACAGGCAGTGCTGCAGTTGTCAGTCCACACATACAAATGTCCCTTGCCCCATCACTGCCCCAACGTGATATGAACACGTGTCATATAGGTCTTGCTGTGTGTCTCAACCTCACGTCCGAGGCATTCACACTTAAGCTTTGCTTCAGAACACACACACACACATCACCTGTGATTTAGTCATATGGTAAGCATGGTGGCACGGTATTCGTATGAAGAACAATGAGGTATGGTTTTTGTTTATGGACTATCTGATGGTAATGTGCATGAAGCTTGATGGTTGTATGAGGAATGGTACCAAAGCAAGAAACAAATGTTTACAGCAATTCACCGACAACTTGGTGAAACAGGCTCATTAGTGAGATATGATGGTGATGCTGGAAGACCCCAAACACTATGCTGCATTTGAAGAGACTGTTCTCAAGCGTTTTGAGGCAGCACCTACAACAAGTACTTGAGCAGTTGGATGTGACATGGGGGTCACTCATCTGTTAGTCTGGGTGGTTTTGAGGGATGACGGCCAGCATCCATTTAGTTTTACACCCTGTCCATGACCTAAATCCTGTGGCAGACTATGAACACAGGTTAGGGTTTTGCTGATGGTTTATGCGATGTGTTGCATGAGATCCCAACTTCCCTGCCATTTTGTTCTTTACCAACAAGTGCACCTTCCATCAGGATGGCCTTTACAACACTTGAAATGTTCATTACTAGACAAGGGGAAATCCTTATGTCACGAAATTCCACGGAAACCAAGAACAATTTTCGCTCAACATTTGGAGCAGGCATTGTGGGTGACCATCTGATTGAGCCAGTCTGTCTACCTCCTTGACTTACCAGGGCAAATTACCTTCAATTTTTGCAAGAAACTCTACTCAGCCTGCTGGGAGATATTACCCTGGACATACAGCTATGCATGTGGTTGCAGCATAATGGGTTGCCCGTACATAACAGTTGTGCTGTGCATAGATATTTAAATGAACTCTTCGACGGCCAGGTAATTGGCAGAGGTGCTCATAAGAAATGGCCCCACATGATCATCAGACCTCACACCACCGTTCTGTGCGCTTGCTTCAAGGTTCTAGTTCACCCACCTGGATGCGAACCACTTAGAAATGAAGGGGAATTAATGGATTGCATTCAACATGCTGCCAATTACATCAGGGCAATGCCAGTAATCTTTGAAAGAGTTCGGCAAAACTCCATTCAATGTAAACAAGCTTGTGTTGTGTCAGAGGGTCACCAGTTCGAGCACCTGCTTTAAGTAAACAATGTACTAGACCCAAAAAAGGCCTTTTTCAGGGCTGATACAATTTGTAAAAGACTTTCTGTATGCGAACTAACAGCTGTTGATGGGTTTGTTCCCAGTACGTCTTATCATGAAACTACAATGGATGTGTCGGTATCCCAGCGGATTCGCCCCCAGACCCCCAGAGTGGAAGGCTGGCATGCTACCATGGAGTGTGCGGGCCGCCTTTGATACATTGCGATCTCCGGCAGGCGAGGCATTCATGCTCATGCCTTGTCCAGAGCATCTGGCAACAGGGCAAACCTGCAGTCAATCAGAGCATGTGGCGCCAAGTTTCCGTAGTTTAAAAATTGTGCATTGTCCACCTACACATCATCAGAATTTTTGTTCCCACTGGCATCAGCTATCCAGGGTTAAAATTTCATCACACAATTTTTCTCCACCCTGTATATCTGTTCAGGGATGTGAAAGTGAGTGAGCTTATAAACATGGGCACAATATAGAGTAGAACCATGGCACAACACATCAATGACAACTGCATTATACATTGTCACAACGTACGTGGAGTATGGTATGATATCATACAGCCCAGAACACAACTGAATTAGGGCTCCATACCCCATCTATTTATAAGTCAGACAGGGTATATCAAATTACCAGTGTGTGACAGGTAACATTAAAATTCCATACATTCAGTACTAGACCACTTTTGTTGTTAATGTTATATTCAATTTCGATGTACATCATATCATAACAAGTATTATAGTATTACTTGTATACTTCATTATACATGGTCTGGCACAAATTTTCAACTTGGGCCACCCTGTATGCAATGCCCTGTATGGCTGGAAGTCTTTAATTCCTTCCTATCTTTTTCCCAACCCATTTCTTATCCCTTCCTTCCACCCCAAAATATTCATGTATAAAGATCAGTTGCATTCCATATTATTTTTACTCAGTGTTTCCTTATGATATGTAACACTTCTGCAAGGTAAAGATTTCGGTAAAAGGATATAGCCATTAAAATAGAGGAACATACAAACAGTGTCTCTGGTTCTTTAAACTGTGTCAACTGAATAATCTGCTTGCAATTGCTCCACTACTTTTTATTTACCACATGAACTCTGTTTGTACACCAGGAGTGTGTGTCTCAGGATAAAAGAGAATGAAATAGAGCATTGTAGGAAGACAGAGGCTGTTGATTGCTATCATTGTTTTAATTAGTGTAACAGGAGGATCAGCTGTAATAGCTTAGTACACAAATGTTATGTGTGCATTTCATATCTGATTTATGTCTATGCATGTTCCCTGTAGCTGTAACTAAATCACACTCCTAAACATTCACTCATACTGCTGTGGAAAAAATTCATAGTTTTGGTTTTGCTTTTATTTGATATTAATTTGCCTTTTTGAAGTAATGGGAGTCTTCCCACCATTGTTAGTGTTTTGCTTTTCAGCCCATCTAGATTTGGATCCAGCATAGCAAGGATAGTATGATCAGCATATAGTACCACTTTATGGAGCAGAACGCTTGGAAAAATTGGGCATATACACTACTTTTGATTAGCATTGCATACCACAAAGGATAGAAAATACTACAATCTTACTTATTGTTCATGTATAGTATGTCCATGTATGTCCACATACAGTAGAAAGAATACATGATTAAATATGTATGGGATTTAGGGGTATACATAGTATGAAATTTAGTACGCAACTCCCATCTCTGGCAGCAACAGTGGCTCTAACATGGCTAGGTTTCAAGATAATTTGATTGTGTATGACACAGTTATGTCATCGACGCTGCTTTAACTCTAGAGCAGCAATCATGAATCACAGCAGTAGTGTGCCAGTCTCTTGGTGACCTACATGTGTGAGGTCTCGAGAACATGTTAGCTAGGGTACCCTCAGTATTGAGGTAGATCATAACAGCACAGACATCATGCAATCTTGCATTATCTTACTAAAAGGTAACTTCACAAAGATCTTGAAGATACTGCACAGCCACCTGGTTTAACACATTGCAAATGTAACACTTGCTGTCTAAATTACTGGGTATGTGTTGTGTACACAATGGCATTCCATACCATCATGTCAGGTGCTGGTCCCACATGACAGTCAAATGCAACTTGTCAATGTTCATTCTCCTCACAGCTTCCCTACATGAACACAATCAACATGTTTCTGTATACAAAAACAGGGCTCTTTTGAAAATACAGTGTAATGCTATTCCTTCATACAGCGCTATCATTGGATGCACCACTGGCAGTGCACCTGTCTCTGTTGCTATGTCAAGGAAAGCTGCAAAAATTGTCACCATGATTGAAGCTGTGATGCTCCATACATCATTCCACTGTCTGTCTGGATACTTGGCTTGCTGCAAACAAGCCCGTTTTCTGAGTTGAGGTACATAACATGTCTGTACAATCCTGCAATGCTGAGTGAACAACATGTCTGTTCTCTCAGGTGCTAGTTATGACTCAGCAAGGTGGTGCCATCCACATTTAGTTTTTCCCCAATTTCCCCAAATTTCTCAAGGCAAATGCTGGGACATTTCCTTTGAAAGGGAATGGCTGTTTTCCTTCCACATCCTTCCCAAATTCGAATTTTGCTGTGTGTCTAATGAACTTGTTGTTCATGGGGTGTTAAAATTCTTACCTTCCCTTTTTTGCTAGTTGTGTTGGGCCATTGAGATCCTATTTGGCATTGAACAAGACTCTCACTCCAACTCCAGACCATCGTTTCCATAACTGCTTGAGTCATGGGATCCCAACCATGCAAGCAGCAATATTCTGTGTGGTGTATGTGTATATATATATATATATACATATATATATACATACAGCAGTTTGGTATAGCCTGCTAGTTGCATATCATTTGACTGTGTTACTGGCAACATTACAAACAGTGAGTGCAAAATATATATATAAGGGGGGGGGGGGGGGGGGGGGGGGAAGATGGAAAAAAAAAGAACTGCAATCTCAGCAGACCCTAATCCTCCTCCTGTATAACATGATTTCTCATGAACAGGTAACATTCAAATGTGATTCCTGGTTGAGAAACCTGCCCTGTCATCTTTTTTGTGTACAAATGGTGGTGATATTATCCTACCTACTTTGTGTGGGTGTGCTGAAATAATGCACATAGTACACTTCATGCTGATTTGGTGTGTGTTGGATGCCTCTTTCATGGCACTACAGTGTCAATTTGAAAAAGAAAGAGGCTACGTCAGAAATTCCTAGAACTCCTATGCAAATTGATAGAGCATTTGATGTGCAATTATAAACCACAGCAATGTCTAATAGATATGATTTGGTTAAGGACAATTTGTTGTCCTTGAAATCATGGTATTCAAATTTAAAAAATGAAGATATCATGTGACACATAATGAAATGCTTTACTTAGACCTGGGACCAGAGCTAAGGCAAAGAATAGATTAAACATTTTAGGATATCTGTGACAAGGGAGTTTAGAGCTTCAATGGTGATTAGACCAAATCACGAATGAAATAGTGTTCTTAGGTATTAAGGGAATGAAGCATATTGACTTGTAACAGAGCAGACTATTTGTATTCCTCCTCCTCTAACCTGGGTCAACAGTTCTTGCTTACAGTGCCTCAAGGAATTTCCCAGCCAGAACCATACATTTCATAAGACAAGAAAGGGGAATCAGTTGGTAAACAGAGAACGTAACAGTTGGTCAGACACTATCATTGGCTCACAGTGAACAGTATAATTTGTACCTCAAAACCTTCATTTGGTATAGCCTGCTAGTTGCATATCATTTGACTGTGTTGCTGGCAACATTACAAACAGTTGCTGTGTGGAGCAGTTCAAATTTCACTTTCATTCTCAATATCATAATAATTAATTTGTGCAATTTCAGACAAATAATATTGATGGCAGACACTAGAAAAAAAACATTAAGATTCATGTGCTTAATAAAAGATGTAGTGTAAAATTTCTTGATGCTCATGTGGATGAGACTAAAATGGATCACTACAATGATAAAATGATGGTATAGTGATTTAGGTTGACTGCAGAAACAATAGTTACCCCATTTTTGAAACTTTCACTACCCCTTTGATTTTTTAAATGATATTCTGGGATAATACATGACTGAACATCTTAAAGACTTATTGAACAGCCCTTTTAATTCTGAAACAAAACACTTATTTACTATTTAATGATATTTTCAATTGTTTAAAAATCTGTTTGGTGCAAACTGTGGTAAAAAAAACTACAATTTGTGTGATAAAAATAATTTCCCTGTAGGTGTATCTCTGTCTAGAGTGTAAAATCAGTTCTTTGCCCAAGTTGAAAACTCTTTGAGCTGCTCGTAAATATAAGAGAAGCAACTGTGAATCCCAACAATTTCCAACATTAATTAAAGGCTTAAGTTATTAATCAGTTCCACAAGTTGTATTGATATTAATGCATTGACTGTCACACACAGTCATGAATGTATCGCTGCCAGGCCTGGCACACGGTGTCAGGTGTGCAGTTTTGCTGTGGCTGTCATTGTCCACACAGCAGTCATTGTGATAAGAAGTGGAGAGTGCAATTATGTTAATACAATGGGTAAAAATGCTCATCATACTTGGGAATCTATTTTATTCTAAATGTTGACTTTAGTCCAATGGGAGTACATTTGTGTAATTGCTGACTGTGCAGTAAGAGGTAAACATAAGCTGGATATTACAAGTGAGAAAACAAGCTTTTTCAAAATAATGATTTTATTTCAGTTCCCCCAGAGGAGACATTACTCTAGTACTATGATACAAAGGCCTCAGTTTGGCATGTAAGTGTGTTCACAAGTTTCTTCAAGCATGCCATATCCAACTGAAACCACTCATTGATTACATTTCACAGAACTAACAGATTGCAGAAATGTTGATTTTACTTGCAGTTCCAAAGAGTCCCAGGCATTGTCTGTGGGATTAAGAGTGGATTATTTAGCAGGCTGGTCAATGTGTTGTATTGTGCCTGAGTGTTTGTCAAACTAAGAATGTAGGCAGCCCTCTAACAATGAAAGACAGGCATACTCACCATGAAGATGTAGAAGAAAGAACAACGATCTGACAGCAAGAATGATAAATAAACATCCTGATTTACATTCACAGTAACCTGAATGAGTGGGCACTAGTGATGGTGTGAAAAACACCCACAAGACATTGCAGAACCACCTTCAGCCTGAACCACATGCTCTGGGTTATACCCCTCTTTGAGCTGTCAGTGCATTCAATGTCTTTCAACATCTAAAAAAGAGGCTGAATTGCAATTTGTCTTACCACACAACAATCCGACATTCAGCTGCTTTCCAGTTTATTTGCTGTTTGGATCACCAATGACATGAAACTTTGTGGTGCTGTGAACAATGACCTTTCACAGGGTAGTTGACTTCAAATTTCCATTGCATTCATTTCCATTTACAATGTTGACTTGGGAATTGGTTGAGATGGACCTGCATTAAGTGAAAGTATCTGTTTGTATTGAGTTGGAAAATGAGTGTGATTGACAAGGCATGACATTTGGTCTCCAGTCCCTCTTGCTTAGAAATTTTTTACAACCACTGGTCTTACACTGTGTTACATGGCTACTCCAACATTACCTCTATTTAGTGTTAGTAATTAACACATTGACAGCTATGAAACTGCTGGTGGCTACAGCAGAGCAGCATGCATGACACAGTGGCCTGATCTAGTGGCAAGATATCCATCACGATGCATGTAGCAGTCAATGTTTTAATGTTCTATGGTGCTAAACATCATGGTAATCAGCATTATTGCATGAAATAAAAAGGTGGAAAGGTGGTGAAAACCTATTTAAAAATGATCTTAAAACCAAATTTAAAATACAACACTGACACTGAGAGATTCATGGGAGAATGCTCATAAAATGTAGATAGTCAAATATAAAAGACCAGTACAGATAAATTCAAAAAGGACTAGATTACTCTGACTAGGCATCTACTTATAAGTAATGGATGAGCTCACATCAATATTTCATGATGGAGCCCTGATGGAAACACAAAACCTTAAAAACACAAAGCATACTCACCTCACTGACATTTAAAATGAATGGCAGACTCTGTGGAAGACTTAGGTCTACACTCAGGGAGTCATATAAAACACACTCATAATATACTGCATCAATAAATGTGTTTAGATGGGCAACATCCCTCTCTTTCTAGTAAGTGCTAATTCCTCAGCTCACGGAGGTCATAAGAAACTGACTGCAGCTTACTTGTTGCTCCTCATTTCCAGTCCCTGAGCCTCCCATCAAAACACAGTCTTCCTGATAACATATGTGGAGAGTGCCCTAAGGGGCACAGAACAACGAGGAGGAGGTTTAAGGGAGCAAGCTGCCTTGCCAGCTACATTAGTAAGTTCATTTCTCTGGATACATTTGTGCCCTGGAACCCTTTTTCTGCCTTTACAATAGGAGAAGAGCATTTTGGATATGTTACATTGTCCTATCTGCTGGCTACATCGGGCCAGTAGCAAGGAGGACACTTTGGAAATCAGAGCAGATAAATTTTTTGCCAGAATGTCATCTCATATGCATCTATATCCTCAGGATACCAACTGATTCTGCATAATAAACTAAAAACTGCTCTGGGAGCACTATTTTAAGAACTTATTTGGGCAACATCATAGAGCAGCTAATAAAGTCTCCCCTGCTTGGACCCATCAATGTAAAACCCAATAAAATCCAAGTGGTAATTTAATATCTCATAAAATTTAGTTTTAAAAACATAATCTGTGTTATAATTCTTCCTGCATCCACTCAGTTCAAAAATTAAACAAGACCTCTTTAGTAATCAGTGAGATGCCCTACTCCACTCCTGACTTTAAGTTAATCTTATTCACTTGCAATATCTCAGGGCTCTCCCTCACATGGATCCCCCAAGTATCCTAGTTGCCTGCATACAGTTATAGGACAGATGTTCAAGCCATGGTTGGGCAACAGAGATGGATGCTGGCTATTTTGGAACAGAGCCCAGTATACTTGGTGTACCATGAGGAGAACTTGCCAAATAGGCACAGGAGGCTTACCAGCCTCTTCACACAAGCTAGAAACTGGACTTATTTGATAAGCTCCAGTTGATGGCCTAATACCCCTGTGGTAAACCACATCCAGCATTTTAAGGTAGGAAGGCCTTGCTGATCCATAAATCTGGCATCTGTATTCAAGCAAGGGCCACACAAAGTCTTTCCAAAATTGGAACAAACACAACTGAAGCATTTTAGAATATTTAAAGCCCTGAGGCATCTTGGCATCTTAATTTCACATCCTTATGGTGTGGCAGACATGCTAGTCTACCACAAAAATTGAGGGCCAGAATGTGAGAATTTTAAAACAGGTAAATTAAAAATAGCTAAGGAGTGATCAAAATCAACACAAACAGCTTTCTCCAAAGACAACTTCAAACCTGTGTTGTTTGGCTATTCCTCCAGCTGTGTGAATATCAAATATGTTTGTCTAGTAATTCACTCAGTATTGCAGGATGCCCAGAAGACAAAGCTTTCCACCAATGATAAGCCGAGGTTGGAATCCTTACCATGAATGTAATACTGTTTATTGGGATGACGAATGCCGTTACACTTCAAACACTTTCCAGAGGGTTGCCGTTCTGCTGCACAAAATGTTCAGAGAGGACATTCCTGACACTGTACCTAAAATACCTTTCTGATAGGCATGGCTGTAGGCAAGTAGGGAGACATTCATGGAACCCCCACTTGTCAGGCTGCAACAAAAGATTATGCCTCCAGGTAGTATTGCACATCTTTTCTACATTAAAGAATGCACAAACAAGATGTTGCTTATAGATGTAAGGTACTGAATTTCTGCTTCTAGCAATATCTAGTTACTGGTTGTGATATGATACTTCCTGAACTTCCACTGGAAGTGACTTTGTAATGATCTAGTTTTGAGAACCGACGCTGGCCGGGGTGGCCGAGCAGTTCTAGGCGCTACAGTCTGGAACTGCTTGACCGCTATTGTCCCAGGTTTGAATCCTGCCTCGGGCATGGGTGTGTGTGATGTCCTTAGGTTAGTTAGGTTTAAGTAGTTCTAAGTTCTAGGGGACTGATGACCTCAGAAGTTAAGTCCCATAGTGCTCAGAGACATTTTTTTGAGAACCCACATGAGGCACCAGTTGAGCTTATGCTCCAATGTCCTTCCTATGTTGTTAGTGAGAGTGTCACTAAATGCCTGCTGGGGTTAGTACAATCCTACAAGTTAGGAAATACTCCTGTCATCCATATTTCTATTAAAAGTATGAGGGATGACCTCCTATGACTTCTGAGTAAACTGCTTTACAGTGCTGTATTTATCAGGTGATGATTGAGCACTGTATAATGAACTGCTGACAGTTCAGACTCCAACTCCCAAAGAAAGAAAGACTGGTTGTATTCCTCCATGCTGATGACATAGAAATCCCAACCAAGCCTCTCCTGTGTCAATGAGTAGTGACAGAATGCTGAATCCTGGCTACAATCAAACATAATGTATATATAAAATTATGGCATTGTCCGGGCGACGCCTCCTGGTGTTGTTAGGAGGCATCCCTGCTCTCGTACACCTGCTGTTTGTGCTCATGAGTGCCACATGGAAATTTACATGCAGATATGGCTCTACTGATGTCACAAATTCTTGCCATGGCATCTTCTTATTCTTTCTAATCATACTTCTCACCAACCAAAAGGCTGCCAGAGTCTGATACAAAGGGTATTGACTGAAACTTTGAATAGCCACCCTCCTGTCCTTAATTGCAGAACTACGCTCAACATTCCACCAAGGGAAATGACTGTCTCCTAGGTGTTCCAGATAACTTGTGAACAGATGCATCAGTGGGCTGTGGTCCACCCAGTCCTGGACAAATTCCCACAGCTCAAAAACAGCCCTTGGCTATGAAGAGTTCAGTAAGCTTTTCTGAACAATCATTTCTGTGGTCTCCTTTCAGCATCTGCTGCATGTGAGTGGTAGATCCAGATAGGGTAGTGGCATACATGTAAACATAATCTACAAGGGCAAATGATCGGAAGGAGAGCCAGTGGCTGTTCACATAGTTATAGTAGTGCTGATATGAGCAGCTTGACCTATGTTCATCAATATCTGGTTTTCAGTTTTTGCAGACAATACTAGTGTTATAATAAATCTGAGTTAGTAAATGATATTATCCAAAGTGGGTCTCTGAAAATAACCCTCCCTCCCATGCGCGCGTGCAAACACACACACACACACACACACACACACACACACACACACACACATATGGAGCAATAAAATTTTTGATTTGCCAAATAACATTAAAGGTGTGACAAGTAGCAATGCAAGTTTGAAATCTAATTTCTCCAGGACAACTCCTATCTTATTCCATTGACAAATTTCTATTTAAACACTGGTAGCCAGTAAATATATATAGATATATGAAATTTGTTTTTAAGTGTAGTTGCATCAATAGAAATAAAATGATAATGTGATCATTACTGGTAACACTAATCATATATTTGTATCCACACTGTTTCAATAAAAGAATTGTTCAAATGATCCTTGTAAGTAAGTAGCTAACTAGCCATCTAACTGAGAACCTCAATTATTCACCCCAGGGGCAGGTGCTGTTGAATACCGATAGTGCAATATGTGTATTTGTTGCAATGTAGTACATGTATATTGATAGTATTGATTGTGTCAATAAGGATCACAACAATGAGTATTATGTTTTTACTGCACAACAGTCAGTCAGTTAGTTCCGTGCCATGAATGTATTCACTTTGTAAAGGCAGATAGATGTATTTGTGTTTACCTTTTTCTAAATAAATATTCTTTACATGGTAACAGTCCATGGTTGTAAACTAAAAAAGAAGAGTGTCATTCAGAAAAATAGTGGTCAGTTGTGAACTAGAATGATGGCTGTTTTTTTGACTTGTGAGCTTTCTGAAATTGGACATGGCTGACATTAAGATACTGATGTTTGATGGAGAAGACTTGGGGAATTGGAAACGGAGAATGGAAATGTATCTGAAAATGAAGAAATGGTATATAGTGGTGTCAAGAGCAAAAATGAGCATAGGCTAGGTGAATGCCTCAAATGAACTTCATATATGGAGCAATCTCAAACAAGCAGGTAGAATTAATGGGTGATAAGGAAACTGCATTTGAGATACTGAAAAGGGTCAACAAATTATACTCCAAAGAATCAACAGCACTACAAACCGTGTGCAGCAACAAGTTGCACAAACTGAGGTTATTTATTTGGCGTATCTGGTTTTCAAGTACAAATGGTTTCATGTTTAAATACATACAGAAAGATAAAGATAAAATCAACATACATTATAAAACATAAATAATGTCTCGTCTAAGGACATTCAATTAAGGATAAAGTAGGCATACACAGGTTGTTACAATAAGGTATTTTATCATAGATAAGATAAAATTATCCTATAGAAATTGTTGCTATAAGGTCGTTCAGCAATCACATATATGGAATCTATTGAGTCTCTTTAAAGTTCTATGTCTAGGTTTTCCATCCACTCGATGGCTACATAAAGTTCTCGAATGTATCCTATAAACGCACGTTTAGGCCATTCCTGAATTATGTGCTGGATTGTTTGCTCTGGATGTCCACAATCGCACTGTTGTGAATTTCGTATGCCCCATCTACAGAGCATCTCGCCACTTCTGCCATGACCAGTTCTGAGTCTATTGAGTATAACCCAAGTTGTTCTTGGCAGGTCTGTACCAGGTAGGTTTCCACCAGGTGATATTTCATTGCAGTTCTTGGATAGTCTGGTCTAAGACCATTCATTTTTCCATGAATCCATCGCATCGTAAGACATAGCCATAAGGTTTTGAGCTGTTCTCCATGGTGGTCTTCTAGATCTTAGTCGGGAAAGATTTGGGGCAATGTCCTGATGGATTGGAAGGTTGGTATTGGAGGAGATTTTACGCCATTCATTAACTAAGGCGGTTTGCCGCCTAAGATGTGGTGGAGCTATACTGCAGAGAACAGGAAGCCAAGGTAGTGGGGTGGATTTAATGGTCCCAGTTATGGTTCTCATTGTATTGTTTAGTTGAGTATCCACTTTAGACGTTTGGCTGCTGTTAAGCCAAACAGGGTTGCAATATTCCACAACAGAGTATACCAACGCTACAGAAGAAATCTTCAGAGTATGTACATCAGCTCCCCAGTTAGTATTGGTGAGCTTTTGAATAACATTATTTCTTGTACGTATCTTAGCAGCAGTATCTATTAGGTGTGGTTTGAATGTAAGCAATCTATCCAATTTAATACCAAGATATTTTGGGTTTCGGTTATGCTTTATCTTTCTACCAGCAAAGGTAACATCAAGGGATCAGGTTGCCTGTTGGTTGTTTACATGAAACACTGTAACTTCTGACTTTATTGCGTTAGGAATTAATCTCCAAGATCTGAAATATTTACCCATTACTCCGAGGTCTCGGTTAAGGGAGTTTTCACACTGTTCAAAACTTTTATGTTGCACAGCCAGGGCCATGTCATCTATATAACAGAACTTCCGCGCATTTGTTGTTGGTATGTTGCTTATGTACACGTTGAAAAAGAACGGTGCCAATACAGAACCTTGTGGTGAGCCTTTGTTTGAAACAATGGTTCAGCTCTTCTTTCCTTCTAGATGAACTTCAAGGGTTCTATTGCTGAGCATATCACTTAGTAATTTGTACAAGGTCTGGCAAGGGATAATCTCAAGTATCTTGCTAAGAAGACCATGCCTCCACAGAGTATCATATGCAGTAGTTAAATCTACAAATGCAACAGCTGTTTTAAGTTTCCGTTCATAACCGTTCTCGATATGTGTTGTTAAAGCCAGTACTTGGTCGCAACAGTTATGTTGTGGTCAAAAACCAGCCTGCTCGATGGGGATTCTGTCATTCAAAGTCGTCCCAATACAATTATACAAGAGTCTCTCCAAGAGTTTGAAGCAGGTGCTCAGGAGAGAGATTGGTCTAAAATGTTCAGGCTTGTCTGGTGTTTTCCCAGGTTTTAATATTGGCAATACAAACTGAGGTTAAAAGACTATAGTGATATGGCAACATTCTTCAGAGCTACATCGAGAACTTGATTGATGTCTTGAAAGAAGAATATTGGGTAGATGATGGATTTAAGAGACAAGGATGGAAGTGAAAGTGTAAATTCCAATGCATTTCATGCTGGAAATAAAACTGGCACAAGCTACCACAAGGAGTTGTGTTATGGTTGTGGCAAACCAAAAGAGACTGTCACCAATCAAGAACAAGAAGAGATTCATGGACACATGGTGAACATCATCAAGATTGTGGTTGCAGTAGTTGACAACATCGCCAAAATGTTTAGCACAGTGGGGGCAACCACAACTGGTCACATTGTGAGTGTAAACATTGTGGTTCAAGAGGCAGTCACCACTTAGGATGCTAGGAATGTCAACAAAACAGAGCCAGCATGAGCAGTTTTGTTAATGGAGGTACATACTACAGTGGAGTGTAATAAGGTGGAGACAGATAACAACATACAGACTGATTGATTATTGGATAGTGGTTGCACATGTGGGTATTACATGGCATAGAACCATAATAACACACTTTTACAGTCGACTGAACATTTATTTTACCACTGAACAAAGCAAATACAAGAGAAGCTGTCGAACACGGTGTGCAGCGTGACATAGGCAAAGTGAAATAAAGTAAAGGCAAAGCACATCGGTTCAAAGGCATGGTGCTCCATGCCAGAGGTGCCACAGCACCTCCCCCCCCCCCCCTTTCCCCCAGCAGTGCAGAGCATGGGGACGAAGCTAGCTCACATCAACACAAAATCCTTATGCCAGTGTGGTGGGTGAAGGCGGCATCCGGTGTGTGAAGTGGACGGCTCAGAAGCCACATCGGACAGCTGCGCAGGCGGTGAGGAGTCATTGGAGGCTGCATCTGCGGCATCAGTGGGCAAGGCACCAGCAAAGGCAGGCCAGCTGGGGGCATTGGAATGTGACTCAGATATGGACCACGCAGGTTTTAACCAGTGCACTGAAACTGTATTCAGTCATCCATTGAGTAGTGTCACGAAAGTATTAACTCCACGGCACAAACACTGGTGGCATGTAGTGAGTGCATGGTAGGGGTGGGTGAGGGTGGGCGATGTGCACAAGCACTAGTTCTACAAGGGCTGGAAGGTCGATTGTGACAGTCGGTGGGGTGTCCTCGACAAATTTGGCTGGCAGGATGAGAGGTTCAGGTCTTCCTTGTGGGCGGAGCAGATGCTGAATAAGACCCAAAGAAGTGCCTCAGACTAAAGCAGACTGTGGCACATGAGTGCAGTTTTAAGAGTTTTGTACCATCGCGGCTAATAGGCAGTCATGTGGAATTTCACTACTCTGCACAGCTCACACAGTTGAACGAAAAGCGAGGACTCAAATTGTCGTCCCTGGTCTGTAGTAAGCGAAAGGGGACAGCTAAATCTTGCCACTCATGCTGATAAGAAAATGCAGGCTATAGTCTCTATCATAATGTCGACTAGAGGAACTGCTTCAACCCAACAGGTTACACGGTCGATCATAGACAAAATGTATTTGTACCCCTCGGAAGGGGAAAGAGGACTGACTACGTCAATGTGCACGTGCCGCAGGCGGCCCTTGGGGACGTCAAACTGTCCTAAAGGAGGGTGCATGTGTCTGCCACTTTACTACATTGACAAGGAACACTTCACGTGTCCAAGAGTGGCAATCATGCCACACACTTGGCCAGACGAAACGTTCAGTCACTAGCCTTATCGTTGCCCACATCCCGGGGTGGACCAGATTGTGTAAAGTGTCGAAAATCCCATGCCGAAGGGCAGATGGCACCAAGGGGCAGTGGGAGCCAGTAGAAATGTCGCAGGGGACAGGGGTCGATGACCATTCCAGGGTAAGAGGTTTAATGGTGGGTGAAGACTCGTCATCTGAAACCTGTCGTTGGGTGTCCGCGTCTTCAGTCTGAAGTCGCACCAGTTCACCTAAGTTCAAGAGTGAGATCACCGAGATAAGAGATAATCAGCTACAACATTTTCCACACCGCAGATATAACAAGCGTCCGAACAAAGTTGGCAAATGAAGCCCATGTGTCGGAAGCGGCACGGCGGTAGATCCTTCGCAGGATTGCGTATTGCGTCAATGAGGGGTTTATGCTCTGAGTAGATAGTGAAAGGACGCTCCTCCACATCACTCCTGAAGTGTTTGATCGCCTCATAAGTTGTGAGAAGCTTGTGGTCGAAGGTCGACCATTTACACTGACTCCTGGTTAGATTTTTTGAAAAGAAACTGAGCAGCTGCATGGAGTCCGCAGTGTGCTGTTGTAAGACAGCACCCACAGCTGACTCACTAGTGTTGGTTGTGATAGAAATATGGGCCTTAGGGTCGGGATGGGCGAGAGTGACTGCTTTTGCGATGGCTGATTTCAGATTGTCGAATGCATCGAGCATGGGCTGAATCCAGTCCACCTTTCGCTTCCCCGTGATATTTTTACTGGAGAAGGCGTCGATAAGGGATGCCTGGACAGAGGCAGCCCAGGGGATATGGCATCGATAAAAGATTACCATACCCAGAAAGCACCGGAGTTGCGCATAATCCTCAGGAAGAGGCAGTGCAAGAATGGTTTTGACATGAGAGTCCATTGGTTGGAGGTAGTCAGCTGAGACCATATGGCCAAGGAATGCAACTGATGTGGAACAGAATTGGGATTTGTCATCATTGATAACCACACCACTGCATCAAGATGAAATTTGTGTTCCTCAGCAGACAAGGAAAAGATAAGTATGTCAACCAAATAGGCAAAGGCGAAAGGCAGAGGTAGCAAAATTGAATCAATGAAATGTTGCCATGTCTGCGCAGCATTTTTCAAGCTGTAAGGCATGTAACAGTATTCAAATAGACCAAAGGGTGTAACGATTGCCATCTTCCGAATATCCGGTGGGTGCATGGGAATTTGGTGGTACATCTTCGAACAGACTAAGACAGAGAAGAACTTTGAGCCATGCAGTAAGTGAGTGAAATCCTGGATATGAGGGATGGGATAGTTATCGGTTATTGTCCTAGCATTAAGGTATCTGTAGTCCCCACACATGCATAGCAAGCTGTCCTTCTTAGGCACAAGGTGGATAGCTGAAGACCAGTTGCTGTCCGATAGTCAGAGCATGCCCGAAGCCAATAAATCCTGAACAATTTCTTTCTCTCGTATCAATTTGCAAGCATTAAGATGTCAAGCTTTATGATGTACAGGCTGGCTCATCCGTGGTTCGTATTCTGTGATGAGTGCTATTGCTGACTGCCCGGGGGGGGGGGGGGGGGGGGGGGGGGGCATGAGCGATGGCAGTTCACTGACCTTGCCGGACCAGAATGGTGTGGGCAGTGCGTCGGCAGTGGACAACAACTGAGGGTGTGGTGCAGCAGCCACGCAATATGAGGGATCCCATGAAGTGAGATCATGTGCATACGGGCTGGGCCTGTGTGACGCGGGCTGGGCAACGGAAGCAGACAGTGAGAGAGGGTGTGGCACAGCAGCCATGCAATGCGAGGGATCCCGCGGTATGGGAACATGCGTGTCCTGTACATTCAACCGCGATGAAACAGGCAGTAAGGTAAGCTCAACGCGGGTACGATGCAGAATGAAGATTCAGTAGAAGCAGTTGATGGTTCTAAAGAAATGGCTCTGCAGACAGACTGCGAATAGTACTCCTTCCATGAACCAATTCAGCAGAGGCGGCAGCAATGCATGTGCGTAACTCTTCATTATGTGTGCGGAGCCTATTGATCTGTGTGTGGACATCCGCCAAGTCAGAGAGACGTTCAGTACTGCCTTCCAGCAGAGATGCACTAGTGGAAAGCGTAGCCAAGGGGCGGAGAGCAGATTCATGGCAAACTCGTTCGAGCATAAAACGGTAGAATCAGGCGTGTGGTGGAGTTTTGCAGCCTGCAGGTCTGGCGAAAGTTCATAATGGTGTAGAAAGCCAACCCGATCACAGGTTCATCCACATCAGTGATGTGGAAGTTCCAAGGAAGGTTGCAACAGGTGATAGGCGAAGCGACATCTTCGTGGAGCCAAGGAGCATGATAGGAGAGAGATTTTCAGCTATCAAAGCAAGGTTAGCAGGAGAGTTGTGAAGGGTGTCCCCATAGGCTGCATGTTACCAGCATAGCAGGTAAGCTTGGAGGTGAGGTGGAGTGGAGAGGGTGGGGTACGTAGCTGACTGCGTCATTGCCTGAGACTGCTCGAGCTACTTCTCGGGTGAGGTCGGCTGCTGTCGTGAGGCCGCAGGCAGTACCTCATGTAGGCTGCCAGGAGGCAGCTCCTGGCGGGCTGCTGAGGTGCACGTGCTGACCCCTACTGGCAGGGTGTGGAACCAAAGGTGCAGGCATTCTAACTGAAGGCGAAGGCGATGTCGCCCATGACAGACGGTGTCAATGTCAAATGATTGCGTAGGCCTGATCGGCCATGCGTAGACGAACATCCAGAGGGTCTGCTACATGAGATAGTAGGTGAAGTTGTTGGTCCGATAGCAACTTGATGATCCACAAGGACTACAGCATGGCATCTGGTAGACCTTGGTCATCAACTAATACATGAAGGCGCCGCCAAAGCTGCGAAGGTGTGCGGTAGTCAAGGTGCTCGTCATGGATGATGTGGTGGATAGCCTCTGCTGGAGGGTGAGAAAGGCATTCATTGTGTAATGTTTTTGCCATTAAATACATGGTCGACATGGGTGGTGAGAGGAGCTGATCACTGATGAGGTCTGGATGAGCATGGAGGTGGCTCACCAGGTAGACGAAATATACATCATCATCCGAAATCCCCTGGATATCCAGTAGATGATCCACAAATGCGAATCAAGTCTTAGGATTGTTCTTTTTCAATGCAGGCAGCTTAGGAAATCTGATGAGTAGCACATGTTGATGCAGTTCAGGGAGCGAAGATCTGTGAGAGCAATGTAAGAAGGCCCCGATGCCGGGAGTACACTAACGGGGGACGATGCGTCGCTCGAAGTCTGCGTGGAGAGGCGGCCACAGGCAGCACACTACGTGGAGTGAGCCAGTGCAACCGACGGCATGATGTCCCCCAGCTGCAGGCCCAGAGGTGGCAGTGATGTGGGCATAAGGGCCGGTGCCATTGCGACAGCGATTGGGAGGTGGTCGTGATGCAGCCAAGGGGGGGGGGGGGGGCTGATCTGGAAACTGGTGCAGATGAAATGACCGGTGCCATTACGAGAGCAGGCAGAAGGCGATCATGGTGTGACGACGGAGCGATGGTCACAGAAACTGGCACAGTTGAGGCAACCGGTGTCACCGAGGCGGCATGTGGGGGGGGTTGTCATATAAGAATGTGCAACTCCATGTGCATGAACATTCGAATTACAATTCTCGAACTTCATCGGTACATCAAACCAACCAAATTGCTTAGCCAAGGCATGAAACACAACGTCCTTCACTCGGTTATTGTTCACAATGTCACTAAGTGCCGTGCAGAAGATGTTACTGCGTAGTAGCATTTGACAGTGGCCGTGTTGGGCCGGTAATGGTTCAGTGGCTACTGGTATGGCTGGGACAGGTAATTGTTCACTTTTAACCAAATGTACATCAGGAATGCTAGTAAAAACACAAGCACAGTTAATATGGTGCAAGGCGCTGGCACAATACAACACTGGTAGATCCATTGTTCCGAGGACAATGTGGACTGGCACATGAAGTCAGGATCACCACTGTGGGTATTACATGGCGTAGAACTGTAATAACACGCTTTTGCAGTCGAGTGAACATTTATTTTATCACTGAACAAAGCAAATACAAGAGAAGTTGTCGAACATGGCACGCAGCAAGACTTAAACAAAGTGAACTAAAGTAAAGTAAAAGAACATCGGTTCAAAGACATGGCACTTCACGCCAGAGATGCCACACATAGCTTACAGTCTTAATAATGAAAATTCTCTTTCTGAGTATGTAATACTAAAAGAACTGATGAATGTAAAAATTGCAGAAATTAAAGTTTTGCAAGCTAGAAAAGTATGAAATATAATTAGTTATTTTACAGTTTGTGCTGACTTGATTCCATCTGAAATGAAAAATATATTTTATGTCAGAGGCACAAACAGATATTTGATTAGCTATGTTAAAGTAAAATTTACAAGAAATAGATTAATGCAAATAGTGTCAGTAGTTGGTAAAGGAGAAATGGCATCATATATGTGGACATATAATTTTTAACAATTTGAGTATGTTATGTAAACATCAGTTAGTTAGCAGATGGGTTGCCAACAAATGTAGAATCAGAATTTATGAACTGTAAGGTCTGTATTGAAAGCAAAATACCCATTTACCTTTTGAAAGCAATAGAAACAAAGCAAAAGAAACAATAAACACTATTCATGCTGATTTGAATAGGTCTCACTCAACTCAAGGTTTGCATGGGGAAAGACGTTTTCTCATTTTTACTGATGGTTATGGTAAACCAACTAGAGTGTACACTATCAAATCTAAGAATCAAGCTTATGATTGCTTTGTTGTATATGTTAATAAAACTGCAAATTTAACTGGTAAAACCTTTAATGTATTGAGATGCGACAATGGGAAAGAATATTGAAATTCGGGTGTGTATCAATTTGTAAGACAGAAAGGAATCATTTTGCTGACATATATTGAAAGTTCAATACACTTAGGTGCATATGATCCTTCTTAGTCTATTGTGGACATTCATCATCTAATAAAAGAAATTAAATAAAAAACATTTTACAGCACTTATTTACAATGATTGCATTACTGCAGAAAATTTATACAAAAGTCAGATTGTATGCTGTACTCACTTTGTGTGATATTATTAATAAGATACGCCCATCAGTCACTTCTGCTAAGAAATTCTTCAGTGGAGTAGAAGTTGGTCACCAATAAATCCTTTAGACTCTTCCCAAACTGAACATTATTGTTGGTTAACTTTTTATGTCTACTGGCATATTGTTACTGAATAGTGGACACCTTTCTGAAACAAAATTAGTGACTTTAAATCTTTGTGAAAGTTATTCTTATTTCTAGTATTGATTCCATGTACTGAGCTGTTGGTTTGAAAAAAAAAAAAAAAAAAAAAAAAAAAAGATAAATTTTTAATGGTAAATTTCATTAAGGAATAAATATATTGGGAAGCACAGGAAAGTATCCACAGTTCCTTAAACAGACCTCTGCAGGATGTTCTTGAGTTTACACCACAAATAATTTGTATTACACATTTTTGGGCTGAGAAAACTTTAGCCTAACTTGATGAGGTACCCCAGAAAATCATCCCGTATGACATTATGGAATGAAAGTAAGCATAGTACATTACCTTTGTTATTTTTATATAACCTACCTCTGACAAATTTTGCATATTAAATAGGGATTTGGTTAGGTGCATGAGCAGTTTTTAGTATGCTCCTACCAGTTAAATTTATTATCGAGCTGTAATCCCAAGAATTCAACACTGTCAACCTCTTCTATCTGCTATTTATCGTATTTTAGGCACATACTGAAGGGAAACATTTTACAAGTTCTCAACTGTGTTTAGTATTTTTTTCCCAAAGTTTAGTGATGGAAATTGGTTAGGAACAATTTATTAATGTCCATGAAGATTTCATTTCTAAGGCTATGCTTTATTTACTACTTATTGCCATGTTTGTATCATCTGCAGACAAGACAAACTTGGGACATATGGTAATGTTACTGATAAAAGGTCGTTGATATACACAAAAAAAAAAGTAAGAGCCCTAAGATTGGACCTTTGGGGACATCACATGTTATTGGTTCCCAGTGGAATGATGCCTGATAGCTTTCTATTGACTCCATTTGTTTTCTGTCAGAGATACAGGTTTTGAATTGTTTTCCAGCATATCCTGTTACATTACAATATTCTAAGTTACTTAAAAGTATTTGTGATTTATGCATTTAGATGTCTTTGACAGATCTCAAAATACACCAGTAGTCTGTAATTTAGTGTGTAATGAATAAAGTACATTCTCACTGTATATACAGATAGCCTTCTCAATATCAGAACCCTTTAGAAATCTGAAGTGTGACTTGGATAATATTATATTTGTAGTCGGATGGTTAAGAAGGTGATTGGATGTTATATTTTCTCTGCCTGGAGTAGTTTTTGCATCTTTGTACCTTAAAAACCGAATTTCAGCTAATGCTATTGAGAAGAAAACTCCATATGAGATATTGTTGGGAAAAAGCTAATGTTAAACATTTAAAGTTGCATAGATGTAGGGTTTTTGCACATGTGCCAAGACAGCTGAGAAAGTCGAAGTGGGATCATAAAACAGACTTTGAAATCTTAATAAGGCAAACAGTGAAGTTTGATACAGAGTATTGATTATCAACAAAGTTATCAGTGCCAGACATGTTGACATTGCAGAAGATGATGTCAGATGTACTGATATTAAGGACTCTGATTCAGGAAGTGAACATTTTCATGATTCTGGGTGCAAAAGCATAGACAATGAATCAGTAAGTGAGCAAATGGGGTATCAAAAGGTGTGTTCAAGCAATCATAAACAAAAACAGGAACAACAAGAGTTGAGGAGGTCAACTAGAGAACATACAGTGCCTGATAGATTTAATAATTATGTGATGAGTAACTTCTTTTATGTACTTGTGTACACTTCTGTAGTGCTGATACTGCATAAAATTTGAGGAGGCAAAGAATAGTAATCAGCCAAAAGTTTGGAAGTGAGCAGTGGATAAGGAAGTCAAAAGTTTAAATAAAAATAAGCCCTTTAAACTAGTAACTAAACCAGTCAGTGTAAACATTCTTGATGTGAAGTGGGTTTTTAAAAGAAAATCAGATAACACGTGTAAAGCAAGATTAAATGTATGGAACTTTGAATAAAAAGTAATTGTGAATAATATTTATTTGCCAGTTGCTATGATACAAATATTGGAAGTTTTGTTGTCATTCTGGTGTCAAAAAGGTTTACTTTTAGAACACAGGGATGTACAGACTACACTTCTTAATGCCAAAGTTTTCAAAGAAATTTATGTGAAGCAACTTCATGGAAACAAGGACGGAACAGATAGAGGTTTAAAGTTATTAAAGGCATTATAAGGCTTGAAGGAAAGCCTTAGAGCATGATATGATTATTTGGATGAGTTTTGAAAAGGCCAGGGTTATGAAAGAAGTAAATATGATTATTGCTTATACATGCTAATGACTACAAATTATGTGAAACAGTGGAAAATCTAGGATGGAACGTAACAACATTGTGAAAAGGATAATTGCTACTCACCATATAGCAGAGATACTGACTCGCAGATAGTCACAACAGAAAGACTGTCACAAAATAAGATTTTGGCAAACAAGGCCTTTGTCCCCCCTCCCCCCCACACACACACACATATATATGCAAGCACAACTCATGCACGCATGACCACAGCCTCCGACAGCTAAAGCCACACTACGAGCAGCAGCAACAGTGCATGATAGGAGAGGCAACTGGGTGGGGGTAAGGGGAGGCTGGGATGGGAAGGGGGAGGGATAGCAGGGTAGGGGTGGGGGATGGTGAAGTGCTGCTTGTAAGTGTGCAGGGACAAGGTGGGGAAAAGGTAGGGAAGCTAAGAGCAGTCAGTTGGTTAGATAGTGTCCGGGGAAGAGGTGGGGGGGGGGGGGGGGGGGGGAGCGGAAAAGGGGAGAAGTAAATGAACTGGGTGTGTTGGTGGAATAGTGTGGTGTGTAGGGCTGGAATGGGAACAGGGAAGAGGTTGGATGGATGAGGACAATGACTAACGAAGGTTGAGGCCAGGAGGGTTACGGGAACGTAGGACATATTGCAGGGAGAGTTCCCACCTGCACAATCCTAAAAAGCTGGTGTTGGTGGGAAGGATTCATATGGCACAGGCTGTGAAGCAGTCATTGAAATGAAGAATGTCATGTTTGGTGGCAAGTTGAGCAGCAGGGTGGTCCAGTTGTTTTTTGGCCACAGTTTATCAGTGGCCATTTATGCGGACAGACAGCTTGTTGGTTGTCATGCTCACATAGAGTGCAGCACAGTGGTTGCAGCCTAGCTTGTAGATCACATGACTGGTTTCACAGGTAGCCCTGCCTTTTATGGGATAAGTGGTATTCTGTGACCAGACTGGAGTCAGTCGTGATGGGAGAATGTATGGGACAGGCCTATTAGAGGAATATAAGCCATAGGTAAGGGACTGGGAGCAGGAGTTGTGTAGAGATGGACAAGTACATTGTGTAGTTTTGGAGTATGGCAGGATACCACTATGGGAGGGGTGGAAAGGGTAGTTGGTAGGACATTTCTCATCCCAGGACATGACGAGAGGTAGTTGAAACCTTCGCAGAGAATGTAATTCAGTTGCTTTAGTCGTATGTGGTAGTGAGTTACATCTACATCTACATCATACTCTGCAAACCATATAATGGTGTGTGGTGGAGAGTACTTTCAGTACCACTATCTGATACCTCCAACCCTGTTCCACTTGCAAATAGTGTGTGGGAAGAACGATTGTCGGTTAGCCTCTGTATTGGCTGTAATTTCTCGAATTTTCTCATTGTGGTCAATATGGAAGATGTATATGTGGGGAAGTAACATGTTGTCTGACTCCTCTTGAAAAGTGCTGTCCCGAAATTTCAATAGTAAATCTCTCTGTGATGCACAACACCTCTCTTGTAACGTCTGCTGGTGGAGTTTGCTTAGCATCTCTGTAACGCTCTCTCGCCAGCTAAACAATCCCAGGATAGAACATGCTACTCTTTGTTGGATCTTCTGTATCTCCTCTATCAGTGCTACCTGATAGGAATCCCAGATAGATGAACAATACTCAAGAATCGGGTGAACAAGCACCGCATAAACCACTTCGTTCATGGATAGGTTACATTTCCTTAAGATTCTTCCGATGACTCTGAGACTGGTGTCTGCTTTTCCCATTATCTGTTTTATATGGTCATTCCACTTAAGGTCACTCTGGATAGTTATGCCTAGATATTGTATGGCGGATGCTGTCTCCACCTGTTTTTCATCAATAGTGTAGCTGTTCAGAAGTGGATTTATTTTCCTATGTATGCACAGTAGGTTACATTTATTTATGTTCAGGGTCAACTGCCAGAGTCTGCACCATTCATCAATTCTAAGCAGGTCATTCTGCAAATTCTTACTAACTTCTGGCATTGCTACATTTGTATAAACAACTGCATCATCTGCGAATAGCCTTAAAGAGCATCCAATGCTTTCTACTAGATAATTTATATACAGGGTGAAGCAAAATTCGTGCACTTGGGCTTCGTAACGTGACTTCTCGCATTGCCAGTGATGTCTCTCACCAATTTTGTCCAGTGAGTACATCCAGCAGAAAAAGGACATTAAAGAGTGGCAATCTGGCAACACTGTAACCACATGTATGGTAACTACCTCTGTCAGCACATGTTAGTTATGTTGTACAGCTGGTGCAATGGATAGAGTTTTGGGTTAGCATACAGGAGGTCAAGTGTTCGATCCTGGGTGGGGCGCATTTGTTTTATTTGCTAATTCCCTTCTGACATTTCATGCTGTAATATACACCATTTCTTAGGTCACATGTATCCTAAATTTACAACATTTTGTAATGCTGAGCATAACAAATACATGGTTAGATGAATAAGAAATAGTTGAAACAAATGACCTGTATAGGATAGAATAATTACAAAAACAATATCAATTTCGAGATGCTAAAGATGATAGCACAGTACAGTAAGACAACATCTACTTGTCATTTATACTACAGATAATATGAATGCTCAGAAGTCACACATTAGCAACCAGTGACAATAATGATGTCCATATTAGTGACCACATGACCTTTACAACAGAATACATTGTCCTCAGAACAACACCTGCTCAAAGTGACCTCCCTGCATGTCCAAACATAGCGCAACCTGCCGTATCATACAGCTCTGGATCCTTCACAGCAGAGCTGCATCCACAGTAACAAGAGCAGCATGAACATGTGCTACCAATTCTACCACATTTGTCAGCAAAGTAAAGTAGATGTGCTCCTTCAGATGTCGTGACAGGAAGAAATCCACGGGATTTAGGTCAGGTGAATGTGGTGGCCATACGCCTGGACCTCCACATCTGAGCTGTTTCCCTGGAAATGTTCTGTCCAAAATCCTCTGCCGAACATGTAGTGGAACATCTTCTAGCACATCATGCAGATAGTTTGAGATGAGTGCATGGTACCTTCATCCAGTCAACCAGTCAGGCAACATGTAGGGCCCCAAACAACTGTCACCCAATGTTCAAGCGCGGACGTTGATATCAAGATGAACTTTATATCCATGGTCGCAGGTGACGTACGGGTTAACCTCACACCAATGGTGGACATTGTCCATACTGAAAACACCCTCACGAGAGAATGCTGCTTCATCTGACCATATTACGGTGATCACAAAGTCATCGTTGCAAGACACGCAGCTGCTTTTCTACGGTTTGTGTACTTTGCTGAGGTTCTTGGTGTATGACCACCAGAATAGCTTCCTCAGTAGCTGGAGTACGGTGAGTCTGTGGTCGCCCTCTGTCACACAGTGGTGAAAGGAAAGAACCTGACTCCCAAAGCTGCAGCTCCAGATGATGAAACACATTTTTATCTGGATGGCGTCAATGTGGATATCTAGTAGCATATTCATGAGTGGCAACAGCAGCCCGGTTATCAGATGCACCAAGGCCTTGGAGTCTGTCATGGGCGCATTACTGCACTTGCAACTAGTCCCTGTCTGGTGGACAGTGCATTCAGTATAAACACACCATCGGTCCTGCGTGCTGTTCCACCTGATGTGCATTACCCCTCTAACAGATATTGGCACCACTAATTGTGAAATGTCCTGTTTGAAATTACACTATTTCCCTAACAGTAATAGACATAATGTTTCTACAATCCCAGCAGTAGAATAATAATAACAATAATAATGCATTGAGATACATACTAAACAGCATGTGGTTACCAGACTCAGTGCTGAAAGGCATAATTAGTGGTACCATGATGATAACACATACAAATAGTAACCGAGTCTGGACAATATTCGCAGAGCACATTGCTAGTCCTACTGGTAACATAAGGCCCTAACAAAATGTAATGGACCTGAATGAGGCAAGAATAATAGTTGTTACTAATCTATGGGACCATTGGAGGAGGGTACAAAGAAAACAGATTTTGCATGCAGTAGATGAAATGGTGCAAATAAATTCACACCCACAATGAGGAAAGGGCTTCTTTCTACGATTGTAGTATATAAGTGTAAATGTTTTCTAGAGGACCCGCTGCAGTCATTATTGAGAATTAAGATTTCAGATACCATACCACCTGTATTACATTTACCAAATAAAAAACATTTGCCTCACCCCACGATTGAACCACCCACCTCCAGTATGCTAACTCGAAACTCTACCCACTGCACCAACTGTATGGCATAACTAATACGTGCTGACAGAGTTAATTACCATACATGTAGTTACAGTGTTGCCAGATTGCCACTCTTTAACATCCTTTTTCTGCCGGATGTACTCACCTCACGAAATTTTATGACAGACCTTTTTTTTATTGCTGGCATGTGAGAAGTCATGCTGCAAAGGCCAAGTGCGCAAATTTCTCTTCACCCTGTATTTTGTAAACAGCAATGGTCCTATCATACTTCCATGTGGTACTCCAGATATTACCTTTACATGTTGATTTGGTTCCATTAAGAGTGACATGTAGAGTTCAGTCTGCAATAAAGTCTTGACTCCAATCACAGGTCCGCTCTGATTCTCCATAAGCTCATATTTTCTTCATTAAACGGCAATGCAGGATGGTGTCAAATGCCTCACTGAAATCAAAGAACACGGCATCAACCTGAGCACCATTGTCTCCTCTCTGTGGCTGGGTGGTGAGACTTTGGGAGATGGTGGGTGACTGGAAAGATAAGGCATGGGAGATTTGTTTTCATTCAAGGTTGGGAGAATAATTATGGTCTGTAAAGGACTCAATAAGATCCTCGGTATATTTCAGGAGGGACTGCTCATCACTGCAGATGCAACAACCATGGGTGACTAGGCTGTATGGAAGGGACTTCTTGGTATGGAACAGGTGACAGCTGTCAAAATGGAGGTATTGCTGGTGGTTAGTAGGTTTGATATGGAGGAGATATTGATGTAGCCATCTTTGAGGTGGAGGTCAACATCTAGGAAGGTGGCTTGTTGGGTAGAATAGGACCAGAAGAAGTGAGTGGGAGAGAAGATGTTGAAGTTCTGGAAGAATGTGGATAGGGCGTCCTCACCCTTAATCCAGATCACAAAGCTGTCATCAGTGAATCTGAACAAGGTAAGGGGTTTAGGATTCTTGGTGTTTAGGAAGGATACTCTAGATGGCCCATGAATAGATTGGCATAGGATGGTGCCATGTAGGTGCCCATAACTGTACCCCAGATTTGTTTCTTTGTAATGCCTTTAAAGGAGAAGTAATTGTGGGTGAGGATAGAGTTCGTCATGGTGACTAGGAAGGAGGTTGTTGGTTTGGAATCCATCAGACATTGGGAAAGATAGTGTTCAATAGGGGTAAGGCTGTGGGCATTAGGGATGTTAGTGTAAAGGGAGGTGGCATCAATAGTGATGAGCAGGGCACCATGTGGTAGAGGGACAGGAGTTGTGGAGAGAGTCAGTGGTGGAAATTGTTGGTATCTTTTATATAGGAGCATAGGTTCCAGGTAACAGGCTAAAGGTGTTGGTCTATAAGAGCAGAGATTGTCTCAGTGGAGGCATGGTAACTGGCCACAATGGGGCACCCTGGATGGTTACGTTTATAGACTTTAGGAAGCATGTAGAAGTTAGGAGTGTGGGGAGTGGTAGGGATGAGGAGAGATATGGACTCTGGGGAGAGGTTTTGGGATGGGCCTAATGATTTGAGGAGAGACTGGAGAACCTGCTGGATTTCTGGAATGGGGCCACTGTGGCAAGGTTTGTTGTGGAAAACCTCCACCACTATGGTTTTGAACCACAAGAATCATCTAGCAGAAGGACTCTGCAAGCTATCAGATACATCCACCTACAAGCCTTGCCACAATGACCCCATTCCAGAAATCCAGCAGGATGTCCAGTCTCTCCTCAAATCGTTAGGCCCATCCCAGAACCTCTTCACAGAGTCCATCTCTCTCCTCACCCCTACCACCCCCACACTCCTACCTTCTAGATGCTTCATAAAGCCCATAAACCCAACCACCCAGGATGCCCCATTGTGGTTGGTTACTGTGGTCCCACTGAGAGAATCTATTCTCTTGTAGGCCAATACCTTCAGCCTATTACCTGGAACCTCTTCTTCTAAATAAAAGACATCAACCATTTACTCCACCGACACTGCACAGTTTCTGTCCCTTTACCATATGGTGCCCTGCTCATCACTATTGATACCACCTTCATTCACACTAACATTCCTAATGCCCATGGCCTTATTGGTACTGAACACTACTTTTACCAAACTCCACAGTTTCCAAACCAATGGCCTCCTTCCTAGTTGCCATGACCAACTACATCCTCACCCACAATTACTTCTCTTTTGAAGGCATTACATAGAAACAAATCTGGGGTATGACTATGGGCATCCGCATTGCACCATTCTATGCCAACCTATTCATGGGCCGTCTAGACGAATCCTTCCTAAACACCCAGAATCCTAGACCCCTCATCTGATTCAGATTCATTGACGACATCTTTGTGATCTGGATTGAGGGTGAACACTCTCTATCCACATTCCTCCAGAACCTCAACGGCTTCTCCCCCATTCATTTCACCTGGCCCTACTCAACCTACCAAGCCACATTTCTAGATGTTGACCTCCACCTCAAAGATGGCTTCATCAGTATCTCCGTCCATATCAAACTTACTAACCACCAGCAATACCTCCACTTTGACAGCTGCCACCTGTTCCATATCAAGAAGTCCCTTCCATATAGCCTACCCACCTATGGTCATTGCATCAGCAGTGACGAGCTGCCCTTACAAAATATACCGAGGATCTCACTGAGTCCTTTACAGGTCATAATTATCTTCCCAACCTTGCACGAAAACAAATCTCTTGTGCCTTATCTTTCCAGTCACCCACCATCTCCCAAAGTCTCACCATCCAGCCACAAAGGAGCATTCCCCTCGTAACTCAGTACCACCCAGGATTGGAGCAACTGAATTACATTCTCTGCCATGGTCCGACTACCTCTCGTCGTGCCCTCAGAAAGAAACATGTCCTGCCCACTATCCTTCCCACCCCTCCCATAGTAGTATTCCACCGTCCACCAAACCTACACAATATACTCATCCATCCCTGCACAACCCCTGCTCCCAGCCCCTTATATCATGACTCATATCCCTGTAACAGTCCTAGACGCAAGACCTGTCCTGTACATCCTCTCACCACCACCTACTACAGTCTTGTCACAAACATCACCTATCCCATCAAAGGCAGGGCTACCTGTAAAACCAGTCATGTGATCTACAAGCTAAGCTGCAACCACTGGGCTGCATTCTATGTGGGCATGATAACCAACAAGCTGGCTGTCTGCATAAATGGCCACTGACAAACTCTGGCCAAAAAACAACTGGACCACCCTGTTGCTCAACTTGCCACCAAACATGACATTCTCCATTTCAATGACTGTTTCACAGCCTATACCATATGAATCCTTCCCACCAACACCAGCTTTTCAGGATTCTGCAGGTGGGAATATGTCCTACATTCTCATAACCCTCCTGGCCTCAACCTTCATTAATCGTTATGCTCACTCACCCAGCCCCTTCCCTGCTCCCATTCTAGCTCTCTACACAGCCCTCTATTCCACCAACACACTCAGTTTATTTACTTCTCCCCGTTTCTGTCCCCCCCCCACCTCTTCCCCGCCCACTCTCTAACCCCCTGACTGCTCTTAGCTGCCCTATCCTTTCCCCACCTTGTCCCTGCACACCTACAAGCAGCAGATCACCATCCCACACCCCTACCCTGCTATCCCTCCCCCTTCCCATCCCAGCCTCCTCCTTACCCCCACCCAGTTGCCTCTCCCATCATGTACTGCTGCTGCTGCTGCTCATAGTTTGGCTTCAGCTGCCAGAGGCTGTAGTCCTGTGTGTGTGTGTGTGTGTGTGTGTGTGTGTGTCATCTATTTTTGATGAAGGCGTTGTTGGCCGAAAGCTTATTTTGTGACAGTCTTTCTGTTGTGACTATCTGTGACTCAGCATCTCTGCTGAACAGTATAAATTATTTAATCTATATAATTGTGTTCATTGATCATTTCCTAATTTGTTGTAAAAGTAAATAAAAGTAAAAGTGATCAAAAATATGTTATCCAAGTGAATCCAGATAAATGACTTAGATAAAGTAAAGAATGATGTTGGGATTAATATTAATTACAATTCTAAAAAACATGTAATGACTCTGACCAGGAAAGCTATATTGAATGTCCAATTAAAAAATATCAAATTGAACATGCAAATTTGTACAGTACTCCAATGGAAGTAAATCTGAAACTAGAAGCAGCACAAGATGAGTCATGATATTAAGTACAATATTATTGATGGGTCCTCTCCTGTACATTAGCTCAGGAACATGGCCCGATTTGTGTCTGTGTGTGTGTGTGTGTGTGTGTGTGTGTGTGTGTGTGTGTGTGTATGTGAGAGATCTATTTTCAACAAAGGGGTTATTGGCCGAAAGCTTATTTTGTGACAGTCTTTTTGTTGTGACTATATGCGACTCAGCATCCCCGCTATACAGTAAAATTATTTGATGTATGTAATTGTGTTTGTTGTTGATTTCCTAATTTGGTGTAAAAGTAATTTACAGAGTGAACTAATGAGTAGATTTCAAAGCTGTTACAATGATATTGCAAGTACTAAAATATTTGTATCAAACAAATGTTTTGAAGTTAACATAGATGTAGTTACAATGGCATTTGCAAGTACTGAAATATTTATATCAAACAGAAGGTTTTAACATAGATGCAGACTGGGCAAACAATTTTGTAGATCATTAGTCCACATGCAGCTATGCAATTAGAGTATTTGGAAATGTAATATTTTGGAAATCTATGAAACAAGGAAGTGTTAAAAAATCTTCTGCTTTTGCTGGCTAAGTAGCATTGATAGAAGCTGCCACTGAGATTAAGTTACTTCTAGATATTTTGAATATATAATCAAATGTCAGAATGTCTCCCAGTTGTAAAGGGTGTACCTCATTGATCTGTTCTTGGACCTTCCCTTTCCATTATTTATATAAATGATTTACTTGCAGTTGTGTCATGTGATGCAGTGCTATATGCTGATGACACAACACTCATCACATGTGATACCAATCTTGAGAACGTGCAACACAGCATGGCAGTGGCAATGGAGAGGTGCACTACTTGGTTTAAGGCAAATGTACTGCAGAAGAATGATAGTGAAACTGAAGCTATTGTATTGAATCTGAATGCTCCCAGTCATGATAACAAAACAATAAAATTATTAGGATTTCATATAGATCAAAAGCTCAGCTGGGATACCCACACATTGGAAATTGGCATTTGCCATATATCTGCTGCACAAACTGAGGAGCAGTGACAGTAAAGAACTTTCTGTTGTATGCATATTTTGCATTCTTCCATTCGCACCTGAGTTATAGAATACTATTATGTGGCAATTCCGTAGGCTCAAAATTAGTGTTTAAATGGCAGAAGAAAGCCATAAGGGGCATATCCGAACTTAGCCCATATGAATCATGTCAAGATTATTTTTAAAAAACTAAATATAATGACAGTGCATGGCCTGTATATTTACAACTGCCTTGTCTTTGTTAAAGACAATCTGAGTAAATTTGACTAAAGGAGAACAGTTTGTGACTATAACTAAAGAAGTGGACATACAATTAATATGCCATATGCTAGGCTTGCAAACAAATATAACAGCTACAAATATCTTGGTCCTTTCTACTTCAACAAATTACCTGAAAATGCCTACACAGTGGCAGTAAATAAATTTAAAACTAGTCTTTCGAGGTGGATCAAAAGTAAAATAATTTACTCTGCTCAAGAGTTCCTTGAGTATGTGACAAATGATCCACTTTCTTTATGAGAATGAACTATAAATGAACTGCAAATTATACACATGCCACACTGTGCAACTATTTTATTACTCTTTCATGTACTTATTGTTAATTATCTGTTTGATTAATTATTTGTCATACACTGAACTATGTAGTTTATTTATCTTGTAATTGATCTATTAGGAAACTTCTTGTTGTTATTGACATTTGAACAAATATGTTGTATCCGTCCTGGATTATTATATCATAGTTAATAACATTTGTTGTGTTGAAGTTTATATTGTTAGATATGGTAACCTTATGAAAAATTCAAGGTATATTGAATTACGCTACCATTTTGTGACTGATTTCTGTATGACCAGAATTACAGACATTTGTGAAGTAGGTTCAGAAAGCAACATAGCAGACATTTTTACCAAATATTTGAGTAAGGATGTGTTGTTGCTGTGGTCTTCAGTCCAGAGACTGGTTTGATGCAGCTCTCCATGCTACTCTATCCTGTGCTATCTTCTTCATCTCCCAGTACCTACTGCAACCTACATCCTTCTGAATCTGTTTAAGTGTATTCATCTCTTGGTCTCCCTCTATGGTTTTTACCCTCTACACTTCCCTCCAATACTAAATTGGTGATCCCTTGATACCTCAGAATATGCTCTACCAACCGATCCCTTCTTCTAGTCAAGTTGTGCCACAAATTTCCTTTCTCTCCAATTCTATTCAGTACCTCCTCATTAGTTATGTGATTTACCCAACTAATCTTCGGCATTCTTCTGTAGCACCACATTTTGAAAGCTTCTATTCTCTTCTTGTCTAAACTATTTATCATCCGCATTTCACTTCCATACATGGCTACACTCCATACAAATACTTTCAGAAATGACTTCCTGACACTTAAATCTACACTCGATGTTAACAAATTTCTCTTCTTCAGAAATGCTTAACTTGCCATTCCCAGTCTACATTTTAAATCCTCTCTGCTTCGACCATCATCAGTTATTTTGCTCCTCAGATAGCAAAACTCATTTACTACTTTAAGCATCTCATTTCCTTATCTAATTCCCACAGCTTCACCCAATTTAATTCGACTACATTCCATTATACTCGTTTTGCTTTTGTTGATGTTCACCATATATCCTCCTTTCAAGACATTGTCCATTCCGTTCAGCTGCTCTTCCAGGTCCTCTGCTGTCTCTGACAGAATTACAATGTCTGTCTCTGACAGAATTACAATGTTATTAGCAAACCTCAAAGTTTTTATTCCTTCTCCATGGATTTTAATTCCTACTCCAAATTTTTCTTTTGTTTCCTTTACTGCTTGCTCAATGTACAGATTGAAGAACATCAGGGATAGGCTGCAACCCTGTCTCACCCCATTCCCAACCACTGTTTCCATTTCATGCACCTTGACTATTATAACTACCATCTGGTTTCTGTACAAACTGTAAATAGCCTTTTGCTCCCTGTATTTTACCCCCTGCCACCTTCAGAATTTGAAAGAGAGTATTCCAGTCAACATCGTCAAAAGCTTTCTCTAAGTCTACAAATGCTAGAAATGTAGGTTTGCCTTTCCTTAATCTATTTTCTCAGATAAGCCTTAGGGTCAGTATTGCCTCACATATTCCAACATTTCTATGGAATACAAACTGATCCTCCCTGAGGTTGGCTTCTACCAGTTTTTCCATTTGTCTGTGAAGAATTCGTGTTAGTATTTTGCAGCCGTGGCTTATTAAACTGATAGTTCAGTAATTTTCACATCTGTCAACACCTGCTTTCTTTGCGATTGTAATTATTATATTCTTGTTGAAGTCTGAGGGTATTTTGCCTGTCTCATACATATTGCTCACTAGGTGGTAGAGATTTGTTAGGCCTGGCTCTCCCAAGGCTGTCAGTAGTTCTAATGGAATGATGTCTACTCCCGGCGCCTTGTTTCGACTTAGATCTTTCAGTGTTCTATCAAACTCTTCACACAGTATCATATCTCCTATTTCATCTTCATCTACATCTACATCCTCTTCCATTTCCATAATATTGTCCTCAAGGACATCGCCCTTGTATAGACCCTCTATATACTCCTTCCAACTTTCTGCTTTTCCTTCTTTGCTTAGAACTGGGTTTTCATCTGAGCACTTGACATTCATACAAGTGGTTCTCTTTTCTCCAAAGGTCTCTTTAATTTTCCTGTAGGCAGTATCTATCTTACCCCTAGTGAGATAAGCCTTTACATCCTTACATTTGTCCTCTAGCCATCCCTGCTTAGCCATTTTGCACTTCCTATCCATCTAATTTTTGAGATGTTTGTATTCCTTTTTGCCTGCTTCATTTACTGCATTTTTGTATTTTCTCCTTTCATCAATTAAATTCAATATCTCTTCTGTTACCCAAGGATTTCTATTAGCCCTCATCATTATGCCTACTTGATCCTCTGCTGCCTTCACTATTTCATCTCTCAAAGCTACCCATTCTTCTTCTACTGTATTTCTTTCCCCCATTCCTGTCAATAATTCCCTAATGCTCTGCCGGCCGGTGTGGCCGTGCAGTTCTAGGCGCTTCAGTCTGGAACCGCGTGACCGCTATGGTCACAGGTTTGAATCCTGCCTCGGGCATGGATGGGTGTGATGTCCTTAGGTTAGTTAGGTTTGAGTAGTTCTAAGTTCTAAGGGACTGATGACCACAGATGTTAAGTCACATAGTGCTCAGAGCCATTTGAACCATTTGAACCTAATGCTCTCCCTGAAACTATCTACACCCTCTGGTTGTTTCAGTTTATCCAGGTCCCATCTCCTCAAATTCCCCCCTTTTAGCAGTTTCTTCAGTTGTAAACTACAATTCATAACCAATATATTGTGGTCAAAGTTCACATCTACCCCTGGAAATGTCTTACAATTTAAAACCTGGTTCCTGAATCTCTGTCTTACCATTATATAATCTATCTGAGACCTTCGATAATCTCCAGGCTTCTTCCATGTATACAACCTTCTTTCATGCTTCTTGAACCAAGTGTTAGCTATGAGTAAGTTATGCTCTGCGCAAAATTCTACCAGGCGGCTTCCTCTTTCATTTCTTACCCCAATCCATATTCACCTACTATGTTTCCTTCTCTTCCTTTTCCTACCATCAAGTTCCAGTCACCCATGACTATTAAATTTTCGTCTCCCTTCACTATCTGAATAATTTCTTTTATCTCACCATACATTTCATCAATCTCTTCATCATCTGCAGAGGTAGTTGGCATATAAACTTGTACTACTGTGGTAGGCGTAGGCTTCATATCTATCTTGGCCACAATAAAGTGTTCACTATGCTGTTTGTAGTAGCTTACCCACATTCCTATTTTCCTATTCATAATTAAACCTACTCCTGCATTACCCCTATTTGATTTTGTATTTATAACCCTATATTCACCTGACCAGAAGTCTTGTTCCTCCTGGCACCAAACTTCACTGGTTCCCACTGTATCTAACTTTAACCTATCCATTTCCCTTTTTAAATTTTCTAAACTACCTGCCCGAATAAGGGATCTGACATTCCACGCTCCGATCCATGGAACGCCAGTTTTCTATCTCCTGATAACAATGTCCTCTTGAGTAGTCAGTGCCTGGAGATCCGAATGGGGGACTATTTTACCTCCAGAATATTTTACCCAAGAGGACACTATCATTATTTGACCATACAGTAAAGCTGCATGCCCTTGGGAAAAATTATGGCTGTAGTTTCCCCTTGCTTTCAGTCATTCACAGTATCAGCACAGCAAGGCTGTTTTGGTTAGTGTTACAAGGCCAGATCAGTCAACCATTCAGACTGTTGCCCGTGCAACTACTGAAAAGGCTGCTGCCCCTCTTCAGAAACCACCTCTCAACAGATACCTCTCTGTTGTGGTTGCACCTACGGTACGGCTATCTGTATCGCTGAGGCACGCAAGCTTCCCCACCAACGGCATGGTCCATGGTTCAAGGAGGGGAGGGGGGGGGGTGTGAGTAAGGATATATTTGTAAAATTTTGAGGAATGTTGAATCAAATTTGTGTGCAATAGAAATGTAAGCAGACATATTAGAATGTGGTACATTTATATGGATAATATTGACTGTGTCGATGGGGATCTTAACAATGAGTATTATGTTTTTGCTGCATAACAGTCAGTGACTCAGTTTCATGCCATGAATATGTTCATTATGTAAAGACAGATGTATTTGTATTTCCCTTTTTCTACGTAACTATTCTTAACAGTACTAAAGTGCTAACAAGTGAAAGGGTCAGGGTAAATCCGTAGTTAATTGTTTGACATTCCCACCATCAATAGGCTCAAGGGACAACAGGTTCACAGAGCACGTGGTTATGTTAACATGGCCCTCTATCATGATAGTCACCATGTACAGCATTGTGTGCAGAGCAGAGGCAGAAAGTATAATGTGTCCTGAACAAACACTGCTACCCTGTCACCAATAGAGTCATTTTTCTTGTGGATGTAATAGCCTCGAAGTACAAGTGCATCACTCCAGAATGAAATTTTCACTCTGCAGTGGAGTGTGTGCTGATATGAGACTTCCTGGCAGATTAAAACTGTGTGCCAGACTGAGACTCGAACTCGGGACCTTTGTGTTTCGCAGGCAAGTGCTCTACCATCTGAGCTACCCAAGCACAACTCGTGCCCCGTCCTCACGGCTCTGGAAAATAGGAGACGAGGTGCTGGCAGAAGTAAAGCTGTGAGGATGGGGCGTGACTCATGCTTGGGTAGCTCAGATGGTAGAGCACTTGCCTGCAAAAGGCAAAGGTCCCGAGTTCGACTCTTGGTCGGGCACACAGTTTTAATCTGCCAGGAAGTTTCAGGTGCATCACTATTTTTAAAATAAGTCTCTTGGAGACACAGCAGGGAGGTTTGTCCTGTGTGAGGAATATAATTTTATCCAGACTGGTCCTGTTCTTTTTCAGCTGAAGTGTGGAAACCATTTTAAACTGTGTTTTTTTTTTATCCCCTTCATTGTGCCAACATGGTGAGGCACTGATAGAACGAGGGGGAGTGGAGGCCCCTATTACTTCAGGTAAACCTTCGAGGCAAAAAATTGATGACAACACCTGGATTGTGCTACTTGACACTGTCGAGTTTATGGGCACAGCAAAGGGAAACTTGCTATATGAGTCAACCACAATCAACCAGTGAGGGTTCCAAAAAGGTCCCGCAAAGTCTATGTGCACACGTTGCCATGGCAATTGCAACTTGACCATGCAGTGAATTTTTGTGGCAGAGTGAACTGATTTTCTGCACATGCATGACACTGTGACATCATCTGTTCTATTTGGGCATCCATACCCTGCCAAGTATAGTGTCAATGCTCTAACTGTTTCGTACAAACAATCTCCCAGTGTCCTTGGTGAAGTAACCTCAACACTTCTTTCTGCAAAGCTTTAGGGATCAATACATGTGACTGTCCGCTGTTATTTTGAACAAATATTACACCTTTCTGTACAGAGAGGCTATGCTGATGGGCAAAGTATCAGCACACTACAGAGCTCTTTATGCTATGCAATGAACTTGGCCAAGATGTGGGAATGTATGTTAGCAAAATTTTCAAATCCAGATCAGCTTCTGTGGTCTGTCCAATTTTCTTATAGTTCAGCAGAAAAGACTGAAGCAATTCAGAATTCTGAGCATCAATGTGACAACAAGATGCAGGATAAGTATCAAAGTCTCAATCAGGGCCAATCAGAAGATTTGAAAGTGCATCCGCATTACCATGTTGAGCTGACGGATGGTACACAGTCTCGTACTGGTATTGAGACAACAACAAAGCCAATCTTTGCAATTTTTGGGCAGTTCATACAGGAACTGGTTTCATCAGATGAAACAAGGACTGCAAAGGCTTGTGATCTGCTACTAAGTAAAATTTTCTGCCATACAAATAGTCGTGGAATTTGGTGACACCATGCACAATAGCCAAAGCCTTTTTTTCAATTTGTGAATAGATACACTGAGCTTTGGACAACACTTTTGATGTGAAACCAACAGATCTGTCTTCATCACCAATTCTGTGCAAAAGCACTGCACTGATTCCATAAGAGGGAGCATCAACTTGCAATACAACTGGCTTGTCAGGATCAAAGTGAACTAAGCATCGATCACTGAGCAATGCATCTTTAAGTTTTTGAGAAGCTACTTGGCACTCATCTGTCCAAACAAAGGAGACATTCTTGTGATGCAAGCAATGCAATGGCACCACTACTTGTGGAGCATTCAGTGTGAGCCAAATATAATAGTTCATTCACCCCAAGACTGACTGCAATTCTGTGACACTGCGAGGAACTGGAAAGTCTGTTATGGCAAACAAATGTGACTGCAGAGGATGTACACCTTGACTGTTTATGACATGAGCAAGATACTGCAAATTAGGTTTAAGAAAATAACACTTGTCCAGTCTACACATTAGTCCTGCCTCAGACAGCACACTAAACCAAGCACATAAATTTGCAGTATGTTCTTCAGGTGTACGACCTGCTACTACAATATTGTCCAGATAGTTTGAATAGTTTGGCAGTCAGCTGTTCCAAATACTGTTGGAAAATGGTGGGTGCAGAAGCACTGCTAAAGGGCAAACACAAATATTTAAATAAGCCCAAATGAATATTTACTAAACACACTATTAGAGATTCTTCATCAAATGGTATTTGAAGATACGTGTCGCACAAATCAATTTTTGAAAACTAGTGTCCAGCACCTAATTTTTCCATAAGATCCTCTGGGCATGGCAATGCATAAGAATCAATTACAGTTCATGGGTTGATTGTAGACTTAAAGTCAATACAGAGGTGAATGTGACCTGAAGGTTTGGGGAGCCAAACAAGTGGACTCGCCCATTGACTAGCTGATATGGGTGCAATAACTCCGTTATCTTGCAATTCTTTAAGCTTTGCAGTGTCTTCGTCCTGTAATGCAATGGGAACAGTTCTGGCCTGGCAAAATTTCAGCTGAGCATTGTCTTTCAGAGTAATATGTGCAACAATGTTGTTAGCTTCGCATAAACCTTCAGAAAAGAGTCCCTGGAATTCTTTTACCAAGCTGACTACACTGTCTTTGGCATTGAATGCAGACACTGGAAACACATTGTCCTGAATGTTAAAGCCAAACAATTCAAAAGAATCAAGACCAAATATGTCTCACACTCGCATAATTGTAGCACTGTAAAACTCACTGTTCGCATATGCGAGTGATACATGGCAGGCAACGTACATGTTCTGAGAACAGGAATGTCTTGTCCATTATAAGCCATCAGTAACGTACTAGTTTTAGACAAGTATGGGGGCCTAACAGTTCATATGTGTGACAATTTAGCAATGTGACAGAAGCACCCATGTCCAACTGAAATTTCCCACGTTTCCCACACAGAAGTAAATTAACAAAAAGTTTGTTTGACTGGCGTATTACCGAAGAAACTGCATGCTTGCTAGAGTTGCTAATATCTGTTGCAGACTTTGAATATACTGCATTAATGACATGGGCCTTGAGACGAGAATTTTGTGAGTGGGTTGAATTCTTATGTTTGTACCGTTGCAAACATATGGATTGCACATATCCTTTCCCACCTCATTGGGAGGGACAGTTTGGCATTTGTGTCATGAATAACACCAAGGGCAAGACTTAATTCTGTTTGCCTGTGTAGCCCCCTGTGTAGCAAACACCTTATGTGGTGTGGAAGGTTTTTTACTCAGTGTGGTTAGGGAAAGCTGCCATTGCAGAATGGGGCAAGCATGGGACTCAATCTGACAAATAGCTGGCTGCTCAAATGTTTGAGTCGACAAGGCACTGGAATCATATTGATCTAGTATTTGCACTGTCTGTTGAAATGATGGATTGAACTGTTTCAAAATTTCTTCTCAGAGTGACATCAGGTACATTGTACACAATAACATAATGAAATATAACATCTGAATATAAAGCACTGCAAGCACATTTAAATTTGCATTCCCTTCTCATACCCTGCAAAACTGGCCATTTTTTGCAATTAAAGAATTGATACCTGGCTGTTATCACATTCACTTGTTGGTTACAATAGCGAGTTAGTGACGATACCATATCATCATAAGCAAGTTCACTCGTAGTGGCGCTAAGGGCAGCTTTGGTAGGAGCCTAAACACTGCACTTCCTACTGTTGATAGTAGATAGGGAAGTTTCATAGTACCTAGTAAGCTGTAGGTGATGAAGTGGGCTTCAAATTGTGACAACCACTCGAGCCATTCTTCTTCTCGTTCACAAAACTGTCGAAAAGGTGGTATGGCAGCTGTAGTAGGCAGTGCTTGTTCCATTGGGGGTGCAGCATTGGTCAGTAGCTGCTGCACCGTGTTGAGTGCTGTGGATATTTGTTGAGTCTGGAACTGAAACATCTGCAATAGCTGTGTGGCATCTAATGCTTGCGGCAGTGGCGCCTGAGCAGGGGTCATGACAGGTGCGGTGGGCATTTTGGAAGACACAAATACAACAACAGACAAGGCAAGCAAGTAAAATTAGGACACAAACAAAGATAATTTCTGCAATGCCCATCTGAAAACACTGATTAGAAAAAATGACAAGAAACTGTTAAAGCAATAAGCGCCCCTGCTAAGTAAACACAAGAGGGAATTAAGGCACCAGCACATCAAACAAAATTCCGTGGTTGTCGGGCACTGGATTCATTGCATACTCATCACCAAATGTGGGATCCTGCATACTAATCTCATATAGGGTGCCTAAAGGATGCTGCATTCTCGAAATGCTATACAACAATTCAAAAAAATCACATTAATAGTTTTTATTACAAATAAGAAAAATGACAATATTTAACTTGTATTTACAAAAAGTGGTCACAAGCAATGGGTGCCATGTAAATAAGTGTCCTTTGCTATATACAATGTTCATACAAGTTTGTCACACAGTTTGTGGATCACTAATAACTGCTATCGTAGCATTCTCTACTAGGCCTCTCCGTATACTGTCCCGATACTGAGTGGCTGAGGCTGGCAGGAGTGGCGCTTATATTCTCCTCTTGTAGAAGCTGCTCCTGTCATAGTCTGGTCCTAATCAGCGCACCATTGGCTGACATTGTTTCACCACCACCTCTTCTCTTGTGTTCTTCATCTTCGTTCTGGCACTTGTGGTTACACCAGAACATTGGTGAGTCAAAGGCTGTATTGGATCCTTGAATCACAGGACCCTTTGCCTTCAACCCAGGGTTGTTTTTGCCAAGGCCACTATACTTCTGACAATTTAGTCCACCTGGAGTCTGCTATTAGACCAGCTTTTCCCTGGAGGCTTGTTGCAGACTTTTTTGATGGCTTCCGCTTTTCAGCTACCAAGACTAACATACTGCATTTCTGTCATTGCCATACAGTCAATCCCCATCTGGATCTGTACAGTGATTGCCAGTCCCTCAGTGTTGTGGACTTCCATGGTTTTTTGGGACTGGGCTTTGATGTCCAGTTGACATGGCTTCCCCATTTTCATCAAGTAAAGCAGACTTGTTGGTCGCACCTCAGTGCTCTTTGGCGCCTCAGCAACACCAAATGGGACATGGACCACACAACTCTGATATGCTCTACATAGCATTGGTCCAGTCCCACATAAATTAGGGGAGTCTTGCATACACCTCGACAACACCTGCATTGTTATGCATCCTGGACCCGATTTCTGTCATTGCCATATAGTACATCCTCACCTGGATCTGTACCTTGATTGCCAGTCTCTCAATGTGGTGGACTTTCGTGGTTCTTTGGGACTGGGATTTGATGTTCAGTTGATATGGCTTCCCCATTTTCATCAACTAAAGCAGACTTGTTGGTCGCACCTCAATGCTCTTTGACACCTCAGCAACACCAAATGGGACATGGACCACACTACTCTGATATGGCTCTACATAGCATTGGTACAGTACTGTATAGATTATGGGAGTCTTTTATATGGCCTGGCATTACCTTCATTGTTATAGATAGTGGATCTGATACATCATTGTGGGTGCAACTGACAACTGGTGCATTTTGGACTCTCCATGATCAGCATCCTACTGGAAGCAGGATTTCCAATGTTGTGAATTCTGTGTCAACAACAATTGATTTCTTATGTTGCACATCCTCTGCTCCTCAGTGCACCTGAACTACTGTCTCATCTTACCTGATATGGTGGCCTAGGTCTGAGGTTACGATAGCCATCCACATCTGGTCTCAGTTTTCAGAACTGAAGTTTTTCCCTCTACCACATCTTCTCTGAGCCCACTAACATACATCTACATGGTGCAGCCCCCCATCCTCGGCTCTGTCTTGACCTATCACAAATAAAGACTCAGTTCAGTGTAAGGCCCTCTACGACCAATTCTTCTCCATTCTGTTCTTTTTTTTGTAGGGGGGGGGGGGTTCAGAAGTAGTCTATACTGATGGCTTGATGGTTGCCAGTCATATTGGTTTTGCTTATATTCATGTGGGATGTAATCAACTCTGTGTCTTGCTGGATGGCTACAGTATGTTCACTTTGGAATTGGTAGGCATCTCTCGTCCTCTTGAGCATCCATTACTGTACCAATGAGTTCCTCTCATCCGTAGGTAGTGACTCTTTGAGCAGTTTGCAAGCTTTTGGCCAGTGTCACCCTCACCATCCATTGCTCTTCACTATCCAAGTTTCCCTTTTTGCCCACAAACAATGAGGACACCTAGTGGTCTTTGTCTGGACTCAGAGTCACATCGGAATCCCAGGGAATGAATTTGCCCACAGCCTGGCCAAATTGGCTAATGGAAAGCCACCTCTTGAGAGCAGTATTCGGGCATCTGACCTTCAATCGTTACTATGCCGTCATGTTCTAAGGATTTGGAATAAGGAATTTCATACTCTGACTTTGTCAAACAAACTAAGGACACAGTAGGAGGCTGATCATGGAGAGTCCAAAAGGCATCAGTTGTCAGTTGCACCCACAATGATGTATCAGGACAGTAAAAGAGACCACAAATTTGTTGACGTCCTCCATGTGGACCTCTCACAAGAACTCCTTCGTACTCTGCCCGCTCCATGTCAGCCTACTTGGCTGACTCATGGTCATCTCCTCCATCATGAGGATCCACCTCACTACTGTTATGGTGTCCATTTGAACGTGGTCCACATTTTGCTGGACTATCCTAACCTAATCTGCTGGGATAGTATTGACATGGATGTTATTGATGAATCAGGATTAATTAATAGAGTTCAAATCATGGAGGCAAGTAAAAATGAAAGTTCAGACTTGAATGTATGCACTGAATCATGTGAGGCAGTGATAAATAACAATTATGTTGATAATGTAGGTAGTGAGGATGTATCAACACATTTTTTACAAAAAATGAAGACAGGTTTGAACAAGAAACTAAATGATACTAACAAAATTAGATGATCATAAGGAACATTTGAACAATAAACTCTGTGATAATAACAAACAGCTAGATAATACTAAACACTGTAGACTAGAACAAAAAAATTCAATAAGATAGTCAAAAATTAAAAATAGATTTGAATGAAATGTTGGATCAAAAGGTAGTAGATACTGTCTTTGTAGTAAGAATATGCAATAAATTTATGAATGATTGTTGCAGATCACTAGATGTGTGGCAATCTGAATTCATGCACATTAGTTAGTTAGATAGTTACATGTACAATAGACTGTTTGACTTACTCTTTTATTGAAACCCTGTGGAACAAGTTACTTTACTGATATTCATGATATCATGTTAGATTTAATATTTTGTATTGCTACCAGTCAGACATTTTATGTTACTGGGCAAATTATTAAAGATTTTTGTTGCTGCATATTGAACTCAATTCTGAGCCACTGACAGCTTTAATTATGGATGATAAAGGTCATTTTCCTCTCCAGTGTTGCGAGTATGGTCCCACTGTTCTTCTCAAATTCAGAATGATTTTTTATGATGCCTAGATACTTGGAGCAGTAGTACCTGTATGACATCAATAGATAATGAGCAACACATATTATCCTTGCTGCTTGATTTTGTTCAATCAGTACTTTCTTTCTAGGTGTGAGAGTTACTATAATATATTGTTGAGCGGAAGTATGCAAAATATATCAGGAGCCCAATTAGTAACTGTATAAAGAGCAGAAGTAGATGAACTTGTTTGTTTGAGAAGCTTGGTAATATGCTTCTTTCAGCTCAAGTTTTCATCAGTATGTACACCTAAAAATTTGGTGCTTTCTACCACGTATAGTGTCTCCTGCTCACTTGCTACATCAGTCGTTGGTATTACTCTATTTGTTGTGTAGAACTGAATATAGTGATTTTTTTTCCAGAATTTAGGCGAAACCCATTTTATGAGAACCACACAATCAGATGCCCTGATTTCTGGTATTCCTTCCAGTTGTTGTTCTCTTGCTTTTTTGGTTTCACCATTCCTTTTCAGCATTTTTGGGTCGTCTTTGGGTTTTGACCTCCCTTTCTAAATCTTGTCACCATAATGTGAGCCAATGGGGAAGTACACTTTACTTAGAATTTTTGGTGTGTGACCTAACTGCTTCTTCCATCTATACCTAGAAGTCATTGTCCTTTAACAGCTGATAGCCAGCATGGTAGCCAGTCTACATGGTAAAATTGTTACATACCCATTCAGTTGAGCCCCCTGACAACACAAGGATCACACTTCTGATACCAGAGCTGGTACCTCCCTGTGTATAGCCCGGCAAAGCTGCTTGAAATTCCAGAACATTAGAACTCTCAGCAATGGCCGCTGTGCCAAATGGCCCTTTCTGTGGCTGAGTGGCCCCACAGGGAGAGCCCCAGATGGGAGTGGGTGGTATCAGGGCAGACACTTTACTAAGAAATGCACAAAGCTCCAAAAAACTGGTCATTTTTTCTACATCCATCTATTTAGTTGGGAATGGATCCCTTAATGCTGCTTCTTACAACCCTTCACTGGCTACACCCTGAAAGGGCCAGGCTCACTGGCTTGGGGTAAAACTCTTTTCCTGGTTCCTGGTCTGCACCACGAGTAACGGGAACACTTGCACTGCTACCAATCTGTTATTTTTCACAGAAACTATTAAAGACAAGTTTGACAAAGTGGACCCCCTTGTAAGATGTGGGTTGATTCACTGTTGATCAAAACTACTTCTCCCCCCAATCTGTGGTCTTTCATGCCTGTGATCATTTTGGTGACATCCCGGTGTCCATCACTCCTCACCAGTCTCTGAATATGATTCAGGGAGTCATGTACCATAGAGACTTCATCCTTCAAATTGATGAACTTCGGGCAAATATGGAAAGGCAGATTGTTCATTTAGTTTGGTGTCTTCAGAAAGACTGTAAAGACAATCACATTGATACCAGTGTTTTCATTCAAACATTTGAGGGCAATACCATCCCACAGAGGGATTAAGGTTATGCATTATCAGTGTGATGAGAAGCTGTACATCCTGCCACCCATGAGGTTTTTTCGGCATTTGTGTTTTGGACCTGTCTTCTCTGTGGTATACATTCCAATCTGAGTTTAGAATTTCATTACCGTTTACACCTGGTTTCAGCCAACTTTCTATCCCTAGTATTATGTGGGCATTTTGACCGTTTATTAATGGGAGCAGTTCTGGTACCATTCTACAGATGCTCCTGCAGTTTACTATTACAACATTAATATTGTTATTCCCTGTTGCATTTTGCCTACTACTACCTTGCTGCGTCTCAGGAGGCATCTTGTTGGGCCTAGGGAGGGAATTCTCTAACCTAAAAAACCCACATGTGCACTCCACACGTGCTCCGCTACCCTTGTAGCCACTTCCTGCATGTAGTGCATGCCTGACCTATTCTAGGGGACCCTACATTTCTCCACCCGATAGCGGAGGTTGAGAAATTTGCACCCCAGATCTCCGCAGAATCGTCTTAGCCTCTGGCTTAAGCCTTCCACTCGGCTCCAAACCAGAGGACCACGATCGGTTCTGGGAACGATACTACAAATTGTTAGCTAAGATTCCACCCCGCGAGCGAGGCTTCCCGCCTTCACCAACTCTGCCAACCGCTCATATGAACTGAGGATGACCTCTGAACCCAGACGGCAGGAGTCATTGGTGCCGACATGAGCAACAATTTGCAGTCGGGTCCCCCAGTGCTCTCTATCGTCGCTGGCAGGGCCTCCTCCACATCTCGGATGAGACCCCCCAGCAAGCAGACAGAGTGAACACTGGCCTTCTTCCCCGACCTTTCCGCTATTTCCCTAAGGGGCTCCATCACCTGCCTAACGTTGGAGCTCCTAACCACTAATAAACCCCTCCCCCCATGTGCCTGCTTGGACCTTGCTGAAGGAGCGGCCACCTGTCCACTAACAGGCAGTGCGCGCGATATGTGGAAAATGCTGCTTTTAGCAAATTTCTTAACTTTATATGACACTTAGAGGAAAGTTTCCAAAACAATCTCATTACTTGTGTTGCAGTGACAGATATTTTGGCCACATAAGATACTATAAAAGACGAAATGTTGCTTGTATAGTTATGTAGAATTTTCTTAGACTAACAGTAAGTTTGAATAATTTAACCTGTATTTTCCAAAATAAGATAATAAGTTTGATTTGATTACAAAAAAGCAAATGGGAGAGCCGGCAGAATGGTTCGCCCTAAGGTACAAGGGTGGTTTGAAAAGTTCTCAGAATGGAATAGAAAAAGAGTACTTACATCACTGAAACTTTTTTTGTTTTCCAATGTAGTCTCCTTGTAGATTAATGCACTTGGTCCAATGATGTTCCAGTCACTTGATCCCATCTCGAAAATGAGTTTCCTCCAGGCCTGCAAAATAGTTGTCAACTCTGGTTATCAATTCTTTGTTTGAAGTAAATCTTCATCCACCAGGAAAAATTTTCAGTTTTGATAAGAGATGGAAGTTTGATGAAGCCATATCAGGTGAATAAGGTGGGTGTGGTAACAATTCATATATCAGTTTGTGTAATTTTGCCATGGCGACGGCACATGGGTGCGAGTGTACATTGTCTTGATGGAAGATGACTTTCTTCCTTACTAAACCTGGCCTTTTTTTGTGTGTCTTTTGTTGCAATTCATCCAGGAGGTTAGCATAGTATTCTCCAGTAATTGTTTTCCCAGAGGGGAGATAGTATACAAACAGAATCCTCTTTGAATCCCAGAACACTGATGCCATGACCTTTCCCACCAAAGGAATTGTTTATGCTTTCTTTGATGGCAGAGAATCAGCATGTTTCCACTGCTTTGACTGTTGTTTTGTCTCAGGGGTGTAGAAGTGCACCCAAGTTTCATCTGTGGCCACAAACCGGCACAAAAAAATCTTGTTCGTTTCTCCTAAGACAGGCCAAACATTGTTCCAATATGTCCATTCTCATGCATTTTTGATCCAGCGTCAAGAGTCATGGCACCCATCATGCAGAGAATTATTTCATCTCTAATTCTTCAGTTAAAATATGATATACCGTTTCAGATGACATCTGGCAAGCATGAGCAATTTCACCCACTTTCAATTGGCGATCCTCCATGACCATCCAGAATGAGATTTTCACTCTGCAGCGGAGTGTGCGCTGATATGAAACTTCCTGGCAGATTAAAACTGTGTGCCTGACCGAGACTCGAACTCGGGACCTTTGCCTTTCGCGGTCAAGTGCTCTACAAACAATGGTAGAGCACTTGCCCGCGAAAGGCAAAGGTCCCGAGTTCGAGTCTCGGTTGGGCACACAGTTTTAATCTGCCAGGAAGCTCCATGACCATTTTGGGCACTTTTGCAATTATTCCTGGAGTAGTAGCACATCTTGGGAGACCACTGTGCGGATCATCATCTTAGCTCTCCTGACCAAATTTAAATTCATTTGTTCACTTGGCAACAGTTGAATATGAATGAGCAGAGTCCCCCAGTGTATTCTGGAAATTGGCATGAATGTCCTTTGCTTTCATACCTCTCTTTATGAAGTACTTAATCACTGCTCGAATCTTGATTTTTTTTCCATCTTTGCAAATGACTATGCGGAAACAACAACAGAGCCACATCACCACCACAGCTGTCTTCCAAGAGCACTGATGTGGCACGTGTCTACAAGCAACAGTCCAATGAATATCACTTGAACAACTCATTGCGCTAGCGCTGACCTCTCGTGGTGATTCCGAGAACTTTTCAAATCACCCTCATAGCATGCTAGCACCAACACTGTTCAACCTGTATACAGGTACCCTACAAAAGACATGGCTGTTACGTCAACATATTACAGGGGTCACACATTGACACCAAATCTTTTGAAACCTTAAGTGTGTGTCTTCCATCTGCACTCAAGAGAAGCACAACAAAATCGTAATGTGCCATGCAAAGACCAGCTGCTAAAGCATATGTTTACCTTCTGGTGTTTAGGCTTTATATTAAACAGATCTCTCACCTACAAGAACTATTGTGGGTACACAGCCAAGGAAGTTGCAGCAAGAATTAATTTCCTTAGAAACTGGTGTGAAGGACATGGGGATTCAAACACTCTTATTCTTAGAGCAACTAATGACCTGTGCTCCTCTTCAGTCACATATCCTTGCTCAATCTGTGGCAGGTCACATATCCTTGCTCAGTCTGTAGCAGATCTGTCCATATGATGGAAATACTTGTTCCAGTTCGAGTGGGCATGTGAACTCCACACGCTCAGGGGGTCACCATAGCCACACTATGCTGACAGTCTCTTTACTATTGTGTGTACATATTGGGGTTAAGGCCATTTCCTGCCATAAAAAGAATTATACCTCTGCTGAGCTTGATTCATTTGTAGTTTCTCTCTAATTTTCGGAAGGAGAGTGTATAATCAGCATTCTGTATTCCCAATGTCCCAATCCCACTGCGATTTGTCAAGTGTCCAGTCCCAAAGATCTAACTTATTAGTTACGGAACGTGTGGTTTCTTACTTTACTTATGTTATTTCACCACAACCAATATGTTGTGGCAAGATATTGTACTGTGATCGCAGCAGAACATATTCTCAGAGTGATGTGAAGAGCATCTGCCAGTGTAGTTCTATACACTCCCAGCACCCTTAGGAGAACCTCTTGCTACATATGTCTTAGGGTGGCTCTATGTCATACCAGATGGAACTGGAGAGTCCAAGCACTTACTGCAAATCCCACAGTTTCAATCAGTACTGCATTGTTGTACAGTTTTACAGCCTCCAGTGGTTAGTTGTGGCTTTCAGTGCCAATGCTGACAATTTTGTGTATGATATTTGCAGTCTTTAGACAGACTGTATCTACATGTCCTAAAAAGCTTTTCTTGTTGTAGAGGAAAGCTTCTGAATATCTGCACACAGTGATACATATAACTGGGCTTTTATGTAATTTAAAGTTTGAGCACCTATTTAGGGAGAGTTTGCCCTTAAGCAGCATGTATGTTGAAGACAACGGCTATTCTTCATAGCAGATATGTAAGGCACAACAAATAGAACCACAGTTGACCATGGCTTTCCTGCCATATGTGGGAAGCCTATCATCAAAACAGGACAGATCCCCAATAAGCACAAAGTAAAAGTGATATTTCAACCTCCACTGAAGACAGCAGCACTCTTGAGTCCCATTAAAGGAGATTTGATGTGCTGCAAGGATGGAGTTTACAAGATCCCCTGCAAATATGGCCTTTCATACATCAGAGAGACAATTCGTATAGTACGTGAAGGATGTACAGAACACTGCAGGTGCACTCTCCTACTGTAGTCAAATAAATTGGCTGTGACAGAACACTGTATTGATACTGGTCACTCTATGTTGTACGAAAATTGTCAAAATTTTAACGTCTACATCATCTTACTGAGACTCAAGAGGCAATTGAAATTTGCTTAGCAATGAATTTAATTAATGGAGATAGTGCATTAGTTTGGATAAGCCATGGAATTTGGAATTTTCTGTAATAAATTTACAAAGATGTCACAACAGTGCAGCTCAAAATGATATACGGACATCCACCTTGGACTGACTGTACACACACAGTTATAATTCATGCACATTGTACTTCTTTGCCAACAATCAACATCTCTGGCACCTGTGTTTCTGTGACTGCATGTGCAGTAGCTCAGTCTGCGTGTTTAAAAGGATGGAGCAAGTGCTGGAACATCAATCTTTCACCTCATTCTGAAGATGGATGAATGATATACAGCCAAAATTTTAGAAGAAGAAATTTACTTTATGTGGGTGCACACCCAAAATTTAATAGAATAGTCACTGTGCCATGAAAACATGAAGATGCACAGCACGTATGTAGTTTTATATGCATCCATTGTTAATTTGTTGTTCCTGCAGGATTGCTGCATCTTTGAGAGCATGTGGTTTGCATTTTCTTCAAGCTTCTGTGTGAAATCTCCAGAAACTACGAACAAGTTATCAGCATTAGCTACAACTAAATTTCTTCTTCAGTCCCATCCAGCAGTGACTAGATTTTCACATCCCAAAATACTGGTCTGCATATTGAGCCTTGTGGGCAGCCTTTAGCAATGTTATTTATTATCTTGTGCCACCTAGCAAGACATTCAACTGTGTGACCCTTACAGTACTCTGTAAAACGTAGATAAATGCATCTTTGGATCCAAAGACTTCCTAGACAGTTGAACATTGCAGGCCACATATATCAAATGTGACTGCAGTGTTGATCATAACTGCAACACAATATTTATTGTTTGCCCAGTATACAATTTGGAAAGCCTGATTTGCAGTGTCTTTGGTCAATTTGTCTTTGTAAAAGCGGGATTGTCATGTGTTGAGACCCTGCAGCTTTCTGTGCTCCTTAAGGCACTTGTGGAGTAGCTGCTCCTGAACTTACATTAGTGTGTTTGTTAAACATATAGGTTATAACTCTTCAGGTGTGCAGGATCTTTATTGAGATTGTTCTTTATGTTAACACCTCATGGAGATTTCCAAGTCACCCATACAATGCCCTGTCTCAGTGCTCCATTCAACAGATGTGTTAAGAACAACACTATGATTGGAGCTACTTTCCATATCACCTCTGAACGGATGCCACCTGGACCCAGTGGTGGCTATTACTACTCATACTTCTTCCTGATCAAACATGAGTAGGGAGTCATTGTTAGTATATTCCAAACTCATCTGGTCATGGAGCACTGATTGATGGTTTTGTCTGTATTTGTAGAGTCATCCGGCAAAGGAGTGTTTATTGAATATTTGGTGGAGCTCCTCCAGCCATTTTTTTAGTACTCCACCAGTCTTGTGAAGGGTGGACATGGTGGCTGGAGCCTTAATTTGTCAGTAAGTTTCTGTGGCTGACTTCACAATTCTTGTTTCAGTTGTTCATTCAGAAAGCACTCCTAGTGCTCCTCGTCAGTGTCTTAAATCTTGTTTTTATACATAAGCAAAGGGGGGGGGGGGGGGACTATTGTGATTGTAGTATGGTGATAACAGAAAGAACAAACTGCAAAGTACACAAGTAACACTACGCACTTTATAAGGAATAGCATAAATAGAGATACTGCAATAAGCTGTGATGGGCTCTCATTAAGTTAGCCATTGAGAAACACAAAATAAACATTTGAATTTAGAATGCACTGCTACTGTCTGATAGTTTTTTTAACTGATGACACTTCTTAATTAGGTTTCCATAATGGAAGCACAATAACTGACTGTCAGTCTAATGTCTATGTGCATACAGGCCATAAGCTGGAAAGTCCATTATAGATTGATACCAATCTGAAGGCTAGAGTCTTCAGAGGCCACAGTTAATGAAGTAGAATCTCACAGTAAACTTGCTATCTGCTCTGGATGACAGCACAGATGAAATGGTCCTGGAACAGCAGCTAGACTATATTTTGGTTCTGCTGCTGAGTCTGAAAGTTTCAGTCACTGAGGCTGAACTGACTAGTTGTGGCCACATATCGGCATACATCTACATCTACATCCACAGCTACATGGATACTCTGCAAATCACATTTAAGTGCCTGGCAGAGGGTTCATCGAACCACATTCACAATTCTCTAATATTCCAATCTTGTATAGCACGTGGAAAGAACGAACACTTATATCTTTCCGTACAAGCTGTGGTTTCCCTAATTTTGTCATGGTGATTGTTCCTCCCTATGTATGTTAGTGTCAACAAGATATTTTTGAATTTGGAAGAGAAAGTTGGCGATTGGAATTTCGTGAGAAGATTCCTCCATAACAAAAAACGCCTTTGTTTTAATGATGTCCGTCACAAATCCTGTATCATTTCAGTGACTCTCTCCCCTATTTTGCAATAATACAAAATGAGCTGCCCTTCTTTGAACTTTTTCAATGTACTCCATCACTCCTATCTGGTAAGGATCCCACTCTGTGCAGCAATATTCTAAAAGAGAACGGACAAGTGTAGTGTAGGCAGTCTCCTTAGTAGATCTGTTACATTTTCTAAGTTTCCTGCCAATAAAACACAGTCTTTGGTTAGCCTCCCCCACAACATTTTCTGTGTGTTCATTCCAATTTTAAGTTGTTCGTAATTGTAATTCCTAGGTATTTAGTTGAATTTACAGACTTTACATTTGACTGATTTATTGTGTAACCGAAGTTTAACAGATTCCTTTTAGCACTCATGTGGATGACCTCAAACTTTTCATTATTTAGGGTCAATAGCCAATTTTCACACATACAGATATCCTTTCTCTTTGTTTTGATCTTCTGATGACTTTACTAGACGATAAATGGAGGCGTCAACTGCAAACAACCTAAGACGGCTGCTCAGATTGTCTCCAAAATTGTTAACATAGACAAGGAACAGCAAAGGGCCTATAAAACTACCTTGGGGAATGCCACAAATTACTTCTGTTTTACTTGATGACTTTCCATGAATTACTACAAATTGTGACATCTCTGACAGGAAATCACAAATCCAGGCACATAACTGAGACGATATTCCATAAGCATGCAATTTCACTCCAAGCTGCTTGTGTGGTACATTGTCAAAAGCCTTTCGGAAATCAAGAAATACGGAATCAATTTGAGATCCCTTGTCAATAGCACTCAACACTTCATGTGAATAAAGAGCTAGTTCTGTTTCACAAGAATGATGTTTTCTAAATCTTTGTTGACTGTGTGTCAATAGACCATTTTCTTTGAGGTAATTCATAATGTTTGAACATAATATAAGTGTCAAAATCCTGATGCATATCGACATTAATGATATGTGCCTGTAATTTAGTAGGTTACTCCTACTCCTTTTCTTGAATATTAGTGTGACCTGTGCAACTTTCCAGTCATTGGTTACGGATCTTTCGTTGAGTGAACAGTTGTATATAATTGTTAAGTATGGAGCTATTGCATCAGCATACTCTGAAAGGAACCTAACTGGTATACTGTCTGGACCAGAGAACTTGCTTTTATGAAGTGATTTAAATTGCTTCACTACTCCGAGCATATCTACTTCTACGTTACTCGTGCTGGCAGCTATTCTCGACATGTGTCAGCATACATACTGTAGCAGTGGAGAAATATGACATGGCCTACTTGCGGGCATGTGAACTGGCAAATGCAGGTAGTGCTGTGATTGTTGTGCTTCCTACTGGTGATGAAAATGCAGCATCTTGGGAGACACTGGTTGCAGTGGCGGCTGTCAGTGCTTCCTCTGACAACAACCTGTTGTTGTTGTTGTTGTTGTTGTTGTTGTCGTTGTTGTTGTCCTGGAGTGTTGTGTTAGGTTCTCAATGACATAGTGCTGGAGGCCCACAGTGTTGCTGGTACCATTCAGGACTACTGTATTCGTTCCTTAATTATGTGGCAGTAGCAGACCTGCAATTCAGTAACCTACAGAATCTGTCAGTATTGCTGGCAGACTTTGTGTCCGGATACAGCATCTGTCTCTCCCAAGGAAGAAGATAGACAACCATCTCAGCTGCTCTGAGTGGCTGAGTTGGCACTGCATCCTTTCTCCCCCTCAGGAAGAAGTGGGTGACCATCGCAACAGCTTGGAGTCCAGTGGAGTGGATGGTGGCTATCAATGGTGGCCTCCCAGAAACCTGATGGCCAGGGGTTGGGTTGGCATCTAAGTGCATGCGGAGCTGCTGTGGCAGATCTGCAACCGTGTGAAGCCCAAAAAAAAAAAAAAAAAAATGTATATCTGAAGCAAACAGTTTGTTGGAATGGCTGTCACAGAGCCAGAGGGTGTAGGACCAAAATGTACGAAGCGTGTTTTTTAAGTAAGGTCTGTTTTGTAGTAGACACTAGTAGTTCATGCACATACTACAACGAGCGCATGTGTCATGTACCGGCATGCCTCGGGAACAACTGTGCTCAGTTCCAGCTCTGTAGCTAACCTGTATGGTTCTTTTCTGTGCTTTCAAAATGTTTAAGACTATCAACTCGCCTCCCGCATGTGAGGTTTGCTCAGTGATACGGTTTTTGTCAGCAAGGAACTTGTCTGCAGCAGAAATTCAGCAACAGATTTGCGAAGTGTACAGTGATACTGTTATGAGTGAAAGCAAAGTCTGTAAGTGGGTACGAGAATTCAAAGATGGCTGTGACAACGTCCATGATGAGGACCACTCCAGTCGCTCTCCTTTGATTACAGATGATTTGGAGGCTTCAGTTGAAGCGAGAATTCATGAGAACAGGCACTTCACGATAACAGGTCTCTCAAATGAATTTCCTGATGTGTTGAGATCAGTTCTTTAGAACATTGTTTCTGAACACCTAAAGTTTAGGAAACTGTGCTCCCATTGGATCCAGAAACTCCTAACAGAGGACTACAAAAACCAAAGGTTTGAGTGTGCGTTGAAGTTCTTGACTAGTTATCATGAAGAAGGTGACGGCTTCTTAAGTCAGATCGTAACTGGAGCGAAACATGGGTTTCGCATATCATGCCTAAATTGAAGCAACAGAGCATGGAATGGAGGCACAAACACACTTGCCTGTAAGGGTGAAGGCCAAACAGACTCTGTCCCTGTGCAAAATCATGGTGTCGGTGTTTTTGAATAGGTATGGTGTTTTGTTGGTCAACTTCGTGCAATGAGGAACCACTATCAATGCAGAAGCATTCTGCCAAACCCTGAGAAAGCTACGCACAGCGATTCAAAACAAAAGACGCGGCATGCTGACAGAGGGAATTATACTTCTCCATGACAATGCAAGACCTCACACTGCAAGTCAGACCCACGATTTATTGGACAGTTTTGGCTGGGAAGTTTTAGACCATCCACCCTACAGTTCTGATCTTGCGCTGAGCAATTACCATCTGTTCCTCCACCTGAAACAACACTTCAGTGGTAACTGTCACAATGATGACGATGACGTGAAAATGGCAGTGAACTCTTGGTTATCGGAGCAGGTGGAAAGTTTTTATGAAGAGGGTATCTTAAAATTGGTTGAGAGGTATGATATGTGTTTCAACAAACTTTGCAACTATGTCGAAAAATAGAGTGAAGTATGTACTTTCTGAAAATAAATTTCCTTTTTTGAAATAACCTTTCATTGTGTACTTATGTTCAAATGGACCTTCCTTAAAAAACATACCTCGTATAACCAAAGTCCATGGGGAAATGAGGAAGGATGACAGTAAGGCCAGGAGTGTCGTGAGTGATGGTATGTTGCGTGCGGATGGGTACAGTCTGCGCCCAGAGGGGAGAGAGTCACCTGTGGCTGCAGGAGTGCTGCAGCCCTGAAGTTGTGCATGAGGAGCACAAAGGACTGGAAGGAAGTCCCAGAAGGACATGAAAAATTTTGTTGGCTGTGTGACATGCACTGGAGCATGATAATGTAAAGGAACAGAGGAGGTGCAAGAATGACATTTGCTAGAGCAGAACTAGCATGGGGCAGAGCTGGCAAGGTGCTGGACCTATAATGACATGAATGGGAGGGTATCAGCATCCAAACTGCATATGAGAAAAGGAAGGACTGTGAGAGGTTGAACACCAGAGGAAGTGAGGAACCCAACATGTTGTCACACGGCACCCGGACATGTGGAGAGCATGAAGTGCCATGCCACGACCATGAGGAAGAGCATCCATGGCTGCATCTTCCTGGCAAATGTATGAAGTGACAGATGCAGCTTCGAGCACACCTGGGGAGAGCAGCATTCTGGCAGGACAACTGAGGCAGAAGAACCATCCGTTGGGTGCTGAAAACAACAGTCTTAGTAAATCTTGTCCACGTGGTGTGTGAAAATGAAATAATTTGTGGCAGCAGTGGCCACATGACATAGAAAAGGAAAGCAGTTTGCCACTGGGGGGCTGAACATATGACCCTTTGTGTGGAAGTGCCATGATAAGAAAGTCCTGTGATGGAGATCGCCTGAGAGTTCCTTTGCACAGAAACGCTGGTCCAAGCATTCAGTTGGCTTGTTACAAGTGGGAATCTGTGGTGTTGCTACCTGGAGTCCTGTATGCTTGGTGGTGCATTGAGGTATGTAGCTGGGTAACTCTGGTAGTGCGGTGATGCTGGTGAGCTGCTTCAATGAGAGTTTTTTGTGTTTGTTGCTTGTGTTGCAATAATAGTAGCACATCGCTGGTCACATCTGTGGAGATAACAGTCATCTGAAATGATAAATACACATTAACACACGAGGTATGAGAAAATGTCTGAGGAGCACCGTATAGCATGGTAGAGGTGAGAAACTTTTGAGTGAATTGCACTGAAAACTTAGAAAATGTCAACCTTGTCACTAATGACCAAAACAAAACATAGCAAACATTTATGCCATCAGTATCATCAATATCTGTTGTGACGGGGCATGATACATGTAGAAAGAAAAAGCTCCAAAGTAAACAAGTAATGTTGCATACTTTATTAGGAATAGCATAAATAAAGACACAAGCTACCATGGAGACATTCATCGAAAAACCCTAAAATAACTTCTGAATGAAGAATGCATTGCTAATGTCTGATACGTTTCATTTACTGATGACACTTCTTCATTAAGTGTCTGCAATGAAGCACAATGACTGTTAGTCATAGTCTAATGTCTATTTACAGTCAGACAACAAGCTGGACTCCTGCCCAGCATTCACAAGAATAAAGTTTATGATAGTTGGTACCAATGAGGTCAATGAGGCTAAGGTCTGTGGTTGGTCATCTGGCAGTTCAGGACGACAGTGCTGATGAAGACAGATAACAAGTCCAAGGCTGGAGTGCTCAGAGGCCATGGCCAATGAGGCAAAGGCTGATAGTAAACCAGCTGGCTGCCCTGTAGGACAGCACAGGCAAAATGGTCCTGGATCAGCAGCTGGACTGTGTCTCAATTTGGCTGCTGCACTCGACAGGTTCAGTGGCTGGGACTGAACTGGCTAGGGGCTGTGGCCATGTGTTGGTATAAATACTGTAGTGACAAATGAATATGGCATGGCCCACTTGTAGGCACACAACCTGGCAGATGCAAGTAGTGCCATGATTGTTTTGCCTCCTACAGGTAATGGAAATGCTACATGTTGGAGATGTGGGCACCACTGGTCACAGTGGCAGCTGCCAGCATTTCCCCTAAAAATGACCCATTGCCGTTGTTGCCATGGGCTGTTGTGTCTGGTTCTCAATGACAAGGTGTCAGGAGGCCCGCATCATTGCTATTGCCATCCGGATGTGACACTGGCTGGCCCCCAATTCAGTAACCTGTGGAACTTGTCTGTACTGCTGGTAGACTACATGTCTGGATACAGCAGAAACTACAGTTTAACATGGAATCTCAACCATGTCAGTTCCTCATTATTTTCTCATGCATGACGCACTGTAAATCTGAAAGCCACCTCAACTGTCAGCAGGGGTTGAAAGTCAGTTTAACAGGATAAAAACCTACAGGATTTTTTAACAAAACTGAAAGGGTTTGTCAACTGAATTAATTTCACAGAAATAAAACAAATGGAGTCAATGGAGATAAAATCAATTAAGAATAAATAACATGAAGTGATATCAGAGGAAACCATTAAGGAGTGCTGCACCTGTAATGTAATGCGTATGTTGAGACAAACGAAAATTTGTGTCAGACTGTCTCTCAGACTCAGATTTTTCTGTTTAGTGTGAGCATCACCAAGCTCTCTGAGCATGCGTCCAGGCTTGAGTCTAATTTTCATATTCACTGTTTGGCCCTCTTACTCCCAAACACTAGACCCAGGGGGTATGTGGGAATAGCACAACTGAGGAAATGGATGTGTTAGAGGCCTGCGGCTTACACTGAGAAATGAATGGAATCATTGACAACTAAATCAGTGAAAATGCAGTGACATTGTATATCACCATTTAAATCCATTCATAAATGCTGAAACTGCAATGTAATGAATATGTCAGATTTCACTGATATCAATATTTCACTGATACAACTTTGTGCCACTGCAGCTTCACTGATTTCCTTATCGCTGATTCCATGAATTTCACTTCAGTGAATTTAATTCAACTGACATATATCGCAATTCCAGGGTAAGCCATCAACCTTCGCCAAATCTGTTTCCCCTCCAGTTGTAGTGTCCAATACAATGCAATTTTAAGGTTGACTTTGAAGCATGTCCAGATAACATAATGGATATGGCAATTGCTCATGAAAAACAGGAAATTGAGACTCAAATCCCTATATGCAACACATTTTTATTTGTCACAACATATGGGTAAAAGTGTTCCTCTTGGAACATCCAAGTCTCCAATAATTGTGTTTTTTTTAGTGTTAATACCCTTTTTGTTATGAGCTAATTAAGCATCCCAAAATTCAATGAAAATAGAGAAACAAACATATATTGGCATTTACACGAGTATAGTCATGCATTTAAAAGTTACTAACTGGGTAGAGAAGCACATTGCAGAATTTAAAACTTTTTTCATGGGTATATAGGCAGATCCTCCCTTTCTTTTTTTTCTTCTAAAAGTGACAGTTTTAGCAATAAACAAACACTATGATTTATCATAAGAACTGCTGTTTGTGATTATGTTTTTATAATTACAATTCAATATTAGCAGCCTCAGGCAAAGTGGAGATAACTGTTTTATAAATGGTAGTTTTATATATAACAAGCAAAGGGTATGGGGTAAATTTGCAATAATGTCTCATTTATTTTACTTCTTAAAAATAATTTCCTGGTTACACAGGGCATCAGTTTTTTCTTAGAAATCATCATCAAACAACTTTTTTACCCATATTCTGGTACCTGATAAAATTCATTATCTCACATCTGCAGAAGCTCCTTGCACACCTCCCAGTTTAAATTTCCCTTGCACAGTGACAGAGAGAAAGCTAAGCACTGTATGAGTGGTGCTCAATAAATCTGGTCTACTGTATAATATATACAAGGAAAAAATGAAGGATTTATGTGCTAAAGAGTTATCATAATTACAACTCACTGAAAGCTGTTACAGAATGATCAGCTTGTTTCTCACCCAAGGGCATATGCACTTTCAGTCCCTCTATGGCTAAACTACAAACTTCATTTACTGCTGTCACCTGGCAAAACCAATTCATAATTTACTTCTGTAATTAATGCCAAGAAAAGTTCCCATGACAGCACAGAAAACGATCTACATTTAATAGCCAAACACTAAAACTCCAACAAAGTGATGACCAGGCATAAAAAAGTATTTCCTGAGGGCCACAATATCCTCAAATTGGGAGAAAAATCTACACTATCACCTTGACACAGCCAACATAGGAAAATCCCAGCCCTATCACCAATCATAACTATGATAAAAACTGCCGGGGGATACTTTTGGACATCTCAATGGAAACAGAAGCCTCTTGCACCACACTTAAATCCATGTAAATTTTAACTCTAGGTGCTACAAAAGAGGTATTGTACATCACAGTGTGATTTACTGTTTAACTTCTGAGAGTGTTCATTCCAGAGAGTTTAACCAATATATTGCTTCCTCCTGTGTATACATCACGAAAAGACCATACAGATAAAATTAGAGAGATTTGAGCACACACAAAGGCTTACCAACAATCATTCTCCCTGTACACCATCCACAACTGGATCAAGTGAAGGGGAGAAGTGACAATGGTACACAAAGTACCTTCTGTACACACCATCAGGTGACTTGCAGAGTATGTGTGTAGATTTATACATAGTAGCATAGTCACTCATCTAGTTAACTGACCATATTTACTTTGTAAGGGTATTTGACAGACATGCTTGAAGCTAATGGCATGGAATATGATGGTCTACAAAAAGTATCTATCTGACACTCAGGAAAGTAGTTTGATGGATGTCACACGCCTAAAATTTAGTTTCTATGTGACATGAAATATAAACTGCAAAAGCAGTTTGTTATTCTGGTCTCCAGTCAAAAAGACTGGTTTGGTGCAGCTCTGTGACTCTGCTCCATCCTGTGTTAGCCTCATAATCTCCAAATGACTACTGGGACCTACATCTGTTTGAATCTTTGAATCTGCTTATTGTATTCATCCCTTGGTGTCCCCCCCCCCCCCCCCCCCCCTACACACACACATCACACATACACACACACAATTTTTACCTCCAACGTCTCCCTCCCTTACCAAACTGATGATTTCTTCATGCTTCAGGGTATGTTCCATTAACCAATCCCTTCTTTTAGTCAAGTTGAGCCACAAATTTATTTTTTACCAAATTTGATTCAGTACTTCATTTGTTAATCTACTTGTCAGATCTTCAGCATTCTTCTATAGTGACCACATTTCAAAAGCTTCTATTTTCTTCTTGTCCAAACTGTTTATCATCCATGTTTCGCTTCTGAACAAAGCTACATTCCAGTCAAATACCTTCACAAAAGGCTTCCCGACTCTTAGATGTTAACAAATTGCTCCTCATCAGATGTTAAAAAATTGCTCTTCCTCAAGAATGATTTTTTATGATATAGCCATTGGGCATTTTATGTCCTCTATTTTGGCCACCAACAGTTATTTTGCCACCCAAATAGCAAAACTCATCTACTACTTTTAGTCTCTCACTTCTTAATGTAATCCCTTCAGCATCACCTAATTTAATTCAACTTACCCTTGGTTAACTTTTATTGGTGTTCTTCTTATAATTTCTTTTTAAGACAATACGCATTCCATTCAACTGTTCTTCCAATTCCTTTGCCCTCTCTGACAGAATTACAAGCTCATAGCAAAACCTCTAAGTTTTTATTTCCTCCCCTAGGACTTTAGTTGTCTGCAAGCCTCCGTATAATGCATGGTGGAGGGTACATTGGACCACTACTACCCATCTCCTTTCCTATTCCACTCACAAATGGAATGAGGGAGAAATGATCATCTACATGCCTCCGTATGATCCCTAAATTCTATTATCTTATCTTCGTGGTCCTTATGTGAAACGTATGTTGGTACCACTAGAATCATTCTGCATTCAGCTTCAAATACTGGTTCTTTAAATTTTCTCATTGGTGCCTCATGAAAAGAATGTCGTCTTCTTTGCAGGGATTCCCATTTGAATTTACGAGGCAAAGTCCTTGGTTTCCCTTACTGCTTATTCAATGTACAGATTGAATAACACTGGATATAGTATACAATCCTGTTTCACTTCCTTCTCAACCAGTGCATGAAGAAACTACTCAATTATCCCAAGAGAATATCCCACAGTTCCTCTCACCTGTGTATTTATTGGCCATCTTCTTGACTTACATATGTGAGGATTGGGCTGATTGTCACATTTTGTGTGTTCCACATCATTACTTTTTGTTATTAATATCATTAAGACATATAAGACATAATGAATCACATTTTTCTAATTTATCTTCATAACCTGTCTTATGAAATGCCTAAAAAGGGCCAGCTTGCAGCCGATATGGAGAGTGCAACTAAACCTATTAACAATTAAAATCTGTTATAATGTCCACAGGTGGTTCAATTTGTGATTCTAATTGTCCAGTACACTACACAAGTGGAAAGGAAGATAATAATGTCTTCATAAAGAAAAATTTTGGATGGACAAACACTCTCTGTAATAAATAATCGAAGACAATGAAGACCTACAGGTGGCGTACAAACAAAAACGATGAAGAGGAGGACGAAACAGTGAACTGGGTATACAGTCATGATGCTAGTGAACACACTACTTTTTTACCCATTGTCCAGAAGACGTGGTGTAACCAGATAGGAATGACACAACAAAATGGAAGACTAACATCTGGTAGAATTATAGCAAATATGAATACGAGGAGTAAATGGATGGAATCCAATGAAAGAGCATTATTCAGCATTTCAACTGGGACCACGGGGTTACTAAAGTAAAAAGTATCTCTTGTTGGTGTAAAATACATCATATACAATCAGTCTTCAAATTCTAACAGTAGATACACTTACTTATTTCAGTGGCTGCTTGAAGGATATATATTGTTACATGGCAAAATAAATAATGCTTTTAAAATTGGTATCTTGCCACTTTATTAATACAACAAATATGTCAGTAGCAAGACATTTACATGAACCTCTAGCAGAGGTAACACATCATAAACTACTGTGTTGAGATATAGTGGCACAAAAATACAGCATTTCAGTATACAGTGAAACAATTATGCAGTCTTTAAATAGTCAATTTGATCCTCAGTCAATAAGTCTGGATGAGATTCACAACATTTGTACAAATATTCTGATAAATCATGTACACAAAACTTTATTTACCTGGCCAATGGATATGTAGATTCTTATTGCTACAATCTTTTAGGATGTGGAATTTACATTAAGTATTTAACAAGGAAGACTGGACAAAAGAGAAAAGTGTTTCTGCCATGTGTGTAATAAACACGGCCAAATATTGTTCCCTATTATATAATCTGAATGCCACAAACAACTTTTAAACATCTAACTCTATAGCCACTAATGTTCCATTGACATATCACACTTTCTTAAAAAAATAATATTAGCTCCAGTACCACATTAATTTTCTTCCAGTGTATATAGCACATTTGGAAATTGGTCTGACTTTGGTGCTCATTTTTAAGATCATAAGAAGTCAAAAGTTAAAGACATATGCCAGATTTGAAAGTAAAATAAGATGCACAGCTTGTATTTGCCCTTCCAACTTCGAAAACGTGTAGCTGGCACTATCGCAGTTCATACAAACAATGTAAATGAACACCCAACACTGAGCCCTGCAATCTCTGTATAACTTGAAACCTTTTCCTGAAATTTTCTGACTGAAGCCAAGCAAATTCCTTGTGCTACAACTGCACCGTATTTATCCCATGCGTACATGTATTTCAGCCATTCTCTTTGTTTTCTGCTTTATAGTATGATGCAAATGAGGAGCAAATAAACTGAAAATACTATACAATTTTTAGAATATGAGCTAATAAACCTACCTTCAGGAGACAAAAGGTTTAGTATTGCCAAGAGACACAGATAAAAGTAAAATAGATGACATTATCCTAACTAACTAGGACCTAATAATTCCAAAAGCTAGGATAATGTCATCTCTTTTACTTTTATGTACACTTATGACCAGTACTAAACACTTTGTCTCCTGAAGGTAAGTACGGCCAGCAATTACATCTCATAATTTGTTGATTTTGCTAACTGAATTTTCCCTTTATACAACAGAGCTAATAAACTCATTGTTAAGATGATTTAAAAACATAGTAACTAATTTCTTAACACATGAGGGAGATATTTCGGGAGACACTGTAATCTTAAATTTCAGAATGCACTAAAATATAAGGTGATATAATTTTCTTGTTCATAGAATGGAAAACCATGAAAATTATTAGTTCATACCAACAACTTCCACTGGCATGTTCCTCAAGGAAGTCACTTAAAAACATTGCTTAGAAAGGTGTATCTCAGTATCTCTACACTTAATTTAGTAATTTTGGAAATTAATATGCAAATTGGTGATAAGAATATCATAAAGCATATTTTTTGGGTATGGTATGAACCAGGGCTTCAATTGGGGCAAGGACTCGGTGAATGATGTTCGTAAAAATAAGATTACGGCAATACCAGAAGGAAAATACATTTTACTGTACTTTAGAACTGAAAACAATAATTATAAAAAGAAGCAGTTTTGAAAGAACATATTAATACTGTAACGATAAAGATGACAAATAATTTCTCTTAAGCTGTCAGCTTCAATTACATGTATAATTTGCAATTAAACTATCTTTTAATTTATATTTTCACATACATGTTTGATGTCTGCTGAAAAATGAACATAACATGAAAAATCATTATTATTTTCCTTTTTGGATGCATAAATTTGCCATTACAATATCACAAAATTGCATAATCTTTGGAATTAATGGATTTAAAAATAATATAAGCTGAGCATTTTACACAGACAAGGGAAAAATTCCCAATTACTGAAAAAAACTCAGCACATTAGTGGAATTCTTAGAAGATATAATATTACTATTTTGAAAATGGCATGTATAATCCCATAACATGGATTGAAAAAAATGTAAACAACATACATATTACTGAGGTAAAATTAGTGTGTAATGGGATTATTGTCAGCAGAGGTGTTTACAAGCTGTACATATGCAACTTAAACAAGAAAGTCAAAAGGTTTTGGATTCTTTGATATCTTTTTCATCTTAACTATCATCCATAGGTCTAAATTTGTTCCCTTTCCTGTCATGTATCTTGATGTCCTCTTCTGCTTCACTAATGTAAGCTATTTAGTTTGTTCACAATAAATTCACAAACAAGAAAAGTGTTTGCACTAATCACACACACACTCCAAAAATACATTTCCTTTCAGATCAAACCTGCTCCAATTCCAAAATGGCATAAACTACCTACTGACTCAGTATACAACAACTAATATATCAAACTTCTGGTAAACAGTTCTGAATATAATAACCGTAAATTCAGTTTCTGAAGCATAGCTTGAAATGCCCACTTCTCCCTGTCCCACATCCAGAGAACTTTCACATCCACCAAGTGGACACAAGAATCAAATCAATGTCTACGATATCCACTGCCTCCAAGCATATTAGTTTTAATACCCAGGATGCACATGAAACAGCTCACCATTCGCAAGACATCTTTCATTACCTAATTTTGCCAATTTCCATGAACTGTGTGTACAATACCAACACTGAAATGGAGGCTGCTACAAAATAACAGTGAGAGTGATGTGGAATTTTTGGTATTAAGCTATTGTGCACTAGGCATACAAAAATTCATTTACTTCACACAATATGGCACAGGTGCAGTTCCTGAATGTTGATCATTGCAACCACTGGTCAAAAAACCAAGCTTAGGTTTCTTCTAACAATGAATTCTCCGGAATTTCCTAGTGAGAACATCCATGGTTCAGCACATCCTGAATCTACAGAACAGCTCCTGTGCTCCTCTCTTCACAGTATCTGAATGGAGCTGATAATGATGCTGCCAACAACTTTAATACTAATATCATCAATGATTCTTTATATACTCCAAAACCCACCTTCAATGTTCTTGTTATTAGGCAACTCCCCTTGCACTAACTCCAGGCTTTGTCACTAGACCTTCCCACCATGCTACTGTCCCACATCCAAATTTCATACCATGCACTGCCTAATCTATTAATTTAACTGCACCAGCAGTACACAATCTCTTTTTGTACAAAAGGGTAATGTCTGGATGATGCTACTGATACTGTGATGTTCAGGATAATGAAACACAGCTCCAGTTGCTCTTCTTCTTCTTAACAACATTATTAAAGTTCACACAATCGGTTTCAGCCTAAATCAGGCCATTATCAAGTGTACCTGAAAGTTATGCAGTAGAGAAAACATGAGCTCTCAACACTTCCAGTATTATTTCACATTGCCTCTCTACAGTATAACTTTCAGATACACTTCATAATGGCCTAATATATAGGCAAAACAGGTCGTGTGAACATAATACAGTTCTTTAAAAAAACGGGAGTGGTGTTTCATTATGGCAATACAAAAGTTTGTTCAATGTGACATTTGTTCTTGTCCTGACTAAGGCTTCACAAAACTATATCTGTAAACAATTCATTATGGTTCCTACAACTCATACCAAATTGATCCACATTACTATTTTTCATTTATTACCCTTTGCTACTTTTACTGTCCCAATTTGTTACGCTGTCATTAATGTCTTTGAATCACTTTATAATTCTCAGCTGGCCAAAGTCTTACTTCATCAGGAATTAACTTATTTTCATTTCTCCTGCTGTTACTTTGCTATGCTCTCCTTCTTCGTTTGTCACTACTTTACCACAAAGAAAGCAATATTTGGATTAAAAATATCATTATTCTTCAGTTTTTATGGCATTATTATCTTTACATTGGCAAAAAGAAGTCTGTTTTCTCATGTTTTATCTTCTGTGAAAGAGATATTATTAGTCTATCAGCTTTCTAGTAAGTTCTGATCTTCATTTCATACAGAACTGTCACCACAGAACACTTACAAAGTAACAGGTAAGAGAAACTTCTTTTTTCTTGTAATGTTTCCTTTTGGTGGTGACAGTTATAGCTTTCTTGTTTAAAATTACTGAAAGGGGTCACTATTCCCTCCCCCCCCCCCCCCCCCCCCAAACCAGCATTTTGCTAGAATATGAGAACATAAAATGAGTGGCTTGGGGGAACACAATGGAAAGTGCCATTGCCATGTATTTTGAGCTAGATGGCTACTGATGCCACCTGTGAGGAGCACAATGCAATACACTTAATAGTAGTTCTAAATTCACTCAACAGATGACAGGGCGAAGCTTATTGCTAAGCGCCAGTATCCATCTGTTGTGGAAATGTAATGGTAAGCGACAGAGAAAATGGCAGCTAGTAAAAACAACCTGTGTACTTCTTCTGAGATTACGGCAAGACTGAAGATGACGAGTATACTTCCAGTGATACTGATATTTCCGAGAACAATGCAAAATACATTCTTGATGACTCAGAGGTACGTTAATTTGTAAATATATTTTATCTAGTATGTTTTACAAACATAATGTTAAGTGGAGGTACATACCATTATGTTCCTGAAGTACATGAATTTTGAGGTTGTATTAGAATCACTACTTCTTTTGGTTAAATGATGTGTGTATGCACATCTTTCATGTAGATTAATATCTATAATAATATTAATGGTAACAAAAAAGTAATTTTTGTTGTTATACAGGTTAATAGTAAATCAGATCGTATTGCCCAAAACAGGGAACAGTGTATTGCTACTGCACAAACAAGTTAGGTAGGGCGCGCTCGAAGAGATGAAGAGGTCGTCTCGGAAAAGGCTGAGGTTCGATTCTCAGTGCAACATTAAACAGAAGAGGCATAATTTAGGCGAAGAATATGTTTTTCATTCAGAAGAAATTGTAAGTAAAAAAAAAAAGTGTGGGACCTAATTGCCAGTGTCCTCGTAACTGTTTCGACACAGCAGGAAATTCAAATGTGATGAAAACATTCAAAACATTTTGGGAAATAGGTGACTTCAATGTTCAAAATGCATTTTTATTTTGTGCAATGAAATGTAATGCTGTTGCACGTCGCTGAAAAGTAGTTGCGAATCTCTGAGAAATTTTACTGTTTCCTACTGTGTAAAAGTTGGCTGCAGTGATATTAAAGTGTGCAAGAAAGATTTTCTTGTCATTCATGGTCTGCATAATAATTGCAGTCACGTGGAAAATATACAGAAGAAAATCTCATGTGGATTGAACATGCCACCCCAGGAAACACGCAGCAAGCATTTCGTGTGTCCACATGCTTACTCTCAAACAAGTATTAACTATGTCAAGGAACACATCAACAACATACTGAAATACGAGAGTCACTACAGATGCTCAAACAATGGTGGCAGATTGTACCTGGACGCAGATTCAACAATTGCCTCCTCTTATGATCACTATAAGAATGTCTTCTGCATGGAGATATTCTATGACCCTGTAACTGCAGACAAGTACAGGCGAATTTTCACTGAAGAGTATAACGTAGGAGCAAAGTTACCAAAGAACGACACATGTAAGACTTGTGACATGCTAAAAGTGAAAATTAAGACTACTGTTGACCCCCAGCTGAAAGCAAGGCTTGAGTATCAGTTGGAATTACACCAATGTCACGCAGAGGCCAGGCAGGCTAACACTGGAATCTAGACAAAATGAGCAGACGCAGACAGTAATCTTCATGTTGTGACTTTATTTGCAGCAGACTCTCCCAGTTCCTAAGTTAAGATGTGGGCCAGCTTTTTACAAAAGGAAAAATTGGTTACATAACCTGAATGTTCATGACTGTGGAAAGAACAAAGGGCACTGCTTCTTGTGGAATGCTACTACTGCTGCCCGTGGATCAGAGGAAATTTTAAGCTGCCTTTTACGTTACTTTGATGAAAACAACATAAAAGGAGAGACTTTTATCATGATATCTGATACCTGCTGTGGCCAAAATAAGAACTGGAGCACACTCCTGTTTTGGAAGTATCTACACTAGACTCTTGCTAGTCCGGCCCTCAGTCGTCTGGAGTCTCAGTAATCCGGCACACATCCAAAAACACGTTCACAACAAATTATCACGTGCAACAATGCTTAGCTAAACAATGCTTTATATACTGTATTTGAAATTGTAGCTTTCTTTACAGTTCAGAATCATGTCTTCTAAAAGGAAACATGTTACGCTATACCTCAAGCACAAACTCAAAATTTTAGATAAGTTAAACCAAGGGTCTTCAGAGAAAGCCGTTGCTGCTCAGTTCAATGTTGGAAGAGCAACTATTTATGACATAAAAAAGAAAGATGTTATCTGACAGTACTCAACACAAATGGATAGTGAGTTGGGAAAACGGAAGATTATGCAAAAGAGTGAGAATGAAGAACTGGTCGTAGCTGTTTATAGATAGTTCATACAACAACACAGTAAAGGAATTCCAGCCAGTGGCCCGATTATAAAGGAAAAGGCAGCTGCATTTAACAAACAACTTGGCAGTAGTAACTTGTTTGCAGTGAGCAAAGGTTGGCTATCAAACTGGGAAAAGCGACATGGCATTCGGCAGCTGACAGTCACCGGAGAAAGTCGCTCAGCTAATGATAAGGATGCTGACGAGTTTGTAAGCAAAATATGGAATATAATAGAGGAAGAAGATTTAACTGCTGATGCATTGTATAATGCTAATGAAACAGGACTCTTTCACAAGATGCTTCCTTCAAAAACATTAGCTGCCAAAAACGACAAGGAAGCTCTTGATTACAAGCAACAGAAACAGCACGTAACATTAATGGCGTGTTGTAATGCAAATGGGAGTCATAAACTACCGCTTGTAGTGATTGGAAAATCCCAACATCCACGTTGTTTTCAACACACTGACAGAAATACTCCACCAGTACAGTATTGTGCTCAGAAGAAAGCATGGATGTACAGACAAATATTCCCTCGGTGGTTCCATGAAACATTTGTATCAGCAATGAGAAAAGAGCTAAAGAAGAAAAAGCTTCCACTAAAATCTATCCTTATAACCGATAATGCTCCCAGTCATCCTTCAGATGTTTCTCTAAAGTCTGATATTATACAAGTACTCTTTCTCCCACCCAATGTGACAGCCCTAATTCAGCCCATGGACCAGGGAATTTTGGAATCAATTAAACATCATTATCGACATTCACTTCTCATCTCCTTGCTAAACAAAAGTGAAAAGGACTCTATTGAGACTATGCTGAAGGCGTGGAAAGCAATTAACATATGTGGTAATGTTTTCCCAGCAGTCAAAGCATGAGATAAAGTGGAGAGCGCTACCATAATGAAGAACTGGAGAAAATTGTGGCAATCCATTGATGACGAGTTGGATCCAGTAGTGAGTGACAGCGATGAGCCAGTCAATTCAGAATTATCAATTACTCTGTACACTGACATGTTCCACAACCTTCCAGAAGGAGAAGAAATTGATGATCTTCCTGGAGTACATTATGCAACAGCCAGATACATGCAGTACCAATGTAATGCTTGTAAAGTAGTTGCATGATAAAGTATGCCACTGTCGCGTATCATCATTGTGACAGTTAAAAATTAGGGACATGTTTCATGGTAAGTGATACAAATGTATAATTGTGTACAGTATATTGTACACTCAAGGACTATGTTTTCTTTGAAAATTAATTTATTTTTGGCTTTAATAAAGTATATCCGCTATGTTTTAAAATTGTATCCTTCAGTTTAATAAAGTACAGTACACTATATCCCCTATGTTTTCAAAATAAATAAAAAACAAAATAAATGAATAAAATAAATTTCAGACACTCAATAATCTGACACTTCTGCTAATCCAGCACCCATATGTGCCAGGAATGGCCAGATTAGCGAGAGTCTACTGTAATATCAACTGGAAGATTTCATGTGATCGAACACCACTTCCCCGCTAGTGGGCACACGATGTTGCCCTCTGATAGAGATATCGTGACAACTGAAAATTACGTTCGCCAGCAAGTACAAGATGTGTACAGTCTAGATCAGTGGTTGGATATCATCCAGAAGTCAGCTAAGAAGAATCCATTTTTTGTGTACAATATGAAAATAGAGCATTTCTTTCAAATAAGGCACTCGAAAGAAGCATTTGTCTTAAGAAAGAAGACAGTTGATGATCAAGATGTCAACCTAAGGAGTGTATGTAGGTGGAAGGTGATGTCTTTATTCACAAGCAAGACATTCTGTCATGACATATGGCACGAAATAAGTTTCAGACAATGTGGAACGTAGTGCCCTGTTTCAACATTTCGACTTAAATACAACGTGCGAAAACTTGTTGAAAAGAAGAAAGTTGCTGACATCCTATCACTTGTAGATTACATACCTCCAGCCCATCATGGATTTTTCCTGTCACTAAGGCCAACTGTTTCAGACAGAGAACATGTCAGTGATGAGAGTGATGAATGACAATGTAATCTGAATAAAGTGTTGAATAGTTGCTGTAAATTTTCATAAGTAATTTTCTACCAGCATGTATTTTTAATTATGTGTGGTTGGTAAAACATAATCACATCTATACGACCATTATGTAATACTTTTTGTATATTTCATTTGTTTTAGTCTGCTCTCCGTTTTATTTATGTCTGCATAGAAGAAGACAGATGTTAAACACCCTACAGAATAAAAGCAATGTTTGAAAAAAATTATTCAGATTCTAACTTTAAATCCACTGTATCTCAAAACTATGATTTTGGTGCTTACCATTGTGTTCCCCCAAGTCGCTCAAATGTTTCAGAAACTGACTGCTGTCATGAATCTAAACACCTACCAACATATTACATAGCTCGGAGTGTAATTAAATAAGAGTTATTACAGCAACAGAGCAGATAAAATGTGGTATGTGCAACACCCATTTATTTGGGCAACTACGATGGCAATAATAATAATAATAATAACAAAAAGGTAATAGGGGTGACAAATATAATGTAAAAAGAAAATTCTCACATTGCTTGAGTTACACAGATCACAATAATACAGTGAACTTTATTTGGTTTTTCCAAGGACAAAATAAAATAAAAAAATAAACTACATACATACAATATAATTTGTAAACTGTGGACGGAGGCTGTCACAACTTATTTTTTGTTTCTTTTCCCTAGTTACAGAACACTAATTGCAATAAATCATCACACATATTATAATTAATTTAATACTGGGCTACAAAATATGGGTGTGATACATCACTCTTAGATCAGTTGAGGAACAGAGAGGCAGTGGGCCTTGTAGACATCACAGTGTACTTGCAATAGACTCAATAAGAGATTGCTGCCCGAGCTACAGACAGTTTACAAACATAGAGAGTGTCTTACTTTATATCTCACAAAATGAATTTCAGTGCCACTATTGATTCGTAAATAATTTGACACAATTAAAATTTGGGAAACACAAAGTGTAGAATAGCAGTGGCCCTAAACACAAATTGACAGCCAATTCAACTTCAGCTGTGCCACATTCACTGGAGTGCCAGATTCAGTAACATGGCCACAAATACAGCAAAGGATGAAAAAATACTGATGTTTATTACACACTGTACAAAGAAGATATTTCATTCAGTACAACTTCTAAACACAGTTGAAAAGAATCAACAAACACCACAGTTTCACAAAAGCATTGCAACAATGTTACAAAATATGCAGTCAGGAGCTTGTAGTGCACTGTAAGCCAACAAGATTACGTGGAGACAAGATAGCATAAAACAATTTTGTGGGTAAGAAATTTCCCTAATTACTTAATATACAAATACATCTGGAATTTCAACCCAACTGCAATTAAACTGACTTTTTTCATAGTTCTCACTTAAGTTATCACTGTTATGACATTCATACACTTCCCATAATTTAACAAAAGTAACAAAGATCACAACATTATTTCATGAACAGAAGGTTTCATCCCTTTAACTTCAACTACATATATTTTGCTGTGAATGTCTGACTAATGAAAGACACGATAGTGGGACTTCAAAATGTGCCTCACGTACATAAATGCACTGCTCAACTGACAAGCTTATAGCTGAATAAAATCATTTGATGCCTGAAGTGAAACTATCTGTTCTGTTCACTCACTCATATTTTGTGGGATTTGGTAGAACCATTAAATTCTACAGTAGGCTGTTCCAGCTTGAGAGCCTGCCTGTGGGAAGCAGATCACCCACAGGTACAGGTGGGTAAACAGTTGACGTGAGGGCCGTTAAGCGCCTGGATCATTCTTCTGCAGCTGTCAAGCACATGGGCAAGGGTGGGCAAGTGGTTTGCGTACGTGCAGAATGAGTGTAACAGGGCTCCTTGGCGGCCGTGCTAGCTGTGCCTGTCCGCAGCTGAGCTAAGGGGCACCTGAGAGTGCAGGGCCTTAAGGGGCAGTATTGAAACAGATTACCCTACAGTAATGAATGGAGCCCAATTTCTCTCATTTTAAGGTATCTTACTTTATCCTGCAGAATTCTCTATTCCTATTGGATTTCCTGCATTGAAACCACTGTACAGTTTGGTAACATTTCCTTCTACATATCTTATATGTCTGTATTACACATAACATTCACTTTCTCTGTGAATATTAAGAACCTGATTTTTTCCCCCTAGAATAATGTTCCCTACCTTCAAAGTTTCATGGTTAGCACTGCTTGCCACTGGAGTGAAGATCTTAGGTTTTATTCCTCATGACAATGTCAAACTTTCCTAGGGCAAGAAGGTCTTGAATGTGGCAAGTCTAAATGAGAATCTACCTGAATAAATAAACAGTGGCATATAAATACGATAATGGAAAGTCCTGTGTGGAATATAAATAATGGAAGGAGAAAAGATATTACTCTATGGAACAGGTGTCGAGTTGTCAATAGGCACATAAACATGATTGAGAATGTTGCTAGCTTTAGGATGAATCCTTCTACATAGCTCTACAGCACGCACACAAAAACTGTACCATTACACTGTCCCACCTGACCACCTCTCCACAGTCTCCTCTTCCTCTGTTTGATTTCCCCTCCCAATCAACTTCTCTACACCATCACACACCATGTACAACTCACCCTGCCTGCAGCCAAGATTAGCTCACCGGTCCCACATTCATATCTCATGCACCTGCTGCCTCTACTCGCCTGCTGTCAGCCACCCCAACCATCACTCCCTCTTCTGTCTCTCCTTACCCACTCCACTCGACAATTCCCAAACCCAGTCAAGCTGCAGTGCCAGCCCCATGTGGTCAGCTGGGGGCAATGTAGCCTTGCAACTGAATGTATAGACAAAAGCTCTGAAGGAGGATTCATCCAAAACTCTGCAACATTCTGAGTCTTTTACAAGCTTACCGATGCCTCAACTACACGGTGAGATGTTATCTTATCTTCTTCCATTATTTACACATTTAAGCAGTGGCATGCATACATGCCACTGAAGTGGTGGAAAATAGAAATTATTGTACTAGACATTAATTTTGTTTCTGTTAACTATAAGATCAATTTAGGTCTCAGATGCTAAGCTTAGGGAAAACAATAAAATTTAGCAGCACAACCTGTTTCTCTCATACTGCCAACAATAAAGGCAAATGAGTTAAACTATTTGATAACCCAAAATAATGAAAACTCTATACTTCTATATCACCACTGTAGTGGGAGCTACATGTTGTATTTATTGATTTACTTATTATTACCAGTTTACTGCACTGGCAGCAGATTCACTAGAGCCTAAGCTGGTTATGATATGTAAAGAAAGATATAAACCACTCAACAGAGAAGGAAGGTATGAGAGACAAGGTACTTTTGTAGCAGATGGTGTAATATGGCTGCAGATTAAAGATATTAACATGAAATACCATAGGAGACAATTAGAGAGAGATGGCAGTGTTTATGTTAAAAGCATAACAACGCTGTTGTAAGGGAATGATGAAGTCAAGGGTACCTTCCCTTCTTCTTCCATTAGCACACTGTCGCTCAGATTCTGAGGATTTTTTTCTTTCTCTCAATTTTTGTTTGTCTGTAGTTGACTATTTCAACACATTTCACAATACCATGCACATAAAATTTCTGTACCTCTTAACTCTGATATTTTTATAGCCTGCTAAAAATATCTCACTCTATTCTTCCATTGCAGACTGAGTCTAAATATATTAATCTGGCCCCTTCCTCTGCTGTTAAGTCAACAAACATTTTACATCAGCTCATAGGGTGTATCTTGTAACTGCTCATGGTTATTTCCGCAAGGTGGATGTTGACTTCTCATTCTCAATCATTAGTCCTTTTTTGTGGTATTCTGAACTAAATAAGCCTAAGGTCTTTGGCATGTAAATACTATATCACGTTTCACTGATAACATGATGCTTATGATTACTGAAATACTCTTAACAGAATATGCATCATCAAAATCTCAATATATAGCATTACTTTTGCTTAACATCCAAACAGATTAAGAAGTAACATGGACCTGAATGAGGCTGCATAGCATTGTGCACTCCCAAATCCACACCCAATTACCATTTTATAGATGTACAATTTTCCACATAAAACATGTTGTAAGAATTTGCAGAAAGCATAGTATTGCTAGATATATCTACTTATCTTTTCAGCACAGATTTGTCACAAACTAGAAATTATCTTGGAAAGAACATGACAGAGAATATCATAATCTACTCTGATGTTTTGTTATGTCCATTATATAAAATGCATCTACATGATGCTCAAATAATAATATTTAACTTAAACAAATACTAATAAAATTTTCTAGCTCCTACGTCTTTGTTCACAATACCAATGTAAGTGTCAACATTTTAAAAAATGGTAAAAAATAAGTGCCTATAAACTTAAAAATAATATAAGTACATAATTATCAGTGAAATTTCACTGCTGTCAATGGAATGTTAAAAACAAGTTACAATCAATGGAGTTAAAAAAAATAAAAATAAAACTTGCCATGACAGCTGCCACTTACTGTAAAGACTAGTTACCTAACAATGGCCATTTCAGCAATCCAGTCTATTGGCACATATATAAAAGTTACACACTGAGCCCGTTCTGATTTAATCAGGCTTTACCTGCATGACAAAGCTCTCAGCTGGTCATATCCAGGGAAAGTCTTTCTACTTCTTCCAGGTTATTCAACCAGACTGCATCCTTAAACAATCTATTGACTTTCCAATTACATTGAAAGTGTCAAGAGACTATTTAAAATCAAAATCAGTGGCACCACAAAACACACACACACAACTGTGTTAACCATTCAAGTAGAGACAGCAAATGAAAAATTACAGAGCAATAGGTTGCAACAAAGTACACAGATTTTTCACCAATGACTTAACAGTGATGAAATAAAAAAGAAGTACACATTGAATGTCACTGTGGGCAGCAGGGACGGAATAAAAAATAATGAATATTACACATGTTCTTATAATATTAAACAAATAATATGATAAAAATGAAGAAAGAAATGTATGGGAGGGGATAAGAATACATTCACTGATAAGGAAAGAACACAAGTGGGTGTAAAATTATGAGAGCAAAGGGGGCAATTCTCATCACCTTGGCACAACCTGTTATGTATTTTTTTTGTCACATAGGTCAGACTTATATCGCAAACCTGACTGAAAAGCCCACTATATACTGCACTTTACGTCTTTTCCAAATCAGAACAACTTCTCCTGTTATAAAAAAAGTCTGACTCTCTTAGGTGTACTAAAGACTGACACAATAAAATATTATAAGTAATGTATAACAATTAGTTAAGCATCAGTGCTACTGCAGAAAAACACTATTTCTGCATTTCCAAGTCTGGAAAGTACTGTTGATAATGAATGCCAACACTTGCTGAGAAATTCAAATGAACCTGTAGAAAAAAGGAGAGACTCTATGAAAACTGGGCTGATACATGTTTAATAACTACATAAATACAGTAAAATTAACTGCAGTAAGGAATATGTGCAACACATTTTTTAATTAAAAATATCAACAGAAAATCAACACTAAAAAGATGAACATTACAAGCAAGCAGCATCATTAGGATTTCTTCAGTTTCCTATTTGTTCTATTCTAATGCTGTGACTCTGCAGACTGAATTCTAAAATTATGTAAATCTATCATTGTAGATGAAAACACTGTGTGACAAGGAGTGGGGGAGAAATGAAGCAGAGTTCATAGTTAGTTTCTAAATAAAACTTTTTTATCTGAAAAAAAAAAAAAAAATTAATAAATAATGAGAGATAATAAAAGCCCATGTACTACATCAGTTTTGACTTATATGTAGGTAGAAATCAGCTCTGTCTTCACTGAAGCAGTTTAATTTACATTGTCTTTTGTTATCTTAAATTACTTCATTACTGATGGACAGAGATTAGAATCTCCCTCTTCTCATTCAGAAGTCAATCATTTTGAGATGATTGTGTTACCTTACTATGCCTGGCAGTACATCTATCTCCAACATAATGGAGCAAAATACACAAAGCTGTGTACAACGTACACTCGTTTTTGTGTGTGTGTGTGTGGTTTTTTTTCTGTAAGTTCTCAAGTAGGACACTGTCAAAAAGCTTAGCAATATTTTTAGTACTACAAGGGTAAATTAATTATTATCCGCAAAGTAGTTATAAAATTTTATTGTAATCTAATAAGAAGTTTACAAGAACATCATTTTTTTACAGTCTCCTTGCGTTTCAATGCACTTGGTCCATTGTTGTACAAGCTTCCTGATGCCTTCATAAAAGAAGGTTCTCGGTTGAGCTGCGAGCCAGGAATGTACCGCTTCTTGCACTGCTTCATCAGAGGCAAATCAAGCTTAATGCCTGTTTGAGTGGACCAAGCAAGTGATAGAAGGGGGCAAGATCAGGGCTATTTGGAGGACAATCCAGTACTTCAAATTTGAGTTTCTGGAGCGTTTCAGCAGTGTGGGCAGCAGTATGCAGACAGGCACTGTAATGCAACAACACAACACTTTTTGACAGCAATCCTCGATGTTTGCTTCGAATTGCAGGCTTTAGCCTCGCAGTAAGCATCTCACTGTAATGTACACTGTTCATTGTTCTGCTCCTTTCCCCATAATGTTCCAGTACTGGACCTTGTGCATCCCAAAAAAACTGTAAGCATCAGTTTTCCTGTGGACGGTTGGGTCTTGAACTTCTTCTTGCATGGTGAATTTGGATGTTTCCATTCCATACTCTGCCATTTACTCTCTGGCTCGTAATGATGGATCAATGTTTTGTCACCAGTAATGATCCTGTCTAAGAAGTTGTCCCCTTTGTTACCATAGTGATCCAAATGTTTTTTACAGATGTCCAAGCGTGTTTGTTTATGCAACTGTGCAAGGTGTTTTGGGATCCATCTTGCACAAACTTTATGAAACCCAAGTCTGTCATGGATGATTTCATAGGCAGAACTGTGACTAATTTGCAGATGATATGCCACTTCGTCAATAGTTAATCGTATGCCCAAGAGAATCATTTCATGTGAACGCTCAATGGTTTCTTCATTTGTGGCGGTAAATGGTCGTCCGGCTCCTTCATCGTGCGTAACACTTGTGCAACCATTTTGGAATTTTTCAATCCATTCACAGACACTCTGTTCTGGCAAAACACTGTTCCCACACTGTACTGAAAATCTTTGATGAATTTTGGCCCGATACACCTTCTGACCACAAAAAATGGATTACTGAACGTTGCTATTCTCTGGTGCAAATAGACAGCGGAGAAGCCATGATTAACAGCATGGCAGCGATAACGAAACTAACCTAGCAGCTTGAAAATCGCAACGATATAACAACAAATAAACAAAGCATGCGTCGTTAATGAAAAATGACAGTACTACCAAAATAAACAAAAATATAACTGAATTGCAGATAATAATTGACTTACCCTTGTATTTATGAAGCCTATCAATTGCTTAACACCTCAACTGAACTAATACAGAGTGATTCACTGTTCCTTGTACATGCATGAAAGAATTGCTCATGCTATTTCCTTGAATTCAGTGCGCTCTCTCTCTCTCTCTCTCTCTCTCTTTCTCTCTCTTTTCTTTCTTTCTTTCTTTTGGAAATACCTGAATAGACACAAAAGGCTTTTTGTATGGGTCTGGTAAATGAACCCTTTTCATTATTTAATGGATGACCCTCTCTTTTCCTTGACAGCACTTTTGTAAGTTTCATCTCATAGTTAAGCTGTTATTTCACTGCATTTTTGCCCATTAAAAACAGTTCAAATAATAAATTGTCCTGGAGCGAAATTAAGTAACAAAACATAACTTGTTTCCTATTTCAGCAGGTAAGAGGCTTTCTTTATAACAACATACAATTCTCCTTTGGTTTTCTCATTTTTGTAGAAATTATTACTGCAGTGAACAAATGTGACCCAAGAACGCAGAGCAGAGGGATGCTTTGGGTAAGGCAGAACATGTTTGTCAAAACTAGCAAGCATACAAGCTTACAAACAGAATTTGTATTTTTACATTACTCAGTGAATGCTCCACCTACACTGTTCAAAGAAAGCTACTAACAGGCTACCCAGAAAAGCCATGAACTCCATGACTGATTGTACTGACAATGACCCAAACTCGGCAAAATTTATCTGAACCACCAATAATGAAGACAAACAAAAATTTTTATTCAAGAATAATGAAAGTAATTGTTTCTAACCATTGCTTGTTCCCACAAATAAAAAAAAGTTATGCACCATCTATAAATAAAAACTTTTATAAATAAACAATATTTATTCATCCAATTCTTTGTCATTCATAAACTGAATGTATATTTTGCTTCTTTTAATTAATTTTCAGAACAATTTGTTTTACAAACATTCCATAAAAAATTTTATTTGATTGTTGAAGTTTTGCCATTGCTGCATTTGTTCCATGTGTGCTATAGGCAGCAGCTCAGTTTTATCTCCTTGAATTTGCCATTATTTCAGAATAACAATCTAAGATGTTCAAATTCTGATCAGCTTCAATAAAAAATTGATACCATTAATTATACTCTAGTGTTTAGTAAATAACTTTGTAGTGGTTCCCCATAAATTTCACCACTCAAATTCTATTCAAAATTGAAATATAAATTCTCCTTTTCTGACACAAATTCATTTGAAACTCCTCACCCAAATTTTATTTGCTATTTCTTTGGACTTCATGCATCTGTGGTTTATTGTAAGCCTCTTTTGATCAAGGACAGAAACAAAGATGAATTTTAAAACAATCATGGGTAAGATAGTGATTCAAAAGCTGCATGTTCTTGCTTTGGTGTAGAAAGCTGATGAAGTCTTCAAATCATATCTTGACACTTTCTCAATAGAAAGTTGGGAGTATGCTGAAATATTTAAGAGGACAATCCTCTGGTTTTCGCATCCTTCTCTGTAGAGCCATCAAGCATGCTACTAACGGTCGTTAATACCATTACCTCCTCCCTTTTCTTGTCTTAAAGTATGTCTCAAGTGGTGCCCAAACACAGTGTTTCAATTCCAAAGCTCTGATGAAACTTAGATCAAAAAGGGATCGCATCACTGGTGACTAATGTGCCGGTCACCCATTAACATCAAGGGTAGACAAAAAAGAAACAACTTCTGGACTCTTATCATTGGTTATTGATTCATCTCATTAGTCAGTAGTTACGGTAAGCCCTTTTTACAGAACCACTCGAACCATCATTACAGGAGATTTGGTAATTAGGAAAATTTACGCTATGTTTGTGCCAAGATTCTTGACTGATGAACAAAAAGCAAACTGTGCACAAATTTCAACAAAAATTCAGAACTGTGTTCAAGAAAGCTCACATTTTCTCAATAATGAAGGTACCAAAGACAAAATCTGGTGCTTCCAGTACAACCTGGAGATGAAATGTCAAACTTCAGAATGGCACACTAACACATCTCCTCATCCAAAGACGACCTAAGATGAGCAAGTCCAGGCTGAAAACCATGCTCATGGTCAGTTTTGATCATTGTGGCATCATTCACAAGGAGTCTGCATCCCCTGCACAAACCATGACTGCACAATGTTATGCGGAAGTCCTAGAGAGATTGTGAAAATTAGTCAACCGCATGCAAAGGGGGAAATCGGCCATTCCTGGAAGCTCCATCATGACAATGTGCCATGTCACACCACGCTCTTAGTTCAGGAGAAGTTGGTTCAGTATGGCACTGCCAAGTTGTTTCACCCTGCTTGCAGGCCAGACTTTCTACAACATTCTGACAGCAACTATCAGAATGCATTCACAGATTGGCAGACACATTATACTTTGTGTGACAAAGTACAAGGGTCCTATTTCGAAGATTATTGAGGATTTGTATCAATATGTGTAATAAATTATTTTTTAAAAAAATCAGTCCCACCACTTTTTGATCGCATCCTGTATGATGGAAATGTATGTTTGATCCATTGACGCACAATATTTTTCTCCCTGAAGATGATAGTAACAATTGAAACCAGTAGAGAATAAACATAAAATTGTACTGTTGATGGTACAAATATGCTTCTTTCATATTTCAAGTGACTTCGGATGTTGAGCAGGTTTCCACAAATCATTATATTTTTGTGTGGTTTTGCAATTGACTAGGGCTATTTTAGAAGGCTTTTAAATTTGAAGTCCATTGGTACTAATCATTACCAATCACTGAGTGAAACAGAGCAAGCTAGGAGTCATCCACCTGCTACTGTTGCACTCCTTTTAATACTTACACGTATACCAGGTGTGATCAAAAAGTAATGGGTATTTTTTAATTTCGTGGTGTTTATACACCCAATTTCCCATTTTTTTTTATCTTGTTGGTAAACATGTTCCTGATGTATGTTTGCATTTTCAGCTGTTCTGAATATTTAGTTTATTGTTGACAGTTGAAAAGGTTATACAAATTTTCAAGTACTCAGCAAATTTTTACTTTCAAAAAGGAGGGATCAAAGAATTTGCATTCAATTTTCTTGAAAAATGGAATAACATGCAGCATCATATTCAAAATGTTGACTGTGGTTTCTGGCAAATCTACTGTGAGTGAGATAAGATTTTACAAGTGGTATAAACATTTCAAAGGAGGTCAAGCTGACACTGAAGACGATGACTGCCTTGGATGCCCTAGCACATCAATTACTGACGACAATGTGGAAAAGTAATGAAAATGGTTCTGGAAAATCACCTAATCACCAACAGAGAGATTTTATCTCCTCCCCCCCCCCCTTTGTCAATCTCCTCTTCCCCTCTATCTGTCCATCTTGTCCTCTCCATTTCCCTGTTCATCTCTGCCCCTTTCCTTTGTGGGTCCATCTTCTCCTCTCCCCTCTCTTGGCCCTTCTCCTCCTCTTCACCTCTGTCTACACATCTTCTCCTCTCCCATCTCTCAGCCTCTCTCTTCCTCCCTGTTTCAGTTCATTTCCTCACCTTTCCTTTCTTTGTCCATCTCCTCCTCTCCCCTCTCTTTGACCATTTCCCCTCCCCTATCTCCATCCATCTCCTCCTCCTCCACTGCCTCCTCCTCTTACTATCTGTGGCTACCTCCTCCTATCTGTCACTATCTTCTCCTTTCCACTCACTGTCTGTCCACCTCTTCATCTTCCCCCTTCTCTCTCCATCTTATCGCACTCACTGCAATAGGAGGCTGGTGGTTCTTGCCCCTAAAGTGTTTATTTCCAGACTGCAAGTAATATGTTTACCAAATTTGATTGAAATCATTCCATGTGTTTAGGATCAGTTTTTTACCCGAGTCTTTGCTCACATATGCACATGTCAAATATATTTCACACTTATTTAACTTAGTTCATGTGTATTTGTATATATATATTTCACCTGTATGTCTAGCGAATTTTGCCCTGCAGCTTCATTTTCTGCAGCTTAATATTTATTATGTCGTACCTCCTGAACTATATGCTGTACAATGATATAATTTTGCAGGTACATCTACTGGTATGTGTGCCTACTGTCTGCGAAACGTGTTGTGAATAGAGTTAGAAGTAAACAAGTAATAAATTAACATGTCATGCATGATGCAGCATTTCTTGTGCATCTCAGTGTTTATGATGTCATATATAGTAAAACATGTGTCATGAAGTGATATATCTTTAGAGGTACATTCAGTGACATATGTGGATGCTGTCTGCAAAATGTGTTGTGAATAGTAGTATCATAGTAGTATTTTAATTTTCAGGAAACTAATTAACTTAGAAGATAATTAGTATATATGTCAGGACACAGATAAAATTACTGTTGCCTTTTGTGCCATTATGCATATTTAATTCCCAAGTTTACTATCATATTTTGGTTGCCCTAATTTTCCTGGACCAAATGACACCCACCATTTATCAATTATGCCACTAACTAGGAATTTGTGTAAATTATCAGAATTTCAAATAGGACAACTGTACTTGTCAATAGGTAATTTCCAGTGCAGATATACAAAAACTAACTAATTAGCTACTTATCATGTAAGCCAAGTCACTGTCAGAACACATACCTTATCTACTTTCTCAAATTTCAACCATAAAGTTTTATAAGCAAGTATATAGTTTCCAAAATCCTAAAATGCCCTTACACCAGTTCACATACCCCTTCCAACTTAAAAATCTGCTGACCCAGGTGACCTATTACACGACTTGCGTCTTCTGTCCATAGTCATAGTAGGAACAATTAACATTTTCATATCATTTTTCTTTTCCGAGTGGAATATCTGAGCGATCTTTTTCGTTAGATGCAAATAAAAACTGTGTTTACCAGCCTACATTCAGTGGACATGTTTCGTAGAACTGTGCTAGTGACTTGTATAATAAACTGTGATCAATTGTGTGTGGTTTTATAAACTGTGATTTTGAGATGAGGAGTTTCATGTCAAGTGTTGTCACTGAAAATGTCTCTGAGTGTGTGGGTTAGCCTGGTTTTTGTGCTTGTAAACAACTGAATTAAGAAACTGGACACTGTCCCAAAAGTTAATTAACAATTAATAAATGTGTGAGCAAGAGAAACTACATAAAAGTGGTATTGCATCCATTATTGTGTAACTTAGTTCTATATGCAAAAAGTGTTCAGTTTTCAGGTAGCAAACTACCAAGAACAAGATGATGAGGTTCGAACCAGGTTAGTAGCTTCACAAGATCTTACTTGGTTCACTCATTTTGTAGCAGTAGCACTACAAACACAAGTTCTATATCCAATAATGTTAGCAACGTTGGTACAATTTATTTAAGTTATGATGAATAAATAACAAATAATTATTTGTATTTGGTTCTGGTCCTCCTTAGCTCCATGATGTGGACCTCCCCAACCTCAATGGTGGCATTATAGGAATCCCCTTTCATGTCAGATTTACTAGCCACCAGAAACACTAGACTCCATCCATTCTACACCAAACACCCCTTGTAAAATCTGGCAAAACCCGAATGCTGCATTTACAATGACAAGCAATCCCCTTCTCAGCCTCACTGCATCTGTCATAAACCAAAAACCACCCTCTCATTCCAATCCAGATATTTTTTGTTTGTGCTCTGCCTTCAGACACCCAAGACTCCTCTCACACCTGTTCATCTGCCAAAATGAGCACCCCCTTGGTCACTCTACATTATCCAAGATTCAAACAGCTAAATCAAAATCTCAGTTAAAGCTTCAACTACATCACTCTGTGTCATGTACCTCCAAAAATCGTAATCTGCCATCTTTGGATCACAGCCCTGTGGAAGACCTGCTGCAAGACCAATTTCATACCTCAATCCGCCACTGCTACCTATTCCAGAACTGTCTCTGACACTGTGTTACACATCAAAATCAGTCACCTTAAAAGCAGCAATGGCATTTGGCAACTTCTCTGCAACAAAAAACAGTGCCCTACATGGATATAGCATCAACAGTTCTAAACTGAGCAAGTCGGAACTCTTTCTGCAATATATTCTTTATGTCCATAACCCCCTCCAGCCTACCATGCCAACTCCCCCTTTTACTTTTATATTCCAATTTACCTCACTCATTCAGTAAAACAGTTAATATTTAAAGATCTGGCAATATGGTTATTTTTCAGGAAAAACTTTGCCTCGTACACATGCTTCCACAGGTATGGAGTTAACCACCACACACATATATATATAAACAAAGATGATGTGACTTACCAAACAAAAGCGCTGGCAGGTTGATAGACACACAAACAAACACAAATATACACACAAAATTCAAGCTTTCGCAACCAACGGTTGCTTCACCAGGAAAGAGGGAAGGAGAGGGAAAGATGAAAGGATGTGGGTTTTAAGGGAGAGGGTACGGAGTGATTCCAATCCCGGGAGCGGAAAGACTTACCTTAGGGGGGAGAAAAGAACAGGTATACACTCGCACACACACACACACACACACACACACACACACACACACACATACATACATATCCATCCGCACATACACAGACACAAGCAGACATTTCACCTAAGGTAAGTCTTTCCGTTCCCAGGATTGGAATGACTCGTTACCCTCTCCCTTAAAATCCACATCCTTTCGTCTTTCCCTCTCCTTCCCTCTTTCCTGATGAAGCAACCGTTGGTTGCGAAAGCTTGAAATTTGTGTCTCTCCCATCTACTCAATCTCCCACTTCCAGCTCCACTCCCCCCAAAACCTCAAAATTCCAATCAACACAATCTGGAACCACAACACCCTATCTTTGTTTATAAGATGATGTGACTTACCACACGAAAGCGCTGGCAGGTCGATAGAAACACAAACATACACACAAAATTCTAGCTTTCGCAACCAACGGTTGCCTCGTCAGGAAAGAGGGAAGGAGAGGGAAAGACGAAAGGATTTAGGTTTTAAGGGAGAGGGTAAGGAGTCATTCCAATCCCGGGAGCGGAAAGACTTACCTTAGGGGGAAAAAAGGACGGGTATACACTCGCACACACACACATATCCATCCACACATATACAGACACAAAATATGTCTGCTTGTGTCTGTATATGTGTGGATGGATATGTGTGTGTCACCCGTCAACTCCTATCCTTATTAAAAGTCCTCAATCTTTCCTCTCCCACATCCACACCGGCTGTTCAGAGCATCCTCCTACAGGCCAATCGCAAATTAGAACAGCATGCCACCGTCCACCTCAAAAAACTATCCAATCTCCTGGTTTCCCACCTCCGGAAAGGCAACTCACTCACCCTTCACAACCTTTCCAGCAAACCTCAACCTCCTCTCATTGCACACAGACCCAGTCTCTCCCATCTACTCAATCTCCCACTTCCAGCTCCACTCCCCCCAAAACCTCAAAATTCCAATCAACACAATCTGGAACCACAACACCCTAATTAGGTAGTTAACCTTTCCTCCAAACCTCTCTCCCAATCCGAAACCTCTGTCCTATCCAAAGGCCTCACCTTCAGCCCCACTCCCAGATTCAACCAAACAGCCCTTGTCAAAGATTTACTGTCCTACACCCGTACTCTCTGCTGAAAATATCACTTTGCCACGAAGAAAAATGATCCTAATCCTACTCCTAATGGTCCAACTCCCCAAGACACTATCCAAATTGAACCCTGCCTGGATCAGTTCCGTCCTCCGTCACAGAGGGACCCACCTCCTCTTCCTCAAAATCACCCTCTCCAAACTTTCCAGGAATTTCTGACTTCCAGCCTTGCTTCTCAATCCTTCTTAAAAAACCTTAATCCTACTCCCAACATCACCACTGCTGAAGCCCAGGCTATGCGTGATCTGAAGGCTGACCGATCCATCGTCATTCTTCCGGCGGACAAGGGTTCCACAACTGTGGTACTTGACCGTCGGGAGTATGTGGCTGAGGGACTGCGTCAGCTTTCAGACAACACTACATACAAAGTTTGCCAACGTAATCCCATTCCTGATGTCCAGGCGGAGCTTCAAGGAGTCCTCAGAACCTTAGGCCCCCTACAAAACCTTTCACCTGACTCCATCAACCTCCTGACCCCACCAACACCACGCACCCCCACCTACTACCTTCTTCCTAAAATTCACAAACCCAATAATCCCGGCCGTCCCATTGTAGCTGGCTACCAAGCCCCCACAGAACGTATCTCTGCCTACATAGATCAACACCTTCAACCCATTACATGCAGTCTCCCATCCTTCATCAAAGACACCAACCACTTTCTTGAACACCTGGAATCCCTACCCAGTCTGTTACCCCCGGAAACCATCTTTGTAACCATTGATGCCACTTCCTTATACACAAATATTTCGCACGTCCAGGGCCTCACTGCGATGGAGCACTTCCTTTCATGCCGATCACCTGCCACCCTACCAAAAACCTCTTTCTTCATTACCTTAGCCAGCTTCATCCTGACCCACAACTTCTTCACTTTCGAAGGCCAGACATACCAACAATTAAAGGGAACAGCCATGGGCACCAGGATGGCCCCCTCGTACGCCAACCTATTCATGGGTCGCTTAGAGGGAGCCTTCATGGTTACCCAGGCCTGCCAACCCAAAGTTTGGTACAGATTTACTGATGACATCCTCATGATCTGGACTCACAGTGAAGAAGAACTCCAGAATTTCCTCTCCCACCTCAACTCCTTTGGTTCCATCAGATTCACCTGGTCCTACTCCAAATCCCGTGCCACTTTCCTTGACGTTGACCTCCACCTGTCCAATGGCCAGCTTCACACGTCCATCCACATCAAACCCACCAACAAGCAACAGTACCTCCATTATGACAGCTGCCACCCATTCCACATCAAACGGTCCCTTCCCTACAGCCTAGGTCTTCGTGGCAAAAGAATCTGCTCCAGTCCGGAATCCCTGAACCATTACACCAACAACCTGAAAACAGCTTTTGCATCCCGCAACTACCCTCCCGACCTGGTACAGAAGCAAATAACCAGAGCCACTTCCTCATCTCCTCAAACCCAGAACCTCCCACAGAAGAACCACAAAAGTGCCCCACTTGTGACAGGATACTTTCCGGGACTGGATCAGACTCTGAATGTGGCTCTCCAGCAGTGATACGACTTCCTCAAATCCTGCCCTGAAATGAGATCCATCCTTCATGAAATCCTCCCCACTCCACCAAGAGTGTCTTTCCGCCGTCCACCTAACCTTCGTAACCTCTTAGTTCATCCCTATGAAATCCCCAAACCACCTTCCCTACCCTCTGGCTCCTACCCTTGTAACTGCCCGTGGTGTAAAACCTGTCCCATGCACCCTCCCACCACCACCTACTCCAGTCCTGTAGCCCGGAAGGTGCACACGATCAAAGGCAGAGCCACGTGTGAAAGCACCCACGTGATTTACCAACTGACCTGCCTACACTGTGAAGCTTTCTATGTGGGAATGACCAGCAACAAACTGTCCATTCGCATGAATGGACACAGGCAGACAGTGTATGTTGGTAATGAGGATCACCCTGGGGCTAAACATGCCTTGGTGCACGGCCAGCACATCTCGGCACAGTGTTACACCGTCCAGGTTATCTGGATACTTCCCACTAACACCAACCTGTCAGAACTCTGGAGATGGGAACTTGCCCTTCAGTATATCCTCTCTTCTTGTTACCCGCCAAGCCTCAATCTCTGCTAATTTCAATTTGCCGCCGCTCATACCTCACCTGTCTTTCAACAACATCTTTGCCTCTACTTGCGCCTTGACGGACATCTCTGCCCAAACTCTTTGCCAGATCTCTGCCCAACTCTTTGCCTTTACAAATGTCAGCTTGTGTCTGTGTATGTGCGGATGGATATGGGAATGTGTGCGAGTGTATACCCCCTTTTTCCCCCTAAGGTAAGTCTTTCCGCTACCGGGATTGGAATGACTCCTTACCCTCTCCCTTAAAACCCACATCCTTTCGTCTTTCCCTCTCCTTCCCTCTTTCCTGATGAGGCAACAGTTTGTTGCGAAAGCTTGAATTTCACGTGTATGTTTGTGTTAGTTTGTGTGTCTATCGACCCGCCAGCACTTTCGTTCGGTAAGTCACATCATCAGTGTTTTTAGATATATTTTTCCCACGTGGAATGTTTCCCTCTAGCACACACACACACACACACACACACACAGAAAGAGAGAGAGAGAGAGAGAGAGAGGAAGGGAGAGATGTATATATTATTCACTCATATGCAAAGAACAAATTGAGGGCAACAGTAGGCAAAAATAAGGGTACATACACCATGACACCTAACAAATTAAGTGTTTTGAGAGGAGAAAGTATTACACAGTGTAGCAGCAACGCTTTTAAGAAAATTACATATTTTCTTCATGTCATTCAGTAACTTCTACCTGTGCTGTCCAGTTCACTGTAATACTAAAACCAGTACAGTTGTGAAGATTAGTTGACTTGTGTACTAGATGCAAATCGTACTTTATTATGACTCCACAAGATAGAATTGCAATCCAAAAGTAATTTAAATGCTTACATATAAACACAGGCAAATTTCTGCTTACAAGTTTATATCTAAACATGTATCCAATCCAGGAAATATACTGTAATTCATATACTACTTACCAACGTGTCTTCCAACATATTCTTCAGTATACAGACAATCTCAGAAAAAGTAGGTCTCTCATCCAAATCAAGCTGCCAACACTGAAGCATTAACTGGTACAAGTCATCACCAACAACAGGGAGTTGTGCCAATCGTAAACCACGCATCACTCGAGCTGGGACATCTGTATTAGACACTTCAGCATAAGGTGTTCCTCCTGCAAGTATAACAGTGATCACATACAGTTGCCACATGCTGTATGCTGTAATGATAAATCATTATAGCAATCAGCTTTATAAAGAAAGACATATAAATAATTTATGCATTATTTATTTACACCGTATTCAATAACATCCCAATATTAAGTACTGTAATTGTGTTGATTTTCTGTTAAAAGAGTAACGTTGCATCATCATTTCCTTCCATCCTCAGTATCATCCCACACACTCGATTATGGAATACTGAGATATCTAATTACAAAGAGACCACAAGAAGAATGTATTTCTCAGCTCCACACAATTTGTGACATGTTAGTTTCCACAGATTGTTGACAGAATCAATCACAAATATCAGTAACACTGTCACAGTAAAGTGTTACAACAAATAACTGGATGATTCTGTAGGACTTTATTTTCAGCAGCAATGAATATACGAGGGTGGGTTGAAAAGTTCTTGGAATCACCATGAGAGGTCAGCACTAGTGCAATGAGTTGTTCAAATTGTGGTGTCACCGCCAGACACCACACGTGCTAGGTGGTAGCTTAAATCGGCCGCGGTCCATTTAGTACATGTCGGACCCGCGTGTCGCAACTGTGTGATCGCAGACCGAGCGCCACCACAAGGCAGGTCTCGAGATACGGACGAGCACTCGCCCCAGTTGTACGACGACATTGATAGCGACTATACGGATCAAGCCTTTCCTCTCATTTGCCAAGAGACAGTTAGAATAGCCTTCAGCTAAGTCCATAGCTACGACCTAGCAAAGCGCCATTAGCCTTACATAGTTTGATAGTTATCGTATAAATGTCTCAAGAAGAACGTTGTAAACCAACAAAGAATAAATTTAAGTATTAGAGGAGCTGCATACTTTTCTTATTAGAATCAATACTTATCCTGTTCCAGACTTCACGCCAGTCGGCGTGTGTGTACGCGTGCCTTTCTTTCGGCTACCCGTCACTGTGGACTGGCTGCATTGTCAGTCCACATAATTGGCGACGAGGGAAAGTGTTCTTTCTGATTGCTTACATTTACTTGTGTCATGGCTTCGCCAGATGTACTGTCCGAATTTTATCGCTTGCAGAGTCAGCAGACGCAGGCGTTATTGGATACCCTTGGACAGCTTGTCCAGGGTCAACGTGCCATTCAAACCGATGCGGCAGCCGCCGCTTCATCGCTGCCGCCGCCACACCATGCAGTTGCACCGCAGTTTCGCCAGTTTGACCAAACCCACGAGACCTGGACTGAGTGGTCCCGCCAGTTCGGATTTCATCTCGCCGCCTACAGAATCCAAGGTAATGAGCGGCAGCCGTTTTTGCTTTGGTGTGTAGGTGTGTCCACCTACCGTGTGATAGTGAAATTATTTCCCCGATGCGACGTAGCAACTCTGTCCTACGATGAAATTTTGTCGGCATTGGACGCCTATTTCAAAGAAACAGTCAATGTCGTGGCAAAAAGGTATACGTTTTTTCGTACAAAACGTACGGCCGGTCAGACTAATAGGGAGTGGGTTGCGACATTGCAAGGACTTACAAGGGAGTGTGCATTTGAATGTGACTGTGGACTTTCTTATTCAGATACAATGGTACGTGATGCAATTGCACAGAACGTTTCTGATGTTCGCATACGGGAGCAAATTTTGAAACTAGTTAATCCCTCCCTTCAACAAGTGATAGACATATTGGATAGACAGGACACACTTGATTGTGCTCAGGAATCTTTTGAAACTTCGCCAGCAGTGTGTAACATTAACCGGCCCGCCGGGCGCGCTGCGCGGCCCGGTAACCTGCCCTCGCGCACTTCGACGCAGCTGCCGCCGCGCTCTAAACCAGGTGTGCCGCGCCAGCACACAAATGCAGTGAAATCATGCCCGCGGTGTGCTACTAGACATTCGCGTGAACATTGCCCGTCACGCCAAGCTATTGGCTTCTTCTGCAATAAAAAAGGACATGTTCAAAGTGTTTGCCAGAAAAAGCTCAGATCAGACAATCACAATCATTCCAGGCCCTTTGCTTCGCGCCGGAATCGAACCAAGGACACTCAGGCTCGTGGACCTTCGCCCATGGACATTCATGTAGTTAATTCCACTCTGCCCAGTGCCACTCTTTCTAACAGTGACTGTGTTCGTCCCACAAAAAGTGTGCGTCGACGTCGTCGGAAATCACGTCAATTAGCAAGTGATTCTGTACCAGTGTCTGTTCAAATTGCACAAAACAGTCGCTCTTGTCGTCAGCAGGACAATAAACTTTTTGTGGACTTAGACTTTGAAGGCAAAGTGATACCATTCCAGCTCGATACCGGAGCTGCAGTTTCATTGCTCAATCACGACACGTACAAACAACTGGGCAAACCTGCGTTGCGTGCCGCAAATGTTCAGTTAAAAAGTTATTCAAGACAGCTCATCCCTGTGTTAGGACAGTGCACTCTTCTTGCAACATACAAGGGACAAACGAAACTTGTGTCATTTTACGTTCTTCGTTCTTCTACTGCAGTGAACTTGTTTGGTTTAGATTTATTTCAGTTGTTTAACATGTCTATTGTAAATCAGGTCCTATCAGTGAATCAGACTGTGCCTTCGGACAGTGTTTCTCGCCTATGTGAAGAATTTGCAGACATTTTTGCACCGGGCTTAGGTTGCGCTAAAAACTATGAGGCACATTTGGAACTGAAAGTAAACGCGCAACCGAAATTTTTAGAGCGCGCAATGTTCCTCACGCATTGCGTGATGAGGTCGCAAGAACATTGAACGATTTAGAATCACAAGGTGTGAGTGACTGTGCGCAATGCCTCTTCCATTTCAGCTCCGCTTCATCGCTTACGCCGTACAGGTGTTCCGTTTCTCTGGACGACGGAATGCGAACGCGCCTTTCGCCAGTTGAAATCGGCGTTGCTTTCTAATACTTGCCTTACGCCATTCGATCCCCAGAAACCCCTTTTGTTGATGGTAGATGCATCGGATTTCGGGATCGGTGCTGTGCTTGCGCACAAAGTTGGCTTGCATGATCGCCCTATTGCCTTTGCGTCCAAATTGCTCTCGTCTGCCCAAAGAAATTATTCCCAGATAGAGAAAGAAGCTTTGGCTCTCGTGTTTGGTGTTACTAAGTTCCATGATTTCTTGTATGGTCATCACTTTACCATCATCACTGACCACAAACCTTTGACATCGCTTTTTCATCCGAACAAGCCTGTACCTCCGCGTACAGCGCAGAAATTCATTCGCTGGTCTATTTTCCTCTCGCAGTACCGCTACGATATCTTGTATCGGTCCACTACTAAGCACGGAAACGCCGATGCGTTGTCCCGTTTGCCTGTTGCTGAGGATAAATCATTCGATTCTTCCGAACTTGCTTGCATGTTCATTGATTCGGAAACCGATGAAGTGGTCGAATCGTTTCCGATTGATTTTCGTCGTGTAGCTACAGCCACAGCTGCTGACACTGTCCTTGCTACCGTTTTGCGTTTTGTTGCTACGCAATGGCCTTTGTCAAAGTCTCGGATCGAGGATCCGTTGGTTCGCCGATTTTTTGCTCACAAGGAGAGACTTTTTGTACGGCGTGGTGTTTTGTTGTTGCGTTCTGATAATGATCAGTCCAGAGTCGTGGTCCCATGTTCGTTACAGTCCTACGGCTTCTTCACCAAGGACATTGGGGTATAGTGCGAACGAAACAACTTGCTCGTCAGCACTGTATTTGGTTCGGAATCGATGCTGCGATTACGAATATGTGTTCTTCTTGCATGGCGTGTGCCGAACAACAATCCGCACCTCCGCGGAAAGTCTTTGCATGGCCAAAAGCCACTTCCCCTTGGCAACGCTTGCACATTGATTTTGCTGGTCCGTTCTGGAATGCTCGATGGTTGGTTCTGGTAGATGCCTTCAGTAATTTTCCTTTTGTTGTCCGGATGTCTTCCACGACGTCCTCCGCCACCATCCAAGCGTTGTCTGCTATCTTTTGCATTGAAGGTCTTCCGCAGACTATTGTTTCCGACAATGGCCCACAATTCATGTCCGCAGAATTTCAGTCATTCTGCAAGGCCAATGGTATTCAACATCTGACATCCGCGCCGTTTTCGCCTCAGTCAAACGGTGCCGCTGAACGACTGGTCCGGACTTTCAAGTCACAGATGTTGAAGTTGAAAGAGTCGCATTCTCGGGAGGACGCGTTGTTGCTCTTTTTGTCTTCGTATCGCTCTCAGCCCCGTGATGGTCGCTCGCCGGCTGAGTTGCTCCACGGTCGTCCTCATCGAACCTTGATGTCTTTGCTGCATCCGCCGCATCAGGTTCCAGTGCAGCGGCAGACTTCTGCTTTTGCTCCAGGCGACGTTGTATTCTATCGCAACTATCGAGGTTCACGGCGTTGGCTCGCAGGGCGCATTATTCGCTGCCTCGGCCGCGCGATGTATTTGGTTTTGGGGGCCTCTGGTGAGGTGCGTCGGCATCTCAATCAGCTGCGCCTCTGTCGTCGCACGGGTTCTGCCGCTCCCCGTCTGCTTTCAGCGACGGTGCCGTCTGGTCAGCGCCCTGGGGACCCATCTACTGGCTCGCCTCATCCCCAGGTGTTACCGACGATGCCTTCCATTTTGCCCCATGGCGACGCGACGCCGCAGCCGCCGCCGCCTGTTCTCCCGCCGGCGCCACCCGCATTCGACGCTTCGCTGCAGCCGCCAAGCGCCTCCCTGGGTCCCGCGCCGCCGATCGCTGCCCGTGACCAGCTGTCCTCTGCCATGGACCTCTTGCCCGCTCCGGACCACATGGCATCTTCGCACGTCGGGTACCCCGACGCAATGGAGGTCGACCCTTCGGCCCCTCCTGTCTCTCTACGGGCGCATACACCGCATGTTGACGTGCACCCTGGACTAGGTTTTCAGGCGTTTCCTAGCTCCCCTCGGACCGAATGGAAGGGTGCGGGTGGCACAGCCTCGCCTGTTGTTAGGCTCGCCACCTCATCGCATACGTCAACATGGGGTCCTCCCCACGGCGGGCGGAAGCCTTATCACACGACCGTTCGCCGATTTGCGGGGGAGGAATGTGGTGTCACCGCCAGACACCACACTTGCTAGGTGGTAGCTTAAATCGGCCGCGGTCCACTTAGTACATGTCGGACCCGCGTGTCGCCACTGTGTGATCGCAGACCGAGCGCCACCACAAAGCAGGTCTCGAGATACAGACGAGCACTCGCCCCAGTTGTACGACGACATTGATAGCGACTATACGGACAAAGCCTTTCCTCTCATTTTCCGAGAGACAGTTAGAATAGCCTTCAGCTAAGTCCATAGCTATGACCTAGCAAAGCGCAATTAGCCTTACATAGTTTGATAGTTATCGTATAAATGTCTCAAGAAGAACGTTGTAAACCAACAAAGAATAAAGTTAAGTATTAGAGGAGCTGCATACTTTTCTTATTAGAATCAATACTTATCCTGTTCCAGACTTCACGCCAGTCGGCGTGTGTGTACGCGTGCCTTTCTTTCGGCTACCCATCACTGTGGACTGGCTGCATTGTCAGTCCACATCACAAATGATATTCATAAGACTGTTGCCTGTAAACACATGTCACGTCAGTGCTCTTTGGAGACAGCTCTCGTGGTGACATGGCTCTGTTGTTGTTCCTGCATAGTGATTTGCGAAGATTGAAAAAAATTGAGATTCGAGCAGTGATTAAATACTTCATAAAGAAAGATATGAAAGCAAAGGACATTCATGTCAATTTCCAAAAGACACTGGGGGTCTCTGCTCATTCATATTCAACTGTTGCCAAGTGGACAAATGAATTTAAATTTGGTCGGGAGAGCTTAGATGATGATCCGCACAGTGGTCTCCCAAGATGTGTCACTACTCCAGAAATAATAGCAAAAGTGCACAAAATGGTCATGGAGGATCGCTGATTGAAAGTGTGTGAAATTGTTCATGCTTGCCAGATGTCATCTGAAAGGGTATATCATATTTTAACTGAAGAATTAGAGATGAAAACATTATCTGCAAGAAGGGTGCCGCGACTTGACGCTCGATCAAAAACGCGTGAGAATGGACATATCAGAACAATGTTTGGCCTGTTTTAGGAGAAACGAACAAGTTTATGAGCCGGTTTGTGACCACAGATGAAACTTGGGTGCACTATTATACCCCAGAGACAAAACAACAGTCAAAGCAGTGGAAACATGCTGATTCTCCACCACCAAAGAAAGCAAAAACAATTCCTTTGATGGGAAAGGTCATGGCATCAGTGTTCTGGGGTGCGAAGAGGATTCTGTTTGTAGATTATCTGTCAATTGGGCAATCAATTACTGGAGCAGACTATGCTAACCTCCGGGACGAATTGCAACAAAATATACACGAAAAAAGGCCATGTTTAGCAAAGAAGAAAGTCACCTTCCATCAAGGCAATGGTCACCCGCACCCATGTGCCGTCGCCATGGCAAAATTACACAAACTGAAGTATGAATTGTTTCCACACCCACCTTATTCACCTGATATGTCTCCATCAGACTTCCATCTCTTCCCAAAACTGAATATTTTTCTTGGTGGATGAAGGTTCACTTCAAACGCAGAATTGATAGCCAGAGTTGACAACTATTTTGCAGGCCTGGAGAAAACTCATTTTCGAGATGGGATCAAGGCACTGGAACATTGTTGGACCAAGTGCATTAATCTACAAGGAGACTACATTGAAAAATATATTTAAAAAAAAATTCAGTAATGTAAGTACTTTTTTCTATTCCGTTCCGAGAACTTTTCAAACCACCCTCATAACTATAGTTACATGGCAAATCAGATAGCATGTACCTTTAATAAAGTGAAACTAAAGATGATATTTCGTACCAGAGTATGTATCTGTTACTAAGGAAAAGGATACACTGAGATGTGAAGTAAATGATGATGCATTCTATGAAGTGTGTTCTTTTTCCTGTGTGAAGAGCCAGTCACAGTGGCACCGATATTGAGGTATTCTGCTCGCAACTGACATCGGCCAATTTTTTCAAATCGGTATGTGGATACATGCACAATTTCACTGCAAGCAATCTCAGCTGAATGTAGAGACATGTTTTCTTTAGTCAAATCGGGTGATGTTCCCTCACACAAAACATGGTTCCTGAGAAATTTTTAAGTTTACTACAAGAAAAAAGGAGTTTGAGGCATCCTGAGGATGAGAAATATAACCACAAGGGTGTGTCTCAGAATCCATAGTCCAAAATTGTTACTGTATTGGAAACCACAAGTTTGAAACAACTTAAAAATTTAATAATTAATTAAATGTTACTTTTTATTACATTATGGCTGTTCTATAGCTGCCTATCCATTTCAACCTCATATCTATACATAATGTAGCACATCATCTGCAACACAGGCAAAATCTGTATTGGAAATTTTAGACTTAACCTCAAAAAATTACATGTTCATGTGAGAAAGGTGGCATATGTCAAATCTGATACTTAAAGTTACAGTAATGAATCTCTTTTTGCGTTGGTATTATGGATGGACATTAGCTGTCTATGAATTATTACTACTGCTTGCTGGCACATTTATGCCAGCAGGACTGTGATTCTTTTATATGATGTGTGTGTATTTCCACTTTTCAGTGCTTTAGGTGTTCAAGGTATCTTATTCTAAAATGTGTTTAGAGTTTCAAGCATATGCCGAATGACAGTCATTGAAGATTAATTGCATGTCTCTTTTGCTGAATTTACTTGAAATTGTGCAGAGTGTTTTTAATCTTGTTTTTCAATGTCTCCACAGTTCACTGAGTTTGTAACAGAACATTTATCTCTTAATCTCATGTATTTGTAAAACACATCTGGTTATTCCATTGAGGAAAGAGTGTACAGTTTGAATAGATGAAGTGTACAGATAGTGTGTACAGTTAGAATAGACTGTAACCTCATGATGCCACCAAAAACTAACAAAGGAGATCGGATGCACTGTGACCAAGCTGTTGGTCAATGTTATCGGGTGACTGCATCTGGTGACCATTGTCAGTCCCACTTGACCACAGCCTAAAAGTTACATCCTACCCTGCACAATACTATGCACAGTGTGTTTATGTACCCTCCTTGTTAAGAGCAGCCCACTTACAGAAAACCAATCAATTTTTAAATCAAGAAACTTTCAAGTTGAACCAGTGTCTAACATATTACATAAATCACTCCAGCTTGCACTCTGCATAATCCTTCCATAACTGCATGTGAAATCATTAATTAGCCTGCAGAGTTAATTTTAAAACAGAAAATGTAAACTTATTGAATAAGTCCTCACAAAGATATGTTTCTTACCCTCTTGCACAATTCCGGTAGAAAAATTTCCACACTGGTGTATAATTACAAATCTTAAGAAATACTTTTTACTGTCTTTTCTTTGGTTTCTTAAAATCTGTTATAGCATTCTCCTGTCTGAATAGTAGAACAATACCATTTCAAATCTTCCTAGAAACTGCTTAAAATTTTCTAATGGTAACCCGTGTTCTCTACCTTTTATGAAGCAGTACCATGAATGAGCTCCACTGTGTTGTTGTAAATAACTTTTAGTTTATAAGAACTTTTCAAACCCACAGCTCCTTTCACAAATATTATAACCTTCTGAATTTTTTATCTGGTTTCCCGAGTTTAAAGGTGCTCTGACATGCCAATACATCAAAAGTGTTTTCGCCTCATAATTCATTTAATCATGCAAGAAGATTTTTCACAATTTTTCAGTCCAGCTGAATTTTAGCACATTATACTAAATATGTGACATCATTTCACTTTCTTTGCTCTGCTTGAAATTTCAGTATCTATTATTACTGTCCATCAGAGGCAATGATGTTGACACTTATCACAAACATTCTACATATTTCTGTTCCTGAGAAAGAAAGCATGGAGCCACACAAAAGCTGAAACATGCAGCTGATAGTATTTGAAGAACATCTGTAGTTACAAAAAAGTATCTGATTTGGCACATGCATTGCAATAGGTCATTAATTTTAGAATCTTCTTTATTTATAATAATGAATTGTGTCTGAGCACATACATACCCAATGCAGTAATTTCCCATAATGTAACACCGAAAGACCAGACATCACTTTTGCTCACAAAATAGCGACCACGGAATATTTCTTGAGCTGTCCATCGAGTGTAATCTGGAACCTACAATTACACAGGGTATTCATCACTAATTGAAAATTCACTGTTTAATATGATGATGTTGCATATGTGAAACTCAATACATGAAGACCCAAAAGATGGCTGTATGTTAAAGCTACCATTAAACAAAGTACAAACTTTGGTCATGGAATGTCCTTGGTGGAATACAAATAATGGAAAGAGCCGAAGTACCAACTCACCATATAAAACTTTCTGGCAGATTAAAACTGTATGCTGGACTGAGACCTTTGCCTTCTGTGGGCAAGTGTTCTGCTGACAGAGCTACCCAAGCACGACTCCCTCATAGCTTTACTTCTGCCAGCATCTCATCTCCTAACTTGCAAATTTCACGGAAGTTCTCCTGCAAAATCTGTAGGACTAGCACTCCTGGAAGAAAGGATACTGCGCAGACATGGCTTAGCCACAGTGTGGAGGATGTTTCACATGAAAACTTCTCTGAAGTTTGGAAGGTAGAAGATGAGGTACTAGTGGAAGTAAAGCTGTGAGGACAGATCATGACTTGTGCTTGGATAGTTGGTAGAGCAATTGCCCGCAAAAGGCAAAGATCCCAAGCCCCAGTCTTGCCTGACACACAGTTTTAATCTTCCAGGAAGTTTCATATCAGTGCACATACTGTTGCAGAGTGAAGCTTTCATTCTGGAAACTGAACCTATAGTTGATGTGTTGAGTCATCAATAGGAACATAAACTAAGCCAAAAATGTTGCTAAGCTTTTGGATGATGTCCTTCTTCACAACTAACTACAGAATACATTTGACATTGTCTGAAGATTAGCAGTGTTTACAGTCCAGTCTGCTCAGTCAACAGGCTGTTTTTAACGTATGAAGATCTTGATATTACCACTTAACAACCACTAATAATCAGTTTCACTGAAATCATTGTTGCAAATCAAGTGAAATAAATTAACAGAAGCTGAACTCAAATCTCACTGTAGTATTATTAATGTAAATTGACTATAAAAGTTCACCAAATTTAATAATGATCACAATCAAGTTACCACTGAGATCATTTTTCAAAATGTCACTGCTGATTACTGTTCACCTGTTAAGGTGAGGGGATGCTTTATCTGCAATTATCACTTATTGACAAGGCACAGAATAATAACAGTAAAAAGAAGATATGCTTTTATGTTTCATAATACAGGATCCGTTTTCATGAAAAGGCAATTAGGACAGATACTTGAAAAAGTGTGCACATAAATGCTATTACAGTATCTGTGTCTTACAATGTGACATGCAACATCTATGGATATCAGTTATACCTTAACCTAACATACATCTACAAAAATCAAAGTCTCCTCCCCCTTCTCACTCTATCAATTACCTAACTCAAAAACATTTTCCCTTCTCTACACTTTCCTAGCTCTGTCTTTATTCCTTACTTTTCTATTGTCATATTTTTTCTTTTACAGTTTATGCTTCTTCAACTATGTCTTACTGAACATGGTGCCATGGCCCGCACTGCTAGAAATTCGACTATTGCTTTTAGGGAAATCTTCCCCGGGTGCTTGATCTCTTGGTACAGGACATTCCATGGCCTGCACACGTGTCAGATTTAAATCCATGTAACTACTTTTTGTGAGGCTGCCTCAAGACAGAGGTGTACAAACATTGAACCAGGACCTTACAAACCATGAAGAATGCAATATGCCTTGAAGTAGGCTGCATACTTCACAAAGTAATGTAGAACTTCAGAAGCTGGCTGCAGCAGTGCATTAACAATGAGGGACATCACTTGCAAGAGCTGTTGTTTAAAACATCACGAAATTAACTTCCTGATGCCAAAATATAATTTTGTTCTACTATGTTTCTTTATTTTTTTAAATTTACTTTCAAAGTTAGGGATATTTCACTGTTCTACCCCACAGCTTTAAAGCTGTTTCTTAATAATAGATTGCCATATGTTAAAAGGACCTCAGCCATTCCAGCCTAGTTTTGAGAAAACTAACAAAAATGTAATTACACTTAGATCATTCTTATTTCCACAAATCACTACGATTTTAGAAAGCATTGCTTGTGCAAAACCCAGCTTGCGTTTTTCTCACACAACATGTCCTGAACAATTGATGAAGGGCAACAGGCAGACACCATATTGCTAGATTTCTGGAAGGCGTTTGACACAGCACCCCACTGCAGGCTGTTAACGAAGGTAGCAGCATATGGAATAAGTTCAGACATATGTGAGTAACTCGAAGACTTCTTAAGTTATAGAACCTAGTATGTTGTCCTCAATGGAGGGTGTTCATCAGAGACAAGGGTATCGTCACAAGTGCCGCAGGGAAGTGTGAAACACCCGCTATTATTCTCAACATACACAAATGATTTGGCAGACAGGGTGGGCAGCAATCTGCAGTTGTTTGCTGATATTGCTGTGGTGTACAGTAAGGTGTCGAAGTTGAGTGACTGTAGGAGGATATGAAATGACTTAGACAAGATTTCAAATTGTGTGAGATGAATGGCTGCGAGCTCTAAATCTTAAAAAAAAGTACATCAATACAGACCAGCAGGAAAAACAAACACGTAATGTTAGGATACAGCATTAGTAGCGTCCTGCTTGACACATTTGCAGCATATGAAATGAAACGAGCATGTGAGGATTGTGGTAGGAAAGGTGAATGGTCGACTTTGGTTTATTGGGGAAATCCTAGTAAAGTGTGGTCCATCTGTAAAGGAGACCACATATAGGACACTAGTGCAACCTATTCTTGAGTAATGCATGAAGGTTTGGAATCTGTACCAGATCAGATTGAAGGAGGGCATCGAAGCAATTCAGAGGCAGGCTGCTAGATTTGTTTCCAGTAGGTTCTAACAACAAGCAAGTGTTAAGGAGATGCTTCGGGAACTCAAACACGAATTGTTGGAGGGAAGGCGATGTTCTTTTTTGAGAAACACTATTGAAAAAATTTACAGAACTGGCATTTGAAGCTGACTGCTGAACGATTCTACTGCCGCCAACATACACTGCACATAAGGACCATGAAGATACGAGAAATTAGGGCTCATATGGAGGCATACAGGCAGATGTTTTTTCCCTTGCTCTGTTTGCAAGTGGAACAGGAAAGGATAGACCAGTAGTGGCACAGGGTACCCTTCACAACGCACAGTACGGTGGCTTGCAGAATATCTATGTAGATATAGATTTTTTCTTTTCTCCTGAAAAAAATATCAGTAATACACAATAATGATGTGAATATCAGGGTTCTATTCACATTGCAAAAAAATAAAAATCATGCACATAAAAAATGTTTACACTTCAATGACAGAAGTCCTTTTAGCACATTTCTGGATTTCTGTTGTGGATACCATGTTTTTCTCTTAATAAGGGCGTTCAACAGTGGATTTAATAATAACCAATTATTACAAATTTCTGCCACAATAAATTTTTGACCTTCGTTGCAAGTTATTAAGAGCTTTGCTAGTTCATGTATCATATAGAACCTGACATGACTTCTGAGTTCGCTTTTCATTACGTTGAATTCACAGTCACGAGGGAAAAAGTAATATCCCTTGACATGAAAATAGTGTTCAATTTACACACCAAATAAATTAATAAAAAATGGTACTGATCCCCCTTGTCATCAGTGTTCTGCCAAAAGACAGATTTTCACATGGTAGTTCTCCAGGCTGTCTGGTCTTCTACCATCCTCTTATGTCTGCATAATTTCCTCTTCCCTTTATGCCATCTATCATCTTGTATCTCCTTCTTCCTCTCAGTCTTCTCCCACAAACCAATCCTTCCAAAGCATCTGCTAGAAAGCACTCCCTTCTTAATGAATGTCCAACCAGTTCTTTTACCTTTCTCTTACAACCTTCAGCAGACACCTCTAACCAACCCTTTCCAATCCTGGACAGGAATGTGTAGAATTTGGACACTTTGCACAGGGCACATCTGTCCTTTCAGTTTCTTCTGTAAGATTAGTATGATATTTTTGGAGCCTTGTCTAGTGAACAATTAGCAATCTAGTGGAATGTCACTTTGCAGCATCATGAAGGTGAGGGCTTCTCATTTCCACCTTCAGCTCTTCATGTACGAAATGTAAACTGAAATTTTCCTTCAAAAATGCTGCATAAGGTGATCTTTATCTGGTGATATTTCTCCTTAAACAACTCATACATCACTACAATGTTAAGCATGGCATATAAATATCTTATATCCCTGCCAGCATAATGACTTTCTTTTAGTGGAAAACTTCCAGTATGTTGCTGGACAGCTTCTCTTGTTTCTGCTGGAAGGGCTCCCTTTACATGCTACAAAAGCTTCAGTCACTGACTGCAGTCCTTATGGCACATAACATGATTTCTATAGCATCTTTCCTACCATAACCAAGCATCTGACTGAGTGCCTTCTAGCATTAAAAGATGCAGCTACCCTACAGCAACATGTCAATGTGCATAACTCCATTTCGCATATTTCCGGACTTAGGCCTTTTTAGCATGCCATGATTCAAGTGCACAACAAGCATCAGGCACTTATCTCTTATGACAGAATTGTATGTGAAAGGAAAATTAGGTTTTAATGTCCTGCAAGTGTTGAGGTTATTAGGGACGAAGTCTGAGTCCTGATGAGAAACATCCCACTGACACTCCTTCTCAGCTCTCCCAATGGGTTATTCTGCCTTCCACAAAATCTACAGAATATGCTTGTGCAACCTCATGCCACACCTACTCCCAACCCCCTTGCTACCCAGCTCATATTTCTGTGGAATCCCCAGGAGCTAGACCTGTGCAATGAACCCACCCAGTACATCATATTTCATTCCTGTTACAGGCACATCCTCTCCTATTCTATCCTATCCTATCAGAGGCAGGCTCACCTTAAAAGCAGTCACATCATACACCAGCACCACTGTAACAGTTTCTCTAAACTACTTAGATAATAGTTCTGCTTCTTAGTCTCTACCTCCCAGCCATCAACCATGCTTTCCTCCCCTTTCCTACCTCACGGTCTCCCACTAAGTGCCTCAACTACACAGTGAGTTATTACCTTTACTCCTTCCATTATTTATATTCCACCCAGGACTCCCCATTAACATATTTAAAATCAATTTTCCATGCCGAAAGAATTATGGCACTAATTGCTGTATTTTATGTTCTGTTTTGGACTTTCATTCAGACCTCAATAAAACAGACAAGCTGCTGATAAAACAAGAGCCTGAGAGAAAAATTGTGAATGATAGTACAATTATGAACTACTATTTGAGAAATACCTAAAATAAAGTTGTGCCATTTGAACTGAATTAATTTTGACAATACAAGAGACCTACTGAGTCAGCCAATTAGGTACTCTTTTTCTGTATCTTTAGGAACTACTTTTTTTCTCTTTCTGTCCCATAACTCACTGAAAAGAAAATTTAAATTGAAGGGATGTACACATCTAAGTACTTTAAATTCAGTTGTTTGCCTCATACTCAATGTTATGCGGCCTTAAAGAACATCAAGTTTCTTATTAAACTCAATTTGGCTCTTATAGCAAGCTACAAATACAGTTCTGATATCTGTAAGGTGACCATTCATCAAATGGCATTTTCAACAATGCAGGTAACATAATAGGAAGTACACTATCATGGTGCTGAATGTCCAGAAAATTAAATGCTAATAATGAAAATTGATTCAGCTACCGATTCTCGCACTTCTTTTTTTTTAGTAGATTTTCATCCAACTAGACATCTGTATCAGTGGAATAATATCATAGACGGGAGGAAGATTACAAATGGTTCAAATGGCTCTGAGCACTATGGGACTCAACATCTTAGGTCATAAGTCCCCTAGAACTTAGAACTACTTAAACCTAACTAACCTAAGGACATCACACACACCCATGCCCGAGGCAGGATTCGAACCTGCGACCGTAGCAGTCCCGTGGTTCCGGACTGCAGTGCCAGAACCGCTAGACCACCGCGGCCGGCAGGAAGATTACAGTTTAATGTCCTGTCAACAATGCACACATCATGAACAGGGCATAAGGTTGGACTTGGGAAGAAAATAGGCTATGTCCTTTCAAAGGGACCATTCCAGCAATTGCCTTAAGTGATTTAGGGAATTCACAAAAAACCTAAAACTCGACAGCCATAAGGGGATTTGCAGTGCCATCCTACTTGTCCAGTGTCTTATCAGTGCATCATTTCACTCAATCACAGTACCTTCTTTACAGTTCTTCTTACAGTTCTGCCTAACTATTATTTCTTACAATCCCAGCTTGTAAAACAAATTTTATAGACCTGGTGCCAGAAGAGTCATTTTAATCAGGTACTCACCGTAAACTCTTAATAAAGTAGCCCACATGCATCACAGTGGCAGTAAGACTTTAGAGAGTGTATGTTCCACATGTCTGAGATCTTGTCTCTTACCCCTTTTGTGATCATCTATCATTTGTGGTGCTTGCACACATTCTGATGACATCACGGTAATGTGCTGAGCGAAATTGTTCCATAAGAATATGTGCAACAGGAAATAAGCATACCAGTTTTGGACTGAGGCCATATAATGAAAATACATGAACTGGACACTATCAGAAATGCTACTTTGACAGATAAAAGATGGCAAATTTTATGCATTAGTTAATCACTGAAATCCACAAAGTCGAGAGGTTGCAATATTGGCTGTATGTCCGAACACTGGTGAATGTGTAAATGCGAATGTGATGCCTTCTTCACATGTGCCACTGTTGTTTTAATATAAGACTATATCTGTACTATGAGGCATCTACAACCAGGTTACATGTAGTTATGAAATATTTATGCCACACACTATTAAAAGTCAGAAGTCAATTTCACTGTCAACAACTTCATAAGCTAGGCCACCTGACCTGTCCTACTTTAAGTGTCCACTTTTTTCTGAAACGTCCCAAAAGGCATCTTCCAGATAAAATATGACATGGGACTAATTTTAGTATGTGATTTTTGTCAAATATTAGCAGATGCTTCAATGCAGTTACATGTGTGATGAGCTGTTAAATGAAGAAAAAAACCACAGAAGCATGTGTTACATGAATATGTAGGAGAAATTTATATCACATAAAAAAATGAAAACAAGCTAAGCTACTCACAAAGTGTACATGTAAGGTCAAAGGCAGATTAAGAGCTGCTTAAAAGGATGTCAATTGCGATCAGGAATTATGACTTGTTCGCTGTCCACTATCCTAGCTCACAAGAAATTTTCTTCCTCATTTCCACCCTACAAATTGTTAGCTTAGTACTTGTTTCCATTTGCTTCTCTGGGGCACGATAGGACTTTCACTTCTTCCTATATTTGGAAATTTGTGGTAAGTTTTTATGGGACCAAACTGCTGAGGTCATCAATCCCTAGGCTTACACACTACTTAACCTAACTTAAACTGACTTATGCTACGGACAACACACACCCATGCCTGAGGGAGGACTTTAACCTCCGACGGGGGAATATGCACAAACCATGGCAAGGCGCCTTAGACTGCGCAGCTACACCGCGTGGCCTCCTTCCTACACTCGATGCAGCAATATAAGAGTTCCAACAGCTGGCAGTGCTGTTGCAAGCTTTCAAATATGAAGCACAAATAGGTGCTAGCAGTACTGAATCTATGTGACTGAAACAATAGTCGGCTATGAAGCTGCAGCAACACAGCGGCATTGCCATAGTGACATACAGATCGGTTGAGTCATATATGCCGAGTATACCTTAACTGTTGAGGCTCTTTGTCACATGGATTATAGTATCTACAATTGTTTTCAATATTTAACATTATTAAAATCAGATGGTTGAAATACAAATTTTGTTGGGACTAATGTGAGAGAGACTTTATAAAGATATGATGGCAGACAGAGATTGAGAAATTTATTTAGCTCACTTACAATTCCATTTTTTGTGTACTGGGCAATTCCAAATCCACAAACTTTTGGTATCATTCCATCAGCCATTAAAATATTTCGCGCACACAACTGTTTGTGTAAAATCTGAAACAAAAACAAATGAAATTTAACTTGGAAAATCTTAAATTTAATTACTGTCAACTAACTTTCATATGCAGCTACACTTCAAAGGTGTTGATTAAAACATCATTTACTGAATTTAATGGCTAGTAATGGAGAAAGATCTTTAACTGCCGGTACATAATCTAACAAGTGCAAAAAATTATACACGAGAAACACAATATTTTATCATTTTCACGCATGTCTTGCAATTAGTAAAGCCTGATTCACACAATACAGAAATATGTAAACGGAAAAGTTTATCGTAACAATTGTAGCATATCATAACAACATGTTCACAAGTAAGGCACTGTTATTTAACTTGAGACAGAATGATTTTTATGTTAATTTTTATTATATATAATAAGTTGGAACTTAAATAGTGGCAACACTGCTGTGGTGACACTATGCAATGGAATCTACTATTGTCGCTGATAGCACAGGTTGCTGACATACCTACCTTACCTCCGAGCAAACGGACTCTGCTGACTCATGTCACCAGCGTGCACGCAATTGAGGGAAAAACAGTCACTTGTGAGCGAGCTGTCTAACGTAACGGTGTGACTATGTTTTCAAACACTGGTTGGAACATGGGCCACATGGTAGGAGCCAAAACTGAAATGCCAATCCAATGAATGGCGTCATTATGGGTCGCCGTGAAAGTCGAAAGAGCGTCAGAGCCCCAGTATTGTGAAAGGTATGGTGATTCTCGTGTACGACTGTGATGGTGTTATCCTAACACATTACATTCCTCCACGGCAGACCGTCAATGTACAGTATTACTGTTCTTTTTTGGAGCATCACTTGCAGCCAGCTTTGCGAAAGAAGCGATGACACTTTCTGCGCAACCCACCCATCAATTTGCATGACAATGCGTAGGCACATACAGCACAAGCTGTGGCTGCTCTGTTCAATCGATGGGACTGGGAAGTACTGTACCATCCACCATACTCCCCGGACTTAAGTTCTTGTGACTTTGATTTGATTCCAAAAATGAAGGAACAACTTCGTGGCATTCGCTTCAGAACTGTTCCAGAGATTCAACAGGCAGCAGACCGCTCCATTCGCACTATCAACAGAACAGGCTCTGCTAACAGTGTACTATGCCTTCCACATTGCTGGCAACAGGTTCTACACAATGTTGGTGAAACTTTGAAGGACAGTAACAGGTGCAAACATGTAACTCTTTTGTATCAGTTGTGAATAAATAATTGCCACTATTTAAGTTCCAACCCTTGTATTTCAAACTCCAGTCACATTACCAGTTCCATCTAACATTGTGTGTACCTCTACAGGCCCCTTCAGTTGATGAATTACTATGTAATGCATTCCTACAATCTGATAACGAATTGGTAAAAAGTTCAAACTGGTACTGACACCATTTGTGTAACTTGAGGTTCAAATGGCTCTGAGCACTATGGGACTTAACATCTGAGGTCATCAGTCCCCTAGAACTTAGAACTACTTAAACCTAACTACCCTGACGCAGGATTCGAACATGCGACCATAGCGGTCACGGTTCCAGACTGAAGCGCCTAGAACCGCTCGGCCACACCGGCCGGCTGTGACTCGAGGCTGAAATGTACAATTTTAGAAAACTTACAAGACAGTCACAGTGCTTCACTAAAGCAGTATTTCTGGCATGTGTAAGTTTGTGTCCTATGTTAATGTTTGAAGATGAGTGGGCCTTTTTTTTGTTTGCAATACTTTCACTTTCTCTCTCTCTCTCTCTCTCTCTCTCTCTCTCTCTCTCTCTCTCTTTAGAATTACATATCACTAATAGCAGGTGGTCAATTATGAAACGAAAAAGTCTTTGATAACTCACCTCATCAAAAAATTGAGTCTGACATACATAAAAGTTGAGATTAAACACATTTCTTCTTCACAGCACCTCTTATTCCAGGGGCAACATTTTACTCGGAAAATTATAACATGCACAAGGTAAAAGAATAACATACTGCTTTTATTACACTGTTTTTCAGTACTGCATACTCTAATGCATAAATGGCCCATTCAGGGTGTATCAAAACATACAACCAAATCTTAAGGACATACTTCTCACACATACAAGATGACAATATGTTAAATGGACACAGATCCAGACACACTTTATTTCCATGTCAGTACTCATTTTCTACACCTCTTAATGCACAACAGAGGAACCAAAAAGGCTTTTTTATGGAATACTTCACATTAACTGCTAGAAGATGGGCCTTTATTAGTGTGACAAAACATGCACTTTCAACACAAGAGAACTCCTCATTTCATATGCATACTGGCTTCTAAATAATAGGTTCTGCCAACCAGGTTTACATCTAGCATGTGGCCAAACTTCAAGCATCACATGCCACAACCAGCCCAAGTGCCTGCAAGCCAAACAATCATCTGTACTTGCCTTTCATGTTAGTAAGCTTTCCTGTCACCAACAGCAAGTCAATTTGTTGTCCACAGTATCTTAGGTAGTCACCACATGAGGTGCCTTGTTTGCTGCCAGCAGAGCAAGCATCTATGAGTGTGGTGTTGCAATTGCAGACACTATTTTACCTCCACAATGCCCGATGCTCACTAGCAGGTTATGCTGTAGCCATTACCTAGGGAGTGCACTCTCAAGTTACACCAACTACTGCCATGGTTTCTCAATTAGAGTCTCTTTGTGAAGTGTCCTGCTGTTCCGACACTGACCTCAGACAAAGTTGTAGCCAGCCCGCCAACCTGGGACTACCTTCTATGTAATAACTTGGAGCTGTAAGTCTTCTTGTCATTGACACGCATAATTGGCCTCAACAATCAGGTATCCAGAACATAGTATCATGGCCAACTAGTGTGTTTGGATTCAGAGACCATCATTTGACAATGTGGTCTTTCAGACTTAGACTTTCTGTTACTTTTCCGTGAATTTGTGATTCTGTAAGGTACACTATTTGTACTTTGGTTATCACAACTGGAAGTGTTTCATCAAGAGAGATTTGAGGAAAATTACTTTCGTGTTCAATCCGTGTCATTGTTTCAAAAACAAAAAAAATGTACTTTTATGTTATTATTAATAAACTTGTTGTGGTCTCTTTACCTGGGTGTGAATCTCTTCATATTGACCTCAGCAACGTATATACCAAATTACAAAACATATGGATAGGAAAAGGTGAATGAATTCTTTCCTCTACATATTCTCTGGACCCCAAACTTGATGTGTTGAGGTATTTGAGAGCTTTCGTGTATTAAATCCCAGTATAAGATGCAAGATTCCCGTACTGCAGAAGGCTACCAAACCATATGCAATCAGCTCATCTGGGATTTAATGTGATGGTCAGCTGATGCATGTATCAATGCTAATGGAGGGCATTTTGTACATTTCATGTAAGAAAGAGTTTCATGTGGTATGCTAGTACGTTCTGCGCACTTTTCGTCATTAATGTACTATGAACAGTTACAGAAAATGAATTCTAACATTAAAATACAGAGCATCTAGACCCATATCCATGTACCATATTTTCCTAATTTATGTGTGACTAATGTGGCCATGCCTTTTTGTTACATTTTACATAAAGAGTGAATACCTGTAAATTCTCTCATTCCATAACATAACAACATATTGTGCAGATAAGCGACAGAGCATACAAGTAAGAAACAAACCAGTTCAGACTCAATTACAGTACTCTTTTCTACAGCTACTACCTACAGTACAACAACATAACAAGATACCAGAAGAAAGGTTGAAATATAAGTACACAACATTACATCCACTTGAAAATTTATATGCCAACACAAATTATAGAGGCATTAGTTATATCAAGATCTTTTTGTATAACATACCACAGTCTTACAGAAACTTGTTTTACAGTTTCATAAAAGGCATGGAAAACTGCCACATGTTCACAGTTAGCTACCATGATATTCCAGTTCAGAATCTCATGACAATCTTAAAACCGAATATTTTCAGAGGACTTTAGATCAAATTATTATGGCAGTAAGTTATGTACATTCAGCAATTTTCCCAAAATTTGATGCAACAATTAATAAAGGAGGAAGGGTTTTAAGCTCACAGCTCCTTTTATGTCTAAAGCTATGTCCTGGTTCAAATATGGCACTATAACTGCTGAAATGACTATTATATCTCCATCCAACACCATTGAAGATGCAGGAATGTTTGAACTGAAGCCAGATGGGGTGCAGTTGGGCCTAGGGGATTGGGCACATGCCAACAGGGCCATTGTTAGAAATGGCTGCACTGTGCAAAGTCTCTGGTGAAAGGAAAATGATAAAACCACCAATGTAGCAAGCCAAAACAGCTTTGTCTGTTCTATTAAGGCATTCGTTATGCACCAAAAATTGTTTGCCCCTTGCACTGGTTTATAATAATTTTGGTTCTGTTTACTGGTGGTACTTTTATTGATACTTGGCAACCATGTGCAAATAAGACTAGTGACTGATCACTCACTCTTGTAATGAACTTAAATGGTTCACTTAGCAATATATTCAATTGGTGCAGAGGACCAAGACACGTGCATGAACTAAAACATCATGGATTGAGAAGTACTGATGTGGCAACAAAAGCTACAACTCCAGAACAAAAACTGCAACAGCAATTGACACTGGAAAAACAAGAGCAACAGCAACAGCAGCAAAAACAACAACAACAACATCTGGAACAGCAACAACTGCAGTACAATAAGCTGCTACAACACCTGACACAAAAGATAGGCACAACACGTTCACTCCTCCCCCCCCCCCCCCTCCTCCCCTAGAACCCCCCACCCCCCCTGTGCCCATACAACTTTCTCAAGTTTCAACATGTCGAAGGAGAGCTGGGAAACTTATGTCCGTCATTTTTTGCTATATTTCCAGGTAAGTGATATTAATGACCCTATTTGTCAAACCAAAGCACTATTTTCTTATAGTAATGAGTACATAAGGTGGACTAAAAGTTGTAACCTCCTGTGCACCCTAGTAGTTTGTCATCTTTTGATATATGCACTTTGCTGTCTGAACATTATGGGCACCAAGTGCATTTACTACCTGCTCGCCTACTATTCAATCAGCACCATAAGAAAAGTGGTCAAGTCTTACACATCCTGCATGGCTGACTTACAGAGTCTTAGTTGGCAATGTAGTTTTAAATGTCAAGCCCATGACATACAATATATTGAACCTTTGATCTGAAACATAGTAATGGAATCTGTGCCTAATCACAGAGCAGGCACCAAGCCATTAAGCAAATCAGGTCCAAAACTTAGAGATGTTCTAAAAATTGCTCAGTCATTTCAGATAACATTGGCAGCAATTAGAGCACTGACAATGGCATCAAATAAGGTAGTATCCAGCAACATTGTTTCCAGCAAATCACTGGATGAAGATAGTTCATTCTCCAGTGCCGACACACCATCATAGAACAAAGTGACAACATACACCACAGTATAGAGAAGCAGCAGCCAGTACTAAAACCCCATCAACACTGGTAGGTACAAAGTTGATTCCATTCAGCTGATACGGCTTCAATTAAGCACCAGTCCATCACCAAATTGTCAAAGACCTGTTTCATATTAAACAATGTAGTGTAAATCATGCGAGTCAAGCCTGGACTGTTTTGACAAGCATAGCCACAAACAATGAAGACAGCAGAACACATTATTCAATGTGTGCACCAAGAGAGAACACCTGACCACTGTTTGTATGGTCCACTGAGTGGCAACACCAGAACACAATGTCACTTTGCAGCATCAGGCTGGTGCCCATAGCGGATGTGGGAACTCTCAGTCAGTTATTAATCCTGCTGGGCATCATCGCTAGCAAAGCGCAGTTCCAGGGAGATGCGAGATTGGCAGTGTCTCTCATCAGTTCTGACACATACGAGCATCCGGGCCTTGCACCGTTCCAATCAGCTCAGCAGTGAGTGATTTCACACAGAGAACAAATGATACCACTACAAGGCCATATTATGGTGCAACCTAAGTACAAAAGCATATGAAGAACACTAATTTCCTTAGTAGTAGCTTCACCTGTGCTCCTAACATTTTTGCACCTGATGCTTTTTTGCTGTTTGGTTCCAGGTTAAGAAGAATAAAAATCTAATCCTGCGTTCCATACTGCACAATGATCTGGCAGCATTATGTCAAGATTATAAACAATTACAGTATTATGAAAAGGATAGATTACTACTCGCCATAGAACGGAGATGATGCGTCACTGATAGGCACAACAAAAAGTCTGTCAAACAAGTAAGCTTTTAGCCGAAAAGGTCTTCATCAGAATTAGACAACACACACACATACACTCAAGCAAATGCATCTCTCTCTCTCTCTCTCTCTCTCTCTCTCTCTCTCTCTCTCTCTCTCCCTCACACAAACACACACACACACACACACACACACACACACACACAAAAAAAAAAAAAAAAAAATCACAGTCTGGCTGCCAAATCCTCCACTCAGTCACAGCTTTACAGACCTTGTCTAGTGCCAGTCACCATATGGAAGTTAGTAATAATGGAACTGTTAGTCAATTGAACCCATTAATGATCACAATTAAGAAACCTAATGGGTCTATATGTATATAAGATCTAGCACATGCTTATTTGTAGTTGCCATTTGACATGAAAACTGAGCAGATCCCTGTAGCAAATGAGGTTTATGAAATGTATAGGTACTACAGATTACATTTTGGCATTACAAGGGCAGCAGTCACATTTTAAGGGTTCTTGGAACAACTCATCAACGGAATCCCTCAATGTGTAAACTACCTGGATTATCTTTTAACAGGGAGCATATGAGAGTACCACCTTAAAAATTTACAAGCACTCTTTAACTGGCTCACTTCTAACAGGTTATGCTATAATTTGGATAAATGTAGTTTCTTTCTTAAATACGTAAAACACATTAAGTAAAGTAGGGTTCAAATCAACAGTGAAATAGTGTCGTCAAAAAAATCTTCCATGTCCACAAACCTGAAACAAATACAGTACTATTATTTCTGGGGAAAGTAACACATAGCAAATTCATACCTCAGATGATGTATCCCCTCAACTAGCTATGCAAAAGAAGTGTGAGTTGATAGTTGTCTACTGTTTTCCAGGCAGCTTTCACACATTTAAAAAAGTGCTTAAGGTATGTTCCCTGTCTTTGCAACCCCCTGCCCCAATCCCCATAAGTTAGCCACTGATGCATCACAGCAAATTATTAGGACAGTATGGTTATACAAAAATGCAGATGGCACCAAGCAACCAATTTTGTATGCCTCCAAAATGTTATCAGCAACACAGGCAAACTACTCACAAAGAGAAAAGGATACACTGGCTGTAATTTACAGAGTGAAAATGTTCCACATTTACTTATACAACATGAAATTTAATCCAATCATAAGTCACATTACTGTTCATCTTGTTCAACTATTGACTGAAGACCCCATAGAAATCAGCATGACAACAGTGTCTCACCCTTTTCTTTAGCAATTGGCATTATGACATACACCTCCAAGTACACTAACCTGGATGTGCTGTCTCACCTACCAGTGGGGCAAGACAAAGAATTGTTTTTAACATGAATAGAACTAGATATATTTCCCACCATGAAGTAGCCCAATCAATGGGGCAGAACACACTAATTCAAAGACTGTTGTTGCTGGTAAGACATAAAGGGCCAGTGCAGTTGCCAAAAACAGCAGATCCGACATATCACAGCTACTTCTTCATTTGATACTGTATAAATGCCAGGGGCAGTGTCCTCATGGTGGAAACAGAAAACACAGAAAGTCAAGCCCTCTTTCCATCCTCGCTCTGGACACACACATCCTCCAGCTATTACACCGACTCCAAAGGGGGTGACTCACATGGCTGTGTTGGCAAGTTGCCAGACACTAACAAAGAGAGTGTGAGGACAATCCGTTTGTGTCCAACATGAGCCCAGAATTGAGCAGCTGTACCACAGCAGTTTCCACCATAACAAAAAACAGAGCACACTATGAGGGCTGTTGCATACTGATTATGTCAGACAATTCAAAGGTGCAGTGTGGCTATATGACCTCAACATATACCTACACCACAATATGGGCCCTAATGAGCATATCTGCCACAGAGGGAAGAAAGTATGACACCAAACTATCAGCCAATGGCTGACAATATGTCTCATCTAAGGTTGACTGGTTGTTCACTGTAATGGCATTTCAAACCTGATCTTTCCTGCATTACAGCCAGCATCTAACTCAAATGATGAGCAGCTGGTTAGAAAATTCACAATCCAGACAACAAAAATGATGCCAATGATGTCATTTTAGGAAGTCTCCGGGAGTTTCCCTTGCATGATATTGATCCACCCCCATCGATATCCACTGTCTGCAGAGATATTGCAAATGACGCAAGCGCCATTTGACAGCAGGCCTAAAGCGAATGGCTTGGCAAGGCCCAAGAATGCCACAAAGCATGTGAGGTGACACTGTGTGTCATCAGGGATACCAATTATTTTAAGACACAACTGGCCAAAGCTGGTCATGCTGCTCCATAACAAGCTGCAGCTGCAACAGCAAGACAACACCATGCCCCCTAACAGCCACCATATAAGGCCTCCAACTGCCCTGCCCCTAACCAGGCTCATACGTCATACCTGCTGCTCCCTCCTCTCTCTCTCCTCCTACGTAATATTATGACTTCTATCCCGATGCTCAGTCTGCACAATGGAAACAGGATACCCTTGATGAGTCTATGGAGGTTGAGCTAACCACAATGTGACCCCGTAACTAGTGACACCATACATGCTCCTTGAGGCAAGGTAAATTTCAGATAGGCAACTTATTGAAGCTCATGACAGGTTACAGCCCAGAGATAGTGAAGCCAGATCCCAGCACTGAATACCTGAAAAGTGCTGTCCATACTGCCACCCTTAGGAGAGGTAGATATCCCACCTACCATCACACTACCAGACCCTACCACCATCCTCCTTTCATTCCCTGGTGCCAGAACCATTGGCTGGGCTACCAATGACTCCAGAAGAGGCCATCTGCCCATTTGTGCACACAAAGGGAGAGGTATGTTATTTCCCCATCTGGCAAGTTATTTAAAACTGATGGAAATACAGAGAAATCCCACCAAACTGGGATATCGCTATGGACTGTATATTGCATACCCCTTCAGAATGGGGTCTAGTGGATACAGTGCATGCCAGCAGGGCCCATCAGCAGAGACTGTTGCATCGGGCAGGCCTCTGGTGACAAGCTGCTTACATAACTGGTGGTACAGCAGAATAAGACCAGTTTGCTCTTTTCTATGAAGCCATCCTTTACATGCCATAAACAGTTTGCCTATGATGAGCCTACCTTGTATTTGGTATTTCACTATACTACTGACTGGACTGTTTACACTGGTACAAGGTGACTTCAATCTTGATTAATGGTTGTGAATTGGCTCACAAATAGTGTGGTACATTTGCTCACCCTGGACAACCATGTGAGGACTAGACTGATTACAGTAAAAGTGCTTTCAGTGGTTACTTTTGTATTGATCCTGTTACTGGTGCATGCTGTGGTATATTAACGAAATAGTGCTGCCTGTGCCTACTATTACGTCAGCTGTCTCAAGCTAAGTACATGTGAGACAAATTAGTCCATTATCCTCCCAACAGCAAAGAAGCCACTAGAGAACTGAACACAAACAGATATAAAACTACGACAAACACTTGTTGACATCAAAGTATTTGGACTCTGTGGCACTTATTAAGGATTCATGTAAAAAGAAAAGCAGCTATCTAAAACATTTATGTCATAAAACTAGAGGCCAAACACAGGACAAGTTCCAAATATTGAAGTATTTCTTTTATACTTTCTTTAAGGAAAAACTCTAAAGGAAGAAGTAACACATCTAGACAGCTACACATATTTCATTCAAGATGGTTGCCATTGCTAGTAAAGTGGCCGTATTATAAACCTGAGAATATTTCTATTGTAGCCAATATGACTGCAAAGAGCATTTCAAGAAGTACGTCTTACCTTCCTAGAGGTGAGGTGATCCATAGCATGTGCAATACCAACAATTACTTCGAGAATGTGTTGCTCAGGAAGTGAACATATTCTTGATTGGGCTTTTTCCAAATGCTGCTGCTGCCTGCTTTCCAGCAAAATGTCTTTCAGGGATGCAGGATGATGCTCCAGTACAACAAACAACATCTCTGGGGTTTCACATAGTCCAACTAAATGGACAACATTCAGGTTTGTGCCCACCCTAATTAAAACATCTAGATCTTTCAACATGTTTTTCCTCAGACCTCCCTCAAGGGAAACATCTGAAACATATTTATTGAACCATTCATTAAACTCATTATGCAAGGCCATATGAGTAATAATACCAATATTTACTGGTTTTCTCCATTACGAGAAAGGAAGTTTATAATGTAAGGAAGTATTCTTCATCATCATTAAAGTGAAAGTTACTGAAGGCAACATAAAACAACAGACTGTTTAATTTAAGAGTTAACAAAATACTTCACATTTTTTTGAAATTTCAGTGCCAAAAGTGTGTTACAGTTGTAATAACTCTGGTAAGCAAATCTTACAGTAATGAGGAAAACATAGCACTTTTCTTCACCATGAGAATGTAGAGTTTAAGGTGCTTAACATAAATGATACTATGCACAACACATATTTTTCCTTACCTCAGAAACTAGCTTATGAAATGTATCTGGTGTGGAATCTTTTGGAATCAGTAAGGGTAATCAATATAGCATATGTTAATTAATACCTACCCCATTTTTATGCACTGTTTAGCTACAATAATGATTCTCTTTGTGTACAACAACTCCAAAACTTCTTAGTGTGCTATACCAAACTAAATATATCTCAGAAAGACCTTGCTTGGTAAGGCGAACTCATCTAACTGTAAAATCACCAACAATAGTGCCTTACGGAAATGTTTCTAACTTAATCCATGAAATAGCACTGTCTCTCACGTCTAGGAACTTTGCACCTACATTAGTTTACCTTATTGTCCAAATAATGATTACAAAGACTTTTTACAACCTCCAGATCTGAACTGTCTAACATTGGGGAAAACATAGCAGTACGTCAGTGATTTAGACAAGCACGGTTCATTGTACCACTTATGCAACTAATTGTTTCTGTGTCAGCCTTTACTCTAGTTTTAAGAAATAGACTACATCATCACAGCCACCTCAAAGAATTATTATACATTTGGGTTCGGTGAACAACTGGGTTGCCACATATATCAAATTTTATTGACTGTTAGTGCAGGTAATCCAATTGTGAATTTCTTACTCTGTAATAAGGATATAATAGAGGGAAACATTCCACGTGGGAAAAATATATCTAAAAACAAAGATGATGTGGCTTACCAAACGAAAGCACTGGCAGGTCGATAGACACAAACAAACACAAACATACACACAAAATTCAAGATTTCGCAACCAATGGTTGCTTCATCAGGAAAGAGGGAAGGAGAGGGAAAGACGAAAGGATGTGGGTTTTAAGGGAGAGGGTAAGGAGTCATTCCAATCCCAGGAGCGGAAAGACTTACCTTAGGGGGAAAAAGGACAGGTATACACTCGCGCACACACACCCATATCCAACCGCACATAAACAGACACAAGCAGACATTTGAGAAGGCAAAGAGTTTCGGCAGAGACGTCAGTCGAGGCAGAAGTACAGAGACAAAGATGTTGTTGAAAGACAGGTGAGGTATGAGCGGCAGCAACTTGAAATTAGCGGAGGTTGAGGCCTGGTGGATAACGAGATGAGAGGATATACTGAAGGGCAAGTTCCCATCTCCGGAGTTCTGACAGGTTTGGTGTTAGTGGGAAGTATCCAGATAACCCAGACGGTGTAACACTGTGCCAAGATGTGCTGGCTGTGCACCAAGGCATGTTTAGCCACAGGGTGATCCTCATTACCAACAAACACTGTCTGCCTGTGTCCATTCATGCGAATGGACAGTTTGTTGCTGGTTATTCCCACATAGAAAGTTTCACAGTGTAGGCAGGTCAGTTGGTAAATCACGTGGGTGCTTTCACACGTGGCTCTGCCTTTGATTTTGTACACCTTACGGGTTACAGGACTGGAGTAGGTGGTGGTGGGAGGGTGCATGGGACAGGTTTTACACCACGGGCAGTTACAAGGGTAGGAGCCAAAGGGTAGGGAAGGTGGTTTGGGGATTTCATAGGGATGAACTAAGAGGTTACGAAGGTTAGGTGGACGGCGGAAAGACACTCTTGGTGGAGTGGGGAGGATTTCATGAAGGATGGATCTCATTTCGGGGCAGTATTTGAGGAAGTCGTATCCCTGCTGGAGAGCCACATTCAGAGTCTGATCCAGTCCCGGAAAGTATCCTGTCACAAGTGGGGCACTTTTGTGGTTCTTCTGTGGGAGGTTCTGGGCTTGAGGGGATGAGGAAGTGGCTCTGGTTATTTGCTTCTGTACCAGGTCGGGAGGGTAGTTGCGGGATGCGAAAGCTGTTTTCAGATTGTTGGTGTAATGGTTCAGGGATTCTGGACTGGAGCAGATTCTTTTGCCACGAAGACCTAGGCTGTAGGGAAGGGACTGTTTGATGTGGAATGGGTGGCAGCTGTCATAATGGAGGTACTGTTGCTTGTTGGTGGGTTTGATGTGGACGGACGTGTGAAGCTGGCCATTGGACAGATGGAGGTCAACGTCAAGGAAAGTGGCATGGGATTTGGAGTAGGACCAGGTGAATCTGATGGAACCAAAGGAGTTGAGGTTGGAGAGGAAATTCTGGAGTTGTTCTTCACTGTGAGTCCAGATCATGAAGATGTTATCAATAAATATGTACCAAACTTTGGGTTGGCAGGCCTGGGTAACCAAGAAGGCTTACTCTAAGCGACCCATGAATAGGTTGGCGTACCAGGGGGCCATCCTGGTACCCATGGCTGTTCCCTTTAATTGTTTGTACATCTGGCCTTCGAAAGTGAAGAAGTTGTGGGTCAGGATGAAGCTGGCTAAGGTAATGAGGAAAGAGGTTTTAGGTAGGGTGGCAGGTGATCAGCGTGAAAGGAAGTGCTCCATCGCAGCGAGGCCCTGGACGTGCGGAATATTTTTATCTAAGATTATTGCAGTTATCACTCCAGGAAAATCGCAAACTGTTGCTTATGCACCACAACATCCAATTTTGTTCCTTGGTTCATCACATTACATATATCAAAGTTCTCCTATCAAACAAAGAACTGTCAGGAGAAACCTACAGATACCTGTCATCTTTGAGAAAGCAAGTCCACAGATAGTACAAAAGCAACAGATGTATACTGTGAGTTCTCTTGGACATCATAAAGTATGCGTAAATTCATTGACTTAGTTTATCTAATTTTGTAACATTCATTTTTAATGACCACCATACATAATATGACCCAAATAAAAATAACAAACTGTTAAAGTCCCTGTCCCCACTTTTATGTTACAAAAATTAACACCAAAGATGATATTCTTAATAACTCTGGGAAGCAAATTTTACAGTAATGAGGAAAACATAGCACTTTTCTTCACCATTTAGATTTCAGTTGATTGGCAGCTCTCCATTTGGATCTATTACAAACTAACTCCTCCATTTTGGCATACTTATTGGCTCACATTACTTACAGCCTTTTTTACAAATGCCAACTGAGGTGTTCCGTTTATTATGTGCCCCATCCACACGTTGTCTATGTTCAATTGTTTCCCACAGTAGTTTTGCCTCATCACTTCCTTTTCCTCATCAATTCTTTGATGGACTATCTGGTTTGTCATTCTATCTGTCCATCTTAGCTTTAACAGAAGTCTCCAACATCATAATTAAAGGCATTTCATTTCCTGTATGTTTCGAATCCACACTTTGCACCCATAGAGTGTTATGCTCCAGATGCATCTTTTAACTTGTTTTTTCGTCACTTAAATTTTTATATTTTTTTAATGACACATTTTCATTTTATTCATAAACACTAGTCATAATGTTTTAATTGTGACATCAAATAAATTACATTATAAACTTTTTTCCTTACAAGTACGTGCCTGGAGGCCTGGTACATACTGAAACCCCACACCACAGTACATTCACTAGGGGAACTGAAACAAAACAGCACAGCCCACTGATAAAGTGAAGCTTTGTGTAGTAATTCATTTTTGGTAGCAACGGAAATGTTGTAGCTGTGTCAAACCAATCCAGGTGACTTCTTTAACTATCTGGATTGGCTTGACACAGCTGTAATATTTCCACAGCTTCCAAACACAATTATTGCATAGTTCTCCTTTTATCACTTGGCTGCAGTTTGTTTGGCCCTGATAGTGACAGGTAACAGTACCGTTGCATGTGGATTTCAATGTGTACCAGGACTGCAGACATGCCAGCAAACAAACAAAAAATTTATTATGAAATTTTTTAAGGTGATAATGTAAACTTTATGAGTATCCCTCACAAGTCCACTCCCTACCTCTTTGTTTTGTATCTTATTTATTATGATACTCACACCACAGCCTATTAACATAGTGAATTTTCTAAACATATGTTGAACAGAGTGTAGTGATGCATCGTATGACAATGTACCACAATTCAGTTTTGCCTCTTCCATGGTATATGACAAGGGATGTTCCATAATTTCTCTTTTATGCATATTAATGATCTTTTTAACATTAGTAGCAAGTTTAACATGATAAACTACAAACTTTTTGTTTGTAGCACAAGCACTGCAGAGACCATGCAAAATTTCTGTGATGACAGCTTAAATATTCGAGGAAATAGGAGAATCAAATTGGTGACTTCCAGTCAAGAGTACTGAACTAAAAAAGTAATGGTATGGAGTAAGGCTTTCAACGGAGAGAAGAGACCCATTTGCGATGTATGGCAACAATGATTTCAAAGTGCAGTTTGGGTTTTGTAAGGAATCTTTTGACTTGCTGCTCGGTATGCTGGAGCCATTACAGGGTGTCTACGTGGACAAGAAAAAAAAATTCCTGGATTTCCCGGATAAAGACACGATTTCTCCCGGATGAAATTACGTATAAAGCGGGTGAAAATACATCCATGTTAAGCAACAGTATACTTTCCCTGGGAGCTGTAAAACCTATCAGTCCTTTGAATCGTAAAGGTCTTATACCGACGGAGGACGTCCCAGCACTTTAGAAAACGAAATCCAGGAAAAACAATAACATTTGGAAAGATGTTTGATGCAAGACAATATGCACAGAGTTTATTTTCGTATTGCGAAAGTATACACACAAATTCCACAAATTACAGCACGGTAGCTTCGGAAACTCTAAAATAGACATTGCGTTGAGCGGTGCACTTTTGTCAGCCAGTCATAGCTCATGTCACGTGATCTCGCTAGCGAATGACGGCAGTTATTCAGAGCACGAGGCCTACGAGAAAGACAGGCCGCGGCGCGTACGTTACGAAGGTAGGCCGAGCTCGCTCAACTCAGCAAAGTGCGTTTCTACAGCAGTTAACTCGTAAGTAGATGCGTATGTACGAACGAGAATTGCATCGTCTATTGGCATCCACTGTTATTAGTCCTACAATGATAGGAAGTCCGTAGACCTACTAACAGGCTCTAATTTGGCAATTAAAATCGTGCCAAAATAATTATCAGTTGCGTAGAAAAGTCGAGGTGTTCTGGCATGAAAAGACTTGTGACATTACTCAGTAACACATTATGCACATTTTTTTGAAGGTCAATTACACTTTTTGCCATCGATCGCATAATTTTTTATCTATGTAAGAACAACATTAAATATGAAAACTAACTTGAAGCTCGGTCTTTTTTTAGTGTGTGTTACACGTTAAGACATATCAAATACTAATGTGCCGGTAAAATTTTAAATAGTGGCATAAATGACTTATCTTCTAGGCCTGACATTTTTCAAATGGCTGATCCTCAAAGTGTTACGTTTTGAATGAGAGTTATAACGCCCTGTGATTTAAGAAATTCACTGCACATTCTCACACGTAACATAAATCATCTTGCGTGGAAATTTCCTTTGAAAGTAACGCATCTCAAGCCACTATTCGTAATATTTACTGGTGATCTGTTAGAAATGTAAACAATTGTGACGTCACGCACATTGAATGCACGTTACTTGTTACGGATGTACTGCATAATCTTCGATCTAAAACCTTTAACACTTTATGGTGTCGGCAAACTGGTCTGTGCATTGTGTAAATTACCCATTTTCTATGCAACCAAACTTTTATTTTGGTGTTATTCCCTGATTTATGTTTCATTGCTGCAGTATTATTCAGCAGTAGTGGACTAAAGTTCTTTGTCAGAGTATCAGATCTCACACGTCAAACCTACAAAACTTTAACTGAAATCTAAAACAATGAAAAATCCCAGAATTCTAAGAAATTCCTGGGTTTTTCCCGGATGAAAAAATTCCCGGGTTTTTCCCGGATCTCCCGGGCCGTATACACCCTGCATTACTGTAGCATAATTCTGACAGTAACTGTGCTTTGTCTCCTAGGTTGCAACTTCTTTGTGGACTGTGAATCTTCCACATTAGTGCTTTTCATATCGTAGCAGGGGACCTCATTAACACCCATCATACTACTGCTGGAAGAGCTTTTGACAGTGTGATAAACAGTTTAATTCCTTAATACCACTGTATGTGTCCATGACACAGAAGCAAGAAAATATATCAAGGAATAAAAGGAAATTCTACTGAACTGACAGATTCCTGAATGTCACAGGGGCCGCAGACGGTGAGCATATACCCATACTTTGTCCTTCTGGAGCACAAGCAGAACTATACATAAATTGCAAGAATTTCTTTTCTATCAATACAAAAATCATCTGTGATGCCAATATGAAGATTTTGAATGTAGTAAGCCACTGGTCGGGTTTCATGCATGATGCACGCGTCTGAGACAATAGCACAGTTGCTGCAGAATTTGAAAATTGGCAATATGATTGGTTGCTCGTTGGAGATAGTGGGTATCTTCTCTCCAAACATCTGTGTTCTGACCCTACACAGAGCCAAATGATGCTACAGTAGAGCTCATTTTTCTTAACATTTAAATTGTCCTTAGCTACCTCCATGTTTCTATTAGCTCGTATCTCAAGCTGGGGGGGGGGGGGGGGGGGGGGGGGGGGGGAAAAAAGAAAATGTATATGATTCCACTTAAATAAACATGTGTCATCAACAATAATGAATCATGGCAGCTGCAGTTGGCAGCAGTAAGGATTGAACAATAGATTCATCAATTACTACCACGTTTCTTTTTCATAATACACCAATCTTATCATTAATACAATATCATTTAATTTCTTTGAATTTTAATAATAATTTCTAGTATAAATTAGGCTAACACAATATTATTGTCAAAAGGTGATGAATAATGTCTGCCAACAGCCAATATAATCTGAGAGGAAAGAAAATGCACATGCCAATAGTGTGTAGAAATGGCTTACTTCTTTGGTAAAAAGGCGTTACTACTTTAGTTACAACTAAAGAAGTAAGAAATTTAGTTCTCCAACATTACTAAAAGAGATTATTATATGGAAAAAGTTTACTAAGGCAGTCCTCGCTAAAGAATTAAGAGTTACTACATGAGTAATTTATACTAGTTTAACGCTCACCACCCTAAGACATGGGAAGAAATTACATCATTGTCTAATGCCTTTAAGAATTCTAGCCCTTTTTCTGTATTGCTCACCTCTAGCTATTTGTTCTTTGTTTGGTTCTTTAATTATTTTTCTGTGCTCATAGTCTACCTTGTTATTTTTAGAATTTCTGTTAGTTTTTTCCAGATGACAGTATCTAATGCTTTCAAAGGACAGATGAAACTTATATAAATTTTTCTGTCAGCTCTAAAATGTTCTCCAGCTGTTAATGCAAAAGCTTAAGATTGCTTCTACCATGCCTCTGCCTTCTTGGAAGCCAAATTTGTCTTCAGAAAAATAAGCTTCAGTTCTATTCTTCATGCATCTATGTAATTACTCTTGCTAATATTTTTGAATCATGACTTAGAATGCTCAATGTCCAATGAAAATAATAAACAGATCAGACATTTAGTTTCTTGATCTAATGCTAATAACAATTCACATATTATGCTATCAATACCACAAGTTTTATTATTTTTCATATTATCTAATGTTTTTCAACTGCTGTTTTTGTAATTTCAGGCCTCATTTCGACTAGTTCGACTTCTTCTGACTTTGCTATGTCCTTCAATTGTACTGGCTCACAATACAACTCTTTAATGTATGGTTTCTGGCTATTAGCTACAACTGGATCAAATTCCTTTGTTGCTTGTGTTTTCCAAAATGATTTCTTAACAGGTTTTGTTCCTTAGGGTGTACAGTTTTCATTGATTTTGTCACATATAGCTTGTAACTTTCTTTGGCTTTTTTGTTTCTCTGTTAACTAAATTCCTTAGTCTACTGTATTCTGTGCGATTTTCTCCTTTGATTTTCTCATTGTTTTATTACTAATATGATGTGAACATTTACCAAAGGTTTCCTCAGTTCTTTTACTGGGAGACCAATTGTGTGGTTTGCTACATTTACTACTACCTATTTTAGATTTTCCCACATGTGTCTTTAAGTAGCAATTTTTCTGTATTTCAACAGCTTCCTCTGTTACTGTGTTTAATTTATTTATAGACCACCTCACAGTTTGTACTTTGTGTTTACAATTTCTTTTCGTTGCAGTTTGCATTGCATTGTAACTACATTATGGTCACTGCATATATCACCTCCAGGGTATGTTTTAATTTCACTGATTTGGTATCTGAGTTTATACCCGACCATACTGCAGTTAATATGAAATCATCGTTTATCATCTGGTTTCATTCATAGCTTCTTGGGTAATTTTGAAATAATGTCCGAGATTGTCAGCTCCTTTTTCAAGCAGAAGTCAGTGTGTCTTTAACCACTCTGATTTCTAGTCCCTAATTCATGGTTCTGTCACTTCAGTTTCTTCTATGTCTCCTACCACAGCATGCTAGTCGCCTGGTATAATAATTGCAGAACTTCATCTATCTGTTCATTCACTTCATCTATTTCATCATCACTACATCCAGATGTAGGAATTATACTCAGATGACAGCTAAAACAAGTGGTTCTTTCACTTAACAGTATTCTGTCATTATACAGTAATTAGTTTTAGCACTTCTTCCCACTTACCCATAGTATTACATAGCATGAAATGACAAAAAAAGACTACAGAGACAGCATACAGCAGCACATAAATTAACTGCAGTTACAATAACACCACCATGCTCCTTCATGTTTTAGTAATTTTGACATGACAAGTGCTTGTCACAATGAAATGTCTTCTAACTTTAAATGAATAAAATTGTAAATACTATAAAACGTAATGAACGGGTAGTAAAAATACATACCGTCAATAGTATGTATAGCAACAGGCACTGGGAACCCTCTCTGCTGTACAGTACCCTTGACAACATGACCATAGGTGCCACTACCCAAGACATCAGTCTTCACTTCCAGAAAGTTGCGTGGTATGTTCCACACCTGTTGTTTCAGCTTTTCATAATGATTTGGTCGTTCCTCCTCCTCTTCTGGCACATAACCATTGTGTATGTAGCTGTTGCTTTCCTTTAAACAGAAGTACAATTTTAATTACATATATTTCTTGATGAGAAGTAAAATGAACAGGTGAATGCAAATACACACACACACACACACACACACACACACACACACACACACACACACACACACACTTTTTCTCTACATTCAAGAACAGCTTCGAGCTCCACCACACTCATCCATTTCTTGTATTAATATTCCACACACTTCCTTATCTACATATTTCCTTAATCTCGTCCTCATTAGTCCAGAATCCCACATAAATGAGTGACAAAATACATACTGGTTATACAAAAATGACTTGTGGATTCTACTTAATATTGGCTCCTCCGTCATAACAAATGTGGAAAAGACACACTATACTGAACAAGAACAAACAGCACAATAACAAAGGGAAATCACAAGTATATTAATAGTTTGGCACACAGACTCCTTATCATATGCTGATTTTTACTGTTGCTGTTATCTCCTGTGCAATCAAATTTATATTCAAGTTTGCCAATCTAGACAGCAACAGGTACAACAACAGATCATTGTCCAGTGCACGTGTATAAGCACTAGTGTTTCTGTAGGCGTTTGATGCCCACTTCTGTTTTGGAAGATTCATTTCTTTCAGAATTTACACAAACAATGGCATAGACATCACAGGATGAGATGAAAAATAACACTTACCGTCTCAGGAAGCATTTGCCCCATGACTCTTATCCATGAGAATCAGATATCAAATCTCTACTCGTGTCTTTAGATTTAGCTTTTCCACAGTTTCCCATAATTCATTTCAGGCTAATATAAGAATAATAATTTTAATATGATAGAATTGTTGGCCTTCCCCATCTCTGTCAAACTCACTTTAGAATCCTAAAATAGCTTCCTGAACTTGAGATGTAGGGCCAGACTGTGCTGAATGCAACTAATCTTAATATGCTTGGTCATTTAACACACCTGAATATAAGAATAAAGGTAGCTGCTTAAGCAGTTCATCAATGGTTATTTTCACAGCACATTTCACTTTGATAATCACTTTTTCCTGCTCATATTCCTTCTGTTTCCTAATATTTCTAACTGCACTGTGTTGCTGCATGACAAGGACAAAACTGGATGATGATATGCAAATCTGCCTTCACATAGTATTCATAAACCTTGTTGGAATTTAAGTGTTTGGTTACCTGACATGGAGAAACACTCTCAATGCATGGTTTATTTTGTGACCCAGTACTTTCTTCTAGGTCCTTTTGAATTTCAAACATGGAAAATGTACCTATACCCTTCCTTCCTATTTCAGCACAATAAAACAAAACAGAAAAGACTGGGAGGACTGCTGGAAAGGATGAGAAAGCTCACTACTGACCCATTAAAATCGGCGAGTTTTTGCTGCAAATGAGTTTCAACAAATACAGCAGGGACTGTGCAGTTATTATTTAGTTTCAGTGCCTATTCCTTTCTTTAGTTCATCACTCAACTTTAATTTGACGTGTCTTTATACCAGTCTCCACTTTCTTACGATTTATATGCTGTCAAAATAGCTGCAACGTTCCAAAATCACAGTCAATGATGGTCACTAAAGAACACCCAGAGCTCCAGGTAACTTCAACACTTGAAAATGTACACAATATTTTCATGAAAAATTATAACTGTGTCTCTGCAAATGAACTTTTACTCAATTTAGATAAGATACAATATATGACATTCAGTACTGCACATGGCCTGACCATACTATGACAAATAATGCATGAAGGTAAATCAATAAATGACACAGAATATTCTAAATTTTCTGCAAATCACATGTTAAAGATATTTTTAAACATCTAAGCTCTACAGCTTCCACATTATAGATAACTATGGTCAGGAAAATTATGTGAAAATGAAAACAGGAAAAGTAAAGTGAAATTAATGGTTTTTAGTCAAAGCAGTGATTTTATGAGATATTGCAAAATTTGTAGTTTTGCTGCATAAAAATGTTATAAATCTGAGGACTAGAGTTTACTAATATTCGTAGCTGATAGTTACTGAACATTAAAACTGTATTATGACTTCTAATCTCCTCAAGGAGACTTTTGTGGTGCGTATACAGTGTAACCTTGATTTTACATTCTCTGATTTTATGTTTTCACACTTCCATGTCATAAATTTGTAACCCCTGTGAAAAACCCATAAGGTCAATGCTATAAATTCCATGATTTTTCATTTCTTCCTAGTAAGGTTTACCTCGATTCTACATTCTTACTCGATGTCTCACTTGATTTCGTCCCGTTTTCATCCTATTGACATTTGATGAGACTAAACGAGTTACAAATTGCACAAAACACAGACGATTCATACTGCGGGTGGTGGTGGAGTCAAGGGAATATTTTTGGCCATTGCATAGAGGGGAGATGTAACAGAGGAAATGCTGACGTAATCCACGATTAGTGTTGCCAACCCAACTTGAATCGTTCAGCTTCATCGCGCAATTATGTACAACTACTGCTAGGTTGTGGCAGCAATGCAAAAACACGACAATCAATGCAAAGTGTTCTGGACCAAGTCAATACGTGATGAAAGGGGGCAACTACTGCTAGGCTGTGGCAGCAATGCAAAAACATGACAATCAATGCAAAGTGTTCTGGACCAAGCTATTACGTGATGAAGGGGGACAATCACCACCTTTTCTTTTGCCACTTATAACTCAGTCTCGTCTTTTTGCATGTTATTTCTGATGTACCGTATTTAGAAACAATATCAATTGGCAATCTTTTAAATTCAAATGCTGACTTTCACAGAATATGCTCAGACAGAATCAAGGAAACATCAGCCATTTCTGGCTAGTGAGCTTTTATTGGCTGGTGACTTGTTAGTCACTCAACGGCCAGCGCAGCCACCAAACCACACTAACACACTTTGCTTAGCTCACTAGGTTTACAGACCTTAGCCTACAAACCATTCAAAATTCCTAAAGTACTGGATTATAAATTATAAACAGGCAAGGAAGCTATAAAACATTCTCTTCCTAGGTAGCAATTTTACTGACAATCAACATCAACTGACATGATCAAATCGCAAATCCGTAAACGAACAAGAAAGAAATTTCAAAATTTTATGTCATGTAATAGACCTATTAGGAAATACTGTAGGGTATATAACTGAAAAGACTGTCACTTTTGCCAATTATGTACAAGGTAATTGTGCCATTTCCCAACTTGCTAATGCCACAAATCATACCTTAATATACACAGTTTTGAGGGTTCTTTCATTTTTTGTTCACCTCAAGAATAGCAAAAATTTATAGCCTAGAAGGTGAAATAAACTGAAATGTAATATCTCTGATGTTTGTTTTCCACCTTCAGCCAACAGCTGTATAGCATGGCGACGTCACGCCAATACAGCCACTTCTACCATATAAAGTGATAAACAGCAAGCTTACTTGGTGGCTTGTTTCAAATTAAGGCTGATGTGATTGGTGTATAGCAAGTGGAGTGACTGCAACTTCCACTCAGGTTTAATTTATATAGTTATACCTCATGTGCACTTCACTACCATGCTCGGAGCCTGTCGACATAATCCAGAACATATCGTGCCTCTACCAACTGTAGCAAACGTGGCTACTCCATTTGCTATGTGCAGCACCACAATTACCAGGACACATTCAGTGAACAGTTGTGTGATTGCCTGTTTGTCTTTGTCGCAGTCCTCAATGGCGTTTAATGTGTTGTGATGACAGACAGATTGTTATAAATATAATGGACTGGTGGGACAGCGAAAACATGGAAATCACAGCAGGCTTAACTTTATTTCATATTCACTGGTATAAACAAGTACGTCATGTGAAGAAAACTTGTCTATATATACACATGCTTTCACAAAACCTGCTGTGTTTACATTATAGCGAGCAACGAGTTCGAAGTGGCGTATGGCATACATTTGCAATACTGCAGAACGCTTCACTTCAACCAATCACTCAGCACAATGAACAAACAAAAATTTACAAGCAATACACAAGAGCTTGCTGCACTCATATCACCAGAGTATGCAGTGGAGCCATATGCTAAAGAAGGAAAACGCACACCCCCACATGTTACACTCAGACGCCTTTCACAGTTTCCTGTTTAATTCAACACGTTCATCGATTTTTGCTTTTTCCTGCATGTGCACAAATGAAGGATCTCTCAAAAACATGTTTTGATGTATAATTTGTGGCCATAGCATGTTGGAAAATAGCTCCATTATCTTGTACCCAGATACGAATCTCAATTTTTTTTGACAAGTTTTTACTTGCTGTTTGTCATCTGTGATTTTTTAAGAACTGATTAAATTCATTGCCATCTACTATTGTACAAACATTGTATTGTATGTTTTCATTCCTTCACTTATACAGACTTAAGGTATTGGACAGGATTATGATTAAAAATCATGTATGCCAATTACATATCCTTTTGCTCATAGTTTGAGGGTTTCAACATTTTCCTTGAGTCTGCTTTTTCCTAAATTTTCCTTTTTTGAGTCTGGACCACATGGAAAGTTAAAATATTTTCACTGTTATCTTAAACTGACAGCTCATTTCCCACACGACAAACATCGACGTGACAACTAAAATAGCACAGAAATTAGCAAAAATAAAATGTAATTTGGACAAAGTAAACAACACCAAATTTGTCAAAAAATAAATAAATAAATAAATAAATAAAACGAAATTGGTCAAAACTATCAGTGAATTTCACAAAAAATAACATCAAATTTGACAAAACAAAACCAGTAAAGCTGGCAAAAAAAATTAAGACCGAATTTGGCTAGAAGAACAAGACCAAATTTGGCAACAACAATTGGACCGAATTTGGCAAGAAGAATATGACCAAATCTGGCAAGAAACAACATAAAAGTTGCCAAAAAAGAACACCACCAATTATGGCCAAAAAAAAAAACCATGGAATACTGATATTTCAGAAAAATAACACCAAACTTGGCACAAAAAATTACACTGTATTTGGCAAAAACAACATCGACTTTGGCAGAAAATGATATCAGATGTGGCAGAAAATTACACCGAAATTGGCCAATAGTATATCAAATTTGGAAAAAAAATACACCACATTTGGCAAAATGTACACCACATTTGGCAAAAAATTCATTGAATTTGGCAAATAAATAATAACGAATTTGGTAATAGTATTAACTACTTGAAAAAATAAGAAATAGGGTAAAAATAACACCAATTATGGAATAAAATTCACTTGTGTTAACGTGTCACAGCAATGCCTCTGCGATGTGGTTACCATCATCGCTGGCGGCGCAGCGTACCTGTGTATCGCAGTTTGAAGGCGATTGAAATAGACGACAGAGGGATAGAGAAACAATTAAAATCGCTCAAAGAGGAAAGGCCGCTGGACCTGATGGGTAACAGTTCGATTTTACACAGAGTACGCGAAGGAACTTGCCCCCTTCTTGCAGCGGTGTACCGTAGGTCTCTAGAAGAGGGTAGTGTTCCAAAGGATTGGAAAATGGCACACGTCATCCCAGTTTTCAAGAAGGGATGTCGAACAGATGTGCAGAACTATATCTCTAACGTCGATCAGTTGTAGAATTTTGGAACACATATTATGTTCGAGTATAATGATTTTTCTGGAGACTAGAAATCTACTCTGTAGGAATCAGCATGCGTTTCGAAAAAGACGGGTCATGTGAAACCCAGCTCGCGCTATTCGTCCACAAGACTCAAAGGGCCATAGACACGGGTTCACAGGTAGATGCCGTGTTTCTTGACTTCTGCAAGGCGTTCGATACAGTTCCCCACAGTCGTTTAATGAACAAAGTAAGAGTATATGGACTATCAGACCAATTGTGTGATTGGATTGAAGAGTTCCTAGATAACAGAACGCAGCATGTCATTCTCAATGGAGAGAAGTCTTCCGAAGTAAGAGTGATTTCAGGTGTGCCACAGAGGAGTATCATAGGACCGTTGCTATTCACAATATACATAAATGACCTTGTGGGTGACATCGGAAGTTCACTGCGGCTTTTTGCAGATGATGCTGTGGTGTATCGAGAGGTTGTAACATGGAAAATTGTACTGAAATGCAGGAGGAGCTGCAGCGAATTGACGCATGGTGCAGGGAATGGCAATTGAATCTCAATGTAGACAAGTGTAGTGTGCTGCGAATACATAGAAAGAAATTCCTTATCATTTAGCTACAAAATAGCAGGTCAGCAACTGGAAGCAGTTAATTCCATAAATTATCTGGGAGTACGCATTAGGAGTGATTTAAAATGGAATGATCATATAAAGTTGATCGTCGGTAAAGCAGATGCCAGACTGAGATTCATTGGAAGAATCCTAAGGAAATGCAATCTGAAAACAAAGGAAGTAGGTTACAGTATGCTTGTTCGCACACTGCTTGAATACTGCTCATCAGTGTGGGATCCGTACCAGATAGGGTTGATAGAAGAGATAGAGAAGATCCAATGGAGAGCAGCGCGCTTCGTTACAGGATCATTTAGTAATCGCGAAAGCGTTACGGAGATGATAGATAAACTCCAGTGGAACGCTCTGCAGGAGAGACGCTCAGTAGCTCGGTATGGGCTTTTGATAAAGTTTCGAGAACATACCTTCACCGAAGAGTCAAGCAGTATATTGCTCCCTCCTATGTATATCTCGCGAACAGATCATGAGGATAAAATCAGAGAGATTAGAGCCCACACAGAAGCATACCGACAATCCTCCTTTCCACGAACAATACGAGACTGGAATAGAAGGGGAGAACCGATAGAGGTACTCAGGGTACCCTCCGCACACACCGTCAGGTGGCTTGCGGAGTATGGATGTAGATGTAGATGTAAAATAAGACTGAACGTGGCAAAAATATAACACAGAGTTTGGCCATAAAATAAAATGCTTTTTTCTTGTCCCTACAAACAATATCAGATTTTGGAGACAAAAATATCAAAAAATTGACTTAAATTTCCTATTTTAATTTATAAATGTTGTATGGCATCATATTATTCAGTAACCTGTCACAAAAGAAAGTGTTTGTTGCACAGGAGCTTGTAATAAGGTTAAAATGTGATGTTCACTCTAGAACATCTTGTAGACAGTTTTTAAATAGTTGGGCATACAAATAACAGCCTTACAGCATAGTTACTGTCTTATGAAGTTTGCCGTCAATAATCAATCACAGTTTGAAAACAGTAGTGATATTCATAAATATAATACTGCAAGGAGTGAGGTATTCAGCCATGAAAATCTCTTGACAGTCTACCAGTAGAATAAAAGATTTAATAAATAATAAAATAACATTCAAATACAAACTGAAATCATATCAGCGAGACAACTCTTATTAGGTAAAAGAATTTCTAATGTGTAGCAGTATGGTGTGTGTGTGTGTGTGTGTGTGTGTGTGTGTGTGTGTGTGTGTGGTTTTCAAGACAGACTGAAAATAGTTAAGTGTAAATCTCTTAGGCAAGGAAAAAACCTCAAGAAATCATGTAAACAGTCAGCAAGCTGCCATATTTGTCACTGTAAGTGACTTGTTCTACATCACAGCAAGAAATAACAAATGTGTTGAGCAGAACAAGGTATTCAGTTGCACTGATGTATGGTTTTCTGAGGATTTATGTACAACATAAAAATTACAGTCACACGGACAACTGCTTCAATATTGAAAAGCCATGTCCAGCCTGTCTCAATGACACTATAAATCAGTAGTCTGCAAGCCACTGTACAATGTGTGGTGGATAGTGGATTATATAGGAATTATTCACAATAAATTATCACAGCCAAAACAGTTGCAGGATAAAGATTTATTAAAATTCTTGATCAAGGTTTCGGTATATATAAATATACCTTCATCAGAAGTAAAATATCTAAAATTACATCCTGCGATGGAGATTAATAAAACATCTACATCTACATGTTTACTCTGCAATTCACATTTAAGTGCTTGGAAGAGGGTTCATCAAACCACAATCATACTATCTCTCTACCATTCCACTCCCGAACAGCGCACGGGAAAAACGAACACCTAAACCTTTCAGTTTGAGCTCTGATTTCTCTTATTTTATTTTGATGATCATTCCTACCTATGTAGGTTGGGCTCAACAAAATATTTTCGCATTCGGAAGAGAAAGTTGGTGACTGAAATTTCATAAATATATCTCACCGCGACGAAAAACGTCGTTGCTTTAATGACTTCCATTCCAACTCGCGTATCATATCTGCCATACTCTCTCCCCTATTATGTGATAATACAAAACGAGCTGCCCTTTTTTGCACACTTTCGATGTCCTCCGTCAATCCCACCTGGTAAGGATCCCACACTGCGCAGCAATATTCTAACAGAGGACGAACGAGTGTAGTGTAAGCTGTCTCTTTAGTGGACTTGTTGCATCTTCTAAGTGTCCTGCCAATGAAACGCAACCTTTGGCTTGCCTTCCCCACAATATTATCTATGTGGTCTTTTCAACTGAAGTTGTTCGTAATTTTAACACCCAAGTACTTAGTTGAATTGACAGCCTTGAGAATTGTACTATTTATCGAGTAATCGAATTCCAACGGATTTCTTTTGGAACTCATGTGGATCACCTCACACTTTTCATTATTTAGCATCAACTGCCACCTGCCACACCATACAGCAATCTTTTCTAAATCGCTTTGCAACTGATACTGGTCTTCGGATGACCTTACTAGATGGTAAATTACAGCATCATCTGTGAACAACCTAAGAGAACTGCTCAGATTGTCACCCAGGTCATTTATATACATCAGGAACAGCAGAGGTTCCAGGACGCTTCCCTGGGGAACACCTGATATCACTTCAGTTTTACTTGATAACTTGCCATCTATTACTACGAACTGCGACCTTCCTGACAGGAAATAATGAATCCAGTCGTACACCTAAGACGATACCCCATAGGGCTGCAGCTTGATTAGAAGTCGCTTGTGAGGAACGGTGTCAAAAGCTTTCCGGAAATCTAGAAATACGGAATCAACTTGAGATCCCCTGTCGATAGCAGCCATTACTTCGTGCGAATAAAGAGCTAGCTGTGTTGCACAAGAACGATGTTTTCTGAAACCATGCTCATTGCGTATCAATAGATCGTTCCCTTCGAGGTGATTCATAATGTGTGAATACAGTATATGCTCCAAAACCCTACTGCAAACTGACGTCAATGATATAGGTCTGTAGTTCGATGGATAACTCCTACTACCCTTCTTAAACACTGGTGCGACCTGCGCAATTTTCCAATCCAAACAGTACTTCCAAAGGCGTCGTCAGTAGTTAAGACATCATCTCCATTTATACAACATGATTGTGGACACAGGGTCGATGGCTGCAGCATTGTGCTCTCATTGTCACGCTGGTCATGCACAGTATGAAAATGGCTGACGCTGCTTTCTGCTACTTAGTGAAACATGCATGTGGAACACGGATAAAAAGTGCTGAGAAGTCGGCTGTTCTTAATGTTTTTCATAAATTTTCAGAGATAATTGGCTTTTAAGTTTTGTATATAATGCAGTTGACAAACAAATCCACATCGTATGTGTGGCGCAGTCGGGAGTGTAATGGAATGTTAACAAAATGCAGTTATTCGTGTATTGGTTCAAATCTCCCCAGAATGACTTTTTCTCGTTCAGTCTGAAATACCTACATCTTGTAATTATAAAACTCATCATTTTTTATGAATAATGCACGTCTTCTTGTTTCTAATTACATACTGCACGCAAAACTCCTATTTCCATTTCAAACACAAATCCTTAATTATCTATGTTTTATGAAAGACTGTTCATAAAAGTTGTTTAAATTAAGAAGACATAATTTAACTTTTAAGGTAAAAATTAAAAACCAATTCCTCTTTATTTGGACTATGTCCATTGTTTTATACCACAGAGGTACAGAAGTATCGTAGAAACATGAAAAACAATCATTTTCACAGCATCGAGCACATCATACAAATGCTGCATTTTTACATTTGCCACTGCACCATTACAACAATATGAACCCAACAGAACTGATCTGGAGACATGCTGCGAGATTTGGCCCGAGAAGTAACAAGACTGTTAAGCTGCCAGACGTACTGGAACTAATGCACGCAGCTTTTTCACATGTCACTGCCGAAAGCTGGTGGGATATAGGACGGATCATCATAGAAGAAGAGAAAATTCTGCACCTGGTTGGCTTTGTGGATTCTGTTGTTGATAGGCTTCTTATCAACATAGGAGGCGACACTTCCAGAAGAGAAACGTATTTCTCGGATTCGGATAAGGAAGGAGCTAACAGATTACCACACAACTGACTGTAAAGTAATACCTTCAGTGGCTTCAATATTTAACTATACGGTGAAATCCTTCAATACTATCTTACGTCACACACAACGCATGCAGAAAAATTATCGTGTGGTTATGTCAGGAATTTCATCATTCTTGTTTTTAATTACAACAAAACGATAACATGTTGCAGTTTCCGTCTAATCATCCAAGGAGCATATTGTGTGCGATTTGCAGTGTATTATTTCATTCTGCTAAAAAATTAAATGACACTCGAGGTTGTACTGCTCCTCTGCTCATCTCTTTTTACATGTGAACTGCAACTGGCCACATCACTGCAGGCTAGCTGTACCAGCTGACCTGCCAGAGCTGTCCAAGTTAAATGCGTCGGTAAAGCTGTTGTCCCATATTATCGTTAAGTCAATGTGCACACAACACACAGCACAGAACATACCCTTATTATTGTACTTGACAGTACTCGAGACAGCTTGGCTGTAGTCCCACGTGAAACGGAAATCAAATGAGGTTCCAGCAAACATAGAAGAAAACATAATGCAATGTTTTAGGCCTTCTTCGGTAAACTAGTCAACAACAATTGAGTATCTAAAGTTCAGAAAAGGGTTAAGTGTTGGTTTGGGACACTTCTCTGTTTTCAGTCATATGGTGGCTACATGTCACATCACATAATAAATAGAAGGATAGTTTTTGTTGCAGAACACACAGAAATGGTGTGGAGGGGAGTTCTCGACGCAGCAGCCCAGGGATGTGGAGTCAACAAAGCACATTCAAAGGGAATGTGAGCCGACTGTGCTATGTATAGTGTCAAATATGTCTCGTCTTCATAAGATCAAGATGGTGATGCACTGGATTTCCTACAACTTGTTGAAGTTCGGCAGCAAATAAGATACTGGGTGGATTCTTTATATAGAGAGTTTCACATACAACCCAAGTGTAATGCCCAGTGTTGTGCAGGAACCAATACAGGGAAGGCAGGCTCTGATCACTGCATATGTTGAAGCCTGTCCCTCAAACTTTGGTTGGACTCCGTCAGGTGGTGCAATGATTGTAGCCAAACTAGGTGAGTTAGCAATACCTTGGTAAAGTGTCCACAAAAATCAGCATGTCAGCAGCATCTGCTCACAAACTCGAGCTGGAACTTTGTGAAGTAACTTCTGTGCACCGAACAAGGTGGCACAGTCATTAGCACACTGGACTCGCATTCGGGAGGACAATGGTTCAATCTTACGCCCGCCCATCCTGATTCAGGTTTTCTGTGATTTCCCTAAATCATTGCAGGCTCCTTTGAAAGAGTGTAGCCGACTACCTTCTCTGTCCTTCCTTAATCCACTGGGACCAATGACCTCACTGTTTGGCCCCTAACCCAACTTTAGTGCACTGACTGACCGATTGAGGAACTGTTGCTTGAAGTCAATACTGCAACCGACTATTGCAGTCCTTCTTGGATGAAGAATATGATCCTGAAGTGCTTTCTTTCTGGAGAAGCACAGCTGCATTTACCGGGATGTGTAAAATTGCAGAACAACTGACAGCTATACAGTCTTTCATGATGGAGTCCCCAGATAAAAAGATCTTGGTTTCCTCGCCTTGTAAAATTCAGATAAAATTCTGAGCTTTCAAAGATTGCATGTGTCATCATTGTCATGGGCTAAGTCCAACCGTCATAAAACTGGCGAGGCTGCAATTTCTATGCCCAGATGACAACACCCAATTGGCTGGACTATATCATAGTGATATTAAGGAAACTGCCTGTACTGAGGTGGTGCACTATCTCTGTAGGTTACAACTGCACTCACTATCCAGTGCCACTCACAGTGGCATAGCTCACACTAGCTTTATTGAATGCAAGCTTCTGTGCATTGGTAAGCGCACAGCTAGTGTCTATACTACAGCTGTCTTTACATAGTATAACATCAATTACTTCCTTGATCACAGAGTCCCAATAGTTCAATGTGTGAAGAATTCTCATTTCTTAAGAAAACTCGTGTATGTATTTAGCACACTGTGCTCGACCACTGCAAATTTTTTGAGATTCCTGTATTTACAGTGACACTAATGCTCAACACAGTAATAGACAACAATCTGTATAAATTGGTCCACAGAATTTCAGCCACACTCGCAAGGAATAGTATAAATTCCTGGTACTCTCAGACAGAGACTATCTGTAACAGGTCACAATATCTCTTTACTTTTCCTGGGGGCCAGAAGACTGGTTCAGTTCCTTACCTAATTAGGACTCTACCAATCTTAATAGTTGTTGCATTGCAGAATGGAAGCCGCACTATGTGTCGGTCCCCCTGGCTCATTCTACTGGTGTTTTGTCTCAGTTTCCTCAACAGTGTTCATGTAATTTCATGGACAGAATATTCGTTCCGAGCCGATGTAGTCCTTGTCCAAAATAGTCTTGGCTCTGTGTATTAAGGTGTTCAGCATAGCTCTCTTCTGAGCTTGATGGTAGAAGTTATGCCCATTGAGCTTATGTTCGTTCAAATGACACATCTAAGAAAGGCAACTTCCCATCCTTCTGCACCTCCACTGTAACCCTAATGTTTGGATGTATACCAGTCATGTGGTTGATAAACTGCTGCAGTGACTCACTGCCGTGCAGCTAGATTAAAACTGTATCATCAATGCCCATTCTTCAAAATCCTCCATGAAAAAAATAGCTCTGACTGGTGACAGTCGCAAATCCATGGCTGTTGCAACTGTCATTTCATAATAATTTCTGCAGCACAAAATATCAGTGGTTATCAAGGTGTGTCAAAACAATTTCAAAATTTCTGGGGAAAAATGAGTGGCCAATAGTTTTAATGTGACTTCCACTGGTAGCTTCATAGAAAGAGAGACCACACTGAGGAGGCAGACCACAACTTCATTTGGGACTATCCTCATCTGCTTTATGATATTTTAAAAAAACATTTGTGAGGTTTTAATATGATGTCCTATGATGTCCACTGTGACTGACTATAGGTACTAATAATTTAGTTAACTACTCTGCCAGTATGTGTGTAGGAGACACACAAATGGGCTCAGTGGTACACCATCTATATGTATTTTAGGCAGACCACATAACCTGTGTGACCTAGGTACCGTGACCTTAAGCTTTTTCCAAGTTCATCAGAGAGGCCACAGTTCTTTAATAGATCCCATGCCAGTGTGGTATCCCGTTTGAGAATCTGGTATGTTCTATCTTCCAGTAACATATATCCACTTTCTTATGATAATCTGTAGCATTGAGGACAGCCGTAGCTTAACCACGTACGTGTGTGTGTGTGTGTGTGTGTGTGTGTGTGTGTGTGTGTGTGTGTGTGTGTGTGTGTGTGTGTGTGGGAGGGGGGGGGGGGGGGTTGGCATGAGCACACATGTATGTGCATGTGAATGTGCATACATGTACTCTAACTCCTAAAAGAATCCACTTGGAAGATACTGTAGTTTTCAGTCTTGTTTATGTGTCTGGTGACAACTCAACGCCTTTATTATTCAGTAAGTTGTCACCTTTACTTCTAAAAGTAAGTTATATGCACTCAAGAAGCACATGTCCATAACACTGTTTTCCTCAGAGAAGCTACCGCATCTGTATTGTGCTCAATACTACACCAGGGAACAGCAAAAGTGGTGTCTGGGATCAGAATTGGAGTGTCAGTTTTCTCCCTCCCGTTTTCCCTTCTTCTGCAACTCAATGAGAAATCTTTCACTCAGTCTAGAAAGGTCCAAGACTCTTAAGCATACACTATTGTCATATGAGTCATTTCTACCACAGCTGCCATCCTGCTAGCATCCTAAGTAGCAACAAACACCAAATAGATGACTACTGGATTATGTGGCAACAGAGCAAATCACTCCTGCCTTCAGCAGCCGAACATCTTTGGAATTTGGTCGCAGTTGATCAGTTAATCGTGTGTTCACTGCATGGAAGGACTGTTCATTTGCGGAGTCATCTTTGGTTTTCTTCATGTCCTCTTGCTACTCTTCTTTGTGAGTTAAGATGACCGAGTTACAAGACACAAAATGTCAAATGAAGGTAGTATGTACGAGGTGTACTAATTTCTTTATCAGCTTGGAGACAATCCCACAAAAGGAGAAATCTTGTCAGCACTGCAGATTGCACTAATGCGTCTTTCTTAAGTAAGTATTATGAACGGCCGTCTCATGTGTGTGTCAGGCAACACTGTTGACAGTACTGTTCAAAGGTGCAGTTTGGCAACTTCACTAGGCATGTGCAGGGAAGAGTTTTAGACGAGTGTGGGAAGTATGACAAAAAGGAAAATAGGAGAACAAATACAACCTCTGTGATGTGTGACAACTTGCAGTTAAGTATCTTCGGACTCCATAGCGAGTTATAAGGTTGTTCGTGACTGAGTGCACACCAGCACAGCAGTTGTTAAAGTGGAGTCTACAGATCTGGTTGGGCGCAAGCACTCGGTCAGGGGAAACATTCGAAAGCAAATCCAGAAGTGTACTGAATTTTTACGGTCGCATGTTGGAAGAATATTGAACAGTAATTCACAAGTAGGGAATTTTGTCCAAGATTGAAGCATTCATGAAAGTTCAGATCTAGTGACACGATTCTGTTTCTATAATTCAATAATATCTATTGACAAAGTGTATCACAAATTAATAGTGGCATGTGCCCATTGTGCTTAATGAACTTCAACCAACCAATCATCAAACATTACTAATGATGAAACAATCCATCACTGATGAGGTGAGGAGTAATTATTAGGGAAGTGAGCAACAAAGTGGAATCTCACAAGCTGCCACATTTGCTGATGCATTACTCCCATTAGCAAATTCCTATGTGCCTAGTGGCAATCCATAATGAACACTGAGTATATTTTAAGACCGAAAATTAAGGATGTGCATATATTTTCCATCACAGTCACAAGTTTTCCACACAACCTGTCCAGTAGAAAGGTACCAAAAGGAAAGATGCAAACAGAACAACACTTACTGTGTGTTAGTGAACTGAACATTGAGACCAAGAGAAGCGAATGATGAGCTAGAAAAGCTATTGCTACAGGAATAATACATCTAGATTTTAAGTTTAGAACTGAGCAATATGTCATCCTTCTTATGCTACATGAGAGCAGATAACTTCACTGAAACATTTTATACTGGCAGACTACCTTGTGCCTTCACTCACCACTTCAATAATTGGTCCCTGGAGAGAGAGTTCCTGGTGATCCGGGGCTCTGCGTCGTCTACCCAAGCGCTGGCGTAACACAAAATACGCAGCCGTGGACAAGATTAAAAGGAATCCAAACACACCTATAGCTACAGACAGTGCCACGACGAGTCCTGAAGGGCTGTCGTCTCCTGAAACACAAATATTCACTGTCACATCAGTATCATAACTATTGTGCCTTGAAATTTGCAGTTAAAGTACATCTTCCAGAATATCTAATATAACTGCTGCATTCTGACACAACAGTAGTGCAATATGCATTCAAATAAAATGTTGGCAGTTTCTATGAAAACGTGTATTTTTTTTCCACCTTCTTCTCATTACAGGCTCTGATAGTTGCAGACTGAAACCATTAACATTGTTTCTGTTTCAACGAAGGAAATAGGTTTACAGTTTACTGTCCCACTGATGTATCTGTTTCATTCAGCTGTCAACTACCAGTGCAGTTGCTGTCATGAAAAAAGGCAGCTCAAGGTTGTCCATGTTCTCCCCTTACGTGTTACCCCATTTTTCCTGTGTTTTACCACTTCCATGTGGTTGGTTAAGCTTTGTTTCATGAAGTTTTTCTGCTTTACAGATAATTATAAATGATACTGAAGAGCACTGTACTATGCAAAGCATTGGTGATAGCCCACATCTTCTTAGCATATGCCAGGCTCAAATTGACATCAGATAACAAACTAAATATGTCATATCTAATGCCTTCCAGTTTTCAACAAACTTGGTCATGTCAAATAAGCCTGACAGAGCATTAACTTTGCTCAAGCACAAAAACTGATGGCAGAAGCATGTGAAGTCTCAGAAAGAACTGTGCAACATGTAACTTTTTCAGAGGATATAGCTGTGAGCACAGTCTTTGATTCACTATGAAAAGGATGTAAACAAGAAAGTAGACTTACTCAAATGAACAATTTTAATAAAGAAGTAGGCTGCAGGATTGTGTTAAAATTCTACAATAAATGAGAGTATCCTACACTCGATAAAGCCTGTGACAAACAACACAAAACAGTATGAGGACTCCAAAACGTAGATTCTTCACCTTCTAAAACACATCAGTTTTTAGTTAAGAAAATGTAAGGATCGGCACAAATGGAATGTTGTCACCTCAAGAACTACAAAGCAGACTATGCATTTACTGAATACAAAGGACAATAATCCTGTGATTTATGTGGATGAAACTTGGATTTCACAAAACCACACAAACAAATATAATTGGCATAACTCCAAAGGAGATAGTGGCCTGAAAGTACCTACAGGTCAAGGTGGTCAACTCACTGCTGCTCACGCTGCGTCCACAAATAATGGTTTTACATCAAGAGCAAAACTTGTGTTTCGTAGCTGTAAGAGTTCTGCCAAATGTGATTATCATTCACAAATGAACGGCACGTTTTCAATAATTGGTTCATTAATCTGTTGTGCTCATTGGAGGAAAGGCTGCATTATTGTAATAGATAATGTAAGCTGCCAAACCACTATCTTCAAATTGGCGTGAAACAGACATTGTGGATCTGCTTAAGGAAAAAGAAAGTTCAGCTTTCACCCACTGAAACTGGGGTTGAGCTTTAATCCAAGCAAGAGATACGAGATGGGAAGGAGGTCTATGAAATGGAGCACACTGCAAAGGAAATGGGACATGATGTGTGACTTCTGCCATAGTACTGATAGTATAATCCTATTGAGCTGATATAGGTTCAAGCTAAATAAACTTTCAAGTTTGTCATTGTTGACTGCCTTACAAATCAAGCGCTGGATAATGTTATGAAAGAAGATTGTGTCAAATGTGTAAAAGATCAGGATTTGGGGGGGGGGGGGGGGCTATGTTACACAGTGTGTTAGGGATGCTGCATTTGAACCAATTTCAATATGACTCAGTGAGAACACTAACAGTGAACTTCAATCAGAATCAGAGGATGAACAAATTTAAGTATGTATAAAATCTTAAACATTACTTAGTGTTTAACTGCTGTTAATTAGTCAAGCTACATGACTATGAGAATTTTTTTCCTTATAGTGTTTATTGTTCACAGTTTCTGCAAAGTTTTTTTAAGTCTGAAACTGAAGGATTCAAAAGCACTTATGGTAAACAGTCAACAAAGTGTTTGTAAAAGTCTCACTTCATACATCCTCTGAAGAATTACATTCTTTTTTTTTTCACATTTATCCTTCTATGTTTCTGAGATACTGCAGTTTCCTGTACTCTTTCATATTTGTATATAATTGTTTTGGATGATAGGTGTGGCAACTGAAGAGTATTTAATATCTGCAAATATAATCTATTTGGGAGATAGGGAATATTTTCAGTCCTATTAAGACAAGCCCGTTGAAGCATGAACCCTGGCGGTGGATGTCAGTTACCATATGATACCATGCACAGAGTGTCTTGTAAATAAATTGCATTCACAGATGAGCCTATATAATAATGATGTCGCACATGATACCAAAATTAATTTTATAGTTTTATTAACAACTTTCTCATTAGAAGTTTCTACCAGGTCAAACAGAATGTAAATTTGCCAGAGACGACATTTTTCATTACACAGACAAAGACATTTTTCAATATACAGGCAAAATTTCTCACCTCTTAAGATGATTTACTTTTTTATCTATAAATACTTCTAGGTTTTCAAGATCATATATGTGCAGCATGTATTTACAAATTTTTATAGTGTTCAAGAGATGGAGGGCGGGTTACTCCACATAATATGGAACCTCATTATGTCTTGTGTATGAAGAACTATATCAATGGATTTCACAGTTGACTATACAATGAAGTTTACTATTAACGACAGTGGCACCAGACAGTTCTCATTTTTTAATTTTTTTTTAACATCACAGTAAAAATGTTGCCATAGACGCAATTATATATAGGTTAAGATAGAGGGATATGATTGAATGATCAAAATCAATAGTTGATAAAGATTTATTTATCAAAGGTGCTTAGTGGTTCTGAAATACAACTTTTTCTGAAAGATTCAAATACAATGTTTTTTATGTGTGATTAGTAATAATTTAATATCTTGCACAGCAGTGGGAGGAAGCAGATAGGTCTATATCTTGGCTACTTAGTTACTTGTTTCATAGATCATATTCACAAAAAACATTACGGCACAGGATGCATCAACAGAACAAATACTGAAAACAATATTTATATGACAACATGCTAGCCATTACAAAGCTTTTCCTGCAAAAAAAGATTGATTATTTCAATTGGAGAATTCCTCTATGGTACAGAAGGAGATGTTGAAAACACTTCTGCTATCTGTCACACTTTTTATTTCCATAGACAGATTACCAAAGAGTTTTTTTAACTGCAGATTTCACCCCTTTCTGTGCCTAAGTTTTATGTCTTGCCTGTCTCCTTTTTTGAGAAACAGGATAATAACTTTATTATTCCTGTTTTGAGCAGTTGCATTTCCAGGCAGACATTCAATACATAATTTTGTAACTTTTGTATGTTTTAGCTTCTCACCAGCTTTAACCAATCTTACTGAAATATCATTTCCAGGCACCTTTTCTTCTTTCATACCTGCAATGGCTTTGTGCAATACGTCTAGTAATACTTCCTCAATCTTATTATCTCCAGTAGTAACAACCTATGTTGCAGATTCCTCTCTTGAGCTACACCAACATTAAAATAAATCTTTGAATGCTTGTACAAGTTTCTCTAAGTTTCTCTCTGTTGTTAGGTACTGTGCTGTATACCTAACATAAGTTTGGATTTGTCTTCAATATTCCATTTTCAATTGTTTCCCTTACCTAATTTCCAGTGTACAAAGAACATTCAACAAGTAATGCACCATATTTTTTTCTCGGCCAGTTTTGATTGAAAAATGCGGAATTTATTGTGGGACACTGTGGAATACTCTTGCTTCAACCTCTATAGTTTCACAGTCCTGATAGGTGCTAGCACTGTGTATAGCCCTCAAAATGGTGTCTGTAATGGACACGTGTTCCAAGCAGAGAGCTGTCACCAAGTTTCTTTTAGTGGAAAACCAGAGCACTGCAAATATTCATATGCACTTGGAAAATTTTTACAGATACCTGACAGTGAACAAAAGCATGGTGAGTTGTTGGGCGATGCATCTGTCATCAACGTAGCAATGTCATGCAAACCTGTCCAATCTCCGGCAAACCGGCCAGCCATACATAGCTGTGACTCATGCAATGTTGGAACGTGTGGACACTCTCATTTGAGATGATCAACGGATCAGAATCAAACACTTCGCTGCACAACTGGACGTCTCTCTCTGTAGTGCTGACACACTCGTCCACCAACTGGTTTACTCAAAAATGTGTGACCGCTGGGTTTCTCGCTGTCTAACATGGGACCATAAAGAGCAACGAAGGATCATCTGTGTGGAGTTGACTGCGTGTTATGAAGCTGAGTGTTACAATTTTTTTTGAACCTTGTCACAGCCAATGAAACATGAGTTCATCACTTCAAATTGTAAACAAAACAGCAATCCATGGACCGACGCCATACCACCTCTCCTCCAAAGAAACAGTTCAAAGCCGCACCTTCAGTTGATAAAGTCAAGGCGACAGTCTTTTAGGACTCTGACGGTGTTTTTCTGTTTCAAAATTTTAAATAAGACTGCAAATCAGCAACTGTATAAATCTGAAGAGGTTGAAAAAAATCAGCCAACCAGTTGCAAACCAAAGGTTTATTTAGCCCTTGACCTAGGTTTCGATCTTTCTAAAAATATTTTCTTCAGAAGGAGTGGGCCTTGTTGCATCACACGGTGGTAAATTACATTAGCTGAAGCCGAGCAGCTCTTGACATATATAATATTCATATGTACAATTCAGCAGTAAGTTGTGCTTTAACAACGCCACTTTCCCCATACAATTTTCAGAAAGAAATTAATTCGATTAAGACTATTGCTATCAATAATGGTTATTAACAAGACATAGTCGACCAGATACTTAGCAACAGAAGGGCAAATAAAAAATTTTCAACATTAGGTGACAACAAACAAGATTAATGAAGAAGGAAATTGCAAGTTTATTTCAATACCATCTTTATGTAATGTGTCCTACAGGACTGACCATCTTCTGACTAGAAAATACAGTTGTAAAGTTACCTTCTCTATGAACAGCAGTTTGACGAAAAGTTTAGTACATACATTAAAAACTGAACAAGATCTTTTCATAAATTCAGGCGTCTATAAAATTGTCTGTAAAGATTGCCCTAGCTATTATATAGGGCAGGCCAGTAGAGCTATTAAAGCCAGATATAAGGAGCATCTGTTGTGTAAGAAAGGGGGAAATGTGCATAATTTTTCATTTGATGAACATTTACCTATTTCAGACCATTCTCCGAGGGAATTAGAAGAAACTGTACTTTTGTGTAAGGAAATAAAAGGCTGGAAATTGGATTTATTAGAAGAACTTGAAATTTATAAACATCTCACTAAGAGAGACGGTAACATTTTGAACGATCAGTTGCAACTCGCAAGTAAGCACTTCCTTGATGGATTTAAACTGCTGCTCACGGTCATATAAAATACGGTTACCAATCTCCGCTAACATCATTGAATGTGCCTCTTTCCTCAAAATATTTCTTCTTCTACTGTTCAGCAACTGACATTTCATATCACTAGATTTTGTTTTTTTGTGGCCTTTTCAACGTATGTTCCTACAGTTGGTATTACAAAAAATTTTATTGGTACAGTTAAAAAGAATGTTCTCATTTTTTACATTGTGATGTAACTTTACCCATTTTATCCTTTCCTCCACCCTTTTGTAGCAGAAGTAATTTTTGTAATAGAATTGTTATCTTCTGTGTACTAAATTTACGTGCAGTATCCCTCTGGTACATAAATATTTCACAGAAAATTTAATAAGTACCTCTAAAATTATTGCATTTATTACTGGCCTTCTATAAGAGATTGTCATATTGCTTCAATGTAAAATTATGTTACTTAATATCAGAAAGATGTGCATGTATATAGCTCCCACTGCTTTCCAATGTCCCTTTCCGCTTAAGCTTCCATAGAGTTAAGAGGAAGTTTTTCTTTTTAGTGACATTGTTTTAGCTCATATTTGCTTTTCTTTCCCCATGCATTTGTAACAGTGGTCCGTTGTAAATAGAACTCTAGCTTCTGCACACTGAATTTGTGCACAGTATTACTCTGTCAGCAAATGTATTAGAAATTTTATAAGTCATATATACCTGTAAATTTATTGCATTTTTAGTAGACTTGTGGAGGAAATTTCATTCTTGCTTTAATGTAAAATGCACACAAGCAAGGCATAGTTCTTACGTGCATGTATTTAGCGCCCTCTGCAGCCCAATTTTCCTGGTCTCTTGAGCATGTATCTTTTAACAGTTGGTCTTTGTCTCTGGGATGGTAAATACGAAAACGAAATCACACTACAGTCTAAATCACAAAAGAAGTCTTCTGTAAGGGAAAAATTCCAATTGGATTGCAAGGATTATATACACTCATGTATATTACTGCATCTATACACATTATCGAACAGAACTGGAGTTATACTGAGTCAAAGCAAAGCAAAACGAGCAGGAAAACTAGGAGAGAACAAACCGGAGCAAAACAGATGGGAACATACATAAGAAGTAAAAACCCTATCATCAGGAAAATGAAATTAACCAACACCTGAAGATGAAAAACAAGACTGAACGTGTTGGCGAAGAGGTCTCGATATTTAGGCAGTAGCAGGCATGTCCAAAAAGCCGTGGTCAAGTACTTCCTAAAGTCAATGTGATCTTCCCCCTCACCTTGTACAACATAATGAATTAAGTGTCCCAGCAACACAGTTTTTGACTGTTGAAAGAAGGAAGAGCCTGGGCAGAATATGATGTCCGTAGCATGTACAATCTCAGAAGATCGAATAAGCAGGGCCAATTGTGTCCTAATCCAAGACCAGTTTTCCATATGATCTCCACAAGTAAAACAGTGTTGTATTGTATCTCTAGAAGTACAACGACTGCATAAATCCATGATGCTATGCCCAATATGGGAAGCCGCTCGCTCGTTCGTTCGTTTACTACCTTATACCATTAGCATGCTACATGCATTGGTAAATTCGGAAGACTGATATTGGGCCAAACTGTTGTCCAGGTTGTTTGTGGCGATTCTCTTACAATGGGATTTGGGCAAGGGACTCCATCCCAATGAGTCTTTGGGAATTTCATGGTGAGGACAGGTCTTCATGAAATGTCAGCCGCTAAACAACTCACCACAAGATAGAAGTCATGCAGGCGTTTTAACTTGTAATTTATGCAACCAACATCAATAGGGGGGTCAAGACCAGCAGAACAGACATAGAGAAATAAACAGGATGTGAATGTGTAAGTTTCCTGAGTTATCATCAAAACAATATGTCGCATGTATAGCATTTGCGTCTTCCTTCGTATATCAGCCAGGTCCAACCCCCACAGGAATGGAGGCTCTGACACCACCGCACACCATACGTGAAAGATACGTCATTTCCATAAGGAACGATCAGACAACTGAAACTTCCTGGCAGATTAAAACTGTGTGCCGGACCGAGACTTGAACTCGGGACCTTTGCCTTTCGCGGGCAAGTGCCCATGTCTCCGCAATATCCTTTCTTTCAGGAATGCTAGTTCTACAAGGTTCGCACAAGAGCTTCTGTAAAGTCTGGAAGGTAGGAGACGAGATATTGGCAGAAGTAAAGCTTTGAGGACGGGGCGTGAGTCGTGCTTGGGTAGCTCAGTTGGTAGAGCACTTGCCCGTGAAAGGCAAAGGTCCCGAGCTCGACTCTCGGTCCGGCACACAGTTTTAATCTGCCAGGAAGTTTCATTCTCGACCAGACAACTGTTGTAGTTTCTTCACCATTGTTGAGGGAAGTGGATGAACTTGGGCTATGTAATAAGCTTTGCATAAGACATATGTATCCAGTATTCACAGTTTGTGGAGCAGGGTAAGAGAACACCTTTCATCTTCTAGTATTGCTCCCTGAATTCTGTCCATACCAGACTTTCAGTTGAGTGTTGCCACTTTGAGTGGACAACGATCAATGATGATACTGAGAGATGTATGCTGATCCACTGCAGTAGCCAATGGAACAACCCTGTCTTCAAAACCTCACAAAGTAAGAAGGCTGCATTAACCTTCATTAAATAATGCACTAGAACTCTGACAATAATCATTGATTACAGCCTTCAGTTGAGGCATCTCCGCAGCATTGCAGTGTAGAACCATCACGTCATCTGCATATGCACAAACAGCTATAGTCTCTCCGGAATGAGTCCAACCATTCAGCTGGGATGCCAGCATCCAAAGTAGGGGATACAGAAACAACACATACAAGTCATTGACATTGGGCTTCCTTGAGGCATTCCCCCAATGGATATTTATCGGGGGGGGGGGGGGGGGGGGGGCATCAACTGGCCTTTAGCAACCACTGGAAATAACCGTGAGCAGATTTGAGAGCACTCGCCGTGTACCAACAGTAAAGCCAACAGTCTCCAGAATTCGAAGCAAAAAGTCATGATTAACACGTTCAAATGCCTTATCAAAATCTAAAACAGCAAGGGCACAAGGTACATATATTACAGCAGCAACAGAAACCATGCCATGACACTTGACTATAGGAGTAAGAGGGGTACAACCAGGTATGCAGTTTGATGTTTTGCAACAACCATCTTCATTAGAGCCGGCATCCTACTATTAATCGCCCACGCCAAAGTCTTATAATCAAAGTTTAACAAAGTAATGGGGCGAAAGCCATTGTGGGCAGCCAGTCGAGGGTGTTTCGGGATTAAAACAGTTTTCCCCACTTTGAACAAGCTCAGCACTACTCTGCCCTGCAACACTTCATTCAAAAGGGACAGACAGGTAGCACCCAACAGACACTGAAAATGCATGTAAAATTCCTTGGGAAGCACATCCAGACCCAGGGACTTTTGAGAAGCTTATCCCACAATAATTTTATAAACTCATTATATTCAGGTGTAACTGTCATGTCCAAGGTGCTGACTAGTGGATAGTAAAAGGTATCATTGGACACATTGATGTCACTGATGTTGACAGTATTGGTTTAAGACACGCACTATATCAGCTTGTGCCATTACAATGTGTCCACCATTTTTCATGAGAGAATGAATGATGGGTCTGAAGCCGAAACAAATGATATAAGGAAGTCAGTTCTTCTGTCACCAATGAGTTTGGCTTGGATAGCAGTTTCAAACTTTCCAATTGTATCCTTTGCTAGGTTAAGAATTTTGTCTTTACATGCCTAAAATACGCATTCGGAGAGATATGTGATCCACAACATCATAAAGTTCATGCAAGATGGAATAGTAAAATTCATTAGTTCCCCGAAATTCCGGCGCTTTGCCAGCACAAAAAGGTATCAAAGCTTGCCTGAGCCTCAGTTTTGCCACCAGTCAAGGATGGAAGAGTACTTCCCAGTGAACCAAAAGTATGCTCCCACACAGCTCACACACATCATCAAGAGAGGGGTCAGCTAGGTGAGCGACATTTATCATCCGCAAAGTGTGAAACAATTTGAGAGGTAGCCGTACAAGATTGAGAGTTGCAGTCACAGCACAGTGATCTGTAAAGGAAGCAGGGATGGTTGGTTGGTTGGTTGGTTTGTGGGATTAAAGGGACCAGACTGCGAAGGTCATCGGTCCCTTTTTCCAAAAAAATTAAAACCGTCCAAAGAGAATAAAAAACGAACAGCAGGAAAGACGTCAGACGACACAGGACGAGAAAGACTCCGACAGAGATCAGACAAAACAAATTAAAACACACAGAGGGTGACAGTGGTTGGCCGACCATAGAGAAAAAAAGAGGAAAAGCCAACCACCAAGAACACATTAAAAACTCAGTTTAAAATCAGAGGCTAAAAGCCAGAATCAACACTAAAAAACATAAACACTCAGATTAAACCATAAAAACCCCCTGCCTGAATAAAACGGAAAACTAAGTCCACCATGGCAGAGTCATCTAGTAAAAGGGCAGGGAGCGTATCAGGCAGCGCAAATGTCTGCCTGAGCACAGTTAAAAGCGGACAAGTTAATAAAATGTGCACCACCGTCAAAACCGCCCCACAGCGACAGAGAGGCGGGTCCTCACGACGCAATAAATAACTGTGAGACAGTCGGGTGTGGCCAACGTGGAGCCGACAAAGAACAACTGAATCTCTGCGAGCGGCTCGCATGGATGACTGCCACACACGCGTTGTCGCCTTGAGAGAACGGAGTTTGTTTGGCGTGGGCAGATTGTGCCATAGCCCAAAGCGAGAGAACTGCGCGGCGGAAGACTGTCCGCAAATCAGTCTCCGGGAGGCCAACGTCCAGGGTGGGTTCACTGGTGGCCTGTTTGGCCAGGCGGTCAACACGTTCATTGCCCAGGATGCCGACGTGACCGGGGGTCCACACAAAGACCGCAGGGCTGCCGCAACGCGCAAGAGTATGCAGGGACTCATGGATAGCCATCACCAGACGAGAACGAGGAAAACACTGGTTGAGAGCTCGTAAACCGCTCAGGGAATCACTACAGATAACGAAGGACTCACCTGAGCAGGAGCGGATATACTCTAGGGCACGAAAGATGGCGACCAGCTCAGCAGTGTAAACACTGCAGCCATCCGGCAAGGAACGTTGTTCAGAATGGTCCCCTAGAGTTAGTGCATACCCGACACGACCAGCAACCATCGAACCGTCAGTGTAGACAATTCCAGAGCCCTGATACGTGGCCAGGATGGAATAAAAGCGGCGGCGGAAGGCTTCAGGAGGGACTGAGTCCTTCGAGCCCTGTGCCAAGTCGAACCGAAGGCAAGGGCGAGGAACACACCACGGGGGTGTACGCAGAGGTGCCCGGAAAGGAGGTGGAACAGGGAAAAACCCAAGCCCGGAGAGAAGCTCCTTGACGCATACGGCGATCGGACAACCCGACCGGGGCCGACGGACTGGCAGATGGACGACTGACTGCGGGAACAGGACACAGTAATGTGGATGCCCGGGCAAGCTAAAAACATGGGCAGAATAAGCAGCCAGTAATTGTTGGCGTCGTAACCGCAGTGGAGGGACACCTGCCTCCACTAGTATGCTACCCACAGGGCTGGTGCGGAAAGCACCAGTGGCAAGGCGTATCCCGCTGTGGAGAATGGGGTCCAGCACCCGCAACGCAGATGGGGATGCTGAGCCATAAGCCAGGCTCCCAAAATCCAGACGGGACTGGATTAACGCCTGGTAGAGCCGCAACAGGGTAGATCAGTCGGTGCCCCAGCGGGTGTGGCTCAAGCATCTCAGAGCGTTTAGATGCCGCCAAAACGCCTATTTAAGCTGCCGGATATGAGGCAGCCAAGTCAACCGGGCATCGAAAACCACCCCTAAAAACCTGTGTGATTCCACCACTGAAAGAAGTTCGCCGGCAAGATAAAGCCGCGGCTCCGGGTGGACAGTACGTCGCCGGCAGAAATGCATAACGCAGGTCTTGGCTGCCGAAAACTGAAACCCATGAGCTACAGCCCAAGACTGCGCCTTGCGGATAGCGCCCTGTAGCTGACGTTCAACAGCTGCAATGCCAGTAGAGCTGTAGTAAAGGCAGAAGTCGTCAGCATACAGGGAAGCGGTGACAGAATTTCCCACGGCCGCAGCGAGCCCGTTAATGGCTATTAAAAAAAGGCAGACACTTAAAACAGAACCCTGTGGCACACCGGTCTCCTGGACGTGGGAGGAACTAGATGAGGCCGCGACTTGCACGCGGAAGGTACGATACGACAGAAAATTTCTGATAAAGATCGGCAGAGGGCCCCAAAGACCCCATCCATGAAGCGTGGAAAGGATGTGATGACGCCATGTCGTATCGTACGCCTTCCGCATGTCGAAAAAGACAGCGACTAGGTGTTGACGGCGGGCAAAGGCAGTACGGATGGCCGACTCCAGGCTCACCAGATTGTCGGCGGCAGAGCGGCCTTTACGGAACCCACCCTGAGACGGAGCCAAAAGGCCCCGAGACTCCAGTACCCAATTCAAGCGCCAGCTCACCATTCGTTCGAGAAGCTTGCAAAGAATGTTGGTGAGGCTAATGGGGCGGTAGCTGTCCACCTCCAAAGGGCTCTTGCCCGGTTTCAAAACGGGGATGACAATGCTCTCCCGCCATTGCGACGGAAACTCACCCTCGACCCAGAGACGGTTGTACAGGTCGAGGAGGCGTCGCTTGCAGTCCACTGAAAGGTGTTTCAGCATCTGACAGTGGATGCTATCTGGCCCGGGAGCGGTATCAGGGCAAGCGGCAAGGGCACTGTGAAATTCCCACTCACTGAATGGAGCATTGTAAGATTCAGAAGTGTGGGTGCGAAAAGATAGGCTCCGACGTTCCATCCGCTCTTTAATGAAGCGGAAGGCCTGGGGGTAATTCGCAGGAGCGGAACTCATAGCAAAATGCTCTGCTAAGTGGTTTGCAATGACGCCGGAGTCGGTACAAACTGCTCCACTCACTGAGAGCGCAGGGACGCCGACAGGGGTCCGATAGCCATAGAGGCGTCGGATCTTGGCCCAGGCCTGCGATGGAGAGACATGGAGGCCAATGGTGGACACATACCGCTCCCAGCACTCCTGCTTGCTTTGGCGGATAAGGTGGCGGGCCCGCGCTCGCAGCCGTTTGAAGGTGATGAGGTGTTCAATGCAGGGATGTCGCTTGTGACGCTGTAGCACCCGCTGGCGATCTTTAATCGCTGCAGCGATCTCAGGCGACCACCAAGGCACAGTCCGCCGCCAAGGGGACCCAGAGGAACGGAGAATGGGAGATTCGGCGGCAGTGATGATGCCGGTGGTGACCGATTGAACTGCCGCATCAATGTCATCAGAGAGAGGCTCAATAGCGGCAGTGGAGGAGAACAAGTCCCAGTCAGCCTTATTCATAGCCCATCTGCTAGGGCACCCAGAAGAGTGACGCTGTGGTAGTGACAGAAAGATCGGAAAGTGGTCACTACCACACAGGCCGTCATGCACACTCCATTGGACAGACGGTAAGAGGCTAGGGCTACAGATTGAAAGGTCAATGGCGGAGTATGTGCCATGCGCCACACTGAAGTGTGTGAAGGCACCATCATTTAAAACCGAGAGATCGAGCTGCGACAATAAATGATCAACGGTGGCGCCTCGACCTGTTTCCACTGACCCACCCCACAGAGGGTTATGGGCGTTGAAGTCGCCCAATAGCAAGAAAGGTGGCGGCAATTGAGCTATCAGCCCAGCCAGGACATGCTGCGAGACATCACCATCCGGTGGAAGGTAAAGACTGCAGACGGTAACAGCCTGTGGCATCCACACCCGAACAGCGACAGCCTCTAAAGGTGTGTGGAGAGGGACAGACTCGCTGTGCAGAGAGGGAAGGACATAGAGGCAGATGCCACCAGACACCCTTTCATATGCTGCCCGGTTCTTATAATAACCCCGATAACCACGGAGGGCAGGGGTTCGCATTGCTGGAAACCAACTTTCCTGAAGAGCAATGCAGAAGAAAGGGTGAAGGCTGATAAGTTGGCGGAGCTCAGCTAGATGGTGGAAGAAACCGCTGCAGTTCCACTGGAGGATGGTATTGTCCATGGCGGAGAAAGGCGTGACGGGACTGGGAACGCAGATTACGCCGCTGGGTCACCTGCTGCCTCCGATGGAGCACCCGTGCAAGTGCTATTCATTGCGTCTGAGGGACCAGCGAGATCAAGGTCCTCAGCGGACGCAAGGATCTCCACCTCATCGTCAGATGCAGAGCTTTCAGGTAGCGGTGGAGTAGGTGCCACCACAGGGGTCTTGGTCTTACGGGTCTTCAAAGTCGTTTTCTCTCGCTGTTCCGTTGGTTGCCGTTGTTGAGAGGGCTTATTGGAGTCAGTCTCCGGGACCGAAGAGGATCGCGAAGCCCGTCGACCAGCGACCTTTGGCGTCTGCAGCCACTGGTTGGTGTCTGCTGTGCCGCTGGTAGGAACCTGGGAAAGGAGTGACCCTAGGGATCCCTTCCGAGCGAGAGAAGCCGAAGAAGACTTACGCTTCTCCGGCTTAGAAGTGGGGACTGGTGTCCCCAGCGGTTTAGTGGGTGCTGCTCCCGAGGTAGATGGTGTGGGAGCAACAGCGAGAGAAGGGGCTCCCATCGTCAAGGGGGCAGGTGAGGTCCTCTGACTCTGAGAGCTGACGGTATGACTTGGAGCTGGAGCAGGAGTGACAGTGGAGGCATAAGATGACATCATGCGCACGGGATGTAGCCGTTCAAATTTCCCTTTAGCCTCAGTGTAGGTCAGTCGGTCCAGGGTCTTATATTCCATGATCTTGCGTTCTTTCTGGAAGATTCTGCAGTCTGGCGAGCAAGGTGAATGGTGCTCCCCGCAGTTGACACAGATGGGAGGCGGGGCACATGGAGTATCGGGATGAGATGGGCGTCCACAATCTCGACATGTGAGGCTAGAAGTACAGCGAGAGGACATGTGACCGAACTTCCAGCACTTAAAGCACCGCATCGGGGGAGGAATATAGGGTTTGACGTCACATCAGTAGACCATCACCTTGACCTTCTCTGGTAATGTATCACCTTCGAAGGCCAAGATGAAGGCACCGGTAGCTACCTGATTGTCCCTCAGACCCCGATGAACACGCCGGACGAAATGTACACCACGGCACTCTAAATTGGCGCGCAGCTCGTCATCAGATTGCAAAAGTAGGTCCCGATGGAAAATAATACCCTGGACCATATTTAAACTCTTATGTGGGGTGATGGTAACGTTAACATCCCCCAACTTGTCACAAGCAAGTAACCTGCGTGACTGGGCAGAGGATGCCGTTTTTATCAAAACTGACCCAGAGCGCATTTTGGACAAGCCCTCCACCTCCCCAAACTTGTCCTCTAAATGCTCTACAAAGAACTGAGGCTTCACGGATAGAAACGAGTCACCATGAGCTCTGGTACAGACGAGATACCTGGGCGAATACACGTCACTGCCATTCATTGCCTTTCGTTCCTCCCATGGTGTGGCCAGGGAGGGGAACGATTTGGGGTCATAAACGTTAGCTTTAAAATGAGCCCTCGAACGCTTAGAGACTGCTGGTGGCTGGCCGCCAGCGAGAGATGATGTACCACGCTTCATTGCGGGTCATCCGCCCTGATGCCACCTACTCCGACCAAGGGCCCTCCCCACGGGCGCCACCCAGCCGCAGCAATAGCCACCTGGCAGGATGGCCATTGCCGGGAGTCCTGATGCCCCAGGGAGATGGGCATCTACTCCTTGGCATACGTGGGTAGTTAACGGCACAGGCATCAGGGGGCTACAACCAACAGGGTACATGGTGGCCCCACCACAACGGACTGGCTACCGTGCTGGATCTTAGGTGCAAAAATGTCCAAGGTCGTCGTCGAAGTTAAAAGCAACACTGCAGAGTGCAGTGTGGGAATCGCACCCAGGGACGGATCCTCGCCCAAGAGATGGAAAACGAGCGGGACACCATTGCAACAACGAAAAAGCCGGCTAAAGGTCTCAATGCACGACGGATACAGTGCACCATGTAAGGCACCCTTCCCCAATTGGCTCGCTCTTCGGAATAATTTAGAAAGATGGAGGTCAAACCCGAGAGGGGACCATCACATAAGGCCGAAACATGTGAGACTCCTTTTAGTCGCCTCTTACGACAGGCAGGAATACCGCGGGCCTATTCTAACCCCCGAACCCGCAGGGCGGGAAGCAGGGATGACTTCAACATTAAGAACACTATCACTTCGGCAGTCTGATAAGTAAAACCTATCTAATCTGCTACTAGAAGTATCAGTAAAGTGGGTAAATGTAACTAACATCCGGTATTTACATATCCAGATGTCTCTCAGGCATAAGGCATGGAACAATTCATGCAAGTCATCACAGACATTAAAATTTGGAGACTGATCTGCAGGGTGCAACACACAATTAAAATTACCACCCAACAGAATACTCGGAGGACTCTTAAGGAACAGGTAAACAATTTCACCTTTACAAAAACACAAATGATCCACTGTGCGACCAGTGCCATGCAGGGCATATCAAAGAACCAAGGTAAGATTAAAAAGCTGACAACCAATGCAACTGCCAGAATACAACATTTACACCTCAGCAATAGGAATGCCTTCATGAAAGGCAGTCCCCATTGAATATTCTGGTGCTATATTAAAGATCATACGAAAACGAGAAATGCCTAACTAAAACCTCCTGTCAGAATACTACGTCTGCACGTGAATCATAAATGAATTGATTAGCTAAGCCAATCGCAATTCTGATCTTACGCAATTAATGTTTAAGAAAAAGAGCATATACATTTGGGTCATTGACCACAGTTATACAGGAATGTATGGAACAAACCGAACAGAATTATGTAGACAGCTGAGTCTACAGATTAATCAGACATTGAACCCCTGCCGTCGGAATCTTTTTCCTTAGATTTCTTACGTGCCACCACATATCAGGTTGCATAAGCTGTTTCTGTCAGCTACGTGTCGTGGCGGCCTCTGCAGATGGAGGTGTGGGATGGGTCATAGGCACAGTATGTAATGCAGGTCCAGTCAATAAGGTGGAAGCATTCTGTGGAACCACCAATGCAACAGTTGATACTTTGTCACTAATTTTGTTCTCCTCTGGAGTTCCTATAGACAACAAATTCAGGAAACCGTTGGTGACTGAAGACGAGGGGCAGGAGGACTTTGTAATGTCTTAGACTGTAATGGAAGACATAAAGACGAAGGGGGGACACCACTCTCTCTCCACATGAAGGTAGCTAAGAAGGAGCCACTTCACGAGCAGGAGGGATACTGGAGATAACTTCTTTGCCACTCACTATACCATGGACGGGAGGTATTGTATCATCAAGAGGACCAGTGGACAAAATCGATGCAGAGGAAGGCACAGCCAAATCCTTCCCCTTGCCATCATGAGAGCGACAGCGCTTGTTTTCCAGTGTTGCACTTACTAACCTGGGGGCAAAAGTGTTCTGATGCTGTTGCAGAGGTAAAGGCAGAAATTGATTTACATGATTATCAGAACTGTTTTTTGGTCATTAGGATCTGAAATAAAAGTAGGTCTGACCTCAGGAGGGCAAGAAACAAGATCAGCAACCGTTAATTCTCTTGATGCTGCATAATGACAGCTTTAATACCAACATTCTCCACAGGCAATTAGACCAAACATGTCACTTAAATTACACAGAAAGGAGGTTCCCTCTTGACCAGTGCAGGTGATACAAACACAGTAACCACATACTTGCAAATGTGATGGAATACTGCATTTGATAGGCATTTCCATGGAATGAATTCCACTATAACACTGTAATCTGTGTTGAATAGACTAACGTTAATGATGAACATTTTCCACTTTACCGTAGGGAGTAGTCAATATGTCCTTTGGAAAGTTGAACACTCAAACATTGGTATAGTCAATTTCAGCATCTGTAAGTGACACCATACTAATGGAATTATCACAATGCTTGAACATGACTTGAGAACCGTGTCGTAACAGTAATTTTTCAATGTGAAAGGGATCCATAAATTTCACGTAAAACATGTACTCGTCTGAGTCAAAATAAGTGGTGTGTACTTGATGAGAGTTCACATGAATTGTATCTACAAGCCAGTCATGGATTTCTAGAAACCTGGGCTGCACATGTTTGCACATTGTTTTTTCAACAGTACAGCTCACAGTACCTTTTCGTGCAATTCACGAGGAAACCATGATAGCCATAGTGGAGCAGCCAACGCCGCTGCAAGTAGACAAACAAAAACAAACAGTAAGGTGAAGTGGAGGCACTAGAACTCACTTGATGACCAGAACCACACTTAAGGAGGACAACTTCAGACAACCGACAATGCAGCAAGTGAGATAAACAAGAACCTTCCCACTTGCCACTCAGACTGGAACGTAGGTTTTTTGTGATGGCGGACATGTCAGATGAACACTATGGTAACTGATAAAAGTGATATTGTAAATAATTAAAAACTATGATAAATTTCTAGGTACCAGAACTGAATCTTAGGCTCGGTTTGTTCGGTCCCTTGTTCTTGTAAGGTGCATGAAATGCTCCTCGAACAAGGCGCATGCTACAGAGCAGTGTAGATGAATCATCTGTATATTTTCAAATAGTTTTTCTCTGGAAACTGTTTCACAGAGCGCACACCATAATCCGAACATAAATGTGTCCTAGTCGTATCATATCCCCGTAGTGAAAATGGTTGCCATTGGCTGTTTATCTCTGTAGTCCATACTTCTCAATGAGACCTAATTTGAAGAGGTTAAAATGAAATTAACTAGGAAACGGTCAATGGTCCTTCTTATCATATTGAAGTCTGTTCTGATTATTCTGGCTCTGGTTGTTAATGTCAGATCACTTTCAAATGCAATAATTCAGTTGCTGGAAATTGCATTGCTTCACAGACGTGTTTCTTCTGCCAAACACTGCATGTACAGTAGTGCCAAGCACAGTATCACCTAAGCTATGCAAGGCTTTGACAAAGCATAGTTTCAAATACAGAAAGCACATAATAGCTTAAACATTTCATTTTACATTATACTGTCTACGCACCCTGGCTTCGCACGGGTGACACTAAGTATCTAGGGCGGAAAGCCTTGTCTGGTGTAGCAGAAATTTTGTTTATGGGCCACTGTGTAGAGCTATAATTAAAATTCAGAGAATAGTTTTAGGTAGCTGAATATCACTATTTTCGTAGAGCTCTCATGGCAATGATTGGACCTACGAGCTACCACACTGTCTTGTCCACCTGCAGTGCCTGTTCAGTGCAGACTACTTACTGCCTCAATGCACAAAAAATTCACAAAGCTTTGAGCCTTGCTGTTAGCAGTAGGTCTGTCATTCACCATCCAAAGGAAGATGGATAGAGAGCAAAAAATGCTATTGTGAAAGTGACATTATCTGTCCCTCATAGGGAGGCCCACCTTGCACTTGCTGCTGTAAATGTCAGCAGAATTCTGTAGTTTTTCAGAGGAGAGATTTACACTGACGAAAGAGTTTTCTGTATTGCATCAACAGGAAAATTACTTGTTTACCTTCCAAAAGGTGCTAGATGTGATCCAAAATGTACTTAAAGTTGCCAAACAAGTGTCAGGGAACCAGGAAGAATATGGCGATGGATATCAACTGAAGGGTGTGGGCTTCTGTAGGAAGTGAAAGAGAAACTATAAGTGCACAACTACATTACAAGTTTGGAGAATGTGACGTAGTCTGATATCAGAAAGAGATTTCACAATGATCAGGTCGTGCTCCAATATGACAGCTCGTCCTATCATATGTGACTTGTCATAAAGAGGTGCCTTCACAATGACAGAAATGTTATTGTATTGGAATGGCAACCTGACTGAAAATATTTTGGCAGAAAAGGTCAGAACAATAAAGGAAAAGGACGCTCACTATCTACTCGCTGCATGGTTCCTGAGGCAATTCATGCCACTTTCAACGAGTTGCTTGAATGTCCAAAGCTATGCGGTAGGAGTTGTGGGCTCAATGCCCAACAGATTTCGGGCTTTTGATTTTATCCATCATGGACTCCGGGCCATTATTGAAGGTGAAGGCAGCTATGTGCAATTCGGAACAGCATTAGCAGACATGTTTTCTTTTCTTTTTCTCTTAGGCCTTATTTTGTGACAGCTAAGCAGAGATGCTTCATAAGACACTGTTTTTCCACCATTGGGAAAACAGCAAAAATGTCAAGTTTCTTGAAAGGTGCTGAAGTTCTCTGGAAATGTTAAGAGTTTCCCCACATGAAAATTACATGATTTTTTAGCTTATTTCATTTAAAGGGCTCTCACTGTCCTATTGTCTGAGATTTGCATTTTAATCTATTACTTAATTTTATTATTACGTTTTTATTTATGAATGAATTAATATCAAGTTTCAAGATCTAAGAAATAAATGGAAATTTTTAATTTTGGAAATACGCAGTTCAACAGTTTACATTTTGAACAAAATCTGAAGTCTTAAACATGGCTGCGAACTGACAATTGTATAAATCTGAAGAGGTTGAAAAAATGAGCCAACCAGTGGCAAACCACAGGTTTATTTAGCCCTTACCTAGGTATCAATATTTCTAAAAATATCTTCTTCAGAAGTAGTGGGGCCTAAAATGTATGTAATCAGTTAAAAAAATTATTTTTTACAAACATAACAAAATATTACTAATAGTGGAAAAATATTTGCGAGGTAAGCAGACTCACTTGTTACATCACATGGTGGTAAATTACATTAGCCGAACCAAGCGGCTCTTGCCATATATGAAATTGATATAAAAACCAGAAACATGCCATGGCTTAAGACAGAAGCCAGATTGCATTTAGTGTACATCAAAATAAATGCACAAATGTATTCACCCACTGGTAAAGGCTCTTGTCAACATAATATTATAACAGGCGTCAAAGGATAAAATATTTGCATAACCTAAGTATTCACTATGGCAGAAACAAAAGTCAACTGTTTGATGTCTTTCCTCTTGAAGAAACAACTGCAACGTGTTTGTGCCACAAAAATGCAAATGAACTTCTTCTCCATGACAATACGAGGTCTCAAACAAGTCTGCGCACCCAAGAGAGGCTCACACAACTTTACTGGATTGTTCTTCCTCATCCGCCCTACAGCCTGGATATCGCACCGTCTGACTTCCATCTGTGTGGCCCAATGAAGGATGTAGGAAGCAGCACATGGACAATGGGGAGGTTATTGATGCAGCAAGACACAGGCTCCAATGTTGACCAGCAGAGTGGTACCATGCCAGCATACAGGCCCTCCTAGTGAGATGGTATAAGGCTGTTGCATTGAACAAAGCTCATGTTGAAAGATAGGAATTTGTAGCCAAAAGAGTAGGGAATAATATCGTGTATTGGAATCCTCATTCAAAACCAATCTGCTTTCAGGAAAAAATGTGCTCCGTTACTTACTGAATGCCCCTCATATCTTCTAAGATCCTCTAAAAGACAATTTTGGACAGTTTTCTTTCATTAAGACATCCAATTATTTTTCTGTTATCTTTTACTTGAAATTTTTGCTTTCTCTTTAATAGGTGCCTTGCTTCACATGAGGTATTATTTTCTTTTACTTTCTTCATGCTCGTGATATATTTTGCTGTACATGTTCAGTATCTTTGTTATATAACTACCTTTCTGTCTATGTCTGTATAACATTAATTTTTTAAGGTGTTGAAGTTGTAGCTTCTCAAATCTGGTACACAAATCTAATGTTAAATACATTGATAATATGCAATTCAGACTTCCCTCCTGATGAATCTGTTTCCTTGCAGCACAGTTTTTATTCTTACTCTGCATCTTACAAGTCAATTACTGTTCGATAAAATACATCCAATTCCATTCTGAGCTCAATTTGGTAATTGTGAAGTCCACTTTCTATTTTCTCCTCTTTTCCTTTCTTTCAAAGAATGTGTCATGGACAAAGATTTTGAACAAGGTAAATTCTACACTCATACACAAAGTTTCCCATTGAAGGAGAATAAATTTTCACTCTGCAGTGAAGTGTGCACTGATTTGCTGTCGTTTGTCTGTTGCTGTAACCCTGCTCAGAGATCTTCTGCCTCCTTGTCAGAATGTGAACATGCTGGTGCACAGAGCTGAGCGACTTCCTTTGAATATCTTTCGTTTACTTTTTAGAACTAGTGCTGCTATTCTGTGTGGGATTCCTTCAATTCCCATAATACTGGCTTAAACTTTTTGTTTAAAATCAATCCTACATCTGAATTTGGTACCTTCTATATTTCTGTAATAAAATACATGCCCCCATTTCAATTTTCCTACTCTTCCATTTTCCACAACAATTATAATACCCCTATCATCTCATTTTATTTTAGCCAGCACTTCTTACAACTCTGTTAACCTATCTTCACATATTCTACTTTTGCGTCTTATTGTCCTTACATAAAAAGTGGTGGAAGTACGTGGGTTTCTAAGTTCCATGTTACTCTATATTTAGCCCAACTTTGTGTAGGACGGTGTAGGCACAGAAGTAGCAGGGTGTGTCCCATGGCCTGAAGTCACTGCTCGATCAACTTCAGTCCATTACTTCCAATGTTCTTTCACATGGGCTAGAATACCCTATCCTGTGAACTTGCAAAAGGCAGTTGGGTTTACTGACAACCCTGCAAATGATATGCTAGCCTGCTATAGCTTGAAGAGTTTGGAGAGACATGTGAACAGTGCTAAACCTACAAATACTTAAGCCATCCTCACACAGGAAAAGGTAGCTAACATTGATGTGGGTGAAGACGGGACACCTGACCTCATGAGAGAGAGTGCCGTCAGAGCATGAGATGAGCTGGTTAACGTGATTTGTGTTCTCAGTTCACTCTAGTAGCAGTTGTCTGCTTTATTTGGTTTCACAAGCCACACAGTTTCTTCATGAAAATAGATGTGCACAAAAAAGCTGCATAAAATCCATTAGTGATTGTCAAAGGAGAGTGGAGAAAATCATGAAGAAGATTCTGGACTTGTTAAAAGCTTGAACAATGAATTGCTGGTAGAGGAACACTACATAATGCTGTACAATGATCTGAGATGCATACTATTAGAAGAAATTATTCGCTAACTCGATTGAATCTTCATCCCATTTTTGGTTTTCAATTTAATATAGTCGAGGTACGACACCTAATGTCAGATTGTGCATCCATAATATCCATATTCTTTATGTTGCATTGAGTACCAAAACTCTGAAATAATGTACTTAGATTTTAAGATTCAACCGAGATTAATTTCATAATTTCATTTGAATGGAAGATGAGTTTTTTTCCAAAGCTACTCACCATTATTCAAAAAGATATTTATTAGCAAACATGAGCCCACTCACAAACCCAGAAATAAATATATATATTTTATAGAAAGTTTCACAATAGCAGAAACTTCCAGTGTGTAACTTGCATTTACTTTCTGATAGACTGGTAGTCATTTTAAAATTTCTGCCCGCTGGGTAAACATTCCAGTCACTGGCCTTCGTGACAAGATTTCAGCAAATACATTATTTACAATATACACCATTTACAATAAATACCAAATTTTTAAGGTTATTATTTGACACTTAATATGCAAATTTACCAAAACAATGTGCTTTTGATAGATCATCACTGTGCTGTAGCACTGAAATGGTATACTTCCATAGCACAGAAGTTATAGCACTACAAACATCAACTACATGAAGCCTTTACCTACCAAGGTGTAATTACCTGTATTTTATTATAACAAGTCATAGTTACGACAATGGGCTTTTGAAAAATACTCAATTTGCTGATGCTTTGAACCAGGTTATATTCATGCTACATACTCCATGTGAAAGAAAACCCATCAAATATGATGTTTAACTCCACAAAATACGGTGGCTCCTATGTTCTGCTTGGGACATAAAACAATATCACATCCCACTTGCCACATTTCCCTTCTCAAAGCAAAAATCTGACATGCCAGATCCTTTATTTTACACTCCGCAGTGTAGTGGAACACAGAATTGCACACTATGACATCACTAGCTCCTTATCCAGGTGTGTTTGCATGTCCCGTGATAGGAAGGCTTCTGGGTCAATTCACAGTGGGTGTTAAAACATTCCACAATGCATTTCAAATTTAATATTCACACAGACCATGAATGAAACAACAGAATGGGGCAGAATGGAGGTTTATTATGAAGGATTCTCAAAGAGAAAGTTAACATACTCTCACTGCATTCACTCGTGTTATGGTACATAATTTGGTGTCTTCTTAATCTTTATTACTTGCTTCATTTTCAAGACACATTGTGAAGGTTGTATGAGAACGACATTTTCCCCATGAGTGTTCTTACACAAAATAGGTGAAATACAAAAAAGCAAAATATGGTTTAGGTTTCACAGTACCTGGAAGATGACAAAACCCACACTGTGTACAAATAACAGCATAAATAGGTGAGACAACTTTCATTAATAATACCTTTCTTAATAATGAAAATCCAGCTCTATATAAGGGAAAAATAGTTTTTTGAGATAATTTGGCATTCAGAAAAAAAGCAAGACAGAGAGGATAAAGTAAAAAAGTGCTATGTATATAGGCTTCTAAATATTGTTTTATTAGCTTGCGTATATACACTCTTATTTCCCCCATCAAGCAAATGTTGATGTTTTAAAATGTTTGGTTGGAACTTTCACAATTATTTCAGTTCTCGACTACATGAGAAATTTACCACACAACATTTGTGAAGAACATCCATTATGAATTTTACTTTGGTTTATTAACAATTTGGCTATTAACAAACTTTGCTACTATTGCTAGTTCATTAATTTAATTTAAAAAAGTGAAGCACTGAGAAGGGGAGGAGGAGGAGAAATGAATCTTCATGGGTTGAGAGAGTATGCGATACAGAACGAAATATTAATGATTACAAAACTGAGTCAAGTTTACAAAGAACTTGGCAGTACTAGCCCAATTAACAGTATTGGGCTGCAGCCCCATCTCACCTGGAAGCAAGCACTGGTTTGATTGGGAAGAGTGCTGTAACACCATGTACCCTTCGAGGCAAACTGGTACACAACTGTTGTAAATGGTCATTCATATCTCTGATACTAGCAATGGGACGAAGTTGATGTCCAAACTGGTCCCCCACATGTTCTATCAGTGACAGATCTGGGGATCTTGCTGGCCACAGGAGTACCTCAGCATCATGCAAGAAAGTTCGTAGACGCACATGCCAGGTGCAGGGCAGCACTGTCCTGTTGAATAACGGCACCACAACACTGTACCATTTGAGTTCCCTCAATAACTACCAGCTGTGACCAGAAGTCATACTTGATGGCTTTCCACACCATGACAACAGGAATAACACCCTGCAACTCTCCAAAACAGTGAAAGAATACAACCTCCCCCAAATTGCCACCATACTCCGGTCATCAGGATAGTGCAGAACTGTGATTTATCGCTGAACATAATTTCATGCCATACATCAATCAGCAGTCCTTGCTTCCTGGTCAAGGTACCACTCCAAAAAAAGTCTTTTGTGTTGTGTTGTTAATGGAAGCCTAAAATGCAACTATCTTCCCCTAGTCCTGATGCTGCTGCTCTCTCAATAATGGTCTGGGATGACAAATGATGTTTCAGAGAGCCCATTACTTGTTCTCAGATGGCAGATTCAGGTGTGAAAGGGTTACTCTTTGTGCTTGGTGCAAAATATGGCAATCCTCACTCATGGTGGACAGGCATGGTCAACTGGAACCTTGAGTATGCCTGCCCTTACATTCCCATGCAGTCCAACATCGGGTCACTGTCACATACAAGGCCCACAAATATCGGGATTGTACAAGTCAATTTTGAACTTCATCAGGTGCTGAGCGCCATCTCACACAAGTACGATACATCTTCACGCCCTTCACACTGATCACTCAATATCTGACTCACTCTCCTTATACACCATACCAGCCCTGGTAACATCACTAAACACAAACAATACTAATGCATTCTGGTGACCATTCCACCTGTCACTGCGAATTGCAACTCCAATCACTTAAAAATCCACCGATGGTGTAAACAAGTACAAAGTTACGTTGACATCCCACTGTGTCTTCCGGGTGCTTCACTTTTTCTGTCCAACAGTGTATGTTCTTCAAACTTTTTGTATCACGAGTGGTATCTCACAGCCTCACTTTCCTGGGCTAAAAAAGTAACTAAGTGTTGACTTTCTGTGTAGAGTGAACACATCTCCGTTTATGGTCATAGTCCCTTCTGTTCCCTTGGGGTCTAGTGTGAATCAACCTATAAGCTCACAGCAATCTCAGCACAATCAGTTTGAGTGCTAATTATATGCAAGCACAACCCTAAAGGTTTCCAGTCAATATTGTCTTTTAGCAATCAGTCTAGTCTTGTGGGTTTGAGACATCAGCCCCCACACTACACTACACTGTCCACAGTGCACACTAGTGAGCAGTTTCCCACAAAGTGATCAATCAAAACAGTTACCTTATGGGTTCTAATTGCTGCACAAGACAAACAGCTGGACTAGACATTGGGATCTAACTTGATTGGTTCATTTAACCTTCATTTAGATATAATCAAAGTCTCTCCTCCCAGCCCTTTGTAGTCACACCTTTGCCACCCTAATGTACATACCAATCTGTGAATTATAAGAAGCAGGCATCAATATACAAAAATGAATAATGTTAACCTTTATGCTGACTGATTCCATATCATTACCATATGCTGTGCAAGTGACCTATGGAACATGTAAGTAGCAGGAAAATTGTGAATAATTAAAAGTAATATTTACTATGAAGCATTAAAATTAGATTCATATGGAAATGCAAGGAACCAAGCGTACAACAACATTAATATTACAGCACAGGATAACAATAACACATGACTTGGCAGTTAAATGACAACAGTAATAAAGAGGAATCTTACCAGCAACTGAACCTTCTACATTAAGGATCAGAATTCCATTGTGTTGCTCATGTGTTACACGTGCATAAGATGCTCGAGTTGTATCATTTACTGTGCTCAGCACACCAAGGCTTACATGGGTATCCACCAGCTCTGGGATAGGTGGGTTATAATATCCACCATATGTTTTGTTGTCTCCCACAGTGAATTCACTTCTAAATTCCTAAAAATAAAGATGTAATTTAAAGAAAATTATGACATAATACAGCAGGGTTAATTAAATTTCAACTTCTTCCTAAAATATTTTGGAAAAATGAACAGAATCGTGCTCCGATGTCAATGTTCAGCGTAGGCAATCAATGTGAAAAAAAATTGAGACAATTTCTAAAGGCATATGTCCACTAGAAAATAACTTGTGCATGTAACTACTGCAAGCACTTGCTGACGTGTTTACATTAGAACAAAAACTTGCACAAGTTTACTTCTGAAAGTCACAAGGGCAAGTTAACTTCAGAAACTTGCCACAATTTTCCTCTAGAGTTGCGTCGTGACACTGGCAAGTGGAAGTTTACAGTGTCATGCTTAAAACCCAGAGCAGTTGGCACCATTGTTGCAGTATTATACTGAACAAAAATCACAACAACAAAAAATTAAGAAAGATATGTTTGCACGAAGAAACCGATACAGATGCGTACATATTTAAGTTATCAAGAAACACTACTGAATGAACTAAAATCAGAGAACTTGTCTCAGATTAAAAACTTTCTTAGAATGTCGTATGCAATTTTCGAAAATCTCTTGTCTATTGTACACTAAAATACAAAAATGCTGCAAACCATATCACCAAGAGATCACCTTTTAACTACTCTTTGATTTTTGCAAACAGCATTTATTATAAATGTAATTAAGTTTTTACAAAAATCAGTTAAAATATAAAGATGTCTCTACTACCATTCTATTTTCCCTTTTGGTAAAACCAAATAATCAGTAAATTCATTTTGCTTCCTGGGCTGGCAGTGGCCAATTATATATGTTTATGGGTACCTATGGTACGTTTGTTTTAGTTAATCTGCCTTCGTGGCATTCTCCTTTTTGACACACGTTTTCATACCAGTACTAAACACACAAAACTTCTGTAAGTTTGAGAAAAATTTCCAGCAACTGACAAGTTCTGCATGTACTTGCAACTAGATGCGAGTAACTGTTTCCATTAATTTTCAGATGTTACTTCTGTAAGTTGACGAAACTTGAGGATGTTGACTTGCTGGTAGTGTCTCTATGTCAAATAACTAGCTGAAGTTTACCTGCTAGTGGACACATGCCTTAATACATGGGTTGTGAATCATCCAGAAGAGAAGATTACAGGTGGAAATCATTTGTAAAGAAATACCACATAGCTGTGATATGACAGACAACATCCATGATTTAAAAAATCTTCAGCGCTAACAGACTAAAATTACATGCAGTTATAAACTAGTTTGTAAGGTGACACATTTCTTTGGATGCTTCATTGATATTGAGGTCATTAGAGAAACAGTACTATATGTATCTTTGTTTAGGTGAGAGTAAGAGGAAATTGTGAACTGCCTATTGAAGGAATCACAGCAGCATTCACATCAAATGGCTTAGGAAACTCAATAAGGGTAGTTAGAGGACGATTTGAATGTCATTTCTCTGGTGTACAACACTGCTACACTAACTCTCTTGATAAAAATGAGAATAATTCACCAAGAAGTTCATTATGTTGAATAAAAAAATCTATAGGGAAAGATAAAGTAAGATGTGATAGTTATGAATAGCTTGCTGAAAGTTCAAGATGATCACGAATCCGTTTTCACATTTTTCAGTGACAATCCATGTATCCCCAGGCCGCAGAAATTTTGCACTTGACATACGCATTTCAAGTTGGCAGTGAAACAGGTTGACAAATGAAGAATAAGAAGCGAGAGATACTAGGCATGGGGCGTAAACCAAACCCGGCATGTTATTTGGTGATGGTCGTGACGCCTAAACTAATGTGTTGTCGGCTTTGTTTGGTGCGAATATAAACAACGTGCGCTGCGTATCACTTCTGCCGTGTGCTTGCATTGTGTTGTGCTTTGTTACGCTGCGGTTTAGAAAATTCTGATACTCGAAAAAAAACTTCCGTTTGCTTAGCGAATCCTTTGCATCAAGACGTGCCACTAGGTGCAAGGCACTGAAGTTACTACTGAGAACTCTTGAGTCTTACGAGCAGGAGAAAGAACACCCAAGTACTAATGGGCAGTCATCAGTTCCTGCCAATAAAGTTGCGGGACGAACATCAAAAGTTCTTGGAATTAGTGCAAGGACAGTAGTATTGCAAAAGTTGAAAGATGTAGATGTGAGCTCTAACAATTCAGACCTGTGTGGATCAGGTAATTTATTTTTAGTGAAAGAAGAACAAGCAGCCTTACCCTGTGACCAACTTGGATCCTTTCAAGACTGATCCAATTCACAGGCATATTTATGCTTACTACAGCAGGAAAGAGTATCCCACAACAGCGAAGTTACTATTGCCATTAAAAGAAAGTGAACTTTTCAGGGGTGGAAAAATGTTATCAAAAATTGTGCTGAAAAGTACGGATTTAGCGCTACATGAATGCAAAGTCCTGTTAGAAAAGGTGCATTTGTTGTGGCTTGTGATTTGTGATTGTGGTGACAATCATGAAGCTGAAAAGCTATGAATATTGGTTATTTATTGCACCATCATCATCATTATAAGGCCCAAAGCAAGAAAATACAATTTCGGATGTTACTTATCTGTAAACTATGTACCATATTGTTTTCAAGATATCAGTCATCATCAAATGCTTATTTTCTGTATTTCTTTGCTCCATTATCAAAAATACATGCTTTGCTATGATTATATATAAATTATTATGCAGTTGTTTATTTGCTGTGGTAGCAAGCCGAAAATGAATTCTTATATATACTGTTACTGCTCAGCAGCTTATATTTACAAGATGAAACAGAAAACAGTATCATCTGCTACGTGTGTAGCGGCTGCTGTTGCAACATCGCTGTTACAGTGTTGCCAACTTAACTTGACATAATGCGAAATGTCAAGTGCAATGTTTCATTGGCGCAGGTATAAACAACCTAACAGTAACAAGATGTATCCTGTAAAGCAACTGGTTGGCATGGTAGTACAGACTCTCCAGACTTTCTGATAATGTGTGGACCTGCTTGCCTGCTTAACTAATGTTCTATTTCAGTTGCTGGTAGCACACTGTACCTGACAGACAAGGATAAACAAATGGTCTGGCAAAACACTTTGTGCAGTTCAATGGCTGAATGATACAGAAGCAACTTTTCTGCACTACAACGAAATCACCCTCTTATATCCACAAAAATTTCTAATTAATTTGTTGGTGCACTTGCCCCCTACCTAGAAACAAAGAAATTCACTGTCAGGTCAAAATTGCATAACAGGGCTGAAAGCTCCCTGTTTCGGAAGATTTCAGTCTTATACTTAGCAGATTTACCAGCTATTTTTGCATAGGTGTCTGTCCTTTTAGGTTTCCATTGTTTTGTCCACAGGATCTTTCATTGCTGTTCTTGTTATGGAGGAAGAAAGAAAACTATGCATGGACTTGTATCCATAACAGTATATTGTGTAACAAGTTACTGTCATGTTCAATTATCACTCACCATCCTTTTATTTGGAGGTTCCATTATTGTCATTGTTTATAATGATGAAGACAAAAAATTTTCTGTATGTTTGTCTTGATTTTTTTACTATTTTATTTTATTATAATACACCAGCAAATCAAAACTGTCAGAAAGAGTGTCATCATATTCAATAAATATTGTAACAATTACAAAAACTATCAGTTATTGCTATGTCGGTATGATCTCCCTATGAAACCTGGGCACAGAATAAAGAAACAATAATTATTATTTCTTTTCTCTTTATTCATACATTGAAATATGTCACTTTTGTAGGTTAACGGAGATTACTACAATAGTGTTCAAAGCACACAACTCAGCATATCTTGAGTTAAAATTTATCTGTTACTGGCTGACCAGAATGTGTCACTGTATAACACAGTCCAGTACACTCTTACACCCTTTAGTGGTATGCTATTTCATTACTGTTCAAGAAACATTGTGTATGTCTTTAGGTAAAGTCTGGTAATGATGGTTGTCTTTGTTATAGGGACAATTATTAATTCTACTTTACTTGTGTTTAATTTTATGACATACTAGGCCAGCTTCCTACACTTTTATCACTTTTTGATTCACTGAGTACCTTATAGTAATACAAGTAGGTCCTCTTTGCATTCTTTTGACTAAACAACCACCTAATAATTATTTGAAAAAATCAGTTGAAAATGGTTGCACAGCTGTATCAGTGCAGTAGTGAATGCAAAACAAGAGGATACTGTAATCTGTAAAACAACAGCCAGTGTGACATTTGACCCACTGTGTATCTTAATGGCAGATGTAAGTGAGATGAAGATACTCCACAGGAACTATCAATGCTGACTGAGTTTGCAGTTTTTGTTTGCTGACCTCTGGTTTTAGTTCAGCTGCAATGTAGTAGGGACTGCCATCTTTTTGTGCTTCTTCATACGATTTCAGCAAATTTTCATCAAATGCAAAATTCTTGCCTTCCAAAACAATAATTCTGTATGCTGAAATTGGACCATTTTCACTGAATGCAGGGCTCAGACGAACATTCATTCTACCATTATGACGGCTAATGATTTCTGGAACATCTGGTTCATTAGGCTCTGTAAAGAAAGAAAAAATAAATTACACTTGTCCGCGGTTTGAATTTCACATACTGAAACAATTTAATTCAGTACCAGTATGTAATAAAAAATAAGAAGAGGGAGGGGAACTATAATAACATAAAAAGAAAGAAAATTACCTTCATACAATGGACAAAAACATTAAAGCAAATGTGCAATGATATAGCAAGAGTCCTTCTAATGAATAAGTGCAGAGCCACAAGAACAAGAACAAGAAGAAGAACACATGCAGTGAAATTTGACAGCTTGTCTATGTACCCAGTTAATAAGATTACTTTTAAGTTGTGACTAATATTCGTTAGGGTATCTCTTTACGAGTTAAAAATGGTCATATTTCTAGCATGCTCTCCTAACAGCTCAGAAATTTAAGACCAAAACATGGCGAGTAGAAGAGAAAGTGTACTGACTCCATCCACGGTAATGCAGGTAGTGTACGAAAGGTGGCATGCTCACGAACTACGATCAGCACTGCCGCTTGAGACTCAAGTTCATGTGTAGTCAGATGGTGTTTATTGCTTTTATCTACACTTATTTTGTGAGTATGTAAAAGGTGTTGGGAGTTAACACTGAAGAGTTGAAGGCTGTGATGATAAACAGGTGTTAAAAATTACAGTTACTCGTATTTACAGAAAAAGAACACAAAATGCCCACATTTTTCATTACGGTGTGCAGATCTGGCTGCTTACAGCATGCAGATTTAACTGCAGAGGAACTAAAAGTAAATACAAGGGCAGTTCAATAAGTAATGCAACACATTTTTTTTTCTGAAACAGGGGTTGTTTTATTCAGCATTGAAATACACCAGGTTATTCCCCAATCTTTTAGCTACACAACACTATTTTTCAACGTAATCTCCATTCAATGCTACGGCCTTACGCCACCTTGAAATGAGGGCCTGTATGCCTGCACGGTACCATTCCACTGGTCGATGTCGGAGCCAACGTCGTACTGCATCAATAACTTCTTCATCATCCGCGTAGTGCCTCCCACGGATTGCGTCCTTCATTGGGCCAAACATATGGAAATCCGACGGTGCGAGATCGGGGCTGTAGGGTGCATGAGGAAGAACAGTCCACTGAAGTTTTGTGAGCTCCTCTCGGGTGCGAAGACTTGTGTGAGGTCTTGCGTTGTCATGAAGAAGGAGAAGTTCGTTCAGATTTTTGTGCCTACGAACACGCTGAAGTCGTTTCTTCAATTTCTGAAGAGTAGCACAATACACTTCAGAGTTGATCATTTGACCATGGGGAAGGACATCGAACAGAATAACCCCTTCAGCGTCCCAGAAGACTGTAACCATGACTTTACCGGCTGAGGGTATGGCTTTAAACTTTTTCTTGGTAGGGGAGTGGGTGCGGCGCCACTCCATTGATTGCCGTTTTGTTTCAGGTTCGAAGTGATGAACCCATGTTTCATCGCCTGTAACAATCATTGACAAGAAATTGTCACCCTCAGCCACATGACGAGCAAGCAATTCTGCACAGATGGTTCTCCTTTGCTCTTTATGGTGTTTGGTTAGACAACGAGGGACCCAGCGGGAACAAACCTTTGAATATCCCAACTGGTGAACAGTTGTGACAGCACTACCAACAGAGATGTCAAGTTGAGCACTGAGTTGTTTGATGGTGATCCGTCGATCATCTCGAACGAGTGTGTTCGCACGCTCCGCCATTGCAGGAGTCACAGCTGTGCACGGCCGGCCCGCACGCAACAGATCAGACAGTCTTGCTTGACCTTGCGGCGATGATGACACACGCTTTGCCCAACGACTCACCGTGCTTTTGTCCACTGTCAGATCACCGTAGACATTCTGCAAGCGCCTATGAATATCTGAGATGCCCTGGTTTTCCGCCAAAAGAAACTCGATCACTGCCCGTTGTTTGCAACGCACATCCGTTACAGACGCCATTTTAACAGCTCCGTACAGTGCTGCCACCTGTCGGAAGGCAATGAAACTGTACGAGACGAAGTGGGAATGTTTGAAAATATTCCACAAGAAATTTCCGGTTTTTTCAACCAAAATTGGCCGAGAAAAAAAATGTGTTGCATTACTTATTGAACTGCCCTCGTACTTTTTAGGCCTCCAAAAAGTGAAGCAGAATTTTCAAGGATGAGAGCAATTCCTTGTAAAGACAGAGATCTGACTATCAATAGTTTTGTATGCAATTCACATTTCAATGGGGAAAAACATCAGCAGACTGTTTTAAAATTGATAAATAAGTTGAAATTCCTTGACAATGGTGGCCTCTTAAACAAGGAGCAGTTCCTCATTTATTTCCCAGTTTACTGAAATATCTCTGAAAATATTACACAAAATAAAATCGCCAGTAAAACACTGGCAAAAGAGAAGCTTCAAAAAGCAGGCAGTAAACAACATGTAGTTGTGGTGTCTGCCAGTACTACTTCTGTCAAGGAAAATGAAGGGAACGGAGCAGTACAGGACGGAGCAGTAATTATGTTAACAACAATATCAAAGAGCAAGAAACTGGATACTTTGCAATTACCTAATAAATTAAGAACAGTGAATGCCGAAATAAATCTCCCGCAAAAGCAGATCTGGGATGAAAAGCGTAAGATGTCTCATTCAAATGTCCTAGAGCACTGTAAACTCCGTAAGAAACAAGAAATCATAGTCGACGCTATGTTAAAGAAATGCCAATTGGAAAACAACAAGGAAATGCGGTATGATGACGAGTTTCTTCTGGGCAGTGTGCTCTTAAGTAGCCCAAAGGATACAGATGATGTCTGAAGTACAGATTGTTGCAACAACCTTCTGAAACAAGTCCCCAAAATATAGTAAATGATCTCAAATGCTCATGTGGAGCTAACACAAACTCTTTGAAAGCAAGTAAGAATTATTTAGAGGAAGAACAAAATGAAAAAAAGGCATGCTGAGTTTTGATGAAGTTAAGCTCCAAGAAAAACTACATTTCAATAACACTTTACTGAAAGTTGATGGGTTCATCAATTTATGGGAATATATTCCAGACAAATGTAATAACGACCTTGCAGATTATGCTCTGGTATTAATGTTTTTTGCTCTGCTGCATGACGAGATTCAACCCATTGCTGTGTATACAAGTTGCAACGCCACTCCTGGTGAAGTCTTGCATATACTGAATCAAGAAATTAACCAGTTAGAGCAAGCTGGAACGAAAATTATTGCATTTGCTACCTGTTGTAGTCAACCAAATGAAAAGATCTGGCAATGTCTAGGAATTTATGGCATAAAAAACAGTTGCCTGCTCACTATCAAATCCAGTTGACAAAACCAATAGATATGAGCATTTTCAGGTGCTATTCAGGCCATAGAGTGCATAAGAAACAGTTAATGTAGTAAACTGAAGTACTTTTTAAAGATGACATCATCAACCGCAATTTTTACCGACTGGATTGAACTTTTGCCACAAGTTAACTTACACTCATTTGGATCCAAAGTCATTTCAATGAATGGACATAAGATTAGCCCTGCTGCAACTCAGTAGCCAATGGCATAAAAGTCTTCAAGGAATTTAAAGCAATATGATTCAAAGATAGTGAATCAAGGGGATCATTCATTAGATATACGAACAAGTTGGAGCATGCACTTTTATTTTCGTAATGGTGTTTTGTATACAAAAATGCAGAGGCTCACAAAACGTTACTGAAATGGAGAAACATTCTCACCAATAAAAGCAGCAGCTTTGCTTCCAAAAGAACTCTACAACTTCTAAGAATAACAATTGGCAGTACCTTTGAAATATCTCTACACTTATAGAAAAAAAGGTCTCAGCTATTTCCTGACAGCAACATCATTTCTATATCATAGGGTCTTTGAGATACAATAATAATCCATCAGTAATATACTTCCTCATCTTGTGCAAATTACAGTGTGTTTTCACTCCTGTAAAACTTTCATTATCTTCCTGTGGAAACTGTGAACATAAATGTAAATTTTTGTTGACATCATATATAAGCCAAATGCAGATGTTAGATATTAGCAACAGAAGAACCAAGACAGAGTTTGGAACAGTAAAACAAAATTAAGAAAATGCTGTGTGTTCCACATAACTTCACAGAGGCTCAATCCAATCCACAGCATAAATTTCGTGAATGGACGAGTCCAACTTTTTCTTCTACTCGCTATGACCAAAAAATAAAGAAACTCCAAACAAGATTTCCAACATTAAACCAAAAACACCTTGTTGTGAATCAGGAATAGTGTTGCCAGTGAAGGATTTTGTGCACAAACGGGTCTCTCAATTAAGTCCCATAAATTTTCAATCATTTACGTGAACTGTCCAGAATGTTCTTCAAACTTATCGCGAACAACTGTGGCCCGGTGACGTCGAGCATTGTCATCCATAAAAATTCCATCATTGAATGGCTGCAGATGGACTCCAAGTAGCCAAACATAACCATTTCCAGTCAATGATCCGTGTAAACACAGCTCTCACTATTATGGAGCCACCATCAGCTTGCACCGGGCCTTGTTGACAACCTGGGTCCAAGGCTTCCTGAGGTCTGTTCAGACTTGAACCCAAACATCAGCTTTTACAAACTGAAACTGGAACTCACCTGACCAGGCCACACATTTCCAGTCTTGTAGAGTCCAACCAATGTGGTCATGAGCCCAGAAGAGGCGCTGCAGGCGATGTCGTGCTGTTAGCAAAGGCACTCTTGCTGGCCATCTGCTGCCATAGCCCATTAATGTCAAATTTCACTGCACTGTTCTAACAGATACATTTGCAGTACATCCTACATTGATTTATAACGTTATTTCATGCAGTGTTGCTTGTATGTTAGCACTGACAACTCTATACAAACGCTGCTGCTCTCTGTCATTAAGTGAAGGCCATTGGCCACTGCATTGTCCATGACGAGAAATAATGCCTGAAATTTGGTACACACTCTTGACATTGTGGATCTCTGAATATTATATTCCCTAATGATTTCCAAAATGGAATGTCCCATGACTATAGCTCCAACTATCAACTGCATTCGAAGTCTGTTAATGACCATAGCGTAGCCCTAAGCACATCAGAAACCTTTGCACATGAATCACTTGAGCACTAATAACAGCTTCACCAAAGGACTGCCCTTTTATACCTTATCTACGCAATACTACCACCGCCTGAATATATACGTATTGTATGACTTGTTTGATCTACTAACTACACTCTGATTTCCAGAATGAATTTTCACTCTGCAGCAGAGTGAGCACTGATTTGAAACTTCATGGCATATTAATGGTTGGAAGGCAGGAGATGAGGAACTGGTGCACGTAAAGTTGTGAGGGCAGGTTGCAAGTTGCACTTGGTTAGCTCAGTTGGTACAGCACTCTCCCATGAAAGGCAAAGGTCTCAGGTTCGAATCCTAGTACAGCGCATATTTTTAATCTACTCTAGGATCATTTTGGGGGTCTACTTTAGTGACTCACATCATCAAAGTCAGAAAAGGAACTCTCACTCAATCAATTTGAAGAAATCTTGTACTGGAACATCCCTGCCGCCGTTGGATAAGCAGCTGCAGCAGCAAGTCGTATACTCCTAGCTCACTCATTTGTTACATAGTTTAATTCTTAATTTCTTTGCGTGTTTTTGGTACTTGCATTGTTTAATTCATAAATTTCGAGCGTATTATAGTATTTGAGAGTTGTAGCATCGCGTTTTAGTACCTGAATAGTGTAAATTCGCGTAGTCGTTTGTCTACTGTTTTGTTTTGAACGGCCAGTGTCGGTTGGTCGCAGTCAGTGTGCTCCCTGCCGCCGTTGGATAAGCAGCTGAGCAGCAAGTCGTATACTCCTAGCTCACTCATTTGTTACATAGTTTAATTCTTAATTTCTTTGCGTGTTTTTGGTTCTTGCATTGTTTAATTCATAAATTTCGCGCGTATTATAGTATTTGAGAGTGTAGCATCGTGTTTTAGTACCTGAATAGTGTAATTTCGCTTAGTCTCCTTCCGCCGCCGAGCAGTGTCAGCAGTGCGCAAGTAGCAGCATTACTGCATTTACTAGGCAATCTTGTATTTTAATAACCGTTTAAATTTTGTCGATTTGTTTGCGCTCTCTGTAGATTAGTTCAGACGTTCTTAGCAAAACAGTTTTTAGCATGGATAGGGACTGCAACTGCTGTGTTCGGATGCAGGCTGAGTTGGCATCCCTTCGCTCCCAGCTCAGGCAGTGTTGGCTTCGCTCACACAGCTTGAGGCTGTTGCCAATGGGCATCACTGTGGGAGTCGGGATGGGGGTTTGTCGGGGACGGCCAGCTCGTCCCACGCATCCCCTGATCGGACTACGACTGTGGTTGCCCGGGATACTGCCCGCATTGAGGCTGATCCCTCACCTGTGGTAGAGTGGGAGGTCGTTTCAAGGTGTGGCAGGGGGCGAAAGACATTCCGGAGGGCTGAACGGAAAGCCTCTCCAGTTTGTCTGACGAACCGGTTTCAGGCTCTGTCTCAGGCTGATACTGATCTTCGGCCTGACATGGCTGCTTGTCCTGTTCCAGAGGTTGCCCCTCAGTCTGCAAGATCCGGGCAGTCGCAGAGGGTGGGCTTACTGGTAGTTGGGAGCTCCAACGTCAGGCGCGTAATGGGGCCCCTTAGGGAAATGGCAGCAATAGAGGGGAAGAAAACCAATGTGCACTCCGTGTGCATACCGGGGGGAGTCATTCCAGATGTGGAAAGGGTCCTTCCGGATGCCATGAAGGGTACAGGGTGCACCCATCTGCAGGTGGTCGCTCATGTCGGCACCAATGATGTGTGTCGCTATGGATCGGAGGAAATCCTCTCTGGCTTCCGGCGGCTATCTGATTTGGTGAAGACTGCCAGTCTCGCTAGCGGGATGAAAGCAGAGCTCACCATCTGCAGCATCGTCGACAGGACTGACTGCGGACCTTTGGTACAGAGCCGAGTGGAGGGTCTGAATCAGAGGCTGAGACGGTTCTGCGACCGTGTGGGCTGCAGATTCCTCGACTTGCGCCATAGGGTGGTGGGGTTTCGGGTTCCGCTGGATAGGTCAGGAGTCCACTACACGCAACAAGCGGCTACACGGGTAGCAGGGGTTGTGTGGCGTGGGCTGGGCGGTTTTTTAGGTTAGATGGCCTTGGGCAAGTACAGAAAGGGCAACAGCCTCAACGGGTGCGGGGCAAAGTCAGGACATGCGGGGACCAAGCAGCAATCGGTATTGTAATTGTCAACTGTCGAAGCTGCGTTGGTAAAGTACCGGAACTTCAAGCGCTGATAGAAAGCACCGAAGCTGAAATCGTTATAGGTACAGAAAGCTGGCTTAAGCCAGAGATAAATTCTGCCGAAATTTTTACAAAGGTACAGACGGTGTTTAGAAAGGATAGATTGCATGCAACCGGTGGTGGAGTGTTCATCGCTGTTAGTAGTAGTTTATCCTGTAGTGAAGTAGAAGTGGATAGTTCCTGCGAATTATTATGGGTGGAGGTTACACTAAACAACCGAACTAGGTTAATAATTGGCTCCTTTTACCGACCTCCCGACTCAGCAGCATTAGTGGCAGAACAACTGAGAGAAAATTTGGAATACATTTCACATAAATTTTCTCAGCATGTTATAGTCTTAGGTGGAGATTTCAATTTACCAGATATAGACTGGGACACTCAGATGTTTAGGACGGGTGGTGGGGACAGAGCATCGAGTGACATTATACTGAGTGCACTATCCGAAAATTACCTCGAGCAATTAAACAGAGAACCGACTCGTGGAGATAACATCTTGGACCTACTGATAACAAACAGACCCGAACTTTTCGAATCTGTATGTACAGAACAGGGAATCAGTGATCATAAGGCCGTTGCAGCATTCCTGAATATGGAAGTTAATAGGAATATAAAAAAAGGGAGGAAGGTTTATCTGTTTAGCAAGAGTAATAGAAGGCAGATTTCAGACTACCTAACAGATCAAAACGAAAATTTCTGTTCCGACACTGACAATGTTGAGTGTTTATGGAAAAAGTTCAAGGCAATCGTAAAATGCGTTTTAGACAGGTACGTGCCGAGTAAAACTGTGAGGGACGGGAAAAACCCACCGTGGTACAACAACAATGTTAGGAAACTACTGCGAAAGCAAAGAGAGCTCCAATCCAAGTTCAAACGCAGCCAAAACCTCTCAGACAAACAGAAGCTAAACGATGTCAAAGTTAGCGTAAAGAGGGCTATGCGTGAAGCGTTCATTGAATTCGAAAGTAAAATTCTATGTACCGACTTGACAGAAAATCCTAGGAAGTTCTGGTCTTACGTTAAATCAGTAAGTGGCTCGAAACAGCATATCCAGACACTACGGGATGATGATGGCATTGAAACAGAGGATGACACGCGTAAAGCTGAAATACTAAACACCTTTTTCCAAAGCTGTTTCACAGAGGAAGACCGCACTGCAGTTCCTTCTCTAAATCCTCGCACAAACGAAAAAATGGCTGACATCGAAATAAGTGTCCAAGGAATAGAAAAGCAACTGGAATCACTCAATAGAGGAAAGTCCACTGGACCTGACGGGATACCAATTCGATTCTACACAGAGTACGCGAAAGAACTTGCCCCCCTTCTAACAGCCGTGTACCGCAAGTCTCTAGAGGAACGGAGGGTTCCAAATGATTGGAAAAGAGCACAGATAGTCCCAGTCTTCAAGAAGGGTCGTCGAGCAGATGCGCAAAACTATAGACCTATATCTCTTACGTTGATCTCTTGTAGAATTTTAGAACATGTTTTTTGCTCGCGTATCATGTCATTTCTGGAAACCCAGAATCTACTATGTAGGAATCAACATGGATTCCGGAAACAGCGATCGTGTGAGACCCAACTCGCCTTATTTGTTCATGAGACCCAGAAAATATTAGATACAGGCTCCCAGGTAGATGCTATTTTTCTTGACTTCCGGAAGGCGTTCGATACAGTTCCGCACTGTCGCCTGATAAACAAAGTAAGAGCCTACGGAATATCAGACCAGCTGTGTGGCTGGATTGAAGAGTTTTTAGCAAACAGAACACAGCATGTTGTTATCAATGGAGAGACGTCTACAGACGTTAAAGTAACCTCTGGCGTGCCACAGGGGAGTGTTATGGGACCATTGCTTTTCACAATATATATAAATGACTTAGTAGATAGTGTCGGAAGTTCCATGCGGCTTTTCGCGGATGATGCTGTAGTATACAGAGAAGTTGCTGCATTAGAAAATTGTAGCGAAATACAGGAAGATCTGCAGCGGATAGGCACTTGGTGCAGGGAGTGGCAACTGACCCTTAACATAGACAAATGTAATGTATTGCGAATACATAGAAAGAAGGATCCTTTATTGTATGATTGTATGATAGCGGAACAAACACTGGTAGCAGTTACTTCTGTAAAATATCTGGGAGTATGCGTGCGGAACGATTTGAAGTGGAATGATCATATAAAACTAATTGTTGGTAAGGCGGGTACCAGGTTGAGATTCATTGGGAGAGTGCTTAGAAAATGTAGTCCATCAACAAAGGAGGTGGCTTACAAAACACTCGTTCGACCTATACTTGAGTATTGCTCATCAGTGTGGGATCCGTACCAGGTCGGGTTGACGGAGGAGATAGAGAAGATCCAAAGAAGAGCGGCGCGTTTCGTCACTGGGTTATTTGGTAACCGTGATAGCGTTACGGAGATGTTTAATAAACTCAAGTGGCAGACTCTGCAAGAGAGGCGCTCTGCATCGCGGTGTAGCTTGCTCGCCAGGTTTCGAGAGGGTGCGTTTCTGGATGAGGTATCGAATATATTGCTTCCCCCTACTTATACTTCCCGAGGAGATCACGAATGTAAAATTAGAGAGATTAGAGCGCGCACGGAGGCTTTCAGACAGTCGTTCTTCCCGCGAACCATACGCGACTGGAACAGGAAAGGGAGGTAATGACAGTGGCACGTAAAGTGCCCTCCGCCACACACCGTTGGGTGGCTTGCGGAGTATCAATGTAGATGTAGATGTAGATGTAGATCAAAGTATGTGTTAAGAAACGGGGAATTCATTAACGTAATGGGAGCAATGGATCACTCTATGTGTTAACCTTAAAACTGGTACAGTACTTTTCGTGGCCTATTTGGGAAAATAGTACAGACTGCAAGAAAATTCACTCACTCCCCCCCCCCCCCCATCCCAATCTCTCTCTCTCTCTCTCTCTCTCTCTCTCTCTCTCTCTCTCTCTCTCTCTCATGTTTCAAGATATACAGAGACTTAACATTTCTCGCTGCTAAAGAATGCCTACCAAAAGCGAAGTTGATGATTTTTGTGTGTGTGTTTTCCAGATCACATGGGGAAGACCCCCCCCCCCCCCCCCATATAAAGAAAACTCTATCAAGAACATGCCAGTGCCGTCTGCAGCAGAATTCTGGTCCAATGTGTCACCGATCTCCACCATCCACATGTGCCTAGGTAATGCACCCTGGTAGACACTGGCAAAAAGTGTGCCACAAAGACTATAAGGAAATGAAATATACATGCACAAATACAGCAAATGATATCTATTTTCAAACATCTGTCATTCTTTAATTTCCCCCACCGGGTAAGTAACAGTTTAGCTCTGTCAGCTCTGCATAGAAATTTGCAACTATTCAGTGTGTTTTGTTTCTGTTTATGAAAGACTGTTTTCTCCCTTTTAATTCACTTAAGTATGTTCCTCTGGCACCAAATAAAATAAAAATTTGTGGTGTTTTACAAATAACACACCAGCAGATGTTTTCATTAATGTAAATCATTTCTTGTCATTTCAGTTCATTAAAATAAAACATGTAGCTACCAGATTTTATTGTTTGCTTCAAGCTATGCCAGAATGGATAGTGGAAATTAGAATAAAATAATTTTGCTTTAATGTTTTACCATGAGATTACCTATTACCAAAAATTAGTTTACTTAAAAGGACACTGCCATGGAAGCCTACAAACTTATATCAGATGGAAATTCGAATTTAAATATTATGCATCCTACATCCGTATGTTTAAGAATCTTGTCATCTTGTTTGGTATGAGAAAAGAAATAAAGAAATCAAGGCCCATTAAGAGCCTTGAAAATGTAGTCTGAATGAGCAAAGTTAACAACACAGTCGCTGTAGTACCTGCAGAAACTTCCTATAGTCATAAACTTCAAATTAAATAAAAAATAAAAATGAAGTCCAGAAAATCAGGTTGAAGCCTACAAAATGTTTCTACATTTTAATAGCAAATGGAATATGTAGCTCTTATTATGTATGTCTAACAAAGGTTTTTTTTTTCTTTCTTTCTTGAAATTTGACTGAGAAGTAATGGTTAAATAGCTTCCTACAATATGTAATGGCCAATAATGAAAAAAGGATATTAATGGAGAAAGTAAGTAATTCTGTTATCTGATAAAGTTACCTCCAATTTGTGTATAGGTAGTAAGTGTTTTTGGAACACCTGTCCCAGCCGCAGTGATTGCAGACACTGATATTTGGTACTCCGTTCCCGGATGCAGGCCAATAATATTGGCACTTGTAACTGAGCTCTGATATGTGAGTAGAATTGTTTGTACAGGAGTGGTTCTGGCATAAGTGTGATTGGGGGCTGCTGTCACAGTGTAGCTATTTATTTCACCATTTGCAGCTTTAGGTGGAGTCCAAGTAACTTCAATCATTGTGTCTGACACACTTGCTACCTGTAGAGTGTTTGGTGGACCTGCAACTAAAGAAATAGAATTTCAGGATAAATATTCCTATAATAAGATACATTATACCTACATTTGTAAGGAAATTTGAAAGTATAAAAATTTAACATTGAAATAATGGCTTAACTTGACCAACTTGAAAAAGCTGACATAAACATTTGTTACACAAGATGTTCTAGATAAATCATATTCCTAAGGAAAGCTACACGAGACCTATAGGAGAATGAGTAGTGTAAGGACTTAACACGGCTAATAGTCCAGTCAACAAACGAAAATTAGTGGAAAAAAATTGTGTAGTCACAAATTTTTGCACCGTGCTAGGTGGGAGTCTCATGAACAAATTACTAAAAATCCTGACTGGTGGGATGTGAGTGTTGGGGTCAGGGAGTGCGGGACATTTAAAGGTCACTTTTTTGTTTCTGTCGAATAATTCCAAATCTGCAGTTCCTAGCCAGTATGTTTCCCAGTATAAAATTAAACTACATTAATACATGAAATGTATTAACAGTTGCAGATATGGACAATTATCTGAATATTATGGAACAATGCCAATGAAACTTTGTGTCGAACTGGGATTCAAACCCAGATTTTAAACTTAAATTTCCTACAAAAAAAGGTCCAATTCATTTTGTCTCTAGGACTGATAGTTTCCGTGTTGCAGGGGCTGGAAAAATTGCAGATTATTAAAAACAGTGTTTTAATCATATAAAATCAATGTTTAATGTCACCTGAACTTGGAACTAACAGAAGATCTACATAACTTATTAAAATATAACATCTTATCATCAATGTGTACATTTCAAAAATCAATAATTTTACCATCATCATCAGCAGCAGCAGCAGCAGCAGCAGCAGCACCACCACCACCACCACCACCACCACCACCATCTTGTAGATCAAGTAAAAATGCACTATTCGCACACAGATCACAGCATGTGCCGCACACCAAGGACCATGGAGTCCCAGCTTTTTAGCATCCACATTGTCCACTACAGCCAGCAGACATTCGGCAGAAGCTGTTCTTCAGTACAGCTTCAAGTGCTAATGGATCGTCCAATTGCAGGACATCTCCAGAGACTGCCGTTTTCAATGTGCCAACCCCAATCATAAACAGTCTTATGCTGCATTGTTGGTCAGAGGCATGATTATTGTCCATGCATCAGATAACAGTCTTCAGGCAGACTTACTCAAGTGGAAGGATCCCCTTCTGGAAACACGCTTCCCTATCATCCCAGCCTTCGAACACAATCACTGCAGTCAACGACAACCTTGCAAGACCCTCCAGCAATGTTCATAACCAAAATGCAAGGCACCTTGATTCAGAAACAAGACCCAGTCCAAATGCAACCTTATAACCTACCGATTGCCCATGTTCCCCCTACACCCGCCCCCTAGTCAATGCTTTACCCACAATCAGTGGCAACAGTACCAGTTCAGGCGGCAAAAGTGTAATGACTGGCAAGATGGAATACCAAACAGAGGTCTGCCAGTCAATGTCTAAAATGTCTGGACTGTAACGACTGGGAAGAAATCAACTGTGAATCAGAGGGTGATGTCACTTCCCAACCAACCACAGAGTTTGTTCAGGCTACATTGCCTCATACAATCGGGCCCGTGCATCTCTCCCTCAAGTCAATGGACATCCAGCCACAATTCAGATTGACACAGGACCTTTGACTGCCATCACTGACTGGTCCACATACTCCACTACGAGATCCCCACCTCTCTAGTTGCTGGTTCAGCATCTGTGGAGCTACATTAATGGTACCATTGATATCAAAGGTCAGCTTCGGGCCACAATCTCATACCGCTCTCACATCATTCAGAAATGGATTCAGGTAGCACACATACTGCATCATGTCAACCTTCTGGAGATGGTCTTATTCTCTGTTCTTGAACTCGAGATCCATATTGCAGAACCTACCATCCACTCAGTTAATACAATGTCTTAGATGACAAGACTCCCGGAAAAGTTCATGTCTGTTTTGGAGCGCAAGTTCCAAACTTTGAGGCACGTACTGACCTCCTTTCCACAGCCATCCGTGCTTCTGCAAAGCCTGCAATGTGCTGTTTGTTCTGAAAGACAAATTATGCGATGAATTATGCCCGCTCCAAGATGTGGGCATCATCACTCCAGTGGACAACAAAGAATATCAAGCTTAAGGAAGCCTACTTACAACTCCCTTTGGGTGAGGCGTCCAGGTGACTTTGGTTGTCAACACCATCTTTGGGCTATTTCACTACAATCATCTGCCATTTGGCATTGCTAGTGCTCCCATCATATTTCAATGGTGTTTAAAGCAACTAATTCAGCCACTCCTGAAGTAGTCAACTATCTGTATGACATACTAGTCACCAGTGAGGGTGCCAAGAAATTAGCAGACAATCTTGAGGTCCTCTTCACAGTACTACAAGAGGCCAACCTCAAATGTCACGTAGACAAGTGCATGTCTTTTGTCTCCCAGGTCATGTATCTAGGATACCTATTCATGGTCTCAGGCAATCCTACATCAGAATATGTTGACACCATTCAACATCTGCCCATTCCAATTAATACAACTCAGCTGAAATCCATCCTCGGACAGTTAAACTACTACAGACATTTTATCACTCATGCAACTGCCATCACAGAACCACTACATTGCCTACTACACACAAGTGCCAAATGGGAATGGAGTGCAAACTGTGACAAGGCTCTCTTGACTCTCAAACAATCACTCCTGCACCCAACATGCTTCATGGCTTAAAATCCTCAATACCCATGGTGCTGGCAGTGGACGCAGCGGATTATGGTCTGGGAGCAGTTCTCACCCACATGGTCAACTGCATCGAACAGCCAATTGTGTTTGTGTTGAAAACTTTGTCCACATCACAACGCAATTATAGCCAAACAGATAAAGAAGCGTGGCTATCATCTTTCGTGTCAGAAAGTTCCAAAATTATGTTACGGCCACTGCTTCACACTACCAACAGACCACAAACTGCTCCTGTCATTGTTCAATGCCATGGCTATTATCTCCATCAGTATGGTGCGGCACCTTCAGCGGTGGGCCCTTCTTCTATTGGCCTACACATACAATATCAGGTACCAAACTTTGCCACAACACGCCAAGCAGACCTCCTATCTCACATACCAGTGGGCAATGGCCAGGAGTTTTCACTCAGGCACCGGAGCAGCTGAGGCCATCACTCACCTACCTCTCGATGTAAAACTTGTCGCACAACATACCAGCAAGGGTACCACGTTTCAAGCAGTCCTCCACATGGTGCAGAACGGGTCTCCCCTAGACCCGAAGGGCATCAGGGACCCAGTAATTCAAACATTCAGGCACTGTTGGCCCAACTCTCATTGCTGCACGGCATCCTCCTCATATAGGTGGAGCAGGCTCAACACATGTAATTATCCCACCAATCCAGCAACAGGTCCAACAGCTCCTACCTGCGGGTCAAAGGGGTGTCATCTCGACTAAATGCCTCGCATGACAGAACAGCTATTGGAATGGCATGGGCGCAGCCATTGCTGCCTTAAGTCTCCTCCTGTCTTACATGCCAAAGTAAATAGGCAGCTCCTCCTTGCCATTACTGTCCCTAGTCTGACACCTTAGAGCCTTGGTCCTGCATATACATCAACTTCATTGGACCTTTCCTCGGCTCTCCTCACTTTCAGTGGTCAATGTGGGGAGCAGATTTTTCTATTTCATAAAAATGTCTGACACATCTTCTGACCACACCATCTGTGCTCTTTCACACATTTAATGAAGGGTTTCCCAAAATGGTTGTTTTGGACAATGATCCACAATTCACTTCCACTATGTTCATGCAATTTTGTGAGAAAAAAAGACATCCAAATTAGCCACACGGCGCTTTTCCACACAGCTTCCAATAGCACAGCCAAGAGGATTGTCAAGAGTTCCAACACGCAAGCAACATCCTTTGGAAGATACCTTATCATCATTCCTGACATCCGATCAAACCTCCCCCTGGAAAGTTCCTCCCCAACGGAAAAGCTGCATGGATGGCCTCACCAGTCCCAGCTCTCTCTGTTACAACCTCAGTCCACCCATGTACCTGCTTGGCACCCTTGCCATCATCATTTCGCCATTTGAGACCCTGTGTGGTCCCTGACACATTCTGATGGACAACTACAATTGATCCCTGCCACCATCTCCCATCTCCTTGACCAAGCTATGGCAGGATTTACTTTGGCTGACAGTGTCACCTGCTGCAGGCACATAAACCAGCTCTGAAAATGCTTGGGCCCTAATACACCCAACAGTGGTATAACTTCAGCTTCTGTTCCAGCATCGTTGCCCTCACGTGACCAGACACCTGACAGTGAGGCTGCTGTCTGGGACATGGGAATCGTGCCTCTGCTACACCGCCACCACCAGACGCCATCCCCACGGATGTGCATGTTGCACCGCCTGCAGTCCAGCAACCTGACAAGGACATTGAGATGGGCTGCAGCCTCATGTCCCTTCCTGGTAGGGGAGGAATGCCCTATCAGAGATCTACACAAAAGGGAGTGGTAATCCCGCGGAAACCCTGGGCATACATGCAGCCTACATGGCCCCTGCACACCTCTGCATCACAAGTTCACCATGTCGCAGTCATGACAGGATGCCTGGCAATGATAGCAGTGCTGGCACCGATCGCCACTTCCAAGGTACCTATTTGCATCCGCACAACAAGTGACAATAAAATTGTATCACCAGTATTCCGCCACATAGAATACATGAGCCAGTTCTTCCAGCTTCGAGAGCCTCTCCTGGACTCTGGGCAGATGGTACTCACCTCACTATCTCAGCATGCTCTCAGAAGTCCACTGTAGTGATGGACACCACGGTTCTCAGCTTTCATCATTGCTTCCTCTGTGGACTTACCCTATGCATTCAGTTCTTTGATAGATAATTCTACTATGGGTGGCAGCACACTCCCTTTCGAACTTGACATAATATGCCAAGTGTCAAGTTTCTGAAACTGAATGTTGGTGGGCACCTCTCATGGAAGGCTGATATTTACGACCCCCTGTGGACACCATCTGCAACTACTGCTGTTATCAGAATACTGTCCACTGCTAGCAGTTGAGCTAAACTTAAGTGACACGCACATTGGCAGCAGTACAATTATTCTACAATCAGTTTCAAATGCCAGTCCTCTAAATTTTCTCAACAGAGCTCTGAGAAAAGAAAGTACTCTTTCCTCCAGAGATTCCAACTAGAGTTCATGAAACATATCCTTAATACTTGTATGTCGATGGAACCGAACAGTAACAAACCTAGCAGCCTGCCTCTGAGTTGCTGTGCTATCTTCATTTCATCCAACCTGGTGGAGATCTGAACACTTGAGCAGGACTCGAGAATGAGTGGCACTAATGTTCTATGTGTGTTCCCCCTTAGAGAAGAACAACACTTTCTTAAAATTCATCCAATAAACTGAAATTGACCATTAGCCTTCCCTACTACCACCCTTATGTGCCTGTTGCTTTTCATATCATCTCCCAGCATTACACCCATAGATATTTAATAGACTTGACTGTGCCAAGCAGTACACTAATAATGCTGTACTCAAACATTACAAGATTGTTTCTCTCACTCATCTGCCATTAACTTACAAAAAATGGCTCTGAGCACTATGGGACTTGACTTCGGAGGTCATCAGTCCCCTAGAACTACTTAAACCTAACTAACCTAAGGACAACACACACATCCATGCCCGAGGCAGGATTTGAACCTGCGACCGTAGCGGTCACGCGGTTCGAGACTGTAGCGCCTAGAACCGCTCGGCCACTCCGGCCGGCCATTAACTTACATTTTTCTACATTTAGAGCTAACTGCCATTCAACACACTAACTAGACACTCTGCCTAAGTCATCTTATATCACCTCATACTGTACCTTAGGTAGTTCTTGTAGGCCAATTTGAGGTAGTTTCCTGACCTGATAATACCAAGTGTCATATATAAAACTGTTCTTCTCAACTTCTTCTGCAGTACTGTGGTATGTTGTAAACAATGAAAGTGTACTGAATAATACAGAAAGTAAATAATAGTATCAAGAAAATGTGTTTTGTCTTGGAAACCATTCAGAATAGGACATCTTTTCATTTGAAGTTTTCTTGCTTCACATAATCATTCCTGTGATATCCCTAACAATTCCTCTTGGGACAACCTATCAAACTTCCCTGGGGCATTCCTGACGATAACCTTGTCTATGATGAACACTCACCATCAAAGACAACGTCAAAACATTTGGGACTACTGCAACAGAGAATTTCAACCAAGTCTTCCTAGAGCATGTGAATAATTCTTAATGTGCTACTAATGCACCTACAGCCAAGAAATGTTACCATAAATTACACATTTTTGCCTTCACAGCAGTGGTTAACTTGAATGTTACATGATTATTCATTTACTGATCCGTGATTGTATTAGATCTTCTTCTATTTCTTGAAACCAATTGGGTTTTTTGATTGAACTGTTTGCTACATCAAAAATCCTCTTTGTGAGTCTTCTGTTGTTCATTCTATGTATGTGTCCATAGAATGTTAGTCGCTGTTTTCTGATCATGTCTGTGAGCCTGCCTGTGTGTTCATACAATTCTCTTCATCCATATACCATCTGTTTGTTCTGCTCCAAAAACTTTTCTGGGGACTTTATGTTCTATTTTTTTGTCTCTGTGATGCCTGATTGGTTGGTTGGTTGATTGACTGGGGTTGAAGGGACCAAACGGCAAGGTCATCAGTCCCTTGTTTCAGCAGTGGTCCATTCGGATGGACTTACATCTCAGAAGAGTCATAACGATAAAAGGTAAAAGGGTAAAAAATGTAAAAGTGCAGTTGTGTTGTCAATTATGAAAACAATAGCACACAGAGCCAAAAGAAGGGGGCATTCCACCAAAATGTGTGTTACTGACTGGAAGGCCCAACGACCACAAAGTGGGGGTAGCTCATTACGCAAAAGAAAACCATGGGCCAGCCTGGTACGGCGATGCGGAGACGAAACAGGTTGGTCGAGTCCTTTCGGGAGAGGCGGAAGGAAGAACGCCACGAGACAGGTGTCACCTGAATCACATGAAGTTTATTAGGCAGGGAGATAGTCTCCCAAGCGTTGGTCCATGATTGTGCGAAGTAGGATTTGATATGAAGCTGTAAATTCGCCGCAGGAGGGGTGACAGATAAGGGAGGTAAGTGACTGCTCCCCCAGCCAAACTGTCAGCAAGCTCATTACCTAGGATACAAACATGGCCAGGGACCCAAAGCAAGTCAACGGAACAAGCAGCATGGTGAAGATCAGCAAGATGGTCATGGATGGTCGAGACCAAGGGATGGCGCATAAAACAGCAGTCAACAGCCTGAAAACCACTCATTGAGTCCTTACATAACAAAACGTGGTCGAATTGGGACTGTTTAATAAAGGTAAGGGCCTGGGAAATTGCCATCAATTCTGCAGTAAACGCCCCACATGCAGTTGGCAGGAGATGATTTTCCATGCCAACAGAGGACGTGAAGGCATATTCCACATGATCAGCAGATTTACAGCCATTGGTGTAAAAAACAACAGCAGCCCGAAACTCCCATAAAATGCAGCGGAAAAAACAACCAACGTCGGCGGGGATCCATCCAAATCCAGGGCTGAGGAACTAACCAAGGGAGGGTGCTGGGGAGGGGAAGTGGGAGACAGGACAAAGACGGAAACTGAAAATCACAGAGAAGAGACGCAAGGCGGAGCCCAACTGGTAAACTCGCCCGAGGGTGGGAATCAGGTGGGCGACGTCCTTAGTCTGGGAACAGGATAGAATAGGAAGGATGAGTGGGAGAGGAACGGAGAGTGATTGTGTAAGAAACCAGAAGCTGGGACTGCAAACAGAAAAGAGTGGGGGGGAATCCCAGCCTCAACCAGGAGACTATCAAAAGGGCTAGTAGGGAAGGCACCGGCGGCCAAACGGATACCACAGTGGTGGACTGGATCCAGGAAGTGCAGTGTGGAAGGAACAGTCGAACCATAAACTTGACAACCATAGTCCAAGCGAGACAGCACTAAAGCCCGATAAAAGCAGAGAAGAGTAGAACGATCTACACCCCAAGAGGTATGGGCAAGGAAGTGAAGGACATTGAGTTTTCGGAAACATCCTATCTTCAGAAGACTGATATGAGACAGCCAAGCGAGCTTGTTGTCGAAAAGAAGACCCAGGAAACAAAACTGTGGGACCACAGGTAATCATTGTGCATCTAGGTAGAGCTCTGGATCGGGGTGGATCATAGTACGGTGACAGAAGCGGACCACCCGCGATTTTAAAGGAGAGAATTGAAACCCGTGTGAGGGGGTCCATGAAGAGGCACACCGTATAGCATCCTGGAGCTGCCGGTCTGCAGAGGCCATTGAAGAGGAACTAACACAAATGCAGAAATCATCCACATACAGAGCTGGGGTGACCAAAGGACTGACAGAGGCCAGAAGTCCATCTATAGCAATGAGGAAAAGAAGTACACTCAATACAGAACCCTGTAGGATGCCATTCTCCTGGGTCTGTGGAGAACTAAAAACAGTACCAACCCGAACCCTGAACAACCGATTGAACAGGAACTGGCAGATAAAAATCTCGAGTGAGGCCCCAAAGACCCCACTCATGCAGCATAAGAAAGATATGATGCCGCCAAGACGCGTCATTGGTCTTGCGAAGGTCGAAAAATACTGCAAACAAATGGTGGCACTTGGGAAAAGCCTGCCGAACTGCAGATTCCAAGCGAAGTAAATGATCGTTCGGAGACCGTCCCTCTTGGAAGCCACAATAGTAAGAGGACAATAGATCCTGAGATTCGAGGGCCCAATTGAGCCGACGGGCTACCATCCGTTCAAGTAACTTGCAAACGTTTCTCAGACTAATTGGCTGATAGCTTTCGACAAACAGGGGGTTCTTACCAGTCTTAGGGACCGGAACCACGATGCTATCCCTCCACTGAAAAGGGAAGTCACCCTGGAGCCGAATACGGGTAGGCACCAGGAGAAGATGTCATTGTGGAGTGCTGAGATGTTGAACCAATTGGTTATGGATGGAGTCTGGGCCAGGGGCCGTATCATGAGAAGCAGAAAATGGGGAAAGAAGTTCCCATTCAGTAAAAGGTTTGTTGTAAGATTCTGACTGACAAGGGGTAAAACATAAGGTGGAAGCCTCAGCCCGCTGTTTCTGGTGAAGAAAAGCAGCCAGGTAGGAGGTTGATGCTGATGCTGTTGCAAAATGGGTCGCAAGATGTTCCGCAAGAATCAACTGGTCTGTGCAAAGGCCATCCGGGAGGGCAAGGCCCGGCAAGGTAGACTACCGATGGCAACCTTGGAAAGAATGAAGTGTAGCCCATAACCGTGACATAAGGACAATAGAACAGAGGGGAGAAACAAAGCATTCCCAACACACCCATTTGCTCCGTTTGATTAAGTAACGCCCTTCGGCATGAACGCGTTTAAAGTTAATAAGATTGGCAGCGGATGGATGCATCTTAAGGTGTTGCAAAGCTCAATGGCGATCACGGATGGCGATGGCAATGACAATGGCTGTACTCCACCACACAACTTGCCGGAGGTGAAATGGTCCAGATGAGCATGGGATAGCAAGGCTAACAGCACGAACAATAGCATCAGACACGTAATGTAGGACGTCATCAATACAACCCAACAAAGAGGGAGAAAAAATGACCTGTGCAATATATATAGAGGCCAATCGGCATGTTGGCAAGACCAATGAGGTAACCTGTCCATCGGGGAGTGGGAAGGAAGCAAGAGAATCAATGGGAAGTGCTCACTATCGCAAAAGTCGTCGTGTGGCGACCAGTGTAATGAAGGGAGGAGGGAGGGACAAGAAAGAGAAAGATCAATGGCAGAAAAGGTACCATGACCGGCACTGAAATGGGTAGGGGAGCCATCATTAAGAAGGCACAAGTCGTGGTCTGCAAGAAACTGGTCTATGAGAAGACCCTGATTAGATGGAAATGCACTGCCCCACAAGGGATGATGAGCATTAAAATCCCCGAGAAGGAGGACGGGAGGAGGAAGTTGCTGAAGAAGGGCAGTTAAGGCAGCAGGTGTAAGAGTCCTGTCAGGAGGAAGATAAAGATAGCAAACTGTGACCCCAGATTCCAGGTGGACCCTAACAGCAACCGCTTCCAATGTAGTTTGAAGAGGAATCCACATGCTAGCAATGTCCGTATGGACCCACGTACAAACACCGCCAGAGGCCCACAGGGGGCTGAACCGATTTCGACAGAAAGCACAAAACCCACGGACGGACGGTGAGTGATCATCAGTAAAATGAGATTCCTGTAGAACCACACAAGCTAGAGAGTAAAACGAAATAAGGGATTTCAACTCCAGAAGGTGATGGTAATATCCATTACAATTCCATTGGATAATCACTGAACGATGATTCAAATGGGGGGTGGACAGGCTAAAGCCAGTCATGCTGCCGGGTCACCATCCATCACTGACAAGGAGGGGGCGTCATCCATGAACAGCAGGTCAGAGTCAGGTTGCAAAGGTGGGGAAGGGACCTCTGGCGACACCAGAGGCTCCTTGTCCCGGGACATACGTTTCTTCTTCTTTTCTGCTTGAGATCGAGGAGGGCTGTGCTGCAAAAAGGCACCAGCTGCAGCAAGATATGGAACAGAAAGAGAGTGAGTGATCTGGGGGCCCATAGACTGTGCTTCTCGTGGTCGTCATGTGGCAGCAGACCTTTGGCCTGGAAGGTGCCGAGAAAGGGGGTCCCTGGAGGGGTGCCCTTGACTGGCAGACACCGAAGAAGTGGAACACTTCTCCGGTTGGGGAGGGGAGTGGCGCCCAGAGGGGAGGGTGTGGGAACTGCAGGGGAGGGGGGAAGGAGAGGGGTTTGGGACTGGGGTCAGGAAGGGGTGAAGATGTAACTAAAGCATAGCTAGACATCATTGACAGGGATGAAGACGTGCATACTCCTTATGAGCCTCAGTATAGGTTAGAGGATCAAGGGACTTATACTCCTATATCTTCTTTTCCTTCTTATAAGGTGGGCAATCCAGTCAACATGGAGAATGACTGCTATGACAATTAACACACAAAGGAGGAGGAACACAGGAAGTCCCCTCATGGAGTGGACGTCCACAGCCACCAAAGAGAACAGTGGGAAGACGTGTCCAAAACACAAGCACTTAAAACCTATGATAGGTGGTGAGGTGTACGGCTTCACACCACATTGATAAACCATAATCTTGACCTTCTCAGGAGAGATTACCTCCTTCAAAGACCAGGATAAAGGCACCAGTATCAATGCAATTCTCCTTCGGACCCTTCTGAACACACCAAACAAAGAGAACACCCCGCTGTCCTAGATTGTCTCTAAGTTCCCCATGAGTTTGAAGGATGAGGTCTCTGTGAAAAAATACACCTTGAACCATATTCAAAGACTGGTGGGGGGTAATGGACACAGGAATTGTGCCAAGATGGTCACAGGCACGAAGGCCCGCACACTGGGCAGCTGAAGCAGTTCTGAACAACAACGAACCCGACCGCATCTTACTCATAGAGTCCGCTTCGCCACACTTGCCTTCAATGTGTTCCACAAAAAATAAAGGTTTGGTACTGGTGAAAGTATCCTCATCAGTCCTGGTGCAAACCAGATAGCAGGAGAAAGGTTTCGCCCCTAACTGACGAGCCTGACCCTCCTCCCAGGAGGTAGCCATGAAAGGAAGGCCGAAGGGGCAGAAGAAGCAGCACTAAAAGAATCATTTCCAGTCAAAGAGACGGCCGTAGAAGAGTGGCCAGAGTTATGGACCCATATGCATTTCATTTGCATTGCGTCCACCATGATACCACCCACTCCAATCAGGGGCTCTGCCCACAGCACCATCCAGCCAAAGCAAGGGCTCAACCAAAAGGGTACATAGTGACCCACCACATGGGCTGGCTACCGTGCTGGCTATGTACTCTAGCATCAGACAACGAAGTGAAGGAAAAGATGCAAGGAACTAGGAGGGCACATGCCAGAGACACTAGGTAAGGTGCTCTTCCCCAAATGGCTTACACCATGGAATAGAAATTTAGTAATGGAGGTCAAACCCCAGAGAGGGACCAGAGAATGCCAAAAGGATGAGGTAATTACTCAATAAAACCAAATCACAAAGCCAACATAACCAGGAGGATAGCGGGGCCAACATTAACAAGGACACCAAGAGAGGGAGAGGAGAGGGTGGAGGGAAGGAGCAAGAACAGGAAAGGAGGGGAAGGGAAAGGAAATGCAGCCCGGGAAAGGAAGGGAAGGGAAAGGAAATGCAGCCCAGGAAAGAAGGAAGGCTGCAATAGCTCGGGGCCCCGTGCTCGGCACGCACGTGCTCACGAAAGGACCGTGAGCCCCATGGTGTATGTGATGCCTGACACTCCAATTGTGGTTGTTTCTGATGTGTAGAGTGCTTTTGGTAGTACAACTGTGCTGCTGTGCCTGTGTTTGGCCAGGTTTGAAGTATTTCTTTTACTGTAGTGCATATATATTTCAATTTGTATGCTTTCTGAAGTTTTCCTGTTCTTTCTATGATGGCTGCCTTGTTTGATCCTCCTATATGTGTATATTCCTCAAGATATTTGAATTTTTCCAATCTGCTCACTTTTCTGTATTTTGTGTACATGGCTTGGTTGTTGCTGTTCTTGTATTCCACATATTCTGTTTTCTCATGTGATATCAGTAGACCTGTTTTGGAAGAGGCTTTATGTAAGTATTCCCATGTTTCTTGTCTATTGATGCTGAATATTGCCACGTCATCTGCAAATGCCAGGCATTTTATGATCGTCTTGTTTGAAAACGTTCTTCCTAACTGAATTCCTTTTACTTTTTCACACCATTGTTTGATAATTTTGTCCAAGACCATGTTGAATAAAAGTGGAGAGAGATTATCTCCTTGTCTAACTTCTATATATATCTGTAATGGGCCTGCAATTTCTCCCATAAATTTTATTTTGGATGTGATGTCTGTATATGTCTGTGAGTATCCTAGTTTTTCTGTCTATTCCATATTCTTCTAGTGTGTTGGAGAGAATCTGTCTTCTTGAAGTCCATGAATGTGACTATGGCAGTGTTCATGTGTCTGACCATTAGGAGCGTTCGCAGGTTCCAAATCTGTTCAATACAGGATCTTCCTTTTCTGAAGCCTGCTCGTTATTCACCTATCTTCATATCAACTTGTGGTTCTATGAGTTGAGTAATGCTTTGGACAGAATTTTGTCGGTGACCAGTTATAATGATCTTTCTTGTATCGCTGGACATAATACTATCTTCTCCTGGGGCTCTGTTGTTTTTCAGTTGTTTTATAATCTCCTCTACCTGTTATTGAAGGTGGTTTTGAATCTGGGTTTGGTAACGTTTCATGAACTGTAATTTTTCTTCAGGCTTCCCACAACTGAGGAGTTTATCAAAACAGTTTTTAAGAATTTTGCAGTTTTCTTTAGTATTCGTTTCCAGAGATCTGTCTGTTCTTTTGAAGCAAATACTTGGAGGCTGATAACTATTTATATTTTCCCTGAATATTCTGTGTGTGTGTGTGTATATATATATATATATATATATATTCCTATTCCTTTGGTGTAATATGAAAAAAAAGGTGACAGACTTTTATTATAAAATACAGCTCCATGTATTTCTACAGCATGCCTGAAAAAGAGAGAATAATAAGTGCTGTCTTGAAGTACACTAACTGTAATTAAATACAGGAAACCTGTCCACATCCCTCTTTGACACACCCAATAACAACCCGAATCCTTACTTATTCTCCTTTTCTGCAAACTAACATAGTTTCTGGGGCCCTTCACACATTGTAGCCCATGTAGGATCTCTCTCTTAAACTGAAAGCCAAGGAAAGTTCAGTGTGGCAGTTGGGAGTTGCCTATCTTAAACATCTGTGCCTCTGTTACACAGTATCTTTTAGTTGGGGAAAAAATTCTAATTGGCCAATAAAAGTTAAAATTACCACATAAAATTACCATTCTTATTCTGATGTACTCAGTCACACTAGATCAAATAAGAACTTACCCCTTTCTCCTGTGTCATATACAGAATTAGCTTTGCTCCCACCACAAGGCTGAGACAAGTTCCCATTGCAATATTTATTACACTCTGCCTTAACAGTAGGACCATGGTCTTCAAGTGAACTTCCACAGGAACATTTTTCTGCATTTTTTATTGCTGCATACCTAGGAAACAGAAATGGATATGCAAATGTGAAGCCACAAGGTTAAAAACACAGTAATTGAAAAGTTCTAAAACAAGAGTTAATGATCCAAATACTCTGCAATGAAACTAGCTAACTAAAACAATGCAGCTATGATTTTGTGTTTACAATGCACAACCATTCTTCACTATGGAATACAAAAAACAACTAACTTATTGCCATTTGGGATTTGTGAATGACTGACTTGTTACAACAATGACATTATTAACATGCCAGAGACACAATCCTCAAGAAACTAACATCATTAAAACGTTATCTAAATAAAAACCATCAAATGAAACAGACTTTAATGAGAAAAGGGGTTCTTAAATGGGGATGTTATTATTAACTCCTAACAGCATATCAAAAACAATGAAAATAATCAATCACATTGGAAAAATATGGAAAACACAATATATTTAAAACAAGACTGCCATGTTAACATTCGTTCACTTCAGAAATTCGTAAAAAAAAAAAAAAAAAAAAAAAAAAAAAAAAAAAAAAAAAAAAAAAAAACAACTATCGCATTCCAACCTAACCTACTAAGCTTCCACCATGCTACGATTTCTCACTAATACCACCATTTAAAAATTAAGTGTAAAACAGAACAGCAGTATTGCTATCCCCAATAGACCAATATAGGTCTAATATAGAACACAATTTACACTAAGACCCACAACAACTAAACAACATAGTGTTGAAGAACACGAACAACATTACAACTGCAACATAAAAAAATGCAGACATCAATTATGTAGCATATGACATCACTCTTCAAAGAATACACCCATGCATCACATTGTCCAGCAGACCCGACATTTTCTTACAACTTCATCTCTGTCAGGTTCCGAACAATATGAAGCTACAATGCAAGACCCCCATCTGAATGGATTCAAGAGAGAGAAAGTGTAGATGCAGTTGATAAAAATATGATGTGATGCATGAATATTTTCATTGTCAGCAGAGCATTAATTATAACAAAGTATTTACAATAACAGTTATTTCTTCTTGAAAATATACTCAAGCACATTAAAAAAAAAAATAAAAAATAAAAAAAAATTAATTCACTTCCAATCTTCAACTAAGAAACCAAAAATAAAAATAAACCCTGGGTCACATGTAGCCTAGGTAGTCTTTTTAATACAAGCATATGAAACATTCTGAAGGTAAAAAATAATAACTATTCACTCATATTCAACAACCAAAGCTGCTTCCTCAGAACTTTTTTCTTTCTTCAAAAAAAAATGACAGTTTAATAAAGAAAGGTGTAAAAATGTCAACGAAGAAATTATGTAACTCAGTCAAATCCCCTGCTCAGCATTAAAGTACAACATGCTGGAACGTTAATAACAAATGGATGAAGGACAACAAAAGAATTCATGGTAAACAGTGGTGCTCAATAAAAAAACTGCTACTGCTGGAGAAAAGTGAAGATCCAGGAAGAGTTGACAAAAGAAAAGACAACATTCAGATAGCAAAAAAATGACAGAAAAGAAATATTTTAAAAAGGGGTATGAAACTAAATATAGAGTACCAAAGAAAAGACAAGACAATGCAGCAAGATGGAAGGAGAATAAAAAGAGAACCCATGCGCCAAGTGACAACAGTGCACAAAACTACAAAGTTTGAGGTAACATGAACAAAGAGTGATGGTAAATAAGAACTCAAGACGAGCTGTAACGAGAGTGACTGGTTTAGTAATATATTTGAGCAGGTGACTAAACATTTATAAAAACCTCCCAAGTGTATTTTGATGCACTTATCTCAAGTGGGAATCCATAAAACCCAATGTGCGAAACTAAGTATATACTACTGCACTGCAGAAAATGAGGGCTTTGTATAGGACACTGTATGGCAATGGCCTCTCACTTTGCGTATCAACAATACAAGAAGTGAAGGGAAATGAGGCTGACAGCTGACAAAGACAGCAGAAAATATTCACCCATGTGCCAGTATCATTAATTTTGTTGCACACACATAACTGGAAATGCAGCATGGATGGAGAGTACTGAGACAACAGAAGGCTGAGGGTCCAGAGATCTACAAAACCTAACTAAAATGTGAGGTAGAGAAAAGTTAGACGGTGGCTTCATAAGGAGGACAGTAAACACTGATGTTGGGAGGATAACAGGACCTAATGACATGTGGCAGGGAGAGTTTCCACAAGCATTATTCAGAAAGTTGTGTTGTATAGGTAGAAAATTGGGGAAAGGGGAGGGGAGGGATGGAAGGCAGGGGAGTGGAGGGGATGGGGAGGATCCAAATGGCAGGAGTACACAATTAATGTCAACAGTGTTGTGCTGAGCAGTGTATTCTTCCACTGGATGGTGAAATCTGTCCACAGGGCACAATTTTTTCAGTGGTTATTCGTGCATGAGGCCAGCTGGTGCATAGGCATGGCCTCATAAGAAGAAGAGGGGCAAGGAACTGATGAACTAAGGCGGCTGCTTAGGGCACAGTGGTGGAAAGGGAGTATTCATCCTCGTGATAGATGATGGAAAGATTACTTTCTGGGAGAAGCTTGGTGTAATCTAGACAGAGAATAGATGATTGTGCTTGTTTCTGGCCTCCTGATATGTCAAACAATCAAAGGTAGTAATTCTTGGATTTTTTGTTCCCTTCCTGTGGCGTGGTAGGTTGGTGATTGGGGAGAGTGACCTTGCATTTATCACAAATCTCTCACCCAGAGCAAAATCCCAACTAACTGGACGAAAGCACACATAACTCTTGCATATAAGAAGGGTAAAAGAACAGATCCACAAAATTATAGGACAATATCCTTAACAGTGGCTTGCTGCCATATTCTGCGTTTAAATACAATACATTTCCCAAGGACAGAAAAGCATACATCCACAACCCAGCATGGTTTTAGAAAGCACTGCTCATGTGAAATTCAGTTTTTACTTTTCTCACATGATACAATGTCCCGGATGCTGGACAACAGGCAGATTACATATTACTCGATTTCCAAAAAGCACTGGACACAGCACCCCACTGCAGATTGTTAAAGAAGGTGCGTGCATACGGAATGGTTCCCAGATACATGAGTTGCTCTGAGACTTATTACATAATAGAACCCAATGTCTTGTGCTCCACGGCGAGTGTTCACCAGAGACAAGGATATAGTAACGAGTGCCCCAGGAAAGTGTGACACGATCACTATGTTTTTCTATATACTTAAATGATCTGGCAGACCGTGTGAACAGCAACATGCAGTTGTTTGCTAATGATGATGTGATGTACAGGAAGAAGTTGAAGAAGAGAGACTATACGATACAAGATGACTTACACCAAATTTCTAGTAAGTGTGATGAATGGTTGCTGGTTCTAAATGTAGAAAATTGTAAGTTAATGTGAATGAACAGTAAAAACAAATGCATAATATTAAGATACAGCAATAGTAATGTCCTGCTTGACACAGTCATGTCATTTAAATATCTGGGTGTAATGTTGCAAAGCAGTATGAAATGGACTGAGTACAAGACAATTGTGGTTGGGACTTCAACTTCAGTTTATTGGAAGAATTTTAGGGAAGTGTGGTTTATTTGTAAAGTAGACCGTGTATATAGGAAATTACTGCTACCTATTCTTGTGTACTACTCTAGTGTCTGGGATTGGCACCAACTCTGATTAAAGGAAGAATCTCAAAGTAATTCAGAGGTAAGCTACTACAAGTTTTTACTTATATTACATTTCAGCCTCCAGTTGCATAAGCAAAGAAACTTTGCCTAGGTTTCGGCTATAATAATGTAGCCTTCTTCAGAAATGTCACAATATAAAATTAAATTAAAACATGCCAGATATTGGCCTTCTCAAACTTAAAATGTTAGTACTACAGTACATAGTCATAAGACTGTGTCACTTCTACTAATGTTTTGCCGTTATGTCACACCAACGGGCCAGACAGGTGGGCCGCAGGCGCTGAGTCATAACTGGGCGCAGCGGGCAGCGACGCAGCGAGCTCAGCTGGTGGTCGCGTGCATGCACATGCAGAGTAATACAAACTTAAACCAGTAAAAGTTAACTGAGATTATTATGGAAAATAGCTTATTACCGTAGTTCAGACTATTAATGGCATTAAAGCCATATGTCACTGAAGTTACTGTTCCATAAAAGGCAAAAGACATATAAAAAGTGTACTGTACAAAAGTATGATTAAACATTGATTGATAACATTATTTGTTACAACAGCTAGAAATGTTACTGGCAAATAAATCATAATAACTGAAGTTACAGTTCTATGAGAGGCAAATGACATTAAACATTGTAAAGGAACCTTTTAATAAGAAAAGGCCACAAGTTAAGGTTAACAGTGCCTGAAATGGGTAGAACTTAGCTAAGAATTAACACCTGTGACTGATAATAAAGACAACTGTTTCAAACAGGTTAGCGGTTAGATATACAATATGTGATCAGCAATTAATACATAAGAAAACCAGTAGGCTGTATGTCATAGCCAACTACTGACATAGGCAGAAGACTTTATAAAGTAAAGGATTTATTGGAAATGGGTTCGTGGAACGCCAAAAAACATTATGAAGACAGTATAGCCAGTGGAGTTATATGCAAACTTTATGAAACTCTTAAATATAAATAAGCAGTACAAAGGGGCGAACCACGCCACAAGTCATTATAAAGGCAGTTATAAGAAGTCATGTCGCATGAAATTTTTACTAAGCTCATAATTAGCGATACACCATTTGACATGTATCTAATTGCGAAACAGTCTTAAACTTATAGAACATAATGACGATTACATGAAATGCGTATGTCAACATAAAAAGATAAGAGGGCAATGGCATCGGGCGACAAAGAAAGTCCCACATCATCATGGTAGACGAAGCAAGGGCTGAAGTCCTTCGAAGAAGTTCTTATTTTTCAATTGCAATTGGTCACTAAGCAAGTTGTCTTTATCATAAGGAAGGTGTCTGAAAATTTACATTTCTTCAAGTATATCTAGCCTGCATACTTTAGCTTCTTGGTTTAAGAGCTCTGTGTTTATAAGTGGGTTAGGGGCATGGGCCATTTGGACTAGATGTTCTGCAAATGTCGAGCCACGGGTGCCATCTCCACTTTTTGTGGGTACATGCTCTTTGTATCTAGCCAATAAAGCTCTTCCTGTTTGACCTATGTAATAACTAGGGCAATCACGACAGGTAATTTTGTAATCACCTGATTATGACAATTTATCATTAGTGTTACTTAAGAGAGTGGATTAAGTTCTTTTTAAGGCTATTATTAGTGGAACGGTCAACTTTAAAGCCCCGACTCTTTAAGATGTGCCCTATTTTGTAAGAAGCTTTGCCTATAAATGGGATAGAACTGAAATTAATGGAGTGATCTTTATAAGCGGTACCTAGTGTAGGTAAGGTCGTAATGTTTCTATGTGTTTTCTTGTTATAGATCTGTTTCACGATATTTGGAAATATATTATTTTGGGCAATATATTCAAGTGCCTTTAATTCATTCTGCTAGATGTATACTTGTGCTAGGTGTATACTTGTCTTGGTCTTATGACTATGTACTGTAGTACTAACATATTAAGTTTGACAAGGTCAATATCTGGCATGTTTTAATTTAATTTTATATTGTGACATTTCTGAAGAAGGCTACATTATTAAAGTCAAACCCTAGGTAAAGTTTCTTTGCTTATGCAACTGGAGGCTGAAATTTAATATAAGTACATTTTACAGTTCCTGGTTCTGCTGCACCATGCTAAAAATATTCAAATTTGTACCTGCTACTAGAATTGTTACCAATAGGTTTGAAGAACATCCAAGTGTTACAGAGATTCTTCAGAAACTCAAATAGAAATCTCTGGAGGGAAAACCGCGTTCTTTTCATGGAATACTATTGAGAAAATTTAGAGAACCAGCATTTGAGGCTGACTGCAGAACAATCCTATTACTGCTAACATACATTGCATGTATGGACCACAAAGACATGAAAAACTAGAGCTCATATGGAGACAAAAAAAAAAAAAAAAAATTCAAATGTGTGTGAAATCTTATGGGACTTAACTGCTAAGGTCATCAGTCCCTAAGCTTACACACTAATTAACCTAAATTATCCTAAGGACAAACACACACACCCATGTCCAAGGGAGGATTCGAACCTCCGCCGGGAGCAGCCCATATGGAGACATGCAGTCGGTCATTTTTCCCTCGCTCTATCTGTGAATGGAACAGGAAAGGAAATGACTAGTGGTCGTACAGGGTACCCTCTGCACACATCATGTGGTGGCTTGCGGAGTATGTATATAGATGTAGATATACAGAGATCATTCCTGTGTAGTGGTCATCTGCAGTCTCTGCAGATAGGTTCATCCATACAACTATGTGGCCAAATCTTATGCACTTGAAGCATCTCATGGCAGGTGGCACTTAAGGTAAACCATAATCTTAACTTTATCTGATAGCAAGTCACCCTCAAAACCGAATAAATGCTTCAATATTTACTTTGCTCTCTTTAAGCCCTCATTGACCCCACAGATAAAATGGACGCCACGTTGTTCAAAATAACACATCATTTCTCAATCATTTGAAATATACGATCTTTGTGGAAGATTATACCCTCAACCATATTCAGGTTCATGTGAGGGTAACTGTGACTGGGATGTCAACAAAGTTTGTCACAGCTCAACAATGCCCGTGACTGAGTGTGAAAATCTGTTTTAATAAGTACAGAGCCATTTTGCACTTTGTTTCTTGAATAGATGCCAATGTACTTACTTTCATTTCTTCAACAGAAATAATGGCTTGGAATTGACAATGATTCACTGTCAGTCCTGGCCTAGAACAGAAATTAGGGCACACATTTTTTCCCTTGTTTGACAAGTTGGTTTTCATCTCGTTTCATACCTAATGAAGGAAATGTATTGGGCTTTTGTACTTCTGCGTTAATGTAAGTCGATCACTCTGATGAGATTTCTGGGACAATTTGGCCACAAGCATGGGTCAGTTTCATTCTCTTCCTTGCAACTGGTCTGCCATGTGTAACCTACTCTGACTGAGGACTCTCCCTGTGGGCACCACCCCGTCGAAGAAACAGTCCCTTAGCATGGACGTTGTTGCCTGGAATCCCCATATCACAAATAAGATAGACATGTTCTCCTCGTGTTCTGTGGAGAAAACTGTACAGTGTGTTCTCTGCAAAGACAGAGGACCACCACTATAAAGGTACCTGAAGACCTGGACTGGCATGCTGGGTAACCGGTAACCTTTAATGAATGGCCTGCACTACCGCAAAAATTTTGAAAATAAAGTGCTGGTCAAACCCAGTAGGGAGGGATGTGGGGTTAGTCACTTGTAAATAAACTACAAGGGGTGCAGGTTTTAACAAAAAAGTAAACTTGAGTGGCACGAAAGTGGAAACTGGGGATTGGCCCAGTCAATACTGAATAGGGCAGGGAAAGAAATCGAGTTCACAGCAAAGGAAGAGAAAATGTGTACATAGTGTGGTGTTCTTGCACTGTGACTAACTTCCCTTAGCAGTGCTGTATGGCTCATAATGAGGAGCTGGAGGTGGGTCTGATGACTGCTGATCGAGTGCACAATGTGCTTGTGCCAGAAAGAGCTACTGGAAAATGGGGTTTCATGAGGAATGGTTTGCACCTCAATAGTGCTATGAAGGTAAGGTTGTTGGAGCTAATTAGAGTATGGAAGGTGGAGATGGAGCCACGTACAGTCAAATACCTTTTGTCATGGGTAGGAGAATGAGGCCTTTTTAGGATGCATCACAACAGGTTTCCCAGCCTACAAAGGGTCTCAAACACTATAAAGATCTCTCCAATACATACACAGAAAATAAAAAGTACCATGCAGGAGGGCATGGTCACAAATAACAGGAAAGAAAAATAAATCTTAATGGCAAATATCAAAGAATTGTCAGTCCATCAGCAGAATACGCAGACTATTAAAAATGAAGTACAACTACTTGAAGCAGAATTACAGTCTGTGAAAAATGTGGTGGTAAACAGTACTAAGCACTTGTGTAGACATACTGATATACAGCATGTAGAGATCTCATCATATGAAAGGATAAACCGTTACAGTAGAACTACCACAAAGCATAGAGGGAATTATGCATTTATATGAGAAATGAGACACATTTGAAAGACAGACAAGCACACCAATTACTGTACATAAGCATTTTAATGTGTTGGTCAGTTGGCTGATGGGGGTCATCGGTCCCTCTGTCCAGGGGTAGGTTGTCTGGAGTTAGTTATGTCCACCAGGAATGTGTTCTAATGATGAAAACATGCAGGAGCAGTAAAACTGAGGCACTGAAGGCAATACTGCCAGAGCTGAGAAATAATTTATGGAGAATTATTGGGTGGTATGTGGGTCTCCCAGGGCTCATCCATGGCAATAGAAACCCCACCCTGCATCCAACCCCTGCCAACACAGTGAAGGAGAAGACAGTTACAGAGCAAAAAATGCCTTTTATCAGCAGATTCAGCACAGTATAGGTGAGAAGGCTAAAAAAGTAATGGACGTCAATTGGAGTGTCAATGTTTATAAACAAGAAGAGAAATAGGTAAAGGCAGCAGGTGGGCATCCCCAGGGCTCTGCGTGTGACAGGAGGCTTCCCATGCACAGCCCTCCCACCCCTGACCCATTACAGTCAGCACTCACTATTCAGCACAGTGCTATCCCTAAAACGAAAATAAGGTGTAGCAGAAAAGAAGAAAAACCACATCCAAAAGCAATTAAACAGAATAAAAGAGGAATTAAAGAGTGAGCTGGTCAAGCAGGTAGAGTCAGGGATTTCAGACCCCGTATGCAAGAGGAGGCATCCCAACCACTCTGCCTTCAGCCTGACGGTAGCTTAAAACCTTATGTCTGAGAATAAAAACCACTTTCATGGAGATAATGGAGCACTGGTTCAATCGTCCATGAATTGCCTACCAATATTAGAGGCCAAAAATTTAGAAGACCACCCCTGGCTTGGAGGGCCAGTAGGAGAGGGCATTCCACCAGTATATGAGCTACTGTCTGTAAGGCTCCACAACCACACAGTGAGGTAGACTCGTTCCACAAAATAAAACTATAGGTTAGCCCGGTATGACCGATGTGGAGGCTATAGAGGACAGTGGATTCGTTCAGAGAGGAACAAAAGGAAGCGCACCTTGCTGTAGTAGTTTCCTCAATACTGTGGGGTTTATTAGAGGACAGTAGTCCATCTCCAAATGAGAATCCGCAAATCTGCATCTTGAATCATCAAAGCAAAAGAGGGACAGGTAGTTGCTCCTCTAGCCAAACAGTTGGCCAGTTCATTCCCTGGGATACCCAAATGACTTCAGATCCAGAGAAAGACAACCAAGCAGGCAATATGACAAAGTTCAGTGAGAAGGTCAGGAATAGCAGAGACCATAGGGTGACACATTAAAATGCAGTCAAGGGAGGCCTGTTTTATTAAACAGATGGCTCTGTTATCAGTTATTATCTCTACTGTAAAACCACTACATGTTCCCAGCAACAAATGGTGTTCCTGACCGGCAGTAAGTGTAAAAGCATATCCCCATATCCCAACTTATCCTCAGTTTTAGAACCATCAGTCTAAAAGATGGTAACACCCTGAAACTCCTGCATGGTGTATATGTAGACAACGAAAAAATTCTTGGATTTTTCCCAGATCTTTCAGTTAAAAATACACTTTTTCCTTGTTAAGTGGCAAAATGCTTTCCTTGGAGCTCTAAAACTTATCAGTCCTTTGAATGGTAAAGGTTCTATACACCAGCGTAGAACTTGCTGGTACAATAAGGGTGAAAAAAACGCATTTTGAAATGATCTTTGATGTCGGCAACGTGTACACTGCATATTTTAGCATTACAAAATTATAAATACAAATTTCACCAAATACAGTATGGTAGCTTCCGAAGCACTGAAATCGAGATTGCGATGCACTTTTGTCAGCCAGTCAAAGCAGATGTCACATGATCTCGCCAACCAATGACAGCAGGTATTCAGAGCATAGGATACGTAATGCAGTCAGCCAATAGCAACATCACGAACACACAAGGGAAAGTTAATGGTTTAAATTAATATATATACAGTATAGCTAAAAGATAAGCTGAAGGCCCATACATATGTACTGACTGACTGGCTAATAAATTGGACATTTGTATGCGTTTTGGCCAACCGACTGGCAAACCTTCCCTCACAGTATGTCGGGTGGATGGGACCACCTGACAGCCAACACCCCGCCCCCATTCCATCCCAACAAATTGTGTCGTGTGTAGTGCTGTTGTGCCAAGCACTCGACAAAGTTCATCTTTCGTCACTGAGCGTGGGGTTAAATGCTGTTCTTGTATACATGGCAGGGTGCGAAGTGGACGAAACTTTAAAAGACAGAGATTCTGGAGAAAATTAGAGACCACAGATGTTTGTGGGACACATCTTACAAGGAGTATAGCAATATGGATGCAAGAAATTAAGCACTTCTTTCATACATTTTAACGAGTCCGTAATGATATCATGTGGCACATCTACAGAATAAATGTCCGTTGACATTCTGTATTTCTTTTTGGGTTTTATTTCCAATACTTCAATGGACGATCCATCCTTTATGCAAGCTATGAACAGCAAAGTGTGGGATTTTTTTTTTACAGTTCTAACAGTTGCTAAATGCTTCATTTCTTACGTATCTGTTGTATTTATTAGATGATGTGTAGGCTTTCTTCTTCTTCTTTTCTTCTTCTAATCTGAAATGAGTTTCTTAAACTTACAGGTCATCTCTTAAGCCCCGTCCACACGCAACAATCTGTCTGCACAAATGTCTGCGCACATCACATCTGCGCAGACAGATCGTTGCATGTGAACAGAAGATTTGCACCAACCTGAGGTGTGTGCAAACCTGGAAGTTGGAGTTGGAGGTTTGAGCGAAACCTCTCAAATCTGTGGGTTCAAACCACATCTGCGCAGACGAGTTGGAGCGTGTGGACAGGAGATCGCCGCAAATCTTGTGCGAAACAGCTTTTTGCTCAGTCTAGTGTTTGTATTTGTGCGCACAGGGCATTAAAATGGCTGATACTCGTCAGTGTTCTTGAGAGTTTGTAAGTCAATTCATTGAAATATATAGAAACCACCCATGTTTGTGGAAGATTGAAAGTAAAGAATATAGTGACCGAGACAAAAAGACAGCAGCATACAATGCTCTAATTGAAAAATTGCGGGCACTTGACACCTCGGCAAACAGAGGAACGGTAATAAAAAAATAAATTCATTGCGAACTGGCGAAATTATTTGCGGATGGATGTCGAAACTTATAATTATCTCTTAAAGCTTGTAACCCCTCATATTATGAGAAAAAATACTTGTATGAGAAGGGTAATTTCTACTCATGAATGGCTGGCGGTAACATTAAGATTCCTAGCAACAGGAAGGAGCTACAAGGATTTGGAATTTTCAACTGCAATATCGAAACAAGTGTTGAGTAAAATAATACCCAACACATGTGAAGCTATTTACGCTGTCCTGAAGGATGAGACGATGAAGACAAGTCAAGTAAATTAAGTCTGTCAGCGAACTGTTTACCGAAAAGAGTTATCCAAAGTTCAGAAATCTAGAAGATCTAGTGTCAGAGTAGATCAAATATACCAGCCAACGTTATGGTATTTTGATGTGCTTGGCTTTCTTAGTGATCAAGAAACGCCAAGACCAAGCAGGAGTAAAATTGAAGATGAAATTGGTGTGTCAATGTGCCAGGAAATGGAACACGAGGTAATGTAAAACAAAACAGGTTCGCCCTGCAACTCTCGCAGTAAATGTAGGTGAGAAAACTGCTTTCGCCTTAGCAGCCACTGTCTACACCATTTTGACCGCTTTCTCTGTTTCCTGCGGTTGGTCTGAATGTTTTTTGCAACACAAGTTGCGAACACAGACCACAACAGAACTTCTTCCATTTCTGTATTTCAAAATAACTGAATTAAATTTTTGACATTAATGGGGAGCATAGTCGCTTGCCACTGATATTTCTTTTCTACACCGACAGAGGGCGGGCGAGTAGTAGATTGGGGTTTGTGCCGTGTGAACACACTACATTTGCAGCGATCTTTTGCATGTACAGACATCTGCGCCAATGTCTGCGCAGACAGATCATTGCGCGTGGACCGGGCTTTATGCTACATACATACATACATACATACATAAATTAATAATGTTTAATGAACTTCTCTTGTTTTATTTATTTTGCATTACCGTGATGTAGTTCCTCAGTCAACTATAAATCACGCTGCAGGTTTCAGGAATCGTTTTAGGTAATAATTGTGGGGATACAACAACACTGAATTTGAGGTCTTCTTAACGTCTGCCATTGGCTAGAAATTGTAATGCAGCTAAGAGCCTCTTCTTGCAGTGCACAGCCTCTCTCATGATTGTACTATTTTTTTGTTCCAAATGGTTTGATGATGTTCAGCAGCTCCGAACTGCATGACTCATCTACTTAGACAATGACGGAAAGCATCGGCTCCCAGTTGATTAAGTAACAGTATGTGGATGAATTTCCTTCCTCGCATTAGCCATTTCTTTGCACACAGCTTTCTCTCGGCTTTTTTTGGCCTCGTTACCAGATAAGATAAAGCCCATTTTTGTTTGTGTGTAAAATCAAGTGGGATCCCATAGAACATAAACTCAATGAACTTAAGATAAACAAATCACAAAAGGACACCGCTGTAATACAGTTGGTGGGGACGCGTGTAGGCTGCCACGAATTTTGTGGTTGGTTAGTTGGATGATAAATTGATGCACGTGTAGGGGCCTTAAGCTTTCACATATAATATTAGTCATTCAACATTTTTTGCTGTTTCTTCTGAGGGTGCATTAGGCAGAATCCTAAGAGCACAGCTTAAACTGCAGCAACTGAATAATTCTCACAAGCACGATTATAAATTTCACTGCTTTGCACTGAACATTTCATGGGCTACCTGACTGAATACACTTCCACTCTTCCACAGAAAAGCCAGTGTTAACTGTGAAATTGAGAAAGAACTCAACTCCCACTTTTTTGAAGGACAATTACACTTTTTGCCATTATTACTGCATCATTTGTAATCTGTCAAAGAACTAAAATAAATATGAAATACTAACCTTGAAGCTTGGTCGTTTTTAGCATGTGATACCCTTTAAGATACACTGAAGAGCCAAAAAAACTGGTAAATCTGCCTAATATCATGTAGGCCGCCTGCGAGGACGCAGACGTACTGCAACATAACATGGCACGGCATGGACTCGACCAATGTCTGAAGTAGTGCTGGAGGGAATTGACACCATGAATCCTGCAGGGCTGTCCATAAATTCATAAGAGTACAAGGGGGTGGACATCTCTTCTGAGCAGCACATTGCAAGCCATCCCCGATATACTCAATAATCTTCGTATCTGGGGAGTTTGGTGGCCAGCGGAAGTGTTTATGCTCAGAAGAGTGTTCTGGGAACCACTCTGTAGCATTCGTGGATGCGCGGGTTGTCACATTGTCCTGCTGGAATTGCCCAAGTGCGTCAGAATGCACAATGGATAGGAATGGAGGCAGGTGATCAGACAGAATGCTTATGAACATGTCACCTGTCAGAGTCATATCTAGACGTATCAGGGGTCCCACATCACTCGAACTGCACACGCCCCACACCATTAATGAGCCCTCCACCAGCTTGAACAGTCCCCCCACTGACATGCAGGGTCCATGGGTTCATGAGGTTGTCTCCATATTCGTACACGTCCATCCGCTCTATAAAATTTAAAATGAGACTTGTCCAACCTGGCAAAATGTTTCGAGTCATCAACAGACCCACGTCGGTGTTGATGGGCCCAGATGAGGTGCAAAGATTCATGTCGCACAGTCATCCACGGTGCACAAGTGAACCTTCAGCTCCGAAAGCCCAGATCGACGATGTTTCATTGAATGGTTCGCACGCTGACCCTTGTTGATTGCCCAGCACTGAAATCTGCTGGAATTTGTGGAAAGACTGCACTTCTGTCACGGTGAACGATTCCCTTCCATCGTCATCAGTCCCATTCCTGCAGGATCTTTTTCCGGCCACAGTGATGTTGGAGATTTGATGTTTTATTGGATTCCTGATATTCATCGTACTCTCGTGAAATGATCATATGGGAAAATCTCCACTGCTTCACTACCTCGTAGATGCTGTGTTCCATCACTCATGTGCCGACTGTAACACCATTTTCAAACTCACTTTAATCTTGATAACTTGCCACTGTGCAACAGTAACTGGTCTAACAGCTGCGCCAGACACTTGTTGTCTTATGTAAGTGCTGCCAACCACAGCACCATATTCTGCCTGTTTACATATCTCAGTATTTGTATACACATGCCTATACCACTTTCTTTGGTGCTCCAGTGTATACCAAATATAACTGTGCCCATGAAATTTTAAACAATATAAATGGCTGATCTTCTGGGCTCGAAATTTTTCCAAGACGATGGTCCTGAAAGTGTTAAGTTATGAACGAGAGTCAAATGCTCTGTGATTTAAGCTATTCATCGTACATTCTCCCACATATGATAATTCACCATGCGTAAGCAGAAATAAGCTTTGAAAGTAATGCCTCTCAAACCACCATTCGCAATATTTTCCCACAAGCTGTTAAACTGGGTTCACACACGCAACAAAAATATCCAACAGCTATTGGCATACTGCAGTTGAATTGAGTTACATGTGTGAACTCCCAGTTTCTAGTGGTGCAACTTAAAAGATGCAACTTCTGTCATGCAACAAAAAGTTCAGCTTGGTTGTACTTTGTTGCTACCATCACTGGTTCCTGGTGGCAGTAGTTGCACACATGAACATCCTGTCACAGTTATCGAGGTGTAATTGCTGCTATATGCTATGTGATTTCAGTAATATTTTTTTTTAATTTTATTTCTGAAAAAGTAAAAACAATGGTCGCCAGGTATACTTTCGCAGTTTCTAGAACTACAAGAACCACAACCTATGTTTGATTTTCTGTAAAAGAGAGAGAGAGAGAGAGAGAGAGAGAGAGAGAGCGAGCGAGCGAGTGAGTGTGTGTGTGTGGGGGGGGGGGGGGGGGGGGGGGGGGGGCACAAACCAATGACATATCCCACAGACTTAAAAGATTTTCGAATGAATAAAGAAACTTAACATATTTAACCAAAAAAGCAAGTCATATAAACTTCGTAATTTGTGAGACAAAGCATTGTATAAATTGTGAATTATATGCAGGAAATAGTTCCAGAGTGTGATGTTGCAACAAACTAAAAAGTAGTTATTCAAAATGCCTATAACAATGAATATAATAAGATTCTACAATCTTTGAAGAGTGGCATGTCTGCCAAAGATATTTACATGCCTGCTGTTGGTTAGTTTGCCACTGCAGACAGGATTTTTGCCTCCAAGTGTTATTTCTTCTGTAAATGTGTGCTTCCCCTGATTTATCCCTGTGTGAAACTTGTTTTTGGATCCAACATTTGGGTTTTGTCTTCACTGTAATTAACTCATTTCACAGCTCTGAGGCCACAACCTGCACTATAAAGTTCATACCCGCCCATACGCTTTCAACTGGTGCCATACTGAAAGCTGTGCAACTATATAGAATTTGTGGCATCCTGTGTAAATAGTGGCTCACGACGACACTACAGCAAGCCACAAGCTTTAGCGCCACATTAGATGCATATGTGAACAGGCTTTAGAGATGTAAACAGTTGTTACGGCATGCTCATCGAAAGTCATTTCTAGTTATGAAGTATTGCATACTCTTCATCCTAAAGCCTTTGACACATTTTGTTGTTGGCAGACGCTAGTGTGTGCATTGTGTTTAGTTGTTGTAAATGGCACATTTTATTTACAACTAAAGTGTTATTTTGGTGTTATTCTCTCAGTTATGTTTTATTGCTGCAGTGTTATTCGGCAGGATTGGTCTAAAGTAAAATTCTTTGTCAGTTCTCCCAGTAAAAATTTCAAAAGTTTAACAGCAAAGTAAAACAATGAAAAATTCCCAAATTCTAAAAAAAATTATGGGCTTTCCCCTGATGAAAAAATTCCTATGTTTTTTCCCCTGATTTCCTGGTTGTCCCAGAGCATATATGGTCTGTCGTGAAGAACTGAATGTAACAGACACCAAAAAGCCAAAGGGGTGACTGAGACTTTAGCGTCTTGCAATAATCAGTCCTAATTCATTGCCTGGGTACCAACCACGGGGAGGTGCACAAGAAAACACAAGCAGTACAGTCTATGAAGGAGAGGCAGATATGAAGGAGAGGAAGAGGTCCTGGTAGAGAGCTGTGAGGCACATTCCAACCGGTAATACCTCCTGAGGGCAGGTATCAGGAGCTTGACACACAAAAAAAAGGGATCATTGGACGATTATGAAATTGGCGAATGACAATTGCATAAAAGACCAAGAGTTGATACCGTAAGAACTGAGGAGGTAAGATCACTGCTTTGGCAAGGAGCCTTTCTATGGGACTAGTTCAGAAGGCACCAGTGGCCAGTCGTGCACCAGGATGGTCGAGGAGGTCTGTCAATTTCAAAGCTGCACCGAAATTACCTAGTAGGAGAAAAGGGAAGAGGAGGGGGAGGGGGATGGGAGGGAAGTTGTTGAATTAATGTGGCCAAATCAATATAAGTTAGTGGCCAGCCTGGAGATAAATAAATGTTACAAATGGTGATTGCTGAGGTCGTTTGCACCCACACCACTATTGCTTCCAACATGGTCTGAAGAGAAATCCACTTACTGACACATCTGTGTGAACAGGTGCCCTCTCAGCACCACCACCATAGTTCCAACAGAATGCACAATACCTATGGAGCACTGGGGAATGGTCATCAGTAAAGCATTTTTCTTGTAGAACAATGCAAATTGCAGAAGAGGAGGAAATAATGTTATGTAGTACTGGCAGCTGACAGTAATATCCATTAAAATTCCAGCAAATGATCATACTATGGGTGTCCAGGTTAGGCATGAAGGGGCCATGAGTGAATGTTTCACATAAAACTTGAAACGCCACATCTACAAGTAACAATTGCTCCTGGATATTTGATGAAGAAAAAAAACAGGACTGCGGGTAAGCTACTACAAACAGCATAGTGAACACATTATTGTGGCCAAGATAGACACGAAGCCTACGCCTACCACAATAGTACAAGTTTATATGCCAACTAGCTTCATAGATGACAATGAGATTGATGAAATGTATGATGAGATAAAAGAAACTATTCAGATAGTGAAGGGAGACGAAAATTTAATAGTCATGGGTGACTGGAATTTGATAGTAGGAAAAGGGAGAGAAGGAAATGTAGTAGGTGAATATGGAATGGGGGTATGGAATGAAAGAGGAAGCCGACTGGTAGAATTTTGCACAGAGCATAACTTAGTCATAGCTAACACTTGGTTCCAGAATCATAAAAGAAGGTTGTATGCATGGAAGCGGCCTGGAGATACTAGAAGGTTTCAGATAGATTATATAATGATAAGACAGAGATTTAGGAACCAAGTTTTAAATTGTAAGACATTTCTAGGGGCAGATGTGGACTCTGACCACAATCTATTGGTTGTGAACCATAGATTAAAACTGAAGACACTGCAAAAAGGTGGGAATTTAAGGAGATGAGATCTGGATAAACTGACATAACCAGAGGTTGTAGAGAGTTTCAGGGAGGACATTAAGGAACGATTGACAGCAATGGGGGAAAGAAACACAGTAGAAGAAGAATGGGTAGCTTTGAGGGATGAAATAGTGAAGGCAGCAGAGGATCAAGTAGGTAAAAAGACGAGGGCTAGTAGAAATCTTTGGGAAACAGAATATATATTGAATTTAATTGATGAAAGGAGAAAATACAAAAATGCAGTAAATGAAGCAGGCAAAAAGGAATACCAACATCTCAAAAATGAGATTGACAGGAAGTGCAAAATGGCTAAGCATGGATGGCTAGAGGACAAATGTAAGGATGTAGAGACATATCTCACTAGGGGTAAGATAGATACTGCCTACAGGAAAATTAAAGAGACATTTGGAGAGAAGAGAACCACTTATATGAATATCAAGGGCTCAGATGGAAACCCAGTTCTAAGCAAAGAAGAGAAAGGCAGAAAGGTGTAAGGATTATATAAAGGGCTTGTACGACGTTGATGTACTTGAGGACAATATTATGGAAATGGAAGAGGATGTAGATGAAGATGAAATGGGAGATATGATACAGCCTGAAGAGTTTGACAGAGCACTGAAAGACCTAAGCTGAAACAAGGCCCCGGGAGTAGACAACATTCCATTAGAACTACTGATAGATTTGGGAAAGCCAGCAGTGACAAAACTCTACCATCTGGTAAGCAAGATGTATGAGACAGGCGAAATACCCTCAAACTTCAAGAAGAATATAATAATTCCAATCCCAAAGAAAGCAGGTTGGTCATTCCATGTCAATTCAACCAATTTGAGAAAATGTTCCAGCTAATAGTCTCAGATTTGACTGAAATTTAGCACACCAATGCTACCAAGTGTGGAACACTCATGTACAAAATTTTAAGTTCCCCTGCCAATTAGTTCCAGAATTATGGCTTGTGAAAGAAGGTGGCGTGACCCAGAAATTGCAACTCGCAACTGGCAATCTATCTTCAGACCCAACTTCAGGTCTTAATAACTTTGGAACTATTCCACACAGTCCAGTGAAATTTTTACAACCCAGTAACATCCACTTATAGAACACACTCTATGAATCAAAACACAAAACAACATATTTGTGAGGGAGAATAAAAAAATTCCAAAATGTGATTTAAAAAAATGTAATATGTTAAAAGGTACATATTGCAGGTGCCTTCTACGCCAAATATAATTCACTCAAAAAGGTTATAAACTTTTTTTGGGGTAAGCGTTATGTGGCCCAAACACACACAGAACTCATCTTGCCCGTATCAGTCACACAAACAGAGTTACATGCACACGAAAATACAAAAATTTGAAAAATTACCTGAAAAACATGGATTTTCTAAGTGTGGTAGCACAAAAGGGACAAGTGATATCCAAGCCAAATTTCAAATACTGCAGAAGTAGACCATAATATAATATGTGGGCAAAATTTCAACTTGTTATTGCAAGGCATTTGTGTACAATAAAAGTTGACAGAGATGTATTTGGTTACGTTTCTTTTAACACGATTTAGCAAGTATAGTGATGATGCAGACAGCTTGTTTCAGATAAAGCTGCAGCAATTGTTGGGAACCATTAGGCAACAGAAAGTTAAACAATGGTAGTTTTCAGGGACAGAATGAGTCATTGTTAGGCAGGAACAACAAAGGAAACAAGCAACAATTACAGGTTCCCAGAATGAGATTTTCACTCTGCAGCGGAGTGTGCGCTGATATGAAACTTCCTGGCAGATTAAAACTGTGTGCCGGACCGAGACTCGAACTCGGGACCTTTGCCTTTCGCGGGCAAGTGCTCTACCAACTGAGCTTCCCAAGCACGACTCACGCCCCGTCCTCACAGTTTTACTTCTGCCAGTACCTCGTAGAGCACTTGCCCACGAAAGGCAAAGGTCCCGAGTTCGAGTCTCGGTCCGGCACACAGTTTTAATCCGCCAGGAAGTTTCAATTACAGGTTACTCATGTTTTTAAGATTCTAGTTCAGACTGGTCAGTACTGTTGAGGAAAGTCAGTATGGAGGCAGAAGAGTGTACTAGTGGTGCTTTTGTTCAAACAAGTTGCAGTATTGGTAGAGCACAAGCATCTGAATGTCATAAAACAACATATGGAACAAAATGTACCATTCGCTTTGTACTGTATGATCTAGGTGAATCGGACCAAGATTTGTTGCTATGGAGATCCAGGATACACCCTGTGGGCACAAGAAGTACAGTTCCAGGAAACTTTAGTGTTTGTTATCATCATATGAAAGTGTTTCTGGATAAGTATTCTTTCCTACAAAGAAGTTGTTTTGATCCATTTCGGATTCATAAGAAGACAGTGAAGTGTATCCTCAGAGAAATTTATATAAATTAAGTACTGAAAGTGAATCAGTGCATGGGACTTAACATGAAACCAGGACAAAAGTTATGTTCCAGGTGTGTTAAACTGCTAAAAAATGAAGAATATTCTGATAATTTACATGACAGTGACGAAGAGTATCAGCCACCTACAACCCCAGCGGATGAGCAATTAAATACTTCTGTGACTGCTCTTGGTTTGTCTCCCATGAAGACACACAAAGTTGGGAAAAGAGACAGGCCCAGCTATGGTAGAAGAAAACTGCAAGAAGCTCAAATGGAATTAAAACACAAAATAGCTGACACATTAATGGTGGAAGAGGAAGAACTATCTGCTCCAAAGGAACAGAAATCATGCCAGAAATGCTCTGATTTGGACAAAATTGTGCATGATTTGAAAGAAAAATGTGCCATATCCACATGCCAGAAAAATGTAGCTATTCTTACCCTTGCACCTTCCAGCTGGTCTATTGACTACACAGCAAAGGAATTCAATGTTTCTACATATACGGTAAAGCAAGCTAGGAAAATAAAAGCAACCCAAGCAGTGCTTCCACAACTTCAGCAGGCTCAGCGTAAGCAATTGAGTTCAGAAATAAAGGTGCTAGTGTCGGAGTTTTATGAAAATAATGACTACAGCCGAATAATGCCTGGAAAAAAAGACTATGTAATAGTGAAAATGGGAAATGTACATGTACAGAAGCAAAAACGACTGTTGCTATGCAACATATCAGAACTATATGTAGAATTCAAGGAAAAGTATCCCATTACCAAAGTATGTTTATCATCTTTTTTCAATCTTCGGCCAAAATGGGTTGTGCCTGGACGTGCAAGGGGCACACACAATGTTTGTGTATGTGAGACAAATCAAAATGTTAAGCTGATGTTTGCTGCTATAAAGGATTCTGGTCTGTATTACAAAGGTGCAATGAAGCTGCTAGTGCGTGACATTAGTTCCTACCAGTGCATGATACGCAGGTGTGAAAAGTGTCCTGGTAAGGCAAATCTTGCAGAACACATGAATAACAAACCGTATGGTGAACTCCTTATGGATGACGACGAATTTGTTTCTTATAAACAATGGACACAGAATGGATCGCACAAGTCTTGAAGCAACGCAAAGTACAGTGGAAGATTTTGTTGAAATGTGTTGTCACAAAATGGACAAACTGACCACACACAGCTTCACAGCAACAGCACAATCGGCTTATCTCCAGTTTTGTAAGGATAATTTGAAACAAGATGAAATTATAGTAATACTAGACTTTTCTGAAAATTATGCATTTATAGTTCAAGATGCCCTTCCACGTCCTTTGCTGTCTCTGACAGAATTACAATGTCATCGGCGAACCTCAAAGTTTTCATTTCTTCTCCATGGATTTTAATACCTACTCCGAATTTTTCTTTCGTTTCCTTCACTGCCTGCTCAATATACAGATTGAATAACATCGGGGAGAGGCTACAACTCTGTCTCACTCCCTTCCCAATCACTGCTTCCCTTTCATGTCCCTCGACTCTTATAACTGCCACCTGGTTTCTGTAAAAATTGTAAATAGCCTTCGCTCCCTGTATTTTACCCCTGTCACCTTCAGAATTTGAAAGAGAGTATTCCAGTCAACATTGTCAAAAGGACTTGGAAGAGCAGTTGAACGGAATGGATAGTGTCTTGAAAGGAGGATATAAGATGAACATCAACAAAAGCAAAATGAGGATAATGGAATGTAGTCGAATTAAGTCGGGTGATGCTGAAGGAATTAGATTAGGAAATGAGACGCTTAAAATAGTAAAGGAGTATTGCTATTTGGGGAGCACAATAACTGATGATGGTCGAAGTAGAGAGGATATAAAATGCAGACTGGCAATGGCAAACAAAGCGTTTCTGAAGAAGAGAAATTTGTTAACACCGAGTAAAGATTTATGTGCCAGGAAGTCGTTTCTGAAAGTATTTGTATGGAGTGTAGCCATATATGGAAGTGAAACATGGACAATAAATAATTTGGACAAGAAGAGAATAGAAGCTTTCGAAATGTGGTGCTACAGAAGAATGCTGAAGATTAGATGGGTAGATCACATAACTAATGAGGAGGTATTGAATAGGATTGGCGAGAAGAGAAATTTGTGGTACAACTTGACTAGAAGAAGGGATCGGCTGGTAGGACATGTTCTGAGGCATCAAGGGATCACCAATTTAGTATTGGAGGGTAGTGTGGAGGGTAAAAATCGTAGAGGGAGACCAAGAAATGAATACACTAAACAGATTCAGAAGGATGTAGGCTGCAATAGGTACTGGGAGATGAAGAAGCTTGCACGGGATAGAGTAGTATGGAGAGCTGCATCAAACCAGTCTCAGGACTGAAGACCACAACAACAACAGTGCAAGATGCCATCCAAGGATATCATTGGGACAACAGTCAAGCAACTCTCCAGCCATTTGCGATTTACTATAGAGGTGAATCAGGTGATGTCTCTGTCATGAACCTGTACATTTTTACTGACTGTTTAATTCATGATGCCATTGCAGTTCATGCCCACATTCGCACTGTCATGGCATATGTGAAAAACAAGCTGCCTCACATACATTTTGTGAAATACTTCAGTGGTGGTGCAGCTAGTCAGTACAAAAACTGTAAAGATCTCAAAAATTGATGCATGCATTACCATGATTTTCAGATTCACACAGAATGGAATTTTTTCACAAGTCATGGTAAAAATGTATGTGATGGTATTGGTGCTACCATTAAACGCATGGCATCACGAGCTAGTCTGCAGCACCCTACAGAAGGTCACATTCTAACACCTCTTCAATTATTTACCTGGGTACAGAAAAATATCTCTGGTATAAAACCATTCTACGTTTCAAAAGATGAGGTGAAATCAGTCGAAGAGTTGCTAAAAAGCAGACTAGAACACGTTAAAACTGTTGCAGGCACAAGGAGCCATCATCACTTCTCTCCAGCGGACTCCGACAATGTGCAGATGAACAGACTGTCTGGTTATAACTATAGGTTCATGCACAACATGTGTCTTCACAGTGTGTCTGACTCAGGATTCAGAAGCAAAAGCAGCAACATACAACCAGGTTGCTATGTTATTGCTGTTAATGATGACAAATGGTACTTAGGATGTGTTGCAGAGTGCTGTGAAGCAGAAGGAGATGTATTTGTGAACTTCATGGCACCAGCAGGACCAACAACATCATTTCATTGGCCATGTTTGGCAGACAGGTGTTGGATTCCTTTTGAACATATTCTTATGACAGTTCCAGTTCTTACCACAGTGTCAGAAAGACAGTACAATTTGCCGCCCAATGTACAGAGTACAGTAGCTAAAGTGTGGGAGAACTTCTGTCCGAAGCACAATCGACTGGTTTTTAGCAGTTAAGGTGCAGTAAACATTAATGATAGGTTGTGTTAATCTGTCTATATGTTGTTGCTTAGTGATTAAACAGTTGTGGGAGAGGATAAGAAGAGGCAGAACAGTTTACGATATGTTTTTACAAAATTGTGTGGTGGAACAATGGCCACATCACCAAATACATCTGTCAACTACCATTGTACACAAAAGTCTTGCAATAACATGCTGAAATTTTGAGATATATGTCATTATGGTCTACTTATGCAGTGTGTGAAATTTGGCTCGGATCCCACTTGTCCCGTTTGTGCTATCACACTTCAAAATTCCATTTTTTCGGGTAATTTTTCAAATTTTTGTTTTTTCGTGTGCATGTAACTCAGTTTTTGTGACTGATATAGGCATGATGAGTTCTGTGTGTGTATAGGCCACATTAAGCTCACACAAAAAAATTTATACCCTTTTTGAGTGAATTATATTTGGCATAGGGGGCACCTACAATACGTACCTTTTAACATATTACATTTTTTAAATCACATTTTGGAATTTTTATTTTCCCTCAGAAATATGTTGTTGATGTTTTGATTCGTGGAGTGTGTTCTCTAAATTGATGTTACTGGGTTGTAAAAATTTCACTGGACTGTGTGGAACAGTTCCAAAGTTATAAGACCTGAAGTTGGGTCTGAAGATAGATTGCCAGATGCGGGTTGCAATTTCTGGGTCACGCCACCTTCTTTCACAAGTCATAATTCTGGAACTAATTGGAAGGGGAAATTAATACTTTGTACACAAGTGTTCCACACATGGTAGAATGAGTGTACTGAATTTCCGTCAAATCTGAGTCTATGAGCTGGAGCCCCTCGTTGAACTGACATGGAATGACCCAGGTGTTGACAGATGTGAAAATTACCGAACTATCCGTTTAATAAGCCACGGCTGCAAAATACTAACAGCAATTCTTTACAGACGAATGGAAAAACTGGTAGAAGTCGACCTCGGGGAAGATCAGTTTGGATTCCATAGAAATGTTGGAACACGTGAGGCAATACTGACCCTAAGACTTATCTTAGAAAATAGATTAAGGAAAGGCAAACCTACGTTTTTAGCATTTGCAGACAGAAAGCTTTTGACAATGTTGACTGGAATACTCTCTTTCAAATTCTGAAGGTGGCAGGGGTAAAATACAGGGAAAAATACAGGGAGCGAAAGGCTATTTACCATTTGTACAGAAACCAGATGGCAGTTAAATAAGAGTCAAGGGACATGAAAGGAAAGCAGTGGTTGGGAAGGGAGTGAGACAGGGTTGTAGCCTATCCCCGACATTATTCAATCTGTATATTGAGCAAGCAGTGAAGGAAACAAAAGAAAAATTTGGACTACGTATTAAAATCCACGGAGAAGAAATAAAAACTTTGAGGTTCGCCGATGACATTGTAATTCTGTCAGAGACAGCAAAGGACTTGGAAGAGCAGTTGAACGGAATGGGTTGTGTCTTGAAAGGAGGGTATAAGATGAACATCAACAAAAGCAAAACGAGAATAATGGAATGTAGCCAAATTAAATCAGGTGATGCTGTGGGAATTAGATTAGGAAATGAGACACTTAAAGTAGTAAAGGAGTTTTGCTATTTGGGGAGCAAAATAACTGATGATGGTCGAAGTATAGAGGATATAAAATGTAGACTGGCAATGGCAAAGAAAGAGTATCTGAAGAAGAGAAATTTGTTAACATCGAATATAGATTTAAGTGTCAGGAAGCCATTTCTGAAAGTATTTGTATGGAGTGTGGCCATGTATGGAAGTAAAACGTGGACGATAAATAGTTTGGAAAAGAAGAGAATAGAAGCTTATGAAATGTGGTGCTACAGAAGAATGCTGAAGATTAGATGGGTGGATCACATAACTAATGAGGAGGTATTGAATAGAATTAGGGAGAATAGAAATTTGTGGCACACCTTGACTAGAATAAGGGACTGGTTGGTAGGACATGATCTGAGGTATCAAGGGATCACCAATTTAGTATTGGAGGGCAGCACAGAGGGTAAACATCGTAGTGGGAGACCAAGAGATGAATACACTACGCAGATTCAGAAGGATGTAGGTTGCAGTAGGTACTGGGAGATGATGAAGCTTGCACAGAGCAGCATGGAGAGCTGCATCAAACCAGTCTCTGGACTGAAGACCATGACCACAACAACAACATATTCCAAAATGCATCAGACAATAAGTAAGTCATTCCTTGTCTGATGTTAGCCTTACCACTGCAAACCAGTCAACCTGAATGCACAACTACTGATTGTTATAATAATGGTTGACTGCCTCCTACATGACTTTATGTCACATCAATGAGCAGTGGCTCAGAATGTGATTGTGTAGGTGGATCTGTCACCTCCAGGGTCAATGGAGTAGTCTTGTCCCAATTATTATTATTTCTCTGCTCCTCTTCAGCCTTTGGTGGCCAAGATTCTTGCAAAGGCCTGTATGCAGTAAGGATGGCGATGGATGAAGAGTGGAAAGCCCTGGGACCCACAGGTTATGGATCTTTCAGTTGTTGGCCGGCATCGGGCCTCTGATCCGTGGGTTTCTAGTTGGGGGGGGGGGGGGGGGGGTTGCAGAGAGAGCCCTGCCACTGGTAGACACCAGAGGAGGAAACTGCTTCTCTGGCTGTGTGTGGGAAGTGGTCCCATGGGAACCACAAGAGATGAGAGCATGGTGAGAGGTTTGGTTTGGAAAGGTATTGATGTGGAGGAGGTGGGGGTGGGGAGATGGCTGTGACTTTCGCATAATTGGTAACTATGTCAACAGGATTTAGGTATTCACTCTTTTTTCACACCTCAGTATTATGACAGATGGCCAATAGACTTATATTATTGTAATTTATTTTCTTTCTTAGTGACTGTGCAAACTATTGAATGAGGAGGATGGTGTTCCAAACAACTGGCACAAGGACTACCATCAGGGAGTAATCATCCATAGTTTTGGCACTTTTGGTCTACCATGCAGCAGGATGACATACAATCAATGCAATACGTATGCATCAGAAACACCTCATGAGTGGCAGGATGTAACGTTTTACATCACACCTGTACATCATCATGACTTTAATTTTTCCTGGGAGGATGTTTCCTTCAAAGGCTAAAATGAAAGTGCCTGTATCTGCCTGATTATCCTCAAGACCCTTTTGTATACACCAGACAAAATGTATGGCCCACCACTTGAGATTAGCCGACAGTTCCTCATCTGTTTGGAGTGTAAGGTATCTGTGGAAGATGACTCCTTGGATCACATTCAAAGCTTTATATGAAGCAATGGTAACAGATATGTCACTCAGTTGTTCACACACACCTGAAGAGCTGTATACTGTACAGCAGAGGAGGCTTTAATCAGCAACGATCCATCACAAATTTTTCCCAGTGACAAGTTCTCCAAATTTATCTTCAATGTCTTCGTCAAAAAATAATGGTTTCATTACAGAAAAAAAATCTCTACCTATTTGAGTACATACCAGGTTTGGGATAAAATGTTTCACTCCGAACTGTCCGGCTTGTCCCTCTTATGATGGGAGAGCCAGGGTGAAGAAAGCACCAGGATTGTAATTCACCGCATAGAAATTTCTGTACCTGTCTGATGAGATGGCTGGACTAGAAAAGAAAACATTCTGGTTTAATTCGATACATTTCATGTGCAAAACGTCAGTCCTGGGTTCTCCCTAAGGGTAGCACTCGGTGGCAGCAAACGTCATCTGAGACTATGGCCATTGCCCAGAGTCCTGATGTCCCAGGAAGAAGCACATCTACTCCTTGGCATGCATGGGGAGCTAGCAGCTCAGCTTTCAGCAGTGTGATCCCTGTGGTGTCAGGGGGCTCTATGGAAACATAATGACACCACCATATCGGACTGGCTTACCATCTACACAAACTAAGTTGACACTCGGCACGGTGGCTCATGGTAATGACCATCAATGGGAAATACCTTTACACTCGCTCCCACCTATCAACTCAGTTTGAAGGAACAGTAAAAACCTACAGAATTGCTGAATAGTGTTGGAATGCACCTCATCTCACACTTCAGCACCTCATAAATTGATACAGAGATTTATCACATTATAAAGCCAAGAAATTAGTGTTACTGTAATGTGGCTATCACCAACACTGTTCATAAGCAAATGCTAATATGTATGATGCTCCTACAATCTGCAAATGAGCATCCTAAAGTAAAGGACAAAAGAGGTACCTAATATTGCACCAATGTTTTCCAGCCTGTCACACAAGTGCCATAATGACTTGGAATATGCAAGACCTTTGCTACAATAAAACAGAATACTCCAGCTTACTGCTAAGTTTACTGTAGGTCCCAGATATGTCCTCTTCATTTTGGCTCATTATTACAAAATGCCATATTAAATGTTCCTCCATAAACAAAACATTGTTATTTTTTGGTCAACGTGACAGTCGTCGATGAAGTCTGCACATTCCATTTCTAAAACAACAATAAATTGGTAACTGATGGTGCATTTTTTTTCCATTCCGCCTTCTTATTTGTAAGTAGGCCTATTTATACTCAGTAGTGATGCCGTGCACTAGTTGTATGGTCGTTTGAATTGCATTCTGTATAATTTGAAAGCTACTCCTACAGAGATGCAAGACTTAGAAATAACAGAATCTGAAAAACTAGGCCGTTTTTCACGTCATCCAGGGCAATGAATAAATTCCTTGTGTTAACACTTAGTGATTGATGTTAAAATTCCTTGTATTACCACTTAGTGTCATGTAAAAATCACCTCAGGCCGGTCACGCGCTATTGTGTAGTATATAATATGGGTCTCCTTGCGTCCGATAATAAGATATAATACTTAGTAAGACTAACAGGCAACAAAAAGTAATCATGTTACTGATTTCCTTACGTGGCACAAACACAACAATTCTAGAAAGTGAAAGGAACATAAAAAAACAAGTAATACGTTCCTAATGGTGCTAAGCTAACAAGGTTTATTACGCTCACCTATAATATTTGTCAGCGCAAACTGCGACACACTCCTCAACTGTGTTGGCGGCTCCGACATTTGTTGGTTCGTACAAGTAAATGTTTTCATTGCTAAACATGTAACAACCCACGTAGACAGGGTCTTCTCTAACTTTATCTTTCACTTGAACCCCAGACATGAAGCTAAATACAAGCACAGCAATTGCGCCAAACTTTTGCATGTTTGTTGTCTAAAATTATTGTTCTTTTTACGAGTATAGAAATGGATTCGTAGTCAATGTAGTTATAATTCATGTTAGAAACATCGTTAATAAAGCGAAGACATTATGTCTTATGTTCCTGTTGATTGTTCGGATGGTAAACAAACAATTTTTCTACTTTCGCTACATTCCTTTCACTCGATCACCCCACCAAAATACAAACCCCCACACCCACTCACCGTTACTAGGAAACGAGCAAAGCTCTTCCTTTACAACAGCTCTTCCTCTACAACATCCTTGGTGCAGGAATCGACAACAGTGGCTTGCATGAAACCCTGTTTTCACACCCAACGAAAACCTGGACATGCCAATCATAGTACTGATATTCTAGCCCAACAGATCTGTGGAAACATTTTATTGACACACTTCTGTCAGCTCATATGACAGTGAATCGGTACGCACCTTACACAAACCACCTGACTGGCCTATGTGGTGGCGACAGTTGCATGTGCAAGTTTTCGTTGCTTACTGAAACGGACTACACATCGTCAATCAAGCATCGTTGATACTATCTTTGGCATTCTCACTGCTCACTGTTATTTGGGAATATCTTTAATGGAAACGTCAAAATGTTAGGTGTTTGTAATTTTTTGAAAAAGTGATGGACAGGTGCTTTGGTTGTTGTATTCTTGGCAGTTAACACAAAGCTACCTCGTTTGTATTAGATATTCGTTATGGGGGACAGCAGTGCAGTTTTAAACGATTCAGGTATATATATTTCGACGTGAAAATTGTGTCGTTAAAGACTCGGTATGGTTTCAGTTCGTGAATACTGTTTATGAATCATATTGATACATGTACTGTTTTCAGTAAATCTCGGTATTTCTATTGTTTTAGAGTCGTAAACCATATGTGCATATTTGCTCCATATGGTATATAGTTTTTTAAGTTTCGTTTAACTTTAAGACAATGGTTACAGATATGCAGGGTTAGCTTATGGAATTAACAACTTGTAAGTCAGTATTTTCAGAAAATAAACCATATCAATGTGGCTATGAACCCTGTGTTTGTATGAAACTACTGATACTTGATGTTGTGGCAGGTTGTTCAAAGCAAGTTACGTTTGAAAACATCCCCTAAAATGTGGATTAGTTTTTTCATCTCACGATAGCTGAAAATTGAAATAATTCTTTGTTGTATTCCACAATGCATTCTAGTACGTTTCCACGTCGTTGACTACACAGGCTCGTGCACTATTTGCGTAAGCTCCAACTAAAAATATACATTGGTATAGCCAACCTGTGGCTAATGTATCTAACCAAAAGAATGCGGAAACTTGTACTTAGTAATTGAGCCAATATAATCCGGGGACATAATTCCGAGCGGGAGGGGAGAAATCACATATGGGGTTCCCCAAGGCTCAGTCATAGGTTCGCTATTGTTGCTCTCATACGTAAATAATGTTCGATCCAATATGGAACAAGCAGAATTAGTTCTTTTGCAGATGACACCTGTATTGTAATCAATCCAAGAATACATACAAAGACAGAAGAAGCGGTAAACTAAGTTCTTAAGTCTCATTGGTTTCCTGTAAATGGTCTCACCTCAATTTTTAAAAGACGCAACGTATTCAGTTCTGCACATCTAGGGGTACTACACCAATGATAAGTGTAACACGTGGTGGAGAAGTAATAAGTATGGTAGGAACTTCAAAATTGTTAGGTGTTCTAATTGATGAGAATTTAAACTGGAAAAAGAACAATTTGGAACTCCTCAAATAACTTAGTTCAGCCTTATTTGCACTTGGAATCATTGCAAATTTAGGGGAAGAGACAAATCCATAAGGTCACATATTTTCATTCAATAATGTCATATGGAACAATGTTTTGGGGTAACTCATCTTTAAGGAAGAAAGTCTTCATTACTCAAAAAAGTGGTATAAGACTATGTGGTGCTCACCCACAGTTGACTTGTAGACATCTGTTTAAGGAGTTGGGCATTCTGACTACTGCTGTACAGTATATTCGTTCCCACATGACATTTGCTGTAAATAAGCCACTGAAATTCAAAGGGACAATGATACACATAATTACAATACCAGAAGGAAAAATGACATTCATTACACCACATTAAGGTTGTCTTCAGCACAAAAATGGGCGAACAGTGCTGCAACAGAAATTTTTGTTCACTTACCCAGTGATATAAAATGTCTTGACAGAGAGCAAAGTAAAATTTGAAGACAGACTTGAGAAGTTTCTCCTTGACAACTTCTTCTATTCCATAGAATAATTTTTATTATTGTAATGTGTAAAAGCTGCTGGGAAGGAACTACTAATTCACATCTTTTCCTTTTTCCTAAAAAAAGGAATATTTAGCATGTAACCATATGAACAAATTAATTTGCAACATGAGTAAAATGATCATTCCACATCATTACAATTTATCTTTCAAAATGATCGATGGAACATGAAACTAAGCAAATAGTAACAAAAACAGGAATTATATGACCCCAACTATTATCTTTTCAAATAGATAATGACTGTCCACCTTTTTGCCGGCAGTTTACTTTTGATGGTACATTTTTACAATGACATGGCTCACATCTCTTTGTGGTATGACAGTAGTGCATTTACATTCACTGACATTACTTTCATGCCCAAAGTATCATGAAATAATTATTGATCTTGACTTACTAATTATATTCATCTTCTCCAACCTGTCAAATGCTCACACCTGGAGTTGGCAAACAGAATTGCAGTTTTTACATAAAAAAAAAGAATAATTCAGCCTATATTTGTCAGTGACAGTCACTGGCACACCTAAGACGAGAAACTAAACATTCCATATTTTGTCTGTAGACTTCCTCTGAAAATTCATCTTAGCCTGTGTGTGTGTGTGTGTGTGTGTGTGTGTGTGTGTGTGTTTAATTTTTGAGATACTCATTTTTGTTTTTTCAAGCAGGTTGCATAAAATCTGGAGGTGTTACAACCATATCTGGGCCGTATGTGAGTCCAGAACAAACCGAATCATTCCCACTGAAGCACCATATCTATGAAAGACATAAAAGAATCTCTTGGAGATGTCATTTTTGTTCAGAAACTGATGAGAACGGGGGAAGCCTACGTGTTATAATTACATGCTTTTTTACACTTACTCTTGCTGTGGCAATAGCATTAGCTGCCCAAATTCACTTTGGTGATTATCAGGTATGCAACTCTGTATTTCAAATTTATGTAGGCTACTGTACTCTGTTTTTTATTTATTTTTTTGAAGGGGAATTTAAACTAAGCCAATACTTTGATTGGACCATCTTCGCATTAGGTAAATTGTAATCATAAACTTGATTTAAATTCTGTGTATTCACTAGGCTTGCCTCTGAGAATGTGACACTGAAGAGCTACCAAATATCATTTAGTACATAGGAGTTGCTAGATGCTGTCACTACTTTGTTAAATGAAATGGCCTTTTTAACTCTTGGGTGTTATGTGGACAGTACATCGTGGCAGTTGGTCGCGACCGTAAACAAACAAGAATTTAGATTGCCCGAGGGCAGAGCAGTGGTGTGGGGGAATAAGCCCCACCTCCCTCTTGAAGGGCTGTCATCCTACATCCATATTCTGTGGTTCCATGAAAGCAGAACTGACATAAGTCATAGGGGTCGCTGATTCCTTTTGTCGTGAGAAACACATTTGAATCCTTTTATGCACCAGGATTAGTCTCTCCACTCATTTCAAAATGAGAAAAGAAAACAAGCAATCAACAACACAAAATAAATTGGGGTACACAAAACATTTGGTAGTGGCTGCAGTGCAGTTGGTTGCTGCGGTTGGCGGTGGTAACTCAGGCCCAACCTCTAACCGGTATCTTATGCAACCGTAGTTCGAAACACTCCCCATCTGTAACTGCCATGGTATAGTGTCCACATAATACTGCTCCCAGGTGTTTTACAACAAATAATAATAATAATAATTAGTAAGATCAAAGATACTGAGGATTTGTACTTGAAATAGTATGTATTGGGTTTTTTATAATTATTGGAGACTGAATACTCAATAACCATATGGTACCTCAATTCTTTAATTCAATATAGATTCAACTTGCTGGAAGCTTAACACTAAATTTGGTCATTTGCAGCTGACTGAACCTATAAGAATAAGAACAATTTCGTAGTTTATGAACGGTGACTGTGCAAGTTAAATAGTGCAGCTTTTCACAGTGAGGGTAAACAGGAAACAAGAAAAAAATGACAGGCTGTGAAAAAAAAACTGTAAAGCAAAACATTTAAAAAAAGGAAAACTACAACATGTGGTAACAAAAAAGCCCACTAATGGTGCTGAAATTTCAGCGAATAATGTATGGGTAATAGAAGGAAAAAGAAACTGTGTTCTGTTCATGGTGGACATCTTCCAAAAACTAATTTAAATAAATGATGTAGGTAAATTATGAAACTTTTATATAAAACACCCCTGAAAAAATACAAACACCTACTGCAGTATATAGCGCTGCTGAAAAGTATAACACATGAAAACCTGCTGTCAATATATCTACCACAAGTGATTTAACACCGGATTTCTTCTCAGTGGAGCTGTATTACACTGCATCTGAAACAGAAAACCAACAGCAGAAACATTCTTTGCAAAGACAAATAGCATAGATTGTACATCAGCTAACAGAATCAAAAGAACTCTACAATAAAGGCCTATTAACCCTGTAAGCTAATATATTCATTTACACCTGTCAGCATGAGAGATTGTTTTAACTTTGCTCTAAAAGCTGTTTTTTTTATGTTGGCATTGCATGATAAAGAATGTCTTCAAAGTGGCTCACATGGGATGTGGGTTGAGGGACCCACAGTTGTGAGTACTGTAACTGTGGTAATGAGAGTTTGTTTACAGGTCACCAAGTCTAGCTCTTGTCATCAACACGCATTTGTGTATGGTCCATTCACATTAATGTGAGCCCCTGCAAAAGCCTGAATAAGCAACTTTTACAGTGTGGGACTTGCAGGTAGAGTATCAGCAAGGTTCTGGAAGGTACCAACAGGGATGACGAGCCAGTGTGGGACTTGCAGGAAGAGTATCAGCAAGGAACTGGAAGATACCTACAGGGGTGACGAGCCATGCTGACTCCAGTGCTGTGGCCATCTGAACTAGGTTTCTCAGTTGAGGATCTATGGCGCAAGCAGCCCAATCGAGGTAGTCCCGCAGATTGTTGACTGGATTTAAATCCAGGAAGTTTGGTGGCCAGGGGAACACAATGAACTCATCCTGGCATTCTTTAAACCACACGTGTATTCTGCCAGGTTTGTAACATGTTGCACTTTCTTTCTGATAGATGCCATCATGTCAAGGAAAAAACAAACTACATGTAGGGGTGAACATGGTCCCCAAGGATATATACATACTTTTGCTGATCCATTGTGCCTGCTGTAATACAATATCATCCACGGAATGCCACGAGAACATTCCCCAGACCATAATGCTCCATTCTCAGACCTGGGCCCTTCTGGCAATTGTTGTAGGGTGATTGCTTTCAGACATTTCATGCTGTACACGCCAATGACCATCTGTCCAGTGGAGCATTAAGCATGATTTATCTGAGAGGGCTGCCTGTCACCACTTGGTGAACATCAAGTTGCGGTACTGGTGTGCAAATTCCAACCTTTGTCACCAATGAACAGCAGTCGGCATGGGTGCATGAACCAGGCACCTACTGTGAAGGCCTATGACAAGCTATATATATCCTCCACTGTTAATACTGCCATCTGTGGGTGCTTATTGTACGTTGATGTTGAACATAGCTGGTGGTCACATTAATGTGATGGAACTGTGTGTATCTAAAAGGAGCAGAGCTGCACAACAAGATTCGAATGGTGCTTTTGTGTAATGTAAGAATTTCATTTAATCTGTTGTTAATTTTACACCACAAAACTATTCTATAGGCTACAAGGGACTGGAAGTAACCAAAATAAGCCAATCTAGTATCATCTGAGGAGCAAACTTTAGAAATAATTCTCAGACAAGACATCCAGAACTGAGTCTCTGGGAGAGTTTAGTTACATGGTCTTTCCTATTTGTCTTGTTTAACATATATTCCTAAAGGTTTTGTGCATCATACCCTTTCTAACTCATTTCCACCCAGTACCAGATGAAGAATCATCTTACCAAATTGTATGTAGTTTGTTTCCTTCACATCAAATGTTAGCCTGTTGTCATTGAATAATGAATTGAAGGACTTAAGGACATGTTCAGTTGTAGAGGACAGATTCCTTAACACCACTCTCTATTACACTATACACTAGTTTCATCTGCAAACGACCTTGGCTGCAGTCTCTCTCTCTCTCTCTCTCTCTCTCTCTCTCTCTCTGTGTGTGTGTGTGTGTGTGTGTGTGTCTTGCATCAGGTACTAATATGATTTTACAATTAGCATTAGCTGATGTAACCTCCCCAAACTGTAATCATATTTTACAGATATGATTGAAATCACTGGTTTTCTATACCTTTTATTTCCATTGCTTCCAACTTATCTGAAAGAATTTCATGACTAATCGCATTGAAAGCTGTAGAAAGATCGAAATTAATTACAACAACACTATTGTTGTGATTACTGTCTCAACGGACAACTGAAAGGTGTTTGATTTGACGAGCTACTTTTAAGTCAGCAGTGTGGAGGCAGGAATACAATCCCAATATATGTTTCATTTCAGCTGACAATAATGGCCTGATCCTAGCAGTATCATGAAGAGTCATCAATGATTACCCACATAACCAGTGCTGACCAGTAATAATATACGTAGGAACACAAATCCCATTAATCACATCTCTGTCTCGCCCAAGGTGGACTCTGGAAAAGGCTGATTGGCCTTAATTCTCTACATGACAAGACAGATCCTTAGGCTGATTACCTTTTACCAGCAGAATCCACAAAAAATTTTGCCGGCGCCATAATTACACCTGCCAAAAACTTTATACCAAGAGGCTACTGAAAACAGTACATATCTGGTTGGTCCCAAAACAGTGAGGACCTGTACCAAGACTTCCTCAAAAATGGTGATCATTAAATAGTAGATTAACTAACACACAGTCCAGCTGTGGTGTGATGGCAAAAGTGGATGGAAACAGTAAAAAGCCTGAATTTTTCAGCCATAGAGTTGACAAGCATGAACATTATCAAGGAATCTTGGAAGGGGAGCCTCAACACAAAGGAAGACAACAGTTAATCCTTTTACCATTCTTCACATCTAGTAGCGACATCCAGAGAATCAAAATACAAAGCAAATCCAGTCAGTGTGAAATGATAACTCAGAACCCTAAAAACTGAAGCCACAGAAACCAAACAATTCCATCCCTTCACTTGTGGAGAAATCTCAACAGCACTTAAACACGTAGGACCAAGAAAAGCTCCAGGATTTGACAATATCAATTGTGAATTCCTAATAAACTGTGGTAAATATGCAAACTATGAAAGGCTCATTTCTTCACAGACATTATGCAAACAGGAAATATATCACAAGAATTTAAATTGTGGGAGATATCGCAATATTTAAATGTGGCAAACCAGTTGACTGCCCTAAGAGACCAATAAAACTACTATCTGTGACACATAAGCTACTAGAATGGCTTACCCATAAAGGAATCAGTTCCAAATTGCTTGAAGCACCCTTAATTCAACAAGGAAGCTTCTGGCCAAACTGAATGTGCAAAGATCAAGTTCTGTTAATCACTATCTACATTGAAGCAGGATTTCAAAGAAAACTTAAAACTACAGCTGTTTTCATTGACTCGTCATTGGACATTGTGGAGAGGAGACATTGATTTGCAAGCTTCTTCACGTAATTGTTTGTAAACCAATCTCTCGCATAAACAACAATGTACTAAACAACTGGCTGTTCCCAGTAGTCATAGAATCCAGTATCAGTGCCAAAAGAAAATTCAGTATACCAAAGGGATCAGCCTGTGCTCCACTTCTCTGCACATTGCAGATACCCAAAAAACAAAACAAAGGAATTTCAGGTACACCGGCAATTGGGTACTTGCAACAAGGTGTTGCTCAGTTGAGAATCGGAAGAAACAACAAGAACCTAGATGTAGTGTGAAAGCACTTCTGTAAATAGAGGCTCCAACCCAACACATCCAAAATAGAGATTTCCTGCTTCCACATGAATAATAAACTCACCAAAAAAACTCAATATACGTTTTGCAAACACTTCACTTACTCTCAGTGAAACATCTATGTACTAGGGGGTAATCCTTTAAAGAACTCTATCTTTCCGAGAGCATCTAACAAAAACAGCAAAAATAATTTAAAACCTTTGTAGTGCAGTGAGGGAAGCATTGTCATCCTCCCTACATTCTCCTGCTATGGCTCTTGTCTTCTCAACTGCTAAATGTTGTACCCCAGTATGACTAAATAGCCCATATGTACGAAAGATAAATGACCAACCAAAAAATGCCAAGAGAATGATTGTGGTGTTATCGTATCAAAACCTATGGAAAGGCTACCAATACTAAGCCACATTCCACTCCCTTAACTATGTTGCATGAATGTTCTCTCAAATGAATTCAAAAGGATCACAGACATTAAAAACCTGCCAATCCAGCAAGACGCTCATGATGCAAACCATAAACAACACCGCTCTAGATGACCACCAACAATGGCAGCAAGGGTGACTCCCTCTGGTGGTTTGGCGGCTAGAATAGACCTGAGGTATTCCTGCCTGTCGTAAGAGGCCGCTAAAAGGAGTCTCCTGCTTTTCAGTCATATGAGTCATGGTCCCCTTCTAGGGTTTGACCTCCACATTTTCAAAATTTTTCAGAAGTGCGATGCCTTACATGTCGCATCATATATTCACTCTGTGCTGAGACCTTGTGCACATATTATTGTCATAGCTCTGCAACTCCACTCGTAATCCAGCTATTTGGGCAAGGACACCTTATGGGGTGCATCATTTACATCCATGTCTGCTCTCCTCTTCTACGCCCATGATAATGATGGCTCTTTTCACACCCGATATCCAGTGCGGTAGCCAGTCCCTCATGTAGGGGTCATCGGGTATCCTCGTGGTTGTAGCCCCCTGGCAACACAGGTATCACACTGCTGATGCCTGAGCTGCAAACTCCCCATGCATGCTAAGGAGTGCCAAGGAGTAGATGCCTGTCCTCATTGGGCATCAGGACTCCCTCAACAGCCATCATGCCAGGTGGCTTTTGCTGTGGATGGGTGGTGCCCGCAGGGAGAGCCCCTGATCAGGGCAAATGAGCCGCAAGAAGCAAACCAAGTCATCTTTTACTGGTTGGCAGATGGCCCCAGTAGTCTCTAAGAAGGGAAGGATAGAGATCAATGCTGAGAAGTATGACGCCAAATCATTCCACTCCCTAACTACACTATGAGAGGAACGCAGGGCTAGAGAAACAAGAGAGCCATATTCACCTCGGTACTTAGTTTGCGGCAGAATAGATGGGATTCCTTTCTGGCTGCAAAGCCTCCCTTTTTTTGTTGAGAACCCTGGAGGATAAATTTTGGGAAGTGGCAGCTTTGTGCAAAATGAGACATGGGTCAGTCCTGATTCAGAAAGCGTCCCCAGCCCAGTCATGGGCGTTACTTGACTGTGACAAGCAGGCTGATATTCTCATTTCAGTCACTCCCCATAATTGCCTAAACATGGTCCAGGGGATTAGTTTTCATCAAGACCTCCTACTGCAGTCCAAAGACAACCTATGTGCTAATTAGAACAATGGGGTGTTCACATCATCTGGCACGTCTATAGGGAACCTAGAGATAATAGGGTTGCTACCGGTGCCTTCATCTTGACCTTTGAGGGTGATTTGTTACCTGAAAGATCAAGGTGATGGTATACTGATGTGATGTAAAATCATACGTTCCTCCCCCTATGCGGTGCTTTAAGTACTGGAAATTTGGGCAATTCCATTGCCTTATGTAGAGACTGCGGACGCCCATTGCATCCTGCTGTTTGTACAGTGGGCTCTCATGGGCACCCAACTACATCCCCCCCCCCCCTCCCCTCTCCTTGGTGTTTGGTGGCAAAGTATCCACTTTGGGAGCGTTCTTCGATGCCTGAGTCACGCCGAGTGGGGTGCAGATCACCCTACATTGTTGCAGCTGTACAAAGCCCTTGTACAGTCCCATATTAAGTATGGGAGCCTGGCATATGGTTCAGCATCGCCATCAGTATTGTGGATGTTGGACCCTATACGACATTGTGGAGTTAGACTAACAACGGGAGCTTTCTGAATGAGCCCTGTGTATAGTGCATTCATGGAAGCTGGGGTTCCGCCATTGCAGATCTGGCAACAACAGTAGCTTGCCAATTATACCGCACACATTCACAGCTGACTTAAACATCCTAATTACCATCTCCTTTCCCTGACATGGCAGTCCATCTCCCACAATGGTGGCCCAGATTGGGGATTACAATTGCAGTCCGTATCTGAGCCCTTTCTCACTGAACTCGAGTCTTTCTCTCTGCCACCCCTCCTTTGGGTCCATTCATGTACACCTCCGTCATACATACCTCGACCACAGCTTTGTCAGGACATACCATAAGTCGCAAAGACTCAGTTTATCTTGCAGCCCTCCGCCGCCTGTTTCTCTCTATTCTTGATAGGTCCCAGATTTCAGAGGTAGTTTACACAGATGTCTTGATGGTTGAGGGCTATGTGGGATTCACGTATGCTCATACAGGACATACTGAGCAGCCATCTTGCTAGATGGCTGCAGTGTTTTCACTGCAGATCTGGGAGCCATCTCTCGCACTCTTGAGCATATCTGTTACTGCGCCAGGGAGTCCTTCCTCATTTGTAGTGACTCCTCGAGCACCTTACGAGCTCTCGACCAGTGGTATCCTTGCCATCCGTAGGTGATCGCGATCTAAGAGTCTGTTTACTTCCTCGAACGGTGTGGGCAGCTAGTGGTCTTCGTATTGACCCCGGGACGTGTCAGAATCCTGGGAAATGAACTTGACGACAGGCTACTTGCAAACTGAGCCTGGAGATTGGCGTATCGAAATCTGATCTTCGATTGTCATTATGCTGCAAGGTTTTTGGGGTCTGGAATACAGAATGGCACTTCCTGACTTTGCCAAAAGTGAATGTGTGGAGGTCCTCTATGGAAGCCCCTCACAAGGACTTTGCGATTTCCACATCGGCCGTACTTGGCTGAGTCACAGTCACCACCTACATCACAAGGACTCACCTCACCTCAGCGTCACTGTGATTCACAGTTGACAGTGGTCCACATCTTGTTGGACTGTCCAAATGTAGCTGCCCTGCGGCGGACTTCTAATCTCCCTGATGTCCTCCCTTCGCTTTTTGGTGACAATGCCTCAGTGGCTAACATAGTTTTTAAGTTTTATCCGTGAAGGGGGTTTTATCATTCTATTTAAGGATGGGTGCTGTACTCTCATCTTTCAGGCCCTCACCCTATCTACATTTTAACCCTTCCTTGCTTCTCCTGTTGCTGTCTGTTTGAATAGTTGTTCATCCCTTCATCTTCTGTGTTTCCGTTGCCTCGTATTTTTAGGCTGGCAATTTTAGTGTGTTTCAGAGTGGCTGGCTGATCCTTTTTTTATTCTTGTGATCAGCCAGCCAAGACCATCTGCTATATTGTTTTAACACCTATTACCACTTTTTCCTTTTCAATTTTGGCTTGATACTTTTGTTTTCTACTTCAGTGTGGTTACACACAGTTTTACGTATTTTGTTCCTCTCCCAGATTTGAAGGGATAGGATTACTTTGGGGTATGGTTTTAATTTGAGACCTGTGTGACTGAAGAAAAAGAGACTGATAACCTTTCAGTTTAGTCCCTTTAATCGCTAATCCAGCCAACCAAGAGTCATTGTTGAGGATGAGTTCATCTTTACTAATGCTTGGACTTGAGAGTTGACTGGACAACAAAATGACAATGTGATGTGTATCACCCTAAAACCACTGTGATTTGCCTTTCCACACATAACATGGCCACTACTAAAAGGAATGGGAACCCAACATGTTAGACGTGTACATTTTTTATATAAACAGGATAAGCAGTCATCCCCAGTTTGTGATTGTGGAGAACCACAGACAATCAGACATGCCACAGAAGAATGGCCCACATCATTGTATTATGGTAAACCAGAAGACTGCCTGCCAGTGACTCCAAAGTTGATAGATTACGTGAATGCTCTACATGTTTGTTTATAAGATTTTATGTTGGAAATATTATGCTGAAAGTGATTTCTGTTATGATGAGATGCTGGGATATAATGTATTGGTTCCTTGGTCTCCCCCCCCCCCCCCCCTCCTCCCTCCTGCTGCCCCCCACCCTACTTGAATTTATGATCATAACAAACTAGAAAATGCCAGAAATTTACACCAAGTGCATATTGTATACACTACTGTTTAGAGGGGAAACTAAATATGACACAATATGACAGATACTAATACGAGAGGCCTAGTACACACTACTTTGCCACAGCTGTTGATTTCGTAAGAGCTACTTTTACATCATAATCATCCACTTTGAAACACTTCCTTAGAATAGACCAGTCAATGAGCATGAAAAAGGTGAAACTAATGCACTAATTGTGTAATTAGCTGAACTATGGTTAAAATTGAAACACTTTCTCAATTACATATTACTGCTGACATTTTTAGAATAAGCAGCTGTAGATTTACTACAGAATATATTATGCACAACACTCCTAAACTACCAAAAAGTCTAAAAAAAATCTTCACTCACACACATATACACTGAAATTGGGGTGAATGACTATTTGAATGAGGATACCAACAACGAAATTGTATGAAGCATAATTGTAGATTGCCACTGGTCTTATTTACGAAATACGTTCTTCACAGCAGTCGACTTTCAAGAATACACTATATATGTTAACACATGCATGAGTTTTGATACAGTCGACCTGAAACAATATTTAATTTTGCATAAAAATTTAGGAACTAGATTTTCTAAGTGAATTTATTGATGCATGTGATCTGACGTGTACACAAATAAAATAACATGATGAATACACAAAAAAATAACATGTGGCTCAAATTCAAAGATATAGTAGCAACAGCAATTGAGAGATTCATACCTCATAAATTGGTAAGAGATGGAACTGATCCCCCATGGTACACAAAACAGGTCTGAACGCTGTTGCAGAGGCAACGGAAAAAGCATGGGAAGTGCAGAAGAACGCGAAATCCTGGAGATTGGCTAAAATTTACAGACACATGAAATTTGGCACGGACTTCAATGCGAGATGCCTTTAAAAGGTTCCACAACAAAACATTGTCTCGAAATTTGGTAGAAAATCCGAAGAAATTCTGGTCGTATGTAAAGTACACAAGCGGCAAGACGCAGTCAATACCTTCGATGCGCAGTGCCGATGGTACTGTTACCGACGACTGTGCCGCTAAAGCGGAGTTATTGAACACAGTTTTCCGAAATTCCTTCACCAGGGAAGGCAAATGGAATATTCCAGAATTTAAAACACGAACAACTGCTAGCATGAGTTTCTTAGAAGTAGATACCTTAGGGGTTGCGAAACAACTCCAATCGCTTGATACGGGCAAGTCTTCAGGTCCAGTTTGTGTACCGATTAGGTTCCTTTCAGATTACGCTGATACAGTAGCTCCCTACTTAGCAATCATATACAACCGCTCGCTCACCGATAGATCTGTACCTACAGGTTGGAAAATTGCGCAGGTCGCACCAGTGTTTAAGAAGGGTAGTAGGAGTAATCCATCAAACTACAGACCTATATCATTGACGTCGGTTTGCAGTAGGGTTTTGGAGTATATATTGTATTCAAACATTATGAATCACCTCGAAGGGAGCGATCTATTGATATGTAATCAGCATGGTTTCAGAAAACATCGTTCTTGTGCAACACAGCTAGCTCTTTATTCGCACGAAGTAATGGCCGCTGCCAACAGGGGATCTCAAGTTGATTCCGTATTTCTAGATTTCCGGAAAGCTTTTGACACCGTTCCTCACGAGCAACTTCTAATCAAGCTGCAGGCCTATGGGTTATCGTCTCAGTTGTGCGACTGGATTCGTGATTTCCTGTCAGGAAGGTCGCAGTTCGTAGTAATAGACGACAAATCATCGAGTAAAACTGAAGTGATATCAGGTGTTCCCCAGGGAAGCGTCCTGGGACCTCTGCTGTTCCTGATCTGTATAAATGACCTGGGTGACAATCTGAGCAGTTGTCTTAGGTTGTTCACAGATGATGCTGTAATTTACTGTCTAGTAAGGTCATCCGAAGACCAGTATCAGTTGCAAAGCGATTTAGGAAAGATTGCTGTATGGTGTGGCAGGTGGCAGTTGACGCTAAATAACGAAAAGTGTGAGGTGATCCACAAGAGTTCCAAAAGAAATCCGTTGGAATTCGATTACTCGATAAATAGTACAATTCTCAAGGCTGTCAATTCAACTAAGTACCTGGGTGTAAAAATTACGAACAACTTCAGTTGGAAAGACCACATAGATAATATTGTGGGGAAGGCGAGCCAAAGGTTGCTTTTTATTGGCAGGACACTTAGAAGATGCAACAAGCCCACTAAAGAGACAGCTTACACTGCACTCATTCGTCCTCTGTTAGAATATTGCTGTGGGGTGTGGGATCCTTACCAGGTGGGATTGACGGAGGACATCGAAAGGGTACAAAAAAGGGCAGCTCGTTTTGTATTATCACGTAATAGGGGAGAGAGTGTGGCAGATATGATACACGAGTTGGGATGGAAGTCATTAAAGCAAAGACGTTTCTCGTCGCGGCGAGATCTATTTACAAAATTTCAGTCACCAACTTTCTCTTCCGAATGTGAAAATATTTTGTTGAGCCCAACCTACATAGGTAGAAATGATCATCAAAATAAAATAAGAGAAATCAGAGCTCGAACAGAAAAGTTTAGGTGTTCGTTTTTCCCGTGCGCTGTTCGGGAATGGAATGGTAGGGAGTTAGTATGATTGTGGTTTGATGAACCCTCTGCCAAGCACTTAAATGTGAATTGCAGAGTAATCATGTGGATGTAGATGTAACTTATATTTGTAAATTCATGTGTGCAGTGCACAGATCTGACACCTAGACAGTTTTGTGACATTTCCTGCATAAGCATGCCAAAGATACACACTATAGTGTCATTATATCCCTCTAAAAACTGAAAAATCATGGAGCACAAAAAAAAACAAGTTTTATGTATGCGCACTACATTGATAGCCCCCCCAGGGGATCCACAACTCTTTTGTGGATACGCGCGTAGCGAGCACGGGACCCCGAGCTAATGTGGCCTTCCTTCCTTTCCTGGCTGCATGCCTTACCTTTCCGCATCCTTCCCCATCCCCCATCTTCGCCCCCCCCCCCCCCCACCTCTGGCTCCTTCCTTCCCTTTCTCCCCCTCTGGGAGTATGGTTTGTGCCTACGTCCGAAGACGGACGCTTGTAAATGTACCGCATTCTTCGCCTTCCTTGCTTGTATGTCTTCATCCTTCTCTTTTCCTTACCTCTTCTCTTTACCCTTTTCTCCGCTGCGGCGTTTGAGAACTCTTCTTTCCTTTCCCTTTCTCTTTCTTCCTCCCTGTGCGTGTCTGAAGGCCGACCCACGCACTTCCATGCGTAGCCGGTGACGGGGTAACGCGTAATTCCCCGCCCCGGGTAGACAGGTAGGACACGTACATACCCCCTGGTAACGGCCAGGCCCAGGGAGGGGTGATTACCCGAGCTGATACCTTCCGAAAGTGCCGATTGGTCCCTCCGTCCGTTTGTCGGGAGGTGTGACCTGAGGTGTGAACAATCACCTAAGGCGGGAGTGCCCTCAGAGAGGGCCCCCACAAGGGAGGAGCGCACCATCGGAGACGCCGGTAATCATGGGGGATTCTTCCGCAATGGTTTCCTCACCTTCCACTATGTCTGCTCACAAATGTAAGTTCACTGAGTCTCAGCCACAGTCAGTTCTTCCATCGTTGCCACAGTTCCTTGTTGTTTCTCGGTCTGACAAAGGTCACGACTTCTCCACAGTCAACCCTTTCATTATTCAGAAAGGTGTCGACGCAATTGCAGGTCCTGTAAGTCTTGTTCCAGATTACGGAATGGCACCCTGTTGTTAGAAACAGTCAGTGCCCTCCAGGCACAAAAATTGCTGCGTACCTCACTACTACACACCTTCCCTGTCTGGGTGGAACCGCACCGTACTTTAAATTCCTCGCGTGGAGTCGTTTACACACACTCCCTTGATGGATTGTCCGACGAAGAAATTCAGCACTACCTGTCTGACCAGGGCGTAACGGCTGTTCATAGGGTTATGAAAAGGGTTGACACGAACATCATTCCAACCCGCACTGTCTTCTTGACATTTGACAAAGTTCAACTCCCACCGAAAATCAAAGCAGGCTATGAGATAATTTCCGTTCGCCCTTACATCCCAAACCCTACGCGTTGCTATCGGTGTCAGCGGTTCAATCACACCAGCCAATCCTGTTCCAATCCGGCCAAATGTGTTACGTGTGGCAAGGATGCCCATGAGGGTGCTTGTCCACCTCCATCCCCTCGCTGCATCAACTGTATGGGTGACCACGCTGCTTCCTCTCGAGATTGTCCCGTTTTTAAGGACGAAAAGCTCATCCAGGAAATTAGAGTGAAGGAAAAGGTGTCGACCTTTGCTGCTCGAAAATTATTCGCCAGTCGACAGCCCACCGTGCCTCAGAAAGGAAAATACAGCACTGTCCTTGCTTCTCCTCGGCCAACAAAGGAGGCGGCCACGCAGACTTGCGACCTCACCTTTAGTGCCACGGTCGTCAGATCGGCCAGCGCAAAGATCGCCCGTTCAACCTCACCCCTTTCGCCTGCCCACTCTCTTGCTCACCCTTCGTCGAGTTCTGCTAAATCTCGAGCCCAAAAGTCAGACACCAAGACTTCGAAAAAAGAGCATACTCGTGAAGAGTTTTTACGTACGGCAACTTCCCAACCATCAGTTCCTCCTTTCTCTAAACATCATACTTCCAAGAAGGCTACAAAGAAACCCAGTTCCTCTCCTTCTCCGCCAAGGCGTGTCCCATCTACAGCACCACCTGACGGAAATCGCCCTCGGCCGTCTCCTGTGTCGCCGAGGCGCACTGCTGGCGGCCGATCAACCGGCCGATCGCTGGTGGCAGGAGCTGCTCCTGACCAACGTATGGATCAGGATCTTCTGCCTTCGGCTGAATGCCATTCCATGCTGCCGGTCGCAAGCTCAGAGCAGTCGTTGAGTTGACAGCCACCTTGGTCACATTCCTCCATTTTCTGTTCACCCTATGTCCATTATCCACTGGAATATCTGCGGTATTCGAGCCAATCGGGATGAATTGTCGATCCTCTTACAATCCTACTCGCCAGTCATCTTCTGTCTTCAGGAAACAAAGCTGCGTCCCCATGACCGCTTTGTTCTCTCTCATTTTCAGTCCGTCCGATATGATCTCCCCTCTGTTGAAGGCACTCCAGCACACGGAAGACTCATGATTCTTCTCCATGAAACTCTCCATTATCACCCAATCTATTTAAACACTTCCTTCCAAGCTGTCGCCGTCCGTCTTTCCCTTTCCGGATACACGTTCTCTCTTTGTACTGTATACATTCCATCGTCCACACCAATGGCACGAGCTGATCTCCTTCATCTTCTTGGGGACTTCAATGCCCACCAGCCGCTTTGGGGATCTCCACATCCTTGTCCACGTGGCTCACTATTGCTAGACGTCTTCCACCAAGCAGATCTAGTTTGCCTCAACACTGGAGTCCCTACATTTTTGTCTGTTTCCACGACAAATTTATCTCATTTGGACCTTGCGGTCGGTACTGTTCCGCTAGCTCGGCACTTCGAATGGTTCGCCCTTGATGATACACACTCGAGTGACCACTTTCCATGTGTCCTTAGACTGCAGCCTCAACTGCTCTACATGCGCCCGCGACGCTGGAAGTTTGCCCAAACCGATTGGACACTTTTTTCGTCTCTAGCGACATTCGATGACCGTCACTTTCCCAGCGTCGACGATGAGGTCACACATATTACCGCCGTTATTCTTACAGCTGCGGAACATTCAATACCACGCACCTCCGAATTGCCCCGGCGCCCCCCAGTTCCTTGGTGGAACGAGGCATGCCGTGATGCAATACGTGAGCGGCGACGTGCTCTCCGCGTTTTCCGCCACCATCCTACTTTGGCCAACTGTATCCACTATAAGCAGTTACGAGCGCGATGCCGTCGTGTCACCCGCAATAGCAAGAAGGTAAGCTGGAAATTCTTTATTAGCTCAGTTAACACCTTCACTCCCTCCTCGGAAGTTTGGAGTCGGCTTCGACGGTTATCAGGCGCGCCTAGTTTCTCCCCGGTCTCTGGGCTCACTGTCGCGCATGACACATTAGTGGACCCCGTCGCAATTTGTAACTCGTTGGGTCATCACTTTGCTGAGATTTCGAGCTCTTGAAATTACCCGAAGAAACGTGCAGCGGAAGTGCGACCTCTTGCTTTCTCCTCTCAAAATCGCGATAGCTACATTACTGTTTTCTCCTTGCGGGAACTCCAACAAGCACTCTCTTCTTCTCGCTCCTCCGCCCCAGGACCGGATGGTATCCACGTCCAAATGTTGCTGCATTTATCAACCCATAGTCTGCGTTATCTCCTTCGCCTTTATAATCGAATTTGGACCAACAGTACTTTTCCCAGACGACGGCGGGAAGCTATCGTCGTTCCTGTTCCGAAACCTGGAAAGGACAAACATGTCCCCTCTAGCTATCGCCCCATTTCTCTCACGAGTAGTGTCTGTAAGGTTTTGGAGCGTATGGTGAATTACCGTTTAGCGTGGTGGCTGGAATCCCGCAGTCTTTTAACACCTGCCCAATGCGGATTCCGAAAGCATCGTTCTGCAGTTGACCATCTTGTTGCTCTCTCCACTTATATCATGAACAATTTTCTCCGGAAACGCCAAACGGTAGCAATATTTTTTGATCTGGAGAGAGCATACGATACCTGTTGGAGGACAGGCATCCTCCGCACACTGTTCTCTTGGGGCTTTCGAGGCCGGCTGCCCCTTTTTCTTCGCGAATTTATGGCAGAGCGCACATTTAGGGTGCGGGTGAACACTACTCTCTCCCGTACTTTCTCCCAAGAAAACGGGGTACCCCAGGGCTCCGTGCTGAGTGTTGTACTGTTTGCCATTGCCATCAATCCAATTATGGATTGTCTCCTTCCTGATGTCTCGGGCTCCCTCTTTGTGGACGATTTTGCGATCTACTACAGCTCTCAACGGACCAGCCTTCTTGAACGACGTCTTCAAGGATGTCTCGATCGCCTCCACTCTTGGAGCATCGAAACCGGCTTCCGTTTTTCTCCCAGAAAGACCGTTTGTGTTAATTTTTGGCGACGTAAGGAGTTTCTTCCGCCCTCCTTACATCTAGGTCCTGTCAACCTTCCGTTTTCAAACGTCGCTAAATTCTTGGGTCTTATGTTTGACAGAAAACTGTGCTGGTCCTCCCACGTTTCCTATCTTTCGGCTCGCTGTCTGCGATCCCTTAACACCCTCCGTGTCCTGAATGGTACCTCCTGGGGAGCGGACCGAGTGGTCCTTCTCCGCCTCTATCGCACCTTAGTGCGCTTGAAATTGGACTATGGAAGCATAGTCTACTCCTCTGCTCGGCCATCTATTCTTCGGCGTCTCGACTCTCTGCACCACCGTGGATTACGTTTAGTGTCTGGAGCTTTTTACACCAGCCCTGTGGAAAGCCTTTATGCTGAGACTGCTGAACCTCCGCTGTCCAATCGGCGGGCAGTCCTTCTGAGTCGTTATGCTAGCCATCTGTCTTCCATGCCTGCTAATCCAGCCCATGACATTTTTTTCGACACCTCCCTTGATGTAGGGTATGCAGGCCGCCCCTCCTCCCTACTACCACCGGGAGTCCGCTTCCGACAACTGCTCCATTCTCTTTCCTTCCGCCTGCCTAAAACCTTCTTGACAACTTGGGGTACAGCACCACCTTGGCTCCGTCCCCGGATCTGCCTGCTCCGTGACCTTTGTCGATTTCCCAAGGATGGTACCCCTTCACTTGTTTATCGTCAGGCATTTGCTGCTCTATGTGCACAAATGACGGACGCCACATTTATGTACACTGACGGCTCGAAAACATCGTTAGGTGTAGGGAGTGCCTATATTGTTGGCGACACCCCGAACCACTTTCGGCTTCCCGACCAGTGTTCGGTTTATAGTGCGGAGCTTTACGCTGTTCTCCAGGCTGTCCACTACATCCGCCGCCATCAGCGGATACAGTACGTTATCTGCTCAGATTCTCTCAGCTCTCTCCTCTGTCTCCAAGCTCTGTATCCTGTGCACCCTCTGGTCCACCGGATTCAGGACTGTCTGCACTTGCTCCACCTGGGGGGCGTCTCGGTGGCGTTCCTCTGGCTCCCGGGACACGTTGGTATCTGTGGAAATGAGGCGGCCGATATTGCAGCCAAGGCTGCAGTTTCTCTTCCTCGGCCAGCTATTCAATCGATTCCCTTCGCCGATCTACGGAGCGTTCTGTGTCGACGTGTTGTTCATTTATGGCACACGCATTGGTCGACACTTACCCATAATAAATCGCGGGACATGAAAGCTCTTCCTTGTGCTTGGACCTCTTCCTCCCGAACGCGTCGTCGGTAGGAGGTAATTTTAACTCGACTCCGGATAGGGCACTGTCTTTTTAGCCATCGACATCTTTTAAGCGGCGATCCTCCCCCATTCTGTCCCCACTGCTCTCAGCTGTGGACAGTAAGACACCTTTTAATTGAGTGCCCCTATTTTAATCCGTTACACACCCGTCTACATCTATCGCCTGATATATCGTCGATTTTAGCAGATGACACGCGCTCAGCCGACCGCGTTCTCAAGTTTATTAGTGCCAGTGAAATGACGTCAGTCATTTGAAGCTTTTTTTGGGGACAACCAACCCCTTTCTGTAGTGGATTTTTAAGCCTTCCTTCTGCTTTTAGTTTCTCCAATTTTATGACTTTCGTTCCCATTGCTGCTGGTTTTCAATTTCGGTTTTTTACTGTTTCCTAAGTCATGGACCGGGCGCTAATGACCATAGAAGTTTTGCGCCCTAAAACCAAAACAAAACAAAACAAAAAAATACATTGATAGCTCATTTTGAGTAATTATTTCTCAGAGAACCTAGTAGGGGCTGCTACAATGAGAAAGAAGCTGTGTTAATTTTTGTAGCAGAGAATTGCAAGTAGGAAGGAATGATAATTTCATGGTTACCTTTTGTCTTCCACATTGCAGTGCTGCAGACTTCAAAACAATCCCCACCATACTTGCAGATAACATCCCAGTTGCTGTATAAATCTGTTAGATTTCCACTAGATTTGACTACTGAAGGAACTGCTGCCTTCCTTCAAGATGAAACTTATCTATGTTTACTCCAACAATAAGGTTTGCTACTTCTGCTCTGTGAGCTCTATTGATGATCGACTGACCCCATTTGCCTCAAAGACCATTGCAGTCTTTGGGCCAGTTGAACTACCATTTTTTAAGATACTGCTCCTCATCCAGGCTTGTGAGAGGCAGAACCCAGGTTCCCAACAGAGAGCTCAGGTTGGTAGGATTAATGTTACACACATATAACAATCTAAATATTGGCCATGTTTAATCTTTTAGGCTTTTGGTGTTGGAAATTAGCAAATACAACTCTCATTTTAAAAAATTATGAATATGCAGTTGGTGGAGAAAATTAAGACCGATAGCACCTGACATGTAGTATGTTTAATTTTTGGTTAATAATATGGGCAGAAACAGATAACGTTTTGTCTTTGTTAAGGAGCAAAGAGTAAGTAATTCAGTGTCACTGAACCACTACTGTAAGTAAGGACATTGAAGCATGTACAGTTGTCCATGGTGGCAGCATATTTTGCCTTGCAATTGGAAATTCTTACAGCAAAATACAAATTCTTTGTAAACGCAGCAGCTGATATGTCTACATATTTATTACAAGTGTCTGAGGAGAGTTACAGTTTACAGCATACCAGTAGCTCTCAATAGGTTAAATCACTTGATTTTAATTGGTACATTTTCAGGCAAGAAAATCTGCCTTTCTCACAAACAACTGTGGCAGCAACAACAACCACTGTGCTAACCCACTTCCCTTCTTAAGTAGACCTCAAATGGACAGAGAGACAGGGAAATGGGTGTAAAGTGAGAATGATTGATATAAATGTTTGGTTCTGTGATATAAATAATTCATTAAATTCACAAAAAGATAGATTTGTTGGCTTTCAGAACCACAGATTTCTTGCTCAAAGGAGAAAAGAGATTTTTATTTGGGGGTGGGGGTGGGAGGGGAGATCACTCAGACTGCAGGTTAAAACACACACACACACACACACACACACACACACACACACACACACACACTTATATGAAGAGGAATGGAAACAAAAATGAAAGAGAAGGTATCAGAGACTAGGAGGACAAAGCTGTAACAATGGAGGAATAGAGTGGGAATTAAACATAGATAAACAAAATAATTCAAATAAAGTGTAATAAATAGATGGAAGGAATGTCAAGGGTGAATTAAAAAAATAAAATGAAACAAAAGTATAACAAAAAATCAATCTCAGAAGAACAGGGATTGGGAATATGATTATGTAGATTGAGTCTGGAAGTGACAGGACGAGGTGATATATTAGAGAGCAGGTTGCCATGTATGGAGTTCAGTGAAATTTTTTGCAGGGTTGAGGGCAGTAGCAGATTTTGCGTGTAATGCATCAGGCCTCAGGTCACTGGTCACTTGAGTCATATGTCAAGTGGCAATGTTGGAATTGGTCTGTGCTTAACAGAGCTACCAAGGCCCTCAATCTCTGTAAGGGGACAGATAAAAGAGAGTGACACCTTAGCACTTAATGACACCTATACTGAATTGGCGTATCATTGGATCCATAATTCTTGTAATGGAGTCAAATGTTTTAGGAAATAGAAGAATTAGGTGAGTTCATCTTCCACATTTCAACCTATCTGATGTAATAAAATTGTAGCGCTTCTGATTTCTTGAATTATGTTTATTGGGTTTACAGCATAAAAGATTAGCTATATCATTAAATTTTGTTACAGTGTACGTGTATGAACTCCACGTGAGGATGAAAATCAAAAGTGCTGCATAGCAAAAATTAAGTGTATTTGCTTGGAATATAACAGAAATGGCATTACAAATTTTCATTAAAAGGAAAATAAGACGGTAAAGTGACATTATTGCCCCATACCATAACACAGCAAACGTATGATCTTGTTTAGCTGGTAAGCATAGAAGCAATGTCTTCATTGACATTATCTGTGTCACCAGTGTTATATACACTGGAATATGAGCTCATGAGGTACTGGCACATGACTCTGCATGAAAGATTGGCTCTATTTTCTCTATATGGAAGCAGGCATGCACAACACAACCGGTGTTGGTGATTATTCCCAAACAGAGTCTTGTGATCCACATGACTTTGTTTGTCTTTTAAGATTAAACACAGTTGTATCCAATAATTGAAAGTTGCTTTCATAAAAAATTATCCAAAAAATCCATTATAAAGAAAGTAAGCCATTGGTAACTAAGGGAATTAAAATCTATGTAAGAGGAAGACAGAAATGTATGTAAAGGCCAGAGTTAAATCAAGATCTGACATTACCTGCATACTACAAAACATACTGTAGTATTTTAAGGAAAGTCATTAAAATGTCCAGATGATGATGATTGGTTTGTGGTACATTCAACTGGGCAGTCATCAGCACCCATAAAAAGTTCCACTTTTTACACAGTCCAATCTTGCCACTATCACCGAATGGTGATTGTGGTGGACAACACAAACACCCAGCCCCAGGCAGAGAAAATCTCCAACCTGGTCAGGAATCAAACTAAGGACCCCGTGATCCAGAGGCAGCAGTGCTAGCCACTAGACCACGAGCTGCAGACAAAATGTCCAGAAATATGCCTTTACTGACAGAAATAAATAATACATATAATAAGACTAAACCTGTACAGGGCATTGTCAAATGGGAGTCAGGACAGCCAGTCAGTATACAAGATGTCATAACAATTAAACTAAATGACAATGTTATGACTGATAATTCACATGTTGCAAGTACTTTGACAATCACTTTCTAAACGTAGCAGCAGATATAGGATTAAATGGACCAGGTGAAGAAGCAAGAGAATGTATTAAAAATGCCGTGCGACAAAACTTTAAGCAGCTAGAAGTGGTACCAACATCATTCACTGAAATGAATACCATTATAAAAATTCTAGAAAACAAAAGCTCTTGTGGGGTTGGTGGTATTTCAAACAGGTTTCTGAAAAGTTGTTCCAACTTAATAAATAGTGTCCTTAGTGATATATGCAATGTGTCATTGGCACAAAGAATTTTTCTAGAAAGTTTAAAATATGCAATTTTTAAACCACTTCATTAGAAAGGTGACAAGACAGACTTAAGCAATTATCATCCAATATCCTTACCGAAATCTTTTCACAAAATATTCGAAAAAGTAATGTATTCGAGAGTAGCTACACACTTAAGTGAAAATAATTTACTTGGCACTTCACAGTTTGGATTCCAGAAAAGCTGCTCGACTGAAAATGCTATTTATATATTCACTTATCAACTAGTGCAAGCCTTAAATAATAATGTATTGCCAGTTGGCATTTTTTGAGATCCATCCAAGGCCTTCAGTTGTGTAGAACATGATACTCACTTAGAAAAACTCAAGTTTTATGGAAGTGATGGCTTTACACACAGCTGGTTTGAATCATACTTCACAAACAGAATGCAAAAGGTTGTGCTGAATAATTCAGACAATGTCAGAAAAGTAGAAAATCTTAGTGACTAGGGTAAAATCACAAAGGGAGTCCCACAGGCTTCGATTTTGGGTACACTCTTATTCTTTGTATATGTGAATTACCTTCCACTTAACAAGCAAAATTGATATTTTTTGCAGACAGACTAGTGTTATAAGAAATCCCATTAAATAGAAAGCAACATAAGAGTTAGTGATATTTTACAAAGAATTATTAAGAGGTTCTCTAAAAATAGACTTTCTAAATTTTGAAAAGAGATACTACATTCAGTTCTGTACAACAAATACTCGTACCAACAATTCATGTAGCACATCAGAAGGAGTCAGTAAGTGAGGTAGAATGCTCCAAATTTTTCAGTGTACGTATTGATGAAAATTTGTAGAAGCATATTACTGAGCTTTACAAATAGTTATGTTCAACTACTTTTACTCTATGTGTAATTGCTAATCTTGGATCCAAACGTGTCAACCTCCCCACATATTTTGCATATTTCTACTCATCAATGTCTCACGCAATAATTTAATGGGGTAACATCACTCAGAAAGAAAGTGTTGATTGGACAAAAGTGAGCAATAAGAATAATATATTGTGTTCACCGATGGACGTAATGTAGGTGCCTCTTCAGGTAGCTAGGCGTTTTAACTGTGCCGTCACAATACCTATTTTCACTGATGAAATTTGTCATAAATAATCCATCACAATTTGACACTACCTACAACACTAGAGAGTTAAATGACCTTTATTACCCATTATTATAGCTGTCAATGGCTTAGAGAGGAGATCAACAAAAAGCAATACAAATTTTTGATCATTGGCCAAAGAACATAAAAATGTGTGACAGATAGTGAAGAAAGTTTTAAAGCTAATTTAAAATTATTTCTCCTGGACAACTCCTTCTATTCCATTGACAAATTTCTACTTAAAAACTGGTAGCTAGAAATAAAAGGAAAAAAATCCTTGTAGTCATATGTGTAGGAATAAAATTAATGCTAACAGTAATCATGTATAGAGATCCTGTAAACTGCCTGCTTCCACATCATTTTGATGAGAGAATCTTTCAAATGATCTGTGGGACATGTAAATAAATAACTAACTAATCAATTAATCCAGTACTAATCATGTATCGAATGTGGCCCCTGCAATGTGTTGCTGATACACTTTTGAGCAACTCTGTATTTCCTTTTTTACTTCTGTACAGCTTCCATTTACTCTGTAGATGGCCTGATCTTAGAAGAGGAGAGCTATCATCCACTGTCTACAGCCAGGTTTGTTGCTGTCAGAAACAAAAGTATTCATGTGATAAAGCACTAAAAAATATCCATTGGGATTTTTAGTCTACTGTCTGGAGTGCCACAGCAGTCCTCAAACTTTGCTCACCTTGAAGATTCATATACCTACTGACACAGATTGGTGCCTGATGAGCACTATACAGCTTAGTTATTGTGTGTAATTTTGTGTTACCAAGAAACTACGTGCCTCGTGTGTCAAAAGTGAGAGAAATATGTTCAGCATAGCAAACTTGCTAGCATAAATTTCATGTTAGTCAATAGATTTTAGTACAATAAATTCCTGTTAAGCATAGTAAAGAATGCTTACAGTTTACTCCACATGGAAGTGTTGCTACAGACAGTATAGAATGTTCTACTATTGGGACTGACATTCTGAAGAAAGGAGGAAATGCTGTGGATGCTGCCGTGGCAGCCACATTGTGCCTTGGTGTCGTCAACCTTCATGTCACGGGGCTGGGAGGGTGAGTTATCGTTTCTGGTCTTTTATGTAATTTTATAGACAAGAATAGTATAGTATTGGAAGAAACTAAGTTCTTTGACAAGGCCTTCCATTTTACCTGTTAATCAGCATTCAGGGCTACCTTCCGAGTAAGCTTTATTTGTGTACACTAGTTATTCTGGTGTTGAAGGCCTTTTGTGAAATTAGCATTTTTTTCTAAATATCGATTGAGAAGTTGTGACCCTGGTCACAAAAGCTGACAACAGCCGGGAGATTGGTGCACTGATAACATGCCCCTCCATATTCGCATCCAGTGATACGTATCGGCTGAGAATGACGCTATGGTTGGCTGGTACTGTTGGGCCATCTGAGGCCTGTTCGGATAGAGTTTGAGTTTGCAATCCTCAAAAATGTGGCTTTATGGTCTATATTAGCTGTCTAGATAATAAGCTGTAATGTAAAGAGTAAATAACCTTACTCAAGTTTTGTTTTGAGTTTTTAATTGACTGCAGTGCATCTTGTGTAGGTAAATAGTGACCAGCCCATCTTTTTATGTGAATTAAACGTTTCTGTAGTTGAAACTTCCCTGAAGATTTGAACTGAGTGCTGGACCAGGATTAAAACCTGGGGCCTTTGCCTTCGGGACCAATCACTCTACCAACTGAGCTTTCCAAGCACAACTCATCACTCACCCTCACAACTTTACTTCTGCCAGTAACTCTGTCCTACCGTCCAAACTTCACAGAAGTTCTCCTAAACATCATGTGGATATGGCACTCCTGGAAGAAAGGATATAGTACAGAAATGGCTTAGCCACAGTGTAGGGGATTGTTCCCAGAATCGGGATGCACCCTGCTACTGGAGAGAGAGAGAGAGAGAGAGAGAGAGAGTGTGTGTGTGTGTGTGTGTGTGTGTGTGTGTGTGTGTTTTTACATATTTTGTGCCATATGAATGTATTTATTAGTTCTTTTAGTGGTTCTTTTGCATCTGCAAGGTGGATAGTGCTATAAAAATGCTCTATTTGCAATGGCATTGAGTTTAAAGCACTTCAGGCTGCAAGTCTAAGTGGAAGATGAAGTTGCTAACCATTGCATACTACTCATTAAATAGAGCAGTGAGGTGCTATGGTTAAGGCACTAAACTCGCATTCAGGGATGAAGTTCCCATTCTGCCATCCATGTTTAAGATTTCTGCACTTTCTCTAAGTCAGTTGGAGTGAATACCAAGATGATCTGTATAAAAAGTTTCCTTCCCCATCCTTGCCCAATCCAAATTTATACTCATCAGTATTTAATGCATCATCAGCAGGACACAAAACCCTAATCTCCATTCCAGATAAACGTGACTGACAGATGTACTGGGGAAAAAAACTAAAGTGGCGTGTTTGTTACTAATATTGTTAGTATGTCATTTCCAAAGTGTCATCATTAGTCTATTTGCTGTTATGTCAACAATGCTCTTCAAATGATCAGAATTGCTTACATTTTACTGGTGTTTTATCATCATCATCATCATCATGATCATAATAATAATAATAACAATAATTATTATTATTATTATGCTGGCTATATTGTTGCTGTTATGTGTAATCCAGTAAGCAGCAAAAAAGAAGTCATTGGTATGAAACTTCTGTGAAGTATGCACACCACATTGTTCTTTAGTCCTAAGAAATCTGTGTTCACAGTGTAACTAGGTTATTAAATGTGTAATACAATAAAAACACTACAAGCATGTGACATTTCTGAGGAGACTGGAGGAAGAAAGAATTCTATATATTCAAATTTCCACATGTGGAACAGGTTGAAGCAGGTATGAGAAAATTGAGATAGTGATTGAACCAAAATGTGGAACATAGGGTGGGTGCTGAGAGGTGGCAAACAATTTGACTTAGTCATAAACTGATATGTAGAAAGAGTAGAAAATAACATTTATGGGGAATTAAATACCCTGTGTACTTGCAGTGTAGGGGGAAGGAACATTTTTTGTTTTTGACTGCTATACCTCGATTACAATAAAAAAGTGACAGTTGAGCATGTGACGGACGATGTTATGGGTTCATGTTAGTCAGTGTGCAGAATACAACTGCAGCAGCAACAGCAGTGTGTTTCCTTTCTGGATACATTCACATGCTACCCTTTAATGTCCAGTATAGAATTTGTTTAGCACAGCAGTGATAGTCTTAGAGGTTGTCTTATCACTTTTATGTGCACTTTCGTAACTAGTTGATGTCATTCTGTGGCATAAAATAAACACGCCACACAGAGAAACAATGCAAACAATTAAAATAAATTGCAGCTCTTACATTATTGGCTGCAAGAATTGTCTGCAGCTGAATGTGGCAACTGGCACCTAAGGTAAAAATGTGCTATGACAACAGTGAACAAAATAGAGGACATGACCAACTCTTTCTCCTATTGGTTGTTGCTGTGGTGGCTATAATATAGACTAGCTGTCATCACTTTGCTATTCTGAACCAGGCAAAGAAGTCAGATGCTTGTATACCATTGCACCCACGTCAAATGTAACTTAATAATAGTAAAGTTGTCTTATGTTAGTTGTTTCCTAAAGGTTAGCGAAAATAGTATATTTACATTACTGAAGATTTTTGTGTTATTTTCACTATTTTACGTTGAAGTTAATAAACATACATTTCGAGTAGTGCCCTTCAATTCCATCTGGTGGATATTCTTATTCTTTGTATCATGATGATTAATTTTTTCCAATTGCAGTGGTGGATTTCTGATTGTGTATGACCATCGGAAGAAGAAAGTTCTGGATGTTATAGATTTTAGAGAAACAGCACCTTCTAGCCTTTCTGAAAGTCTCTTGACAAGTAGTGAAGGTTTGAAAGCTGGGCTACTTGTTGGTGTACCTGGTTTACTGAGAGGACTCGGTTTAGTTCACAGTACGCATGGGAAACTTGCATGGTCTGAGGTTGTGCATCCATCAGCAAGAATTGCAAGGTAATTAGCAGTTTATTCCATTCCCATGTGTAAATAGGTGGTATGAGTAAACATGTCATAAGTAGCTCAAAAACGAACAAAAGTAGGACAGAAGGAGAGTGGAGTGACATAGCACAGCAAATGACAGGAGGGCATTAGTGTCAAGGCTACTGGATTGTTTGAGGAGCATTCAATTTTGGGTTCACTGCACACATCTTGGATATTTGAGAGATTTTTGTTACTTACCTATTAGCTAGTTTGTGGAAAATGAACAATTGGATACTGAATAAAACTGTGTTATCATCAGGATGTAATAATTTTTTTAAAATCCTTCAGTAGCTGATTAAATATAATTAGTACCTTTTTAAAGGTGGAATACCCATTAAATATTTAGTTCCACAAAGAATAATTTTAATAATTCTGTGAGAGAAATAAATTTTTATTTAACATCAGGAAAATTATTTCATTATTTTGAGTGAGATACATTTTAATTTGTTTCTTTCTTGCTCCACAGTACTAATAGTTTAGTACTCATAATTTTTTTCAAATGCTTTGTAAGCTAATGGTGTAAAAAGTTTTGCTGGTCACAATTCCAAAAATAGGCATAATGTTAAGTACAAGTCGGCCCACTGTATGTTTAGTAATTCTGTCATTTTGTGGCAGAATGTTGGCATAAGCAAGCAATTGTGTACAAAGCAACAGTAAAATGATTAGAATTACTCATTTATGGTTACACTCACACTTTGGTAAGTATTTGCACAACTCTCGTGTTGACAGACATAGTGAGTTTTAAATGAGGCAAAAGTGAGTTGTACCAAATGTTGATGAGAATAGTACTTACATTCTTTGTAAACAGTGTTTGAAGTAATTTACCTATTTTGCTAGCACAGGAGAGAGCTGCTCCGAACTGTTTGTGTGTCCAGCACCTTATACTGTGTCCACACTTGTGATGTAAAGCTTCCCTGTCTATGCTTCATTAATCACTACGGTAAAACAAATATTTATAAGAAAGTGCATATATTTAAAATTGACTACATCTACATGGTTACTCTGCAATTCACACTTAAGTGCCTGGCAGAGGGTTCATCGAAACATTTTCATACTACTTCTGTACCATTCCACTCGTGAATGGCATGTGGGAAAAGGAACACCTAAATCTTTCCATTCGCGCTCTGATTTCTCTTATTTTATTATGATGATCATTTCTCCCTACATAAGTGGGTGTCAACAAAATATTTTTGCATTCAGAAGAGAAAGTTGGCGATTGAAATTTCATAAATAGATCTCGCCGCAAAGAAAACCGCCTTTGTTTCAATGACTGCCACCCCATCTCGTGTATGATATCAGTGGCACTCTCACCCCTATTGCGTGATAACATGAAACGAGCTGCCCTTCTTTGCACTTTTCCAATGTCCACCGTCAATCCTACCTGGTAAAGATCCCATACCACGCAGCAATATTCCAGCAGAGGACGAACAAGTGTGATGTAGGCTGTCTCTTTAGTGGGTTTGTTGCATCTTCTAAGTGTTCTGCCAACAAAACACAGCCTTTCTTTCGCCTTCCCCACAATATTATCTATGTGGTCTTTCCAGTTTAAGTTGCTCGTAATTGTAATTCCTAGGCATTTAGTCGAATTGACAGCCCTTAGATTTGTGTGATTTATTGTATACCCAAAATTTATCGGATTTATTTTAGGACCCATGTGGATGACCTCACACTTTTGTTTAATGCCAATTTCCACTTTTCGCACCATACAGAAATTCTCTCTAGATTATTTTGTAATTGGAACTGATCGTCTGATGATTTTACTAGATGGTAAATTACAGCGTCATCTGCAATCAATCTAAGGGGGCTGCTCAGATTATGACCTAGATCATTTATGTAAATCAGGAACAGCAGAGGGCATATGACACTACCTTGCGTAACACCAGATATCACTTCTGTTCTACTCGATGATTTACCATCAATCACTATGAACTGTGACCTCTCTGAGAGGAAATCATGAATCCAGTCACACAACTGAGATGATACTCCATATGCATGCAATTTGATTAATAGTCACGTGTGAGGAACGATATCAAAAGCTTTCTGGAAATCTAGGAATGTGGAATCGATCTGAGATCCCTTGTCGACAGCACTCATTACTTTATGGGGATAAAGAGCTAGCTGTGTTGCACAAGAACAATATTTTCTGAATATGTGTTGGTTATGTATCAATAAGTCATTTTCTTCAAGGTGATTCATAATGTTAGAGTACAGTATATGCTCCAAAATCCTACTGCAAATTGAGGTCAGTGATATGGGTCTGTAATTCAATAGGTTACTCCTATTTCCTTTCTTGGATATTGGTGTGACCTGTGCTACTTTCCAGTCTTTAGGAACAGATCTTTCGTCAAGTGAGCAGTTGTATATGATTGCTAAGAAAGGCACTATTGTGTCTGCATACTCTGAAAGAAACCTGGTAGGTATACCATCTGGACCAGAAGACTTGCATTTTTTAAGTGATTTGAGTTGTTTCTCAACACCTAAGATATCTACTTTTATGTCACTCATGCTAACAGCTGTTCTGATTTCGACTTCTGGAATATTTACTTCGTCTTCTTTCGTGAAGGAATTATGGAAAACTGTATTTAGTAACTCCGCTTTAGTGGCACCATCATTGGTAACATTTCCATCGCTATAGTGCAGTGATAGTATTGACTGACTAGAGACGAAGCGACATGTTGCCAATTTTGAAATTTATTTTGTGTGTTTGAAGTCCAGGGGTGGTTAACAATTTTACGTTTTCAGTACTGTCTTCTAGCTCCATGAAGTATTATCAAAGCTGTTTTTTTACATTTTTGCCACAGAGTTTACTAATATATATTCGACAAAATTACTAGATGACCAGCCAAGATATCGTAGAAAGCAGTTTTTTTTCCAGTGCCAGTTGTCATACAGCCACATAGTATAAATATGCAAAAATAAATATTTTACTCATTTAGACATGGAAATGATTGAAAGAGACAATAACTTGAAAGGAGAAGGCTAGAAACACTCTGTCACAAGTGGATCATTTATAGCACACATGATTATTTTAAGGTGAAATGACAAGAGAAGTGATTCATCAGCAATATTTCCTGGAACTTGTATTGTGTTAAATCATCAGAAAACCAGAAGCTGTCCAGGAAATCTGGACAAGGCTATCTATTGACAATCACAATCTCTCAGTTGCAATATGTCAGCTGCAACCAAAGACATCAACTAAACTGGAGTGTGCATTGATTCTGGTAACTGTGACAGGGCACATAGTAGTGTTGCCCGAGATTTCATTAATAAGCTGTGAAAGCTTGGTTCAAAATAGAAACTTTATTTGTAAAATTAAAGCATGTTTGAAATGTAAAAACAAAAATTGTGTGTCCATCTGGTATCTTGCAAATATTGTCAGTATTGTTTGTGCTTACCTCAAACAGCAATATTGCATGAACAATAATGTATTAAGTTGTCACTGATGGCACCTGCAAGCTTCATTCTCTGTAAAGCTGCTCTCATTGTGACAAAGGTCTGTACAGAAGATCTACAACCAGTAACATGCCTCCCAAGATAATCCCAAATGTGCTCTTCTGGATCTATGTTGGGAGATTAAGCTGGGCACCCCATAGGCTGAAGTGTTTGCCTTTGAAAATATATATCCATGACACAATTCCTGTGTGGTCAGATTTTGTCATCTTGTAGGATCAAATCCTCAACTGTGATATTGGCATCAGTATGTATGTAAAAATTGTGTCATCTACAAAAGGAAAGGCATCTGGGCCTCGTTGAGATACCTGTACGATTCTGTACAGATTATGCGAAAGAACTATATCTGCTTCTAAAAACTGTTTATCATAGGTTGGTGTAGTGACAAAGGATTCCAAGTGATTGAAAAATGGTACAGGTATTTCTCATTTCTGAAAAGGTTAGTTAAACAAATGCAAATAATTATAGACTTATACTATTCATGTCATCCTGTTGTAAAATTATGGAAAGTGTTTTGTGCTTGCACCTTTTTGGAGAATGGAGGTCTGCTCTGTAAGAACCCCCACGGATTTCACTAACAGACCTGGTGAAACTCAGCTCACACTGTTGCTGATATTTGATTTATGGGTATAAAGTCATGGTCAAAGGCATAATTTTGTCTTCTGCTGCTGGAGACTTCATCAGAGACTCTAATGACTCAAAAAGCTGTTGTTGTTGTTGTTGTTGTTTGTTGTGGTCTTCAGTCCTGAGACTGGTTTGATGCAGCTCTCCATGCTACTCTATCCTGTGCAAGCTTCATCATCTCCCAGTACCTACTGCAACCTACATCCTTCTGAATCTGCTTAGTGTATTCATCTCTTAGTGTCCCTCTACGATTTTTACCCTCCACACTGCCCTCCAATACTAAATTGGTGATCCCCTGATACCTCAGAACATGTCCTACCAACCGGCCCCTTCTTCTTGTCAAGTTGTGCCACAAACTCCTCTTCTTCACAATTCTATTCAATACCTCCTCATTAGTTATGTGATCTACCCATCTAATCTTCGGCATTCTTCTATAGCACCACATTTCAAAAGCTTCTATTCTCTTCTTGTCCAAATAATTTATAGTCCACGTTTCACTTCCATACATGGCTACACTCCATAAAAATACTTTCAGAAATGACTTCCTGTCACTTAAATCTATACTCGATGTTAACAAATTTCTCTTCTTCAGAAATGCTTTCCTTGCCATTGCCAGTCTACATTTTATATCCTCTCTACTTTGACCATCATCAGTTATTTTGCTCCCCAAATAACAATACTCCTTTACTACTTTAAGTGTCTCGTTTCCTAATCTAATTCCCAAACCATCACCCGACTTAATTTGACTACATTCCATTATCCTCGTTTTGCTTTTGTTGATGTTCATCTTATACCCTAGCTTCAAGACACTGTCCATTCTGTTCACTGCTCTTCCAAGTCCTTTGCTGTCTCTGACAGGATTACAATGTCATCGACGAACCTCAAAGTTTTTATTTCTTCTCCATGGATTTTAATACCTACTCCAATTTTTTCTTTTGTTTCCTTTACTGCTTGCTCAGTATACAGATTGAATAACATTGGGGAGAGGCTACAACCCTGTCTCACTCCCTTCCCAACTGCTGCTTCCCTTTCATGCCCTTCAACTCTTACAACTACCATCTGGTTTCTGTACAAATTGTAAATAGCCTTTCGCTCCCTGTATTTTACCCCTGCCACCTTTAGAATTTGAAAGAGAGTATTCCAGTCAACATTGTCAAAAGCTTTCTCTAAATCTACAAATGCTAGAAACATAGGTTTGCCTTTCCTTAATCTTTCTTCTAAGATAAGTCGTAAGGTCAGTATTGCCTCACGTGTCCCAATATTTCTACGGAATCCAAACTGATCTTCCCCAAGGTTGGCTTCTACTAGTTTTTCCATTCGTCTGTAAAGAATTCGCGTTAGTATTTTGCAGCTGTGGCTTATTAAACTGATTGTTCAGTAATTTTCACATCTGTCAACACCTGCTTTCTTTGGGATTGGAATTATTATATTATTCTTGAAGTCTGAGGGTATTTCGCTTGTCTCATACATCTTGCTCACCAAATGGTAGAGTTTTGTCAGGACTGGTTCTCCTAAGGCCGTCAGTAGTTCTAATGGAATGTTGTCTACTCCCAGGGCCTTATTTCGACTCGGGTCTTTCAGTGCTCTGTCAAACTCTTCACACAGTATTGTATCTTCCATTTCGTCTTCATCTACATTCTCTTCCATTTCCAGAATATTGTCCTCAAGTACATCGCCCTTGTATAGACCCTCTATATACTCCTTCCACCTTTCTGCTTTCCCTTCTTTGCTTAGAACTAGGTTTCCATCTGAGCTCTTGATATTCATACAAGTGGTTCTCTTTTCTCCAAAGGTCTCTTTAATTTTCCTGTAGGCAGTATCTATCTTACCCGTAGTGAGATAAGCCTCTACATCCTTTCATTTGTCCTCTAGCCACCCGTGCTTCGCCATTTTGCAGTTCCTGTCGATCTCATTTTTGAGACGTTTGTATTCCTTTTTGCCTGCTTCATTTACTGCATTTTTATATTTTCTCCTTTCATCAATTAAATTCAAATTTCTTCTATTACCCAAGGATTTCTACTAGCCCTCGTCTTTTTACCTACTTGATCCTCTGCTGCCTTCACTACTTCATCCCTCAGAGCTACCCATTCTTCTTCTACTGTATATATTTCCCTCATTTGTGACAATTGTTCCCTAATGCTCTCCCTGAAACACTGTACAGCCTCTGGTTTAATCAGTCTGTCCAGGTCCCATCTCTGTAAATTCCCATCTTTTTGCAGTTTCTTCACTTTTAATCTACAGCTCATAACCAATAGATTGTGGCCAGAGTCCACATTTGCCCCTGGAAATGTCTTACAATTTAATACCTGGTTCCTAAATCTCTGTCTTACCATTATATAATCTATCTGATACCTTCTAGTATTTCCAGGATTCTTCCATGTGTACAACCTTCTTTTATGATTCTTGAACCAAGTGTTAGTTATGACTAAGTTATGCTCTGTGCAAAGTTCTACCAGATGGCTTCCTCTTTCATTTCTTTCCCCCAATCCATATTCACCTACTATGTTTCCTTCTCTCCCTTTTCCTACTCTCGAATTCCAGTCACCCATGACTATTAAAATACAGTCTCAAAACAAGCTCAGCAGGTCTGCAGGAGACTTCATGCAGTGGAAGACAAGATGTTGGGTAGAGAATTATGCCTTGGACCAGTGCCTTATGCCCATAAATCAAATATCAGGAGTATCGCAAATGCCAACGGTGAAAGCCTACATTGTATGATTCAGCTCACACTGTCTAACCGTGAGATCCAGAGGGCCATTGAAAATACTGCTCATGTTAATACTCAATGTGACATATGTCCACAGTCATGGGGTGAACAAAATATGACCTCATGGAATTACCTACCAGGTTTGTGACTGAGTTCATAGCAGGGCAAAAGTGTCAGGTGGAAAAGTAATTCTGGGAATACCCCAACGAAGTGTTATAGGGCCGTTACTGTTCGTGATGTATATATAAATGATCTAGTGGATGATATTGATAACTCCATGAGGCTGTCTACAGTGATGCTGTTGTACACAGGGAATTTGCAATGTAAGAAAACTTTAATGAAATGAAGTACGACCTGCAGAGGGTTAATGTTTGGAGCTGGGACTGACAGTTGAACCTTACCACAAATAAATGTAACTTACTGTACATAAGTGTGAAGACCTCTGTATTCTGAATATTTATACTCAGATAATTTTCTTATAAAAATTGTACTGTAAGATTGCTGGAGAAATTCAAATGTTGTGCAAAAAGCTTTGATGATAACTCGACATACCAGTGAGGGGGGTGGAGTAAGATGAACCTGAACTTCATTACAAGATTTCTGAAGTTTTAATAAAGTTCTCTAATGATCCAGCGTCATATTATATTACAGAAAAAATCCACACCATCAAAAAATAATTAATGTAGAGTAATGAAATTTTGGGGAATACATTTGTCTAGGTAACTTATTTAAGTGATCAATGTAACAGGGTCTCAGGTCAATGTAAGTGTGAGATAAGTCATTGCAAATGTGATATGCTACTACAATAATAACTAGTATAACTGTCGGAATATTAAATACAAGCATGCAAACTTGCTTCCATCGTGTTGTACAGGAGCCAGGTGTCAGTTTGTTGGATGGAATTCCATGCTTGTTGCATTTGGTGATTCAGTACAGAGTTGGTTAATGCTGTTCGTGAATGATGCTGGAGTTGTAGTCAGATGATGTCCCATATACGCTTGATTGGAGACGAATCCGTGGATCAAGCAAGCCGAGGCAGCATGTTGACACTCTGTAGAACATGTTGGGTTACAACAGCGGTATGTGGGCAAGAGTTATACTATCAGAAAACACCCCTTGGAATGCTGTTCATAAGTTGCAGCATAACAGGTCGAATCACGAGATTGTCGTACAAATTTGCACTCGGGGTGCACAAGATAACCACGACAGTTCTCTTGCCGTCATACAGAATTGCACCCCAGACAATAACTTCAGGTGTAGGTCTAGTGTTTCTAGCATGCAGAAAAGTTGGTTGCAGGCCCTCAACTGGCCTCCCTCTTACCAACACACAAACATCGCTGATATCAAGTCAGAACCAGCTTTCATCAAAAAATACAACAGACCTCCACCGTGCCGTCCAATGAACTCTCACTTGATGCCATTGTAGTCACAAATGGCAGCAGTTTGAGGTCAGTGGAATGCACACTGCAGGCCATCTGCCTCGGAGCTTTCCTTGAAGTAACTGATTTGTAACAGTTTGGTGTGTCTCTGTGGTGCCAACTGCTGCTCAAATAGCTGCTGCAGATGCAGCACTATGCACCAGAGCCATACACCAAATATGATGATCTTCCCTCTCAGTAGTGCCATGTGGCTGTCGAGAACCCAGTCTTCTTACAACCATATATTCGCGTGACAACCGCTGCCAGCAATCGTGTACAGTGGCTACATTTGTGCCAAGTTTTTCGTCAATATCGCAAAAGAAACACCCAGCTTCCGCAGCCCTATTAAATGACCTCATTCAAACTCACTGAGGGGTTGTTAATGGTGTCTTTGTTGCCTTAAAGGCATTCTTGACAAACATCAACTCAGCATGTCCAATTTCATGACCGTTACAGCATGTCTTTAAAGCAAACCTGATTTGAATCCTCATAGTGGCAATACTAGTGCCATTTTTATGTAGCAAGCATGGAATTTGAATAGAAATGATCTTTCATATGTAGAATCACATCTACCAACTTTCATTTATGTTGCACAACTCGTTCTTGGTACTGTGATTTATTTATTTATTTTTCTGTCAGTATATAATATATCCATGTGGGTCTTCCCATTTGTTTGAGAATTCCAGTTCAAGCTCCTTTAATGCAGTTTCCACACACTTATTAAGCACTGAATTTGATGAAATAATTTATGTTAAAGGCTGTCGCATTGCTAACACTTCAATATTTTCAAAATCACCATAGTTCACTCCATACAAAGCTTGTTTCCTTGTAATTCAGTTCTCATAAGAAACCAAAGATGGATAAAATATTGAAACAGCAAAATTTCTGAAATTGCAAGAAGAGTGTAAATCATTCCTTCAAAATTTCATCTACAAAATATTCCTCAAATTTCCATTGGCTTACTATTGACAAAAGCTCCAAGTAGTATTTGTCCCACACTGAGTGGGACTAATCCTGATCCAAATCATAAATGTTTAAATGAACTTCTTTCAGTAACTGTGGAAAAGGAATTAACTTTGGAATTCCATAGCTGACATTTTAATTCTTCCCTGCCGTGATCTTATAACATACCCATAAATAACTGATGTATTGAGAACATGCAAGCATGCTGAAAAAAACTTGAATGTTTTTGTAGACACATTCTGGATGAGTAATTTGCAAAGTGCATACTTAATATTATTACCTATCTTATTGATAGGAGTTCGAATGTAGTGTACCTTGCTTCACTGTAAACACAACTGTCCATTTGAGACTGTGAAAGGTTAGTCAGTCATTACATGTTGCCAAGTCTATGGCATCATCCCGTCTTGTATGGCTTTTTTGCCAGTGAAAATCATATTTGTAATATTTAAAATTTTCTGGAGTAACTTTTTAGATGTTTTATTACTCAGTATTATTCCTCAATCAGTAATTTTTTGAGCTGTGTGTATTTATTGTTTTTAAATATATTCATGCAGCATCACGAAAACGATTTACAAAAAAATTATACAGTTTTGCCTAATGTTAACACACACACACACACACACACACACACACACACACACACACGCACACACACACACACACACACACACACACAGAGAGAGAGAGAGAGAGAGAGAGAGAGAGAGAGAGAGAGAGAGAGAGAGAGAGGGGGGGGGGGTACTGTATATACTCTATATACTCTCCAACCAGATTGTGTTCTGAACTGAAAAACACAGAACATCATGAATCTAAAGCAATTATTTTAAAAAAAGTTGTTAACAAGGTCAGATATACAGGGTGATTACAGTATAAGCAGTGGCAACTGTCCAGTTTTTTGATCTGCTATCCGCTGTTCACTTGTCCTGCTTACTGCACAGTGTTTCCAAGATTGCATCACAATGGAAAGGACTGTGTGTGCTCTGTTTTGCGGTGTCCGGATCTGTGGTTACAGTGCAGTGTGAGTTTTGTGCATGGTTTAGGATAGACCCGCCACACAATAACAGCTTAGGTGGGTGGTACCAACAGATTATGGAAACCGGATGCCTCTGTAAGGGGAAGAGTCCCAGTTGACCTTGTGTGTCTGATGCAAACGTTGAAAGAATGCACAAGGCATTTCACTGAAGTCCTCACAAATCACTTAGTAAAGCAGACAGGGACTTGTTCATACCAAAGATTGCAGTGTGGAAGGTGTTGCCTAAGCAGCAATGTTTTAAGGTACACAAAGTGGGATTAGTGCAGGCCCTTACATCAGCAGACAAAGTGAAAAAGTGTGACTTCTGTGAAGAGCTGCTGTTAAAAATGAAGGCTGCTGGTTTTGTAGAAAGACTTATCTTCTGTGATGAAGTCACTTTCCATGTAAGTGGCAAGGTGAACAGACAAAATTTCCGTATCTGGGGTGTGAGAAACCATATACGGTGATAATGCTTCGGCATGACCCTCCAAAAGTGAATGTTTTCTGTGTAGTGTCACACGAGAAAGTGCATGGCCTGTTTTTCTTCGAACAACAAGCAGCGTCATGTAACTCATTTTGGTACATGTTGGGAACCTGGTTGTTACCCCAACTGGACACATTACAAATATTACATTTTGCAAATGGATAGTGTTCCATCCCATTTTTGCAGGAATGCACCAGAGCTTCTTAATCATACTTTTCACCAATGCTAGATTGGACATGCTGCAGTTGCAGGCAACATTCTTCTCCCCTGGCAACGTCATTTGCCAGATTTAACACCCTTCACTTTCTTTCAGTGGGAGTTTGTGAAAGACAAAGTTTATATACTGCCAATACACATGTCCCTTGAGGAAGTGTTTGGCCAGATAAAGCATGTGCAGACCGAGGGTGCACATGTTGAAGGATTATTATTAATCCATCAATAACTTGAACAGTTGCTGCTGCTAGTGCTGTAAGGTTTGCCCATATAAAGTAGTAAATCAGTTATTATTAATTTTTAAATTTGCACCATTCATTTATAAATGCACTGTACACCATTCGCACTACAGTGCAATAGCACACTGAAGATTATTCAACCACTCAAGGGCTTTTCAGACACATTGTGGATATCTTCAATTCCTCCTTTGAAAAACATAAATTACACAGTTTAAAATATGGTCTGTAGTTTGAAGTTCATTACACTCACAGAAAGGATCAATTGGAAGCTTCCATTTTGTCTTTAAGTTTTACAGCAACCCATCCCAGTCCTTATCCTGTCTAATCTTGTCCAAATTATTCTTGGAAGGTCAAAACCAGGAACTTGTTTGGTCACATCAGCAATAAGAGATCCATTTTGCAATGTGTTACTTCGTCAGTGCTCGTACCAATCCTTTCCTCCTCAAAAAGTCTGATCTTTGGATGGTTCTCCAGAGAGGCATCCTCGACTTCCATCAATTCTTCGTGTGTAAATGATGAGAAATTGAGAGATCAAACTGGTGCGATGCCTTCTTCCACTACTTTTTCATTGCAGATTTGCATCTGATGTTTGGCGCTTTGATATTGGCTAGCACTGGTGGCCAGGTTGTAGGGGTTGGTTTCATTGAGCCAATTATGATCCTCATCAATTCATTGAGCACCACACCAACTTTTTTGTGTGGGCACTCATTGCCCATACTGGGGCACTGTATTCTGCATTACAATACACCTGTGCCAATGCTGATGTGTGTATTGTGTTTATGTTGCTTGTCCGTGAACTGCCTGCTAATTTGACTAGTAAAGAGTTTCAGGATTTCAGTTTTTGCTTGACTTCTTGTAGGTTGTGCCTGTAGGAAAGTGTATGCTCAAGTTTAACTCCTCAGTATTTATGGATGTTTTCATGTTTAATTATATAAGTTGAGAAGTAAGGGGGTGAGTATTGAACCTTGAGGTAGGCCATTCTGAAGTGTTGTGAAACTGTGTATCTTTTCTCTCAGGTGGACTCTGAAGGTACACTCTATCAGTATAGTTTAGTATAGTTTTCATGATCAGGTTTTTCTTGCATTTTGCAAGTTTTAAGTAAAAGCCCTTGGATCCAGTCAGTCATACACTGATGATAAATTCAGCAGCACTACTCCTCTCTTCATTGTACCTTTGGTAACCTCTTTCTATTTATGCACTCAGCTTCAGTACTTGTTTACACCAGCTCCTATTTTTTAACCCGGGATCAACTCAAAATAATCAGCAGTAAGTGATGTGTCATTTGACATAAAATGACCATCTGGATAGTGATCACATGCACATATTTTTTTTTTTAATCGTCTTAATCACAAAGTTTTGTTGTACTTTTTTAATGGCTTGTTGCTATGCAGCAGAATGTGATGTATGCCATGTTTATATTATAATTTCTGTTTTTTTTTTTTTTTTTAACCTTTTAACATAGCAGATGCTTATTTTACTTCTCTTTAGATTCTGAAGATGGCTATTCCATAACTGAAACCAATAATCTTGTTAGAACTTTGTGATCAAGACAATTAAATAAAAAAATAAACAAGTGCTACAGGTGACAAAAAAAATCACTTGTGGGCATAAAAATTTGTAACACAACTTGATCTCGCATATTTGTACATCAAAAATCAATTCAGGAAAATCTGAAATTTGAAGCTGGAGGTCTCTTTTGATGGTACAAAATAGCAGAATGGCAATGTTTTACCATAGAATTCTAATCATTGTGTAGCTTGGCATTTTTCACATACTCATTGTTGTAACTTTCCTTATTCAATAACACAGATTTTACTGAATGCCAGTTAAGTACAAATAAACCACAGAATGTGATAAAGCCTGACTCTTCTTAAACTAAACTCAAAGAAAGGCTTCTTTAGGTGGATACCTCTTGGTTATTAAAGTATGCTTTAGATTTATTAGTGCAGGAGAACATTGTAAGTTTGTGTGACTGGAAGCACTTGCATGTGAACCACTCTCTTGGTGTACACACATGCCGCTGTTTCGTGCCTGGAAGGCACACCATATGGTTGAACAGAGACAGCATTGAATTAGACAAATAGGCATGTACATGTGCAAGCCAAACTTTTTCTTTTATGTTGTGAATTTATCCACTGTTGGAAAGGAACTGGCCTGTACAGTTTCTTTTCTTTTCAAAATTACCAATTTGGACATGGATTTCATCAAACAGCAGTAATTAAATTGCTTCCCTTCTGTATCAGTTAGAGGTGACGGATGAATAATGTACCTGATACATTCATTTTATTTTCAGGAATGGCTTTCCTGTTCCCACCAGTTTAATTTCATCAAATATACATATAAATCCTCAGCTTAATGAGACGTTTAGGCTCCAGAATTTCCTCAAGAACATTGAAGCGGGTGGAAATCTGACTTTACCAAAGCTTGCAGATAGTTTTGAGATGATAGCTGCTAATGGACCAGATGGTTGGTGAAAGTTATGTCATTTCTATTGAGCACTGGTGATGGCATAATTAAGTGCAGACTAACATTCCACGGGCAAGGTATTAATATGTAATTAACCTTCTTATTGTTCAGTGCTTTTTTATACTTATGAATTTGTAAATACTTTCAAGCTGCCTCTTGTTCTGTGTTCTAAATCAGATATTTATCAGAATTAGAATATTTGTCATGACAACTGAAACAAAGAAAGAATTTTTGGTCACAGGAATTCTTTCAAAATGCACTAATGTAGTCTTAGCTACTTACAAATCTTGCTTATCAATGTAGTAAGATAAATGTTTTGGAACTTGTTGCCCTGTGTTAAAAGTGAGCACTTTCATAACTGCAGTTTACTTGTATGAAGCCAATGAAATATTCCTGTAGTTTTATAGACATTTACTCTTCAGTTTCCTTGTTCAAGAAGAGTTGTAATTTTTGTAATCAATTCCTAGGTTTATTAACTACATGTGCCTATTATTTTATATTTTCATCACACTGTCATTTAATCAGTTTTGACATAGTTGTACATTTATCTTGCTATGAAAATTACATTAATTGACAACATCCAACTAAATAAAGTATTTTATTTGGCTAGTTATAGTATGTTGTGTAATTTATTTCTTTTGCATCTTGGATTCTGTGTGTGTTCTGTGTACATTATTTTTCATGTGACTGAAGTTGCTGCTGCCACCACTGGCCAACAGCTGATATATTATTAAATAACATACCTCACAATACTTTTCTGTTGTAAGTCAATAAGTACATTTCTTCAAATTCTTCTTGATATGTAGTCTAAACTTTGTGTGTTTGTAATAGAGTTGGCCAGAGTGACCGAGCGGTTCTAGGCGCTTCAGTCTGGAACCGCATGACCGCTATGGTCGCAGGTTCGAATCCTGCCTCGGGCATGGATGTGTGTGATGTCCTTAGGTTAGTTAGGTTTAAGTAGTTCTAAGTTCTAGGAGACTGATGACCTCAGCAGTTAAGTCCCATAGTGCTCAGAGCCTTTTTTTAATAGATTACAATTTGTGTTAATGTATAGTGGCAGGGCAGGGAGAGGGAGGTATGGGGAAGCGGGGTTCAAAAAGGGAGAATGAGGTAGTTCAGGATTCATTTATCAGTCTGATTATATGAGCTATGACAGTAACTACAAATTAATACAACTACTATTTTGTGTTGTTACTAACCATTTTGCAGCTCTGAAAACACACAGCTGTATATTCGTAGATAGCAATATGTGTATCTAATTTTCTATTTTCACTTAAGCTGTTAGAATAAAATAGCAGTGAATAAGTATTTTGTGACATATTCTGGCATTAAAACTTGAATTCTGATACAGAATAGCACGTAGGCCTTCTCTAAGTTTGAGCTCACTAATGTGAAGTCCTGCAGATAGTTGGAAGGCTATATTGTTTGGCTGTTACATAGTGATAGCTCACCTATAATGGAGGGAATAATGTTAGAAGAAATTACTTTAAGGGGGAGGATTTTTCCTCCATGAAAGTACAACCATTTAAATATGTGCTTGTATTTAACAAAATGTTTAAATATTCACTAGCGCTTTGTCTTTCTTATCCTTCACAGATACTCAACACAGAATTTGAATCCCATTCACCATGGCAACACTATGGGAATGAGGTTGGGTAAAAACTCTTCCTCCTCATCCCCCACCCCATCCCCTCCTCTTTATATCACAGTGTGTAAAGCCTCACATTACAACATGTAGTGGCTTTGACATCTCAAGGTGTCAGGTATTTTGCTAGATATCAGCATTTTTCTAGTGTAGGTATAAATACTGGACCCATTCCACTTGACGAGCAGCCTCAGGTAGCACCTGATGAAGATAACAAGTCATGTTGTTGAAATATCATGCAGAACGAAACGGATATCTGACAGAATACCTGACACCTCAAGATGTGAACAGAATACTGGGAATGTCTAAAGAGTTCAGTGTAGTCGCTTCATCAAAATGCTTATTTTATGGAACTAATAAGTGTGTGTTGGCCTGAAACTTTTTCATTTATTTATATTTCTGATAGTCAGATGCATAAATGCCTCTGTTTTTCAGTATTTTCTCCATGGCACATAAATATATATCAGTTATAAGTCTCATATGTATAAGTGTAATTTAAATTTTAATACATAGTTACTTTGGTTACTGTATGTAGTTTTATCAGCATGTGACTATTCTATAATCAAATGTAGTTATAACTTTGTTCTGCCTTGCTTTTGTACATGCCACTTATATTAAGTCTTTGCCTTCGCAAAGGTGGAGACTTCTGAAACAGTTACCCACAGGGGAGATAGTGCTGCAGTAAAGTAGTTGCTTATTTTATGGAGCTGAGTGATTTGGAGCAATGCTTAAAACAGTGGATACATATTTGGCAACAGCAGGGTTCAAATCCACACCTGATCATCCAGATTCAGATTTGCCCTGATTTCTGTAAATCATTGCAGATCAATATTTGTTCGACAAGTCAAGCTCATGGCAGGTTTCCTCCATATCCTTGTACAGTTACGTTTAGTGTGTCATCTCTAATGACTTTGATGTTGACAAAACATTATAGTAAAACCTTACTTTTATCATATATGGGAAAAGCCAGGTTTGAATCCTAGTCTTGTAACCCTGCTGAAAATTTTGTATTTACTCTACACCATTCAATATGAAGCCTTAACTTATCTGAACTGAGCTAGTACCTCATTTCTAATGACCTAGATGCTACAGAAAATGAGCAAAAAGACTTGGTATCAGTGGTAACCTTTATTTCCTAACTTTTTCACTTTATTAATGTAGATATTGGAAATAAATGACAAAACAGAAGTGGTATTTAGTCTACCCTTCACTTTGCTGATAAATGATCCTGTAATGCTGAAAGCATAAAGTCTGCATGTGCTTTACTTGGGTGTACAGGGAATTGTCACACTGTTCTTTGCTCAATGTGTATTCTACACTTGGCACTTTCTACTTGTAGTAGCCTTCAGATTTGTGTTTTGTAGTTATTTATGAATCTTCTACATGTTTAAAAGCTGTAGCACCCTAATGATGGCTTTTTCATTTTAGTTTCAGTACATGGATTCTCATTAATTTTCAACAATATTTTTTTTCTTTTTTTCTCATAAAATAGTGCTTTATAATGGACAGCTTGCAAATGCAGTGCTATCTGCAGTTGAAGCAGCAGGTGGTGTTATGAAGAAAGAAGATCTTGAAACATACCAGCCTAAAAGAAGAAAAGCACTGCATTCTGTGTTTGGAAGTTTCAATATAATAGTACCAGATTCTCCTTCTGGTGGACCATTCCTCTTGGAGACACTAAGGAAATTAGATAACAACAAGACAGTTGGAAACTTTACTGAAATGATACAGGCATTAACTGCAGCCATGCAAGAAACATACAGAACACAATTCAACTCATTTGGTGAGTGACTAACTGTTTCACTGTTTGATGTACATTAACATACTTTTAACATTTATAGAAATAATGCAAAGAGTAGAGAGAACCTGACACCTTGCCGTCGAATTACTGGTGATTGACGGATACATAAACAAATGTGAGATTATTTTATGGTGTTCATTTCATGCTGATTTTAGAAGCAACTAAAACATGTCTCTATTAAACAAGCAAACTGCAGTGTTAAACTGGTGGAATAACAGGCTTGCACGATCTAGTGATATCAGAGATCTACCTGTTCGCTATGTGCTCTCAGTCTGGATTAGCACTGCTGCAGTCTGTTCAGTGTTACCTGGCTTAACTGGTCTGCATTCATTTCACAGGCACAATATTTGTATTACATGAAAGACCAAAGAAGAGGTTGGTTGATCCACAAATAAGTACACACCAAGTCTGTTAAACACCAATTATATTATCAGGGACCTGTGTTGTCCAGTTAAGTTGGTGTCACAATTTTAATGAAAGATAAATGTGACACACACCAGAATTCACAGAGCCTGCACTTAAGCCACTAATTTCAAGTAATCTTTGTCTCCTGTAAATTGGACTAACTAGTGACCCCAGTGGAATACCAAATGAAATGTACTAGTGCAATGCGGGAATTTATAAACGAAATGCCAAGAAGGTGTACGGAGTGCTGGATCACACAGTTGATCTATACCTAGTCAAATATCCACTGAGGTTGAAACACATGTCATTTAACAGCACAAAAAGCACACATTTAATTACTTAATCTACAAATCTGGACTATTGTGTATTGGAGTTATAAATATATCCCTGACACAAGATCTGGAGCAAAAATCTGTTAATGTCTGCTGCAAGCTGTCATTAGGAAATTAGTATACTAGTCTGACACAGTTTTAATCCACAGCTATTGACATTTTCTGTTTTTGTCCAGGTGACACGCCTGACAACACCTCTGATCATGGGCTTCTCAGTTCAACAGCTTTGTGGAGTTATCCAGAAGCAGTGGGCTCTCATGTTGCTGCTGTTGATCTTAATGACTTGTATGTTTCTATTGTGAGGTTAGTGTGTTGTGCCAAAGTATGTTATATCCAAAGTTTTCTGTTTAGAAAGAAGAACATTAAACTGTATTTGTATCTGCCCAAAATGATAGTTATACTTCTCATTTCCAGTGGCTTGAATACCTGGTTTGGTTCACAGCTGTTGACAAAAGAGGGATTTGTATTAAATAATGCAATGGAAAATTTTAATGCAGGAAGTAATGCATTTGCTCCAGGAAAAAGACCTTTCTCACTTGCTACACCAATTATAGCAGTACAGAAAGAGGTTTGTGGAAGAAGGCTCATTTCTGGAGTGGGAGATGCAGTAGTTGGCATTCAGCTACTTGTAGAGTACATAACAAGAGAAAAGAATATTAGCGCTAGTATGGAAGCTCCACGTTTTCGGTACAACCCTGTGGAGAACCAGATTCAGTATGAAGGTAAGGAAATATTATTTATATAGTAACGTGTAACTTAGTGATATAATGAAACTTTTTTTACATGTTGATGTATTATGAAACGAAAGCAACTGCAGGAATGGAACTGGCACTCTGTAGCAGTGTGCCTTTATAATTAAATGTACTGACAGATAAAGACTGCTTACAAAAAAAGCTCTCACCAATGAGCCATCATTCTAGCAGCCTGCCTTGAGTGCCAGTAACTTTCACCTATTCCTCATAGTTATAATATGTCACCAAGTTTAATTATTGTACACACACTACTGGACAGTTAAAATTTCAGTGTGGAATCAGTTCTTAGGTTTCAGTTAAGTCATCATTCATAGATTCTTTACCGGAAGAGTAATAGTTGAGCAAGGTATGTAAGAGAACTTTCCATGAATTTGGGAGTCGGATAGGGATAGTGGGAAATTGAAGGTTTGATTTGTGTCCTGAGATGTGTTCAGATGCTTCCGTTAGTGTCTTTTTCTTCTTCTTTCTCTTTCAACCCAGGAAAAGGAGTATCTGGTTCAAAATCTCAAGATATAATACCAACTTCTTTTGCTTTGCTATTAGATTACACTAACCTTCAAAGCTTTCACTAAGTGTTGTCATTGTATCTTCAACAGCTGAGTGGATTTCAAATTAGTGTTTGCTGTATATAGCGTAACAATATGGGATTTTAATGTGTATAGTACAGTAGTTTCATCAAGATTTGCATGCTCCCATAGACTTCAGATATGGGCATCTCATTACTTTGTGACAGATCTGGACTATTGTAAAAAACTCTTAATCATTGCACAGGAATTGTTCCTTTCACAGGTTGCCTTCCTGGCTAAGTGTACTGCAGCCACTAAAAAAAAAAGTGCTACCTCTTATTCAAAACTTTGCTCTGAACTACATTGTACAGATATTGTAAAATAACATAGTGTCGTAAAATTAAGCCAAATATTGTCAGAGTAAATAAAAATTTCCCTTAAAAATGGTTAAAGCAAAGATGTGACATGAATTGTTCCCTGTCTTGTATAAATAATATCTGAGTATGGTTTGGAGAGTTAATGAACCATTTAATAACAAAAAAAAGAAAAAATTATTAGGGTTGATTTTTCATTCACCAGGGGAGAAATCTTATGACTATAAGACTTTCGTCTTAGATTTTCGATTACACAGGAAAAACTTTTTTGCTGAAAATACCTTATTCTTATGTTTTTTAGGGTGGGAAATCCAAATATGATACTTAAAAAAAAGTGTCACCCACCATTTCTTCACATTTTACAGTTAAATTTATAGATGATGTTGGTAGCACTGCTGAAAAACATTTGCTAGCAAAAAAAGTTCAATTGTATTTTTGTATTAACAGATTATGTTTTGTTTACTGTCAACCTAAACTCACTTTCCCGTTTCCTGTACATTTGCTAAGTACAATGTCTAATCGTGGTTGTAAAACCTCTGTTGACAGGTTTTGTTGTATTTGTGCTGAATTTGTGATTAAAAAACACCAAAGAAACATTACAGACTTTGTGAAAAGGGTTTATCTATCATACTTTGAATCTAAACTTAGTGATCAAGATAAATCTTGGTCACCGCATAAGGTATGTTATGTGTGTGTTGAAGATCTGAGAAAATGGTCCAGCAAGCAGAAAAAAAGCCTTTAGATTTGCTATTCCTGTGATATGGAGGGAGCCAAGAAATCATTCCAATGATTGCTACTTTTGCAGTGTTGATATTACAGGTCATAATTCAAAAAACAAGAAAATAATAAGCTACCCTAATCTTCCATCCGCTATCCGACCAGTAAGGCATAGTGTAGATTTGCCAGTAGCTGAATCACCAGATGATTTAAATTCTATTCCAACAAAAGTGTTTTCTGATGTACAATCTGATTTACAAGATCCAGATGATGATGAATTCCATTGTAATACAGAAAGTTTAGAGCCCAGATTGTTTACTCAGAGCGAGCTTAACGATTTGGTTAGGGATCTGGGCTCAATGAAAGAAAAAGCTGAATTGCTTGGCTCTAGATTAAAAGAAAAAACTTACTGGCAGTTGGAACCAGCATATACATGTATAGAAAGAGAGAGCAGCAATTTTCCAAGATTTTTTCAACAACAAGGTGATTTACTGTACTGCTCAGACATTCCCAGTCTGATGAATGAGTTAGGTAGGAAGATGGGAGGCTATCTATTGATTCATCCAAAACTAGTTTAAAGGCTGTTTTATTATACAATGGTAACATGTATGTATATATACATGTTGGACATTCTGTACATATGAAAGAAAGCTATGAAAACCAAGAAATAGTGCTAAATAAAATAGGCTATTCTGCTCATGGCGGAATGATATGTGGTGATCTAAAAGTAACATGCATGCTTCTTGATCAGCAAGGTGGCTTTCTCAAATTTCCAATTTTCTTGTGTGAATGGGACAGTAGGGCTAGGGATCAACACTGGTGCAGAAAGAACTGGCCTGTGAGGGAGTCTTTAAAACCTGGTGAGAAGAACATTTTATGCAAAAGCCTTATAGATGCAAAAAAAAAAAAAACGTACTCCTACCACCTCTACATATAAAGTTAGGCCTAATGAAATAGTTTGTAAAGGCTTTGCCTAAAGGTGGACCATGTTTTAAGTATGTCTGCCAAAAGTTTCCACACCTTTCTGAAGCTAAACTAAAAGAAGGCGCCTTTGTTGGACCTGACATTATAAAATTGATATTTGATGTTAACTTTGAATCCACAATGACCTTAAATGAGAAAGAAGCATGGTTATCATTCAAGCAGGTTGTTACAAAGTTCTTAGGACATGAAAAAGACCCAGAGTATGTTTCTATTATAGCTACAATGTTAAAGAAGTTTAAAACTTTCGGATGTTTAATGAGCCTGAAAGTTCACTTTTTGAACAGTCGCTTTGATTACTTCCCGTACAATATAGGAGATATTAGTGAGGAGCAAGGAGAGTGTTTTCACCAGGACATTAAAGTGATGGAAAAACACTACCATGGCCGCTGGAACACCAACATGATGGGGGACTACTGTCGGTGACTTCACCGAGTAGTTCAGCAAGCGACTCATTGTAGAAAAAGCTACACAAGAAGCTTCAAAGAAAAAAAGAAAGAAAATGCAAACCAATTCTAGCTGACAAGTGAAACCTCTACTAACACATATCTTTGTTTTAATTATCTAACTGTAAATACAATCCATGCTTATGTTGTAATAAAGCAGTTCATTAATTTCCCCGTTTACCATAGAACATAGGATTTTTATACTATATCATAAAAAGCATATTGCTTGAAAACTATGGCTGATACAAAAAAACTAAGGCTAGAGTTGGATTCAGCTCATAAAAATCTATAAAGATCAGCTACCAAAGTAAAAAAAAGTTTTAAAAAAAATTTCGTTGTCCTGTGTTATTTTTTCAGTTATTTGTTGGAGAAGAATGTCATCATTTTCCTCTGACCCTGCAGGAATCTTGCAGGAAATGACAGTTTTCCTACTCTCTAACAACTGAGATGGGTTCTGATCTGATATACATGATTACAACAGTTAAATGTAACAGAAATTTATGGTAAAATATGGTTAAGAGTAAAATGTGGTGTCACCGCCAGACACCACACTTGCTAGGTGGTAACTTAAATCGGCCGCGGTCCATTTAGTACATGTCGGACCCGCGTGTCGCCACTGTGATCGCAGACCGAGCGCCACCACAAGGCAGGTCTCGAGATACGGACGAGCACTCGTCCCAGTTGTACGACGACATTGCTAGCGACAATACGGACAAAGCCTTCCTCTCATTTGCCGAGAGTCAGTTAGAATAGCCTTCTGCTAAGTCCATGGCTACGGCCTAGCAAGGCACCATTAGCCTTACCTAGTTGAGAGTTATCGTATAAATGTCTCCAGAAGAACGTTGTAAACCAACAAAGAATAAAGTTAAGTATATTCCAAAGCTATGTATTTTCTTTATAGCAGTCATAACGTATCCTGTTCCAGACTTGACGCCAGTCGGCGTGTGTATACGCGTGCCTTCGGCTCCCTTCTCAGTGTGGCGTAACTAGCTTGTTACGCCACAACATAAAAGAAGGTCCCCAAAATATAGTCTCTACCTCTGGATTATGTTCTTATGTCACTTATTTGAAATGGGGAGGGAGGAGTGGAGAAGATAATTTTATTTAGTCATATAAATATGTAGTTTCTGTGTATTCTATTCTGTAAACAAATATGACATAAAATGTCAGTATGTGAGTTTCCACACAGCAAATTGTGGACAGAAAAAAGGTGAAGTATACAAAGAAGTGGTGGTCAAGCAAACCAATTTGGCTGTGTTACAATGAGATGTCTTACGTAGCCTGTACCAATCATGGTGATGCAATGGTTAAGACACTCTACTTGAACAGAAGGATGCTGTTTGAAATCCCCATCTGGCCATCCTGATTTAGGTTTTCAATTGTTACTCTAAACTCAATAAGGCAAATGCCAGGATGGTTCCTTTGAGAACACAGCCAGTTTCCTTTCTCATTCTTGCCCAATCTGAGCTTGTGCCCTGTCTCTAATGACCTTATTGTCAGTGGGATGTAAAACCCTAATCTTCCTCTTCCACCTTCACCTTTATTACCCTCTGATATCGCCACACATGTAAGCTTGCCATTCAGCTGCCAACTCTGTTCCATTGCTTGAAATGAAATGTCAAATGGATGACAGTAGGTGATCTTAGTGGGCACTCATAATTACGAAAATCATTTGTGTTCTTGGAACCAGTCCACAGAAGGTGTAGCTACATTGTGATACTGATGCATGACATCGCTTTTAGAACAAGTGCAATGTTGTTAAAGGTGCTGACTCTAAAAGGGGATCATGAACCCAGAAACTGTTTGTGCATTCTCCTATTGATACTAGTTCTTAATATACAAGGTGCATTCAAGTTCTAAGGCCTCCGATTTTTTTTCTAATTAACTACTCACCCGAAATCGTTGAAACTGGTGTTACTTCTCGATGTAATTGCCCTGTAGACGTACACATTTTTCACAATGCTGATGCCATGATTCCATGGCAGCGGCAAAGGCTTCTTTAGGAGTCTGTTTTGACCACTGGAAAATCGCTGAGGCAATAGCAGCACAGCTGGTGAATGTGCGGCCACGGAGAGTGTCTTTCATTGTTGGAAAAAGCCAAAAGTCACTAGGAGCCAGGTCAGGTGAGTAGGGACCATGAGGAATCACTTCAAAGTTGTTATCACGAAGAAACTGTTGCGTAACATTAGCTCGATGTGCGGGTGCGTTGTCTTGGTGAAATAGCATACGCGCACCCCTTCCCGGACGTTTTTGTTGCAGTGCAGGAAGGAATTTGTTCTTCAAAACATTTTCGTAGGATGCACCTGTTACCGTAGTGCCCTTTCGAACGCAATGGGTAAGGATTACGCCCTCGCTGTCCCAGAACATGGACACCATCATTTTTTCAGCACTGGCGGTTACCCGAAATTTTTTTGGTGGCGGTGAATCTGTGTGCTTCCATTGAGCTTACTGGCGCTTTGTTTCTGGATTGAAAAATGGCATCCACGTCTCATCCATTGTCACAACCGACGAAAAGAAAGTCCCATTCATGCTGTCGTTGTGCGTCAACACTGCTTGGCAACATGCCACATGGGCAGCCATGTGGCCGTCCGTCAGCATTCGTGGCACCCACCTAGATGACACTTTCCGCATTTTCAGGTCGTCATGCAGGATTGTTTGCACAGAACCCACAGAAATGCCAACTCTGGAGGCGATCTGTTCAACAGTCATTCAGCGATCCCCCAAAACAATTCTCTCCACTTTCTCGATGATGTCGTCAGACCGGCTTGTGCGAGCCCGAGGTTGTTTCAGTTTGTTGTCACACGATGTTCTGCCTTCATTAAACTGTCGCACCCACGAACGCACTTTCGACACATCCATAACTCCATCGCCACATGTCTCCTTCAACTGTTGATGAATTTCAATTGGTTTCACACCACGCAAATTCAGAAAACTAATTATTGCACGCTGTTCAAGTAAGGAAAACGTCGCCATTTTAAGTATTTAAAACAGTTTTCATTCTCGCCGCTGGCGGTAAAATTCCATCTGCCGTACGGTGCTGCCATCTCTGGGACGTATTGACAATGAACGCGGCCTCATTTTAAAACAATGCGCATGTTTCTATCTCTTTCCAGTCCAGAGAAAAAAAATCAGAGGCCTTAGAACTTGAATGCACCTCGTATTTCTTATGACCTCATATGTGTGGGAGTAATGGTCAATAAAAATGAAAGTCACATGCCCATTGAGCACTGCAGGTAATTTGAAAATCCCAAATTGCTGTCCCAAGTGAGGTCATTTGGTGAAGGGGGTTGGGGTAGATTGCCTTCTTCTGGCCTGCTATGAAAGTTCAGGAAAGTATATATGTTCTTTTGATAATTGTGTTGAGTTGTAGTAAAGTATATACTGATCTCAATATGAGGTTTGAGGACAAAGGTATGTGCTAACATGCATCTACTTATGTTAAATAATGCCAAAGGAACCTCAGAGCCTCATATGACAGATTGCTGATCTCCAAGTGTCACATACCCTCACACTGTGAGATACCACACAAACACTTGGAATTTAACCCAAGGCATTGGTGCATATTATAACAATCAAGAAAATTTTCACCACTACTCTTGCTCCCTCTGATAGCCAGATACTGATGAGAATTTCTTCCACCTCCATGACTGTGAGCAGGTACCTCCATGCTGCTTACCACCGCAGTAGCATGTATTACTGACCTAAGATGTGGGGGGGCTCTGGTGTGCTATCAGTTCAAATCATAATTTATTGCCTTGCAAATTGAATGCAAAAAATTGAAATAGAATAGGCCTAAATATGGAGTAAATTGAAATTGTGTTAAGAAAAATATAACAGAGATAACAGGAACAGTGGTTAAATAATAGATTAGAACTGTCAGGAGATGGACAAAATCAAAGAACAATAATTTAAAAAGATCAAAGCTGATGTAAAAGTGATAAGCCACAAGGTATTAGACCATCAAGGGGTACTGTAATTGATAAGTGGGGAACCACCAGGCCAGATTTCAAAAAAGAAAGAGTTCAAACTAAAGTTTGGCCATACCAATATTGGGAAATGAAAAAAATCTTAAGAAATAAGTGTATGGTCAGGAATGAAATGAATAGTGTCTATGTAAACTATTTGTAATCTAGTCAATGATAATATTGTGTATAAAAATAAAAAAAGGTAATATGATATGTTCAGCAGTAATAATATCCATAAAACTCAACAAGGAGCTTATTATACTATTGACAAAGTCCATTTATAATTACTGTATTATGTGTCGGTATGTACAGTCTAATATATAAAAGAACTGTACATATGGACATTTGTTGCAGAGAGCTGTGCTACATGTTTTGAAGTATCCCCAACAACATTCTAAAACTGAACTTGAAAAGTAGTCAAAGAAATAAATATTATCATTAATCTATAAATGGAACTTTAAATTTAATTGAGAACCTAATTTAATGAAGCTTACTAAAACATTTAATCTATGTGACATATTAGGACTCCAATTTATATCTCGTCTATGACTGTGGAGTTTCCACGTACTGTTAATCACCATGAAGTTTTAGTTTCAGTTACTATTTGCCACTCTCAATTGAAATAAGGAGTGGCTTTAATCTGTCTTAATGTTTCAGTATTGAAATATTTATCCATTATGTTTTCAGCATGGCATAAACCTGAGATGAGCAACAAGACGTTACACCAGCTTCGCCTTTTGAATTATAAAGTGAGTGCAATTCGTGAACCATACCAGAGCTCAAATTTGATAGAAAAAGTTGGTGATACCTTATCATCACGTTCAGATTCAAGAGGTGGTGGTGTGGCCTCGCGTTTTTGATCTAGAGTTCCCAGTTATCTTATGTTGTTACGTCAAAGTAGCCAAAGATATGTTGTGATATCTAATTTATATTTATTTATGCAAAGAAGATCACAATGAACAGGGAAGTGTAACTTGTGCAAATAGCTGAAAACTAAGTAGTAGCCGGAAACAAACTCTGTGAAGTTCATGAAATGTGTCACGCCTTCCATGATAGAACTTGTCTAATATTTGTATCCTGCTTCGAGAGAAAAATATGGTTAAAGATTGTATGGCATTTGTACATGGTGCATGCTTTTGATTTTACTGCTGTTATTAATATTGTTACTGTTATTTATTTATTTATTAAATTGGCTTTGAAAATAATTTATTCATTAAACAGTAATTTTCTAACAAGGAATAATTATTTTTACCTATTCAGATTGAAGTTTCTGAAAGTAAATTTTATATTCAACAAAGGAAGTGTCCCCTTATCCTCACAACAGATGCTGCATCCCTCTCAATCTGGGGTCTGAGTGACCTGCTCCTCCTTCCAAACATCCCAAATATATCCCTCTTTCTTCTCTGATGAAAGAAGTAAAGTTTACAAAAGATCGGCGTAGGTTGTTTTTTGTGTGTCAGTCAGCAGTACTGAAATTTTCCCCCCTGAATGTAAGCACTGGCCAGCCAGTCTGTCTCCTTGTAATTTCATTGTTTTCTCAGGTGACTTCTCCTTTTGATACAGCAGTTGTTAGCATGAATTACAAGGGCATACAACTGTACTACTAGCTGTAACTGACACACGGAAGTCCAGTTATGTTATTAATTCAACTTGTTAAGTGTTTAATAATGTTAGAGAATGTTGATAAAAGGTCTATTTATTAATGGGAAAACCAAAACTAATTTTGCAGTATTATATTTGTAACTTAGTTATTAACTCCTTTTGTTCTGTAAGTATATATTTTACATAATGTACACAGTTTTAAATGAGCATAAATCAATATCTGTGTGCTATGTTCATTATGGAATGAAACATCTTGTAAGGTATGAACCTTGTTTGAAACTTACAAATTTGTCAAACTGTAAGAGGGTGTGGAAGTAAAATAACTGACAAATTTTGACTTGGCAAAATTATTTTTCATTCTTATTTTGGAGCATGTTATTCTGATTATCAGTGCAAAGTTGTTTGTCATGACCTTTCGGAAATACACACTGTTCACACTAAACATATTTCAGACCAAAGAACATTTTCTATGGTTGTCATGATAAAAGAGGCATACGAGAATCTACATTAGCTTGATGAGTTCTATCTCATAAATACATTCATTTAACAGTCTCATAGTAACGGGATGCCCATATTTGTCAAAGTAATATATGTGTGCAAAATTGGGCTGCAGCTAAGGTAACCCCAAGGCAATGCTTGGAAAAATAATCGCATGAGGCAAAACAGCTCAGAACTTCAAATGTGACAATTGACAAGTACTTGTGATTGACAGTATGGTGCCCATGATAAACACTATCAAGTCCTCTTTCTTCGTATACATTTTTCCCATATTATGGGTATTATTTTGTCTTGTGTAAAGTGCCAACAACAGCTTACAGCCACATTTGGAAATCTTCCATTTTCCACATTTTTACCCAACACAGGTGTAAGTTGAAGGTGCTGTAGTAGGTTTTTAAATTTCTGTAAGGTTCCTGAGCCACATGCCAGTGACCTCAATGCACTTGATAAAGTGCATACACAGATGATCATGGGCTTCTAGGGAATAAGATGTAGGTTCCATTTTGATATACCTGTGATTGCATAATTTTTGGATTAGTAAAGAACACACATTTGAAGATACTGAATGGTAACTGTGGTAATCCACTGTGTTGTCATCCATTTTGTACCAGTGCCATTGCTGTGGCTACTTTGATAAGGGACCTCACTTTCAGCCATCAATACAAAAGTTTTATAATGTTCTGGAGACAGGTACTTGTTTGAAGGCTCTTACAAGAACTGTAAACACTTTGCAAAGTAGTACAGAGGGTATTCTAGAGTAATCTTCAAAGTATTCACATCGACTGCAGTTATAGCAGACAATTAAACAAAATTGTGAATGAGATTCTTCCACTTTTTGATGAGATCAAACTTGTCTGAAGAATGGGGGCTCTTTCTGATAATTAATCTGTTCATGGGCAAAAATATGGAAACACCAAAACCACAACTCATTACCACAACAAATACCAGGGAAGTTTGCAGGTTTGCGCTACCCCCAAAAATCACTTATTCAGCTAGACAAGTAGAATAGTAGTGTGCCATTTGTCTCAGACTTTGGCTCAAAATGACAAACACAGCCAAGTAGAATGTAAATGTGCTGGTTGCCTTGGGTTTGCACTGCACTTACAAATGCTGAGTAGGGTGCCTCAGGTGTGGAGGCAATGGTTGACAACACAGTACTTGTGTAATATGTTTCAACACCTCACTGGCACTGCCCTGCCCTGCCAGTCGCAGAAACAGAGTCTGAAATCTTTGAAAGTAAACTGCAACTGTCAGATCTTCGAACAGCATGGTGTTCTGACATTTCCCTAGGGAACTTCCATTTATTACCGCCGGCCGTGGTAGCCGAGTGGTTCTAGGCGCTACAGTTTGGAACTGCGCGACCGCTACAGTCGCAGGTTCGAGTCCTGCCTCGGGCATGAATGTGTGTGATGTCCTTAGGTTAGTTAGGTTTAAGTAAGGGACTGATGACCTCAGAAGTTCAGTCCCATAGTGCTCAGAGCCATTTGAACCAAACCTCATGTAATGAGTGAGGGAGGGGAAGAAATTATGATCCATGTGGTTATTTTGTGTTATCAGCTACAGAAAATGGATATTTACCTAACTTTTGCATAAAATCAGCCAACAGTTTTTCAGTGTGAAATTACAAACATTATGGAAGTTGTGAAAAAAATAGAATTGTCCAAGTATCATAAAAGAGGGAGAACTTAAGGTGGAGTAGTGATGTGTAACCTATTGCAGGAGGCAAAAGAAGTAGGTGATGTTATAATTTTCGAGGCAAAAGAGAGATTCAAGCTCAATGGCACGTAGTTGTGGTCCCCTCTTTTTATACCAAAGAACTTCACCACTTAATCTTCCAGTTTTCCAGAAACTCCCTTTAGAGCTGCCACTGAATGGTATTCTTCTCTTCTTCTTCTTCTTCTTCTCTCTCTCTCTCTCTCTCTCTCTCTCTCTCTCTCTCTCTCTCTCTCTCTCTCTCTCTCTCTCTTTTAAGCAAAGAAACTTTGAATGAAACTCTCCATTAATTATGGAAGTGAGGAGTTCAAAAGCATGTGTATGGAGTTTTGAACTTCTGAATTACATAACAGATAATAATTATTCTTTGTGATGCATTGAGCAAAACTGTGAAACTCTTGAAAGCTATAATTCCAGTGGCCACATCAGAAGCAGCAGAACAATGGTTTTCATTACACACACATCAAAACCTTCTTACAGAATACTATGAAACAAAAAAGATTATCAGCACTCACAGTGCTCTGTATGGATTGACACCTCATTTTAGGAATTCCTGACTTCAGTCGAGTGATAGAAAAATTTGCAAATATGAAGGAAAAAAGAATGGAGTTCCTGTACAGGTAATCACCACCACATCGAAAAGCAGACACACAATCAAACCCATTAACATTGGTCCTACTGAAAAACGTTAGTAAGGCAGGCCTACTACTTTTTGCATGCATAAAAGTTGCAATTCATGTTAATTTCTTTTATTGTGCAAAGTAATATTTTATTCTGTGTACATTTTTTGCCATTGTTATGACTAGATGCTGCAGTGACACGAACAAGCAACCTGTTTGTCATACATTACAAAAGCATGCTGATTTTTCTCTCCTTTGTTAATGTATGTTTCCGTGAGAAAAATGCACCATCATCTTTTCTGGTCACGAGCCACCACTGACTGATACAGTGTAGGAAAATGGGTGGCATTCAGAACAGCTTCTCGGAATGGATAAATGCAGGTCCTGTATGATTTTCAAGGGACCCATACAACATTCTTCCTGCAAAATTGGCAAGTTCAGGTAACAATGGGGTGAACAGCATTCGCACATCCTTCTCTCCAACATAGACCCCAAAGGCTAAATGATATTGAGGTTTGGTGAGTGTGGTGGCCAAGGGAGACATGACAGTTCATCCTCATGCTCACAAAACCAGTACTGGCTGATGCGAGCTGTGTGAACAGGGGCCCTGTCAGCTTGGAGCACAGCATCTCCCTTAGGAAACAAACATTGTACCCTGATCAGCCAAAATGGTCACATAATCATTGGCAGTAATTCGACCTTGTGGAGTAACCATGGGGACCATGATACTGGCAGCCCAAATCATCACTGAACCCCCGCCACGTTTTACTCTTGGGATGCAAACTCGGCCAAAAGTTGGAAACAGTGTGAAGCAGAACACGTCTGTCCAAATGACTTTCTTCCACTGCTCAATAATGCATTTCCCTGCTTAGGAAGCTCCCTTCATGTTATTTTGATGCTGGCAGGGCCCACAAGCACAACATTCATTTCTGCAGTGACATTTGCAGCTGTTGTCCTGTTTATTTTTCATCACACTCCTCTTCAATGATCATCTGTCACGATTACTCAACACTTGCTTGCGTTCACTTTTTGACTTAGAAAATGATGTTTTTCCGCTTTCTCTGTATGTGGTGTAAATCTTTGATATGGTGCCCCTTGATACACCAAACATTTCAGCTATCTTGGTTATGGAAGCACCACCATACAAGCACTGACATTCTAAGTCATTTAACTCCCCAACATAATGCACTCACAATACAGAACACTGTTCTGACCATGACTGACACTTGCAATGTATTGAGGAAATTACATAGGCGCCATTCATGGTCAAATACAACAGCACAACCTACAGGTGTGGCTAGCACCTGCATTTATGTTCAAGCGTGTATTTCTTAGTGTTTCCATATTTTTATCCATCCCTGTATGTGTATTATTTGATATCTGGGACTCAGAAAACCCATATGTTGTAAAAGAAATGGTTTCCAACACAGAAAAAGTTATTTTTCTTTACAAGACACGGTCACTGATGCTATATCTGATACTTAAGTTGATTGACTGCCAACCAACCATTTTTTCCTTCAGTTAGTAAGTGCACCGGCCCAATGGTCACTTGAAGTGAAGTGTGTCCTGAGCAACATTTTTGCTGTCATTGGAGTGTTAGAGATGACCCAACATCCTCTCCTCCCTTACATGTGGAGTTACATTGAAATCAGTGTTTACCAGACTCAGGTCAAATTCTTTAGTAGTCTGATGGTCAGAATCAACAGTGCAATTACTTCTTTAGATGAGATTGTGTTACTTGTTGTTCTGTCACAAGAGGTTCACATACTATAAAAGACGCTTGAGTTGAAGCATCAGATCTACTGAACTGATTCTTCTATGTTAATAGGAAGTAAAGTAAACCAAGTATACTTAATACCCTGAATGGAAGATCACTAATGATTTCATCTAAGTTCTGATCCACTAGAGGCAGAATAACTTGTTCTCGTACTTCCTAAATTATGGTGAATAATAGTTGTTTTTAGATTTTTGGGTAAATTGATCTGACATGCAGTTGATGCTACAGTCATTTCAAAATTGTTTCATGGGGCTCTGATGAGTTTTGAACATGCCACTCAAGTAAATCCATCTGACCTTATTTGAATCACAGTTTCAGTGGCCCTTACTTCATGTGTATGACCTTTTTATAAGCCAATTCTGAATAATTAAGTTTTTCTTGCCATCGGTCCTGATTTGTGGTCCAGGCATGTACCAAGTGATAAAACTTCACAACATTTTATCACTTGCACTGTACAGTATTTCACTGCTGGTATGATGCATTTGCCCACATGGGTCTCTCCAAGTGTCAAATCTTTCTTACACTATGTGATAAAAAGTATCCAGACACCACCAAAAACACATGCTTTTCATATTAGGTACATTGTGCTGCCACCTACTGCCAGGTACTCCGTATCAGTGATCTCAGTAGTCATTAGACATCGTGAGAGAGCAGAATGGGGCACTCCACAGAACACATGGACTTCGAATGTGGTCAGGTGATTGGGTGCATTTGTGTCATACGTCTGTACGCAAGATTTCCACTCTCCTAAACATCCCTAGGTCCACTGTTTCTGATGTGATAGTGAAGTGGAAACATGAAGAGACATGTACAGCACAAAAGCGTACAGGCTGACCTCATCTTTTGACTGACAGACTGCTGACAGTTGAAGAGGGTCATAATGTGTAATAGGCAGACATCTATCCAGACCATTACACAGGAATTCCAAACTGCCTCAGGATCCACTGCAAGTACTATGACAGTGAGAAAACTTGGATTTCATGGTCAAGCGGCAGCTCATAAGCCACACATCACGCCGTTAAATGCCAAACAACGCCTCGCTTGGTTAAGGAGCATACACATTGAACGATTGAATAGTGGAAGAATGTTGTGTGGAGTGACAAATCACGGTACACAGTGCGGCGATCTGATGGCAAGGTGTGGGTATGGCGAATGCCCGATGATCATCATCTACCAGAATGTATAGTGCCAACAGTAATATACGGAGGCGGTGGTGTTATGGTGTGGTCGTGTTTTTCATGGAGGGGGCTTACACCACTTGTTGTTTTGCATGGCAGTATCACAGCACAAGCCTACATTGATGTTTTAAGCACCTTCTTGCTTCCCACTGTTGAAAAGCAATTAAGGGGTGGCGATAGCATCTTTCAACACGGTCGAGCACCTGTTCATAATGCACGGCCTGTGGCGGAGTAGTTACACATCATCACTGTAATGGATTGCCCTGCACAGAGTCCTGACCTGAGTCCTGTAGAACACCTCTGGGATGTTTTGGAACACCGAGTTCGAGCCAGGCCTCACTTACCGACATCAATACCTCTCCTCAGTGCAGCACTCCATGAAGAACAGGCTACCATTCCCCAAGACACCTTCCAGCACCTGACTGAACATATGCCTGCAAGAGTGGAAGCTGGTATCAAGGCTAAGGGTGGGTGAACACTGTGTTTGAATTCCAGCATTACCAATGGAGGGTGCCACAAACTTGTAAGTCATTTTCAGCCAGATGTCCGGATACTTTGGATCACATAGTGTATCACTCCATAATATTTTCTTGCACTGCTCCAAGACCAATGAAGACATTATCTGCATCCCTTGTAGTAGCATCAGTTATTTGTTTGTCTGATGTGTGACTTTTGGGTAACCGTATGACTTGTAAACAGAATCATATTCTCTCTCAGTGTAACACTATTGCCCTCATTTCTGTATCTGAGCTGCAATGTTGCTGATCAAGGATGTCTAAATACTATGTCATTCAGTAGATTTTGAAGTTCAGTGGTCTCTTGGGGGGGGGGGGGGGGAGAGAGAGGGAGAGAGAGAGAGAGAGAGAGAGCGAGAGAGAGAAAGAGAGAGAGAGAGAGAAATTCATATACAGGGGGAAAGGAGTGATTGGAGCAGGGGGGGGGGGGGGTGTTTCTCATTACACAAATCTATAACCAGCTACTCCTTGATTTGTTTTAATTCGTTGATGATCAGTTATAACTGTGCTTTCACACCTTACATATCACTCTTTGAGTATTGTAACCTGATTTTTCCTTTTGATGCTCAGCAGTTCTGACAGGGCGGCATTACTAACATTACCATATAAATATGATATGGCATGATGTATAAGTAATACACAAACTTCAGTAAGTACTAGGTTGTATCACCTCATGTATAATTGTTTGGGCTCTGTGCATTTCTGTTCTTTCTTCCTTTTTTTTCTGTGTACAGATACTGCAATGAGGGTTGTTGGCTGAAACTGGTGGTGATGATAAAGGACACACAGGCAGTAATGTGTCGTTAACAGCTGTTAGCAGTCACCTTGAAAATAATGTTTAATCATTTGTCACTTTCTTATACGTGTCAGAAGGATGATCGAGTTTAGTTATACCCTAATGACTCCTTTTTAGAATATGTTGCTAACAGTGCACATGGACACATGTAACTGCTATAAAATACGAGGGTTGGAACTTAAATAGTGGCAACTATTTATTCACAACCAATACGAAAGAGTTACATGTTTGCACCTGTTACTGTCCTTCAAAGTAGTCACCAGCGTTGTGTAGAACCCGTTTCCAGCGATGTGGGAGGCGTAGTATACCATTAGCAGAGCCTGTTCTGTTGATGGTGCGAATGGAGGGGTCTACTGCCTGTCGAATCTCTGGAACAGTTCAGAAACAAATGCCATGAAGTGGTTCCTTCATCTTCGGAATCAAATCAAAATCACAAGGACTTAAGTCAGGGGAGTATGGTGGATGGTACAGTACTTCCCAGTCCCATCGACCGAACAGAGCAGCTACAGCTTGCGCTGTATGCGCCTGCACATTGTTGTCCAAAATGATGGGTGGGTTGCGCAGAAAGTGTCGCCGCTTTTTTCGCAAAGCTGGTTGCAAGTGATGCTCCAAAAATGAACATTAATACTGTGCATTGACAGTCTGCCATGGAGGAACGTAATGCGTTAGGGTAACACCATCACAGTTGTACCCAAGAATCGCTATAACTTTCATCATACCGGGGCTCTGACGCACTTTGGACTTTCACAGTAACCCATAATGATGCCATTCGTTGGATTGGCATTTCAGTTTTGGCTTGTACAATGTGGCCCAAGTCTCATCCAGTGTTGCGATACAGTATAAGAAAGCCTCTCCTTTGTGCTCAAAGTGTTCCAAGTGCATCTGAGCAGTGTTGTAACGCATCCATTTCTACATTTCTGTCAAGTCATGCGGAACCCATCGTGATGCAATTTTTCGCATGCCCAGGCATTCCTTCAGGATGCGAAGCATAGTCGTATGTGCTAATCTGGTTTCGTGGGTGAGTTCACGAATCGTATGGCGTCGATCACTGTCCACTAACACGGAAACAGCATGCACATCTTCTTCAGAGACACTAGGACAACCTGCCCGATGCATGTCTGCCACAGTTTTCCAACCTTCGTTGAAGGCTTTTACCCAATGTGCCACTGTTCTGTACAGCAATGTTGATTCCCCGCATCCCTCTTGAAGACTTTGATGACACTGTCGTGCTGTACGACCTCTGGCACATTCAATCTTGATCCAACACCATTGTTCCTGTTTCGAAAACATAGTGACGCCATTATGTTAGACCGCTCGCTCACAAGTGACTGTGTTTCCCTCAATTGTGCGCACGCCGGTGACATGGGATGGGGAGTCCATTTGCTCAGTGGTAAGGTAGGTATGTCAACAACGTGTGCTATCAGCGACAATAGATTCCATTACATAGTGCCTCCACAACAGTGTTGCTACTGTGTAAGTTCTAACCTACGTAGTTGATGGAATGCCCAACCTAGTGAGTCCTTACAGTTGGGATTATTCAAACTGACTCAATTCTTTCCAGTCACTTTTTCTGATGGGAAATATGTTGTGGTACTAATGCACTTGGGTACCCTGATTGGATAGCCTGACAGCACACAGAGCACGCTGTGTTGGGTTTCCAGAGACTTTAGGCCGTGTAGTGCATCTCACGTATTTTTCTTATTCACTTACATGTTACACAGACCATTTGTACCATAAAATGTGTAACAAAATGATATCAAACATCCTCAAGAGGTTGTGTCAATTGTCGTGAGGAACAAATCAAAGATATGAGCCCACATTCAGAAACTTCACATCCAATAACTGGACATGTGTTGAAGACATAGGTGCAATGCCTGCCACTAACCCACCCGTTTGGCAGCTTTGTTCACAGATGAGCCACAAGTGTAACTTGACAGCATTCAGGATGTTAGGTGGTGTCAAATGCTTCCACACTTGGCATAATGCTGTAGAAATTGCTAATGCAGTGGCGCCAAAGGAGCTAGAATACAAATTCGAGTTTGTTGTTGAAGAGGTGCACTCGCAGCAGGTGTTTGCCCCTGTAACATTTACGCTCTGTACCATTGTTGGATGACATTTCTGGACGTGGGTTCCTATCCTTAGTTTGCTCCTCAAGATGCCCTCTGCAACCCATCAGATTTTTCAGTTTCATTTACACACACTGTTTATATTGTTGTTTTAATTTTAAAAAATTAGCCTATATGAACATCTTCATACCACATGCTCTGGATGATGTGGGGAGTTGGTTCACAGAGCTGCTGTGTACAGTCCAAAACCAGTATAATTTTTTGCGCCCCAGAGTGCTCTTAATTATTAAAATACGAAGTACAATTGCTGTGGTTCCTCAATGATGTCAGAAAATTTTATTGTTACATTTTGGAACTTGTCAATTCACAAGCCATTTAACATATCAATATTTAAATATGGTTTGATGCTGAACTTTTACAAGTGAATACACACGACATAAAAATGTGTAGTTTAGTAACAAAAGTATATCATTCACCTCTGTATGATCTACACTCAGTTTTAATGAGGGCCTTTTTTTCTGCACACTGAGTGGCAAAAGTCACAGGATAGTGATATGCGAATATACAGATGGCGGTAGTATTGCATACACTAGGTATAAAAGGGGAGTACATTGATGGAGCTGTCATTTGTGCTGAGGTGACTATTTTTTTTAAAAGATTTCTGATGTGATTATGGCCACCCAGCGGTAATTAACAGAGTGTGAACACAGAATGGTAGTTGGAGCTATATGCGTGGGACATTCCATTTCAGAAATAGTTGGGGAATTCAATATTCTGAGATCCACAGTGTCAAGATTGTGCAGAGAATACCAAATTTCAGGCATTACCTCTCACTTGGCCAATTTAACAACCAAGAACAGCAGCATTTACATAGAGTTGTCATGCTAAGAGACGAGCAACACTGGCTGAAGTAACCACAGAAATCAATGTGGGACATACAACTAACACATCCATTAGGGCAGTGCAGCAAAATTTGGTATTAATGGGATATGGCAGCAGATGACTGATGCGAGTGCATTTGCTAACAGCATGACATCACCTGCAGCGCCCCTCCTAGGCTCATGACCTAATCAGTTCAACCCTGGATGAGGGGGAACTGTGGCCTGGCCAGATTAGTCCCAATTTCAGTTGATAAGAGGGGGTAGTAGGTGTTGAGTTTGGTGCACACCCCATGGATCCAAGTTGTCAGCAAGGCACTGTGCAAGCTACTGGTGACTCCATAATGGTGTGGGCTGTGTTTGCATAGAATGGACTCGATCCTCTGGTCCAAGTGACCAATCATTGTCTGGAAATGGTGATATTCAACTGCTTGGAGACAGTTTGCAGCCATTCAACAATGGAATTTTTACGAATGATGATGCACCAAGTCACAAATGTTCACAGTTGGTTTGAAGAACATTCTGGACAATTTGAGTGAATGATTTGGCCACCAAGTTCAACGCCATACATGAATCCCATCGAATATTTGTGGGACATAATTGAGAATTCATTCTGTGCACATAATCCTGCACAGGCAACACTTCCGCAATTATGGATGACTGTAGAGGCAGCATGGGTCATTATTTCTGCAGGGGGGCTTCCAATGACTTGTTGAGTCTATGCTACATCGAGTTGCTGCAGTACTCCAGACAAAAGGAGACCAGAATGATATTAGGAGCTATCCCACGACTTTTGTCATCTAAGTGTAAATGTGGTCCTTATTTTTTCTGAACTGCAATGGGTTATTTACAGAAAATTTCATGAGAGAATACATGTATCCTGCTCCCGTTGTTATTGGTAAACTGAATAGCTGTACTTAAATGATATGATGCTATCTCAATAAAATTGACCTCTATTAGTTACTCAGATAGAAGAAAATGGTCCTAAACTGGCATGTTAATGCATGGTAGTCTCTTCTGTTGAGATGACTCACTTGGAGTTCTGTACACTGCTGATAGTGCACCACATTTTAAAGCATTTTCTTTTATGCTCTTGCAAGAGTGCAACTTTTGCACTGTGCAGAGATCTGCTATTGATTTTAAGTGATTTTTCAAGGAATTGTCACTCTGTGTAAAATTATCTGTGTTATGTGAACTCCTCTTCAAAGTATTCGAGGTGAAATTTTGATGTGGGGCATGGGGCATTTTTAAAAGTGATTAGTCAGTCATGGAGATATGATAATTTATATCAGAAATGTTGTTTATTCATACATTTCTTTTATAACATGTATTATAATAGAATATGAGCATTCCTCTTGTATGACTTATTTAACTGACTTGTAAGCTGTCACGCACTGTTAATGCAATCTATTATCATTATTTCTGCGACAGCATGAGATAAAATATTGGTTTACAAAGTAATACACTCAAAAGATCCCAATTCTCCTTTAAAATATGTGTGGAATCAATTTTTACTCTTTTACAACTGGCAAAAAAGGCAAAAACTGCAAAAACAAAGAAGAAATAAAAATTTAAGTAACTTTCCAAATTGCAGTCTAATACTTTGTGCTTCTTCTGAGTAATTTTCTGTGCAACCAAGATGCTGGGATCACATATTCAACAACTGTCCAAGGATGCTGATATTCAGCTGCACAAAACTAATGCAGGTGTTTGTATATTGACCTCACTGTGATTCCTGAATGTTCATTCAAGAACAATACCTGGTGGAAAAAAGACATAAACTTATTAGATCACAAGCCCATTGACACACCATGGGATAGTTATTATTAAACTAATCAGCACAAAATTCCTGATGAATTGAAGAGTAATTGGGAGTGGAATTTGTGATGGGTAAGCACCAGTAGCAGTGTAGACATGTAAGCCTAAAGTGCTACACCTGTATGGAAATTGCCCTATAAGACACTGTCACTTTCAGGAGTCAAGTGTAGTACATAGCAGATACATTGCTTTTATGTGTCAAAAAGCTGCCAATTGAATGATTGGGATGCATTCGTTCATAATAATTACTAAATAAATTGGAGACCTGAAATAAAATGTGGTGAGCATAGGACCCCAAGCCATTGCAGTACTATTTTCCTTTCCTGCTGAAATGTTTGACTATATTTTTTTTTCTCTCTGTAGTTTACATCACATATTTCAGTTCATTTATGTTTGGTCCACACATCTGGATTTGATATCCACCATTTCAAAATTATTTTATAGAATCTGTGGGCAAGGTCATCCAATACTCAGCACAGTAGCCAGTGTGTACAGGGAGTTGTCAGGTACCTATGGTGGTAGCCTCCCTTACCACACAGTGATCACACCGCTGATGCCCAAGATGTCACCGACCTGTGCATGCCAAAGTATAAGTGCCTGTCTGTTTAGAGACACTAGGACCACTGGCAATGGCCATCATGCCAGGTGGCCTTTGCGCTCCCTGTGTGATACCCATGGGGAGTATCCTCATTTGAAGTAGGCAGCATCACAATGGGTATTTGGCATCATGAAACAACTAAATTTATCAGCAGTGACTTTGAGGCAGTGCAGTCTCTTCAGGCAGTTCACAGTTCAGTGCAGATTGTTATGACCCAAGGAACTTCCCTTCCATGGCCATGCACATGGTAGGAAAGTGACTCGCAGACACTTACTCTCCTCAGTTGCTGGTTTGTACTAGAAAAGATGAATGGTCCTTTCTTACTGCTAAGCCAGTATTTATTTTGGAGAGCATAGAAAATATATTTGGAAAAACTCTCTTACCTTAGTAAACCACAAATTAATTAAGACAGAAAGTCCTGGGCATTACTCTCTTGTAAATAACTCGGTGATGTGCCTATTACTCTAAGACCCCATAAGAACCTAAACATGATAGTGGGGCTAATTTTTCACTGGGACCTAATGCAACAGACTGGTGATGAACTACACGAACACTTTGAGAGGCGACGGATCCACTTCATACATCATCTTGAGGTGGACCTGGCAACAATTTTGACACCAGAGCATTCATTCTCAATTTTTTGAGGGATCCACTACCAGAAAAGGTCCCAATCATTGTTTACTGCTGCAATGTGAAGACATATTTCCCACCCCTCATGCAGTGCTTTAAATGCCAGCACTTCTGACGTATGGCTTCCCAGTGTACGTATGACCCTATTTGCAGAGACTGTGGCCAGCCACTTCACAAAAATTAAACATGTGTGCTACAACCTGTTTGAGTCAGTTGCTGGAACAATCACCCTCCCCAATCCACAAACTATGCAGTCCTAATAAAGGATTGCATAATCTAGGAGCTGTAGGTCACAGATAGCCTCTCATATTTTAAAGCTTGGAAAACATATAATTGTTTGATCCAGTGTTAATGATAGCAACCTTTCCCACTATTGTGGCCAGCTCATCAATAGTACAGGGCATATTTGCTCCCTTGACGTGTACCACTGGTAATTGCGCAAATAAACGTGACCATGGGGTGATAGGCCCTTTCCTCTTGTGGGTCGTGTGGGAAACCCTTCATGCCTAATGAGAGGACACCCTAAACTTGATGATCCAATTAAACTTCAATTGATATCACTGTCACCTGCCAGAATGACAACAACTGACTTCCTCTGTTCTGCAATCTGTGTTGAAGCTATTTTTCTTTCTGTCAGAACTGTACTGGCCCCAAGAGCGCCTCTAGAAGTATCTATATATTGGTTTGCACAGATGTTGTCAGTGTGCAGATTTGTCTCTGTATCACATTGAAAGTAATAGCAACGTGAGTGCAAATGCCCCGGGAGTCATTATTTGTAACATTTATTTACCTCACGGCAGACCACTTACATACCTTGACATGACCACCTTAATCCAACAGCTCTCTCCCCTTTTCTCCTGTGTGGGGATTTCCGTGCACACCACCCCTGTGAGGAGGTACCACTTCGTCTGCGGCATTTCTGATTGACCAGCTTGTTTCTGAACTCGATCTTTCTCTCCTCAACGGTGGTACTCCTACTCACTTTAGTGCTGTCCATGGCACCTTTCAGCTATCAACCTTACATCTCTTCCCCCAGTCTCCTGGTTTGACCCCTGTAGTCATTATTTGTAACATTTATTTACCTCCAGGTAGAGCACTAACTTACCTTCAGATGATCAACTTAATCCAACAATTCTCTCCCCTTTTCTCCTACGTTTAGGTTTCAGTGCACACAACCCCCAGAGAAGATCACTTCATCTGACAGGGGATTTCTGATTGACCAGCTTGTTTCTGTACTTGATCTTTGTCTCCTGAATGGTGGTACTCGTGCCTACTCTAGTACTGCCCATGGAACCTTTTCAGCTATCAACCTTGTAATCTCTTCCTGCAGTCTCCTGGTTTCATTGCAGTGGTCACTGCATGGTGATCTTCATGACAGTGGCGACTTTCCAGTAATTCTATCACTTCTTCTTCACTGCCCCTGAAGGACCACTTACCATGTCAGTTGGATGCCTCTACTTTCACCTCCACCCCTCTGTCAGGCTGGATCAACAACTGCCCTGTATCTCATCCTCCAATTTTTGTACATTTACCAATGCATCTGTTCTTGCTGAACACTTCACAACCCACTCTGTATCTGCATGGGCATCCTCTTCTTATCCAGCTACTTTCTGAGTGCATAAAAGACAATTTGAAGTTATCCCCCCTATCCTTTGCCCCTATCACACTAAATTATATAATAAACCTTTCACTGACTGGGAACTGCTTCAAGCTCTTGCCACACCACACGGTATGGCCCTAGGCACAGATGTAATTCGTAATCAGGTGATCCAACATCTGAATGTTACTCACAAGGCTCTATCTACTCATGGTCTTTAACGGTATTTGGCTAGAAGGTGTTTTCCCATCAAAATAGTAAGATACTGCCTTCATCTCAACTCTTAAACCAAGATAAAACCCAATGTTTATTGACAGCTACCGACTCATTAGCCTCATCAACATGCTCTGCAAGCAGCTTGGAAGAATGGTAGCCTGATAATTATGCTGCGTTCTCGAAATGTGGAGCTTTTGGCCCCCATCATTGTGTTTTTTAGGAAGAACAATCCACAACTGACCATCTTGTTAAGTTGGAAAAAGCTTTTTCTAAATTCCAACACATCATTGCAGTATTTTTATACCCAAATAAAGCATATGACACTGCTTGGTTCCATCACATTTTACTTATCCTATGTGACTGGAGCTCTTGAGGCTTCCTCCTGACTTTTATTCATCAGTTTTTATCCCACCAGTTGTTTCTGGTTGGATTTGGTACGCCACTCAACTCCCCTCAGGTCCACGAGGACAGTGTCCTGCAGGACTCCATGCAGAGTATTACACACCTCCACATCACCATCAATGGGCTAGAGTGACCTCCGTCAGACTACTGGTCACTCCTTTGCTGTAAGTCGATGGCTCTTGCATCTGGAGTAGATCCCAATCTGTAGCCTTTGCTGAATGCGAGCTCCAAGGCCTCCAAGTACCTTTCCCAAGGCTTCCATTTCTCTGGCAGTAAACTGTTAGACATATGTTTGTGTTATTTTACCGCCTAACCCAGAACTGTACTTTGGTAGCCAGCACTTATACGTTGTTGCACAGTCCTGATTTTTGGACTACTCATAGTACCAATTTTTGGACTCCTTTTTGATAAAAATATGACATGGCTGCAACATATTCACCAATTAAAAACTACTTGCATAAGAAAGCTTAATGCTTTCTGCTTCTTTGCCTACACCTCTTGGGGTACAGATTGTGCTACTCTCCTCCATGTTTACTTGGCACTGCTCTCACCCAACTGGGCTATAGTTTCCAGGTTTCCAGCTCTGCATTACCTTCAGCTTTGAAATTGTTGGACCTAATCCATCATCGTGGAGTAAGACTGCCCACTGGCGCCTGAAGGAATAGTCTCCTAGAAAGGCTCCTTGCAAAAACAGGGATCTTCCTCTTCAATTCCTACAGTACCAGCTCTTGCTCTATTACACAATCACCACCTGACAATTTACTAATCTTCAAATTATAAAATTATTTTTGCATATATGGGGCATTGCTTCCCTGGTGCCCATCCTTGGGTAGATTACCGTTTGGAATGTGCCTCGGTGACCTCTGCCAGGTCCTCCTCCTTAACCTCCTTAAATGTGCTCCACGTGTTTTCCCACACATCCTCCCTTGGTTAGGTTACTCAGACCACAAATTAGGACTGATCTATCTCAGGAACTAATTTCAGTCACCCACAAGACCTGTCAGTAACTGTTCCCCTCAGTTCTTTAGGAGTATCAGGATGCTAATGTCATTTACACTGATGACTCTAAAACCATGGACAGCATGAGAAGTGCTTTTACATCTCCCACCTGTCAGGAACAAAATTTGTTGCAGGGAATGTGTAGTGTTTTTACTGTGGAGCTGATAGCCATTACTGGAGCCCTACTTTTATTAAACAGACTTTCATTTATAATTTATCAGTCTCGTTGTTATTGATCGATGTTACTACTGTTGTCCTATGATACCTGTTGTTCATGACTTTTTCTCTGATCTTAGTTGTGCTGCCTGCTCAGTTGACTTTCTCTGGGTTCCAAATCATGTGGATATCATAGTAAATGAACTGACCAGCTGTTCGGCTAGAGAAACGATTACTTGCTCAACATTCGCTTTGATGATTCCAGGTGCAGATTTGCAAGTGCAAATAAGACCTCTACTCACTCAGATATGGGACAACATACGGTGGGCTACTTCCCTGTCTAATAAACTCTGCACTATCAAGTTAGACTACGGTTGCCCGGTGGTCCTCCCTCCATTCAACTCAGAAGGAATCTACTGTCCTATGTTGCCACTGCATTGCTCATACCAGATTAATCATAATTTTATTTTATATAACAAGCTACCCCTCCACACTGTGTTTATGGGGCCATGCAGACAGTAGCTCACATCCCAATGGAATGTCACCCCCTTCTAGTTCTCTACAATAAACATCATCCGGAATCTTCGCCTACGATATTGACATACGACTCGCAGCCAGTTGAAATGGTTTTCCGATTTCTCCTTGAAAGTGGGTTTTTCTCAGATAAAACATTTTAAAATACTTTCAGGGTGGGCGCAGGCTGGCTGGGGTTGTGGCATCTCCCAGCCCGTGGTGGGTCTGTGAGACCCTCCAACCCTACCTTATTGCACAGCTGCCTTGACCGTCCATCTTTTACCTTGTTTTAATTGCTTTCAGATGCAGTTAGCCTCTTTTTTCCTGCCACATCTTATTTTTTTTGTTTTAGGGGCAGTAGTCCAATAAATCATGGGCGCTTTTCCCATCTTTAACACTTTTGACTACAATGGATGGGGAGTGGAAAAGTTGTGGGAGCGACAGCTCTTGTCACATGCAGAGCCCTGGGGGACACTCACCTGGCCCCACCCACCTACTGGCCTGTTTATTTCTCTCATTTTATTTTACCATTGTCAATTCAACTGATATGCATTACATTTTTAGCCCTCACACTTTTACTATTACGAATGTTCTTGCTAGATGGCATTTTTTACTCTGTAACAGTCTTCACCCTTAATCTGGTTAGCTGGCATGAGATGTGAGTTGGGTTTTACTCATCATAGGTGAGTCCTGGGAGACCCTTCGCCTGCTCTGACCCACCTCGATTTTACAACTTCAACATATTTTCATAATTCAGTCAAATTTCTGGCTGATGTTGCTAACTCCAGATGATTTATCTCTTGACTCAGGGCTGATAACTTCACAGTTTAGTCCCTTGACCCCCGACGGACCAACCTTCAACTGATGTGGAAGTGATGCCAACCTCGTAATTAATTTTTCATTGGCTCCTTTATGATAGTGTCTAATGCTGCCAGTTTCTGTGATAATGTACATGACGGGTCCAGCTGTACAACGGGGTGTGGGGCAATGCTAATGCTCTCATTCAACATAGTGACTGCAGGACATGGAATGGGTTCTGTCTCCATTGTCTTCTACCTCATCTCGGTGAACACCTTCAATTGCTGCTGAAGCTCATGGCATAGTTACACATTGTAAGCTACCGCATGTGAGGTGGGGACACCAGTGGAAATGGGGTAGGCTTACACCAGCTGGTGGAATTAAAAGTGGCTCTGATCACTGCTGCATCCAGGTCCTTGACTGATCTAGGTGGGATTTGATTCTGTGCAGATTGTTGTGGCAAAAAGTAATTCTGCTACTCCTTTCCTGCTATGACTTCAAAAAGTTGGCACCAGTTATGGCTCCTAATTGAAGTCATGACCACACATTTTGGAGCTTGCATGATAAAAGGGCCTTTAGACTCACTGCATCAGATGCAGAGGGTCAAGCAGCATAAGGGCCCCTTGCCAGTGCTCAACTTTGACCTTGATGTAACTGTAAATGGGAGAGGAGCACAATGTAGCCAGGATGCTGGTGAGTTCTTCCTCAGACAATGTCAAATGCGTCATTTTCCATATTTGCACTTTAAATGTCCTGACCAGCTGTTCCAACTTCGGATTCAATGCTGGGTGAAATGGAGCAGTGGTAGGGTATTCTATACCATTACATTGGCAGAATGGCTTGACTGTGGTTACCACAAATTGATGATTGGTTTTGGACTAAATGCTATGGGGAGCACTCTCAGTTGTGTAAATGGTAACCTGAGCACAGATATTGACTCTCACTGACCTGTTTCACACCCATGTCACATATGGGAAATTTGAGAGATTACCCACCATAAATAACTGCATAACACCTTGGTAATGGACCAGTAAAATCAATTTGCACCCACTATCAAGGGGCTTGGGCTTTGGACAGGGGCAGAAACATTCCACTTGGACCAGTAGCTTTGGTTTACAGAGTCAATTGTGGACCAGTAAATGTGCTAGTCCCTTCCATTCTGGCAAACTCCCAGTGTGATGTGTGGAGTAAATGCAGCACCCTGGGATTGAATGAAGGTGGGATTATGACCCATCATTCTGCCTCTTCAGTCAATAAAAATATTGACATGCTGTGACATTCAGATATTGGCACCAGCAAGAGATTGTTGAATTGACAGTTCTATCCCTCTCGGTAAGTACTGTAGACTCTGATATAGTGATGACAACACACTATAAAGTAGCACCACTATGTCTGTGGATACATACCAAGCAGAAATCAGGATTTGATGCAGATTATCATCAAATGCAAAACATATGGCTTCATGTTTGACAAACTTCTTGTTTGCTTCCACAGGCAGATGAGATATGGCACCTACATCATGGACCAGTGTACATATGGCTTCATGTTTGTCAAACTTCTTGTTTGGCCCCATAGGCCATCTACATCATGGACCAATGTATAGTATTTTCTGGGGACTTAGAACAGGACTAAAAAGGGAAATCAGGAGTTCGTAGTTGGTGAAATATCACGTCACAATATACACGTGAAATTCCCTGACTCCATAAATTATTGCAAATGCTTCCTTTCCTATCTGCAAATAGCTCCATCGGATTGGTCCATGCCATACATGTACGCCAGTACAGCCATGACCTTGCATTTTGTCAGGTACTACTGTGAGATGCTTGCCAGATGTGCATGTCACTAGCCACAGTCCATATCGAAGATACTTGTTGTGGTTGTAGGAATGCTTTCCAGCATGCATCTAATGATGTGAATGCTACCCGTTTTCAGTGGGGCTTGTTTGAAGGGTGCAAATATGCTGCAATAATTTACCTTACCTTGAAAGGGCTGTACTACTTTTAGATTCTCTGCACTGGTGGTTTATCAATTGCACGTACATCCTCCATTACGGGTTTGAGCCCTATCTTACTTAAGATGTGTCCTAAGTATGTAATGCCTAGCTCACTTAGTGTGATCCATTACCTACTGCAGTAAATTACTTGATACTGTGGTCACCGAAGCTGTAGAGCACCAGCGTGTCTGCCGGCCGAAGTGGCCGTGCGGTTAAAGGCGCTGCAGTCTGGAACCGCAAGACCGTTACGGTCGCAGGTTCGAATCCTGCCTCGGGCATGGATGTGTGTGATGTCCTTAGGTTAGTTAGGTTTAATTAGTTCTAAGTTCTAGGCGACTGATGACCTCAGAAGTTAAGTCGCATAGTGCTCAGAGCCAACCAGCGTGTCTCAGTTAAAGACATAGCAGCCCCTGTGTCTACTTGGACATGCATCTCATAGCCATTGATGATCAGCTGGATCATCAGTTTAGCTGCATTCTGTTTACTGGAATATCTGGTGTGGTGACATAGAGTTGCCTGCCTCATTATGATCCACACATTAACTGGGTAGCTTGGCTTGCAACATATACCACAGTGTGAACACTGGCGTCCCTCATGCTTTGTATACTAATGTGATCACAATTTCAGAAGTTTAAAATTATGGACCAAGGTGACAGTGAGGTAGTGGGGCTTCCATTTGTGCTGGAGGTTAACTGTGTGCTACATGATCATGTTTGAGAGTTTTCAACCAGCATTGTGGTAGACAGCTTAGTGGCTAAATTACTTGCTGCTTTATGTTATGTTCCAGAATACTCTGCAGCAATGTCTGTAGAGAATCTGAAACTGACAGTAAGGATGGTGACTTTTGTTTGCCATCAAATGATTGACAATGCCTACTACCAGAGTTTACATATATCACTGCTCTCTTTGAATGTTTGTTGAGGGGCACTGTCTGCAAGAACTCATCAACACATCAGTCTGAGGATAAACTGACAATTACGTCATGAGTGAGGCATTGTGGATGTTGCACATAGCATGACACATGTGAAACATTACTTTGCTTTATAAACTTTCTAAATCCACAGCCTGTGTCACATAACACTGACCCAGCTTTTTTTACCATGCTTGTACTGTAGTATTAGGTTTCTGCTTGTAATATTTAGAATAAAAGTAACTACAGAAAACTGTAAACTACTGGCTTCAGCCAACAGCTGTACCATTTGGAGTAATCGAATAATTTACCACTTGAAAATAGTAAAATAGTACATTAATAAACATAATCCATCAAGTGAATACTGTAGTGAAGTAAACAAAATAAAGAAAATATGATCTGGTTTGTTAATTGCTGTACCCTGAAACTGCCTAAGGCAGGTCACTGTCATGAACCACATAGTGTGAAGAGAACAAGATCAACAATAATTTATTAGCAGAAAATGAAGTAGTGCGTGAAAATTGTGACTACAGTTAATGTGAGCTCAAATTAGTACCGATGAGTGAAAAGCAGATTTGACTTAACACACCACCCACATGGCAGAGATCCAAAATTGAACTTCATCTATAGAAAATTACAGAACTATGACCTTAATAAGGATGTCGATCTCAAAATCACTGGAGGGGTAATAGATCCCTTCATCCATTGATGGGCCAGAACACAGTGCCTGGTGTTAGACCCTGAATCAGCTTCACAGGGTGGGAGGGTGGGGGGGGGGGGTCGCAGAGAAGGCGGTCATCCTTGCCAATTGTGTGTAACAGTTGGTGGCGTGGTCAGTGTCAGTGAATTGTTCTTCCAGCAGGGATAGGGCTTCCACAAATGTAAGCAGCTATGCATCTTCTTCTGGCAACTTGTAGTCCTATGTCTGTGTTGGTCTCAATATGATAGGGCCTACAGTGCTGGTGGAGGTCATAACCAGGCCTTGCTGGGGCCAGAGGCAAGGTTCTCCAGCAGGTAGTGTGTGGATATATGAAAGGTGGCATTCTGGACCTGATCCATTTGGGAAGCATAGCCAGCATTGGTGCCAGTCTGAAGTGGTTACTCAGGTCCTGATGATGACATTGAGATGTAACAGCATTTATCTGTTTTGGCTGTAGATGACTGCAATGTTATGTTGAGATCAGGCTAGAGAGCCCATATCGTAATACATACACAGCTGTGAGGACTGAGTGTGGATTGAGTCAAGGAAATCAAAAGGAGTACAGTGCTTCTGTCTGTGTAGTATATTGCCTGGGTTACAGCTGTGCGTGGGTCTGGGTCTATATGAAGCAAGGAAGTATGTCAGAGCTTCTTTAGAGGTCACCGCCATACTTCTGCATTCCTAATAATGCAAGATTTGAAGAATACCACATACCACACACGTTTTCCTTCTAGTGCACTTGGAAACTTAAATAATTTCTTTGGGCCTGTATTCACCAAGACACAAACTCTCTATTTTATGTGCCGATGAGAAGAACAGAAATATTTCCACCAGTAAGATGTTGGCTTTCTTCTTTGGTGAATATTTCAGTTCAGAAAGAACTTCTAGAACAATTAATGAAAACAGCCATTCTATGAAGACTGCATCGGAAAATTTGCAGCCTTATAGGACCGGAGGATTGATCTCGTGTACAAGAAATAGTTAAAATTCAACTATTAAGATAAAATTACATAAATATTTGTATATTATTCTTTCCTGATAGCTGTTCCCATCCACGATTTACCACTGAGCTTAGGCTTACGCTATTCATTTGGGGCAACTATCTGCCATGGCTGTTGTATCATGGTAGGTCTTTTTCAGCCCTCACAGCTTTTCTGAGCACATGTCTTAAGGCATATTGTACAATATTTTTGAATTTTAACTATTTATATTCGACATTTTCATTCACAAAGATTCACTATGTTGACCAATCAGGCAAACTGAAATCTCTTTCTTGTCAAATTAGCCGTGCAGAAAAATCTTCCCACCTCTCTTAATGTTCCTGCTGACTCCCAAAATTAGTGCTGCTGTAATGATCTTGTAATCAGCCATTACCTACTCTATATTAATGGAGTTTGTGACCAGATGATCAAAGACAATACCTTCAGAAGTTGGTTCTGTAACTGCTTAAAATAATTATAAAGGGCAATCAAAAAGTTTCTGTTTGAAGGCCGTACAGTCCAGAGTTGGTATCCCAATCTGGCAAAATTGCTGTGAGCATTGAGTCAATCATCCCACTGATGCACTAGGTTGAAAGTAGCCATTTGGGTAAAACACCATGTCCTGCTGCATGAAGAAGTCTGTAACTGCCTACTACACATCATCACCCGACAGAAATCTTTGACCCTTCAGAGCCTTTTTTGAGGCATTGAAGGTATGATAATTGCGTGGGGAGAGATCAGAACTGTAGGGTGAGTGCTCGAGTGTATCTCACGTGAGTTGTTGTAACTTCTGCTTTACAAAATTTGCAGTATTGGAATGTGCGTTATCATGATACAGCAGCACCCCTTGTCACACCATTCCGCAACAGTGGTTTTCATCAGACAAGCTGTCTCTTGTGTGGGGCTCAGAGGAGAAAACTTGTAAAAGGACAAAATGAAAAGGAAAGCAAAGAATGGCATCCCAAATTAATTACTTAAATGGAATTAATTTAGGGGAATTAAAATGTCTGAAACATAAGACCTCCAAGAAAAAACTGCCTCAGAGTGAAGGGCTAAACCTCCCTTCTACCTCCAAGACAACAAAAATGAGAGGAGTCTAACATCCCCACTTCTCAGGATAAACGGGTCCAGAAAAAGCTGAGGCAAGAAATAGAGAAATAGACCTATAGCACTGCAGTCAAAGTCTTCAGGATGGCAGTTATCCAGCAGGGATATCCACTGTTCAACATCACCTTCCAGCAGGTGTAATTTGTTCAGACAGCTGGCACTCTTTTGAGAAGACTGGGTGGGGTGGGGGGAAGAGACACAAGTCCAGGCCCCAAATTCTGGAGGAACTGTATGGACAATCTCTGTCTGTGAAGGGATGGGAACTGTGGACTGGCTTAAAGAGATGGCGCCCCAGAGGGAGGAGGTGAAGCTGCTGATCAAGGCAGCTGCTGAGCTCCTATAGACTGTAAAGGTATCAACTAGTGTACCAAAACTTCTTAAGAGTATTCCTCCAAAACTCAGTTCAACAAAGTTTGGGTGCAAAACTGGAAGGTCTTAATGAAGGAGTGGAGAGTAATCAACTGCAAGGTTGTATTGGATAGCAAAAACCCGTGTGGTGGAAGCCAATGAAAGACCCCGAGGTCTGTTCTTAGGGGCTAGAGTGGCCCAACCCCACAAGATATTTTGTTTTAAAATTTTATTCTGTGTATTTTTTCAGTATTATATCAAATAATTAGAGTAACATGATATTGGTGTAGTACAAGTGACAGAGACCAGAGGTAATCAGGCCCAGTTTCCACTGCTGTGTTGGAGAGACACAAGGTTACTTGCAGCTGCCAGTACACAGCCAGTAGCCGGGCCAGGCCTTGCTGCTGTCCCTCTCACACCCCTCCACTCAGCCACAGTTCCAAACCTGTCTTCCTCTCCCCACACCATTTGTCAATTGCCAGGGCCTAGTGTCAGGTGGCTCGTACTCCCTCCACACCCCTGGTTCGTAAAACTGTAGTCACAGTCACATGACCAAGCATTTTCCCTTTCTCCACTTCGCCATAGAATAGCTTAGGGTTAGCTCGGGTGGGCTCACTGGATGGAGTGGTTCACACACACACACACACACACACACACACACACACACACACACTCTCTCTCTCTCTCTCTCTCTCTCTCTCTCTCTCTACAGTGAACCATGTTGTCTCTCTCGGTGTCCTGTAAACAGCACACAGTGAAGTTTGCACACACTGAAATATGCACCCAGAAAAGGTTGACAAAGGGTCCACTGATCTCCTTGTCCCAACTCTGTGACAGGTAGAAGAGTCGAGGGCTGTCATCCCGGCTTGCCCTAATCATTCAATGCAGGCAGGTATAGTCCGCTGAGTTTTTGTATAAGGGACCCATGGACGCTGGTGGTTCATTATGGAGTACCGGTAATTATGTTTTGTTTGATTTCTTACCCCCTTGTATTGGTATTGCATTGAAAACATCTGCAAAGCAGTGAAAATGTCACCGGCACATGCTATGTGTCATGTTTCGAACCATATTTGTTCCATTCACTCATTATACTTGCTGTCAACAACAATAAGGCCTACTTGATAAATCAGTCAATATGCATCTCATCTATTTGTTCACTGAATGGGAAGGAAGGACAACTTGACGATGATATGCTGAGCTGTTTCCACAGTGAGGGCAATCCCGTAACAACAGTTTTGTTTCTGTACATAGGCACCCAAGATTAACCCAGTCCTTTCGTGTTATTACGTTTTGGTGACTGCATATTACAGCCTTTTTCACTTTTGTGATGGTATTTTCACAGAAACAAAGATAATGCATGTACAAAGTCTATTAATCTATAATTTCATTATTACTTTCTAAAAAGCTTCCAGACACCACAGGTCATTATACCAAAGTACTCAGAAAATGGCCCTGAACAAACTCTGACATTTTGTGGGCAGAGTCCTGGTTCACTCTGTACAGGTGACGTGAGTTGTACATAGCTTCTTCTCCCACGCTTGGCACTACGAATACATATACAATATATGTGACTTAAATACAGAAAGAATGATTGATTAAATGCCAAAGTGGGCACTGTAGTTAGTCTAAACTATCCTCTGAATCCTATGGGACCAATACATATGTTGCAGTATATTCCTATATTCTTCAATTAAACGTGGTTCTTGAAACTTAATAACTGGGCTTTTTTGGTAAAATTTGCCTCCATCTCGAAGCATTTGCCAGTTCAGTTTCACCAGTGTCTCCGTGACACTCTCGCCCCAGTCAAACAAACCTGTTACTATTAGTGTTACCTTTCTCTTTCTCATTGAATATCGCCTATTAACCCTATTTGGTACAGATCCCCCAAACTTAAGATATATTCTAGAATGGGTCATGCGAGTGTTTTGTATGCATTCTCATTTGTAAAGTGATTGTATTTCCCTAGTATACCACCAATGGGGCACTGATGACCTCAGATGTTAAGTCCCATAGTGCTCAGAGCCATTTGAGCCATACCACCAATGAATCGAAGTCTGCCTCCTGCTTTACCTACAACCGAGCATATGTGATCGTTACGTTTCATGAGTGTTACATGAGTTGACCAATTCCAGTTGTGACTCAACTGATATTGCACTCATTGGATACCACGCTGTTTTCATTTTGTGAAGTGTGCATCTCATTGTAGATAACTACATTAACCGCAAAAAGTTTTGGGTTACTAAAATATTGTCTGCAAGGTCGTTACTATACAATATTGACAACAGGGATCCTAACACACTTTCATGGAGCACACTGGAAGTTATTTCTACATCTGTTGACGACTGTACAATCAATATAACTTGCTGCACCCTTCCTACCAAAAAGTCCTCGATACAGTGACAAATTTTGCTCGATACACCATACGATCATACACTTGATCGTAAGCGTAGATGTGGTACAGAATAATATGCTTTTCAGAAATGGAGAAATACTGCCTCTCTCTGACTATTGATCCATGGCTATCAGGATATCATGTGAAAAATTGCGAGTTGCGTTTCGCATGATCCATGTTTTCAGAACCCATGCAGTTTAACGTGGAGAAGATACCTCATTACGTTAGAGCTCAGGATATCTAGGCCTAAGACAAAAAAGAAAAACACACGTAACCAAGGAATTACTCGAATGGGACAGAAATTGGTACATGTGATGTACGTGTACTGACAAGCAGTTACAGTTTCATAAAAATTGGATGATTTATTCAAGAGAAAAAACTTCACGAATTGAGCAAGTCAATAATGCGTTGATCCACATCTGGGCATTAATGCAAACAGTTATTCGGCTTGGCATTGGTAGATATACCTGTTGAACGTCCTCTGAGGGTTATCGTACCAAAGTCTGTCCAACTGGTGCGTTAGATCGTCGAAATCCCGAGATGATTTGAGGGCCCTGCCCATAATGCTGCAAATGTTCTCAATTGGAAAGAGATCCGGCGACCTTGCTGGTCAAGGTAGTGCTTGGCTAGCACGAATACAAGCAGTAGAATCTCTTTCCATGTGCTGGCGAGCAGTATCTTACCGAAATGTAAGCCCAGGATGGCTTGCCATGAAGGGCAACAAAACGTCGTGTATGCTCAGATTCTACAACAGCTGGATCTCAAGGGTGTTGGACGTTAGGTTTATGGTTCACTTCTGATACACTTCTTTTATACGTTTGTGACCTGTGCTTTCTTCAAGCCACTGGCACCGTTTTTTATGCAAGGGATCTATGATAGGTTATAGTTAAAAGTGGGCTAACTCAAATGGAAATCTGGTAGAGAACTTCACAGGGATTCCATCGGATGCTGAAGCTTTCTTAAATTTTAGCGGTTTCAGCTGTTTCACAACACCACTGACACTAATACATTTATCACTTCTCTTTGCAGTGTGCGAGACTTATGAATTTTTATTTTTTTATTTGGTATGCGTATTCCATAGATCCGTACATGCGAGTGATTCGCTTGGATGTGGAACGTGTCAATACAATTGTACAAATACAATTAATGCTACAGATTAGTCATATAATACAATGATATAGATATTAATAAGTATCACTTTTTCTCATTTACAAGCTGTCATTTAATTAGTATAGCAATTCTCAATATAACATTATAACTATAACATTAACACTATAACATTAACATAATATTGTATCGTCCATCTAATAACTAAGAGACTAAATATATCTATTATTAAGGGAGGGCATTACTTCTGGAAAAGAATTCATCTAATGAGTACAGTGGATGGTTGAGCAGGTATTTTTTTAACATACCTTTGAACAGAGTTTCATTGTCTCTTGTACATTTAATATAATTAGGCAATGCATTAAAAGTCTTTATAGCAGCATACTTGACTCCCTTCTGTAGAAGTGTTGAATTTTTTAGTTCAACATGTAGATCATCTTTATCTCTAGTATTGTAGTTATGGTATGAACAATTTGTTTCATACTGAGCATAGTCTTTATTAACTACATTCATCAGATAGTATATGTACTGACATGTTGTGGTCAGAATACCTAACTGTGTAAAAAGTTTTCTACGTGAGGTTCATGGAGGAACCCCACACATGATTCTGACTGCTCTCTTCTGAGCAGTTAAGATTTTTTTTGAGGCTGGTGAATTACCCCAGAATATTATTCCGTAACTCATTAATGAGTGAAAGTACCTAAAGTAAGATGATGATGATGTCCCCAAAATGAGTAATTATTCTTAGAGAAAAAGTTGCTGATGAAAGCCTTTTTAGAGTAAGAGACACATGCTGTTCCCAGTTGAGCCTACTGTCAATGTGAACCCCCAGGAATTTAGTGGATTGCACCTGTTCTGGTTCCTGGTTGTCATGAGCAGTTACTATATTTTCTAGAGTTTTATTTTTTGTGTGGAACTGTATAAAATTAATTTTTTTAAATATTAACTGAAAGAGAATTAATTGAAAACCAAGCTGTAACTTCTCTGAGTATATCATTAACATCAGTCTCCAGATCAGCAGTAGACTTACCATCTACGACAATGCCTGTATCATCAGCAAACATTGTGAATCCACAATTTTTGCTAATGGACAGGGGTAAATCATTGACATATATTAAAAACAGCAAGGGTCCAAGGACAGATCTCTGGGGAACTCCATGCTGAATTTTGCCCCATTCAGAATCCACTAGATTACAAGATCCTTTGTTGCAGCCATTTAGAACCACCTTTTGTTTCCTGTCCTCAAGATATGATTTTAGCCAGTTACCTATAGGCCCTTTGATTCCGTAATGATAGGCCTTCTTATCTTGTGGTTTACACAATCAAAGGCCTTGGAAATATCACAGAAGACACCAACTGGTGACTTCTTACACTAGACTCTAGCGACAGCAAAACACGGGAAGTGACGTAGTTCACAGACGTTACCACACCCAGTTGTAAGCGTTGCGATTATTATCTTTGAAGAAGCAATTTTTGGCAGGCAGAAAAATCTGTGTTTGTTATTGTTTTCGACGAGGTGGTACATGCTGCATGGAACTGTTGTAGTAACTCAGCAATAGGGTTTGTGCTATTGTGATTTCTGAGAGACGAAAAGTGGAATGCAAAATTGTTGAGGAGGAAACAGGAAAAGTGATATACATTCGAATTCTGGGAGGCAAATAAGTTGATCGTTTAAAATGATTGTGGTTAGAATATCGTATTTTCCCACAGAATATAAATGTATAGGAGTCGTTTAATACTGTGACGTATGTACTGAAGTATACAGCGATGAAACTCGCTAAAAACAGGAAGAGAAATGCAGCAAAACTGGAGATACTATGGGAAATTTCTATTTGCGAAACAAGATGCTGAAATAGCAGGCAAGGATTCATATGAATGTCTCGGCTGACAGTCAGAAAATTCGTAAATCAAATCAGTGTCTAGTAAACTACCTGTTTATTATTAATCATAAGTTCCATTAAGGAGTAAATGGTTTAGGATGTGAGTATTATTAATTCAATATCAGAATGGACAATTTTTAGATCTTATCTGCGCTGCTTAGAAAGAAAATGCTGTAGGACAGACTGAATAAAAGTATGCTGTCAGTCCTGTTTGTGGGCCAGTACAGTGAGAAAGATCTCCTAAGTGTAAAGCAGGCATTACTGGCCCTTTTGGATTGTACCAAAAAGATTGAAACTCTGAATAAATGATCCGACAGTAATTAAGTTTCATCCTGATAATTTAGTCCTGTTTTCTTGCCAACTGGCAGTCATTGCCTCATCACTCTATCCTAGCTGAGACTAACGTGAGGTTATTCGCCCAAGGTAAGGTGCTGATGATACACCCATCTGCATTTACCCGTGATGTCATTGTGAGCCTTGATGTTTTTGAGTCTTTGTGTTTGTAGATTGTGTGTTGTAATATTTGGTGGCACTCCCTTGTGCTGGATGCTTGTTACTGAGTTATTTGACATGAATTGAACATTTCAGGTTGCTATTGAAAGAATCTGTGCTGGCTTTCTGGTGAGTTACTTTGAATTTGCATGTTTTGCCTGATGGATTAGTTTTTATGTTTGGAAATATTAGTGCCTTGAGTTTGTTGTGGTCGGAGATGTAATATTTTTCTCTTTTCTTCAGTTGCAAAGAAGATACAGATATTTATGAGTAGCTCATTGCTTGTTGCATTACGTAGAGTTATTTGGGTGTATTGAAACTGGTGGTGAAAGTTTTCATGAATATTCGAGATTTCTGTGTTAGTGTTCAGTAATATTTGGATTGTTATGGGTAGGTATCATGGGTATTGATATACCATCATTGGTTAGGATACATTTCTAATATTAGTCATGTGAGCATGATTTGGTTTGTTATACTGTGAACTTTGATTTAAATAGAGTAAGTGTGGTATCTAGGGCTTTGTTGGAGCTATGTAGGTCAAGTGAAAATTGTGCTGAGTTTTTGAGGTCTATATGGGTTACTGGTGTTGAGGTCTTCATTTGAGATATATAGGTCATGTGAAATTTACAACACTAGATTTCATTTTTGTAATTTTTTGTGTTAAATTTTGAGGATTTCATGTTCTTGATTTTTGGGCGAATATTTGTTTTGCAGTGTTGTCTCTATTGCCAGTGAGTGGAGGAAATCACTATTCTTTTGAAACTGTGATTATTTAGTTATGTAACACCACATTAGTAAATGTATATATTGTGAAGGTGCTGTGAGAATGCTTAATGCCTTGAAGATGCACCTACACTAGCATCACTATCTCCAGCCTCCAACTTTCAATGTGATGCAATATGTGATCAGATTAGGCCTAGATGAATATGTGCTTCAGCTTTTAACAACTTGATATTTGGTCAAATGCAGGAGTTTTTACTCTTAGGTACTTCATTTGAGGTTGATTTGTATCTCATTGGCGATGGAGTGGTGTGCTCTACATGCAAAATTCATGCCACTAATCAGTACATACTTAGTTCTTTTCTAATTTGACATGCAATAATGATATTCTACTTATGTTTGTTCTTTTCATTACTGCCAGGTTCTATCATAAAGCATTGACTAATTCATTCAGTATATCTTTGATTTATTTTCAGAAACACATTGCAAATCCAGTACCACACCAGAACTACAGGATTGTACAACCAAACGCCACCTGCCACCACCCTATATTTTCTGGGATGGTTACTAAGGATAGGGCATGGCGAATACCCAAGATAATTATTTTATATTTTACCATATGTGCCAGATTAATGTGTCTGGTAATATATTAATGTTATGGCACTGTCAATAGTAGTATCATAGATCCAATTTAAGAGAATGAAATAGTTTACATTCCACTGTGAAAAGCCACTGTCATAAAATGTTTATTGAAGTGGATAACACTTGTATCTCTTGTGTTGGAGTTATTGTTGCAATGAATGTGATTTTTTAGTATGACATGTTATAAACAACTGCAGTAAAATGAATTTGTTTATTGCAAAAGGAGTTATGTCTCTTACATATGTTATATCATCTCATTTTATATGTGTGTTGTTCACAATCCGTGCTCCCATCCCCATCCAGAGAAAGTAGTTACAGAATCTTTGTGATTGGCTCTGCATGGAATGTTGAATGTTTTGTTATAATATATTCAATTACTCAAAATTTACTTGCTTACTGTAAACTGTTAGACATCAACAGTATTAGGTATAAATGTGATACCTATTAGCGACATATGAATATTTGTGCTCATCTGCAACTTGTACCTACATTTCTCTCATGTTGCGAGGAAATATCCCATGAAGTTCTGGGTTTACAGTCAGATGTTACTGAACCAGTCTTTTGACTGCATAACTTCCATCAGTGTGAATGGAATGAATAAAAACTGAATATTCATCCGCCCTAGAAACCTCATCAAAAATTCACAGTGTATATTTTTAGAATAAGGTATAATGAGCCAATTGTAACACATTCAGCCAATGATACACAGCTTCTTATTTATTATGTGTTCAGTTCTTTGATTCTTTCCACACATCACCTCTCCTCTGCTTGTAACTTCAGATTGATCAGTCTGTAAGAGTGCATATGGGTTATGAAAATGTACCCTTATTTATAACAGTTTCTTGTAGATATGTTCAGTTGGGTTTGACCTGTTGGATATGACATGATCTTTCAGAAACAGAACAAGCAGAAGTAGCAACAGTTATGACCAGTGCTTGGTTTGTAATAAAGTATAAGTACCAGTACTGTGACCTACAAGGGACTGTTTTTAAATTAAAATCTTAAAACAGAGTTTTAATGGTTTTTTATCAGAGGTATCAGTACAGTATACCATCACAAATCAAGCACTGGTTATAACAACAAAAGCAGTTGACACCAATAACTGTACCTGGATTACTTTGTCATCTCACAGCAATAAAAAAGGAAGATTAATGTTTGACAATATTATAAAAAGGATAGTTGCTACTCACCATATAGTGGAGATGCTGATTCACAATTAGGCACAACAAAAAGGTTGTCCAACAAAGGTATCAGCCAAACAGCCATTTATCACAATTAGACAACATATATTCAGTATCTCTGCTATATGGTGAGTACCAACTACCCTTTTCATAACATTGTCATTATTACATAATGGATTATCCATTGTGTGAAGAATAGTGTTTACTGTCCCATTGACCACAAGAGTAAGGACCGACTATCAGGTTTGTACCAATAGACAGTACATGCGATGGATATCTTGCCAAGAGTGGAGCTTATCTGTTAGTATGTGGTCACCATCAAGATGGACACAGTCTTCCACAAAGGTTTTTGCATCAGATCTGTGGCTGAGTAGCAGCCAACTGAATGTTGCTTCAAATTGAATTAGTGATAATTAAAGAAAATAAAAAGAGAGGAAATTTGTTCAGGGCATAAACTTGAAACTGATATTAAGATTCGCAGAAGTAGTTTTCTTCTTAATTGAAATTCATGATAGTTTCTGCGCATCATTATGTTTGAGAATTATTCCCAAACTAAAAATATATATATAAAAAAGATTTTAGTGGCAACTGAAGTACAATAAGTTGGATTTCATGGCTATTATTTATTGCCGTTTATCTGCTTTCCTTTCCTGATTTTCTTCAGCTGGCACGTGTGGCACAGCTGTTTCTGCCAGAATGATGGATTTTCATTTCCTTCCAATGCAAATGAAGGTGGAAAAAAATACTACTTAAGTCAAACAAGGTAAAAAAAATATGGAAATATCATGTAACTGTTTGATTTGGACATAAACCTACAAGAATGAAGTCACTTCTTTTGTCTTGGATAAATACAGTTTAAAATAATATATCATATGGCTGTGTTACTTACCTGGTTTATGCTACAGCAGCAAAGATTGTGAGAATTTCTGGTCTTCTGATGCAATAAATCCATCATTTTAGGATGACCTGGGCAATTATTTACTTATTTCTGCAAACATGTTTGGGTAAAATAACTTCTTAATAGAGACTCTGCTTCTGTGTATTTAACAAGGTAATATTAATGACAAAATTTCTGTGATTGAAATGGAAATGTCTAGTTGAGGGCACTGATTTGATTGTGTAACTTAAGCTATAGCTATTGTAAATGTAAATGATGTGGTTGAGAGATGGTTATGGCAGTTCACTTCATGGAGTATGGCTGGTGAGTGCCATGTCTAGACTTTTGTGAGGAGATTTGTGGGGGGAGCCTGTGAAAGTTTAGACTTTCATCTCATATCCGTAACTGAGTAGGCTGGTGACGTAAACAAAAAGATAGCACTGCTGTAATTTATTTGTTGCAGTAAACATGATGCTGCCACAGGGTTTCAATGTCTGCCTGATGTCTCTCCTGCTATGCAGTGCTGTGATGGGAGACCTCAGCAACATCTTTTGACACACATCAGGCTGGTGTTAGGCAATTTTCTGGATCACTGAACCCCACTCATAAGAGTTTTACTAAGATATAGATGGCAATGAAACAATTAACTCCGAAACACGCATTGCCTGAGAAAGCAGAGAAATGTAATTATGATTTTTGCAGAAAAGTTGCAATATATCAACAATGTTTTGTGTTCAGTAGCTGCAGAAGACTTATCATCAAGACTGCTATGCTAAATTAGTGTCAAACCACTCCTCTGTTTGAAATGGGACCCACACTCCTGGTACCAAGTTTGATGCCACTTTGCAAGGAGTATGCAGTTTTCTAGATTCTTCAGAGAAGAGAGATAGAGAGAGAGACAAAGAGAGAGTGTTTCTTGTTAGTGTAGCTCATCAAAGGATAAATCTTAAAGCTAGCAAGTTTTCTTTCTTGTTTGTGCCTATCGACAACTCAATACTTCTTTTTTTTTTTTGGTGAGTGGTCTCCTATAATCCTAAAGTGTTTATCTTGGTTAAAACATGCATATGAACTTCATTAAGCAGAATTTCACTGGAAATATTTTTTGTAATAATAGATGTCTCCGAAAGATGAACTGTTTTTCATAAAAACATAAAAATAAAGTTAAAAAAATTGAATTGGGGCGATGGAGGCAGACGCTCACCCACTAGGGGAGGGAATTTTTTTTCTTTCTCACTACTACATCCTTTATGAGTAGTTTCCTAAAGTTTCAAAAGTTTATAAATTATTTCCTTTATTTTTCTTAATTTGCCTGGGTATAAGAATGACCGCAAGCTACAGGTTGTCCACTGATTATTCTTAATTGTTTGGGAAAAGAAAATGTTTTCTCAAAGAAATAACACAGATAAATAACTATCAACTATATTACCTGAGTAACACATATTTAGAACCATGGGTATGGCATGTCCTTAACAACATTGCTTCATACTGTATCTCATTTTTATTAATATTAGCAGACACAAATTAATCCATTGCTATCCAAGCCCCACCAAAATTCAAGGTAAGGACATTATCATCACCCCCCCCCCCCCACCACCCCCATTCTCCTCCATCAGGGGGAGGAGCAAGCTGTTTGAGGGCATGCTAACTGCCCTTTTCAGCCCTAGGTTTTAACAACTTTTATTTTTATTGCATTTATATCCATTTTCTTGCAAAAAGCAGGTAATTTCTTTTGCTCAGTCTTATCATTTTAAGTTTTTTTCTTAGATTGCTGTTACAGATTTTACACAAAAATAATACATATAGCCAAAGAAAAGACAAGAACATTGAATTTATATGTGGTACATGTATAGCTAAAGAAAATATTATAAGAAAATGGCAAGTAAATAATGTTATGCCTGGAGATTTTTTCTCAGGTTCCAGCCTTAGCTGGGACTAATCTTTTCCTTTCCAGTATGGTATCCAAGTAGTGGATTACTTCATCAGTTATCACTGTTCAAATTGATCTGACTCTATCCTCTCAGGCAGCCTCCCTCATTCATGTTGTGCAGTTGGCCGACATCACCTTTTTGCCTTTCATCTCAGGGTGATTGTTGTGGATGTCCACCTGGGGTGTCAGCATCTCTCATGTTGTTGAGACTGCTCTTTAATTTGGGAGGCTGTTGTGACACCCATTTGTGCACGGACCTGCATCAACCATGACACTGCTTGTGCTCGCCGGTGGTTGGCTGCTCAGTAGGTGGCTGGCCTCATTCAGTAGGGGTCAGGCTGCTTCCAACCCAGCAGATCGTACACTCCTCGCAACGAAATTATATAGGATTCCCAATGAAGTATGTCAATGAGTGTGACGATTCTCGTTGTAAATAGGTGGAATCCATGTTCACCTATAGTAACTTCATTAACGAACTAGAAATACGTAATTTAAAGAAGTGTCTTATTTTAACTATGATTTTACAGAACTTTATAAAATCAACACAAGACTGTTCCCACACCAAAACGTGGGAAGTAACATCATTAACATAAGTTATCCCATTCAGTTCAACTACTGTGTATTATCTTAACGCTGTCAGGCTATGTACATATACTGATGCTGCATGCTTGAGGAATGTGCATAAAATACAGCAGAAGACATCATTAAGTGCTTCAAGAATGACTACAGGTTTTTGGCTTATTTAAGATACATGGGCAGGAAGAGTATGTTACAGAAGTGCTCAAGAAATGACTGTATTCCAATCATGGGATGGTAAGTAATGTAAAATAAATAGCTTAGGATGTGTGCATTTAAGGTGGCTTTATTTTTCCTATCAACAAGTGAAGTACAGTTATAGGTACATTTCTTGAGTTTATCCTTTGTGGCCATTATTCTGATGCAGTTTTAAACTCTTATTTTGATGTGTATATACACGTATATATGTATTAATACCCCAATCTCTGAAGAATTTGCTTCTATTCTACATTAAAGTCATAAATATGCTAATCAACAATGGTTAATGTTGTGTCTTTAATTGTTAGCTAATACCAGTACTCATGGTAATTTGTACAGAGTTGATAGTATTTCTACACACTGTACTGTGATCTTTACAATTACATTTTTACAGATTTATTATTCAGTTGTGGCAAAGGAAATGCACCCAAAGTAAAGAAGAGCAAAATGTGGAATTGTAATTACACTCCTGGAAATTGAAATAAGAACACTGTGAATTCATTGTCCCAGGAAGGGGAAACTTTATTGACACGTTCCTGGGGTCAGATACATCACATGATCACACTGATAGAACCACAGGCACATAGACACAGGCAACAGAGCATGCACAATGTCGGCACTAGTACAGTGTATATCCACCTTTCGCAGCAATGCAGGCTGCTATTCTCCCATGGAGACGATCGTAGAGATGCTGGATGTAGTCCTGTGGAACGGCTTGCCATGCCATTTCCACCTGGCGCCTCAGTTGGACCAGCGTTCGTGCTGGACGTGCAGACCGCGTGAGACGACGCTTCATCCAGTCCCAAACATGCTCAATGGGGGACAGATCCGGAGATCTTGCTGGCCAGGGTAGTTGACTTACACCTTCTAGAGCACGTTGGGTGGCACGGGATACATGCGGACGTGCATTGTCCTGTTGGAACAGCAAGTTCCCTTGCCGGTCTAGGAATGGTAGAACGATGGGTTCGATGACGGTTTGGATCTACCGTGCACTATTCAGTGCCCCTCGACGATCACCAGTGGTGTACGGCCAGTGTAGGAGATTGCTCCCCACACCATGATGCCGGGTGTTGGCCCTGTGTGCCTCGGTCGTATGCAGTCCTGATTGTGGCGCTCACCTGCATGGCGCCAAACACGCATACGACCATCATTGGCACCAAGGCAGAAGCGACTCTCATCGCTGAAGACGACACGTCTCCATTCGTCCCTCCATTCACGCCTGTCGCGACACCACTGGAGGCGGGCTGCACGATGTTGGGGCGTGAGCGGAAGACGGCCTAACGGTGTGCGGGACCGTAGCCCAGCTTCATGGAGACGGTTGCGAATGGTCCTCGCCGATACCCCAGGAGCAACAGTGTCCCTAATTTGCTGGGAAGTGGCGGTGCGGTCCCCTACGGCACTGCGTAGGATCCTACGGTCTTGGCGTGCATCCGTGCATCGCTGCGGTCCGGTCCCAGGTCGACGGGCACGTGCACCTTCCGCCGACCACTGGCGACAACATCGATGTACTGTGGAGACCTCACGCCCCACGTGTTGAGCAATTCGGCGGTACGTCCATCCGGCCTCCCGCATGCCCACTATACGCCCGCGCTCAAAGTCCGTCAACTGCACATACGGTTCACGTCCACGCTGTCGCGGCATGCTACCAGTGTTAAAGACTGCGATGGAGCTCCGTATGCCACGGCAAACTGGCTGACACTGACGGCGGCGGTGCACAAATGCTGCGCAGCTAGCGCCATTCGACTGCCAACACCGCGGTTCCTGGTGTGTCCGCTGTGCCGTGCGTGTGATCATTGCTTGTACAGCCCTCTCGCAGTGTCCGGAGCAAGTATGGTGGGTCTGACACACCGGTGTCAATGTGTTCTTTTTTCCATTTCCAGGAGTGTATATTAAACATTACAGTATTAATTGAAATTTAATTACACTGGCATTCATTGTCTAATATTCTAGGCTCAACTTGGTTTACAGGGACCAAGGGCATAACGTATATTGCATTAGTAACACCACTGATAAAGTACTGCCAAAGTATGTGAATTTTGCCTTGAGGGAGTATCCTGTACAGCTTGATTCATGTGTTGAAATACATATCTAATACTCTTTGTTTGTGGGAAAGCAATTTCTAAATAGCCAATTTTTTAATCTGTGATTTTGTAACACTGAAAAAAAAATTGCAAACATACAAATCTGCTAGGAGCAATATTACACAGAAAACCTAAATATTTAGAGCCCATAATGCTTAAATACAAAATAATTTTTAATGTTTTTTGTGTAAACATGCTGAAGTCTGTGAGTTATGTAATACACCAAGGAACATGTGCAAGGCAGTTGCACCCTAGTTTCCTTTGGTCAGAACACAATAAAAAATGAAACCAATATTTTTCTTGGCCAATGGCCATGCTGCAGTGGTAACACCAGTTCCCATCAGATCTCCGATGTTAAGAGCTGTTGGGCTTGGCTAGCACTTAGATGGGTCACCATCTGGGTCTGCTGAGTGCTATTGGCAAGAAGGTGCAGTGAGCCCTTGTGAGGCCTATTGAGAAGCTGCTTGACTGAGGGGTAGCGACACTGGTCACAAAAGCTGACAACGGCTGGGAGAGTGGTGTGCTGACCACATGCCCTCTGTATGCATAAAGGCTGAGGATGACACGGCAGCCAGTCAGTACCATTGGCCCTTCATGGGCTGTTTGTATGGTAGTTTTTTTATGCTTTCTTGTACATGCTGGAACCATGTTATAAATGGGTCTACATCCGCTGACTATTATGTCAAATGTTTGTTGATAGTAAATATTGGAATTGAGAATAGTTAATTGTAAATAATAATGATAGAGATGTACGTTTGATACCCTTTAGAAGCAATCCTCAAAATTTGTACTGATGCACAAATCCAAGAGGATATTACACTTAAAAGCATTGACTGTAACTGTAATTGATTTACTCAGGAAACTTGGGTGCATTTTGTTATAATACACAGCTTCCATTACATTTTGTTGTAAGGCACAACTTCCATTCATTTGAACCTGCTTACAGTACTAAAACCTAGGTGCACTTCTGTAATTTTTACCCCACCCACTTACCTCGACGATTCCTTGATGCCTCTAGATGTGTCCTAACAGTCAGTCCCATTTTTTAGTTGTGATATTAATTTCTCTTCTTACCATATTTATTCAGTACCACCTATTTAGTTAACCGGTATACCCGTATAATCTTCACCATTTTTCTGTAACACTTCATTTCAGATGCTATTTTCTTATGCAAATTAATTTTCAGGTTGGGTAAACACCTACTTTATCTCCCTCAATGAACACTGACATAACGAGATTGAATAGGCGTTTTGTTGTGATGACTGATCTGTAGTGTAATCAGAGGAATAGGTTAAGGTGGCTAGGTGACAGTTTGGTTACGTGTGGCCAAGCTGAATGGGGAAACAGAGTGTTAAAAGTAAAGTATTGTTCCATACTTGTGCAGATAGTATTGTATGGGTGGGAACAGTGGAAGTGGTGGGGGTTTCGTTGTGTGTAAGCACTATCTGGTAGGGGTGATTCAGTTCAACGGATGAGGACTACTCAAAAGCAGAACTCCTAAGCTACAGTTAGCGAGTCTGCAAAAGATCATATGGACAGCTCATCCCAGTATGACTAATAATATAACTGAGTGGAGGGCCTAATAAGAAAATCGCCCCATTAACAAATAATGCAACTGCTGATAGTGGACCAAGCACACTGCTCAGCATATTATTGCAGACTACGACTGTCACTCCTTCGTAACAGAAAGGTACACATACCTTGGGGCTGTGTGAGTGCCAAGCTATTTGGAGCTAGAAGTAAAATATTGATTTGTACAGTAGCGCGATGTCTATGTTCATGCCATATTTAGTGTACTTTTTGCTATTAAAACAATCTGCAAGGTAAATTCAGAAAGCACATATGGGATAATAAACAAGTATCTCATGAGTGCATGACATACATTGTCCGTAATCTAAAATAATGCAGTTGGGGAATGCCATACTGTCTTTTAACCACATATAATAAATAGTTATAGTTTATTTCATGATAAACAGTTGATAAGATCTAACTGGTATTATTATATGACTTAAGTATATCACTGTTTGTTTAAATTCCATGCAATGACTGAAATTTAAGTATTACATTATTTGGTCATCTTTTCATACAGGGTGGTCCATCTGAAGTTTCAGATGAGAATATCTTGAAAACTATACATGGTGTAAAAATAGTGGATAAGACAAGTACGTAAGCTCAAAAGGGGACATCAAATGATACCACATGTGACCCCCAGCCGCCACTCCATAGGGTGGGGTGGGAGTGCAACTTTTAAATCTTAAATGGAAACCCCCATTTTTTAATGTAGATTCAGATTCTCCATAAAAAAGTAATCAAGTTTTGTCTAAACCATTGACAGATGGCAATGAAATCAAGAAAAATTAAAATTGCGGAAGAACTCTGATTTATTTAGAATGATCCAAGAAGGACTCTTCAAATCAATACAAAATGTGCACCAATTCTTTTGTTATGCCAAATTAAGCTATTTTTGTACAAAATGAACTTCATCCTACTTTTACTGTTACCCAGGAACGACAACATGGACGTAGTAGAATGATGTTCCCATGGGATGCTTTATTAGTGAGAGTCCCCTTTCCTCTCATATATTTGCTTCAATGCGTAAAGTCAATCGTCTGCGAAAGTTGTCCACAGTTTTGAGCAGTGCATCCCATGGTATGGCTGCACACGGTCTTCAAATGCATTGCTCCATATCGTTTCGCATTGTGGGCTGTCTGTCATACACAATATTTCTTGAACAACCCCACAAGAAAAAATCAGGTGTTTGGTCCACCGTGACCATCCACTGACCAGGATACCGTAAATTTAAAACATTCCCACAGTTTTAGCATTATGAGGAGGTGCTCCGTCCTGTTGGATCCACATTCATTGTCCAGTTTCTAAATCAACATCTTCCATTAACTCCAACAATTCATTGTGGAGAAGTTGTAAATAAGATTTCCAAGGCCCATTGGCAAAAATGCATGCGTATTTGCATATCTTTTGGCATTAATGCATGTCAGTGTGATACGATACATATGATATTTATATGCCTTCAGAATCCTCAAAACAGTTGATTTCAGTATTGCAGTTTGTCTCTGAATCGCAGAACTACTAATTTCGGGATCCAGTTGAACACAGGCGAGTATGGTAAGGGTACGAGCATCATTTTCATTGTATTCGAGAGGACGAGGTGGATGGTGCATGTATCCATTTCGAGCTCGTTGAGTGAAATTTTGAATAATGTTTTTGCTTGGATGTCGTCTGTTTGGGAAACGATCCGCATACAACTGTGCAGCTGCAGCATAATTGTTATGGCATTAACCTAAAATTAACATCATATCGACAATCTCTGTAGGAGGATAGTGAGCCATGTTTCGCTAAAGAATAATTTACTTTCGTCAGTTGATGTTTACGGTTCACAATCTGAAAGTGAAGTGACGTGTGATTGCATTGCACCGACCTTTATCCTGAGCCGTAGTTCGAAGTCTGACCATGTTAGCACCAAATTCGAGTGAGTAATGCAATTGTGGAGAGTTCCCTAACAAGATATTAATACCATTCCACCTCCCTCCATCAAAACCTGTGGCGGGTAGGATATATTTTGCAAAAAAAATAGCTTAATTTGGCGTGATGAAAGAATTTGTGCACATTTTGTATCAATTTGATGAGTCCTTCTTGGATCATTCTAAATAAATCAGAGTTCTTCCGCAATATTAATTTTTCTTGATTTCATTGCCATCTGTCAATGGTTTAGACAAAACTTGATTACTTTTTTATGGAGAATCCGAATCTAGAATAATCGTCATGATTGTCATTATTGGTTCCCTGTCAATCCACACTGGCACAGACCCATTGACAATCAATACAAATAGTCGTTAATGGCCTGGTGTGGAATGTTAAACGGTTACTTGATAGGACCATATTTTTTTGACCGAAATGTAACTGGGGAATCTTATTTACAACTTCTCCACAATGAATTGTTGGAGTTAATGGAAGATGTTGATTTAGAAACTGGACAATGAATGTGGATCCAACAGGATGGAGCACCTCCTCATAATGCTAAAACTGTGGGAATGTTTTAAATTTACGGTATCCTGATCAGTGGATGGTCACGGTGGACCAAACACCTGATTTTTTTCTTGTGGGGTTGTTTAAAAAATATTGTGTATGACAGACAGCCCACAATGCGAAACGATATGGAGCAACGCATTTGAAGACCGTGTGCAGCCATACCATGGGATGTACTGCTCAAAACTGTGGACAACTTTCGCAGACGATTGACTTTACGCATTGAAGCAAATATATGAGAGAAAAGGGGACTCACACTAATAAAGCATCCCATGGGAACATCATTCTACTACGTCCATGTCGTTGTTCCTGGGTAACAGTAAAAGTAGGATGAAGTTCATTTTGTACAAAAATAGCTTAATTTGGCATAACAAAAGAATTGGTGCACATTTTGTATTGATTTGATGTCTTTCTCGACCCATTCTAAATAAATCAGTGTTCTTCCCCAATTTTACTTTTTTCTCGATTTCAGCACAATCTATCAATGGTTTAAAAAATGTTTCAGACAAAACCTGATTACTTTTTTATGGAGAATCTGAATCTGCAATGAAAAATGGGTGTTTCCATTTATGATTTAAAAGCTGCCTCCCGCCCAAGGGGGCGAGGTCTGGAGTTCATGTGTAGTATCATTTGATGTCCCCCTTTGAGCTTACAAAATTGTCTTACCCACTATTTTCACCCGATGTATAGTTTTTGAGATAATCTCATCCAAAACTTCAGATGGACCACCCTGTATATCTCCTTATAACAGAAGACTATATATAAAGTGAAGACAATGATGTTCTGCTGTCTAAGACTCCACCTTTAACCCTTTGTGGTGATGACTCATGATTATTCTTTTATATAATTGTCGAGTGTTAGGTGTAAACAAGAAGACTACATTATGTGTTAATAAACACTGGCTCAGTGAAGATAAGCTACAACTGTACATATCACGGGGGATGGTCCTGGCATACTGTGGCAGATCGAGCTGACATCCGCCACCAGCTTTAATTTCACCCAACTACTACCAATAATTTTTTCCTCTCTTTTCTGTCTCTGGGCATTTTTTGGTTCTGATTTTCAGTAATATTTGTAAGTGATATAGCCATAAATCTGCCTATTTTTTATTTAGGTCAGATTTCATTGTTACAGTTTTAGTCTCAGTATCTGACAGCAAAAATACAGTTAGTTTTGTTTAAAACCATATTAATTAAAAGTTATGTCTAATTAAAAATTTTACTACAGTAAATAGCAGTGAAAATATTTTCAGCTAATCAACAGATTTGGTAAGGATGATACCACTCATTGCAAAGACTAGCATTCAAACTTTTCATTAACAGAGTTAAAATTTTGTAGAAAAAATTAACTTACAAGATAATTATAATTAAAGTTCAGAAGTAGACACATTTTACATTGCAGATTTTGACTCTGTGCTTATTAGATTTCATCTTTCACTGCTGTACTTCTGTTACTCCAATTTTTATGCATAAGGTAGCTTACTTCATTAACTGATTGAGCCATTAGTTATGAATACTGCGTGATCTCCCATGATGTTCAGTATTGTGCTTGTACCCAAAAAAGGATTAGTGCCAATGCAGATGCATAAAATGATTCCATATACTTTTCCAAAGTCCAAGTTCACTACACTTTTTACTAACCAAATTATTATTTATAATTATAGCATATCCTCAGTAGTATTTTTTTTTTTTTTCATATATGTTAAGAAATTGGTCATCATCCAACAATAAGACCTTGAAGATAATATATGAAAACTTGAAACCAAAATTGTGGTGGTGTGTACATTTTTGAGCAAACACCATCCTGAAATCATTAAGATTTCAGCTTTAAGACTTCAGACTGATGTGCTACCGAAGAGGTATCATAGAAGAGACTACACAAATCAAGTTGGTGGGCTTACAGTACTTGTGCATTAGAGTGGCCTTAGTGTGGTTGATACAAGCCTAGAAAATGCAATGAAAGCAGCTGTACTGTTACAGCCCATGTTAAAAATCAAAACTATATTTTTGTACTGTATGCCAGACACTAATGTTGAAGCATTTGGGCAGACCTTGGAGAAAATTGACTTATTTCTTGTAAAATGGTCTAAGGAAAGGATATATATTCTTGGAGACATAAATACTGATTTAAGACTAAGGCAACCACACAATTTAGTTCTCTTAAAATGCTAAGGTTGGATGACTTCTATTGCATTAATGATAGTTCATAACAATTTTTCTGTCAGCATCAGGGTTCATTAACGATACTTCAGATAACATCAGGGTTTCAACTACCTCCCAGCGTGTCTTGAAATGAAAAATATCCCCCCCGCCCCTCATACATAGAGGTAATCCGCTACCTACCCAACTCATGCGATATCCTTGTCTGCCCCTATTCCACCCCTGCTCCAAACCAATTGTCCCATGGGGCTTATTCTGTAATAGATGCAAAACCTGACCCATACTACAACACGCTCCAGTCCTGTCCCAGGCATCTCCCATCCCATCAAAGGCAGGGACAAATGTGAAAGCAGTCATGTGATCTACCAAGTTATTTGCAGCCACTTTCTGTCATTCTATATGGTTATGACCACTGCCAAGTTGTGTGTCCACATGAATGGCCAGTGCCAAACTGACCAAAAGACAGCTGGATCACCCATTTGCTGAGCATGCCACCCAACATGATATGCTCGAATTCAATGGCTGCTTCACTGACTGGATTCCTTCCACCCACACCACTGCCCTGATATCAACCTCCCCTGCTCCCACTCCAGCCCTACACAACCTTCTACCCCACAGGTGCATTCGCAGAATCCTTTTCCCTTCTCTACTTTACTCCACTTCCCCCACAGCCACAGCATAGCCTGCAGATGCTGCAACTAGCAGCTCACTATCCTGTCTCTACTATGTCCCAGCATGCTCCCAATCACACTCTCTCTCTCTCTTTTTGCCTGCTCAGTTTCCTTTTTCCATTTTTTAGATTTTCCAATGAGTTTAAAATATTGTTGTTCACATTTCACAAGTGGGATTTCAAAATGTTTACACAAAGTTTTTGTCAGATCTACATGAGTACATAAAATGTACATAATTTGTTTTTCATTGTAAGTGTCAATCACTCATAGTTATATCTGAAACCGAAATCATGATTTAATCTAATATTTCAGTGATGGGTATGACATCGTTGATTTAAACTTGAGATTACTTCACATTTCTTAGTACCAAAACACGCAATGATGAAGATTAAGTTCTGCTATCAATTATTTTTATAGTTCAAATAAACCAAGTCAGCTACTAAACTTGATGAACTCTAACCAGTGGCAGGTTCTTTCCATGGTGAAGTCGTCATCCAAGTCTACAAAAAAAGTAAATCTTCAGAAAATAGCATTTCAAAGAACTTTGTCACTAAAGCTTTACTTACACTTTAACACAGAGAAGTTATGTGGATGACTACAGACAGATTGTCCAAACAAGTTCATTAAATAATCACACTGAGTGACTGTAACAGTAAGATCTGCTCATATTAGTGACTTTGATATTGCAATGTGGAATGGATGAGTGCACTCTATGAATTTTTACATTGAGATATTAAGATGAAAATAGCCAATCGTGACTGCCATGGAGATGTTACTGTAACGATTACTAGGACCTAAATTCCTACTGCCGTACAAAGAGAACGATTTCGAAATTAGTGGCTATGACATCACAGGGAAGCAAGTAATAATTTGGTTTATCTATGTGATAGATGATTGGAAAATTAAAAAAGCTGGGCAGATTATTTTATTCATACCATGCGCACTGTCGTGGAAATTTACCGAGCCTGTTCTAAATTTAGCAGGATAGTAGTTTTCTTCGTTTCTTAATTGTCAAATTACTCTGATAACCAAAGCTATTTTCTAGTTCAGAAAAATTACGACTACACCAAAGATTTCATAAATGTATTTAAAGGTCCAAATAATAATATCATTTTCTGGGTGTGGAGACTTTAATTATGAATAACATTTTAGTTAATGACTTTTCACAAATAATAAAATGTTTACTGATAAGAGTGAAATGAGGGCTTTCAAATTATTTGTGTCATTCTGGAAATAAACAATTATTAGCTCACAATATGTTCCTGAGCATATGGCTTCTAAATAAAGCAAATTACAGATTTCTCTTAAACGAACATGTACAGTGAAAAATTAACTATACCATTGGCATTAGCAGAACTCAGATAAACTGATGAATAATGAATTTTACTGAAACATCACCTAAATACGAATTTTGGTGCTTTATGTAAATGTGGTACATCTACTACCAGCATAATATAAAAAAGAAATAAGAAAGTTATCTAAGGAGTAGATTTATAGCAAATAGAGTTACTCCAACTTGCTAAGTTTCAAGTTCCTCATCTGTGCAATAGAAGCATGTATTCTGCTGCCCCCACCTCAAAAAAGTGAGTCTACAGTTCTCAAACCCAAAATGGTGCATGTCAGTCAGTGTTTATGAAGCTAATGTTGATTGCATTAGCACTGCAGATAATCTAGCTAGATTATGAAAACCTATCTAATATGTAATATCTTTAATCCAGCACACAGCTGCGAGTTTCTGAGGGGAAAACGGTGTTAAAAAAAAGAAAATGCTGTAAAATAATAATAAAGCACTTGCGTACCTAGTACACAGCTCTACAAAAGCAAACTTAAGAGAGAGAGAAGCATATAAAGGCAGACAAATTAATACCAAAAACGTGGAAAAAAGTAAGTAAATTATTCATTAATACAGAAGTACTTGCCATAGCTATTAACACATTTATTCCACTATAACTCCCTTACGAAGGTCAACGCCTTTGTGGGGAAATGAATGCAGTTGCCAGGCACTCACCTCTTTATCTGAGGCAAAGGGACAGCCATGAACGTCTTCTTCAGGGCTGTAAAAATATGGAAATCACATGGAGAGAGATTGAAACTTTATGGAGAACGTGTAAGTGTTTCCCTTCGAAGCCTCTATAGCGTACTCTATAAAACCATGGTAGGCGTCTTATTGGCAGGTTGCTTAAACTATGTTGCAAAGTTTGGTCTGGGAAGCCTTCACACAACCTCCATACAGTCCCAAACTCTCCTCATGCGATTTCCATATTTTTGGAGCCCTAAAGAAACACTCTTGGCCATTCATTTGGTTCACACCAAGAGGTGCACAGATGAATGCAATCATGGTTTTGTAGACAACCGCAAACATTTTTCCATGAAGCGGTTGGCCATATTGTCTAACAGTGGCATAAATGTACCGTATTTACTCGAATCTAAGCCGCACTCGAATCTAAGCCGCACCTGAAAAATGAGACTCGAAATAAAGGAAAAAAAATTTCCCGAATCTAAGTCGCACCTGAAATTTGAGACTCGACATTCAAGGAGAGAGAAAAGTTTTAGGCCGCACCTCCAATTGGTCCGTTGTAATATGAGACACAATTTAGGTCGAATGAATGATGATACACCTACAGTAGTTTGGTTCGAGTCGTAAGCTTTAAAAGGTAGCCCTTGCTATGCGTCAGGCGCTCCGTCCGTATTTATACGGGTACTCTTCCTTTTTCACGTGCTTCGTCTGGTTTGAATCGATTGCTTATTTTGCTTTGATCTGATAAGTGCCGTTTTCTTTGTTATACTGTGTCATGCATTGTTTGTCGCATTCTGATAGTGTGTGTTTACGGCCTGTCGCCGCTCACGGCATGGCTTGCTTTTGTGCGCGCTACCGCCGCTTACTATTGAAAAAAAGAGAGGAATCGTCTCATTAGCAAAACAATGGCAAGAGACTGCTATTTGTTGTTACTTACAACGCTGCTTTCTTTGATGATGATCAGCAAGAACCAAATAATAGACTGCGTATGATAGAACATGTTCTGAACGAGAGTTAGCCGAAAATTTTTCTCCGTTTGAAAATCTTTGCGGCCGCTTCTTTAGTACATCAAAATCTGCACAGAAATTTGAGTCATCTTAGATTTAAAAATCTAGTCAGTTGCCGTGCTTCATTTCTGACTGTATCACTATGAGGCATAAGAATAATACGAATATAAACATGACATGATATGTATTTTCTCCTGCGTTTGCTGTTGTCTCACTCTAGTTTCGTAGTTTATTAGGCAGACAGGATTTAAATGAGATAGAAGCAAACACGAAAGAATACATGGCAAAACGTTTATATTCGTATTATTCTTATGGTGAAGAGAATATTGTATGTGATTCACATTTCATCAGGTTCCTATTAGCAACCATCTCTTCTCACAGGTAGGAAAAAATTCAGAACGTATAGTTGGCCATATTAGGTTCGTTTGAGCAGTTACCAGAATGCGCCAGACAACAGGCTGTACTGCGCATGCGCAGCTACGATGACGTAGGCAGCCCGTGCTTGGTGCTTGCTCTGCTCATACGCTTTTCGTCGTATTTCTGGTGGGGCATCACGTGACCATGTGTAGCCGTGCCGCCCGTGCGGCATGTTGTTGAGAGGACATACTGAATTGTACCTAGAGCAATTGTTTTATCATATCCCACACAGATAAAAGATGCAAATAAGGAAGCAATTCTTGGCTTTTGAGTCATTTCAAAATTAGACTCCACAGCTCGAAGTACCATAAAATTTTTGACAGGTTTTTTTTTTTTTTTTTTTTTTTTTTTTTTTCGTGCTCTGCAATGTTGTTATGTAGCATTTCCAACACGTTTACATCTACACATCACTGCAAAAAGCTACTCGGATGTAATACAAATTACTTGCAACCAAAAAAGAGAGAGTTTCTTGTGTAGCTTACACCGGAATAAAGGACAATAAATTTCCTGACTATTTCAAAATGTGAAAAAATTAACATGGTTGTCTATGAGGCATAGAAACTGTGCAACTGACAGTTTATATTCTACTCTAGGAATAAATATGAAGCCATGTGGGGAGTTTAAAACGATAAAACATGGTATGCTGCCAGTCTAAAATTTAGCATAGAATGGCATTCTATAAATTTAAATTTAAGCCCAGAGGAAGTACGAGACAAGTGCCTTGTGATCGAAAAACACTTTCACAGAAGGCAGATCTATAAAATTCTGCTACAGCTGTCATTATATTTGAAACAAAATATTTAGTTCAAAAACACTGGCCACATTTGCCTACTTAGCTTCAAGTCAATGTTTACGTATGTTCGTACGTATATAGCATTAAGAGATCTTACAGTGTCATACAAGGAACAGGACATCAGAGACTACTCCAGCAGCATCGGAATTTCATAAACCATACTAAATGCTTCATTCCGCTCTAATTGCACATTTCTATGTCCAGATGGACTCTGAAGTTCCTGATATTCAGCTTTTCATGTGGTTCTCGTGATGCAAATTTTCTTGGAGGTCCAGTACTGTATTCTCATAATTGGTTCTTTATTATGGTATATCGCCATTCGTCCCAGAAAATGAAAATTTGCACTTTATATTGAACGAGGTTGAAAGTAGCCAACAGCGCGGAATGAAACACTTCGTTTCGTTTCAAATAAAGTAACTGCCTCAGCGGAAAAAAAATTAACTGAAGCAAATTTCTCTATAAAACAGACAGAAATAGCTTCATTAAGACATTAATGGTTGATTGCTAATCCCGCTGGCAACTGCTCATACGAATTGACAAACACCCCTGCCAGTCGGATTTTCGTAGTATATTGAAATTCTGCTACATTCGAAGATGAACAATACGGAATTTGTATTTACTTCGTTGGATAATGTATGAAAATGTAGTGATTGAAACTCGGGGCTGAGAAAAAATCTCGTCTTTCACCTTTTTTTTAATTTATTTACTGACGCAGAGGTTTTGGCGCCAGTATTTATCTTTGTGCCTGCAAAGTATGCCTGTGTAGCGCTAGATATATTCGACGGCAGAAGTTAGTTGTGGCGGCACCTACCAACATTTTACAGAACTTCCGCTTGCTTTGCACTCGATTCTAAGCCGAGGGCGGTGTTTTGGATTACAAAAACCGGAAAAAAGTGCGGCTTAGATTCGAGTAAATACGGTATTCACAACTATGGTGATTACTTTTGAAGTACTAAACAGTTTACTTACTTTATTCCATCAGCCTTGTTTTCATTTGACTGTCCCTTATACAAGATGCTTTAATCTCATGTACTTTTTCTAAAGTTTTGCATCAGTGTAACCAAATATATTACAACAAAAAAAGATGAATGTGACAGGGTTCAGATCTCATGCAGAGCCAATCACAAAATATTTTGATTTCATTCATCACTTTCAAATTATTTTTTAATTCTGCTATGTTGATTCAATGATAAATATATAATGGCAGACCCATGATTGTGCTGGGACTTCTTAATTAACACATGCAAGAGAGATTTTTCCATCTGAGCAGTGCAACCTCCTCCCTCCCCCCCCTCCTCCACTACACAAAAATTCATAAGACCAATTTTGTTTATAAGTTTCTTTGGGTGGCTGTGGTGAACAAGGACATTACTGACAAGAGACACATAACACTGGACATTATAACAAATCCATACTGGAGAGGCTGAGTCACAGGTAGGTACAACAAATAGACTGTCAAACAAAGCTTTCAGCCAAACAGCCCTTCATCAGAATCTCTCTCTCTCTCTCTCTCTCTCTCTCTCTCTCTCTCTCTCTCTCTCTCTCTCTCTCACAACACACACACACACACACACACACACACACACACACACACACACACACACACACACACACCACAGATGTGTGCGTAAACACAACTCAAACATACATACCTGACCACACTCTCTGGCTGACAAGGCCAGCATGCAAGCAGCAGTGCAAAATGATCAAATGCCTTGACTGTGGCCACATCTGCGCACATTGCATTTGTGTGTTGTATGCTGTCTAAAATTAATGAAGACCTGTTTAGCCAAAACCTGTGTTTGACAGTATTTTTGTTGTGCTTAGCTGTGAATCAGTGACTCCACTATATGGTGAGTAGCAACTATCGTTTTCATAATACTGTCAACATAAATCTTCCTTTTTTATTGCTGTGAAATGACAGCAATCCAGGTACAATTACTGGCGTCACTATTTTAAACCAAACAACTGCTTTTATTGTTATAACCAGTGCTCGATTTGTGTTGGTATGCTGTACCGATACCTCTGGTAAGTCACAGTACTGGTACCTCTTGCTTTTTTTACAAATCAAGCACTGGTTATAGCTGTTGCTACTTGTACTTGTTTCATTTCTTCAAGATCATGTCGTATCCAAAAGGTCAAACCAAACTAAACATATCCACAAGAAACTGTTGTAAATAAGTGTACATTTTCATAGCCCATATGTACTCTCACAGACTGATCAATCTGAAGTTACAAGCAGAGGAGAAGTGATGTGTGGAAAGAATCAAAGAACTGAACACATGATAAATAAGAAGCTGTGTATCATTGGCTGAATGTGTTACAATTGGCTCATTATACCTTATTCTAAAAATATACACTGTGAATTTTTGATGAGGTTTCTAGGGCGGATGAATATTCAGTATTTATTCATTCCATTCACACTGATGGAAGTTATGCAGTCAAAAGACTGGTTCAGTAACATCTGACTGTAAACCGAGAACTTCATGGGATATTTCCTCGCAACACGAGAGAAATGTAGGTACAAGTTGCAGATGAGCACAAATATTCATATGTCGCTAATAGGTATCACATTTATACCCAATACTGCTGATGTCTAACAGTTTACAGTAAGCAAGTAAATTTTGAGTAATTGAATATATTATAACGAAACATTCAACATTCCATGCAGAGCCAATCACAAAATATTTTTATTTCATACTTTAAACAGATTTACTTTTGATGAAATGTAAGCAACTCAGTTAAACTGTAACTACTTTCTCTGGATGGGGATGGGAGCACGGATTGTGAACAACACACATATAAAATGAAATGATATAACATATGTAAAAGACATAACTCCTTTTGCAATAAACAAATTTATTTTCCTACAGTTGTTTTTAACACGTCATACTAAAAAAAATCACATTCATTGCAACAATAACTCCAACACAAGAGATACAAGTGTTATCCACTTCAATAAACATTTTATGACAGTGGCTTTTCACAGTGGAATGTAAACTATTTCATTCTCTTAAATTTGATCTATGATACTACTATTGACAGTGCCATAACATTAATATATTACCAGACACGTTAATCTGGCACATATGGTAAAATATAAAATAATTATCTTGGGTATTCGCCATGCCCTATCCTTAGTAACCATCCCAGAAAATATAGGGTGGTGGCAGGTGGCGTTTGGTTGTACAATCCTGTAGTTCTGGTGTGGTACTGGATTTGCAATGTGTTTCTGAAAATAAATCAAAGTCATGTCAAATAACTCAATAACAAACATCCATCACAAGAGAGTGCCACCAAATGTTACAACACACAATCTACAAACACAAAGACTCAAAAACATCAAGGTTCACAATGGCATCACGGGTCAATGCAGATGGGTGTATCATCAGCACCTGGCCTTGTGCGAATAACCTCACGTTAGTCTCAGCTAGGAAATAGTGATGAAGCAATGACTGCCAGTTGGCAAGAAAACAGGACTAAATTATTAGAATGAAACTTAATTACTGTCGGAACATTTATTCAGAGTTTCAATTGCCCATTCTAATATTGAAATAATAATACTTACATCCTAAAGCATTTACTCCCTAATGGAACTTATGATTAATAATGAACAGTTAATTTACTAGACACTGATTTAATTTACGAATTTTCTGTCAGCCGAGGCATTCATATGAATACTTACCTGCTATTTCAGCATCTTGTTTTTCAAATTGAAATTTCCCACAGCATCTCCAGTTTTGCTGCATTTCTCTTCCTGTTTTTAGCGAGTTTCTTCGCTATATACTTCAATACATACATCACAGTATTAAACGACTCCTATACATTTATATTCTGTGGGAACTTGTGTTCGAACATACTGAATTACGATATTTTAACCACAATCATTTTAAACGATCAGCTTATTTGCCTCCCAGAATGTGAATGTATATCACTTTTCCTGTTTTCTCCTCAACAATTTTGCGTTCAACTTTTCGTCTCTTAGAAATCACAATAGCACAAACCCTATTGCTGAGTTACTACAACAGTTCCATGCAGCATGTACCACCTTGTCGAAAACCAAGGAACATAGAATAAAAAAGGTATGCCAGATTGGCTTAGTGCGCTGTCATTGGTCAGCGACTTGTTACGTCACCTGGCAGCCAGACGGCAGCAGTCTCCGTTTGTAGAATATGAGTGATTGCAAAATAACTGTTTTCACGTCTCTTCTCTTCTCATATAACGTAAAGTTTCGCGCTCACAGGGTTGAACACACTTCATGTTAATATTATGTACAAGGTTTCCGAAAGAAATGCGTTAAATATTAGTAGCAATGATGATATATCGCCACGGAAAACTAGTGGCCGATGTTCGCATCCGCATTCATGCTCGTGTTTTAGGCATCTGACTACGGTAAATGTTTTACAGTTGGGTACTGCCGATTTTACACATGTTTTTGTAAATAAAAAGATAGTAATCGTCGAACTTACCTTACAAAGCTGATGCAGAAGCTACGTCGAAGATGCTGAAGGCGACGCTGACCAGAGCCGATTCTTCCTTGCCGAATTCCGTTTCATTGCATCAATTTTGGCTCTTTTGTTTAAATGTCTAATCCGTATAAAAGTTCTTGTTCTGACATATAACTGAACTATTTTGCTATTAAGTTCGGGAAATTTCGCACTTATATGACCTGCTAAGGTTGCCATCACTCTATTACAATGAGAAATATTTGATCCATGAAAAGCAGCAAATATAATTTCTAACTCACGTATTTTAGCAAACCAGTCAGTAGAGGGAGAAATGAGGCCCCCTTTTGAAATAATGGTAATCCAGTCTTGCTTCAGACTTAGTTCTGTATCAACAACACACTGCCCTGCTGTATTTCCCAAAGAACTGTCAACGTTTTTGCACTTGAATGCTATATATCCTGCTAGATATTTTAGAGCATCCTCATTCACGTCTTCACTCGTACACACTGAATCACTGAGCTCGAAATGTAAGAGCAAGTTTTCGTCATCTGTAGCGACGTCAAATGATTTATCAGTTACTCTTATACATAATTCACTCGAGAGAAAACGTGCAAAATCTTCCTCAGTTTCATCAGCTGGTGTCGGGTAGTTTTCAGAAACAGAATTCTCATTTCTGTCCTCTGAAGTCGAAGCACCAGAAGACAAAGGTATTTCACTTGCACTTCCAGTCAGTATCAATAAACGAATTCTGTTTTTCACCTCGAAAGGAGTGGGATTGTTGTAGAAGACACCAAGGCCACGGATTCTGGAAAAGAAATTTTCCAGACAATCTTGATTAAGTCTGGCTGTCAATATATAAGTAGCTCCGGAATTTTTCATATCATTGTACAATCCAAAAAGTGAATTTATTGATACAATGAATCCCTTCTGAAATGGGAGAAGACTGTTTCTTTTTCCTACTCGCATACTAGAGCACATTTCAAGAAATCTTTTTAGAGTGTTTTCCTGACTTCTGATATGAAACCCGTAACCACTTCTAAGGGGAGCTTTCTCATCTTGAGGGTATCTCGAATTCAGCACATCGAAAACATCGTTCACGAGCTCAATGAAGCTTCCTTCGCGATTTTTCTGCAGAACGTATCTCACAGCTTGGGCAGTGCGACGTGAAAATATCTGTGCAGCCCTTCGGACATTCTGACGATCACGTCCACTAACGTTAAGATGAACCTCCGATATGTGGTGATTGATCGAAAGGTCGCCTTTCTGATGTCGAAGAAGATCTTCTATAACCATTTTTGTAATCACAGTACCATCAGGCAAAGTGATTCCGTCATCAAGAAAATGATTTCTTAATAACTTAAGCAAATGTGGAACATCAAAAATAACCCAAACTTTTCTGCTGTGATCAACAGGGTTTGAAAAGAATGTCTTGGATGTAGACACACCAAGTTGCTTCCACACATTCATATTTTTTGGTCCCATGTCACACGTAACAGCTACAATACGGATTCCTGCTGTTTCAACTTCTTTTATGACATTCTGCAACAAATCGCTAGACATTGCAACATCAAAGTCATAATACACTGGCTGCTTCCATTTTGAAAACAAGCTGCGAACCATGACAACTTGGACATTGTTGTGTGGTCCGAGTACTACATCGTCGGACGAATCATAAGTCACACGACCGTCAATGCTCATCTCGTCGAAGCTTAGGACACCAATCGCCTCTAATGATGTGAACATTTCTGACCTATTTTTAATTAACTCCAAAACTGGTTTCAAAATACCTGGTCGGCACTTGAACTGTTTCGTCCATATCTGAAGTGTTGACCTGCAGGGAAAAGGATAATTCTTCCTCCTCAGGTAGGCATATGCTTTAGGAGACAAAGCTCTCAATGTGAGAACATTTGCAATGTCCTCTGAGCACCACTTTACTTGCTTCCTCTTCTTTAACAGACAACGAATTTGTCCTGGTGTGAAACACTGAGAAAGCGTACTTCTCACATCCGAGCATACACATTTGTGCTTCTTAGTGTGAGACACATTAGGTTTTACAGATGTAGCTTGCTTTATAACTTCTTTCATGGACTTAATTCTTTGTTCCAGTCGAACATTTTTAATCCTCAAACTAACCAATTCTTTCTTCAGTGCTTGAATTTCCTGGTCTTTAAATGAAATTAGCGGATCAGTAAAAACGTCTGTGTTGCTGGATTTGTCCAGCTTACTTTTCTTGGGAGATAAAGTTTTCAACGTTGAGAGAGCTCTTTTTTTTACTGTTCTAGTGTCACAGCGACGTTCTCTCTCTGTTAGAACACTACCGGTAACATTCGCGGTGCTGGGACCTGGAACTTCGAATAAATTTCCGTGCCAGTTTGGTATTTTTAGAGACGGAACAGCATTATCCTGTAGCAGTTTCCGTGTAGGTAGACCTAACAATTCATTCTGCAAGTCTCGTTTGTAATCGCTTTCACAAAAATGTTCAGAACAAACTCTTGCATTATTAACATTAATTTTGTCCTCTCGTTTACAACGAGCAATCCACTTACGCTGTAGTTCAACATTTTTTGGAAAACGATGATAAATTACGCCTTCAGTCTTACGTCCACTATTACTACATTCAGCAACTGCACAATACGACGTATTTGTAGACATAATTCCAAGAACGAAGCTACAAGACTCACGGAACAATTCCTTTCCAACTGAACACTCGGCAGGACAAGAATTACACACAAACTAACGTGTAACACGAACTCGCATGCACGCCTTCGATAGAAACACTGAGAGACACCGTTGTAAACAAACTGCAGTAGCTGCCAGGTGACGTCACAGCTCGAGATTCATCATGGCGGAAAAAGGAGTGGGAGGTCGCATTTACACTCCCCTGGTCGAAAACAATAACCAACACAGATTTTTCTGCACACCAAAAATTGCGTCTTCAAAGATAATAATCGCAACGCTTACAACTGTGTGTGGTGACGTCTGTGAACTACGTCACTTCTCGCGTTTCGCTGTCGCTAGAGTCTAGTAATTCTTAGTATTAATAGACTTCCTTCGTAATTCTGCATCATTGTCGTTATTGTTAAGTGGTAGGTACGTGATCATTATAAAATTGGACACCAAATAAGATACACTAAAAGAACAGAGTATTCATCTTTGGACACCAAATAAGATACACTAAAAGAACAGAGTATTCATCACAGCTTACGTAACAAAAGAACAAACACTTTTAAGGTGACAAAGCATAACGCGTTTTCATATTAGGACAATGCATGCATGGTAATGTTACTGATGACAGTGCTACTAAGGGGAAATTACTAGATCCGGTTTCACAAAAATTCATTTACCAAAGAAGAGAACGTAAATAGTCGAGAATTCGAATCAAGAACTACTGTCAACGTGAGTAATTTAGAAACAAGTACCTTCTATGTAGCGAATCAACTCAGATCACTTAATAAAGGAAAGTTTTCCGGTTCAGACTGTATAACAATTGGGTCTCTCTCAGAATACGCTGATGTAATAGCTCCGTATTTAGCGATCATATTCAAGCGATCGCTCGACGAAATATCCGTCACAAAAAACGGAAAAGCTGCACGGATCACATCAATAATCAAGAAAGGAAATAAGAGTAATCCACTGAATTACGGACCCATGTCAGGGGCATCGATTTGTAGTAGAATTTTGGAATGTAATTATATTGCGTTCGAACATACTGAATTACATTGAAAAAAACATACCATTGACACATACCACAGATTCAGTATAATCTTTCCTGTAAAACCCAAATAGCTCTTTATTCTCATGAAGTAATGAGTGCTATCGACAGGGAATGTCAAATTTGATTCCATATTTCTAGATTTTCGTAAGGCTTTTCATACCATTCCTCACAAGTGACTTGTGTTCGAACTGCATGTCTATGGAGTATTGACTCAGTTGTGCAACTGGATTCGTGATTTCCCATCAGAAAGGTCACAGTTCATAGTAACTGACGGAAAATCACCGATTAGAATAGAAGTGATTTTCAGCGTTCCCCAAGGAAGTGTTACAGGCCCTCTGCTGTTCCCAGGCCCGGATCTAGCGTTGAGGGGGGGGGGGGGGGGGGAGGGCAAACCAGGGTATCTGCCCCGGGCGGCAATGTCAGGGGGCGCCAAAATCATATTCTTGAAAAACAAAAAAAGAGTTGTTTCACAGAGCGCCTAGCATCCAGCGCAAGTTGGTCCATCGATTATTCATATGATTTTGAAACTCGTCCCTGTTGGTTTTCGAACATTTTTGAACACATTCTAAGTTGATTTTTGAACACGTGAATACTGGACGTGATGTCTCTGCCAGGGGAATCACCGTCGCATCAGGAAATAAAAAACTTTCCCGCAGAGAAGAGGCGATTGGGCTATAGGAGCTGAACCGAATAAATCCGAACGGGTGAATGCCAATCGCTGTTTGTTTATGTGGCTGATTGGATGTGGGAATGATCAGCGTAGTTATAATTATTAGTGAAATCCATAGACTCAGACTACCAGAGTGAGATCGTTACACTACCAGTTGCACACTGCCCGGTTAGCAGCCGCTTTAAGCTCTATTCTCGGAACAGTGCGGAAAACGCATTGTACGAACATGTAATAACGCCTAACTGGAGAATAAACGCGAGATAACTGAACCTGTGATTTTAGCAGGGTTAGTGAAGTTAACTGCAGAATAAGTTTTGACAATGGTAGGAATAGTAACAGAATTAGTGATGACAAGAGTATTTGTTAGAACGAGGAAGGAAAAAAAGTGGGCACATCACACAAATTAAATGGAAGAATACGACAAATTCAAATTTATATAAAAATTTCGCACTTCTACTTTTCGATCTCATGCGTGAGAAACTGGAGTATATGAATGAAACGTGACACTATTTCATAACATAAAACTTTTTGCTTCTAGTAGGCCCAATAGCCATGCGATATTGGTACTTCATGAATTAGATTCTATAGTGCTCCCGATTTTTCATGTAGCAAAACGTGCGACGAAATTTGATGTAAAACATTCTTTCGCAGAAAGGAAAGCACGCCGTGTAGAACTGTAGCAAGATTAGAGAGAAAAAAATGCTGCGACCTAAGAATTGAAGAAATGTGTACTGTCTTGCATGTCTCTTGTCTTTACTGGTTTTATGTTTCCTATTTTTAATTTTGTGACTTACTAAATAGAAAGTTATTAGCTAATAGGTAATAGAGAGTCACACCCCCCACCCCTTTTTTTTGCAGGAGAGGCACCACAGGACATTTTAATTTCCAGTATCCTAAATATAGGTCTGATGACTTCCATGACAGAACATACATATTTGAATTCCACAGGGCAAAATACAGTGACGTGTGATAGAAGAATGCTGTGTGAAGAGGCATCGCACTGCAATTTATCAGACTTAAGACCAATAACGTGTCTTACATTTCCTCAAACATATATATTTTATATATCAAACTCTTGAGAAAGATGTGCGCTACAGAATGAATATATTTTTAAAATCGATTATATTTATAGTGACGTCCTGTCTCGAACGTTTAAGGGGCTGGGAGGACACTATCAAGTTTTTGCCCCGGTTTGGAAATATTGTAGATACCGGGCTGCCTTAGAATTTTTTGCAGATGATGCTGTCATTTATCGTCTAGGAAATTCATCAGTAATCGAAGCCAATTGCAAAATGATTTAGATGAAATATCGGTATGATGCGAAAAGTGGTAATTGTGACCCTAAATAATGAAAAGTGTGATTATTAAAAGGAATCCGTTAAATTTTAGTTACACAATAAATCACACAAGTCCCAAGGTTGTCAGTTCAACTAAGAACCTAGGCATAAAAATTAGGAAAATTTTAATTGGAACAATCATAGAGATAATGTTTTGGGGAAGGCAAATCAATGTCTGCGTTTGTTTGGCAGAAAAGAAGATACAACAGGTATGTTAAAGAGACTCCCTACATTACTCTTGTCCGTCCTCTGCTAGAGCATTGCTTTGCGGTATGGATTCCGTACAAGATAGAATTGACGGAGGGCATCGAAAAAATCCAGAGAAGGGAAGCTTGTTTCGTATTATCGCGAGATAGGGGAGACAGTGTCACGAATATGATACGAGAGTCGGGATGGCAGTCGTTAAGAAGGAAGGCATTCTTCGTTGCAGTGAGATCTTAGGACGTTCAAACTGCATGGTTGGCTGCTGGACATGATGGGAATTAGTATGCGCATATAAGGTTTGCTTTAGCGACGAGCACATTTTTATTTGGATGTGTTCCTCAATAAGCAAAATTTGCGTATTTTGGGGACTGAAAATCCGCATTTCGTGATCGAGAAGTCTATTCACTCTCAACGGGTGACTGTCTGCTGTGCAATTTCCAGTCACGGAATAATTGGCGTGATATTCTTTGATGGCACGGTGACTATCGAACAGTACATGAAAGTTTTGGAAGATGATTTCGTCCTCATTATCCAAAGTGACCCTAATTTCGACTAGATGTGGTCCATGTAAGATGGAGCTCGACATCGTCGAAGCAGCAGAGTGTTTGATGTGCAGGAGGAGCCTTTGAGGACCGCATTATAGCTCTGGGGTACCCAGAGGCCATTGGCATGGGCTTCGATTGGTTGCCACGTTCTCTGGATCTGAACATATGCAACTCCTTTTTGTGGGGCCATATTAAAGACAAAGTGTATAGCAATAATCACAAAACCATTGCTTAGCTGAAAAAAGACATTCAGGAGTTCATCGACAACATCGATGTCCCGACACTTCAGCGAGTCATGCAGAATTTCGCTATTCGTCTGCGCCTCATCGTGGCCAATGATGACAGGCATATCGAACATGTCGTACCCTAAATCCGAATACCTGTGCTGACGTTTACATGTTGAATAAAGTGTGTGCACGCAGTAGTTTGTAACTAATTTACTTTTTTTTTTCATACAGTTCAGTAATTGTCATCCTGAACCAAATCCCGCCTTTACTCACGGTATGTAGCGTTTTCAGTGGTAACTGATTCAACTAACATATTTATACCCCTAAAGGAAATGAAAAACAAAAGGTACATGAAGCTTACATTCTTAGGTCAAGTTTATACGAGGTATTGTAATGTTCTGTGAAGAATTTTGTTCAAAATTATGTGCACCGAAATGTATATACAAGGATGTATCAGAAATTCATGATTATTATTTCATGTCGTTCGGTTCATTTTTCGAGATATTTTCTCTTCATTCCCACTACTACCCTTATCTCAACGGCTACACTTATTCCAAATATTGTCATTATTTAATACTACGAAGGTTGGAACTTTAATAGTGGCAACTATTTATTTACAGCTCGTACAAAACAGATACATGTTTCAAAGTTTTACTAACCTTCAAAGTAGTCACCAGTATTGTGTATAACCCGTTGCCAGCGATGTGGAAGTCGTAGGATACTCTTAGCAGTGCCAATTGTGTTGACAATTCGAGGGACGCGGTCTATTGCCCGACGAATTTGTAGCAGTTCTGAAGCGAATGCTATGAAGTGTTTCCTTCAGTTTAGAAATCGAGTTGAACTCACGAGGGCTTAAGTCAGGGGAGTGCAGTAGGTGGTATAGCATTTAGCAGCCCCATCAGTCAAACAAATCAGTAACAAAAAAATGGTTCAATTGGATCTGAGCACTAAGGGACTTAACATCTGAGGTCACCAGCCCCTTGGGACTTGGGACTACTTAAACCTAACTAACCTAAGGACATCACACACATCCATGCTGGAGGCAGGATTCAAACCTGCGACCGTACCGATCGCGCGGTTCCAGACTGAAGGGCCTAGAACCGCTCGGGCACACTGGCCAGCCAAATCAGTAAATTCTTGCACTGTACGTGCTTCAGCATTGTCCTGCAAAATGATGGTCAGGTCCCGCAGAAAGTGTCATCACTTCTGTCTCTAAGCTGGTCGTAGGTTGTGTTCCAAAAATTAACGGCATAGAGACAGAAGTGATGACACTTCCTGCAGGACCTATCATTTTGCAGGACTATGCTCAAGGACGCACAGTGCAAGCTCTTACTGATTTGTTTGACTGATGGGGCAGCTAAGTGCTATACCACCTACTGTACTCCCCTGACTTAAGCCCTCGTGAGTTCGACTCGATTTCTAAACTGAAGGAAACATTTCATGGCATTCGCTTCAGAACTGCTACAAATTTATCAGGCAATAGACCGCGCCGCTCGAACTGTCAACACAATTGGCACTGCTAAGAGTAGCCTACGAATTCCACATCGCTGGCAACGGGTTATACACAATGCTGGTGTCTGCTTTGAAGCTCAGTAAAACTTTGAAACACGTATCTATTTTGTACGAGCTGTAAATAAATTGTTGAAGCTATTAAAGTTCCAACCCTCGTATAAAAGTGTGAAAGTTTTGCATGGATCCCTTCGTATAAATATATCAAAACTTTTCCTTTAATTTTAACACGTAAATTGCCTAAGTCAAGTTGTAAATACTTGCAGTTTTTCTGCTGGGTAACTTAGAAGTGGCACTGCAACTCTGCTGAAATGAGTTAACCCCTCTTTCTTTACAAGTGAGTGTGTAAGTTGTCTTTGCAGATCATAAAAACCAAGCACTGGTAAGGTAAACGCCACGTCCCTCTCCCCCCCACCCCCCGCCCCACTCTATTAAATAGATTATGTTTATTTTACACATTGCATGCTGTTACTCAGATGTTTTCAATTTCAAATCTTGTGATTGGACTGAAAAATTATATAACTTACTCTGATAGCTAGAAGTTATTTCCTGGCTTTCGAATAGAGCGATCTGCAAAATCTGAGGCAGGAGGAGATCTCGATCGATATGGGGTTGAGGCAGTGTCAGAAATCGGTCTCGGTATTTCCAGCAAAGACGGTGGAGGTGAAGGAGACGTGCGCGGCGATGGCTAGAGCGAAAAGCCACAAGTTGGTGACTTTCCTGCATCTTCAGTTTTGCATTGCATCGTCACTTTTGGATGGAATCAATTTTTCACTCTGAGGTTGCATCAAAAAATAAATCTTCAGTTATTATTCCAATTTTATAGTACGTTAATAATATTATAGGTGTATCAATCAACTTTACCTTCCATTCCAAAGAACATTGTAGGTGTTTCCTCCTTTTGTTATATTGCAAGTTCGTTGTGCCTCCTCCCGTTTTTAGTCTTTTATAGCAAATGAAGCATTGTTCTTCATTATTACCACACTTTGTAAAACACTTCCGGACCAGGGATGGTGCTATTCTACAAATCAAACAATATCCATAGACGACAGCGTGAAACTAGTGTATAGACCAAAGGTGGGGACAATAGGCCATGCCACATGGCAACAGGTATATTATTTCCAGAATGAGATTTTCACTCTGCAGCGGAGTGTGCGCTGATATGAAACTTCCTGGCAGATTAAAACTGTGTGCCCGACCGAGACTCGAACTCGGGACCTTTGCCTTTCGCGGGCAAGTGCTCTACCATCTGAGCTACCGAAGCACGACTCACGCTCGGAACTCACAGCTTTACTTCTGCCAGTACCTCGTCTCCTACCTTCCAAACTTTACAGAAGCTCTCCTGCGAACCTTGCAGAACTAGCACTCCTGAAAGAAAGGATATTGCGGAGACATGGCTTAGCCACAGCCTGGGGGATGTTTCCAGAATGAGATTTTCACTCTGCAGCGGAGTGTGCGCTGATATGAAACTTCCTGGCAGATTAAAACTGTGTGCCCGACCGAGACTCGAACTCGGGACCTTTGCCTTTCGCGGGCAAGTGCTCTACCATCTGAGCTACCGAAGCACGACTCACGCTCGGAACTCACAGCTTTACTTCTGCCAGTACCTCGTCTCCTACCTTCCAAACTTTACAGAAGCTCTCCTGCGAACCTTGCAGAACTGGCACTCCTGAAAGAAAGGATATTGCGGAGACATGGCTTAGCCACAGCCTGGGGGATGTTTCCAGAATGAGATTTTCACTCTGCAGCGGAGTGTGCGCTGATATGAAACTTCCTGGCAGATTAAAACTGTGTGCCCGACCGAGACTCGAACTCGGGACCTTTGCCTTTCGCGGGCAAGTGCTCTACCATCTGAGCTACCGAAGCACGACTCACGCTCGGAACTCACAGCTTTACTTCTGCCAGTACCTCGTCTCCTACCTTCCAAACTTTACAGAAGCTCTCCTGCGAACCTTGCAGAACTAGCAGTCCTGAAAGAAAGGATATTGCGGAGACATGGCTTAGCCACAGCCTGAGGGATGTTTCCAGAATGAGATTTTCACTCTGCAGCGGAGTGTGCGCTGATATGAAACTTCCTGGCAGATTAAAACTGTGTGCCCGACCGAGACTCGAACTCGGGACCTTTGCCTTTCGCGGGCAAGTGCTCTACCATCTGAGCTGCCGAAGCACGACTCACGCTCGGAACTCACAGCTTTACTTCTGCCAGTACCTCGTCTCCTACCTTCCAAACTTTACAGAAGCTCTCCTGCGAACCTTGCAGAACTAGCAGTCCTGAAAGAAAGGATATTGCGGAGACATGGCTTAGCCACAGCCTGGGGGATGTTTCCAGAATGAGATTTTCACTCTGCAGCGGAGTGTGCGCTGATATGAAACTTCCTGGCAGATTAAAACTGTGTGCCCGACCGAGACTCGAACTCGGGACCTTTGCCTTTCGCGGGCAAGTGCTCTACCATCTGAGCTACCGAAGCACGACTCACGCTCGGAACTCACAGCTTTACTTCTGCCAGTACCTCGTCTCCTACCTTCCAAACTTTACAGAAGCTCTCCTGCGAACCTTGCAGAACTAGCACTCCTGAAAGAAAGGATATTGCGGAGACATGGCTTAGCCACAGCCTGGGGGATGTTTCCAGAATGAGATTTTCACTCTGCAGCGGAGTGTGCGCTGATATGAAACTTCCTGGCAGATTAAAACTGTGTGCCCGACCGAGACTCGAACTCGGGACCTTTGCCTTTCGCGGGCAAGTGCTCTACCATCTGAGCTACCGAAGCACGACTCACGCTCGGAACTCACAGCTTTACTTCTGCCAGTACCTCGTCTCCTACCTTCCAAACTTTACAGAAGCTCTCCTGCGAACCTTGCAGAACTAGCACTCCTGAAAGAAAGGATATTGCGGAGACATGGCTTAGCCACAGCCTGGGGGATGTTTCCAGAATGAGATTTTCACTCTGCAGCGGAGTGTGCGCTGATATGAAACTTCCTGGCAGATTAAAACTGTGTGCCCGACCGAGACTCGAACTCGGGACCTTTGCCTTTCGCGGGCAAGTGCTCTACCATCTGAGCTACCGAAGCACGACTCACGCTCGGAACTCACAGCTTTACTTCTGCCAGTACCTCGTCTCCTACCTTCCAAACTTTACAGAAGCTCTCCTGCGAACCTTGCAGAAAGGTCCCGAGTTCGAGTCTCGGTCGGGCACACAGTTTTAATCTGCCAGGAAGTTTCAGGTATATTATTGTCTCAACAATGACAGACCAGGTGAGGGCAAGTCGTGCACAATGCACATGCACGCGCATCCTCCAATGGGCCACATGACACAGCAACACGTACATTATTGTCTCAGTACTACTGTAGTGATACTTAGGTCAGGGGTTTGTCACTCATTTCGAACTGTCGGCATTGTTATTAGAAGAGCTCCCTTCCCTTTTCCTATTTTATGCAATAACCAAGTATTTCAAAGGAATCGAAAATTTGCGAATAAATATCATTTGTTTTTAAGAAGTTCCGTTTTTTAAAAAAAAAACAAAAAATTGAATGCCGCTTCTTTGGCAAATTGATTTAACAGGTTTTTACACACTTATCGGTAATTAAAAAAAACGGCTGTAACCGAGATCAAACAAATACCTAAAAATACCGGTTATTGAAAACTAAAATACCAGTATCAGTTTTAACCAGTCGGCTTTTTCCCATCCCTACAGTCCACCTGGCTTCAGGTGAGAACACTGTATGCTAATCTCGGCGAAACTGATTGATACTGTGGATGGCCGACAGTCGATGAGCCACAAATCATCATTGCTGCCCCCATGCACAGGTGAACGTACAGTGTCCCAGTGGTGAAAGCTGTGGAAAACGAAAATATGCTATCGAGCTCCACTATCAATTAATTCTACCATTTGAATGAAAGACAGTTGTTTGTTAATGTCAGTTAAAACAGAGTTCCAAATCTTTGCTTAAAGAGTAGCCCTTTTGTTTGTTTTTATTTACAACATACTCCATTACACACTATGTGTAATGCTACATGTGTGTATTTTGTGCATACGCACGTGTGTGTTGGGGGGGGGGGGAGGAGGGAGGGGGGGAGGAGAGGGCATAGTGTAAAGTTTTCGTTGTTTGTTGATGATGAGACAAGAGAGAGAGAGTGAAACCCGGTGCAGGCACATAGTCTACTCCTCGCAAACAGCACCAAGGGAGCCTCCAGGCTTACCGTCCCCATCCAACAAATGGATGGAGTGAATGCGACTCGCTGACCACTTACAAAAAAAGTTGATTAGCCAATCAACCAATTAACACATTAAGAAAATCTCCCTTAAATTTTAGGAAACAATTTGAATATATCACAAAACCGTAAAACACTTGCCACATTCAGGTGAACGTCACTTAAAATAGAAGGCATATCTGTCAGCAAATTTGCTGCTGCCCACTCACCTGAAAATAAAACACACTCAAATAAAATGTAGCACACAGTCATCTGTACATCACAAGCACCCCCACCACACGCTGGAGGGTCCTCTCACTGGAGCAAGAAGCCCTGCGTCATAGGATTGTGGCTTATGTGAAGTTAGGTAAGGAGGACCTCATCCCACCTGTGTGGCTGGAAGGAGGTACGCCACAGCTGTGTTGTGTACTTTATCAAATGCAACTTACTGTCTTCCACTGCCAGTCACTCTTCTTCCCATTGACCCATGACTTTACCTCAACCACGAGGCAATAGCATCTAAGGAGACAGCACACTGAAGCATCTGAGGATCACGACACTCCTCCTTGGCTGCTACATCCGACTTTACGTTCCTTGCAATAACCATGTGCCCTGGAACCCAGCAGAAACCTCTTTGGAGGTTGAGGAGGGTATCCATGATATTCTGGACTACTTTATCTGCTGGCTACAAGCACTGGAGAGAGTGAAGGACACTCACAGTATCAGAGCAGACGAGGAATTTAGCACTCGAAACGTCTCATCTGCTCCAGTGCCTGCAAGATTGCGTATAATTCTGTGTTGGAGACAGTAAACTCGTGAGGCAATGGTCCCTTGAGGACACAATCAGGGAAAACAACACTGCAACACACGAAATTCGCCTGTATAGGTCTGTCTATAAATAGAGCTTCATAGTTGTAGTGTTCAGTTAAAATTTCATAAAATGTTGTGTTAAAACATATTCATGAGTGCGATCTCTCCTGTACTGCACTAAATGTAAAATAGCTCTGGGCCTATGCAGTAACTAGGATGACAGTTAAAACTCCAAATTTGAACCGATATGTGCTCCACACCAAGTGATTCCAGCACACAGTTCGTGCAGATCCCAAATAACTTCATTGTCCATGAATGATATGTAAAGTGGCATTCTATAGCTGGACGAGTAAGGATATGCTATGCTGGGAAGGTTGGAGTTGCAAGGAAGTTACACACCTGATGCACCATGACGAGTTGACACAAGGTGGTTAGTGGTGGTGCATCAGCCTCTGCACATAGACTTGGCATGGAGCTGGTCCTGCAAGTGACTACAGCTAGCTCTCATGGTGTATAACATCAATGATCTTCTGGTAAGGATGCCTCGTCGATGCACACACAGTGGCACCCATAGTCTAGCCACAATCACTGGAAGATTCAATAAAACTGTAGCAGACGTGCCCTGTTCGCGCCCCAGAACTTTTGCCTTCTGAGCCCTTGCCTTCAGGACCTTGAAGTGTGGTAACCACGAAAGTTTTCAGTCAAAAATGAGGCCCAGGGAGAATTGAGTCCTAGATACACAAGTCAAGTGAATTAGAAATACGACGAGAATGACAGCTGATGACTCGCTGTTGCTGTGTTGGAAGAAGAGCAGAAGACCACAGAATCATCCACGAATAAGGAGCACTGGATAGGACTACATAGTATGGAAGTGATACTATTAATGTCTGTGGCGAAGAGAGTACCACTTAAAACACTGCCCTTGGGAATACTATTCTCCTGGACAAAGCTATCTTACAGCATGTCACTGACTCTGTACCTAAAAAAGTGTCTTCACAGAAAGGACTGAATGAAGATGGAGAGGTGGCCACAAAACCCATTGGTATAGCTGATAGAGAATATTGTGCCTCCAAGAAGTGTCGTATGCCTTACTGATGGCAAAAAATACTCCTAGCCAATAGGTGTTACATAGGAAAGCCTGCCTCTAGCAGGGTTACTTGACAACAGTGGACCAATATCTCGCCGGCCAGTGTGGCTGAGCGGTTCTAGGCGCTACAGTTTGGAACCGCGCTACCGCTACGGTCGCAGATTCGAATCCTGCCTCGGGCATGGATGTGTGTGACGTCCTTAAGTTAGTTAGGTTTAAGTAGTTCTAAGTTCTAGGGGACTGATGACCTCAGAAGTTAAGTCCCACAGTGCTCAGAGCCATTTGAACCATTTTTGAACCAATATCTCCTGAATCCACACTGAGAGTGGCTAAGGAGCAGCCTGGTCTCTAATACCCAAACCAGACGTTGATCGTTCGCTCTATGGTCTTTCTTACAAAACCTGTTAAGGAGGTGCTCCAATAACTAAGGCACATGTTAGGTCCTTTCCTGGGTTGAGGAGAGTTATCAAAATTGCTTCCCACCGTGAGTTGGGGACTGGCCTGGTAGCTATATACGAGGTGTGTTCAAAAAGTAAGGTGATTTTACATTTTTATGAAAAAATATTTATTTATTCATCAATATTCATGTTGTCTCCTTCAAAGTAATTCCTCTCGGATACAGTACACCAGTGCCAACCCTTCTTCCAATCCCCGAAGCACTTCTCATAAGCACTTTTTGGTACAGCCTTGAGCTCTTCCAAGGATGCAGTTTTTATTTCTTCAATCGTCGAAAATCTTCGTCCTTTCATAGGTCTCTTCAGTTTTGGGAACAGGAAAAGTCGCAGGGGGCTAAATACGGTGAATATGGTCGCTGAGGCATGATTGTCGTGTTGTTTTTGGCCAGAAAATCTCTCACAAGCAACGATGAATGAGCAGGTGCATTGCCGTGGTGCAAAAGCCATGAATTGTTTTACCACAATTCCGGACGTTTTTTGGGTATTGCTTCTCGCAAACGGGGTATAACGTCAAGGTAATACCCCTTATTGTCCATGTGGCCTTGAAGCAAAAATTCATGATGCCCTACGCCATGAGAATTGAGAAAAACAGTGAGTAAAACTTTGACATTTGATCGAACTTGGCGTGCTTTTTTCGGTCTTGGCTCACTGGGATGCTTCCACTGGGACGACAGGGCTTTGGTTTCGACGTCATAATCGTAAACCCATATTTCGTCAAAAGTTATGACCCTTTTGAACAAATCAGGGTCATCACTGACGTCATTCAAGAGCTCCTGAGCGATGCTCGTGCGACGGTTCCGCTGATCAAAATTTTGAAGTTCTGGAACAGACTTCGCTGACACACGTCTTATGCCCAAAACATCCAAAAAATTGCATGGCACGAGCCTAGCGATATGCCAACATACTCAGCATCTTCTCTTATGGTAGTTCGACGATTTTCCGAAACCATTTTCATTACAGCTTCGCCTTTATCATCTGTTCTTAATGTGCTCTGGCGTCCAAGCGTGGTTCGTCATTGACATCTTCACGGCCGTCTTGGAAGAGCTTGTACCACTTTTAAACATTTTTTTTAAAATTAGAGCAGACTCACAGTATGCCACTGTCAGCATTTCAAGTGTTTTGGATTCCATTTTTCACACAAAATTTGGTAGAAATTCTTTGCTCCATTTTTATAACAATCGAAAATCGCCGAGCACACTAAAACATCTCTAACCCTTCTATCTGTCAAAAACAAAAAAAGTATGCTGTACACTTGAAACTGTGAACATATGTTTGGAACATGTGTACCAACATAACAAAAAAAAGTCGATAACACAGGTCTGTAACAAAAAAATTGTTTCAAATTTATTAAGTGATTTTTATGGTGTTTTCAACGCTGATTTCGGGAAAAAGTAGTGAAAAAATTCCGTCACATACAGTTATTTCACAAACTGCTCGTCTAGTTTTAGCTTTTTCGATATTTCAGCGCTCTAGCGAGTTTGAATTTTGGTTTTTAGGATCTCCATAAACTGTTATTTATCCGTTTTTATACTAGATATACGTAATATAAAGAGTAATTAGGAGGAACCAGCAGTATTTTCATGTCAGTGCCTGTCTGTCGCGCTGCCCCTTCCCCCCACCATCGGGACAAGCAGTGAGCTTCTGCTATTGTCCTTCAGTTCACAGTGCCTCTTCACTCTGTGCTGTTCACGTGTTGTTGTTACTAGTGTTTTAAAGTAGTAACTGTTTTCTTGTGTTGTGGAGTTGTTTTATGGACAATGGACAATGGCTACCAGAGGATGTATAAACTCGGCAGATTGCTTCTGCTACATTTGTGGTAACTATACCGTTAAAAGACAACGAAGATTCATTTCCGATTTTGTTGAAAAAGTGTATTTCGCCTATTTTGTATAAAGTTAGGCGATCAAGATAAGCCTTGGGCCCCACACAAACTTTGTTCAATGTGTGTTGAAGAACTGAGGCAATGGCTTCGACATAAAAAGCTGTCCTTACGTCTTGGAATACCAGTGATTTGGAGGGAGCCCAAAAATCATAGTGATGACTGCTATTTTTGTTCTTGCAACGTACAATGTTTGAATTTGAAAAACAAAAGGGATATTTCTTACCCTAACATTCAGTCAGCCATTCGCCCTGTTCCTCATGCACCTGAAGTACCAATACCCTCTCCTCCAGATTCTTTGGATGATATAGATGATCACGAGCCATTGGCTTAGCAAGGTGATAGTGAAGAAGCCAGAGATTGCTACGATCCTGGCAAACCGATCCCATTCCATGCTCACAATAGGAACTGAACGATTTAATCAGAGACCTAGGCGTTTCTAAAGAATTGGCAGACGTTTTAGGACCTAGATTAAAAGATGTTGGCTCCTGGTACATCCTTTTCTTGCTATCGATCGAGGGAAAAGGTGTTTGTATCTTTCTTTTCACAAGAAGATGACCTGATGTTTTGCAGTGATGTTCCTGGACTTATGGCATGTTTCAAAATAGAATATGCTCCTGATGAGTGGAGACTTTTTATTGATTCTTCAAAGAGAATCCTTAAAGCAGTACTTCTACACAATGGCAATAAGTATGCTTCTATACCAATTCACTTAAAAAATGTTATGAAAACCTTGAACTGGTTTTAAGCAAACTGGACACTATGTGGTGATTTAAAAGTGATTTCAATGCTGCTTGGTCAACAAAGCGGCTATACAAAGATCCCTTGCTTTCTCTGTGAATGGGACAGTAGAGACAGAAAGCAACACTACATAAAAAAAAGCTTGGCTCTTGAGAAAAACCTTACAGATAGTGGTTAAAAACGTTGAGAGGGAAAGCCTTGTGGATCCCAAAAAGGTGTTACTTCCACCACTTCACATTAAGTTGGGGCTGATGAAACAATTTGTTAAGGCATTGCCAAAAGAAGGGGAGTGTTTCAGATATGCTTGTGGACAGTTTCCTGTTGTATCCAAGGCAAAGGTAAAGGAAGGAATCTTTCTCAGACCAGACATTAGAAAACTAATGAGAGATCCTAAGTTTGTGGACAAAATGGAAAAAAAAGAAAAGACAGCATGGACATCTCTTAAATTAGTTGTTACCGGTTTCCTAGGAAACAAAAGAGATCCAAACTACAAGACAATCATCGCATATATGCTCAACAACTTTAAGAAGCTGGGGTGTAAATTGAGCACTAATGTTCATTTTCTCCACTCACATCTTGACTACTTCCCTGCAAACCGTGGTGATATAAATGAAGAGCAGGGCGAAAGATTCCACCAAGACATCAGAGAAATGGAAAGAAGATATCAAGGAAGATGGAACGTCAACATGATAGTGGACTACTGCTAGATGATAAAAAGAGATGATCCTCAACGAGTCCACAGCCGGAAAAGCAATAAAAGAAACTTTGACAGAAAGTGAAACTGTTATTATAAGGACTTATGAGCTTAAAGAGAAATATGTGTACTGGAAATATAGTTTAGAACATGATTTATAAATAAAATAAAATTTTATAACGTTGGAAAAAATGTGAGAAATTGCTTGAATTTTGTTATTACACCAAAAATGCTCCCTTTTTTGTGAGAAAACCTGACGTGGTAGAAAAAAATGGATTGCATTTTTTAAATTAGCGCTGTAAAGCACATAAGAGTCAGTTATCAAATTTCAAACAAATTTTTAAAAAATATTTTTTTGTAGACCTGTTAAATGAATTTCCATGGGGGCATGGTAACGGTGGGACACTGGATCCTGGCTGGCAGTGGCAGTAGTCAGAGGAAGTGCTTCACCAGTGTCTGAACGAAGGTGTTGTTGGAGACACCCATTTCAACAACACCACTATAGGTAACCAACTGCCTTTACTTGAAATACACCTGATGGCTTCCCATACTGTTGTAGAACAAGTGGAAAGGTTTATGGATCACAGGAATGCTTCCCATGACCATTGTATTGCTCTCCTTGCTGATGCATCGAGCCTTGGCCTCGCTATCAAAAGGTTTCCTGCCTTTGGACGGCACTTAAACCGCCACAGAGCCGCAAGCTTGACCTGGATTACTGAGTGGCACTCATCAGTCCACCAAGGAACAGGTTGCCTCCTCAGATGACCTGAGGACTTCAAGGTGGAGAAGTCAGCAGCTGGTGGATCACTCATGTGATGTTGTCCGCCCCTTTCTGGGCACTGTCATGGCACTGAAATACAGCCAGCTGGCTGAACAGTGTACAATCAGCTCTGATGATCCATCGTGGCTGCGTCCTTTCTGGGAGAGCTCCATCCAGTAGGTGAATGCCAAGTGGGAAGTGGTCACTGGAATGAAGATCATCAATGACTTCTCACTGTACGGAGTCCAAAAGGGCTGGAGGGCAGAAGGAGAGGTCAACAGCTGAGAATGACTCAGTAGTAGCACCAAATTGAGTAAGAGTGCCTGTGTTGAGGATGCACAGCTCTTGAGATGTCATGAGGCTCTCCAAAACTGGACACTGAGGGCAATTAGAGATTGAGCCACACAATACATGATGAGCATTGAAGTCTCCCAGTAGGTGAAATGACTGGGGAAGTTGTTCTATAAGATCCATTAGAGCCTCAGATTCAATGCCATCTTTTAGAGGTAAATATAACAAGCACATAATGGTCCTGCAATAAACGTGAACTTCAAGTGCAACCATTTGTAGGTCAGTGACCAAGGAGAGAACAGAGGAATGGTGCACATATTGGCAAATGCAGCGATCCTTCCTTTGGCCTTTTCCCCAGTCATGTCGTCCTTGCAGTAGAGCATTTAGCGACATAGTATAGTAGCATCAGATGCTTTAAAATAACATTCCTGCAAACACAAGTGCAGAGGGCGTTCCTGGGTTAAGAGTTTCAGTTCCTCCATATCTGTCCTGAAACCATTTATGTTCCACTATAGTACGGGAGCCTTTTATCACAGGGTTGCACCTTCACCCTGTCTTTCCGCCTAGGAGGAGAGCCTGCAGTGGGTGGGGTCTCAGACTAGGGGCGAGATGACGGCGCCAGTCCGACATGAAGGTCCATTGGCTCTGAAGAAGGATCAAGAGATACGTCAGGGAGGATGACATTGACATTGTCGAATTGTTTACTTCCCGGCTCTGTCTGCAGTTGACGCTTTGCCTTCAATTTTTTACCATGGCTGTGATAGTTCCAGCACTGGACAGTGGACCAGGCTGACTCTTTGGAGGGGCAGTGAGCTCCATAATGGCAGTAACCTCATCCTTTTCTAATATCCAGGGGGGGGGGGGAGTTATGGGTTTTGAAATAACTGCAGCAGCACAAGTGCTTTAACAAACGTAGGTACTAGTGCTGACACCAGCAGTCTTCATTTGTGTAGTAGCATGAGTTTTTTGGACTGGTTATTTCAGAACTGAACCAAAGGAGGCAGCAAATGTAGGCACCTGCATGGCCTTATAGATCTCTTTGGCTTCCAATATGGGTTGTGCTTTGTTGTTTTTATCTTCTGTATCTTCCTTTCTGTAAGGAAGACATTGTAATTCCTACTCCAGACAGGGTGATCCGCAGAGAAATTCAAGCACTTTGGTGGAGAGGAGCAACCAACTACTTTGTGGGCAGCCTTACTGAATTTGCCACAGGTGGCTTCTCTTTCATAACCAACAATAGTTGGAGCAACCAACTACTTTGTGGGCAGCCTTACTGAATTTGCCACAGGTGGCTTCTCTTTCATAACCAACAATAGTGTCCCTAAAGCCCTGGAATTTAAAATATTTCATTGCGTTGGGGAAATAAGGCCAAAGGACTAGACAATGAAAACCTGCCTTGACATGCTATGGAAGTTTTGTGCTATTTAAAGTCAGTGTAAACAAATCTGATTTACTAGATCGCCGTTCACCCTTTCGTTATGTTTTTCACATTGACAATGCTTTCCTGGGCCCAGTCAGCTTTCAGTTCTTCTCAGGGAATGTCAACCTGATTCCTGCAAGTCACAACACATTTGCTGTAGTCCAAGGTATTTTGCTGTTCACTTTCACTTGCATAATACTCAAGGCACTGAGCTTCTGGATGTTTATTTATTTATTTATTGTTTATTTATTGCTACAAGAATCAGTTTCGTACATTGTTTGTACATGTGATATAGGGCAGTGGTAAACCTAATTAGTTTACAATACATTAGTCATTTTGACTACATAGTTGACGCAATAAAAATGCATAATAATGTAGGTTGGTGTACTACATTCCTTCTACATGTGATAATAGCAGCTATTAAGTGAGATGACATGATAAGCACAACGTAAACTATATTATGAATTGACAATTAGTGAAATTTGGTAAATGAGGTTTACTTATTATGAAGTTCCATAAATTCAGACAAAGAATAAAAGCAGTAGTCAAGCAAGAACTGTTTTAACTTTATTTTAAATGCATTTAATGTTGGTATGCATTTTAGGTAAGAAGGCATATGGTTATATAACATAGTTCCAGAATGATGCACTCCTCTTTTGCATAAGTTTGTATTTACTGTGTTCCTGTGTAGGTTCATCTTCTGTCTAGTTTCATATGTGTGTATATCATAGTTGTGTTTGAAGAGATTTTCCTTTTTTTAAATGCTCTCTTTTGTGAAAATTAGTATTTCATATATACAAGCAAGTCAGTGGCAATATTTTCAGAAGTTTGAAAATGGGTCTACAGGAATCCTTACATTTAACTTTTCTAACATCCTGATAATCTTTTTCTGTATTTTAAATGTTTTTGTAGTATTTGTGGAATTCCCCCCAAAAAATTATTCCGTACATAAGTAGCAACTGTATATTACAATGATACATTGTCAGCACTGATGAGCAGCTTGTATTTTGAGTGAAGATCCTAACAGCATATGCTAGTGAATTCAGTCTCTTATTTAAATTGTTTAGGTGAACCTGCAACTTCATATCTGCCTGAACATGTACACCTAGAAATTTTGTGACTGACCTTCAACACATTTTTTCCTACGAGAGTGAAAACAGGGTTTGCACGGTCGAGGTTTTGTGTGGTGTGAAAGTTAACTGCCACAGTTTTTTCAGTATTTATGATGAGTCTGTTGGTCTTGAACCAGTGTGTTAAGGTGCACATAACTGATACTGCAGCCTCCTGCAGATTTTCCTCGTTCTGTGATTTAATTAGAATATTAGTGTCATCTGCAAACAGTGCAGTGGTTCCATCATGTATTTTACTAGCCAAGTCATTTACATACAGCAGAAATAGCACAGGTCCTAGAACTGACCCTTGTGGGGACCAATATGTGATTTTTCTGCTCATCACTGTAAAAATTAGAATTTTTTGTGTTTCACTATCTTTGTATTTTATTTCTGTAATCTGCTGACGATTACTGAGGTACGACTGGATCCACTTTTCAGACTGGCCTCTAATCCCATAATTACTTAATTTACACAAGAGAATGCCATGATCAGCTACATCAAAGGCTTTACTTAGATCCAGAAATATCCCAGATACATGTTGTTTATCATCCACTGCTTTTAATACTTCATTTAAGAAGACAAAAATTGCTGACTGACTTGACTTTACAGCTCTCAACCCATGTTGGGAGTCACTTATCAGCCTCTCTTTATTTAAGAAAACTGTTAATCTTCTAACGAAAATTTTTTTCCATAATTTTGCTGAAGCCTGACAAAACTGAAAGTGGCTTATAATTAGCAATATCACTTTTTGCCCCCTCTTATGCAAAGGTGTTACTTTTGAAGTTTTTAGATTATTTGGAAATACACCACTCTCAAAAGATGTATTTACTATGTCTGTTAGTGGTTCCGCAAGAAATGTTTCACTAGCTTTGATAATAGCATCTGGTATCTCATCAACACCCACTGAATACTTATTAGGTAATTCTTTTAGGATTCTTGACAATTCCTCACGTGTTGCTGCATACAGGAACAATGTGTTTGAATGAATTTTTTGATCTGAGTGACTGGTTGGCTGTTTTTCATGCTGTGTGTTTATTAACTGTTCTGCTATATTTGAGAAATAATTGTTGAAAGCACTAGCAACATGTTTGGGGTCAGTTAGTTTACTTTTATTCATAATCAGCTCTATATTACTGTGATTAACTGGCCTGGTACCCATTTCTTTCCTTATAATTTACCAGGTTGCTTTAGTTTTATTCTTAGAATCTCACACAATATTTTGTCATTTTCTAGCTTTTTTGGATTTGAAATAACTTGTGTTAGTATTATTTTGTATCTTTTGAAGTATGCAATAAAGACAGGACTGTTTTTATGCTTGGAGTACTCATATAATCTCCTTTTATTTTGACATTATGCCCTTATCCCTTTTGTAATCAACTTGTTTGTTTTTTGAGTAGAGTTCAACATACTTCTTTTCTTGGGAAAAGCCATTTCAAAAAGCTGTTTGAATGCAGCCACAAACTTATCATATTTCTCATTGGTCTCATTACAGTCATATACATCTTTCCAACTCTCACCCTCTAGGAGAGTACAAAAATATTCCACATTTTTTATACTGAAATTCCTTACAGTGTGTTGTATTCGACTGGGAATTTGGTGTCCTGAAACATTCATTGCAAGAATTTGAGCATAGTGATCGCTAAAACCCATGTTTACAAGTTGTATGTTATAGGCATATTTGCACATATTTATCAAGATCTGATCAATAATAGGTGCAGAGGTAGGAGTTTCTCGAGTTGGTTCAGTTACCATTGGACTGATGTTGAACAATTATAGTAAATTTCTAATGTCATCTCTGAATTTATTGGATTTCAAGAAATCAATATTAAAGTCACCACGTATAACACTTTTTTTGTCTCCATCTGGTGACCTGTATACACAAATAATAACTGTATTTTGCCTTGGTAGTTCAGCAATAGATAGTTCTATACCTTTTTCACAGCACAGTTTATGGTATTTAGTTACAGTATTGAATTCAATATTTTCCTCAACATATATACAAGTACCTCCATGACTCGATATTTTCCTACAAAACATGCTTGCAAGTTTGAACTGAGGAAGGTATGTTTGCTCTAATATATCTTGTTTGAGCCAGTGTTCTGTAAAGCATAATACAGAAATATCATTTAGGTCATTTAATATTATTTGTATTTAATTTAGTAAAGCAATATTCTTTTTCTTTATTAGCCATTGATCATGCAAGATGAAATAGGCTTCGTCAGTACATAAAATAATATTAATATTCCAGACACTATATATAAGGCATAGATATAATTAGCATATGAGTAACTTACAAATAACATAAACCTTAAGCAGGTGACTACAATGCTTAATACATATTCTTGTTTCAGATACATACAAAGGTACCAAAAATGAGTTACATTGTAGTAGCAAACACAGTAGTTACGTAACACATCATAACACTGGCAAATAAAGTAGTTACCTAACACAGTTGAAATACAAAGGTATTAGATATGAAATATTTTGTAACAGTATATATAGTAGTTAATTAAGTTAATTATGCAATTACAGGTTTATCTCTGTGCTACTCAGATCATAATATTCTTGCATAGAATAAAATGGATTGTCAGATAACCAATTGTACAGATTTTGTTTAAGAATTTTTGTGGGCATGTCCCGAGCAGATTGCGGTAGTTTGTTGAATATTTTTAAGGTATTCACTTTGTGTGAGTTACTACTTTTTGTTAGTCTGTGTCTTGGTATATCATAATCTGCCTTCCTTCTAGTGTTGTAGTTATGAATTTCTTCCCTGACAACACCTTCCATACCATTGTTTTTAATGTGTAACACACAGATATAAATATACAAGTTTACAATGGTCAACAGTCTTAGCCTTATAAAGAGAGGACGACAGTGCTCCGTGGGACCGACTTTACACATTATGCGCAGCATTCTTTTCTGCAGCAACAAAATTTTGTTACTGTGAGAGCTGTGCCCCCATATGAGAAGGCCATATGTAATATGTGACTGGAAGAGTCCACAGTACATTGTTCTCAGAAAGTTCATGCTAATCATGTCCCTAAGTTTCCAAAGGAGATAGGAGACTCTTGAAAGCTTTTTGCAAACCTGATTTACGTGTTCTTCCCAATTAAGTTTGGAATCAATATGCATTCCTAATAGTTTTACAGTTTTGTTTTCTATGGTTTTGGGTAACCCTAAGAGAAGCTGTTGTGTTTTCTCTGAGTTACACAGTAATTTATTGGATGTGAACCAGTGGATGGCTGATTTGAGTGATTCCTGTGTGTTATTGTCCAAAGCTGAGATGTTCTGATGTGAGGTGAGGAGGGTTGTGTCATCTGCATAGCATATGGTAGTACTATTTATGTGATGAGGTAGGTCATTGATGGCTATGATGAAGAAGAAGGGTCCCAGAACCGAGCCCTGTGGTACACCAGTACTAACTGCTGCTACAGGGGAGTAACTATTTTTAACTGAGACAAACTGTCTTCTATTATGAAGATATGACTCTATTACTGCTAATGCTGGGTTACATACACCATAAAATTCTAGTTTTGCAACCAGGTTGCCAAAGGGAATGCAGTCAAAAGCTTTGCTCAGATCACACAAGACAAGTGACACCATATTCCGGTCTTCAAAGGCTGTTAATGTCTGGTCAACAATTTCCAGGATGGCCGCAGTGGTATTTCTGCCCTGTCGGAATCCGAACTGACTATTGCTCAAAAGGTTGTGTGTCTCAAAATAGCTACTTAATTGAGTGTACATAAGTGACTCAAATACTTTAGAAAATATTGGCACAATTGAGATTGGGCGATAACTTTTAGGAAGATGTTTGTCACCCTTTTTAAACACTGGAATAACTTTGGAAATTTTGAGGGAGTCGGGAAACACTCCTGACTGTAAACATTTATTAAATATGAATGCCAATGGTTTAGCGATCGAGTCTACAGTTTTTTTTACTATGTAATTGGAGAGCCAGTAGCAGTCCATACTTTTAGAATTTGAAAATTTTGTGACTGTTCTTTTAATCTGAGCAGGTGTGATACTATACCAGTTAAAGACATGATCTACTGGTGGAAGGGCATTAAGTAAATCGCTTGCAGATGTATCTGTTTTTTCTATCTTACTTTCAATTTCTTTAATTGAGCTAATGAAGTAGTCATTTAGTTCCCTTGGAGTGAGCTGAGTTTCATGTGTGTGACGTGTGGGATTTTCTTGTGCTACAATCTGCCATGCTGCCTTGCACTTGTTTGTTGCACCTTCTATGTACCCTTCATAAGCAGCCTTTTTTGTCTGTATCAGCTTAAGTTTGTAGAATTTTTTACATTTGTGGTATGCTGCATAAAAGGTGCCCTCTTGCTCTGATCTTTGTTTACATGCATTTTTATATGCTGTGTATAGTACGAGCATGTTTTTTCTTATCTGGACCAGTTCGTCTGTGTACCATTCCAGCTTTTTATTTTTATATGTTCCAGAAGAGTTGGTTTTAATTAGTGGTGAGCATGAATACCATAATTCTGTATAATTTTTAAGGAAGTTTTCAAAGGTAGTTTCAACATCAGACTTCTCAGATGAACACTTATAGACAAAGTCCCAACTTGCATCCTCTAGTATACGAATAAATGACATAATGTATTCTTCTTTTTGTCTTCTTACCCATGTCATATTGTGCACACTAGTGGAATTTGGTTGCTTACTAAAGAGATTGAGAAGCAATGGGTCGTGGTCTGCAAAGCACCCATTTGCAAGGCTAACAGTGTAGCTGCCACGGGGAAAATTCACAATAATATTGTCTATGCATGAATTTTTACGTGTTGGACACTGGATGGTACAGTACAGATTAAGGGACCTTAATAAATTAAGAAAAGTTCTTGAGGGCTCATTACTTGTGTTTACCATTTCTATATTAAGATCACCACATATGGCAATCTTTGTTTTATGCATTAGTATTTTTCTAACCAGTAGTTCAAATCTTTCAAAAAATGTATCAATGTTGCCATTGGGAGATCTGTATAGGCTTACAATTATTAGATTTTCATCAGTCATTTTTATACAACTAAATTCTGCATCTAACTCTGTACAGTAAGATGATACATCTATTTTTGTAAAGTTGAAATTATCTCTGATAAAGATCCCAGCCCCACCATTTCGCCTCTGCTTTCTGCACATTATGTCTGCAGTGACGTATCCTTGAGGTACAAACATATCTACCTCATTTGCAACTAACCAATGCTCACATACACATATTACATCAACATTCTTAATCTTACAGAAATGTTCCAATTCTAACATCTTATTTCTAATACAACAAATATTAACTTGAAGTAATGTCAGCATATTATCTCCCTTTTTGTTTATCTGGATACAGTTTGACTTTGAATCACAGTTTATATTTTTTACATTACCTACGAGTGGTGTGCTTGTCAGATTGTTGATCCCCATGTCTGTTATGGTGTGCTGTTGCTGATCTGGGGCCAACAAAAATCCTGACTTCTCGCAGGTGGTTGCCTCTTATGAATTGGTCGGCTGCTGCTGGCTTCATTGTATACAAAATCCTGGTCCTTTAGCTGTTTCTTTCTTCTCTCTCCTCTCCCATATCTTGGCTGCAGGATCTCTGAAGGTGGTGCTTCTTCTTCAGCTGGTGGTGTCACAACTTCTTCTTCTGGAGGTGACAACACTGGTTCTTCTGCTGGTAATAACACTGATTTTTCCTTTATAGGGCAAAGTGGTGACTCTTCCTTTTCTTCCTTCACTGGCAGTGTTATGGGTGGATATATCTGTTCTTGTGGTTTGTCAATTTTTTCTAATATTTCTTTGCACAGAATTGTTTTACCAAAATTGTTTCTGTGCAACCCATGCTTTGTAAAATGATCTCTCTGAGAGCTTGTTGCATCAATAAATGTTACATTGGCGAAACTGCTACAGATCTTTCTAAATTTTCTATTTGTTCGAATAATTTCTTTATTTACGCATGAAGCTTCCATCAAGTCGTGTCTTTGTGGAATGCTTACAACATATACATCTGAATGTGTAATTTTCCCTAAGGTTTCACGTAGAGCCCTTGTTGCATTGACACTTTCGTTTCTATAAACGTCGTTACCTCCTCCAATAATGACACATTTCGAACCTTTTGTTACTGATGTTTCACAGTTTTTTAGCACTTCTCGTAGAGGAGCCCCAGGCTTGGTGGTTCCACTTACTTTTCGTTTATTTTGCATAGTGGCCATTTTACCTGCTAAGCCTCTTCCGTGGCTAGCTGAAAAAATGTAAACATCGCCCTTACTCTCACTCCGTGAACCATTTTGCGAAAATTTAGTGTTTTCTTCACTCTTCAGAGTATGCCCTAGAGACGTGTATTCATTTCTCTTATGTCCCTGGTTGTTCGTCTCTTCATACGTGTCTAGCAGCTCATATTTATTCCTTGTTTTTAGTTCGAAACGATTTCCACTTTGTTTCACACGCCTGTTTATTTTAGGCCTAAGAAAAGGCTCGTTTTCCACTTTTTGTTTTTGTTTGAGATCACTAATCACTGTTTCCAAATTATGTATATACTCTTTAGCGTACAATAAATCCTGTTCTAATGTGGAAACAACGTTTTCTTCTCGCACAGTATCTTGTTTTGATAAGCACATCGATCGCAAACAACAGCCAATTACACCACAGTCACATTTTGCGCTTACCGCGGCAGAACTCGAGATGCATTTTGAATGAATCCATTTTTGACTCGCTGAACATAGTCTGAAACCATTAAAAAGTCTTTCACTGCATAAGATGCACTTTATATCGGCAGTATACATGTTTTTCACGGAGCCACTTACTAAAACTTCTATACGAGCCGCCATCTTGCAGATTCGGGAGTGACTGAACATTTTTATGGAGTAATTTAAAATTAGGGCCAGGGAGGGAATCATTTACTGCTTGACCACTTACCTCACTATTTGAGTTAGTTTACTTAGTGGTAAAAAATCCTCATGTTTTTGAGGGATGGTATTCATGGCGTTTGACGTGTGGTTTGCTGGTTCACCGTTTGTGGATTCCTGCCTCTCTTCTGTCGAAATGTTCCCAACTTTCAATTTTTTTCTGTCCTCCTTCACCCATCTGTCCATTAACGACTGCCTTGTTGCTGCATTTGATGGCTTGCATTTCGACCTAGTAAGTGTGTTGTTATGACTTTCACTGGGCTTATTTTTTGTTATAAAATGGTCCATAACTGTCTGTTTTTTGATGGGTGGCATATTCACTTCGAGACTGGCACTTTCTATCTGATTGTTCGTTTACTTATGCTTTTTTTCCTGTATCGGTACTTGGTTTTTCAGTTTTCGCCATGTCTATGAAAGACGCAAGCCTGTTACAAATGCGAATCTTTCCTTGTTTGTTTAGATGTAAACCATGAGTTGTATTTTCATTTCTATTCAGGCGTTCAATTTCGAAATTCACAGACAATCTCTCCCTACACACACCTGTGGCAGTGTTGATTTTTTCTAATATAATGCAAATTGCAGCTCTGATTTTTCCATTTCGACCTTGTGCGTCACGTCTAAGCAGTATTGGATCACACTTGTTTTTTGCGTGAGTTTAAGTATGTATTCCAAAGAATCTTTCATGTTCCTCTGCAATTCTTCCAGAGGTTTATCAGTGTTATTTGCGCCACCAATAATGATTAAAGTATCGTTGATGGAGAAGTTATCAGTTAATTTGTATGCGTTTTCCACAACTTCCTTAATTGGCGCCCTAGGTTTTATAACACTTAGCACACTGAATTTTTTGCCTAATTAGTCTTGCAGTATCCTCCCAAAGTTTCTGCCATGACTGTCACTTAAAACAAGAACTTTATTTCCTTTTCTAGCAGTTGTTTGAGGCCAAACAGATCGCGAGTTTTCACATGAAACATGGTTACGGTTTTTTACTGCATTTTGCTCACAATGAGGTATTTGTGCTTCTGAATCCTTGAATTTAGTCTTCATAGCACTGTTTTCTTCTTGCAACATTTTTTAACTTCGTTCTTGATCACTTGAGACCACTCGTCAGAAAAGGGCGTTGTTTCTGGCGGAATTTTCGGCGCACTTTTCTTTACCAGCGGTTCACATTTTGGTGTTTGAAGTTTAGTAATTTCCATTTTTAGTGTACTGATAATAAACTGTAGACTGGATACCCGTTCGTGTAGTTTCAATATTTCGTCCTTACAATTTGCACACGATTTCTTTTTACTCGCAATATTTACATTTTTCCGAGGAGATGCACGACATACTTTTGCACTGGCCGCCATTTTACTTGAATAAAAAATAGACGTTTCTACCAACAGGGTCCCATTTTGCAAGCGTTTTATAGATTATAAAGTTCCATCAATGCCCTCTAGCCTTTTTTGGATGTAGAAAGATGAAACTTCCGCAAAGCTGCCCTCTTTCCGTTTAATTAGTAGAAACACATTCTGACCATTAGCATGTATTCTGTTACTAGAGACTAAAAGACTCTGTGAAACCTCCAAGTCTGAAGAATTGGCTACAGGAGCTCTCTTGTTTGACTAGGTGTTAGTACCTACCAGCAGCCTAACTGTTCTGCCGGGAAGAGGAGAAGGAGAGAATTTCGAGGGTTACATCTCAGTCCCATCAGCAGATAGAGAAATAAAAGTTCACCTAGACAGAACCCTGTGTGCCTTATACAACTGAGGTATGGCAGATCTCCCGGAGGTGGCCCCTAATGACTGTTCTACCTCGACAGCAGTGCATCTTATCACCTTCAAGTGAGGGTTTTTTTTTAATAAAAGTTTTTACCATTCTCGAGATCTGGGAAACGGAACGGTCCACCAACCGGTCACAAAGTGGTCGCTGAACCATGCCCAGAGGTTGCAGTGATAGAAGAAAGCGACGCTTACCAGTCTCCAGCTCAGGAACACTGGGGTCGTTAAGCCTGTACTCAACAAACGAATGCAGAGCCCCTGAGGGGTGTTGCATCATGCCTCTGCATCTGAGATGGTGTACTCCCTCTTTCTCAACATTTGCAGGATCCTTATACATTGGTACAAGGGATGGCAACATGCTGCATGCAAATACTACTCCGTATGTGTCGGTTTTCGATAAACACTATGTCCTAGTGTCCTACCGTCCATTATGTAGAACAGTACGTCTAGAGGTGAGAGCTTTCCATCCCTTTTGACCCCACCATGAACTTGATGCTGTGATGAAGGCAATTAAAACGGTCCAAGAAACGGTTCAGGGCATCCATTCTATGTGACCATAATGGAAATGTACCGTCGATGTACCTCCAAAGACATGCATGTTTTAAAAAACGCTCTCCTCAGCCCCCTGTCATCAAGTTGGCAGTTTAGGGGGATAATTGGCTTCCCACAACCACTCCATCAGTTTATACAAAATAATTGTCAATGAATAAAAAATATGTCAACGTCAGGATGTGACTGCAGAGTTTCATTTCCATGTCCATTTTTTCATGAATTATCATCAGTGATTATTCAAGAGGAACCCAGGTAAAAAGAGATAATACATCAAAGCTCACAAAAAAATCAAGGAGACCAAGACATTAAGACTTCAATCACTGAATAAAAATCATACTGTTGGAAATATGATACTTACGTTTTCCGACGTGAGGGCTAAGAACAGACTCTAATCACCAGGTGGTTATCATTAAACAGTTCCTATTTAACACGTTATAACACGGAAACTAATTACCATATGAGTACCAAACTTGGTAGCATTAATGTCAAGGACATGGGGAAGGGAAATAATGCAGAATCAATTCCACTGAAACTGTTTTAATCTGCTGCTATAGTACATCATACCATTACATACCGGTATCATTACTGCTACAGAAGGGCTCTACATGGTGCGCATCAGTGTTTAGAAGAGTCTGAAAGCGCAGGATTGCATTCTGCACAGCAGAACGAAGCATGTATGTGGGTATGCTTGCTACCTGTCTTGATATGCTGTGCTTCATATCAGCATATGTGTGGATATTCCCCTGATAAACCCTGTCCCTCAGGTAGAACCACAACCAGTAATCACAGGGAATAAGATCAGGTGATCATGTCTGCCAAGCATTTGGAAACGATCGGCTGATAATTCGATCGTTTCCAAATGTGTTTCAGAGAAGCAGGTAAACTTCACGAGCGGTGTGGGGTGGGGCCCCATTTGCATGAAAACTGTAGATTTCAGTGCATCTCTGTCCATTATGGCGGGTATGACATGCTGTCGAAACATATTGCAGTAATGCTGGCCAGAAACGGTGCACGTCTTTGGTCCTTGAGCGCCATCCTGTTCAAAAAAAGACTGCGCCAGTAATGAATGTAGCCATGCAGCCACACCATACAGCTACACGTTCACCATACACGTGAACTTTATGCACAGTGACTCGAGGTGAAGATTCCCACACTCAGCAGTTCTGTGTGTTCACCTCACCCATCAGAGAAAAATGAGCTTCGTCTGTCCATAGGATGGTCCAGGGCCAGCCCTCGTCAACTTCAATCGTTGCAACAAAGTGGAGAGCGAAGTCAACACGTTGTTATGTGTTCTGTGGTGCAAGCTGCTGTATGATACAGATCTTGTATGGATACCATTTGAGAATGGTTCGAAGCACCTTCTGTACAGTGGACCACGGGATGTTCAAGTGTCATGACACAGCACACGCACTGTCTAAAGATCGGGAATTGCACACAGCATTGGCTGCCATAGCAACAGTGTTTTCATCAACCACCTGTGGTGCAACCGGTCGTCGGCTTCTCCCCGAGTAACGCCCAGCTCTCCAGTTGATTCAAACTTCTTCATCGTGCTCTGCATAGCACGTGGAGAAAGATGACCCTTCCATAATCCTTCCAACCGGTGATACTCTCGGAGTTCAGCTGCAGCAGTACTGTTGTTTTGATAACAGAGCTTCACAAATAGCTTCCTGTTCCTTTTGTCCAAACTCATGTTAACACGTCAACAAGTGAGCTGCGACTGGTCAGGCACGTGAAACTATGAATCACAATCACTGATCACGGCACCTGGTGGCCATAGCTGGAACTGGATGGTGGCGCTGTGACGCATGGAAATCGTGCATCCCATGCGTCAGTGCTACCATGTTTGGTATTTGTACGGTAATTAGTTTCCATGTTATAACGTGTTAAACAGGGCAAGTTTAATTATAATTGCCATGTTCTTAGCCAAGTTGTAAGTGGTCGCACCAAAATTGCTCACAGTGGGAGGTGATGGAATCATAAAGAAAGGATTCCACTACGTTTCATTGTGAGCAATTTGGGTGGGCCCACTTACATGGCTAAGCCCACTTACAACTTGGCTAAATACTCGTATTTAGCATCCTTTCCTAGCCGTCAAATTGGAAAATGTGAATATCATATTTATTTACAAGTCTATGATTTTTATCTAGTGATTGAAGTCTTTGTGTCTTGGTCCCTTGGATTTGATTTAGTTTCTTTTTACCTGGGTTCCTCTTGAAGAATCCGTGACATTAACTTGTGAAAAACTGGATATGTGGAAAGGACGAAACTCCACAGTCATGTGCTGATGTCAACAAGAATCTTTTATTCAATGATAGTTATTTTGAACAAATTGACAGAGTGGCTGTTGGTGGCATATTATCTCCTATAGATGCCAATTTGTTTATGGAAGATTTTGAAGGGAGAGTGCTGAGGATGGCGTTTTTACAACCTACCTGTTTTCAAAAGTAAATCAATGATATATTTATCATATACCCACATGGAATAGATGCTCTGAACCGTTTCCTGGATTACTTTAATTGTGGTCATCCCTGCATCACGTTCATGGTGGAGGTCGAAAGGGATGAAAGCTTCCGTTTCTAAACGTACTCTTATACATAAAGTATGCACTGATGCACACAGCTGGTATCTGGATGCAGCATATTGCTATCCATCACACCAATGCACAGGGGACCTGCCAAGAGGGTGTACACCATCTCAGATGCTAAGAGCTTGACACAAGAGGAGGATCACCTTATGCTCGTGTTCAAGCAGAATGGCTACACAGACAATCAGATTCATTGTGCCTTCAATTTGGGACCAGAGTAGGAACCACAAGAAGATGAATGTAGATTGATGGCCTTTTCTACAATATCCTGGGGGCAAAGTTTCTAAGACAGGAATGATCAGAAAAATATATAATATCAAAAGTGCATTTCGTTGCCAACCAAGATTAGAATGCTCCTTGGCTTGCCTGAAGATGACCTAGAATTGAGGAAGGCCATTGTTTATAAAATCCCTTGCCATTGTGCGAAATTGTATGTTGGCCAGATAGTTTGCAGTATTTAACATAGATATACTGAGCACCATCACCACACACATTTGATGCATCCTTAGAAATCTGCAGTGGCAGGGAATTGTCTTACCAAGGGACACAGAATGTTATGTGATGAGACATGCGTGATTACCCCAGTATTTCGCTATTGGGACTCTTTTTAAAGGAAGCTATCGAATTATATTGGCATGATAAGTAGAGACAAGGGTTACCCTTTAAGCAAGATTAGGAACCCTATTTTATTCGACATTAAAGAACAACAGTCGTTCACTCGACCAGCAAACGTTATTTATATTAGAATTCGATAGCGGTTATCGGTTTTTCAAGTTATCACCACTGGTTTGCTTTATGTTCACTTGCTTTAGAACAAATTTACACAGTATTTATGAGATTCAGAGCTGCTCTTATATTATTCGGAGTAGATGGTAATCAAGGAGGTCTTGTCTCTTAAAAACGGGTTAGACGACTCGCCCATAATTTAGAGTACAACAGAGCCAGTATGTCTAGACATTGTCTATTGGAACGCCTACCGATCTCTCTGAAAGGTGTGGACAAGTGCCGAGGGTGTGTTTACTGATTACTACATTAGGTAGGCGATGAAGCCCTCAGGGAAATAGCTGGTAGGTCAGGAAGGAGGGCCGCGTGCAAGCTGGGAGATCTCCTACGAGATACGGTGATTAGTGAATGCTGTGGGTACAGCTGACTGCAAATCGCACTTCATGTCAGCATGAATGACTCCTCCCACCTAGCTTAAGAGGCCATCCTCGGTTCTTGAAGATAGGTGGCTGAATTGGTGAAGATCGGTAGCCTCACATGGATAGGAGGAGGGGGGGAGGAGGCAGGTGGAAGCCGAGCGTTTTGCAGAACTGTTCACAGAACCAGTCACAGTCCTCTGACCTGGACTGGAATGGAAGGTCTAACCAGATGCTCTGAGAAGTATGTGAATTCTCGACCTCCACAGTGAGGTGAAGAATTGTAGGATCCCTTCATAGCTTGTGCATACCATACAGCAGTGGCTAATAGTTTAGCTGTGTGTGTGTGTGATACGCACATGTGAATTTTTAGAACAGAGAAAATCTCCACAGGCCTCATAAAAATTATGTACTAGTAATTATGGAGAGAGGAGAATATCAGTCCCATTAACTTGTGAGAATACCATTTGTCATTGCACACTGGAGAAAGATTTGATTGATTGAGTGACTAATTGATTTATGCAGTGAGACAAAACAATGGTGGTCTTAGTGCCCTGTTGCTTGCAATGAAACTGAGTTTATTGTACAGTTTCTCTCCCTGTAATTCTAGTAAAACCAGCTGGACCCTTCAAAGCACAGTAGTAGGCGTTTTACTAGTTCTTTACTAGACACAATTTTTTCGGGAATAAATTACCTTTATAGTCTGCATACCTTGGCCTCGAAAGCTTCGTATTGGGAGATTAAATGTGTTGCAGTTTCAGCCTCCTCAATACAGTCTGCACTTAGGGACTGCTTGCTGTTGTAGCAAACTAATAATATTTGGTCAGAAATGCTCAATATTGGAAGTGCTTTGTGGTAGTGCCAGCAGCAAGCAAGAATGAGTTTATGCCTTACAAAATAGAACACAGCCGTTGCAATGTTGTGAGGCGAGCCAGCCTGGTGAGGTATGACACAGCAATACCTAGGTGGAGATGGACAGAAGCCTTTCCAAAGTGGCGGCCACCAAAATGTTTAGTATACGAGCCACAGTGAACAGGGAAGCTAATTCAAGTGCAGCTTGGAAGCATATAAATACCTATCCATTTTACTCGAAACTCACTTATGTTAGTATCGCAGCTCTATTGCCATGAGTCTTTGACGGTTTGGCGCTGTCCAGAATGCTTTTTGTGGGCCACAGTTCAACTCTGCTTCAAGGCAGTCCACTCTGAAACCATAGGTCCTGCAGCCAACACATCATCAGCTGCAGGAAACAGCTTGCCGGCCATCAACACGAGCCAGTGAATCACTGCTGTTATGTCACCTGCCTGCCGCTAGCAGGGAGAGCAAGCCATTCCTCAACACACGCAGCCGTAGACTGCCCTGACCTGTAGGCAACACTGACAGAGGTAGTTGCGTCATGAGCCACTGTTCGGCTCACGCTGTGTTTGTCAGCATTGCGAGGCGACAATAAACAGGAGGCCACTGGATGCTTCTGCCACAGCAGCGAGTCATGATAAAGAAATTTAGAATTTCAGGGCGTTCGATTGGCGCCACGCAGCGTCCTCCGGCACCCCAAATACACCAGCTATTACAACTGGTGTTAGAATACTGGCGCGACGTTTCCAGCACTGCATCTGAACCTACGGTCTGCAGTATGGTGAGTCAAGAAATTTAATTGTCACTGTCAAAAAAATTCGAAAGAAGCTTGACTGCCAACCTCTTAGTAAGTTGAATTTTGTTAACAGTAAGGAACGAGTGGATTTTTCGCTCTTTAGAGGTAATGGGGGACATTATTGGCTAGCACCTGTCAGATGTATGCAGTGTTATTTGGAAGGTCATTTAGCACAGTGTACAGAATTAGTATTAGTAGTATATTTCATGTGTGTTACAGGAATAAGGCTAGGCTCAAAAATGGCTCTGAGCACTATGGGACTCAACTGCTGTGGTCATAAGTCCCCTAGAACTTAGAACTACTTAAACCTAACTATCCTAAGGACAGCACACACATCCATGCCCGAGGCAGGATTCGAACCTGCGACCATAGCGGTCGTGCGGTTCCAGACTGTAGCGCCTTTAACCGCTCGGCCACTCCGGCCGGCAATTAGGCTAGATAGTGATATGAATCGAAATGGCTGATTATTATATTTAAGAATCAAGTTACTTTATTTTATTTTATGTGTCTTGTAATTGTTGGTTGTAGTGTCGGTAGCTGGACCGACACCGTGATGTTGATTGCTGAAAGGGAATGCTAAACTAAAGCTGTGGCCGATAGTGCACGCACGGCAATAAGCATACGGGCGTGAAGTCTGGAACATAAAAACTTATGAATGAATAAGAAGAAAAGTATGTAGATGCTTTTTACTTAACTTTTAATAATTCCTTGGAATACATCTCTCTTGATTACTCGTAAGCTATAGGCACTGATACAAATGGCTCCTTGTTAGTTCGTAGCCATTAACTTCTGATGGCTATTCTGTCTCTCGGCTAATGAGAGAGAAAGGCTTCGTACAACTGGGCGATAGCTAGGTTCGCGTACAACTGGGCGGTAGCTTGGTTCTCGTACAACTGGGGTCGAGTCCACTCTCGTATCACGAGACCTGCCTTGGTGGTGGCGCTAGGTCTGCGATCACAGTGGCGACACGCGGGTCCGACATGTACTACATGGACCGCGGCCGATTTAAACTACCACCTAGCAAGTGTGGTGTCTGGCGGTGACACCACATTCCTCCCCCGCAAATCGGCGAACGGTCGTGTAATAAGGCTTCCGCCCGCCGTGGGGAGGACCACATGTTGACGTATGCGATGAGGTGGGGAGCCTAACAACAGGCGAGGCTGTGCCACCCGCACCCGGCCATCCGGTCCGAGGGGAGCTAGGAAACGCCTGCAAAACTAGTCCAGGGTGCACGTCAACATGCGGTGTATGCGCCCGTAAAGAGACCTGAGGGACTGAAGGGTCGACGTCCATGGCGTCGGGGTAGCCGACGCGCGATGACGTCATGTGGTCCGGAGCGGGCGGGCGTTCCATGGCGGAGGACAGCTGGTCACGGGAAGCGATCGGCGGCGCGTGACCCTGGGAGGCGCTTGGCGGCTGCAACGAAGCGTCGAATGCGGTCGGCGGCGGCGGCGCCTGCCGCTGCTGCTGCTGCTGCGGCGGCGGCGGCGCGTCGCCATGGGGCAAAATGGAAGGCATCGTCGGTAACACCTGGGGATGAGGCGAGCCAGTAGATGGGTCCCCAGGGCGCTGACCGGACGGCACCGTCGCTGAAAGCAGACGGGGAGCGGCAGAACCCGAGCGACGACAGAGGCGCAGCTGATTGAGATGCCGACGCACCTCACCAGAGGCCCCCAAAACCAAATACATCGCGCGGCCGAGGCAGCGAAGAATGCGCCCTGCGAGCCAACGCCGTGAACCTCGATAGTTGCGATAAAATACAACGTCGCCTGGAGCAAAAGCAGGAGTCTGCCGCTGCGCAGGAACCTGATGCGGCGGATGCAGCAAAGACATCAAGGTGCGATGAGGACGACCGTGGAGCAACTCAGCCGGCGAGCGACCATCTCGGGGCTGAGAGCGATACGAAGACAAAAAGAGCAACAATGCGTCCTCCCGAGAATGCGACTCTTTCAATTTCAACATCTGGGACTTGAAAGTCCGGACCAATCGTTCAGCGGCACCGTTGGACTGAGGCGAAAACGGCGCGGATGTCAGATGTTGAATACCATTGGCCTGGCAGAAAGACTGGAATTCTGCGGACATGAATTGTGGGCCATTGTCGGAAACAATAGTCTGCGGAAGACCTTCAATGCAAAAGATAGCAGACAACGCTTGGATGGTGGCGGAGGACGTCGTGGAAGACATCCGAACAACAAAAGGAAAATTACTGAAGGCGTCGACCAGAACCAACCATCGAGCATTCCAGAATGGACCAGCAAAATCAATGTGCAAGCGTTGCCAAGGGGAAGTGGCTTTTGGCCACGCAAAGACTTTCCGCGGCGGGGCGGACTGTTGTTCGGCACACGCCGGGCACGAAGAACACATATTCGTAATCGCAGCATCGATTCCGAACCAAGTACAGTGCTGACGAGCAAGTTGTTTCGTTCGCACTATACCCCAATGTCCTTGATGAAGAAGCCGTAAAACAGAGGACTGTAACGAACGTGGGACCACGACTCTGGACTGATCATTATCAGAACGCAACAACAAAACACCACGTCGAACAAAAAGTCTGTCCTTGTGAGCAAAAAATCGGCGAACCAACGGATCCTCGATCCGAGACTTTGACAAAGGCCATTGCGTAGCAACAAAACGTAAAACAGTAGCAAGGACAGGGTCAGCAGCTGTGGCTGTAGCGACACGACGAAAATCAATCGGAAACGATTCGACCACTTCATCGGTTTCCGAATCAATGAACATGCAAGCAAGTTCGGAAGAATCGAATGCTTTATCCTCAGCAACAGGCAAACGGGACAACGCATCGGCGTTTCCGTGCTTAGCAGTGGACCGATACAAGATATCGTAGCGGTACTGCGAGAGGAAAACAGACCAGCGAATGAATTTCTGCGCTGTACGCGGAGGTACAGGCTTGGTCGGATGAAAAAGCGATGTCAAAGGTTTGTGGTCTGTGAGGATGGTAAAGTGACGACCATACAAAAAATCATGGAACTTAGTAACACCAAACACGAGAGCCAAAGCTTCTTTCTCTATCGGTGAATAATTTCTTTGCGCAGACGAGAGCAATTTGGACGCAAAGGCAATAGGGCGATCATGTGAGCCAACTCTGTGCGCAAGCACAGCACCGATCCCGAAATCCGATGCATCTACCATCAACAAAAGGGGTTTCTGGGGATCGAATGGCTTAAGGCAAGTATTAGAAAGCAACGCCGATTTCAACTGGCGAAAGGCGCGTTCACAGTCCGTCGTCCAGACGAACGGAACACCTTTACGGCGTAAGCGATGAAGCGGAGCTGAAATGGAAGAGGCATTGCGCACATATTTATGATAATAGTTAATTTTACCCAACACACTCTGTAGCTGTTTCAGATTTTGAGGGGAAGGCAAATCGTGTATGGCCCGGAGGTGCTCTGGACTTGGATGTATGCCTTGGGCATTAATGACATGTCCCAGGTATGGTAAGTCACGAGCAAAAAACACACATTTGTCCTTCCTCAAGCGAAGACCATTTTGCCGCAAGACCTGAAATAATGTTCGTAAATTCGCAAGATGATCTTCTTCTGTCTGTCCGGAGATCACTATATCGTCCAGATAGTTTGCTGCAGTAGGGACCGACGCACAAATAGTTTGTAAATATTGCTGAAACAAGGCAGGGGCGGATGCACACCCGAATGGCAGTCTTTTGAAGCGGTACAATCCAAGATGCGTGTTAACCACCAATACGCGCTGGGATTCGTCGTCCACCGGTATTTGCAAGTACGCATCGGCTAGGTCCAACTTTGAAAAATATTTTCCCGGGCACAGTTTAGCAAAAAGATCTTCCGGGCGGGGCAAAGGAAAAGTAGCAGTCACTAGCTGTGGATTCACTGTGGCCTTGAAGTCCACGCAAAGTCTCAATTTTCCGGAAGGTTTTGGCAAAATGACTAAGGGTGAGGCCCAGAGCGAAGCTTGCACACGTTCAATTACACCCTGTGATTCGAGATCGTGTAACGTTCTTGCGACCTCATCACGCAATGCGTGGGGAACATTGCGCGCCCTGAAAAATTTCGGTCGCGCGTTTACCTTCAGTTCTAAATGTGCTTCATAGTTTTTAGCGCAACCTAAGCCCGGTGCAAAAATGTCTGCAAATTCGTCACACAGCCGAGAAACACTGTCTGTAGGCACAGTCTGATTCACTGATAGAACCTGATTTACAATAGACATGTTAAACAACTTAAATAAATCTAGACCAAATAAGTTCACTGCAGAAGAAGAACGAAGAACGTAAAATGACACAAGTTTTGTTTGTCCCTTGTATGTTGCAAGAAGGCTGCACTGTCCTAACACAGGAATTTTCTGTCCGGAATATGTAGTTAGCTTAACATTTGCGGCACGCAACGGAGGTTTGCCCAGTTGTGTGTACGTGTCGTGATTGAGCAATGAAACTGCAGCTCCGGTATCGAGCTGGAATGGTATCACTTTGCCTTCAAAGTCTAAGTCCACAAAAAGTTTATTGTCCTGCTGACGACAAGAGCGACTGTTTTGTGCAATTGGAACAGACACCGGTACAGAATCACTTGCTAATTGACGGGATTTCCGGCGACGTCGACGCACAGTTTTTGCGGGACGATCACAGTCACTGTTAGAGAAAGTGTCACTGGACGAAGTGTAATTAACGACATGAATGTCCATAGGCGAAGGTCCACGAGCCTGAGTGTCCTTGGTTCGATTCCGGCGCGAAGCAAAGGGCCTGGAATGATTGTGATTGTCTGATCTGAGCTTTTTCTGGCAAACACTTTGAACATGTCCTTTCTTATTGCAGAAAAAGCAAATAGCTTGGCGTGACGGGCAATGTTCACGCGAATGTCTAGTAGCACACCGCGGGCATGATTTCAGTGCATTTGTGGGCTGGCGCGGCACACCTGGCTTAGCACGCGGCTGTCGCTGTGTCGCCGTGCGCGAGGCCCGGTTACCGGGCCGCGCAGTGCGTCCAGCGGGCCGGTTAATGTTACACACGGCTGGCGAAGTTTCAAAAGATTCCTGAGCACAGTCAAGTGTGTCCTGTCTATCCAATATGTCTATCACTTGTTGAAGGGAGGGATTAACCAGTTTCAAAATTTGCTCCCGTATGCGAACATCAGAAACGTTCTGTGCAATTGCATCACGCACCATTGTATCTGAATAAGAAAGACCACAGTCACATTCAAAGGCACAGTCCCTAGTAAGTCCTTGCAATGTTGCTACCCACTCCCTATTAGTTTGACCGGCCGTACGTTTTGTACGAAAAAACGTATACCGTTTTGCAACCACATTAACTGTTTCTTTGAAATAGGCATCTAATGCAGACAAAATTTCCTCGTAGGACAGAGTTGCTACGTCGCGCCGGGGAAACAATTTCACTATCACACGGTATGTGGACACACCGACACAAGAAAGCAAAAACGGCTGCCGCTCATTACCTTGAATTCTGTAGGCAGCCATGTGAAAGGCGAACTGACGAGACCACTCATGCCAGGTCTCATCGGCTGCCACGTATGGTCGAAAGGGAGGTGCAACAGCGTTCAGTGGCAGCGGTAGCGAAGAAGCGGCGGCGGCCGCATCGGTGTGCAGCGCACGTTGACCCTGGACGAGCTGTCCAAGGGCATCCAGTAACGCCTGCGTCTGCTGATTCTGCAAGCGATAAAATTCGGACAGTACATCTGGAGAATGTGGCGAAGCCATGACACAATGAAATGTAAGCAATCAGAAATAAATGTAAGCAATCAGAAAAAGGTCCTTTTCCCTCGTCGCCAATAATTGTAGTGTCGGTAGCTGGACCGACACCGTGATGTTGATTGCTGAAAGGGAATGCTAAACTAAAGCTGTGGCCGATAGTGCACGCACGGCAATAAGCATACGGGCGTGAAGTCTGGAACATAAAAACTTATGAATGAATAAGAAGAAAAGTATGTAGATGCTTTTTACTTAACTTTTAATAATTCCTTGGAATACATCTCTCTTGATTACTCGTAAGCTATAGGCACTGATACAAATGGCTCCTTGTTAGTTCGTAGCCATTAACTTCTGATGGCTATTCTGTCTCTCGGCTAATGAGAGAGAAAGGCTTCGTACAACTGGGCGATAGCTAGGTTCGCGTACAACTGGGCGGTAGCTTGGTTCTCGTACAACTGGGGTCGAGTCCACTCTCGTATCACGAGACCTGCCTTGGTGGTGGCGCTAGGTCTGCGATCACAGTGGCGACACGCGGGTCCGACATGTACTACATGGACCGCGGCCGATTTAAACTACCACCTAGCAAGTGTGGTGTCTGGCGGTGACACCACATTGGTGTTTCAAAATCATTATCGAGGAGGACAAGGCTTTGGCAGAGTCAGAGATACAAGGAGTATCAGAACCAGAAGCAGTATATTGTTGGAAAGGGTAGCATAATTAACAGCAGTTAATAGCGAGTTTCAGTCAGGAAAACTAACAATGGCCGGGAGAGTGGTGTGCTGACCACATGCCCCTCCATGTCTGCATACAGTGACGCCAATGACTGAGGATGACACGGCGGTCGGTCTGCACCGTTGGTCCTTACAAGGCCTGTTCACACAGAGTTTAATAGTCTATTAGAGGCGAGTCACCACAGTGTAATATAGGTTTGTCAGCCACAAGTTTAATTGCTCCTTTCTCTAGTAAAACAACTGAGAATGTGCAAGCATTTGTGGAGGATATTAGGAATTTAGCGTAGATGGAAGGGTGGTCTGATGTAGAACTTTTGAGGGGAGCAAAATTAACTGGAAAAGCAAAAGCTTGTGTGGGTTATACGGAGGCTTCCTAGGGAGCAGGAAATTTGATGAATTTAAAAAGGAGGTAGTTCAAAGGTACACAAAGCAGAACAGTGTAAGCCGTTTAAGGAAACAGTTGGGCATGCTAAAAGACACGCATATGGAATCAGTAGAAGAATATGCGAATAGAATAAGGAAGCTCACTGGTTGCACATACGAGCTGGGACAGAATTCTATAGCGAATGGAGTAATTTTACAGGAGGAAGAGCGGAGGGCACTTGACCATTTTTAAGAGGGTTGCCCTCAGAAATGTCGAGGACAGTACGAACAGGGGTATCGATTGATTTAGACTAGCTGTAGAAAGCAAAGGAATTGATGAGTTACGAATTAGATGGACAATGTTTTCAGCCAATATAAGGTCTTATGAATATAGGCAGATGGGGCACGTGCAAGCAATGCTGCCAACCACAGGACAGTGGGAGCAGAGGCAGAGATCAGCATAATGGTAGCGGTAATTTCAATGATAGGAGACCAGGAATGAAGCAGGTGTTAAACGCCAAAGGGAGACCTATGGACATTCCCAGTTGAATTAGACGCTACGAAGGCATATGCAGAGCTGGATAGTGTGATCAAAGGAACAGTGGGGAAGAAGAATTGCAGGATATCGTTGGACACAGGGACAGAAGTATCGGTTGCCAGTGGTGATCTGGTGGAACATATGCAACAGAACACATGGGAGTATAGATTGTGTCGGGTGGGGGTTAGTGATGTGACATTGTTGGGATCATTGGACATAGATTTTTGTCTGGGAACATTTCAGTTCAGACAATGTGTTGAGATTGTGCTACAAGTGAGCAGGGGGCTATGACATTATTCTGGGGTTGGATTTCTTGAATCAGCATTGTGCAAAATCGAGTTTCAGCAACACATGGTGGAGCTCCATGGAAAAATATTCCCATTGGGCAAACCCATTCCAGTGTAGTGATGTCTTGAGGGAGGTCTATTAAGTATGACAAACTATTTTAACCATGAACAATCACACTAAGATGCGTTTCACACATTTATGTACCTAAGGTTACCGGGACATGCCTTTGGGTTAATATTAAGTCTAATTTACTGACAGATGTTGTGGTGGAACCATTGGAAGTAAATGTAGCATTGCATCAGGCGGATTGTTTAGTGAAAAGAAGTGTTGTACATACACAGGAGGTAAATGGTGAGAAAAATGATAACTGTTTTGTGGATAATTTCATCACAGAGGATTTAATGTTAACAAAGGGGTTCTTGTTCACTAACATGGATCTCTTGGAGGAGGATGAATGGGACACGACAGGCGTCAGTCAGAGATAGTTGCCAAACACTACCAAAACTGCATTACAAGGGAGAGGGGCAGTGATAAACAATAGATGGAATTTAGGTGTTTGTTTCTTCCAAAACGGTTTTCTCCTGGAACACATATTACGCAGCACCAAATACTGATGGGAAATGAATAACCAGTTTATCACAAACCACATAGGGCACTGAGATATTTACAGCTGGTTCTAGAGGAATTCATCAGCAGCTGAAGGGTGGGATAATTGAGGGAAGTAATGGCCGCTACAGAGCCTGAATTGTCGTCGTGCCCAAGAAATCAGCAGATGGATCACGAAAATATAGCTCTAGTCGCGATTATCGACACTTGAATGCCAAGACTATCACAGATGTCTACCCTCTGCCGAACATTATGGAAATCATAGTCTATTTAGGCCAGTGCAAGTATTTCTTGACGGTGGAATTAAGGTGTGTCTATCATCAGTTAGAAGTCGCTTTGGAGGACCGGCCAAAAACAGCTTTTTCTCCGCCATGGGGACATCAATTCAGAAGGATGCCTTTTGAATTAAAAAAAGCACCTGTGACGTATCATAGGTTGTTGAATGCAGTTCTCAGAAGGTTCAAACTACGTCAATGCATATTGTGTCCTGATGATATAACCGTCTTTCTGAGTAATATGGAGCAGCATATACAGTGTCTAAGGAAGGTGTAACCGAACCCGCCAATTCCAAGTCGCGTGTAATCGGACTGTTTTTAACGTTAACGTTACGTAACAGGGAAATGAATACTTTTTAACTATGAGCATGACAATACAGGGCTATTACAAATGATTGAAGCGATTTCATAAATTCTCTGTAGCTCCATTCATTGACATATGGTCACGACACACTACAGATACGTAGAAAAACTCATAAAGTTTTGTTCGGCTGAAGCCGCACTTCAGGTTTCTGCCGCCAGAGCGCTCGAGAGCGCAGTGAGACAAAATGGCGACCTGAGCCTAGAAAGCGTATGTCGTGCTTGAAATGCACTCACATCAGTCAGTCATAATAGTGCAACGATACTTCAGGACGAAGTTCAGCAAAGATCCACCAACTGCTAACCCCCCCCCCCCCCTACCGTTCCCTGCAGCACAGGGACCTGTTCTCAAAAAGACTAGGTCCTTACAACTCAGCCTAAAAATGATTTTTACTTAATGGTGGAGTGAACAGACACAATGTGCGAATCTGGGCAGTAGAGAATCCTCACGCATTCATGCAGCAAATTCGCAATTCACCAAAAGTTAACGTGTTTTGTGCAATCTCACGGTTTAAAGTTTACGGCTCCTTTTTCTTCTGCGAAAAAAAAGTTACAGGACACGTGTATCTGGACATGCTGGAAAATTGGCTCATGCCACAACTGGAGACCGACAGCGCCGACTTCATCTTTCAACAGTATGGTGCTCCACCGCACTTCCATCATGATGTTCGGCATTTCTTAAACAGGAGATTGGAAAACCGATGGATCGGTCGTGGTGGAGATCATGATCAGCAATTCATGTCATGGCCTCCACGCTCTCCTGACTTAACCCCATGCAATTTCTTTCTGTGGGGTTATGTGAAAGATTCAGTGTTTAAACCTCCTCTACCAAGAAACGTGCCAGAACTGCGAGCTCGCATCAACGATGCTTTCGAACTCATTGATGGGGACATGCTGCGCCAGGTGTGGGAGGAAATTGATTATCGGCTTGATGTCTGCTGAATCACTAAAGGGGCACATATCGAACATTTGTGGATGCCTAAAAAAACTTTTTGAGTTTTTGTATGTGTGTGCAAAGCATTGTGAAAATATCTCAAATAATAAAGTTATTGTAGAGCTGTGAAATCGCTTCAATCATTTGTAATAACCCTGTAGTTTGTTGGCTGACTTGCTAATATTGCTTAAAATGAAGGTAATAATTTTCAGAATAATTTCTGCATCGTTCTCTGCTTTCTGCCGCACTACCGAAAGTGAATCCGTTTAGCGGTCGGGTTCATGCTCCCCCCCCACCGTGTACCACTACGTGCTGGGACTACCTTACAAAAAAGAGGAACCTTCGTCCCTTCCGCGTTGCTTACGTGTCACTTCTGAGAAAAATATAGCTTTTAGTTCGCACAGTAGGAGTATTTTCATCGAAGTGCTCAACATTACGTTGTTTTTACTAACATTAACAAAAGTCCCTAACACAAATTTTGACACTTGTTACCAAACAGTATACTATTATTAGCAAGGCACTTACTATGTTTTAAACTTTTCACCAAAGCGAGGTGTGGATAACGGGGCTCGATTCTCAGGACTGCTGTGCCACACGTGTTTTAACACACACAAAACTTTGTATGGCCTACCTGGATTTGGTTTTATCTGCCCCCCTGTAGCAAACAACTTGCAGCTATGTGGCCTTACCTTACGAGAGATCCACTGAACGAAAACTATGTCTACGAAGATTATTTTGGTCACCAGCTCTGAAGGAGCAACTTCAATACTTTATTTCAGTTTATCTTTAAATGTACCAGAAGCAACTTTACTTTAACAACTTTTGTAGCAACAATTTTACCTGGAAACAAGATGGAGGCAGACTGCGATATTCTTACATGGCTTAATGGCTGCCATCTTTACTCTGCATAATTACATAAAATTAATATTCTGAAACATGGGTTCGTCACTTCGAACAGGAAACAAAATGTCAATCTATAGAATGGTACCACACTACCTCTCCTTTGAAGAAAAAAGTTCAAAGCCGCATGCATCCTCAGTCAGTAAGACATTGCGACGGTCTTCTGGGCCTCTGAAGTGGTTATTCTGTTTGATGTTCTCCCTCGTGGTGCAACGATCAACCCTGAACAGTATTGTGCTACCCTCAGGAAACTGAAAAAACGACTTCAGCGTGTTCATCACCACATAAATGCAAACGAACTTCTTCTCCATCACAATGCAAGGCCTTACCCAAGTCTGCACGCCCGACAAGAGCTCACAAAACTTCATTAGACTGTTATTCTGCATCCATCCCACACAGCCTGGATCTTGCACTTTCCGACTTCCATCTGTTTGGCCTATTGAAGGATGCACTCCGCAGGAAACACTATGTAGATGATAGGGAGGTCATTCATGCAGCAAGACGTTGGCTCCAATGTCGACCACTAGAGTGGTCCCATGAGGGAGTACGAGCCCTCTCTGTAAGGTGGCATAAGGTCATCGAATTGAATGGAACTTATGTTTAATAGGGTGTGTTGGAATCCTGAAGAAAAACAACGTGCTTTCAGAAAGAAAGGTGTTGCATTACTTACTGAACACACTTCATGGGTTACATCGAATATTGCAGAACATTCTTCTGTTACGTGAATAAGAAAGTCCAAGAATGTGTTACAAACATGAAGATGCACAAATAAATATTAGTATGTACCAGGACACAAGCGTACTTCCTTCGACTTCGTAATCATACATCTGCAACCAGATGACCATGGTGACTACCTGCATATTTTGAGCTTTATTATCTTTCATGTTAGAATATTCTTAGGACTTTTACAGGTGATGTGTCATTAAATGACATACAATTAAAACAAATCGTACCTTTAGTGTGCTGAAATGGCATACTGTCATAACACACAAGTTATAATACAGAAACAACAAAATACGATGAGTAAAATACGGCATCTCAAAAGTAGCGAGTGACGGACGTCACGTGACCTATTTCTGATTTCAGGCGAACACCAGTCGAAAACAAATGTGGCATCCTATTTTAGTCACTTGTCTTGACACACTACAAAATTGTCTACAAGTTAAAGCTAGTCCACACACAAAGATCTGTCTGCACAAATGTCTACACCCATGACAGTTGCGCAAACAGATTGTAGCATGAGGACAGGAGATTTGTGCAGATATAATATGTGTGCTAAGTGGAAGTTGGAGGTTTGACCACAATTGCTTAAACATATGGACGCAAAACAGATCTGTGTAGGAAAAGTCGTAGCCTGTGGACAGAAGGTCACCAAAAATTGGTAAGTGAAACACGTTTGGTAAGCTGTTTGTTCAGTCTGCAGCGTAGTATTTCTTGGCTTTGACTACAACGTGAAATCTGAAATGGTTGACATGCATCAGTGCTTTAGAGGGTTTGTTGCTGAATTTACTGAAATATGTGGAAAGTTAAGACCAAGGATTTAGTGATCAAGATAAAGAAGCAGCCACTTGTTAAATTCAGTTCAGTCTCTTCAATCAGCCATTAACAATACACATTCTATGAATGTAGTCAGTTCATAGCCAGAGCTAATTGCAATAAAATGTCTTATACTTAGCTTGTTTACAAAATTACATTTAAATAAATCAGTATATGTAAACAATTTTACTTTATCATTTTCAGATATTCTTCAAAGTTATAAGAGCTATGTGTGGTTACAAATTGTTGTAGCTCTGCTTTGAATGTATGAAATCATTTGATGTTGTCTATTGTATCAGGCAATACGCTAAAAGTATATTGGATTGATAAAATACACTTTTGTGAGACAGGGCTTTTCTGAGTGTCTCTATGAAAATAATCTGCTTCTTGTTTCGTAGTTACGGATCTGATTATTCCACACTGGAAATTCCGGGTGACTTTTCAGAAAGCACACATGAATAAACGTATAAGCTAAGAAGTATCATTATTTTAAATTCTTTAAATATTTCCCTGTATGGCTTTCTGTAGGGAACTCCTGTTATTATTTTGGTTGCCCTTTTTTGAAGTTCGAAAGTTTGTTTTGCCATAGCTGTATTTCGCCAATAGACCACACCATATCTAAGCAAGCTGTTCATATAAGCATAACAACAATTCAGTCCTGCAACAGTCTCAAAGCATTCTCAGCATATAACAGAGGAAGATAGACTAGTTGTGGACTTAAACAAAAATATTATTTAATCAGTACTGTCCTCTGCCATAATCATTTGTGGCAGTGTAGATAAAATAAAAATAAAGTTATTTATTATACAGAGTACTGCAATTAGAATATTGTGTTAAGTTGATAAAGGAGCACTTGCAGCAGTGACTGGGACGTAGTGGTTCTTAAACCTGTGTGTCAATATGGTTCATTTACTCCCTAATGAAATATGTGATCCATAACAAAAGTGAATTAAAGGAAAATTACACAGTTCACTACCAAAATATTAAAAATAAAGCTTTTGAATAGACTGCAAATTCACATATAGAATTCAGAATATAATTTTATATTCTGGTGCAAAAGTTCGTAATAGGATGCTGATAGACTTCGGACGGGGAATTGAAAATCCCCATATAATCTGAACGAAAGTAAAAGATACCACTTTTACAACTAGTATAATTTATTACAATATATGGACATCGAAACATGGCTAAACATCTAAAAATATTATCTGTAGCTTGTGACAATTAATATGTTACATAACTGAGATACTTCATTTGTCATTAATAAATTTTTGGGGACTGATGACCTCAGAAGTTAAGTTCCATAGTGTTCAGAAACCATTTGAACCATTTTTGAATAAATTTTTCTTCAGCACCGGGTGATCAAAAAGTCAGTACAAATTTGAAATCTTAATAAACCACGGAATAATGTAGATAGAGAGGTAAAAATTGACACACATGCTTGGAATGACATGGGGTTTTATTAGAACCAAAACGCAGGATGGCGCTCCACCCCATATTGCTAGACGTGTGAAAGTCCTCTTGCCCGCGTCGTTTGGTGATGATCGTGTGCTCAGCCGCCACTTTCGTCATGCTTGGCCTTCCAGGTCCCCAGACCTCAGTCTGTGCGATTATTGGCTTTGGGGTTACCTGAAGTCGCAAGTGTATCGTGATCGACTGACATCTCTAGGTATGCTGAAAGACAAAATCCGACGCTAACGCCTCACCATAACTCCGGACATGGTTTACAGTGCTGTTCACAACATTATTCCTCGACTACAGCTATTGTTGAGGAATGATGGTGGACATATTGAGCATTACCTGTAAAGAAGATCATCTTTGCTTTGTCTTACTTTGTTATGCTAATTATTGCTATTCTGATCAGATGAAGCGCCATCTGTCGTTATCATCATTTCATACGGGATACTCTACTTGTGCTGCTAGAACATGTGCCTTTACAAGTACGACACAACATGTGGTTCATGCACATTTCAGTCGAAGTGTTCGTACACTTCTCAACAACAGATTCGGTGACCGATGGATTGGTAGAGGCGGACCAATTCCATGGCCTCCACGCTCTCCTGACCTCAACCCTCTTGACTTTCATTTATGGGGGCATTTGAAAGCTCTTGTCTACGCAACCCCGGTACCAAATGTAGAGATTCTTCATGCTCGTATTGTGAACGGCTGTGACACAATACGTCACTCTCCTGGGCTGCATCACCGCATCAGGGATTCCATGCGAGGGAGGGTGGATGCATGTATCCTCGCTAACAGAGGACATTTTGAACATTTCCTGTAACAAAGTGTTTGAAGTCACGCTGGTACGTTCTGTTGCTGTGTGTTTCCATTCCATGATTAATGTGATTTGAAGAGAAGTAATAAAATGAGCTCTAACATGGAAAGTAAGCGTTTCCGGACACATGTCCACATAACATATTTTCTTTCTTTATGTGTGAGGAATGTTTCCTGAAAGTTTGGGCGTACCTTTTTGTAACACCCTGTAGAGGAGTTACACATGTTTGTGGAAAATTAAGAGCAAGGACTACAGCGATCAAGATAAGAAGGCAGTTTCTTATTATTCTTTAATAGAGAAATTACTAGCGGTTGGCCCTACAACAATGAAGAAAACAATAATAAAACAAAATTGTTGTGTACTGTCTACTGCAAAGAGCTGGTCATACAGAGCTGCTCATCCGCAGCTTGAACATCCAGATGAGACGCCGCATACAAATCGGGTGCGAAAGAATGGGACCATGTGCGATGAGCTGGCGACTTAAATTCAATGCCACCAAGAGCCAGGCCAGTAATCTTCACCCAAACGAAGCTGCTCCCGTATCTGTCGCCTGTAAACATAATGGGAGTCCCCATCCCATGGATGAAGACCACCTCGGGTTGATCTTCGACCAAAAACTCACCTGGGTCCCACATATTAATGACGTCAGAAGCAGAACAGTGAGGCGCCTCCACGCCCTGTATCCGCTGTATAATCCACAGTCGTCACTACCGCTGCACCACGGCGTTACACTTTACCAGACACTGGTCAGACCAGTGTTGGAGTGTGGGGGAAGTCTGCCAGCTCACACATCGAAATGCTTCAAGGGGTTCAGAACTGAGTACTGAAACTCGTTCTGCATTTCCCGAGGCTGTATTCAACTCGTCTGCTGCATGAAGACACTGGATTTCCGCTTTTACGCTACAGAATCCCGCAAAGTGCACATGCATTCTTCAATAATTTGGATCAATCCTACAGTCAGATAATCATGAAAATGGGCTACCAACCGCACCACTGGCTGAAAACATGTTGGTCTGACCGGCTGTGGGAATAATTTTCTCCACAACAATCCTGAGGTAAACTCACCTCCACATCACCACATGTCAATCTTACTGCGAGAATAATGCAGCAACATGAGGACAATCATCTCCACATTGCCTAAGGCCAATCCAGCAAGGCAGGTAAAACATGACACCACACTGAGAGGTTCAGCAGGAATAACATTTTAATGTTTAACCTACATACATTTCAAGCAAGGAATGCCCAACAATTATACTGGTCAGTGACCACAAGGAGCTAAGTGAGTTAACAAAAGCTATTTGATCTGGCACTGGGGACGATGAACTAATAAGCCAAGTTTGTGGTGTTTCGACATCTTCTGCTTTCTGAGTGATAACAGTGTAGGAGGATCACATGAGATAGAGATTAAGGTTTCTCTTGTAGATATCATTGACTATTACTTGCCTTTTGAAACTCTACTTACGTATGTAGAAGACAAAACGCATGCAAGTAACAACTCAGGAAAATGACTACAGATATGAACACAGAGCTTTACCCAATTGCTCTTCTAGATGATACAGATAGAAATCACTTCGTGAAACTGAGGTGGCACTAGCATGTGGATAACTTTACTAAAATCTCAGTTCTGCTTGTTTTGCATTTAGAAATCTTTCTCAGTATGTTGATCTACAAAAGGGATTGCTAACACACTTTCGTTCAGTACTGTCCTATCTCATAATCTTACAAGACAGTGTAGCCAAGAAGTAGGCCCTATTTATTTTAAAGAAGAGTGCAGTCATAATATTGTGTTAAGATAATAATCGGAGGTCTTGAGGAGAGCCTATGTGACATGGAGTTCGTTATACTTGTTTTACTTCCTAAAATGATATGTGGTTTATAATACGAGTGCATTAGAGGTGAACTGTAGAATTCACTACCACAATACCAGAAGTAAAGCTTTCAAGATATATTAAGAATACCTGTCTAGAGATCAGAATCGTATATTCTGGTGCTAAAGTCTATAACAGGTTGTGGGTAGACTCCAGACAGCGAAATCCCGACTCGGAAAAGAAACTAAACTAAAGCTCATTGACCTGTAATTTCTAAGACTATGCTTTGTTTCAAACACATATAAAACTCTAAAAATACTGTCTGCAACATCGAGGATAGATATGTTACAGAATTGAGGTACACTATTTGCCTTCATAAAATCTTTCAGGACAGAGTAAATAGCTTCACATATGTTGGGTACGATTCCGCTCAAAGCTTGTTCAGAAATTGTAATGAGAATTCTAGCTCCTTGTAGCTTCTAGCTATTGCCAGGAATCTTAACGTCAGTGTCAGCTGTTTGTTTGAAGTAATTGCTCTCCGTACACAAGTATTTTTCCGTATTTCATAAGCATAAGGTATTATGAGCGTCAAAAGGTAATTACATATTTCCAAGTCCATCCGCAAGTAATTACACTAGTCGCCGAGTTTGCCCTGCAACTCACGAGGTATATTTGTGCGAAAACTACCTTTTGATTGGTGGGGGTAGAATGGTGGATGATAACTTTGTGAACAAGTATAAAATGGCTCAGAAGGCAGTTTTATTTGTTGTATAATGCGTATTTTTTCGAGGTAACTGACTGTTATTGGGATAAACACCTTTGTCACATTTCCCAAGGAGCAGAGTGGTCACTTTTTCGTATCATACTCCATGTCGAGATTAGCAGTCCACTGAAGAAATTGTCAGACTGAAATAACCAACAATGAACTACATTTATAGATCAAAAGACGTTGTTTAAACATTGATACTGTAAAATGTTATCGGACTCACAACAGGTCAAGTAACAGGAATAATATAAATGACTTATCTTACAAACAGAATACTATTTTTTACTAAAAAATGACGCAACAAGCTTCCTCTTTCAATCTCACTGACAAGAATGGCGATGTAAAGGAAGGTTATAATAAAACTTTCGCTACTTGAGAGGGCCCCCGCCAAAAATGAAGTGATTGTATGACAATGAAACTATGTAGGAACATTTGCAAAGACATGCAATAGGGAAATAATGAATAAACCACTGAAAGGAAGCATATTTTAATTTCCACACGAGAGGATAGAATTTGTTAATCGAGTACCACATTTACGTTCAAGGTTACAAACGATGCTCAATGTGACGGCGATCTGCTTCCATACCAGCCCGGAACCACATTGAAGATTGCTCTACTGCTGCATGAGACATCTCGGCTGGGATTTGGCTACCATCCTCGTTATATTCATCTTCAACCTCCAATGTGTGTTAGTGTCTTGTTCATAACCCTGACCTTCAGGTTACCCCATGGCTAGAAATCACAAGGGATCAAATCTGGTGATCTTGGTGGTCACATAGTTTCGATCGATCAGCCAATGATTCAGTTTCCTTCATTTTCTTCACCATCCTCAGACATGGAAACAGTAACTTCTTCAACAATTTCTGGCACAATTGGGCTTCCGCCTCCCACAGAAGCGATTCCCAAATCGCCTGTTAATTCGAAACTTCTAATCATATTCCTCAACCCTATTGCGGAAAGAGGACCTCTCCATATTCCATCAATGTATCAATACTTGGAAGAGCAACAGCACTATTGCTGCTGTTTCGATACAACAGCTTTGCGAGTAAAGCCTAGCTACCCTTGTCCAGACCCATGTTGATTGTCTGCAATTGTAATGCACATGCTTGTTTCTCAACCCTACATCGCCATACCAGTACCAGCATCTAACGGCACTCACCACACTAGCACTACTAACAACGCAAATCCTGCAGCACACAGTCTGAATATCTTTCCTATAAAGCTAGGTATCCACATGGTAAATAGTTTTCCGTCTATACTGGCTCACGTAGCGAAAGTTTAATTATTGTGTTAGAGCATAAGTTCATAGCGTTTTCACATAAGTGTAATAAATACCGGAGATACACATAACGGATACTTGGTCATCAATAGTACTTTCTCCTTCACTATTTGCAACAGTCTGCTAACGTTGGGGCAACTTTTCATTTCCGTAACTGTAGAAATCACGCGGTACGAGGCGAAAAACTTGGCGAGGCATGTTCAGGGGGCATTTTCTTTCAGAAAGGAAGTTCCTTAAAGGTTGATACAGAGTGTAAAACGTGAAAATCGGAGGGAGAAAGATCAGGTGAATAAGGAAGGTGCAGAATGACATCCCAACCAAACAGCTGTATACTGTTTTTCTGTCAGTCTAGCAGAATGCGGGCAAGCGTTATTGTGGAGTAGCATCACTTCATGCAGTCCTCCTCGTCGTTGTACTTGGACTGCGTCCGCCAGACGCCTTAGTTGTTGACAACAAATATAAGCAGTGATGGTTACACCTCAGAGAAGCAATTTGTAGTACACCACATCATCGCTGTTCCACCAGATGCAAAACGCTATCTTTTGTGGATGCTCTCAGGTCTCTGTACGGGGAGCTGCAGTTTTTCTTTTCTTTCTTTTTTTCCCTTGGGCTCAACCACTCCTTTCTTTTCCTTATGTTAGCATAGAAGCTCCATTTCTCATTACCAGTAATGATACAGGATAGGAATCGTTGTTGTTGTTCACGAGCCAGTTGATGACGAGCAAGCACAGTTACGCATATGACCACTCGCTGCTTTTTGTGATTTTGGCTTACAGCATGCTGTAGCCATTGACCCGATTTTTGAACCTTCCCCATTAGATGCAAATATCACACGATGGCGGAATGATTACAGTTCATCACATTTGCCAATTCTCGCATACACTGACATGGATCATTGTGGATTAATGCATTTAAAAGATTTTCATTAAAGCCCAAAGTCTTCCTGAGCGTGGATAGTCACTAATCTCAAACCGATCCTCTTTAAAACGAGAAAAGAGTTTTCTTATCATGCTCCATCCAGTGGCATTATCCCCGTACACTATGCAGATGCTTCTGGCTGCCTCTGCTGCTGTTACCCTTCTACTGAATTCAAACAATGGCTGCTTTTCCCGCTTTGGCCACTTTACCACACCTTTCCCTAACGATCTTACTGTTACATGCTCAACTATATAAATTAGTGTATTACATTAATTAATAACAGTAACTGAAATATAAGACATGATCACTAATGTTTATTAAACACTTTGACTGTTATTTTTCCTTTACTCGTTGCATTGTATTATAACAGACTTAATTTGATTTTATATTACTTGCTACAAGGATACGTCTTAAGAAGTTAAACTAGTATGTTGCAGCTGTCTCTTCAGAGACAAAAGGAAATTAATGCTTATGTGTCAATGCGTTTATTCCCTAATGAAGTAAATGGTCCACAACAAGACTGAATTAAAGATAAACTGTACAGTTCACTACCACAATACTACTGACAAGGCTTTTAATATAGATCATGAATCTCTATCTAGAATTTAGTATCGAGTTTTATATCCAGGTGCAAGAGTTTATAACAGGTTGCTGGTGGACCCCAGGGAGAGATTTGAAAATTCCCATAAACTCAGAAACAAAGTAAAAGAGTGCACATTGGTTTTCCTTCTATCATTTATTAAAATGTATTAACTTCAGAACACTTCTACAATGTATCTTATAAGTATAATCTGCAGCTTTTCACAATTGATATATTACGTAACTCAGGTATTTTACTCTTCACAGCATCCTTCTTCGCTACAATTGTATAGCTTCGCATGTGTCAGGTATTGTTTCGCTCAATACCTTTTTGGATATTGCTGCCAAAAATCTAAAACTTTGTAATTTATTATTGCCAGCAATCGCAATGTCACGATCAGCGGGTTGTGCTGTGAAATTACTCTCCGCATACAAGTATTTTACAGTGTTATATGAGAAGTTAGGAGTGCTAATTAATATTTACATGTACAGTCGTGCTCAAAAGTAACCGAACAACCAGAATTGCATTTGGCCTGATTCGCATGCAACCCGCATAACGCAGCTGTCTAGCAGGTCCCCTAATCGCTCCTCCGTGCAGTCGTTTGACTATTGAAAATGGTTCCAAGTCACCACTAGAAAACACTGCTCTGCATCGCAATAACTCAAGATTTAAAGTAATACTACGATACTACAAATATCAGGGAACACCTTATCACAGATAATACTGTCCTTAAGGCTTGTAAGCTCACATTTATTACAATAAATGTCATACCTGAAATGTTAACACTCTCATTATTACGTCAGATAGTTAATCCACGTAGTTAGTTCGTCGTATTCATGATTTCCTCTTCAAAGTAACATACCTTACTTATTATTTAACACACCAACAGCGATCACATCGGTTCGTCTTCTTCCTGCTGGTATTGTAACTGAGATTTGGCAACAAGGCAAGTTCTGTTTGGCAACTCTGTGATCGACGAGTTACTTCCTGGTGTGCACAGAATTAAGACTCAAAGTTCACTTGATTTTTTCTGTCATTTCCATTGAATAACCTGAGTTATTATCGCTTGAGGTGTAACAAAAGATTGTTAATTTACGGTTTTCAGCCCAGTAAAGTCGTTGTCCTCGGAGATCGCAACTAATGTCGTCCTTTAAATAGCACTTTACGAGTTCTTGCCACTATTGGCCTCGTAAGAGGAAACAAAGACAGATACCTATTCGCCAGCTCTGTAGTAACCTGCTGACCTACGAAAAAGTTTCTTTTATGGTTCGCGGTTCCAGTCTCGCTGACTGTGAAGATCTTATCTCGTCTGTGAAAGAGCTACAAGTAGTCAGATCAAACATCGATAAGGAAATTGCAAGAAAATACTTTCGGCTCATAGTGCAATGGTGAAACACTTACAATACAGCACAACAGGTAATACCTCTTTCCGCTGCTGACAAGAAAATTTTAGGTTTCTAGGAATACATAACTTTGTTTATGAAATGCCACATCTGCATACCTCTTGAGTATGAAACAGCATACCAATTGAACACAGACCCAATCCAAATCTAAGTGAGTAGTATTTTACTAATTCGTGCCAGTAGAGGCACACTTGCGTACAGATACTCAGTTTTATTAAAACAGACTTTCATCATAAGGTTATCGTGGGTAGTTTTATTTCATTTCTTATAATTTTTAGTGTTGTTAAAACAATTGTAAACATGAGAGAGAAATCAATTATCGACGATGTATGCGAATTCTCTGAAGTTATCTATAACCATCTGACAATGCACATACAGTTTATTGATTACATGCATGTAGAAAACTTGTTCTGAGTTAAACCTGTCAAACAAGGTTTGAAGAAGAATAAAATGCCACTACCACAGGACATCTAAGTAGAAAATACTTTTCTGACGTATTCTGGCACGATGCGCTCTCTCCATAAATAATACGAAAGTTTTTAGATGCATCTGCTGCCAGGCCGTCTATTAAACGTGAAAAGAATAAAATGTCGCAGAAGTTAGCCCTTTTTCCACATGCGACAATTCTGGGTTGAGAAGTGAAGGGAATTATGTTCAAAGTTCCATTAGATTGATAACGTCAGCAGACAGCAGAACTGTGTTTTAAAAAATGTAGCAGTGAATGTACTCGAAGTAGCGACATAATGTCTACAGTGCGCGACGCTTACCATTACGCTACTAACTAATATGTAGCTAAGCCGTTACGGAAGTCAACAACAATTCCTCCAGATCTTCCGCATTCCACGGTGCCGGGAGATAGTGCATATGACCGGATCTAGACTTCTGAGAGACAGACAGTTACAGCTTTTCTTTTGCACTGCACGACGTTTTCAACAAACAGATAGCGCAATAGAGTAGTTCAAGTGGAAAGAAACAATTCCCGATTTAAATTTCTGCATCCTACATTTGTTGGCAGTTCTGTGTAGGTGGCAGTCACATTATTTTATTTCGATGATTACAAAATAGAGTCGAATGTATGCACTGGGTAGCCGAGGCAGCTAGTTCATGGCGATTTAGTCAACTAAGTAAATGAATGTACTCAATTTCCTGCAAACCACTACATGGAGCCTTTGTGTCAGAATTCTCATCCAGTGTGGCGCAACGGCGTTATGATAGAAAAATGAGTCACAGAAAAAGGGATTTGGTGGTCTGTTGGATTGATGGTAGGTTCATTTACTTATGGTGTGGGTTCGATTCCAACTTCTGCCGATGGTTTTTGATAGGGAGAGACAGATTCTATTCTCTCCTGGCTACGCCAAGTGAAGAAGGTATAATGGAATTGTGGTCTGAAATTCATATTAAACATGATATTCCTTCTCTACCAAGTAGACGTTAGGTTGAACCACAATAAAGTCAGTAGTGGCGACATGTAGAGAAACTGTCACCAGTAACATTTCTTATACTAGTTATTTATTTCTAGTGACGAAACAAACGCTATGCAGAGTTACAGGACACATCTTTTATTTGAGCTTTTGTATGTCGATAAAATTGGTTCTGAACTCCAAAACTGCAGATTCCTCAACATCTCCACATATTGCGCGTGAGTTGGTTCGAATCTTGGCCCGGCACTAAAGTTTTCATTATGTATTATCAAGCTCTAGGATGAGAACACCTATCTGTTGGTGGATAATAATTTTAATTTTTGATATATTTTCATTCATTGTCAACACTAACGACATCTGACGTTTTTGACTCACAGTGAGGTACAGAACTATTTGCGATATCACTGTAAGATCAAGGATGTTATTCTGAGCCGCTAGTAGAGAAAAATTCCGTATCGTGTAGTCAACAACGATATGTGTGGTGTTCGATTCCCAGTCAGCACTGAACTCTTCGTCGTATTATTTCTAGTTCAAATAAGCTCACATGTCGCTGTTGGTGTAACAAACCCATATTTAACGTTCATTTTCTGTGGAATATAACAGCGATAGGTGCCGGGTTGGAGTCCTCGGAAGGAAAAAGTTAATGTTTCTTCTCGTCATTTCAGTTAAAACAAATAGCTATTGCCGAGAAAATCCTATATGTCACAGTTGATTGTGCATCGGTAACAAACGGATTAGGTTCTGGGTTCTAGTCCCTATCCAACACAAAGCTTTATCTCATGGCATTTCAAGTAAGTTACTTGTGAAGAAGCAATATTTAATATCCCTCGTAGTTCGTTAACAGGGACAATAGATGCTGAGTAGGAATTGTGTCTGTTAAAAAGGTTTACGTTATGTAATTGAAAGTTGATATTTGCTAACTGATACTGTCTAAAATCGAGGTATATCACTCTCTGTATGCCTACTCAGGAATTACTGCTAGTTTCCGTCAGTCACGAAATCTGGCCTGGGTTTGAATCCGTATGCAGAACAAGACGGTTTGTCGTTTCATTTGAAGTTCATACATATTCTCAACTAGCTGCTAGTGAATAATTTAAATTTTCAGGTCATTTTGTGTTAAATAATAAGTAAGGTATGTTACTTTGAAGAGGAAATTATGAATTAGACGTACTAACTACGTGCATTAACTATCTGACGTAATAATGAGAGTGTTAACATTTCAGGTATGTCATTTATTGTAATAAATGTGAGCTTACAAGCCTTAAGGACAGTATTATCTGTGATAAGGTGCTCCCTGATATTTGTAGTATCGGGGTATTACTTTATATCTTGAGTTATTGCGATACAGATCAGTGTTTTCTAGTGGTGACTTGTTGGAACCGTTTTCAACAGTCAAACGACTGTACGGAGGAGCGATTAGGGGACCTGCTAGACAGCTGCGTTATGCGGGTTGCATGCGAATAAGGCGAAATGAAATTCAGGTCGTTCGGATACTTTTGAACATAACTGTACAATCGCAAATAATTTCGACAGTCGTCCCGTACAACTCAAAAGGTACCGGTAAGTTAAAATGTGAAAACTGAGCTAGCTTAAGGAGGCAATGTCTTGACCACTTACATTGTACTTTCTACATCTAACACATTATTAACACTTTTTTAAGCGTAGTTGCAAACATTGTCCGGAACTGAAGTATTTTTCGCGAGATGTTTGCCACTTGCTCCTGAAAGTTCTTAGACGGACATATGGCAGACCAGTAGACGAATAGAGGATGAAACTTTGTCATGGCGACACACGAGCTTTGCGCAAGATACTGCATGCATTCGCATTTGCGCAAGTATTTGGGCATGCAGATCATTGTGTGCGCACGGACCTTTTAAGCATGCTTTTAAGCCTTGCATCACAGTTCACATGACTTGTAAACAAATGATAAACGTCAAAATTTTTTATCGAACAAAATATAATCTTTGCAATGTGAAGTGATTTGTTTATAGTGTTGCGTAGATTTATAAACACAATTCGATCATGAAAACCAGTGATTTGTGTTTGGAAAAGGACAGTAAATGTGCTGAAGTGAATCGAAATGCAATAGTTTTCGAAAACAGTAAGGTGAGACACCGTCATATTAAAGGGCCGTTGACGTGTGTGGGATGCCGCTGACGGTGTTCCTTAAATGTATTTTATGAGCTCGTGTGTTACAGAATAATTTTCCATTAAGTATTTTTTTTAATTTTTTAATAATAGCCAAAAGATCATACTCTACGATACAGTACATGTAAAATGAGAATGACTTCGGTATTTTGATTACTAGTTTTATTTAGGGATAGTATCAGAAATTAAGGCCCTGTTTTATCATCAAAGAGAACTACATGCAAGCTTGAAAGTGTTTTCCTCAAGATACATCCTCTGGAACCAAATTTTTTTTGGACTTCGACAGATGCCAGTTCCCAGTATTTATTTTTGGAATTTTTGTGCCTAACGTTTCATCTAACATTTTGTGAAATAATCACTAAGTATTGGCTTCAGATTATTACTAGATTTACATCATATGATGACACACCTAAAATAAAGTAGTATGACAGAGAAGTTGACCTTATATGTGGATGTCACAATGGGAAGAGGCATGCTACAAATTGAAACATTCGGGATTGAGTACCCAGTTTTTCCTGTAGTTTTATTTTGCCACAAAACTTAATTTTCGCCTGTGGTAATGTAGGTCTATAAAATGAATAATTTGCTGTGTAATTCAAAATGTACACCCCATTTATATGGGGAAGGGAAAGACATTTTCCCTTTTGCAAGAGCATATGTAGAAAAGCACTGTAGTGTTTAAACCAACACTCTGGTTCATGATCACTTCAATTACTTTTTATTTGAGTTTTATTGCCCATTATGTCACACAGATTATGTAATAACAGCAGATAGGAGAAGAAAATGTGCATTTATTTATAATACTGTAATTGTTTGTTCAGTACAATGTCTCGTTGAAATCTGTAATTATTTCAGAGAGTATAATGTTTTAAATAGCAAAGGAATGAAACAGCTTATTTTTAATTTTCCAAGTTTTCAATATACACTAATTTTTACTTGTTATTCTAGCTAACCTATGTGGGTCAAGACTGCTCGCGTATTCCATCTCCATTGATACAAGTGTATGCACCAAGTGTGCATTATATGGACCTTAGCTTCAACCAACTCTCAACTCTTCAGGGCCTTGAACATTTCACCTTGTTGAAAGAACTGGTGTTGGACAACAACAATTTAACAGATGCATTGTGCCTGCCACGTTTGCAGCATTTGCATACACTTTCCCTCAATAAGAATAATGTAAGTCTGTGCCAAAAATCTGATGACTTTTTTACTGTATTTCTTAAGAACATATTTAACTCTTACAATTTAAATTATTTTCATGTATTTGCCTTGGCTGTTCACTCAGATGTTCACAGCTGTTGCTGTCTGCAGCTTGTGGTCTAACGGCTACCATTGCTGCCTCTGGATCACGGGGTCCCGGGTTCGATTCCCAGCCGGGTTGGGAATTTTCTCTGACCGAGGACTGGGTGTTTGTGTTGTTCTCATCATTTCATCCTTATCATCATCATTCATGACAGTGGCTAGATTGGACTGTGTAAAAATTGATGACCACACAGTTGAGTGCCCCACAAACCAAAAATCATCATCAACAGCTATTGCTCTCTCTTGTTATTTATCAGTTCAGAAGCACAAACACATAGAATTATGCTACTGTATTCCATTAGTTTGGTTCCTCATTCTTTAAAATTTCTCATAATTCCATATAATCTGTAAGTTGTGCTACAATATTGTTTTATTACCAAGACACATGAAATTTTGAACATTGTGTTCCATAAATCCCATTATGAAGGTGAGACATCATAGTGTGGAAAAAGTCAGCTACCAGTGGGAGATTTTCTGAAAGGAGATAAAGGAATTAATTGTTGTCACCTCCCTACACATATTACACAGAAATCTAAGGGTCAAATGAAAAAGATAAAAAAAAAAGTATACATCTAGAGATCATTGTAATTTTCTGGCACTTGTGAATAGTTCAGGAAAAAGAATTACGATATTTCTCAAATCCTGTTCTCTTCCTGCTCATAAATTTTTATTGTATCCAACACAAAACTGTATCAAGTAATGTAAACCAAATACAAAACTGAATAGGAGAGGTGCTGGTTCATCAAAAGACACACAAAAAAGACTGCTAACTTCTGTCAGATGAATCCAACCTTGTACAATATGGGTACCATGATGTCACTCATTACACACATGAACAGACTCAGATAATATGAAAAATATTTAACTGCAGAAATATTTGAAACTAACTGGACAACAGGATTTAGGGAGGTTTTGAGTGGAGACAAGCAAAATGTATGGCTATCATAATAATGAAGACATGTCAAGCCTATCACGAATGCAAAGGTCAAATTAATGAAATTGTTAGCAGTCCATAAAATTACAATAAAAAACACCCGAAAAAGAACTGGTATTGGAAATTTTACCTGACTTACATGACGCAAACAAAATCCACAATACCAAGAACCCACACAAAGCTACAAAAAGAAGAAAAAAAAAGATACTGAACGTTTCACTTGACACATATAGCTCAAACCAAGCCCATGAACCCACATGTAGCTTCAAAACCCAGCTCCAAAGATTTCACATGGCCTATATTGCTCAGATGATTTTCGTGATGCATAGCTCAAAAGCCTGGTACCGGAAATTTTGCATGATGTGTATAAATCAAACAAAATATGCAATACCACAAACCCATATACAAGTCAACAAATCCAGCATCTAACAATTCACTTGATCTATAAGCTAAAACCAGGTCCACAGTGCAACAAAACAAGAGCTCATATAACTAATATTGAAAAGCTAACCTTTCTTTTGCTGGCTTTCTCAAAAGTATTTGAAAAGCTTGTGTTCAAGCATCTCCTTAAGCATCTGACTGCAAATAATATATTGTCCAAGTCACAGTCTGGATTTCTTAAGGGTTCTGATGTAGAGAAAGCTATTTACACTTACAGTAAGAATGCACTTAATTCATTAGATAATAAATTAGAAGCTACTTTCATTTTCTGTGACCTGTCAAAAGCCTTTGACTGTGTGAACCACAGTATTCTCTTAAGTAAATTAGAATATTATGGTGTCACCGGCAATGCTGCGAATTGGTTTGAGTCTTGTCTATCTAACAGGAAACAAAGGGTGTTGTTGCAAAATACCTGTGCAGTAAGAAGTCAGTCTTCATCTGATTGGGAATTAATTACATGTGGTGTTCCTCAAGGTTCCATCTTGGGTCCATTGCTTTTTCTTGTGTACGTTAATGATCTCTCATCTGTTACATTGCCAGATGCTAAGTTTGTTTTGTTTGCAGATGATACAAACATTGCAATAAGTGGCAAGTCAAGTACAGATTTAGAAATAGCTGCTAATCAAATTTTCACTCACATTAATAAATGATTTAAAGCTAATTCACTGTCATTAAACTTTCAGAAGACCCACTATATGCAGTTCAGAACCTGTAAGAGATTTCCTTCCAGTATGTGTATAACATATGAAAACATGCAGATCGAAGAGGTTGACATTGTTGAATTTCTGGGATTACAACTCGATAATAAATTCAGTTGGGAAGGGCATACCACAGAATTGCTTAAGCGACTAAACAAGTCTGTATTTGCAGTGAGAATGGTGTCAGATGTAGGAGATATGAATATAAAAAAAACTTGCATACTTTGCCTATTATGTCATACAGGATTATATTCTGGGGTAACTCATCAAACCGAGCAAAAGTTTTTAGGGTGCAAAAGCATGTGATAAGAATAATTTGTGGTGTAAATTCAAGAACATCATGTAGAAACCTTTTAAGTAACTTGGTATTCTAACCACTGCTTCTCAGTATATTTATTCCTTAATGAAATTTGTTGCAAGTAATATATGTTTATTCTAACCAATAGCTCAATACATAGTATCAGTACTAGGAATAAGAACAATCTACATAAAGACCTAAAATCACTTACCTTGGTCCAAAAAGGGGTCAAGTATTCAGGAACACACATTTTCAATAAATTACCAACAACCATTAAAAACTTGGTTTCAGATAAAGCTTGGTTTAAACAGAGTTTGAAAGACTTTTTGATGGGCAACTCCTACTCTATAGATGAATATCTTATCCGATACTGGTAAGCCAGTTTAAGTAAAAATGTCTGTCAGATTTCAGTTTTGACAGTACTTGGTCACAACAGTCAAGATTAGTAATTTTTTGCATGATAAACTTATTAATAGTGCATAACAATTCTTCATTCTGACAGTGTTAATTCTGTAAATATTAGCTGTTCCAGTTTACTGCATTGTATTCATCTATTTCGACAATCTCCTGTCAGTTGGTGAGAGGGTAATAAGTATTATATTCAAATGTTATATGTTCTGACATGTTCCACGCCCACGAGAATCATCCCATTTTTTGGGTCTATGGAACGAAAACTGAATCTAATCTAATTTAGGTAAAACAAATTCCATGATATTCACTAATCACAATACAGCATAATTACTCATGGCTGTCAACAAAGCTGAAAAATTCATAAAAAATTACATTAACATCAATTTTGATGTACAAGGAACACCCACTTATGCACATAAACTCACATACCATACATACTAAAAATAAAAGAAAAAATTACACACTTACCACACAATGTCTGTTGACAGATAAATCTAGCAGTCTAGTGATAGCAAAAATAATATGACATTAACACAATCTCCCAAATGGCTAGCTTTGAATTCTCAAGCCAGAAACTCCTCCACATAGAATACCATACATCGTCCTGCCGAACACACCACGTATACTATTGGCAGGTTGGAGATTCAGCAACTTTGTTCAGTCTCGTATATTCTCCACAAACATAATCTTCCGTATACTCAACAATTAAACCGAATAACTTTTGGAATTCAGTTGTGGTCAACATGATATTCTCCATTGTGTCATACTCATGAACTTCGTTGTCATATTCATAACTAATAAAAAAACGAAATATAAAATTAAATCCCTAACTATAAACAACACACCACACTAATAATTCTGAAACTAACCTATTGCCGATAACCCCCAACATCAAAATAACTCACTAACAACCGCCACAAACTCTCCTGTATTATTCTCACAAAAAATACTCAGAGTACATTGAATCATTAATGTCACTCTCAAATAATTTGGAAACGTAACCATCCCACACCTGAGAGTGCCAGTGCATACTACAACCACACCTTCTGCAAATACAGTCTATTTAAAATATACTGTGACACCATGACATCGCACATCACATCATTGTTATGTCACTGGTCAAAGCAGATGGATGGTACCGCAAACTTCAGTTGCCCCTGACATTATAATCATCCTAGCCTGATTGCCACCCTGAAGATAATTTATTTTGTGGCTTGTAGTGTGATTTGAAGCAGTGCTTTGCTATAGTAATGTTTCCACAATAATCCACATGACATAATTGAGGCGTACATGGGAGTGGAATGTTATCTTGTCTCTGGGGTATGCTCTTGAGTTTCTGGGATGCACACCATCAGAATAATTCTGTAAGTTATGCTCTCTGCATACTTCACAGCCAACATCCCCAATATCTTGGTAATGTATGGGATATCAGTTACTCAAGAAAAATCATACATATTTTATATTTTATGTAATTTTCCACTCCGGAGCCAAATTTTTGTACACTATGCCTTGTAAATTTTTGTAAACAATGAAACAATTCATTGATACATGTATTGAGGATATATTACTTCATAGCTTAAACTCACTCTCTCTCTCTCTCTCTCTCTCTCTCTCTCTCTCTCTCTCTCTCTCTCTGTTAATGTTGCAGCCGGATCTTGTCTCCCTAACCACAGTGACACAGGACCCACTGAGAGAACTCCATTAATGTAACTGTACTGCATTTTGTTGAACAATCATCTAAATCACTGAATGAACTGGGATATATTGAGGTCTGTGCAGTAAAGTATGTCTCCTTAATCCTTTTCTGTTGCCTATCTGCTGCTTTTGGCATGAAATAAATTAAAGTTGGACCTACTCAAAACCATGAGTTTGTACAGAAACATTTCATTGTTGTTCTCCACAAGCTTCACCATTTGGATTCATCGGTCTCTCTCTGACGAGATTCTCCTCTGCCAGAGTAAAATGTCATACAACTGCACATACTTCTAGCTATTCAGTTGCCACGACGAGAGAGAGGGAGAGGGTGAGGGAGAGGGAGGGGGGGGGGGGGAGAGAGAGAGAGAGAGAGAGAGAGAGAGAGAGAGAGAGAGAGAGAGAGAGAGAGGGAGGGGGGGGGGGAGAATGATTATATTCAACAGTATAGCTATACTTTTTGTGCCACTCTGGCCCAGGTAGTGTTAACGAAGAGGAAGGCATAACTGACGTTGTAGTCAGGACATCAGCAGGTGCTTTAGTGTCTCATCAAAGGAGAAAGTAGTGTGGACAGCTTCAAAGTGAATCATTGATGTAAAGTGTCTTAAAAAGTTTTTGTCATACACTTATTGAAGTAAATAAGACATTGGGGACAGTATATGCAGTATTCAGTTAAACAAAAGCATTGAGTTACGTGGACTTTTGCACTCTTGCATAAACTGAAACCTCCAACAGGGCACACATCTATTTTGTGAGTACGTGTTTAACTAACACGTGACCCCAGCTGCGACAGCACTACTTCCCTTTTGTGCTTTAAATCTATCCTTCTCCTATTCTTTTTTTCCCCACTGACTTGCCATTGCACGATCTTTGTGTGCCAGCCATGTTTGGATTTGGGGGGACACTTTTTTCTGTCACTTTATACACCATTTTATCTTTCACTACATGGCCCCCATTGTTGAGCTTTACCTACTATTTCTCTTCAATAACCAAGGCAGATGACTTGCAAATGAAGTGCCTTAAACTTTCTTCCACTGCTGGCTGTTTGGCAACAGAAGTTCCTTTTGAAGGAAAAAATTTATACAATACAGAGAGATATGACCCCCACAATGTTTCCTGGCTATGCCATAGGGGGAACACAGGGCTGAGAGACAAGGAGAGAAATACTCCCCAGAATACTTTGTTTACTCTTGGACCAACAGGGATTCCTTTGTGGCCATAAAACCATTATTCTTTGTTGAACATCTTGAGAACAGGTTTGGGGAAGTAGAAGTGATAAGGAAAATGAAAAAGTCATTAGCTTCTAATTGAAAATGCAGGGCCTGCTCAGTCACAGGCACTGCTTGCCTGTGACAAGCTGGATTCCATTCCTGTTACTATCACCCCCCACCCCCGCCACATAACAGGATATCAACTTCCACCATGACCTCCTTTTACAGACCGATGATGAGTCGCATGCCAGTTTGGAGAGATGGGGTGTGCATTTTGTCTGCCATGTCAAGTGGGGACTAGACAGTAGGGTCGATACTGGGACCTTCATCTTGGTCTTTGAAGGTGACTCATTGGAAAACATCATCATGATGGTGTATCCGTGTGATGTGAAATCATATGTTCCCCTCCCATGCGGTGCTAGAAACGCACAATATTAAAGCACATGTCTTCCCATTGTACACAGGCGCTCTTCGTGCCCCACCCCCAATCTATGTCAACTGTGAGGAACACCATTCTCCTGTTCACTGGACTGCACTGTCTCCCAAAAAGAAAAGAAAATCCAAGAATACAAGACCCTTGATCAACTGGAGTATCAGGAGGTCAAGAAGAAATATGATCATCTGCATCCTGTACATGTGATGATGATTTTTGCTATTGCTACATCATCATCCTCTCTAGCAACAGGACCCTGCCCTTTGCGCCTCCCACATTGGGCCTTTGGGAATTGCTGAACTACATATGCTCCCCTGGCAGTTGGGAGTGTTGACTTCTTCACCCACTGGGGACGTTGATTCCCAACCCCAGGCCAGAAAAGTGACTCCCTTCTCCAGCATCTCTCACCAGGAACGGGTCCTGCAAGATGCTCCCCTCCCAGGATTATGTTGATCTGCAACCAGATCCCAGGCTGTGGCTGTAGGAGCCACATGTTGCTGGTTGTAGGGGCTTCACATTCCTCCTCTGTCACTGAAACTTTTGCAGAATAGGTCTCACCAACATTGAAATCATTCAAGGAGAAGAGGAACAAAAAGATGATGTCCAAGATAAAGATAAATGAGATTCCAGTGGTTCCTGTGATGCTGCACCCTGCGTGTTTAAACTCTGTACCCTTGGCAGAGTTCCTGGTGGCTCCTGTATCACTGGAGCCCCCTCGCCCCCAAAAACCTGCTTCTGAACTGATGTGTATTGATGCCATATCCTTGCAACCAGTGGCAGCAGGCAACCCTGGGGCATATTTGCCTCCTTGGTCCCTTCACACCCCCACAGGATAACAAAAGCATGATCCTCCAGTGGAAATGTCTCAGTTTGTCCCACCACCTGGCTGAGTTACAACATGTCTTATGCATTTCCCCAGCTTTCTGCATGTCCATCCAGGAAACTTAGTTTACAGCATTCCAAACCCTTACCCTCCATGACTATTGGGGCTATTTTAAGAATAAAGTTGACTATGACAGAGTGTCGGTCTGAGTTTGCACATATGTTCTGGACTCTGTCTGCAGTGAACACATGCCACTTGGTACAACTTTGGAGGCTGTGACTGTTTGTATGAGGATGTTTCTCGATTTTACTGTCTGTAATGTGTAGCTCAATCCCGATGGTGAAGTGGCTCAGAACATGTTGTGTGCACTGATTTCTCAGCTCCCCCTACCCTTCCTCATTTTGGGTGACTTCAATGCCAGCAACACTTTGTGGTTTGGAACTATGAACACTGGCTGTGATGAAGCTATCAAAACGTTGCTTGCAGAAATTGATTTTTCTCTCTTGAATATCTGTGACCCTACACACTTCAGTGTGTCATAAGGATCTTATTTGGCCATTTGTCTTTCCATTTGCAACCCTGGTCTTTTCCATTCATGTAGAGTCCATAATGATCTTTGTGACAGATCACCCTGTCTCTCCTTCAACGTCACTAGCCTGGTCGTCCATCCTGATGGGCTCTGGGAAATGCTGACTAGGATGCCTTTGTCCTTTCTCTCACTCTTAGCACCCTACCATGTGAAGATATTCGTGTAGTGGTCTGTCTGGAGTATGCTGTCCAGTCAGCTTTCCCCTGGCATCAACACCTTATCGCTGTCTTCTTCGACTTGCAAAAGCCTTATGATACCACATGCCATCATCACATCTTCTTCACCCTCCATGAGTGGGGTCTCCGGGGCCTGCTCCCAATTTTTTTCTGGAACTTCTTGTAACACTGTACTTTCCATGTAAAAATTGGTGTGTCCCACTGTACCCCCTCCCCCCTCCAACCCCCAAATATACAAAAGTTGGAGTCCTGCTGGGCTCTCTATTGAGTGTGCCCCTTTTTCTAGTGCTATCAATGATCTGGCAGCAGCTGTGGGATATCTCCTCCACTGTGGGTGTGGCTGAATGCTAACTGCAGGATGCCATATGAAAGGCACAGTCCTGAGCTCTCACCCATGGCATCCAGTTTTCAGCTGCCAAGACATGGGTTCTGCACTTCTGTGCTGTCTGTCCTCAACCAGAACTCTGCCTTTATGACCAATTGCTCCATGTTTGGGAGTCTTATAGTGTTTTGGTACTGGTCTTCGTGAGACACTTTGACCTAAAATATCCCACGCTTGGGACAAGCTATCAAATTTTGAGGTGAGGCATCAATCTATTCTGACACTGCTGCACAATCTAGAAATAGTCAACCACCCACTTAATCATATGTGAAGATTATTTTTGCTGTAAATCTGTAGTTGTTAAGCGAGTCGATTGACTTATTCCGAGTTCTTATGTCAACAGTTTGCTTCATATTGCTGTCATTAGTTTTAAATTGTGCATGACTCATTGTGCGAGTACCTCACATAACTTGTATTCTGGTAAATTCTGCAGAAATTATTCATGGTACCCAAAATTGTACAGTGTTACTTAATTTCACGCTGTACAAAAATGCCAATGCAATAAATAAGCATGAAAAAAAGTTTTCTGCTTTTAGATTGTCAACTTAGAGCTCCTGTTGAACAAAATATCAAATAATTTGCCAGCGTTACGGTACCTGAGCCTTTTGGGGAATGTAGCATGTCCAAATCAGCTGTCAGACATGGAAAAAGATGAAGAGGACTACCAAAGATACAGGTAAGCAATTGTGAAAAGGACAGAAAATATTATTCCAAGTAACTGAATATTTTTTTTTTTTTTAGTTTTAGACATTCTTGTCTCTCAGAAGTGAGTACAGCTGGAATTGTGTACATCTGCAAATACCATATAATTTTTCTTTGTCCCGTGCTACAGTTTGTACCTCTGTTAAATGGTGACAGTTACTATTGCTGCAAACTATGTTGCAACTATAGCTAGTGTGGCTAATACCCAAATGTTTTGTTAACAAATGGTATCTGAATCATTTGTATGTGAGCAAGAAGTACAAAGTTAACATTTATAATTGGAGATAAAAATGCAGTACATTAAGGGCATTAGATGTCTATATACACTGGTGTGCAAAACTTGGGGATGAAAGTAACTTTTGCATGATGGATCACTGCCGACTGATGCAGCTCAATGAAACTGGGACCATACATGGAAAGAATTGCTGCAGTAAGTACAGAAGAAAACTGAAAGAAATAAGCAATGAGCCGAGTAGAAATGATTACTGTGCAGTCACTGTGATATATGATGGTCCTCTAGATGTCACAAAAGGTGGCACATGTTTCATAATAGGGAGTGTGTTCACCACGGGTGATAGTGGTTGCTCTGCAACATGCTTCCGTGCTGATCACAAGGTTGGTAAGGAGTTCCTGTGATAGAACATTCCATTCCTCCACCATTGCAGTTGATTATAGCTGGATGGTCTTTGGTGCATGTAAATGTGCTCCAATATGTCTCCCAAACACTACCCACATGTGCTCAATGGGTGACTGCACCATATGGCGAGAGGCAGGAACACTTAATGCACCCAGGAATGTTGTCAAACATGATTGTTTTGGTGGTCCAGGTTTTATGGTGTGGGTATGAATAATGTAGTTACCATGGGAATACTGACTTCCAAATCTTTGACCACGGTACACTCACTGGTCAGTGTTATTGTGTTACTGTACCCCTTCCCCATGTGCATCTTTTCAGGACTGATAGTGTAGAGCACAAGTGGAGTGTGTCGGGAAGACATTGCAGCATGTCTGCATGCACCAATGACCATCCAGCTATAGTCAACCACACCTGTAGAGGAATGTAATGCTCTACCACTCCTTACCAGGCTTGTGATCAGCATAAGAGCACATTGCGGTGCATGCATTGCCATCCATGGTGATCACACACTTTATTAAGAACCATGTCCTGCCTTTCGAATACCCAGGGGATCACCATAAATCATGATGACTTCAGTGTAATATTTCTTTCATTTACCTTCTGTATTTTATTGTAGTGGCTCTTTCTGTGTATGGTCCAAGTTTCATTGAGCTTTGTTACTTGGCAGTAACACATCACATGAAAATTACTTTTGTCCTTATATTGAGAAACGTGCATTTTCATGGAAAATTGAAAAATCAGCACCTGATGTGGAAATAGACATTGTAACTGCAGTTCATAGAGAAATGAATGTAGATCTCTCCATGTTCACTTGGATACAGACTTACATACCTGTTAGTATCTTCAAAGTTCTCCAATAATAGCCTAATATACATATTATACTAGATTGGTTTCATCATAGCAGCACTTATTTGATGAGGTGCTTTATCCCCAGCCTTATAGAAGTAGCTGCGAAATTTCTAGTGTTGATGTGTGATAACAAAGCATTTAGTGATCCATTGCTGATAAAAGAAGAGTCATATTAATGAAAGTATGAGGTGCTGGTGATATAGATTAACGAGTTAACAGTTTGTCCAACTGTCTAGTTGGCCATTACTGTCACTTCATCGTGATTAAAATTAAGAATGATCTCATGTGGGTAAAGTTAACAAATTATACAGTTCCCGTTCAAGTACTTTTTCTCTATTGTTTTTGTAAGTAACCAAAGTGATAAACTAAAAGAATATTTGGCTGAGAGGTCCGAGAACATGATATTGGACAACTAATTTTCAACAAAAGTGGAAGTAAAATCGGTATTCACACTACTGTTCTCAATATACATAACAGATACACTGCAGTGCCCTGATTGTTATCTGAAAGGTGCTGTTACTGGATGCTCATAAGGAAATGCAGAATTTGGTGTACTGAGTAGTAGTTTTCTTTAAATGTGGGTAAATGAAAGATGATGCCCACGACAAAGAGAGGGAAATAATTACTATTAAAAACAGTCTTGATCACGATTTATTTTATAAGGTGACCGGTTTCGACCACTACTGTGGTCATCTTCAGACCATTGAGTGGAAACCCCTTTCTGTTGGAGAATCACAACAGAAAGGGGTTTCCACTCAATGGTCTGAAGATGACCACAGTAGTGGTCGAAACCGGTCACCTTATAAAATAAATCGTGATCAAGACTGTTTTTAATAGTAATTATTTACAAGACATTGATCACTGCTGTTCCCATAATGCATTCAAAAGTAAAGAGAGGGAACCTGTAGGCGTGTAATGGCAAAATTCTGAAGCCTATCTCATTGTTTAAATGTTTGGTGATAAGACTATGAAGTGGCATGAAGATATAAAATCAGTTGTAGGGAAGGCAAATACAAGACTTGAATTTACTGGAAGTGCCCTGGAAAAGTGTAGGGCACCTGTAAAGGAAATTAAACATATGTCACTTGTGAGACATTTCCCACAGTACCACTCCACTCTTATCAAGTAAACATTTAATAAAGTTGGAGATGGGTTGCTAGAATTGTAACCTATGTAGAAATGCTGCAGAAATGGCCTGAGAACTTAAATGGAACTGTTTGGGAGAAAGGAAGTATTGTTATGGTAAAACTCTCTTAGGTAAATTTAAAGGCCAGTACTCAAGGGGACTTTGCAACTGTTGTGCTACCTCCATTGTGTAACTTGCAGGAAGACTGTTAGAATAAGAACATATATATTGAGGTATGTAATGAGACAAACATACTGTCTTTTCGTCCGTGTTTTATTTGTGAATAGAACAGCAAAGAAAGTTACTCATCTTGGTTCAGAATGTGCAGCACTGTGCTCTGTACAGTGGCTTGGAAAGTATATATGTAGATGTGGAAGCTGTTGTGCAGACATTACAAAACATGTGAATTTGAGTGTCATATGTTTAAGTTCTGCATCATAAAAGCTGTCAAATATTTGTTTAATCTTTACAGTTCTATTTAGATGGAGAAATTGATTCCTGACATTTATTTTCAGTTATTGGCTGTGAATGTAATGCAGAAAAGTTCAGTTTTAAAGAAGTGTCATAAGTTTTATGGCAAAAGGGAATGCAATGGCCAGTTGATGTGAACCAAGGTATTGGAATCAGTTTGTTAAACTAGTAACTCCTTGAAATGTTCTCCTGTGTGATTTACTTGCTTAACCTGCAGGTCCTCTCATACATCGGATCAGAGTATTTACACATGTAGGAACATGTACCGTTGGACTAACATCCTCTAACATTATCACATGGGAGATGTACTGGTACACAAGACCATTACATTCAGGTCTTGAAAGCTGTTAGGCCCTTCCATCTCCAATGTGCAGATACATTGTCTTTGTATGTGTCTCGCAAGAAGACAGTCCATGTTAGTAGACCTTGCCCTATGTAGACTGCATGAGATGTCTAATCATTTCAGTCTGTTGGAAAAGGTATACATTGTTTAAGTCATCACAGATGCCTGATGAGCGTGTGACAGAACTCTTACATGTTGTGAGTCTCTCGGAGTTACAGAGACAGTTCCTTTCAGGATAAATGCACAGTGTGTTGTAACAATTTATCTGTACAAAGTATAGTGCAACTACATAGTCACTCATTGTTCTACATCAGATTTTTACTTCCACCTCTATTTGGGACAAGTGTCTTAGACATAAGTAACTGTCAATTCTCCTGCAATACACATTATTGTTATTCCATGATGCAGCTGAAACAATCTTTCTCCAGGAGCCAATCATTGCTCTTTGTCTGAGACCCTCAAAATCCAAGCATATTAATGCTATGTACAATTTACTGCTGATATCTAATCTACCTAAGTTGGTTTATCACATATGACATCTGAAGCATTTTAATTTGCCTGGATTACTGCTAGACAGCGACTATCCTTGCAGGAAAAACTAATTCCTGCAAGCACTGTTTTCAGAACCATCATAAATTTCTTGTAAGAGAACTGCTCTGTCACAAATTTACTCTTACTTTTAAATTAAATCTTGCTGTTTACATCAGAGAGGACATTAAAATTTGCATTGTAACTCAGATTTGCTTGATGAAAATCAAAGGTTCATTTTTAGGCCTGCTCTAGCATGTAGTTTTAATCCTTCACTGTCTTATATTTGTAGATGTAGACTCATTACCATCTGTTTGACATGATCTTAATAAGTGTGTCCTAGTTGTACTAAATATGAATATTTGTGTGTTACAAATTGAAGACTATTTTCTCCATGTGAACAATAAAGCTTGTGGTTATTTAGTTTTGATAGTTACAACATTTAGCCACACATTTTATAACTGAATCTGTTTCCATATATAATATTTTAATGCTGTTTCCTGTTTTGAATGGACTCTACAGTTTGTTGACCAAGTCATGTTTTCATTACTTTATCAAAGATAACTTTTCTGTTTAAATTGTAGTTGTTTTCCTAGAATGAAATTCAATGGATTAGTAGTGTTATGTAATACTATTCACAAATTTGGAAGAGCCTGAATCAGTTATCTTCATTCAAGTGATTTGTGTCTATCCAAAGCAGGCCTAGCTGAAGATCAGTGCCATTTCTTGAGAAAAGTCACATCCATATCATTAATCTAGTTTTGATGAAACTCTGGCAGAGAGTTTTTAATGTCAGAACTAATGTACCCACTCCCCCTCCCCCCTCCATCCCTCTAGTGGTGGAAGTAGGGGTACAGGGGAAGGCAATAAAGAAAAAAGGATGCTGTGGAGTGATAGCATTCTTTATTATATATGTGTATTTTTTGTTGTAGGTACTATGTACTATATAGACTACCTAATCTTCAGTTTCTTGATTCAACAAAGGTAACAACTGAAGAGCGTTTGGAAGCTACTCGCAGAGGTCAGTTGATGAAGGTGGTCTGCCCCACAAATGTGGTATGTACTTTAAAAGTAACTTTTACTCTTAAGTAATATGTCATTTTCCTGCAGAGAGATATGGTACTGAATTCAGTACAACATAAGATTTATTTCACATAAACAGGACTGAGTTGCAACTGGGATACTGATGTATCATTATTAGCTGCACTGTAGCAAGGTCTTTGCGAGTTTATTAAACAAAGATCTGGATTCCATGATTTGTCCAGGTTGAAACCACTATCTCTGGCAATTAAATTCTTCACCAAACGAATTTCAGCTGGTTCTTTCACCACAGAGTCCTGAAAAGATGAAGACAGTGCAAGAATTTCAACATTTTCATACCACATGGAGTGACTGGTGTTTGTGTAGTGCTCAGCCACAGCTGATTTATTGGGCTGTAAGAGCTAGGTGTACCTACAGTGTTCCATGCATCTTTCATGGACTGTACTATGTCCGATGTATGAAATGTATGAAAGCTCCACTCCCTGAGGATTTTGTAAACATTAGGATTGTAAAGGATCAAGACATCTTTGGTGGAACTCCAAAAATTGCTACTGTCTTCGATGGAGGGCGAAAAATCACTTTGTGCTTAGTGGGAATCCAACCAAATTTTGAGAACAGGCTTCCAACATGTGGCAGGAAAGCTATGGATTTGGACCATACCAACACATTTATACAATTTTTCATGTGTATACTGATGTTCCACATTAACTGGTAACTAAGCTAACACAAAGTACTGTACCTTAAACCAGAATTAAACTAGCACATAAGTAGCATTACACAATCCGAAATATACTAAATATGCTCTATAACACGAATCCATTCAAAAAAAATGTCAGTAAGATTGCTGTGAACTTTACCAAAATTTAGACACTATGACGATTGTGTAAAACCTGAAGGCTATTTATATGATGGGTGTAGCAGCTGTTAAGAAACAATTTTACTGCCATATTTTCCACTGCCTTGGTAGTGCATGATTGAATTGTGAAGTGTATAACCAGTTTGACTATGTACTTATGGCAGAAAAACAGACTTAAATATGTCACAATGAATCATGACAAAACACACGCCCTTTTTCTGAAGTTTTGTGAGTTATTCGGAGTTTACCTCACTTCCTAGTCATCAAGACTTTTGATACTGCCTTTCCCGGAGACTACTGAATAATTGTAGAACATAATGAAAGATGTCACATTTAATTTGAGCACTAGCAAAATATGGACCCATTTTCATTGTACCTCCTCCACCTTGTCATTTTTTTAGGGCCTTATATGCTCACATTGCAAAACCAAATATAGCTTTTTAAGCAGCTTAAAACATGGTCTTTTTAATGAAAATGGCTTAAAAGATTAGTTTCTTGATGACTGGGCCTACAGTGAACTATATGTCTTGAAAGGACATTGCAAGTAAGATTCCAGTATCACTGCTTAATGCGTTTATTGATTATTATGACAGCTGTTTTGGAAGATTTCAGTTTTCAAGTACGTCTACGTTGTCCTGATGTATATATAACATCTGATGAGATAGTATCTGGTGATATTTCCTGTATTTTTTGACAGTTATCATTATAGATGTTTTATATTTACGTAGTACATATGTAAATATAGAACATCTATGATAGGAACTGTCAAGAAAATACAAGGAATATTTACAGTATCATATCAAAATATTGCAACCCCCCCTTCAGGGGTCCACAACTCTTTTGTGGATACGTGAGTGGCAAACACGGGACCTTGAGCTAGTGCGGCTCTCCTTCCTTTCCGGGCTGCTTACCTTCCTTTTCCACATCCTTCCCCGTCTCCCATCCTTCCCCGTCTCCCATCCTTCCCTGCCCCCTCCCCCCACCTCTTCCCTTCCCCTTCTCCCTCTCTTCAGGAGTATGTTTAGTGCCTACGTCCGGAGATGGACACTTGTAACTGTAAGACATAGTTTTTCTTCTTTGCTCTCTCTGCTGGAAAGTCTCTGTCACCTCTGTGTCCTTCTCTTTTGTTGCTTCTTCTCTTTACCCTCTTCTCCACTGCAGCATTTTGAGACCTCTCTTCTTTCCTTTTCTGTGCTCCTCCCTTTCTCTTCCTTTCATAGGCATACAAGTAGGACAAGTACGTACTCCCTGGTAAAGGTCAGGCCCAGCAAGGGGTGATTACCCAAGCTGGTACCTTCCGAACGTGCCGATTGGTCCCTCCCTTCGTCTGTTTCTCAGGAGGTGTGACCTGAGGTGTGGACAATCATCTAAGGCAGGAGTGCCCTCAGAGAAGGCCCCCACAAGGAAGGAGTGCGCCATTGGAGATGCCGGTAATCATGGGGGGATACTTTTACAATGGTTTCCTCTACTCTTACAACTTCTGCCCACAAGAGAAAGCTTGAGGAGTCTCAGCCATGGACAGTTATTCCATCAGTGCCAAAGTTCCTAGTTGTTTCACTGTTTGACAAAAGTCAAGACTTCTCCACAGTCAACCCTTTCATTATTCAGAAAGGTGTCGATGCAATTGCTGGTCCTGTAAAGTCTTGTTCCCGATTACAAAATGGCACCTTGTTGTTAGAAACAGTCAGTGCCCTCCAGGCACAAAAATTGCTGCAAACTACACTGCTACACACCTTCCCTGTTTAGGTGGAGGCACACCGTACTTTAAATTCATCACGCTGGGTGGTTTGGACACACTCAACGGATTATCCAACGAGGACATTCAACACTATATGTCTGACCAGAGCGTAACCGCCATACATTGAGTCATGAAAAGGGTTGACAAGGACTTGGTACCGACCCGTGCTCTCTTCTTGATGTTTGAAAGAGTTCAACTTCCATCGAACATTAAAGCAGGATATGAGATCATTTCAGTTTGCCCTTATATCCCCAACCCTATGCGTTGCTATCGGTGTCCACAGTTTAATCTTACCAGCCAGTCGTGTTCCAATCTGGCCAAATGCGTTACATGTGGCAGGGATGCCCATGAGGGTGATTGTCCACCTCCATCCTCTCATTGCATCAACTCTATGGGTGACCACGCTGCTTCTTTTAGAGATTGCCCTGTTTTCAAAGATAAACGAGTTATCCAGGAAATCCGAGTGAAGGAAAAGGTGTCCACATTTGCTGTTCATAAGTTATTCGCCAGTAGAAAGACCACTGTGCTCCCAGCTGGTAAATATAGCACTGTCCTTGCATCACCTCGGCGTACTAAGGAGGGGTAGCCACACAGACTTGTGATCTCATCTTTAGCACTATGGTCATCAGATTGGCCAGCCCAAAAATCGCCCATTCATCTTCCACTATCACCTGCTGATTCTCAGGCTCTCACTTCATCGGCCCCTGCTAAATCACGGGCCTCAAAATCGGATGCCTGGACTTCCAAAAAAGAGCCTACTCGCAAAGATTTTTTTATGTACCCCAAGAATAGTAACCCCCCCCCCCCTCCATAGTTTATTATCGGACATGTGCTGCTTTATGCGCACAAATGGAGGATGGGAGGATGTCACATTTATTTACACCGATGGCTCAAAGACCACATTTAGTGTTGGGAGTGCCTGTATTGTTGGCGACACCCCTAATAGATTTCGGCTTCCCAACCAATGTTCAGTTTTTACTGCGGAGCTTTATGCTGTTCTCCGACTGTCCAATACATCCATTGCCATAAGCGGCTACAGTATATTATATGTTTGGCTTCGCTCAGCTCTCTTCTCAACCTCCAAGCTCTTTATCCCATCCACCCTCTGTTCCACTGGATTTAGGACAGATTCTACTTGCTCCACTTGGAGGGGGGAGTCTCTGTGGCATTACTCTGGATCGCAGGGCACTTTGATATCCGCGGAAATGAGGCAACCAATATAGCGGCCAAGGCTGCAGTCTCTCTTCCTCGGCCCGCTGTTCACATGGTTCCATTTGCTGATCTGCAGAGCGTTTTATGTCGTTGTGTTACTCTTTTATGGCACACACATTGGTCTACACTTCCCGATAATAAATTATGAGATGTAAAAGCTCTTCCATGTGCTTGGGCCTCTTCCTCCTGGCCTCGTCATCGAGAGGAGGTAATTTTAACTAGACTCCGGATAGGGCACTGTCCTTTTAGACATCAACATCTTTTAAATGGTGATCCTCTCCCACTTTGTCCTCACTGTTCTCAACTGTGGACAGTGAGACACCTTTTACTTCAGTGCCCCTATTTTAATCCGCTACGCACCCGTTTATAGTTATCGCCTGATATATCTTCCCTTTTAGCAGATGACATGTGCTGCGGTGGCCCTGTGTAATGTTAAGCTCCCTCTATACGGCTTAAGCGTTTTCATGGACTTACTTGTTGAAGAATGCTGGTTCTGCTTTCTTGCAGTGCCAATGTCTCTGCTAGCACCGGACGCTTCTCCGAAGATTTCACTGCTAGGAAGGGGAAATTTTCACTCTCTCTCTCTCTCTCTCTCTCTCTCTCTCTCTCTCCTTATTTAAAAATACGCTACTCGTGGAATATTATTCAATGCACCAGAATATATTTATTTCCACTTTCTACAAAAAAACAACTAAACTTTACGACGTAGATCAGTAATTACACATTTTTGAACACAATGAATACATAAGCTTTTATTGTGGCTAACTATCCACGTCCAGTCCACGTACTCTCAACAGCTGTTCAACGTCTACTAAACAGTCACTATCTCGAGTCACTCCATTTGTTTTTCAACAATACAAAGCTACATTACTCCTTGCAGCCGGCCACGGAGCTTCCGGGCTGTATGTGTGTATTCTTGGCAGGTCGCGCTGAACACTGGCCAGCGCCGACAAATTTTCTCCCTTCCAGTTTCGCCTACACAAACAATAAATGGGTGCAGTATCCCATACTCATCCTTACGCCCTGCTTTAAAATAACACGTGTTTGAAAAGGCTGGAACACAAGTGTCTCCAGACTTTCGTGAAATTCTGGGAGCACTACAGTGCTCAGCTGATCGCGTCCTTGATTTTATCAGTGTCAGTGAGATGAGGTCGGTCATTTGAAGCTCTTATTTGGGGAATACAACCCCCCCCCCCCCCCCCTTCAATAGTAGTTTTCTAAGATTTCCTTCTGTTTTTAGTTTCCCTCCTGCTTGAGTTTTGCTCTTGTTGCTGCTGATTTCACATTCGTTTTTTTTACCCTTCCCTAAGCCACAGACTGCAGCACTTATGACCGTAGCAGTTTTGCACCCTAAAACCATGACAAAAAACAAAAAAAGTTACATATAGACACACACACATGTCAGGACAATGTAGACATACTTGAAAATGGAAATCCTCCAAAATAGCTGTCGTAATAATCAATAAATGCTTTAAGCAGTGATACTGGAAACTTGCTTACAATGGTTTAAAAGAGTTTGCTGAAGACACTTTTTTTTGTAAAAGTGGGCCAAAAGTAGCCTTTTTGTCATTTGTAGAAAAATTGTCATGTTTGCCCTCACTTTGTAAACTATTGGAAAGTAGTAGGTGAATGAAATTGTGTATTCTAAGATCTTGTATTGGTAAGTTATTATGTTTAAGGTTTCAGTTGTACCCCACAATTACTTCTGGAGATATAAAAAGCTAAACTTCACATTTTTTTAATGCCTATTTTTTTGGCCAACTTTGCTTCAAATTATCCATATGCAATCACTCAGGAAGGCTTTTTCTGTGTTATTTCACTTAAGAGAGCACAAAAAGGTGTACAAGATGACCAAGTTTCATTTCTTTCAAGAAAATATTGCCGGAGATATTATGGCTCAAATTTGCCGAAAACTCACTGGTGCAGTGTTGATAGCTGCACTATGGGGCCAAACAAATGACTAAATCTCCAGAAGTATTGAATTGATGATCATCATAGTAACATGTGCTTTCTTGGGTGTCAAGCAGAACAACTGATATAACATGGCCGAATTTGTTAACTGTTAGGGTAGGCCCACTGTCTCTGCTACTCATTGTGGTTGTACATCACTAGATTAACTGAACAATAATTATACAGAATTACAATTAACTACAGGTGCGTGGTTGACAGGGAAGCCCACACACACACACACACACACACACACACACACACACACACACTCACACACTCTCTCTCTCTCTCTCTCTCTCTCTCTCTCTCTCTCTCTCTCTCTCTCTCCACAATTTGGACCGCCATGTCAATTGATAAAATGATACCACTGTGAATAACAAAGAAAAGAAAGAGTAATTTATTTAATTAAATGTATAGCTGTGGGTGGCTAATTTTTTAATTATAGGGAATCATATTAAGTAAGATGTGTCACAAACACTGACATACCTGAAAAAAAATTCTGTTGTATGCTTTGTGTATGCACTCAACCTCAAGAATTAACGTCTAGGTTAATACTGCAATATGCTATTAATGAATGCTGCAACTTACTATCTATCAACAGAATTTCTAAACTTTATTCAGCAAAACTCATTGTTGCTGACAAGATAGCTTATTATCTGCATACAGTGACATAAACTTGCAATTTGTATTCTGAGTGTGAAATGGTAATAATGTTCTATGGCATGATATGAGTGAGTGGTCTGGTAACCATTATCGTATGGTAATATTCCATGACATAAAAACAGATGTTCATGTTATTTGTGTAATAACTAGCTGTGAACTAAATTGCTTTTAATTTCTTTCTTTATTTTTGTGTTTTGCAAGAGCTAGGGTTATGCGTATCTGTCCTTGTAGCAGCATAGGTGGTCGCTACCGTAAGTACCACTGCCATCTATATTCAAAGTCATGAACGAAGGCCATCAAGTTTGGACTCATTCTGTGCACTTGATGTCATGAATTCTCTGACAGCCAGTGGGCATTCAGTAGTGTCATGAGTCCTCTGCTGTGAGTGTTATAGTCAATGCAAGCATTAAATCTGATTTTAGTGAGTTTCTCAGTGAATTTTTATTGCATTTGCCGCATGTTGTCATGGCTGATGATGATGGTAAGCAACGGATTCTACGTAAACAAACAATAAACATAATTTGCAGGATACATACTTTCTTCAAGTGCAAAACCCCTGTATGCACGCACTGCAACTGTCGTCTGGAACCCACAGTGCTGTAACCCCCATCTGTGCCTCGCCATGCACAGGCTTCCTTCATTCATGAATCGGACAATAGTTCAATTGCTTCAATGACAGGTGAATAACATTGAAAAGTGTATTGTACTCGATGTATGTTATTACATTCCTCTGTCAGGAAGGGAGGGCCAACTCCTTGGTGAGTGTGTTCCGTGCTTTTAATTTTAACTGCATACTAGTTTTTTGTACTAGCCAATAGGTAAGCTCATGTGTATTTTCATGGAGTAGTGGCTTGCTTAGATTTTAGTTACTGATTAGCTGTCAGTTGAGATATAGCTACAGGTGTGAGCAATTGGCTCTCCTCACCTATGATTGGCTTGCTATGTTTGTATATAAATTTGGAAACACAAGCCACAGTAATTCACAAAATATATGAAACGAATGTTAATATAAGGTGCATTCAAAAAGAAATGAGCTGGAGGCATAATTACAGAAACCAGTACCTGTATGTTAGAATGTGTCACAACTGCCAGGGCCAATACTTCTAACATACAGGTACTGGTTTCTGTAATTATGCCTCCAGCTCATTTCTTTTTGAATGCCCCTTGTATGTCAAGAGGCTTTCCACATGTCCAAGTAGTGAAAAAATTCTCATTTATTCACAAAATTAGGTGTTATAATGCATTTTCCATATCTGCAGGCGAAGTCGATGCACAGTACACACTGTGACTATGAGGCTCCCGTAAAATGAATAAAAGAAGTTGACCATCACACAGTCTCCCCTTAGACTCCCCTTAGACTAATTTGCAAATTTGTAGATTGAAAACTTCCATGAAAAAACATTAAGTTGGAAAAGAGTAAAAAGAATCAAGCCATGGACATTGGCAGTGGGTAACTTGGACTGTCTCATTCAACTCACTTCAACTATTTCATAAAGTAGTTAGTATGTTGACATTTGTAACAAATATTATTATATTATACTTCTTAAATTGCTTTACAGACAATACAAATACATTTGTAAATGGTCAAAAGACAGGACTACATCTGTTCTAATTCCTCTTCATATAAAAAGGTTCAATTATGGACTGCTCCAATTATCAGATCATAGTATTACTATTGCATACTAGCAAAGTCCTCCTGTACATAATGAATCAGCACCTAAAGACATTTCTGCAATCTCAGATGTCTGCAGAATGAGCACGTTTTGTGACAGGTAAAGGTACATGAGAAGCAGTCACGAATTTGAGGCAGATAATAGAAAAATCTCATGAGTTTTGTTTACCTGTCTTCACTTACATCCTAGATTAAAAAGGTGTTTGTTAGAAGAAAGGTCAGTGTTGGCTGTAATTTTGCTGGTTTATTGACAGCAAAATTGATTTTCAATCACATAGTGATCATCTTCAGTGCTGTAGTGTACAAATTAAACTCATAGGCACTGGTGTCAAGTTATCGTCAGCAACCAAAGCTATGTAACGATCACAATAACTCATTGCGATCGTTACATAGTTTTGGTTGCTGATGATAACTTGACACCAGTGCCTGTGAGTTTAATTTGTACACTACAGCACAGAAGAGGATCACTATGTGATTGAAAATCTATTTTGCTGTCAATAAACCATCAAAATTACGGACAACGCTGACCTTCATTCTACTTTCACATATATGGTCGTTGTGCACACAGCACTCTATGGAGTTGCCAATGAATAAAATTTTGCCTAGCTGGGCATGTTTGTTTGTTTGTGTCATGTGGGACAAGATGTGGCATGTGCTAAATGAATTTGTGTTTCCAAAACACCTAGTATCATTACTAAAATGCCTTTATAACAGCCATACTTCAAGCATAAGGGTTGGTGGTGAATACTTGGACTTTTTCGATGTGACAAATGGTGTTAGACAAGACTATATCCCATCAACTCTATAACATGTATGCAAACTGTGTCATCAGGAGCACACTGGATGGATGAGATGGTAGAATTTCAGTTAGCAACTAGAAAATCAATAATCTACATTTTCCGGCTGATACTACCCTCATTGTAGGAAGTGAGGTAAAACTTGGTGATTTGTTTCCCAGAGTGAAGACTATAAGTTTAAATTTCAATCAAGAGATGAACATGAAAAGGAGCAAACTAATGGTTATTAATTGCCAAGATTTAGATGTAATCTGTCATACAGGTTGCTTAAAGGATGTGGAGGTAGAGAATGATTGTGTATAACTAGGACACTGGAAAGTGTGCTAAGGAAATAAAATAATAAATCATCTTTTGCCAAGCAGCAATGGTTTAACTCATTAAGTTCTGACAGAACTGTGCAATATCCAGAACAACAAAGATGTGCTTGCTGTTACCACTTGTATGGCTGCAAGCCCTGGCCCTGAAAGCTAGTGACAAAGGCTGAAGTAATGGCTTTGAGATGCAGTGTTGGTGGAAGACATTACATCTGTATGATAGCGAGAAAGAAAAACTGTTTCTTCCATTATAGAAGAACATAGAATCACAAGAAGTTAATCATTTTGTGCCAGTCAAAGATACTTTCAGTTAATTGGGCATATTTTGAGAAGAGAAGGCATCTTGCAAGGTAAAATTGAAAGCAGAAAGCCATTACGAAGAGCAGCAAGTGGATGGCTGGGTCAAGGAAAGAAAATTACCAGTGTATCTCTTCAGATTATATTAGGAAGAGCTGAAGATTGCTATGCATGGGAAGGTCTAATTGAAGATTCAGTTACTTACGAAGTGAGTCAAGAAATGAGGTCATGTAAACTGATTAATGATGATAAATAACTCTAAACATTGAATCATTAATGTCATTTATCAGATTACTTTTGAATACATTATGGGAAAGGCAGTGATCAATGTCTTACAAATATTTACTATTAAAAACAGTCTTGATCACTATTTATTTATCAGGTGACTGGTTTCGACCACTACTGTGGTCATCTTCAGACCATTGAGTAGGAACCTATTTCTGTTGGAGAATCACTCTCCAACAGAAATAGGTTCCTACTCAATGGTCTGAAGATGACCACAGTAGTGGTCGAAACCGGTCACCTGATAAAGGAATCATGATAAAGACTGTTTTTAATAGTAAATATTTATCAGATTGCTGCAGAGAATAACTACTGTAGCAAACAAGTCTGTGTTTATTCATTTACTAATACAAATGAATGCGAACATGCATAACAAGTTTGAACCTGATAAACCAGGATTACAGGGCATATTCTGTGACAAATATTTGCAGGGTCAGTGCTAAATGTCAATTATGATAGAGTTTTAAACTTCAGTTTCAACATTTTATTGACATGGAACCAGCATCTTTTTTACTATTCCATGAAGCATTTATTAACGAGTCTGTCAACAGTTGCAGTTCATATGTTTGGTGAGCAGTTTATAACCAACTTTTTCATTTTCAAGCCTGGCCAACTGAGGCTGCACTGAAGGTGCCTAATCTTAATAATAAACATCAAAATGGCAATACATGGTGTATAAAATGTTCGCAGAATGACTGTCACAATCCACATGTGCCTCTTAGCACGTAAAAATCAAACTCATTCTGAGATCATTTTATAAAGCACGTATTGCCATTTTTACGTTTATTGTTAACTGTACTTCCACAGTAGGCCAGGCTTGAAAAATGAACCAGCTGGTTCGAAACTAGTTGCCAAATGTATGTACTTGAACCAGCTGGTTCGAAACTAGTTGCCAAATGTATGTACTGCACCTGTTGGCAGATTCGTTAATAAACACATAATGCAATTTGAAAATTCAATCAGCACTATTACAGTACAATCTTTTACCAAAATTTCCTCTCTCAGTTACTTGAATGCCAAACCTCATTCCAGGAAACTGAGTCTTAAAACATATAACTCCATCAAGCAGTTCGGCTTGCTGAGCTTGTTTAAGTTTTAATATGCTACCTGCAACTGTATAGTTTCTGTGATGCCTGCAGCATTAGGAGATGACATGTTTGGTACAGAAACATGCCTTAGACCATGGCCTAATGCTTGTATAACAAAAATTGCCAAGGATGTAAATACCAGCCATGGCAGCATGCATTGTATGCCCATACATATTGTCGCTTATTATGAAATAACTCGATAGATTATTACGTTATAGATATTTATCATAGAGAATGCAGACAACATCATGTACTAAATGAGGCACAGTACTGTTACAATTTGAACATACCTAAAACCTTTATAAGGGAGACCATACTTTATAATTTAAAAACAGTTTACAAAAATCTTATTCATTGTCACAAATATACTTTCCTAGATAAAGAAATCCTTGGTTACTCGTTTCAAATTTTCATTCTGCTGCAGTCATTTAGGCTTCATAAATCATCTTTAATTAACTGTATCACTTTGCCAACCAGAATGCACTCTCAGTAAAACAACAATAACTTCATGTTTTGCATGCGTGTGGCCCTCATATTGGGGATCCACTTTGATGTATTTGCAAAGCAAGTTTAGCACAAAAAATCCGTAGGTAGCAGGAAGAAAATCTCCTACCACAGAATATTCAATGATGTACAAGATAGCTGTGCACACTTTGCAACATATGTGATTACAGGACATAATCTCTAAAACAATTAATATGGGTAACACAATATGAAACATATAATAACCATTTCTTAAAATAACATATATGCTGTTGGAAAGAAATAGTACACCCTTTGCAACATTTCCATTTCATTCAAGATTTATTGCTGCAACAATGCATATGGAGTACATGAAATGATTACAGATCAATAGCACAAGCAGTTCTTAGGTACTAGGTATCGAGCCATGCTGACACACTAATATTAGTACGTGGTGTGGCCTCCACAGGCAGTAATGCAGGCACTGACTCTGGCATCCAGTCAATCATACAGATGGTGACTACTATCCTGGGATATGTTATGCCATGCCTGCTCATGCTGTTCATGTAGTTCTGTAAGAGTTTTTGGTTGATGAATCACATGAGTCATTTCTTGTCCCATCATATCTCATATGTGCCTGATTGGAGACAACTCTGGAGATCATGTTGACCAGGGAAGTTGCTGCATGTCTTCCAGAGCACATTGAGCTTAACGGGCAGTGTTTGGGCAAGCCTTATCCTGTTAGAACAACACACAACATTCCTTTTGCAAGAACAGCAGAAGAAATGGTCTAACAGCATCCTGTATGTACCAAGTGCTGGCTTGTGTCCTCTCCAGCAACACCAAAGTGAACGAAAGTTGTAGCTTATCGCACCCCAGACCTCGAGGTTGCTTGGATGAATGCACTCCATGAGACAGGGCTCACCAAGTGTACATCATACCCACAAATGACCATCACTTGCATGCATACAGAATGTGCTTTCATCGCTGAAAATCGCGCCAAGCCATTCCGTCCTCCAAGTGATCCTCTGATGGCACCAGTCAAGCCATGCACTTCAATGTTGTTGCGTGAGTGGAAGACAGGCTAGAGGTGTACGTGCCCATAGTCCCACTGCGAATAACTGGTTCACAAAAATTTGGTTGACACATCTGTGCTGTGGTAGGTGTATGATCTCAATACAATAATCCTGGTGGCTTTCTGTTCTGCATGGACATCCAGAACCTCATCTACAGGTGTGAGAATATTCACATTACTAGTCATGCTAGCATTGTTGCACAATTGACACAGCACATGCAACTGGTGTGGTAATTCTCCATAAGGACCATCGTGCAACTCGGAAGGCCACAATTTGACCCCCTTCAAACTTGCTCAGTTGACAGTAGGAAGCAAGGATGTGTTTCTGTGACATGGTTGCCAGCTTGCTTCAGGCATTTGCACTACCCTGAGCCGTCTTGCTGTCAGCATTCCCTATTGAATAGTAGACATAGATAGTGCTCCGGTAGTTATGCCACTACACTATCTGTTACCAGACGACATTGAAACCATTATCAGGAACTTTAGTCCCGCACCTGCTGCACAGTATGTGTCACTGAAAAGGTTCATGCTCAGTCCTCATTTTCCATAAAGACACACCTATGTCACATGCTAATCTTTCATGACGGAATATTATGTAGATGTCACTCTAATGAACCTCATTTGTGCAAGAAGTGAGGCAGTGATTAGCACACTGTACTTGCAATTGGGAGGACGATGGTTCAAACCTGCATCTGGCTGTTCTGATTTAGGTTTTCTGTGATTTCCCCAAATCGCTTCAGGCAAATGGCAGAATGGTTCCTTTGAAAGGGCATAGCCAATCTCCTTCCCCATCCTTCCATAATCTGAGCTTGTGCTCCACCTGTATTGACCTCGTTTACGTGAAGCTGTGACTCCTTTTGTGTGCTCCTCCCAACCATTGACTGCTGTGCATTGGGAGCTGTAGATTTCATGTGTACCGAGTGGGTCCAGTTCTGTAGTTGACTTTGGGTAATGATCAGCCAGGCTTTGAGATCGACTAACGTTGGTACTGGGAGTAATATACAATGCTGTAGTTCCACATTACATGCCTTTGTATAGTGTCCTGATGCCAGATACTAAGGTCTGTTAAGATAGTTGTTACAGTCCAACTGTAGTGACATGTGGCAGTTGCTTCACAAGTGATGAGATTCACAAAGTGAGCACTGATCTGAAGAGAATGCCGCGTCAATAGTGAATAAACAAACAAATTGGAAACAATTTCCAAAGAAATCCATTGGACAGCAGGTTTGTGGTATTAATATTTGTATGGCACAAGACACAAAGCCTCATAAAACAGCAGCAATTGGCTTATAGCCACACTAGCACTGGTTGTAAAGTGTGTTACATCTACCATAGTCACATCTCATGTGATGTTTGTGCTAAGTATTGCATCACTTTGACAGCAGATCGATGTCTGACTCCCTGTCAGAGTCAATATGCTGCAATCCTAAACATGCTCCTTCCCCCACGGCTCCATATCAGGTTTTATAACACTTATTGCTATGTGACATTGTGGATAGTTGTCTGCACCACTGTATGTGTTGGCTGCTGTCCTACTCAGTGCATACATCACACTGTGGTATATTGTGCCTCCAAAAACTGCATAATGTAAGATCTTAAATGGAGGCTTCAAAACAGCTTCTTAGTACCACTTTTTGCCTTTAACAGTTTCCACTTAACCTACAGGTTCATTTTATAAGTTAGATCAAGATCTTTTCCTAGTTGCTTTATTATTGTCACATTGGTGTCACATGTCACTCACAGAAGAATTTTTTCAAACATAACAATTAACTGTAAATCCCTGGTAGGATGAAAAAAAAATATTTCAAATGCACAGCCAGATCCTATTTACTAAAAGAGGAAGAGTGTTACTATTTTTATCACTACAAGAGTGAGCACCAAGTCACATGAAATTCATTTCAGGGAATTAAAAATAAGACAGAGTTGCCTGTTCCTTCTGCTAGTTATAATATTATAGGATGTGTTATAAGATTACATAACATTTTTTATATACCACGTAAAGAACAAACATTACGAGCTAATGTGAGACCTCAGTTTCTCCCGACATATACTATGTTCAAATAACTTGGGAATGCAACTAAGTGACATCGTAAAAACCCACCTGCAGCTGTCAGCAATGTCATGCAGCTGCATTCCCTTCAGTTATTTGGGCATTAAGAGCTAATAGTTTACTCCATTACTTATATTTTACACATGGGGCTGACCTGCATGAATTTTCAAAAAATAACACCAAAGAAACAAGGGTTCAAGTGTTAAAGACTGTTTTCAGCATATGGCTGAAAGAAATAGCAACTATGGCATTATTATGAAATACACTCTATTGCTTTTAGTTACTTCTTGATGTAACATATGGTTGTTTGATATAATAATATAAAACGTGTAAATACATTACAGAAATTTTGACAAAAGTGTTTTTATGAGAAAATTAAGAAGCTCGGGTTGGATTCTTAAAGGATGAAACAGGAAGTCAGCTGTAGCACGTTCAGCAAAACCATGCCAGCATTCACCTTAGCTACTTGCCTAAAGCACATAAAACATAATCTGGACAGCTGGATTTGAAGTTTGAGCCACACTGTCCGAAATGCAGGGTCTAGTTCCTTAACACTAAACCACCTCACTCTGTATCTTGTTTGTAAAATGGATTGTAGAGAGAATTTACTGTATCATTTGTAATTTATAAGACTATTAAAATTGGCTATTACTGCAAGCTTTTGATATTTTGATACAGAAATTAATGAATCATGACAGCAAAATGTGTTGCCGAAAGTGGTAGTTGCACCGATTTGTTGTCCTTTTTTCCCTTTCCAATTTCTGTTTTGTTGCATTGCTGTATTAACAGCCCATGTACAACCTGTATCTTTTGGATATAGTGAAGAATATAGTGGACATGAAAAACTGATTTTGCATTGTCTATCACGCAAAAAATGTAATCCACCATCTACTGTACAATGTGTGTGTAATGTAGAAAACACAATCAATTGACATATTGTAATAAATTCTATTGACTTGCAGCAAAGGGAGCAAATCTTAAATCACAATCTGTGGTCCTGTAAAGTATGATTACTAATCCTGCACCAAGGTTTCATAAATAAATTTTGTAACAAACTTTTTCTGTTACACTTGTTACAAACTGTCACTTCGTGACTGAGCAAGGTGGTGCAGTGGCTAGTACAGTGGGCTCACATTCGGGAGGACGACAGTGCAAATTCCAGCCATCCATATTTAGGTTTTCCACAATTTCTCTAAATCACTTCAGGCAAATGCTGAGATGGTTCCTTTAAATAGTGCATGGACGATTTCATTCCCCATCCTTTCATAATCTGTGCTAGTGCTCCATCCGTAATGACTGTACTGTTGATGGGACATTAATCTCTAATCTACCTTCCTTCGTTCCTTCCTTTTTTATCACTTTGAGGATAACAACAGCAATGTTATAATAAAAGAGAAATCAAGGGATTTTTGCATGAATGAGGAATAGTTTATAATTAAGACATTTAAATGGATTGTTGAGGTAATTTAACTAATCAGTAGTGATTTACAAGGCTACCACTATCGGCTCTTATATTTTGTGTAGAAAGTAATGAACTATTACAGCAAAATGTGTTGCGAAAAATATTTATACAGTACTTTCGTTTTTGTCAATTCTGCAGGAAGGTAGAGATGACTCGCATGCAACCTTCAATTCCAAGTACACACCACTACCAGGTTCTAAGCGAAGTATTGGAGATCATCAAGGTGAATAAAAATTCAGAATGTCATATTAATTTCTCCATAGAAATAGTGTTGCAAGATTATTTTTATTAAAATATACAGCATGTTTTTGGCTATTTTAGAATTATAGTATTGTGCATAGACTTCTCACACTTTAGTTTCATTAATAAAGCAAAGTCCAGTCTTCCAGAAAGATTGTTGTCTCACTTTCTTCCCGTTTTTAACTCTCTCTCTCTCTCTCTCTCTCTCTCTCTCTCTCTCTCTCTCTCTCTCTCTCACACACACACACACACACACAGAGAGAGAGAGAGAGAGAGAGAGAGAGAGAGAGAGAGAGAGAGAGAGAGATTAGTTGCTATTGCCCTTGATAATGAGTAGGACCAGTGTATGAGACCACACAAGAATCTATTATTTCGTGTGATGTGTTTTTGTGGTGTTGAATGTGTGTTTGTGCTACAGAAACAAAGGCTTTTATTTCATTTTGGTGTAACTGGGTAGTGGTCATTATGGGCCAGTGAGCTAATAGACATCAATGACAGCTCTGCTGTCCCATGTATGCTTGATGGGGCTGAGATTTAATTGCGTAGACAGCCCAAGTGGAAGATACAGAGCATGCTACATTGAACAAGTGGTGTGGAGATGTGCATTGTCAGATTGGGTTCTGAAAAGGGTTCAGATATGTTCTGGTGACAGGACTGATGACCACACAGATGTAAAAATCACTTGCCAGATTCCTCCAGATTAGCATCCCCCCCACACCGCGACAATTGGCATGTGCAGCTTATTGTACCTGTTGGTTCTGAACAGCGGTTGTGAGCGCACAATGTGTTTTGCATGTCATCATATCTAAGGATATAAAACTGTCATTTCATCAGAGACAGTCAGCTTAATACCAGAAACATACTCCCAGATAAACCAGTGTCAATGATAAACATACCAAAGAAACATAGTACCACTCCCAGCAAGAGATCAGCTAATTAGTATGTACAGTAGCTGAGATGTCTCTGGCAGTCATTGTTCTGTCAATCAAAGTTACTTTAAAGATCGTTATATCCAGCTGCTAATCAGTGTGTCGAGATGACAGAGATGGAGAACATATGTTTTGGGAACTGTCTGCTTCCAATCTTCTTTACCACCTGTGAATCACCTAGACATCTGGACCTGTGCTGAGCTGCAGTTTTACAGCACAATTTACTGTAGACAGTTTTTGTGTTTCATAGACTAAGGAAACTCACATGGGACCAGTCTCTATGAAGTTGAACACAGTTAAATAGGGATACTGATACATGTTACCATGTCGATTAATTGTGTGACAAATTTCCCCTGACTGTCCAAAGTTAAATATGGCACGGTCGATAAACAACCATTCTGGGTGCTGAAACCTGTTCAGAATGGGTGGAAATCACAGTACTAGTACATTTCTGCGGTGCCACAAATTCTTGATGAGGCTGAGAGTAGAAGTTATAGAGCATATTGTATTACTGTCATGGTATGAGGATGTGCCTTACTAGATAGGGGTCACTTAAGTAATGTCTTAAGTGTATCTTGTCCAATTTTGTGCAAAAACACAAGTTGAGTCAACACACTACATTTGGGACGCAACAGACAGGGCTCCATAAGTCACTTTCCTGTTGAGCTTGGTCATAATTTCTACAGCGCATGTGCTATTTGGTTTTGCCACATCAGAAGCAACATGTGAATATAGGACAGGTGGTTAGCAAACCTTAATGAAGCATTCTCACCTCCCAGAGAGAGAGAGAGAGAGAGAGAGAGAGAGAGAGAGAGAGAGAGAGAGAGAGAAAGAGAGAGAGAGCTGCTGGGAAAGGATTGTGTGTTCAATTTAAAACTCTGTGCTAGTCTGTACATATCCCTAAATTTTATCATTTTGTTTGCTGTGCACTAATAATTACACCAACCAATTGTGCCTCATGGACTGACTTAGAATTCCATTGTGTCACATCCTCCAACCATTTAAGACATGTCACCTTAACAAACAGCAGCTAAAGCAATCCAAAATGGCTGTTTCATGAAAAATGTCTTGTGGAAAGCTTTAAAACAACATTGGTTGCTTCTGAAAATTATATGAAAAACAACTGCATTCTTTTTAAAATTCTCAGGGTCTTATAAAAATGCAGTTTATTTCACCAGTACGAAAATTAATATATTGATTAGCTACAGAGCCAGTCCCTAAAAGGAACAGTAGTTCTAATTTGTAGTTCTAAAAATTTATGCACTGCATTCAAATTGCTATTTGTTTATTGAACTGCATGTTAATATGAGACATTGAAACATATTTTATAATCATAATTAGTCTCAGAAAGTAAATACTTAGTGTTTCCTTTTTTCAGGTGCATATGGTAAATGTCGGTATCGCTACTCTGGGAAACACTCTGAAGGGAATCGTTTCATTAAGAATAATGACCTTTAAGAAATTGAAACAAGACATGCAGCTGGTGCCACTGTAAATTTAATGTGGTATTGTCATTATCTTGCCTTCTCTCCTTGCACTTCTCTCATAATCATTAAGTTACTTTACCATAGCATAATCAAACAGTGGAAACTCCAGGCTGGAATATTAACAATATTAGGAAAAGGATAGAGTGCTCCTCACTGTAAAGATGGCCCATTGAATTGTAGTCAGGCAGAACAAAAAGATTGTTACACATCACAGCTTTTGGCTAAAGCCTTTTCCAGCAAAGAAAACACGGACTTGCTTGTGTAAATGTGTATGTGCGTTTTCTTTGCTGAAGAATGCTTTGCCCAAAAGCAATTATGTGTAACAGTTTTTTTTTTGTGCCTTTCCCATATTTTTTCTTGCTGGACGGAGCATAGTGGTCATCAGTATTTCATGTTTTACAGAACTTATTTTAATTGTAAATGAGAGCTTATGTTCAATGTATCAAAAAGAAAATCCAGTTACTAGCTTACATTCTGTGGCATACATGTGTGAAGTACATTTCTTGTATATTGGCACACTATGAGAGTACACTTTTATGTTGCACACATTGCTCAAACTAACCATGACATGATGTGGTATGTCATTTTATATCCTGTTTATATATATTTTTTCAGCTACCTCATATTTGCCAACCTAGTGTGAAATATTTACTGCTTCAGATAGACAAAAAGAAAGGAATTCCCAAAGTAGGAAATGAAACCACCTGGATACATTGAGAAAAGTAGTCACTGCTTATTGTGGCACTATGCACCATGCCACCATATTAGTGGTATTAGAAATCACCACATCTGCAATTACAGGCACAGGGCATGTTTCAATGATTTTTCAGTAGAGTTCTGCTGTAACTGTAAATGTTTGTTCAACTTCATCATAAAAGAAGTGAAATTTGTCAATTTTGTTAGTCTGTTAAACACCTCAGTTTGTCATCCTGTGACAGAATTGCATTGAAATAAAAGCTCCACAAAAGGAATTACATTCCCTTGATGCCTAGTGCCCTGTAATCCAGTGTAATTGAGGTTGGCACTGATACATTACAACAGTAAAAAGAACGGGTGTTCGTGAATATTTTCTGTTATTCTGACATGAGGTTACCTCTGCAGGCCTTTCTTAGATTTCCAATGATATGAAATTAATATCTGTTAATTATTAATGGCAACAGTGTCTGCGTTTCTGCAGTAACTGCATTTATTAAAATACAATGTCCTTCAGACATGCATGCATCTCTGAACGAACAGACACCGTCTTTGATGATTTGCAGCTGTGGGAATTATGAAATGGATTAACATATCATGAATATGTATTAGCTTCGGCAACTTGTAACAAATGAAAATTTGTGCTCGATGGGGACTCGAATCCAGATTTCCCACTTGTCATCAGCAGTTGCCTTAATCACTTCGGCTGTCCGAGCATGCCCTCATTGCCGGTCCAAACCTTGGCTATCCGAGGTTCAGATCGGTACTGGGGGCATGCTTGAATAGCTGAATCTGATGTTTGGACCAGCACTGGGGGCACGTTCGGATAACCAGAGTGGTTAAGGCAGTTGCTAGTGTCAAGTGGAAAATCCAGGTTCGAGTCCCAGTCCAGCACAAACTTTTATTTTTGTCACAAGTAGCTGACGCTAATACGTTTTCACAGTATGTGAATCCATTACATGTTCATTACTTCCACTACACGCCATAGGACTCTGTAGATGCATATGTCAGATCTAGTTTACAAATATGATGGAATTTACATTGTTATTATTTGGGTGCCTTGGAACTATTGTTTCTATATTAAGTGGAAAACGTAATCTAGCAGCAGCAGCAGCAGCAGCACAGAAAATAAGTTTTGTGATATAGTTAGAATTGACATTAACATGAAATGTAGCCATTGTCATTTTATAATTGACAAGTTATAAACTTCTAGCTGTAAATTGGGTTCTGATGTCTATGGCCATTTTAATTTGGTGCAGTTGTTAACTAATCTTTTACTTGAATGGAGAGAACTTCTGAATCAAATACAAATTTAATACCACTTTTTTTTTCACTAAAATATACAGTTTGTTTGTGTCATTAGATCTGTTTCCAAAACGAATTGTGCAACAATTGACCAAGTAGATTGAGTACATGTTAAACATGTGTCCTAAAGAAAAGTGGAAGCTAATGATGATAATAAAGTTAGTCATCCTAATTTTTGAGACAACTGTATTGGCAAGTGATAAAAAGAAGAAAAAATGATGAAAACTGTGGTCATTTATAACACAATAAAATTGCGTAGGAATTGTTGATTTCATAACTGTCAGTTCAAGTCTCATCTTAGAGATAAACTGGACAAAAGCTAGAGAAGAAACATATTCTTAATAAACTTTGCCATTGTTATTATTTACTACAATTGCTACTACCATTATAAGTTGATCTTAAAAATTGCAAAAGTGGAATAGTCATGTGCAAAAATAAAAGTTGTGCCTTAACGTTGTGCCAGTTTCATGTCAGAAATAAATTTGACCAAGATAGACTAATCCTGTATGAGCTTTACTGCAATATTAAGAATCTCATGTGAGAAATGATACTCTTTAATAACATGATGGTAAGAAGGTACTCATGTTTGTTTTCAGTGGTTGATATTGTGAAATATCTCTTGATACTTTTGTAGAAAAATATTTTATTATTGTAATAAACTGAGTGGTATATCTAACAACTGTGATGTCACCAACAAAGATCTGAAACATGTACAAATGCTTCTCTCATATGAATCATGTTATTCTATTAAGGCCTTTGTGTGTATAACTCTTTTATACGTAACAGAATTTGTATTGTATACGAGATTTTGTAAATAAATATAGTTAACAGTCGTCTCTACATTTTAGATGATCCTCAGTGTATTTCTTGCTGTTATAGGGCTTCCTTGCTGCCTTTTTCATTCAATACTGGGTAGTTTTATTGTAACTGAAACAGTGTCGTCTGAAGACTAAACAGCCTTGAAACTTTCTACTTACAGTACATAGATGTTTTTCTACTGAAGCAGTGGAAATGATGGTATACATATTATGTTCCAAAACTGGAAAAATAATGAAACTAATTCAGTTCAAATTCAGAGGCATGGACTGTTAGCAGCATAAGCTGGGAAAGAATAATATTTGTATTCAGTGCAATAGTTAGTAATTTTTTCGTAAAATATAACTGACTCTTAAAGTATGTAGGCAGTACTGAAGGTATGTGTGCACATGCTCATGTGTGGGGGAGAAGGATGATGTTCTCCTTTTGTGTATATATTTGCATATGTGTGAAAATGTGTCTGAATGTAACCTTATGGTGTACACTGAGGGACACTGATTGGGGAGGATAGGTAACTTGAAACTGTGCAGTGAGGAACACCACAGTGTGCATATATAACTTGAAACTATCCAGTGAGTAGTCTAAGATTAGAGAGCACCTAAGTATGTAACACTTAAGGTGACTTTTAATATATTTTTCCTGCTGCTGGTCTAGGACATAACAAAGTTTCTTTTTCATATGAACTTACACTGAGGTGAGAAAAGTCATGGGGTAGCAACATGTGCATACACGGATGGCAGTAGTATTGTGTACACAGGGAAATATAAGGCAGTGCAGTGGCTAAGTAGTCATTTGTACTCACGTGATTCACACAAAAATGTTTCTGACGTAATTATGGCTGCACTACGGGAATTAACAGACTTTGAACTCAGAATGGTAGTTGGAGCTAAATGCATGGGACATTTAATTTCGGAAACCATTAGGGAATTCAGTATTCTTAGATGCACAGTGTCAAGAGTGTGCCGAGAATACTGAATTTTGGGTATTACCTCTCACCATGGACAACGCAGTAGCCACTGGGATTTGCTTAACGACTGAGAGCAGCGGCGTTTTCGTAGAGTTGTCAGTGCTAACAGACAAGCAACACTGTTTGAAATAACCACAGAACTCAATGTGGGACTTACAACGAATATATCGAGTGCAGCAGCAGATGACTGACGCTAACAGCACAATATCAGCTGTAGCACCTCTCCTGGGCTTACGGCCATATGAGATGGACCCTAGATGACTGGAAAGCTGTGGTCTGCTCAGATTAGTGCCAATCTCAATTGGTAAGACCTGATGATAGGGTTCGAGTGTTATGCAATTCCCATGAGGCCAGGGACCCAAGTTGTCATCAAGGCACTGTGCAATCTGGTGGTGGCTCCATGTTCCCATCAAATATGTAAACAGACCACAATTGTTCACAGTTGGCTCGAAGAACATTCTGGACAATTTGAGCGAATGAAGTGGCCACCCATATTACCTGACAAGAATCACATGAAACATCTATTTGACTTAGTCGAGAGATCAGTTTGTGAACAAAGTTCTGTACTGGCAACACTTTCCCTTTTATGGATGGCTACGTAGGCAGCATGGCTCAATATTTCTGCAGGGGACTTCCAATGGCTTGTTGAGTCCATCCCTTGTTGAGTTTCTGCACTGTGCTGGGCAAGAGGAGGTCCAACGCAATATTAGGAGATGTCCCATGACTTTAGTTACCTCAGTGTATGTATTTTTGTTCCTCTACTATCCACACAAATCACAAACAGCAATAACTTTGATTGCTTTTTTTTTTGGGGGGGGGGGGGGGGGATGAGAGAGAGAGAGAGAGAGAGAGAGAGAGAGAGAGAGAGAGAGAGAGGGATTTCTCAATGTGAAAGGCACTGGCAAAAGATATGCTGCCAAATATGTTGATATTACAAATTCAAAATAAGAGTCTTTAACAGTCATAGTCTGAGAAAAGGAGGAGACTGGACAGAGATGTGTGTTTGAGTGTGAACTTCATGAATACACTGAAAATGACTAGGGTATGCCGCAAGTAAATGGTGTGGGAAGGAAATAATCTGCCAAGAGATGTGGATATTTTCACCAATTTTGTTGAGGAGGAATTGTAATATTATTTTATTTAGAAATTATACTATCTGCAGTTGCTACTGTATTAATAACCACACAAGTTGGCAAGGAACAAAAATGAATATAAATACTAAATTTTATATTAAATGTAGTTTGCGAAGCATTTATCTGTGAATAGTAAATGAAAATACACTGACGGGGAAAAAAAAAATCACAACACTGAGGAGGAGTTGTATGACATAAATGAAAGTTGGTAGGCATGTTTCTACACCTGAAAGATGATGTCTATTCAAATTTTGTGCCAGTTGCATAAGAGTGGCATTAGTAGCGCCTCTATGAGGATGCAGATCAATTTTGCTTTAAATACACATTGTAACAGTTGTGAACATTAATTACCTTTGAGAATGGATGTGGTGAGTGCAACAGGCATGGAACTCCAGCCCACAAATTGACATCTGGCACCTGCACAACACAATGCATGCACGTCTGCATGCTTGCGTTCAACATTCTTGTGGTTACATGCGTTATTAATGTACCAGCTTTTCACATTTGCAACAGCCTATCTCGTGCTTACATTAACCTGTGATCTTGCAATGTCAACCACTTAAATATGTTACTTAGACAAATGCATTCCTGAAATTTCATTACTCTACATTAATTATTTTTTTGTGTTGTGAATTTCCTTTCCATCAGTGTGTTATTACTCTGTTGTTGTATTCTTATTTTTGACAAAGCTTAATCTGTATCTCAGTGCTCACACCCATTAGACTCACTGAGTAAGAGAGTGGAGGAACAAATTTCTATCATTTAATACTCATAATAATTACAGCCAGCACGATGCAAGGTCATTGACGGAGTAGAATCCAATTATTACTACTCCTTCTTATGAGTATTGTGTCTGTTTCACATAGTCTGTTGATGAAATAAGGGTTGAAAAGCTATACCAGTAGATAAGATATTCAAGTTCATATGAGTTAGCTTACCAGATGAGTGATATTCTCTCACAACATACTACACGTACAGATAAAAAATTTTATTGCTCAGGCACTTGTACTGGGTAGCAGTAGCAATGCTGGTAAGCAATGTGTTCAAACCAGCAAAATATGTATAGAGGTTTAAACAAGTTGAAAGACGTTTATAATATCACACCTTATGGAAAAGGGAATTCATTTTCTAATTCATATGACCAGAGCCGTACCAAGGTCTTGGCAAGATTGGCCTCTGCCAAGGGTGTAGGTGCAAAGGGGGTACAGAAACTGATCATAAGAAAAAACAAAAAGAAAGAATTAACTGGGAGCAGTACATGAGTTCACATGCCCTACCTGTGAGAAGAAGACTAAATTCACGCTGTTATCACAGTGGCAGTTCTTCATAGTAATATCATAAAGAAATGACCTCTACCAAACAGGCATCACATGGACTGTGCGTCAACAGTGCCGGTGCTGATTTAGGGCCTGTGCAACACAAGCCGCTGCTTGGAGGGTGCCAAGCTGAAAGGAACACCAGGGGAGAGACAATTGTTAAGTTTTCTATACAGGACATATCACGATTAGTAGTAGCTGCTTGGGGTGACAAGCGGGAACGAGCATCAGTGTAAGAGTTGTACACAGTGTGTATTACAGGTAGTAGTGAAAACTGACATGGTTGAAACCCTACGAGGGAAAAGGGGGAGAGGGCAGGTGCCAAATGATAAGTTGCTTGTGTTGAAAGATGTTCTCAAACCGATCCTAGTGGGGGTTCAATAAGAGTTTACACCAAACCGAGTTGAAACTGTGCGCAAGCAAAGTTCAAACCTAGTTGGAACATAAAGGCTGAGAGAACATTAAACATTGTTCTCTTGCTCACATCAGCACAAATTACAATTCAGTTAGGTTAACCAACCCAAATTTCGCAGTCGGCAGGACGTCATTTGCCACGTTCACATCTGCTTGGATTGTAACTTCTGTTAAGATGCGGTAACCAAACCGTGTTGGTAGGAAAATCCCAATAGTGTTAATTTCTCTCAGTAGCATATGCATGGTTTGTGAACTGGTTTGATTGCAATTTCATATATGAAATCAGTGATCAAACTGAAAACACATTTTTTTTTTCTGACAAACAAATATTTGATGTCAAATCAATATGTTCCACCCACTGCAAGTTTTTTTTCCTTATGCGCTATATATTCATGAAATTTTGAAGATGGTGATACACCCAGAATTTGCTGTAATGGTTTGTCAGTGATCTGATGATCTTAAGGTAGCCAGTTGCCTCATCACTAGCATTAATGGATGCCATACTATGGGCTGAAATTTGAAAATACACTCATGAGACATGTTGGATTTGTTGTAAGATCTGGATGGTGCTCGCATGATCTCAAGGTTGCCAAATGCTTTGTCATGTACATGAATGGTTTCCGTGCTATAGGCCACAATTCAAAAACGCACTCATGAGAGAGACACGGCATTTGCTATAAGGATTTTGATGACAGTCTGATGATCTTCAGGTAGCCAAATACCACAACTCTAACATGAACTGTGTAAATTCTCGTTTCTTCGTCGTTACCCTCAGTCATTTTGTACTCAAAAATTTAAATATATATATTTCTGAATTGCCATGATGCTAATTTTTTGTATAGACCCTCTTGTAAATAACACTTATCAAGCACTTCACGAATTTTTATCAAACAAAGCTGATCATAATAAACTACTGCATTTTTAAAGGTCACAGGTGGCTTACAAAACACTCGTTCGACCTATACTTGAGTATTGCTCATCAGTGTGGGATCCGTACCAGATCAGGTTGACGGAGGAGATAGAGAAGATCGAAAGAAGAGCGGCGCGTTTCGTCACAGGGTTATTTGGTAACCGTGATAGCGTTATGGAGATGTTTAGCAAACTCAAATGGCAGACTCTGCAAGAGAGGCGCTCTGCATCGCGGTGTAGCTTGCTCGCCAGGTTTCGAGAGGGTGCGTTTCTGGATGAGGTATCGAATATATTGCTTCCCCCTACTTATACCTCCCGAGGAGATCACGAATGTAAAATTAGAGAGATTCGAGTGCGCACAGAGGCTTTCAGACAGTCGTTCTTCCCGTGAATCATACGCGACTGGAACAGAAAATGGAGGTAATGACAGTGGCACGTAATGTGCCCTCCGCCACACACCATTGGGTGGCTTGCCGAGTATAAATGTAGATGCAGTAGTGAGTGACATTCCATTTTGCAGGCTTAGACTCAACACAATTCAACTCAGGTTCATTCCGCACAGCGGCAGTAAACTCCAACCTCACATGAAACTTATCGATAGTGACGGCGGCCGCACACCCCATGAACACAATTTGAGTTGGCAACAGTCTAATGTGGATTGACTTGAAATTCCTTCAACCCAAGTTAACTCAGTTTAGTAACAGTACTCTTGGTTCATGCAGCTGACAACTATGCAACTCACGTACAACAATGAAGTATCTGATGCAACTTCGCTGTGGTATTGTAGGTTCTCAAAGTTTGGTGAGTGGGTGCTGAAGCAAATATGATATTTGACCGAAGGCTTCTGATTTTTGCTGATTTCTGCCAACTAAGGATTGAAGTAAAGTTGTTTAACTTATTTGATTCAACAATAAGTGAAATGCGAAACAGATCTCACATGTAACATATTATTTCATCTTACTTTTATTCCCTGTTAGCAATGTCTGAAATGAGAGCTCTGTATCTTATTTTGAAAAATATGCAGCAGATTTTGGTGTCAAATATAGCAGAAATATTGATATAGCTGAGCTGTTTAACGAAATGGTGGCTTTCAAATACCAGGAAAAAAAGTTGATGAAAAACACTGATACAGCTTCCCATTTGTGTATTTTGAAGTTTTTTTTAACCAAGTATGGGTTACAATATTGAAATTAGTTGAGGATACTTATAACAAGTCTAGTGACACCAGCATCTTTTCAGTGCAGTTTCAGCAAATTGAAGATGATAGAAAGCTACTTAAGGTGGAGTATAAGTGAAACAGATTGTCAAATTTAGCTGTCTTGTCGACAGAATATGACACAGCTGCCAATTTCATTTCAGAGACATAACCAATGAGTTTGCTTTGCTCAAAGCAAACAAATTTAAATTAAAATTATAATAAAAATGTAATTTTGGGAAATGATTTCAACTCTCAAAGCTATCCATTCATTTTTATTGTATTTGTTGCCCTAGTTTCAGGCGAACATCTAATACTCTTGAAATTCTCAACAACCTGTGGTTCTTTCAATTAATCTGTATCACAGCTCCTTAACTTCCTACCTTTTCGCAAATTTTTCAGTTTTAATCATATCCAATTAATAATTTATGCACTATTAATAATTCATGAGGAGCAAATCTGTTATTTACTATACGCTGTATTTGGCTAGTGTATAAGTTTGTAGCACATTTCCGTAAGTTTAATAAACACAATGGTTACACATAACAGTGACTTAGTTATCAATAATATATTCTCCTTCATTGTTTACAACAGTCTACCAAAGTTAGGGTAACTTTTGGATTTCGTGTCTGTAGAAATCACTTAGTTTTGAGGTGAAGAATTCATTGAGCCATGTTTTCAGCGCATTTTCATCTGGGAAAGAAGTTCCCTGAAGGTTCTTTGATAGAGAGTGGAAGAGGTGAAAACATGAGGGCACACATTCAGGCGAATAATGTGGGCGCGAAAGACTTCCCAGACCAACTTCTGTATAGTGTATTTTGTCAGTCTATCAGAATGTAGGCAGGCGATATCGTGGAGTTGCATCACTTTATGGAGTCTTCCTGGCCATTGCTCATGGACTGTGTCTGCAAGACATCTCAGTTTGTCACACTAATTGTCAGCAGTGATGATTACATCTTAGGGAGGCAATTTTTAGTATCCCACAATGTCGCTGTTCTACCAGATGCATAATATTATCTTTCGTGTATGTGCCCAGGTCTTTGTTTGAGAACTTGCTGCTTTGTTTGGGCTCAACCATTCCTTTCTTTTCCTTATGTTAGCATGAAGACAACATATCCGGTCACCAGTAATGTAGCAGGGTAGGAATGGTCGGTGTTATTCACAAGCCAGTTGATGACAAGCAAGCAGAGTTGCACATGTGACCACTCGGTGGTTTTGTGATTTTGGCTTAGAGCATGCGATACTTCCATTACCAAACTGATAATTCCTTGATGCCCCACAATGTGTTCAGCGAACTGACCCATTATTTTGGTTTAGTTGTGCCTACATTTCTTTTTTCCCTATTTTGATTTATTTGCTATTCCATCAACCCATCTAATCTTCAGTAGTCTTTTGTAACATGACATTCTGAGAGCTTCTACACTCAAGAGCCAAAGGAACAGGTAGACCTGCCTAATACCTTGTAGGGCTCCCGCAAGCATGCAGAAGTGCCACAACATGACGTGGCATGGACTCAACTAATGTCTGAAGTAATGCTGGGAGGGGGGGGGGGGGGGGGAGGGGCGGGAATTGGCACAGTGAATCTTGCAGGGCTGCCCATAAATCTGTAAGAGAACGAGGCAGTGGAGATATCTTCTGAACAGTACGTTGCAAGGCATCGCAGATATGCTCAATAATGTTCATGTCTGGAAAGTTTGGAAGCCAGCGGAAGTGTTTAAATTCAGAAGTGTGTTCCTGGAGCCACTCAGTAGAGATTCTGAACATATGTCGTGCTGGAATTGCTCAAGTCCATTGGAAATGGCTCTGAGTGCTATGGGACTTAACATCTATGATCAAGTCCATTGGAATGCACAACGGACGTGAATGGATGCAGGTGATCAGACAGGATGCTTACGAACATGTCACATGTCAAAGTCATATATAGACGTATCAGGGGTCCCATGTCATGCCTCACACCAGCCTCCACCAGCTTGAACAGTCCCCTGCTGATATGCAGGGTCCATAGAGTCATGAGATTGTCTCCATACCTGTACACATCCATCCGTTTGATACAATTTGAAGTGAGACTTGTCCGACTAGGCGATATGTTTCCAGTCATGTCAGTGTTGATGGGCCCAGGTGAGGTGTAAAACTTTGTGTTGCACAGTCATCAAGGGTACATGATTGGGCCTTCAGCTCTGAAAGCCCATATTGATAATGTTTCGTTGAATGGTTCTCACACTGATACTTGTTGATGGCTCAGCATTGAAATATGCAGCAATTTGCAGAAGGGCTCCACTTCTGTCATGTGGAACAATTCTCCTGAGTTGTCATTGGTCCCATTCTTGCAGGATCTTTTTCCGGCCGCAGCGATGTCAGAGATTTGATGTTTTACCAGATTCCTGATATTCACAATTCACTCGTGAAATGGTCGTAAGGGAAAATCCCCACTTCATCGCTACCTTGTAGATGCTGTGTCCCATCGCTTGTGCGCTGACTGTAACATCACATTGAAACTCTCTTAAATCTTGATAACCTGCTATTGTAGCAGCAGTAACCAAACTAACAACAACAGACACTTGTCGTCTTATATAGGCACTGCCAACCACAGTACTGTATTCTGCCTGTTTACATATATCTGTATTTGAATACGCATGCCTATACCAATTTATTTGGGACTTCAGTGTATTATCTTCTTGTCTGAATTGCCTTTCGCCCATGTTTCACTGCCATACACAGCTACATTCCAGTCAAGTACCTTCAGAAAAGATTTCCTAACCATTTTGGGACCATCATCAGTTATTTTGTTGCCCAAACAACAAAACTCATCTGCTGCTTTCAGTGTGTCATTTCATAATCTAATTCCCTCAGCATCACCTGATTTATTACAATTTCATCCCACTTCTCTTGTTTTTACATTTATTGACCTACATCTCATAATTTCTTTTCAAGAAAATTTCCAGTGTGTTCAACTGCTACCAAGTCCTTAACCATCTTTGACAGAATTACGATCTCATCAGAAAACTGCAAATCCTTATGCCTTGTTCCTGAACTTTAATTCCGTTTTAAAATTTCCCTTTGGTTTCCTTCACAACTTGCTCAATGTGCAGACTGAATAACATCAGGGATAAACTACATCCTTGTATCGCTCTCTTCTCAACAGTTGCTTCCCTTTTATGTCCATCGAGTCTCATAATTGCAGTGTGGTTTCTATAGAAGTTGTGAATAACATTTTGCTCCTTGTATTTTATCTATGCTACTTTTAAAATTTCAAAGTATATAGTCCAATCCACATTGTCCAAAGGTTTCTCTAAATCTACAAATGCAATTAATGTAAGTTTGCCTTTCTTTGACCTATCCTGTAGGATATCTCATAGGATCAGTATTGTCTTGCATGGTTTCTACATTTGTCTGTAACCCAAACTTTTCAACCCCAAAGTCAGCTGCTACTAATTTTTCCATTCTTCTGTAAATAATTCATATCAATATTTTGGAACCATGACTGATGGTTTGGTAGTTCTTATAACAACTGTCAGCACCTGTGTTCTTTGGAATTGGAATTATTATATTCTTCCTGGAATCATTGCGTATTTTGCCTTTGTCATATATCTTGCACACCAGGTGGAATAGTTTTGTCGTGGCTAGCTCTCCCATGGACTCTGAGGAAATGTCCTTTACTCCAGGAGGCTTGTTTTCAGTGCTCTGTTAAATTCTTCTTCCATTAGCATATCTCCCACCTCATCTTCATCTGCTTCTTCTTCCCTTCCTATAATCGTGTCTTCAGATTCATTGCCCTGGTAGAGGCAATAATCCTACACTGCATTTCAGCTTTCCCTTTTTTGCACAGCACTGGCTGCTATCTGAACTCATAATATTTATACAGTCGCTTCTCTTTTTTCCAAAGATCTCTTTGATTTTCCATGAGCAGCATGTATTTCTCATCTACTTATGTATGCTTCTACAGCCTCACATTTATCCTCCACGCCTTCCTGCTTAATCTTTTTGCCCTTTCTATCAGTTTCATTTTTTAGACATCTGTATTCCCTTTCACCTGCTTCATTTTTATATTTACTCCTCTTGCCAATTAAATTCATTATCTACTGTGATATCCAAGGATTTGTACTAGGTCCTGTCTTTTTACCTATGTGATCCTCTGCTGCCTTCACTGTTTCACCTCTCAAAGTTATCCATTCATTTCTATTGTATTTGTTTCCCTTGTTTCAGTCTAACATTGTCTAATGCTCCTTCTGAAACTTTGGTTCTTTCAACTTATCCATGTCCCATCTCCTTACTTTCCTACCATTATGCTAATTTTTCACTTTTAATCTACAGCTAATAACGGATAAATTATGGTCAGAGTGCACACCTGCCTCTGGAAATGCCTTTACACTTTAAAACCTGATTCCAAAAACTCGTCTTTCCATCACATAATCACTCTGAAACCTTCCAGTGTCTCTAGGTGTCTTCCCCATACACAATCTTCTTACATAAATTGAAATCAAATGTAGGCAATGATTCAGTTACGTTCTTTGTAACATTTTACCACGCGGATTCCTCTTTCATTCCTTTTATCCAGACCATGTTCTCCAAATATGAGGGTTGGAACTTAAATAGTGGCAATTATTTATTCACAACTGATACAAAAGAGTTACATGGGCACCTGTTACTGTCCTTCAAAGTAGTCACCAGTGTTGTGTAGAACCCGTTGCCAGCGATGTGGGAGGCGTAGTACACTGTTAGCACAGCCTGTTCTGTTGATGGTGCGAATGGGGCCGTCTACTGCCTGTCGAATCTCTGGAACAGTTCTGAAGTGAATGTCATGAAGTGGTTACTTCATCTTTGGAATCAAATCAAAGTCACAAGGACTTAAATCCAGTGAGTATGGTGGATGGTACGGTACTTCCCAGTCCCATCGACCGAACAGAGCAGCCACTGCTTGCGCCTGGGCATTGTCGGGCAAAATGATGGGTGGGTTGTGCAGAAAGTGTCGCCGCTTCTTTTGCAAAACTGATCACAGGTGATGCTCCAAAAATGAACAGTAATACTGTGCATTGATGACCTGCCATGGAGGAATGTAATGTGTTAGTATAACACAATCACAGTCGTACATGAGAATCACCATAACTTTCATCATACTGGGGCTCTGACACACTTTCAACTTTCGTGGTGACCCATAATGACGCCATTCGTTGGATTGGTGTTTCAGTTTTGGCTCATACGATGTGGCCCATGTCTCATCCATTGTTACAATACGGTGCAAGAAAGCCTTTCCTTCACGCTCATAGCGCACCAAGTGTGTCTGAGAAGCGTTGTAATGCATCCATTTCTGCATTTCCATCAAGTTATGTGGAACCCATTGTGTTGAAATTTTTCGCATGCCCAGGCATTCCTTCTGGACAGCACAGTCGTATGTGCTAACCTGGTCTCGTTGGTGAGCTCACGAATCATATGTCATCAATCACTGTCCACTAATGCAGCAATAGCATGCATGTCTTCTTCAGAGACGCTAGGACGACCTCCCCAATGCATGTCTGCTACAGTTTGCCAACCTTCGTTGAAGGTTCTGTACGGCAATGCCAATTTCCCGCACGCCTCTTGAAGGCCTTGATGACACTGTCGTGCTGGATGACCTCTGGCACATTCAATCTTGATCCAACTCCATTGCTCCTGCTTCGAAAACATAGTGACACCATTACGTTAGACCACTCGCTCACAAGTGACTGTGTTTCCCTTGATTGTGCGCACATCAGCGACAATAGCAGATTCCATTGCATAGTGTCTCCACAGCAGTGTTGCCACTATTTAAGTTCCAAACTATGTATTTTTCCATCTCTTCTTTTTCCTACTACTGAATTTCAGCCATCCATCACAACTATCTGAACAATTTCCTTTATCTCAGCACACATTTGTCAATCTCCTCATCACCTGTGGAGCTAGTAAGCATATAAACTTGTGCTACTGTAATGCCTGTAAGCTTTTGTATATCTTGGCTATGATAATTATGCTGTTCGTAGAAGCTTTCTATTGTCTTATTATTAAACCTACTACTAGATTATCTCTATCTGATTTTGCATTGATAACCTTGTACTGACTTGAACACAGGTTATGTTCTTCCTGCTAGTGCACTTCATTAACTTTCACTATCGCTAACTTTAATATATCCATTTCCCAAATTAAATTCTCTAACCTGCTTATCCGATTGAGGTATATAACATACCACACTGTGACCCGAAGAATATGTTTCGTTTTTCCTGATGATGTCATCGTGCTAAGTAGTCCCCATCCAGAGATCCAAATGGGGGAACTACTTTACCTCTAGAATATCTTAAGTAAGAGGATGCTATCTTCACTTAACTATTTAGTACAAGTGCATTCTCGCATTCTCGTGGGAGAGAAAAGTTACAGCTATAGTTTCCACTTGCCTTCAGCCATTTGCAGTACTAGCACAGCAAGGCCATGTTGGTTGATGTTACAAGGTCAGATCAGTCATTCAGAAACTATTGAAAAGGCTGCTGACATTGTTCAGGAAGTACAGGTTATTTGGTGTCTTCACAAATATTTCTTCATTGTGGTTGCACCTATGGTATCTGTATCATTTCATCTATATAGCTCATTTAAGAAATATATTGTCAATAATGCTTAATTTTTATCAAATTTGCTTCACAAATTACAAAATTCACTAAATGTATGTAGAAAACATTGTAGAAAGGGGTGGGGGGGACAGACAGTGTGCAGGCTTAGCAGTTCTATCAAGGGCACAGGATCACATTGGTATGGCTCAGCATATGACTGTTTTCTTATATACTTTGAAGTTACCACAGTCAGGATTCGTGGGGAAGTAAGTCATCATTTGCAGATTGTAAAAATATTGAAAAATGCAAAACTGTGAAAAAAAATTACCATTGCTAGTAATTCAAGGCCACCAGTGCAAAAAAGCAAGGGTCGAGCAATAAAAATATTTATTTGGCTCTACTCAAAACCATATTAGCAAAGCGAGCACTTAATTAATTCCAAAATAATTACCAAGTTTGTCAAAAGTATTGTTTGTATAACTATATCTGTTAGTTTCATTATTTAATGAACAATTCAGACTAATCTTTGTGATAGAGGGAACTGTTAGAAAAAGAGGGATTTTTCAATGGATTCAGTTAATTGAATGAGTTATATTTTAATTGTAATTTCTCTAAATTTAAAATCGAACAATGTAGTTTCAGTGCCTATTATTGTGAAGATATATAAAGGCCTGATTTTTGGCCCCAAGACAGTCAGTCCACGGCTGATTTTCAGGCGGGAATTCTGTATCAGTTAGAATAACAATAATGCATTAACTTAACAGTGGAATTAGTGTAATACCAATAGGACACGTTTTAAAACAAATATGGTGTCTGTTCAATTTATGTGAGAAATAGTGTCACAAGTACCTTAATATTCTGCAAAAATTGTGAACTGTGTGGTTAGGTATTTACTGCTCGTAGATGTTCAACAGCAAACTATTGTAGCAGTATGCTGATGTTTGCCGGCAAGCTATTAATGAGGCTTATCATTCACCAATAGTGAACTGGCCATATAACTTTGTAATATTTGGGGGGGGGGGGGGGGGGCGTTGTGAACAGTGGAAGTAAAGAACTGTGAAATGTAAATGTGCAATTGTCAGCTACATCATTGACAGCAGTCAGTGTTGAACTTCCACCTCCCATTTTTCAGCCAGTATAACAATGCAGTATGTCGACACCAAGGACTATGAACAAAGAAATAAAGCAAGTGAATGTCATACAGCGTGGAGTGGTGTCTCGTGCTCGTCTCATATTAGAACAGATTCAAACTTAGTTGTGATTCTGGTTATTGTTTCATATGGCGAGAGGTGGGAACGTAATGCATCCCGGAACATTGTTGAACATGGTCGCTTTTTTTGGTGGTGCAGGTACCATGGTGTGGGTATGCATAATGTTGTATGGGAATACTGACTTTGAAAATTTGAGTACAGTACACTCCCCAGTTAATATTATTGTGATACTGTATTGCTTCCCAATGTGCATCTTTTCAGGGGTGCTTTTGGCCTTGACTTCATTTTTACTCATGATAATGTACGACCACATCAAACTGCACAGCTGAAGGAGCACTTGGAATGAGAGGATATTCAGCAAATGGACTGGCTTACCCATTCTCCCAACTTAAATCCCACTGATCACATGTGGGATGCATATTGTAGCATGTCCACATGCACCAGTCGCCATTTAGCAGTTGTCGAGTATGTTGGTGGAAGAATGGAACGCTGTACCACAAGAACACCTCATCAGCATTGTGACCAACATGGTAAAATGTTGCAGAGCATGCACCATCATCCATGGTAAATAAAAGTGTTGTTTCTGTTTGTCTCATTGTTTTTCTTTTTTTTTCGGTTCCCCTTCAGGTTATACTGTAACTGTTTATTCTATGTATTGTCCTAGTTTCATCAAGCTATGTTACGTGGCAGTGACAAATCATGTGAAAGTGACTTTCATCCTTGAGTTCTGTACACCAGTTTATTCTCATCATTTTCGTGCAGTATAGGTGTGCTTAATCTGACAGAGGGGAATATGACCATGATGTTTGAACTGCATTTCTCCTGAAATCAATTAAATTGAAACTACTAATACATGGAATCTCTTGTCCAACAGGCCATAAAAAGAAGATACCCCAACTGATGCTACAACCTTTACTAAGAGGATGCCTCAAGTGGGTCAAGTGCTAAAAGTGATGTAGCCATCTTTGTTAGACTCATATATCACACTTTGCCTGGTGCCGCCCCCCCCCCCCCCCCAGAAAAAAATAAAAAAATTAAACAATCATTGAATTGAAACAAATTTCATTTATGGTAACTAAGTGCTGCCTCTACTTGCCCCATAAGGAGATCGTAGATGAACAGATTCTCACCAAACCTGTTGTACAACTCACTTGTATGTTCTTCCAACGAATTTAATGTGCTGTGTGTCTTCACTACCACTTGCCTCTGGGGTAAAGGTGTTGAAAACTTCATGTTTTCTAAACAGTTAACAGTCACAAACCATTACAAATTTGGTAATCTATAGAACTGCTGAACATATTTACAACCAAAACTATTTATATTGGTGTGGAGATTAATTACAAAAAATATATGCTGTGAGCAATGTGTGATGATATAAACAAATAACTACGGGAATTATAAGAAACTGAGTGTTCCTAACATGTTTAAAATTAGACCCATTTTAATGTTAAACACTTGCAGTCTTACAAAAGTTAGGGAAGAAAATAATGTTTAACAGCCCAATTTATATGGAACTGAGCACTTGAGATTTATCTAGGGTATGAATTTATGGTTTTCATTACTGCATTATGAAATCCAAATATGGACATAACACTGAACTGTATTATTAATCTACAGATTTACTGGACAGATGCTGACTTTTATAAGGAAATAAAAAATATAGAAATGTTAGATGTAAATGATTATCATAAAATTCACTGTTCCCTAAGTGATTATAAAGTACTTGGAGAGGGGGGAAGTTTTATCAGTAAAATTATACAAAAATTTCAAGAGTGAGAACAGATATATGTGCATATTTACATAACACAGCACAAGAGAAAAAATTAACATTCTAAAACTCAATAATTATAGTATGCCAACTGTAGTAAAAATGTTTGTTGAAAGGTGTAGTCATTATTTACTTCAGAGACAATGTAGTGTATAGAGTGGTAGACAGAAGCAAATACTGCATTCAGGAACAATTCAGCAAATTTTAAATGGTCTTTATGAACACGATAGCTAATTACTTGTAATCAGAGGTGATACCCAACATATGAAGTCAGTTTCTGTTACCCAATTTTTAGGTGTATCAATACGGAAAATTTTATAAGCTTCAGAAATTACTTATAGGACATGGACATGGGTGCAATCTGTAATGAAGATAATGTAGATGATGAGTTTAAACTATTTGTAAAACAGTTTATTTTTTAGTTTCAGTCAATATTTACCAAAAAAACTGCTCATAAAAACTACTGTGTCCCCCACTAATAAATGTTGGTTTACCCAAGGGATCAACACTTTGTGTAAAAGGACTGTTTACTTCACTTAGAGAATGTAATTTGCCTGAAAGAAAAATGCCCAACATGTTATACTGCAGTATTCTAAAAATAGTTAAGAGAAAAGCAAAGAGCATGTCTAATAAGTCTGAAATTGAAGCTTCCAATAATACACACATCAAAAAAAGTTTTGCATCACCCCGGTTCCCAGAACTCCTGATGATAGATGTTGACTGTGGATATTGTATCACAGACACAGTCCCTTTGACTGTTCAGAGATGTCACTAAACACACCCAAAGATGTAAACAACCATGCATGAGCAGGACCAATTAGATGGTGGTGGTGGGGGGGTCCGACAGCCGATTGGTTCCAGTCATTCCACCAGAAAGGTGGTACACAGCTCGTGTTGCCTGTAGTTCAACCATGCCTAGACGGTCAATACCACAGTTCAATCACATCCACATTGTTACTTTGTGCCAGGAAGGGCACTCAACAAGGGAAGTGTCCAGTCGTCTCGGAGTGAACCAAAGCAATGTTGGTCAGACATGGAGGAGATACAGAGAGACAGGAACTGTCAATGACATGCCTTGCTCAGGCCACCCAAGGCCTACTACTGCAGTGGATGACCGCTACTTAAGGATTATGGCTTGGAGGAACCCTGACAGCAACACCACCATGTTGAATAACACTTTATGTGCAGCCACAGGACATTGTGTTATGACTCAAACTGTGCACAATAGGCTGCATGATGCGCAACTTCACTCCTGACTTCCATGGCGTTGTCCATCTTTGCAACCATGGCACCATGCAGTGCAGTACAGATGGGGCCAAAAACATGCTGAATGGACGGCTCAGGATTGGCATCGCATTCTCTTCACTGATGAGTGTCGCAGATGCTTTCAACCAGACGATCATCACAGACATATTTGAAGACAACCTCATCAGTCTTTAGACACACTGTACAGTGGGTGCAGCAAGGTGGAGGTTCCCTGATGTTTTGGGGTGGCATTATGTGGGGCCGACGTACACCCCTTGCGGTCATGGAAGGCACCATAACCGGCTGTATGATACATGAATACCATCCTCCGACCAATAGTGCAACCATATTGGCAGCATATTGGCGAGGCATTCTTCTTCATAGATGACAATTCGCACCCCCATCATCCACATCTTGTGAATGACTTCCTTCAGGATATGATATTGCTTAACTAGAGTGGCCAACATGTTCTCCAGACATGAACCCTATCGAACATGCCTGGGATAGATTGAAAAGGGCTATTTATGGACAACATGAGCCACCAACCACTCTGAGGATCTATGCCAAATTGCCATTGAGGAGTGGGACAATCTGGACCAACAGTGCCTTGATGAACTTGTGGATAGTATGCCACGACGAATACAGGCATGTAGCAATGCAAGAGGACGTGCTACTGGGTATTACAGGTACCAGTGTGTACAGCAATTTGGACCTCCCCCTCTGAAGGTCTTGCTGTATGGTGGTACAACATGCAATTTGTAGTTTTCGTGAGTAATAAAAAGGGCCGAAATGATGTTTATGTTGATCTCTATTCCAATTATCTGTACAGATTTTGGAACTCTCGGAACTGAGGTGATGCAAAACTTTTTTTGATGTGTGTAAGATAAAGACTATATGAAGTATAATAAAAACAGAAACCAGAAAAACTTCAGGGGATACAAATGTCAGTGACGTCAAACATTATAGGATCATTTTTAATAAAACTGAGAAGTAGTAGAGATTTTCCACAATCATTTCCTGGTAGCTGCATCCCAAATTAGATGTAGTGGATCTGCTGATGAGGCTGTGGCTATGTTTCAAAAAACAGGTCTCTCAAATGTTAATGAGATCCAAATGTCCCCATCAATGTAAATGAAATTGAGAGGGAAATGAAAAAAAAGATCTCCACTGGTATTGGTGAAATATTGATCGAAATTTTTAAATACCATTATTATCCTATAAATGGGATACTATGCTGTAAATACTGTAACTTTAATGAATCACTGCAACAAGGATCTGTCCCAGATCAACTTAAGTATGTCATTGTTAAACCTCATAAAAAGGATTAGCAAGTGGAAACAATTACCCTCCAGTTTCCCTTCTTACATGATTCTCAAAAATTTTAGAAAAGCTTGTTCATGAAAGCTAGTTACCCACCATAACTTACTGATCAAAACCGAAGGTGGCTTCCAACAGGGTATATCAGGTGAACAAGCCATATTCTCATTTACCAGCTAAATCTTATAATCTATTAACAGAATATTTTGTGACCTGGCCAAAGCCTTTGAATGTGTCAACCATGAGATTCTTTTAGGGAAGGCAGAGTTTTATGGATCAAGTGGATCATATGAGATGTGGATAAAATTCTATCTCAATGATGGTTTTGTTGAATTTCACTGCTGGAAAACCCATATCAGTTGGGCACTGGTAACTGAGTCACACTGGACTTGCATTCGGAAGGATGATGGTTCACATTTGTGTCTGGCCATAGAGACTTAGGTTTTCCATGATTTCCCTAAATCACTCCAGGCTAATGGCGGGATGGTTCCTTTGAGAGGGCACAGCTGATTTCCTTCCACATCCTCAACACAATCCGAGCTTATGCTCCATCTCTAATGACCTCAATGTTGAGGGACATTAAACCCAATCTTCCTTCCTTACTTTGGTGAATGTGGTGTCTCATAGGTCTTTATGCTTGGTTCCCTCTTGTTTCTTATCCTTATTAATGACTTTCCAATGTATTCTCACCTTGAGACACATTTTACACTTGTTACTGATATTTCCAGTATGGCAAATACTGTATTTTGTGAAGTTCTAAAGTAGTTTGAATCAAGTGCACTCTCTCTAAATGCAGACAAAACACAGTTTATTCAGTTCAGGTTGAACAGAAAATTGCAGGGACAAATTAACATGAAATGTAATTATCAACACCCAATGAGTGTGGAATCATGTAACCTTTTGTGGGGATCCTATGGGTTCCTACCGCATCCCACATCTGAGCCTCCATAATAATCTGTTTGTCTGTATTCAATGGTCAAATGTCTGTTGGGCATATTCCTTTCTATTCCTTGAATCCATTTAAGTTATGGTCTTCCCCTGTTATATGTATTCAGATATATTTTGTGGTATTCTTTCTTATCCCATTATTATTATCATTATTATTATTATTATTATTATCATTATCATCAATACATACCACTTAAATACCTGTTACAGACTGATGATAATCTTATACTCATTGTCATAAAAAGAGCTGCACCCAGAAGGACAAAGCTGATTGCAATCATTGTAGATCAAATAGATGGCACCACACATACGAAATGATTACACTTTCAACTTGGAAGGACCATGTATTGTGCTACAAGGCTACAAAATGTACATGCTAATATGGTGTCACGCTCCCATGTTTGTGAATACAAGCATCAAGACATGCAGCGTGGAGCTTTACATATCTCGAATGTAGTCCTGTGGTACTCAATACCATGCTGCTTGCATCTGAGCAGGCAGATCTTGCTTGGTTGTTGGAGGTGGAGACCTGATGACTTGCTCCATGGTGTCCCACACATTCTTTATAAGAGAGAGATTGGGCAACATGGCTAGCCACAGTAGAGTACCCACAGGTGCAAGACATGCAGCTGCGGTATGAGGACGAGGCTTTTCCTGTTGAAATAGGGCACGAGTGTGAATGTTCTCGAACAGCATTGCTACCACTTGCAAGACCTGATAAATGTACTGTGCAGCTGTCATGGAGCCTGTTACGAACACTCACAGTTAATGGGCACTAATGGATAACACTCCTTACAGCGTCACAACAGCCTGGTGGGATGTGTGACGGGAGGCCACAAACCACTCTCCATTGTACTCTCCAGTGCACCTACAGACACTGACCCGATTGTGGTCACCTCCAAGACAGAAGTCATCACTAAAGATGACCTGCTGCCATTCTGCATGTCTCCATGTCCATTGTTGCCAACAGCAAGTGAGTCGGGTATGACAATGTGGGGGTGTGAGTGGCAGGCATCATAACAGTAGCTTTGTGATGAGCCCTGCATCATGCAGCTGCCTACCAGTGATAGTAGCACTTACAGGATATTGCATAGAAGGCAGGACAGCCCACTGAATAGCCTCTATCTTTGCCATCAGATCTGCCTGTGCGTGGTGGACAATCCTTTGGTGCTCCCTCTCTGCAGTGTATGTCGGACGTTCAGATCCTACCTGTGTGCATGTGTGCCTTCCTTTATTCACTGCCTCCTACAATGGGCAATGGTGGTGTCTGTAAAACTGGTATAGTGCACAATATATTGATAGGACCAACTAGTTTCCCATGACCTTATAACGCGGCCCCACTCAAACTCATCCAGCTGAGCAATTACTGACAGGTGTGTTGCCTAGGCATAATGCATGTTCAGATAATGCTCTAGTGACACTACCACTGTTGTACTGACCAGTATGGCTGCTTGGGGCCCTCTTATATCAACCAGTGTGCATGACATCACGGCTCCACTCGTAGTCCCCATGTGTGCGGCCGACGGTGAAAAAGTAATCTGTGGCATAGCTGATGGTATGCAACATACCCACTCAATCTGCAGCACAATGGTTGGATCCTTTTGGACATAGTTCTTTAATGGCAATGAGTATAAATGGACTGATCATATGCCTCACCCATAAAAAAACTTTAGTTCACCCTCATATGCTGTCTGTATTGTTACAGTACACCCTTGACTATCTGGCTTGAGGCTATCTGGCCTCTATATTATCTGGCATATTTAATTAATATCATAATAATACATCTCTGTGATAAAAATGAGGATTAATTTATTACACTTATGGTACTTTTCCAAATCTTTAGCAAGCTGGTGCTGGCTACAATGCTGTCTGGCCTTTCAAAGTGTTTCATGCATCTTTTGTGTTTCTAGAACATCTGGAGTCACTGTTATAAGGTACATGCTGTATTGTTAATACTGAATAAATTACCAGAACCACTCTTCGACAAACATTACTTTGAAGTCCTATTCCAGTACTCACAAACTATGAGGAACCCATGTAGAGGGCAGCTCTGTTGGCAATGGTGTATTTTTTGTTTCTTCATTTGTACATCAGACATCCAAAGTGCACGCATTGTTAAACTGTTGTTTTGTGCAGTCCTTTGTACTTTAATTAAAGAATTCAAAATGGGCACTAAAAAAAGAAAAGAAAGAAAACTTATGGTGACAATGTATAAAAATTTACATGCTGTAATGTGACTGAATTCTGAGGTAGCTGTTGTTGTAGTCTTCAGTCCAGAGGCTGCTTTGATGCAGCTCTCCATGCTAGTCTATCCTGTGCAAGCTTCTTCAACTCCCAGTACCTACTGCAACCTACATCCTTCTGAATCTGTTTAGTGTATTCATCTCTTGGTCTCCCTCTATGATTTTTACCCTCTGTGCTGCCCTCCAATACTAAATTGCTGATCCCATGATGCCTCAGAATATGCCCTACCAACCGATCCCTTCTTCTAGTCAAGGTGTGCCACAAATTTCTCTTCTCCCCAATTCTATTCAATACCTTCTCATTAGTTATGTGATCTACCCATCTAATCTACAGCATTCTTCTGTAGCACCGCATTTCGAAAGTTTGTATTCTCTTCTTGTCCAAACTATTTATCATCCACGTTTCACATGGCTACACTCCATAAGACTTCCTGACACTTAAATCTATACTCCATGTTAACAAATTTCTCTTCTTCAGAAACACTTTTCTTGCCATTGCCAGTCTACATTTTATATACTCTCTACTTCGGCCATCATCAGTTATTTTGCTCCCCAAGTAGCAAAACTCATTTACTACTTTAAGCATCTCATTTCCTAATCTAATTCCCACAGCATCACCCGATTTAATTCGACTACATTCCATTATCCAATTTTTGCTTTTGTTGATGTTCATCTTATATCCTCCTTTCAAGACCATGTCCATTCCATTCAGCTGCTCTTCCAGGTCCTTTGCTGTCTCTGACAGAATTACAATGTCATCGGCGAACCTCAGTTTTCATTTCTTTTCCATGGATTTTAATACTTACTCTGAATTTTCCTTTTGTTTCCTTTACTGCTTGCTCAATATACAGATTGAATAACATTGGGGATAGGCTACAACTCTGTCTCACCCCCTTCCCAACCACTGCTCCCCCTTCATGTCCCTTGACTCTTATAACTGCCATCTGGTTTCTGTACAAATTGTAAATAGCCTTTGGTTCCCTGTATTTTACGCCTGCCACCTTCAGAATTTGAAAGAGAGTATTCCAGTCAACATTGTCAAAAGCTTTCTCTAAGTCTACAAATGCTAGCAATGTAGGTTTGCCTTTCCTTATTCTATTTTCTAAGATAAGTTGTAGGGTCAGTACTGCCTCACGTGTTCCAACATTTCTATGGAATCCAAACTGATCTTCCCCGAGGTTGGCTTCTACCAGTTTTTCCATTCGTCTGTAAAGAATTCATGTTAGCATTTTGCAGCCATGGCTTATTAAACTTATAGTTTGGTAATTTTCACATCTGTCAACACCTGCTTTCTTTGGGATTGGAATCATTATATTCTTCTTGAAGTCTGAGGGTATTTCGCCTGTCTCATACATCTTGCTCACCAGATGGTAGAGTTTTGTCGGGGCTGGCTCTCCCAAGGCCGTCAGTAGTTCTAATGGAATGTTGTCTACTCCTGAGGCCTTGTTTTGACTTAGGTCTTTCAGTGCTCTGTCAAACTCTTCATGCAGAATCATATCTCCCATTTCATCTTCATCTACATCTTCTTCCATTTCCATAATATTGTCCTCAAGAACATCGTCCTTGTATAGACCCTGTATATACTCCTTATACCTATCTGCTTTCCCTTCTTTGCTTAAAACTGGGTTTCCATCTGAGCTCTTGATATTCATGCAAGTGGTTCTCTTTTCTCCAAAGGTTTCTTTAATTTTCCTGTAGGCAGTATCTATCTTACCCCTAGTGATATACAACTCTACATCCTTACATTTGTCCTCTAACCATCCCTGCTTAGCCATTTTGCACTTCCTGTCAATCTCATTTTTGAGACGTTTGTATTCCTTTTTGCCTGCTTCATTTACTGCATTTTTGTATTTTCTCCTTTCATCAATTAAATTCAGTATCTCTTCTGTTACCCAAGGATTTCTATTCGCCCTTGTCTTTTTACCTATTTGATCCTCTGCTGCTTTCACTATTTCATCTCTCAAAGCTACCCATTCTTCTTCTACTGTATTTCTTTCACCCATTCTTGTCAGTTGTTCCCTAATGCTCTCTCTGAAACTCTCTACAACCTCTGGTTCTGTCAGTTTATCCAGGTCCCATCTCCTTAAATTCCCACCTTTTTGCAGTTTCTTTAATTTTAATCTACAGTTCATAACCAATAGATTGTGGTCAGATCCACATCTGCCCCTGGAAATGTCTTACAATTTAAAACCTGGTTCCTAAATCTCTGCCTTACCATTATATAATCTATCTGAAACCTGTCAGTATTTCCAGGCTTCTTCCATGTATACAACCTTCTTTTATGGTTCTTGAACCAAGTGTTAGCTATGACTAAGTTATGCTCTGTGCAAAATTCTACCAGTCGGCTTCCTCTTTCATTCCTTACCCCCATTCCATAGTCACCTACTACGTTTCCTTCTCTTCCTTTTCCTACTATCGAATTCCAGTCACCCATGACTATTAAATTTTCGTCCCCCTTCACTATCTGAATAATTTCTTTTATCTCATTGTACATTTCATCAATCTCTTTGTCATCTGCGGAGCTAGTTGGCATATAAACTTGTACTACTGTGGTAGGTGTGGGATTTGTATCTATCTTGGCCACAATTATGCGTTCACTATGCTGTTTGTAGTAGCTTACCCGCATTCTTATTTTTTTTATTCATTATTAAACCTACTCCTGCATTACCCTAATTTGATTTTGTATTTATAACCCTGTATTCACCTGACCAGAAGTCTTGTTCCTCCTGCCGCTGGACTTCACTAATTCCCACTATATCTAACTTTAACCTATCCATTTCCCTTTTTAAATTTTCTAATCTACGTGCCTGATTAAAGGATCTGACATTCCACGCTCCGACCCGTAGAACACCAGTCCTCCTGAGTAGTCCCGACCTGGAGATCCGAATAGGGGACTAGTTTACCTCCAGGTAGGTAGCAACCAAAACTAATCTTCTGAGTTATGGGTAGGAAAAAGTAATATTGAAGGCTGGAAGAAAAATCTAGTAGAAACTGAAAAGTGGTGTGCTTCCCAAGCTAGTGGAAGCGGAATAAAAGAAAGGAAGACATTGTCGAAAGGTAAGTATAAAGAAGTTAAGGAAGCTTTACTTTTGTGGCATGAACATTTAAGAGCAAAAGGTTTACCTGTTACTGGGCCGATATTGCAGGAAAAAGCACTGCAATTTCAGTGGGAAATAGAAGGAGAAGATTCAGAATTTACTGCCAGTGATGGATGGCTGGATTAGTGGATAAAAACGGGTTGGTATTCGCTACACTACCATTAGTGGAGAGACTTTGCCCACTGGCAAGGAGGCTGTGCCTTTGTTTAAAGACTATCTTTCGAAGTTAGTTGACAAGGACAGAATTTCTGGTGAACAGTTGTACAGTTGTGATGAGAGTGATTTAAATTACAAGATGGTCCCTATGAAAATGCTGCTTTAAAAAAAGGAAGCTGCAGCCCCCAGGTACAAGGAAAGTAGGGAATAAGTTACCATATTGCCGTACATAATAGAACTGGCAACCACAAGCTTAGGCTTACATTAATAGGGAAATTATGGAGACCTAGAGCTTTCAAAAACCTGAAAAATCAGGAATCACTGCCCTTATGTTACTCTCGTCAAAAGAAAGTGTGGATGAATTCAGGAATCTTTAAAAGTTGGTTCCAAAATGAATTCTTATCAGCTGTAGAGAAATATTTGAGAGCCAAAAATTTATCAAGGAAAGCTCTGCTGCTTCTTGATAATGCGTCTTTGCCTCCTGTCAGTGACAAACCCACAGATGGAGATATCAAAGCATTAATTTTCCACCAAATGCAAATGTTCTTTGTCAGCTGATGGACTAAGGCATCCTAATACTAAAGAAGAAGTATCACCACCATCTTCTCAGATCACTGATGTAAGTGATTGATAATAATGAAGACTGTGTAACCATTCTGAAGAGGATTGACTTTCTAGATGTCTTAAGGTGACTGGCCGAAGCATGGGAAAGGATTCTGAACATATTATTTGTAAGGTCTGGAAAATTCTGTTAGACCATGAAGGTGGACATTTTAACTTGGTTGAATCTATGTGTGAATCTGAAGTCAAAGATGGAACGATGAAATCATTTTGCTGCTCAAAAATGTACTGGGCTTAGAGTACACTGATGCAGAGGACATCACAGAATGGATGACAAATGATGAAGTTGGTGAACTAACTGACAACGATATTTTCTAAGTGGTCATGCTGGGGGAAGTAATACAAGAGAAGGAGGCAAAGTTAATGACAGGAAATATCTCATCCCACATTCTGAAGGATTCAAAACAATTGAGAGAGGTCTATAGTATACAGTGAGCAGAAGGAACCAACACCAACTGATCTCACCTGTTTGTGCTAGTGGAGGGATATTAAAGCACACAAGAGGCTAAAGGAGGGAAACAGTTGTCTGTCAAAGACTTTAAAAAACTGTAAAACCTGTAAGGTTTTTTTATATAAAAAAGGCCTGGCTTTTCACTCATGTGTAATCATACCTTCGTACTTTACAATGCCAACTGTTTCCTGTGACAATTTTTGAAGGGCGCAGTATGTACATAAGAAAACTCTTATAACTAGCATGTATTACATAAGAGGTCAGAAAATGTTAATAAAATTGGGTTTTGGTATAAAAAAATGGCTGTTTTGAATGGTATGGCTGGGGTCGGATGAGAGAATTTATAGAACTTGTGCCTGCCTGGCTTTTTTGTCATCTGGCTTGACCCTCTGCTACATTAGGCTGGATAGTCAAGAGTCTACTGCACTTCTATTTGTAATACTAATGTAGTCAAAACTACATGCTTCAGCTACTTGCACTCATTACTGTCTTATGACATTTACTGTACTCTGGGGGAACTAATCACAGGCAACAACAGTTTTCCCCATTCAAAAGACAGTAATTAGAGTCATGTACAGATTTCACCTTAGACATTCATGTAGAAATTTGATGAGTAAATTAGGAAGTCTTACAGTAATACTGCAATATACACAGCCTAACAAAAAAAGTGAATCACTCAGGAGATATATTCAGATCTCATTATAACTTCATACATGTACGAGTCATAGGTGAACATCTAAATAATTAAAGTTGCAATCCTTTTCGACAGGTACAACAGCTAGCAGCATGCATTAGTTTTGTTACCAGGCCTGCTAGGGAATATAATGAGCATGAACATCATCAGGTGTTAGGTGATCACTGTGAAGGACACACAGAGGCCAATACTCATCTCAGACAGTGTTACCAGCACATGACAACATTTGAAAGGTGCCTCATTATGGGTTTTCAATTGGGCATTTGGTCATATTGTGCCATTTGGTCATATTGTGCAGTATCTAGATTTGTGAGGCATTCTGATGTGACAGTGGTCTGATATTGAACATCATGAGAATGTGAGGGTAGACATAGTCATTCTCAAGGTTCTGGTCTACCACAGCTGATCACCACAATGAAGGAGCACCATAATGTGCACCAAGTACATCATAACCCCATCATGTCTGTGCCCACCATCCAGTAATAAGTAATGGACTCCCTGCAGCATTTTGTGTCATCACACACCATTGGTCAGAGATTACCAGCAGCTGGACTAGGGAATTACCATCCCAATCTTAGGATGCTTTTAACACCACAAAACAAATGGCTGTGTTTGGAGTGGTGCCATGATTGGCTAGTGTGGACTGCTGATGAATGGTGTTGCATTGAGTTCAGTGATTAACTGCAGTTCTACACTACCCCAGATATCCACTTTGGCACGGATGGGGGTGACACAACAGCACAACAATGTTACTCCAGGCATCATGGCATAGGGAACCATCAAGTGTGAGTTCAGGTCATAGCTGGTAATGATTGAGGGAACTCTGACGGCCCAACAATACTTCATGGATATCCTGGGTACATGTGTGTTACCTCTTATCCAGTAGTATCATAGTGCCATTCTTTAAGAGGACAGTGCTCATCCACAAACAACACTGGTGTCTATGAACTGTGTGCATGATGTTGAGGTACCGTCCTGGCCAGGGCGATCCCCATATCCATCCCCAATAGAACGTGTGTACCACCAGCTGAGACAACAACGTTGTTCCAGTTTCATTATCCAAATATCAAGGACCAATCATAACATCAGTTGGCCAGGCTGTCTCAGGAGAGGATACAATGGCTTTATGACACTGTTCCCAACCAAATCAGTTTGTGGATCCAGGCCAGAGGGGTTGCAACATCATACTGATGAATGGGCTCATACTGCCAAGTTATTTGTAAATTGGCCATGATTTTGTAATAATTGAAATAACATCATGTACTCTCTCAACCCATGAATTTTCATTTTACTTCCCCCTCCTCCTCAGGGTGCTTTACTTTAAGTCTACATTGGTGATTCACTAGTCTTGGCCCATAGGACAAAGTCGTTATTATTGGAGATAGCAAAAATACAAAAAGACAAGTGCATGCTACAGATGTGCTTTAATCAAGCAAACAAAATTTTACACCATTGATCAATGATGACCTGAAACTTAACAGTACAACATAACTGCCAACCCTGGTCAGTTGTTTGCATGTACCTCTAATGCAGAAGGTGCTCAAATTGACTTCCATCCTACAGACAACACACATGAGCACAGCAACAGACACTGCTAGATGCTGACCGTAATGTCATTATTGGTACTTCTGTTTAGGCTCTGGTGATATTCTCCCATAGTTCAATTAATGTTCTTGGTGTGCTGGTGTACACTGTAAACTTGAGGTGCCCCCAAAGTCAAAATTCCAGTTGCATTAGGTCTAGCAGACTAGGTGACCATTCCACCAAGACTCCCTGTATCAGTCCAGTGCCCAGGAAGTACCTCATCCAGGAGTCGGCAGACATTTCATGCTAAGTATGAAGGTGTGCCATCCTGTTGGAAGAAAAAGCTACATCTCCATTTGAGAGGCAGATTGTCCAAATCGTATAGTAATGTTTGGTCAAGATGATGTCTGTAGTGTGCAACATTGAGCATGCTGTTAAAAAATATGGGACCAATGAGAACATCTCCATGTATGCCACATCTCACATTTAAACTAGGGATAGTCTGATTGTAAGCTCGATAGTGAGATGGGGATTGTCATTTGCCCAATAGATGACATTATGTCTATTCACCCTCCCCTTCAAATGGAAACCAGTTTCGTTGCTGAAGAAACTATCAGCTTCAGGGTTCCACTGGTGTGTGCGTCTTTCTTCAGATTATTTACAGACTTTCACCTGACTGTCAGTATTATAACTCTGAAGTTCTTGCTCAAATCAGGTATGAAAGGGGTGGAAATGATTAGAGGACAGTATCCTGGAAACAGAGGCTTGGCTGATGTCACATTTCTTGTTGACCAACTTGCATTCACTATCACCTTACCTAGTATGGCTGCTGATTTTGCATCCCCTGTTGCTATGCATGGTCATCTGGAATTTCTTTTACTGTGAACACTGCCTGTAGACTTTAACAATTCCATTAAATGGCCAGTCTTTCTGGGATTAGGCTTATGTTGGTTTGGATGTTTCTTGTGATATTTTGAGGCTGCTTCCTGTTGACTCAAGCCTGCTGGGTGGATGAGAACCATTTCCACATTATCCTGATGTGTGTACATTGTAGTACGAGTCACTACACTGCAGAACAATACCACACTACCAGATGTGGTAACTGGTGCCCCTTTAATAACCTTCTGTCAGACTGTGATGATCATTTGCCTCGCAGGCACCCAGCCATGTGATACTATGCACTGTACACAATAAATCATTTTGGCACCAGTCACTGATTTGTTGTTTTTTGTGTAAAATAAAAGTCTTACATCATAAATACAATACAAGGGGAAAGCTTGACCAACAGGATGTCCATAATTAAAGTTCCAGTTTCAAAACACCGTAGAAAGAGAACCACTGCTGAGAATGACATCAAATTTGAATGGCATATTATTGACACAGGGGGAAAAGCTGTGGGGGAAAAAATGAAAATTTTACCAACAGTTGACACTGTAAGTATGTTAATGTAAATGGCATCAGTTACAAATGACAAATGAATTGCAGTACGACAGCTATGGTTTGAGTTGCACATTACTCCATTCAAACTGTTCCATGAACATGACTGCACAAGTTCGGCAGTCAGCAGTTGTGACACTGTTCTTTAGATAAGACCATCCACCAATGCAAGGTTGTATCACATCAGATGTGAAAAATCAGTTTTTAACTGTCCTGAGGCCAAAAACTGCATAAAAAGCAAAATGACATCAGTTTTGAATTGTCTTGGTGTCAAAAACCACATAAAAAGCAAACTTGCATTGGTTTTTAGATGTCCTGGAACCAAACCACATAAAAAGGAAAATGACATTGGTTTCTAGCTGTCATGGTACTGGCACAAGACATGTTCAATATGCTGTCCATTGTTTTCTGCCAAAAGTTGAAATCGACAAACAGCATGTTCCACAACAGATTGGAATGTCTCACACCTCATGTTCAGTATGCATTGCACAGTGCATGCCTTCAGTTCAGCTACATTCATAATTGGTGCACTGAACACAGCATCTTTCAGGTAATCCCACAGCCAGAAGTCATACAGGTTAAGATCAGATGATCTGGACGACCAGGTTGTATGAAAATGATAGCTGATAATTCTAGCATTTTTGAAATGTGTCTGCAGCAGCCACTTCTCTGGCTGTGCAATGTGCTGAGGAGTGCCATCTTTCATAAAGATGATCCTGCTCTCACATCCACGATGTTGAAGGGTTGGAATGACATTGGTGTGCAAAAGACTCTCATAGCTTTTACCATTGATGGTACAGGTGACAGGACCCACAGGACTCATCTCATGAAAAAATATGGCCCTATGATAAATGATGCCATCAACCTGCACCACAGAGAGATCTTTGTGGAATGAAGTGGTACTGATTGATGTGTGCGCGGGTTTTCTGTTACCAATATTCTGCATTTCTTCGTATTGACATGGTCTTGAAATGGAAATGGGCTTTGTCTGTCCACAGAATGTTCCATGGTGATTAATTGTCCACTTCCATGTGAGCAAGAAATTTCAGAGCAAATATTTGTCTTGCTGGCAGGTCAGCAGGAAGCAACTCTTGAACATGAGTGGTTTTGTACAGATAGCAATTGAGAATGGTTTGTAGGATTTTTTGTGCCACGCTCACAAGCATGTCCAACATTCAGGCAATTCCCCATGCACAGCATGTTTGCACACCACTGTCCGACGCCTCCTGCAATGCTGGGCCATGTCTTTGACAGACATCAGATCAACTACTTTGCTCCCTCTGCACATTGCACTTCAAAAGAACCTGTCTTTTCGAATTTTGTAATCATTTTCACCAGCCGTTAGCAGGCATCAGACCATTGCCTTATTTCATACCCTTGAGTGTCCAGAACTTCTGTAGGGATACTGGTGCACAGTCACCATTCTTGTAAAAGAGCTTTACCAGCAGCACACAATCCATCATGGAGACAGTCCTGATGGGTCTCACAGATGTAAATTGAGGAATAGCTGTGTGCTGCGCATCTATTGGCGTGCATATTCTGATGCTTATGGTACCATGTATTGGTCAAATTTTCATTAAATTTATTTATTTATTTACTGCTCCATGACATTTGCCCCTGCATTGATAATATACTCTTCAAATTTGATGCCATTCTTAGCAATGGTTCTCTTTCTACAATGTTTTGAAACTGGAACTTTAATTGTAGAGATCCTGTATATTGTGAATTAAAGAACCTCAGCAATACGCCAGCTCCACACAATAATTTAAAATAATGTAGTCTAATACTATTCAGTAAAATCTATTTATTACCAATTAAGTATTTACACACACAAATTGTTATTTATTTTAATAAAGGTTGTGTCCTTTTAAAATATCTGTTACTTGGTCTTATTTGTTCATGTTGTATTCATTATTTTACTAACATTTTGTTAATTATTTTCTGTTCTGTACTGATATTCATTAAACAATTATTTATTTTGTACTTCTTATATCCTACGTACCTTGTTATTACTAACTGTATTTGAAATAATACTTCTAAAGCATATTTTACTGACTTATCCTATATCCAAACAAATCGCTCACTAACTGGATTTACCGGATTTGAAATATACGGATAGAGACAAATGATATTAGTTATGTTGTCACTGTAGATCTTCTACAGAAAGGTCACAATTTCAAAGTAGTTAGAACAAACATGGATCCAGGATATGGTTGTGGGCAGGTGTGGGTCACAGTTCTTTCCTGTCTTTCCCTCCATGAATTCCCCCACCCCCCTTGGATTGTTGAACATTCTGAAAACACATCTTACTATGTATTCATATGAGAATAATAAATTTTACAACTGTTGAGATTATATTCAAAACTTCCTTTACAACATATAAAATAAAAATATATGTTGGCCTACCATTCTCAATATGATGCTGGTGGAGGCAGCTAGACAGCAGGGTCTCCCATGAAAATGACATATAACTGACACATTTCCTATGTACTAAAGGAGGCAAAATATACTCGGAGAGATTCACTGATGAGACACTAGTTTTCATCTGCCATCATTCATACAGCCCAACCTGTTACAACTCGTTTTAAATACCGATTTATTTAATTCTATCTTATGGGAGAATGCTTTCCCTCCATTTTAAATGCAACAGTTTAGGAGTCCTTGAGATTTCTTATGAATTTAAGGTACTGTTCTTCACTTAAAGTATGCCACCTGGGGGCAAGGTCTTGGAAAGCACTGAACATCTCGATATGCCTTAGCTACTGATTTTAGGGAGCAGACAGAATATTTTTGCACCAGTTTTCTAAAACTTTTGAGTAATTCCTGTTATATTTGTGTGTACAATTTTTGAGGCCTGTATATGTCAAGATCATCAATGCCATTTACAGTGACTGAGCGATTGAGTGACGTCATTGTTGTGGTCTTCAATCCAAAGACTGGTTTTATGGAACTCTCCATGCTACTCTATCCCGTGAAAGCCTCTTCACCTCCAAATAATCACTGCAACGTACATCCTTCTCAATCTGCTTACTATGTCCACCTCTTGGTCTCCCCCTATGCTTTTTACCCCCTATACTTCCCTTCGATACTTAACTGGTGATCCCTTGATGTCTCAGAATGTGTCCCATCAATCAATCCCTTCTTCTAGTCAGGTTGTACCACAATTTCGTTTCTCTCCAATTCTATTGAGTACCTCCTTATCAGTTACTGTTCTACCCATCTAATCTTCAGCATTATTCTGTAGCACCATATTTCAAAAGCTTCTATTCTCTTCTTTTCCAAACTGTTTATCATCCGCATTTCACTTTCATACATGGCTACACTCCATACAAGTACTTTCAGAAAAGGCTTCCTAACACTTAAATCAATATTCGATGTTAATGAAATTCTCTTCTTCATAAACACTTTCCTTCTCATTGCCAGTCTACAATTTATATCCCCTCTACTTCAGCCATCATCAGTTATTTTGCTGTCCAAATAGCAAAACTCATCTACTAATTTCAGAGTCTTGTTTTCTAGTCTAATTCCACCTGCATCACCTGACTAACCTCATACTTGAGAAAAGAGGGGTTCAAATCCCCATTCAATGATTCAGATTGAATTTTCTAGTTGTTTCCCTAAATCTGTTAAGGTGATGACTGGAATGCCTCCTTTAGAAATTTCATTGCCAAATTCCTTACTCCAGCTTGTCCTCTGTGAGTTTGTGCTTCTATTTCCACATTATTCAAATTTATTAATAGCAAAACAGTGCATTATTCCAAATTTCAATAGATTTGATATACATTGTATTGAAAATGCTTGAGAATGGGAAAAACAGTAAAAAATACACTGAAGAGCCAAAGAAACTGGTACAGCCTTGCAAGCATACAGAAGTGCCACAATACAATGTGGCATGGACTCAACTATTGTCTGAAGTAGTGCTGGAGGGAACTGACACCGTGAATCCTGCAGGGCTGCCCATAAAAAGAGTACGAGATGGTGGAGATCTCTTCTGAACAGCATGTTGCAAGGCATCCCAGATATGCTCAATAACGTTCATGTCTGGGGAACTTGGTGGCCAGTGGAAGTGTTTAAACTCAATTCTGAACATGTGGGGTGTCCCACTGTCCTGCTGGAATTGCCCAGGTCCATTGGAATGCACAATGGACATGAATGGATGCAAGTGATCAGACAGGATGCTTATGTATGTGTCACCTCTCAGAGTCATATCTAGCTGTATCAGGGGTCCCATATCGTTCCAACTGCACACACCCCACAGCATTATAGAGCCTCCAACAGCTTGCCCATGGATTCATGAAGTTGTCTCCATACCCGTACACATCTCTCTGCTCGATACAATTTGAAACGAGACTCGTTTGATCAGGAAATATGTATCCAGTCATCAACAGTTCAATGTCAGTGGTGACAGGCCCAGCCCAGGTGAGCGTAAAGCTTTGTGCCACACAGTCATCAAGGGTACACAAGTGGGGGTTTGGCTCTGAAAGCCCATATCAATGATGTTTCGTTGAATGCTTGGCATGCTGATACTTGTTGATGGCCCAGCATTGACATCTGCAGCAATTTGCAGAAGGGTTGCACTTCTGTCATATTGAACGATTCTCTTCTGTTGTCGTTGGTCCTGTTCTTGGAGGGTCTTTTCCAGCCGCAGCAATGTCAGAGATTTGGCGTTTTACCAGATTCCTGATATTCACAGTACACTTGTGAAATGGTCATATGGGAAAATCCCCACTTCATCACTACCTCATAGATGCTGCGTCCCATCGCTCTTGTGCCAACTATAACACTACATTCAAACTCACTTAAATCTTTTCATTGTAGCAGCAGCTAACTAATCTAATAAATGTGCCATACACATGTTGTCTTACATAGCCATTGCCGACTGCCGTGCCATATTCTGCCTGTTTACATATGTCTGTTTGATTATGCATGCCTATACCAGTTTCTTTGGGGCTTCAGTGTATAAAACACTTATTTTGATTGACCATTGAGATTAACATTCATTGTAGGTACTAATGTAAAGCTCACAGTTTTCCAGCTAAATGGGTTCATTGAAATGGCATGACTTTTCAATGAGTGTTAGTCCTATCATCTTCTGGTTAAGTGTTGAGATGGTGTCTCAGCTATCTTTATACAGCGTGTTTCACAATTCCTATTATAAACTTGTAGGGGTTATAGAGGGGACTTAGTAGATAAAGTTTTCATAAGGAGCCCATGTCCAGAAAGTACCACTCAGATATAAAATAAGTTTTAAGATCAAATCACTTTCAAATCTCCCACTTCAGGGTACAATATGTAATGATAGATGTGCAAAACATATGTATGGTGAATGTTTTCCTGATCGCCTCAGCCCATCACGTACCACTTTTGCCTGATTACAACAGCTGCTGTAAAAAATTGTACTATTGCAATTAGAAGGGTGGACTGTACTGCTTCAAGGACACACAACATGGTTTGTGGACCATCTGTATGAATGCATGTATTGCAAATGGACCTTGTTCAGTGCACATGGAGTAGCTCCTGAAGAGCACATAGGTCAGAATTCATTGTCTCTGCTGTGTATGTGTGTGTGGGGGGGGGGGGGGTCGTCATATTTTACATTTGAATAACACATTTTACATTTCTGAGCATGGGATCCTTTTCAAAACTTTATCTATGGAGTCCCCTCTACAACTGCTAGATGGTTGTAATGCGAATCATGAAGCACCCTGTATAAGTTCAGCCGCTGGATGGATGGGACTGGTGGGAAGGGCCACACTCGAGTCGTGGTGTGGTCAGTCCATCTCCACCTTGTGTGCCATACAGATGTCTCTCAGGTGGAAGTACTCACAGTGTATTGTGGCTAGTAAAGTGTCCCAAGGAGAACTTAGTTGGTTACCACTATTCCTGTTAATAAGGCCAGTATTGGTCCTAACCCTGATGTGTGATGGTACTAGCCTGGTTCCAGCCTTATATTCTCATTCTTGGTAGTCCTTAAAAATGTAATCTCAAAACTGAAAGTTCTTTTTTTGGTACTGATGATGTTAAACAAACGCAACACCACTGTCTTCATAATCTCTTATTTCACACATTTATTAAACTTAAACAGACTTTTTGGGTTGACGACGAGTTACTTAACTCTGCTGTTTACATAACACAACAACAAGGCTAGTCCACACATTCAGTGACAGTTTCAGTGGCAACACTTATCATAAACACCTTTATTCCACAGCTCACAATTTATAAGAACACAGTCATTTGAGCATAGTTCTCTACTTAGTTTACCATAAAGATTCAGTGTAGCACAGGTCAAAAACATTTTCAAAGATCAGTCCAGCAAAACACAGTGTTTCCATATCACATTTGTGACATGCTTGGCTTACTCACAACTGACATCAGACATGTCACTCAATGCAAACTTTGGTAAACCATATTGATTTCATCTTATTTCGTTGTTTTTGTATTATAATTTGTGTGTTATGGAAGTATGCCATTTCAAGGCTATGATGCACTGAATATTTGTCCCAAACACATCCACCTTTGGAACAATTTCTTAAATTAAATATCAGTTAATGATGTGACAGGGGTAGAAGCCTTCAAGGAATGAATGATAAAATTGTTGGGCATCACATGTCTTAGGCTTGTTGTTAGGGACACCAAGTTCTGGAGTTGAATGAAGTTGGTTTTTTCACCTTTGTGTTTGTTAACATATTCTGTGGTTTTATTATTAATGAAATACAAGTACGTTCTGCAATATTTGATGTTATTTACATATAAGAGGGCGCTCACTCAAGAATGAGTTACTTCGATTTTGTGACTTCTGTCTGATTAAAAAACAAAGGATAAAATTGCTGTGAGTGAAACGATATTTATTTTCCTTGCTTGTCACAAATAATTATCTGTTTTTTTCTCAGTATGTTGTGATTTCCAACCGTGTGGTTACACAGGAACCTAAGAGAATGACGTCAATTACTGTGACTGAAACGAGCACCAATGACTTGTATTATTCCTTGTTGCAAATATTTAGCTGTTTTTTCTGTGAATATTATGCAATTTTCGATGGCCAAATCACACAGGGGGGGGGGGGGGGGGGAAGCTGATTTCAATGTCACACTTAATGAACTGTTTCAGGCTATTATGCCATGGTCGAATGGATTTCACACTTAAACCCCATCTGGAGAGGATATCTTCATGTAGGGTCGGCTCACTACCGACTGCAGTAAGGCTCATATAAACCTAGACTGCAGCCTGACATCACATGCTTCGAATACTTGAGTCCAAATGCCCGTTGTGGACTGCTGTCGTCCACTGTTGCTATTACCCAATGGTGCAAGACTGGTATACGTCTTCTTCAGCACTGGCATCCAAATGTCATTCAGTCTCACACCCTCCTCCTTCCTACTGTAATCCATAGGGTGTTTTACAATCTCTATGGCGTATCTGTAGAGACTTTCATGGCATCTGCTTGTGGCTACCAGTACGCAAGTCGTATCACAATGAATGGGTGGTCTCCAGGCTGAAAAGAGTGTTCTGCAACAGCTGATCTGTCAGTCTCTCCCTTCTAAAATTGCCCCTGTGCTCTTATAGTAGTTTTTTTTTGACCGTTCTTTTTGTAGTACCCACGTACATCTCCCCACAAATACATGGAATCCCATAAATTCCTTCTTTCTCCAGTGGTTTGCGAGCGAGCATCCTTGACCAATTTTAAGTGATCTGGAATCTACTGAATGGGTTAGTAGATTACCTTGATGTTGCGTTTTTTCAAGATTTTTCCTTTTCGGTCTGTAATGTTCTTACTGAAAGGCAGGAAAACTTTCGATTTCACAGACATTTGTGCATCAATATGATTTTTGCGCTCGTTTTACCTCAGCAGACAAATAACCATTCTTGAGTAATGTGTCGGTGAGATATTTTAATTCCGCCTCAATTAGTTCTGGTTCCCTGCTCTACACACCTCACTTTTGTTGTGGGTGGTGGTTCGAAACCCGTTGTAGGTAATGTTATGTGTGGATGGATTTTCAGCAAACTGTGTGGCCTAAGCTACCATCTTCTTACTTGAAAACTAACAAATCAAGCAAATTTAAGCTTCTGCCTGTCTCCTCCACCATGATAAACTGAATCTTCGGACTAATGTTGGCGAGATGCTCGTGAAAACGACCTGTTTCCTCTCTGCTATGCCTCCACAAAACAAATGTATCATCCATGTAACCAAGCAAGGTACCACAGTGGTTAGCACACTGGATTCGCATTTGGGAGGACGACGGTTCAAACCCACATCAGTTCATCCTGATTTAGGTTTTCTGTGATTTCTCTAAATCACTTCATGCAAGTGCCAGGATGGTTCCTTTGAAAGGGCGCTTTTTGGTACCTTCCCTCAAATCAACCAACCAATAATCAATGTAGTAGAACCAGATATTAGGTTTTTTATTGGCAGTTTCCGATGTCTATTCCTCGAATTTTTCCATAAAGAAATTTGCTATAACTGGGCTTAAGAGGCTCCCCATAGCCACACCATCAGTCTTTTCATAGAACTCATAATTCTATTTGCAATACGTGGCCCTGGGGCAATATTTAAACAATTCTACAATATCGGGAGAAAAAATCCGATTCAGCTGTTGCAGCACTTCATTGAGTGGAACCATAATAAATAGCGATACCACATCAAAACTAACTAATAGGTCCGCCAGCTGGACCACTATGCCGTTAAATTTACTGATAAAAATGTGCCGAATTCTTGATACAGGAATCTGATCGGCCCACATACGGTCGTAATAATGTTCTCAAAAACTTGGCAATCGAATAAGTGGGTGAACCAGTGGCACTCATTGTAGGTCTTAGACGAACATGTCCATTATGCACCTTTATCAAGCCATAAAGGCTTGGCGGTAGTGCAGTGAACTCAACACTTTTCTGAGTACTCTGTTCAATAGAGAACTCTTTTATAACCACGTAAACAGTTCTAAAAAGTTTGTCTGTGGGATCGCTACACAGTTTTCTATATGCGTACAGATCTAATAAGTCGTTAATGTTTCTTACAAAAGTAATTTAATTGTGGGTGAGAGGAAGGCCATAAAACGCATCAAAGACGACGATAGTGTTACAATTCTCCCCGCTGACAAGGGAAATGCGACCGTTGTTTTGAATGTGACCGACTAACATAGTATGATTAAGGACTTATTATATCTGGAGACATATAAGAAACTGAGCGAATACCCCACTGACAAAGTTGTCAGAACTATTACATAACTGACAAATAAAATCCTCCAGCGAACAGAGAAGTCTGTTTATTCAGTGATGCTGCTTCATGGGTTGCTGAAGGTGCATAAAGAACATGTTCCTCTAAGACCCATAATGAGCACCATTGGTTCTCCCACCTATTCGATTGCCTACGTCTTGACAACATTATTGCGCCAAATCTAGGCAACGCTGCGTCGCGCACCAGCCCACATGGGACAAAGGAAGCGGGAGGCAGTGCGAGCTGGTCAACGCGACGAGACACACTTTTCCGACCTTTCTCGCCGCGGACCGTGAGGGTCGAGTTAATGCGACTCATCCAAACGCGTACGTGAAGCTTTCCCCATTCGCTCATTTCACGGCGCACATCCGTTCGTTTCGCTGTGCTTTTTCTCCTGTCCGCGAAAGTCATGATGCTACTCGGGTGTCGCCGAAAACTGAACTTTCGGAGACGCGGCCGTTGTCTCGCTACGGCTCCTCGCCGGAGTCTATACCCTCCAAGATCGGTGATCGAGCCGTACCGCCAATGCAACGCACCTATACGGAGGGACATTAAAGATAAACGTTATTTGTGCCATCTTGCAAGGTATGGAAAAAGATATGTGTGTCACTGACAAAAACGACTCTCATCATTTCCCCGTCACCAAGCCTCTCCCTTGAGCATAATGGGTGGGCGCTGCAGTAAAGATGGTTCACTGCACATTTATGACTGTTTATGACTGTAAGCGGTGATGACCACATCCTCTCTTCAAGCCGTTGCAACAGCTGAAAGGGATTTTTCCTCCAAATATTGCAGAACGTATTTCAAATGGAACAATGAGTTCTATGAAGAGACAGATAGCGTGGCTATGGGGAGCCTCTTAAGCCCAGTCGTAGTAAATTTCTTTATGGAAAAATTAGAGAAGCAGGCACTGGAAACTGCCAACAAAAAAACGAATTTTGGTTCTGCTGTGTGGATTATACGTTTGTTTTGTGGCGGTATGATATAGAGGAACGAAGTCGTTTTCACAAGCATCTCAGCCTCATTAATCCGAAGATTCAGTTTACCGTGGAGGACGAGGCAGGCAAAAGGTTAAATTTTCTTGATGTGCTAGTTTTCGAGAAAGAAGATGGTAGCGGCCGGTTTACCGAAAATCCACGCACACAGACAATTACCTATATCGGGATGGATCCACCACCCAAAACAAAAGTGAGGCATCATAAAAACGTTGGTGGATGTAGCAAGGAACATCTGCGAACCAGAGCTGCGCTATTAGAACATCTCACCTATGCATTGCTCAAGAATGCTTATTCATCTGATGAGGTAAAATGAGCGCGAAGACCGCCAGGCAAGAATCATACCGATGCACAAGCGCCTGTGAAATCGAAAGTTTTCCTGCCTTTCGTGAAGGACGTTACAGACCGAACAGGAAAAATCTTGAAAAAACTGAACATCATGCTAATCTACAAACCCATTCAGAAGATGCAGGATCACCTAAAATTGGCCGAGGATGTTCACAAATCGTTGGACAAAAAAAGGAATTGATAGGATTCCATGGTGTTGTGGGGATATGTACGTGGGTACTACAAAAAGAACGGTCAAAAAACGACAAGAAGAGCACAAGGGCAATTGTACAAGGGAAGACTGACAGATCAGCTGTTGCAGAACACGCTTTGCAGCCTGGAGACTACCAATTCATTGTGGCAGGACTTAGGTACTGGCAGCCACAAGCAGATACAATGAAAGGCTCAAGAGAGAGGCCATAGATATTGTAAAACACCCCAAGCATTAAAGTAGGACCTCGTGATGACTGGGTGTTGTGTGTTGTCCTTAGGTTAGTTAGGTTTAAGTAGTTCTAAGTTCTAGGGGACTGATGACCATAGATGTTAAGTCCCATAGTGATCAGAGCCATTTGAACCAGCCATTAAAGTAGGAAGGAGGAGGGCGTGAGATTGAATGACATTTGGATTCTAGTGCTGAAGAAGATGTGTACCAGAATTCCACCATTAGGTGATAGCAACAGTGAACAACGGCAGTCGGCAACACCCAATTGCACTCAGATATTCAAAGCATGTGACGTTATGCTACTGTGCAGGTGCAAGGAATTTTGTTGCAGTAAGCAGAGGGCCAGGGTGTGAAGCAGACACTTAAAGTAGCTATGATTCCCGTTGAAAATGTCCTTCGCAGATGGGGATGGAACATTTGGTTTAAATGTGAAGTGCATTCAACCACCGCACAATAGCCTGGAACACTTTATGAATTGTGACATCTACAGCCATGAAAACTTACATTTTCCAATGTTGAGCTTGGCTTACTGGAAATGTGGTGCTGGACACATACATGTCATTTTGACATCAGTTCCTATTAAAAACACCTAAACACCCACCAACTGACCGACAGACAAATTGGACATGTTTAGGCGTTTTGGCCAACCGACCAACAGATTTTTTGTGTTGAGAAGTCGGCTGGGTATGACTTCCCAACAGCCGATCCCCCAACCATCTCACCCAACAAGTTGTGTCATGTGCAGTGTCACTTGCTGGAGACTGCTAACCTGCTGCTGCCTGCCACATGTGGGTTGGCATGAACTGGCCTGTTGCTCACTTGCTGGCTGACCAGCCCGCCCCAGTCTCACTCCTCAACACCAGGCTGGTATGAAATGGTCAGTTGCCCACTTGCTGGCTCACCAGCCAGCCTCAATCTTGTGCCTTTAAATCGAGCTGGTGCAAACTGGCCAGTTAGCTGGTTGCTGGCTCACCAACCCACATCAGTCTCATGCCTTGACACCAGGCTAGTCTGTACATTGTAAGCTGCGGCCAGGCCCAGGCTACAATGTTCACTCCATGTGTTTCGTCCGCAGTACTCATCTCATCCACATTTTCTTGATTCATTCTGTACTCTTATGAAAAAACTATGCATTTATTACAGTAAGCAATTTTGGTAAGAACCTTGCCTTGCCAAATAACAGTGTATAAGGAGGATGTCAGCTCATTTCTAAGCATGTCTTGTACTCCCTTTCTCTGACACAATACGTGCTGCACAATTGACATTACATCCTGCTGAGGCTTTACATGTATATGTACATGTTTGCAAATCACACTACTAGTGGGACGACACCGCTATGAGCTCAAAGTACCGTTATCCAAGATGGCGGCTGTGACGTCAATCAAGATGGCGGATTTTGGCGTGAAGTTTGAATTTTGGGGGGAAGATAGGTCACTTGGACTACCTCCACTAACCTAACCACCTCCGCAAGAAAAATCGCGGGAAGTTCAAATTCCAACATGATAATGCATCACACCCCTGTTATCTCTACTATGCAAGGAAAATGGTGGGAAAAAAGTACTTGTCTTTATTATTTAACCAAATTCAAGCAGATGTGTTTGTCACTGGGTCTGGATTCCAACTGGCTTAGTTCATATCACTGCCACCAGAGAGTGCCACTTTGACATCAGATCATGACGCAAGTACTGTTATTCAAGATGACTGCACCCAGTGTATCCACCACGAGCTCCAGAGCCCAACTGGCTTAGTTCATATCGTTGCCGCCAGAGGACACTACCATGACGCCGGGTGATGACACAAGATCGTCTGCTCCTTCTTGCGCCGTGTCAATGGTCCGCGGGTGTCCGACCGCTTATGTCACACACCCTTGGCCACCACCTCCATACATGCACCGGACATAGTCTTCTGTAAATATTCTAAGTAAAGTAACACTCACATCACACATCTAACGTTTTAATTACCCAAGTACTTAATTCCATTTCGCCTTTAATCTACCACTTCTATATTCAATGAACAAATCAAAATTTTCACATTTTCCCACTAGGGGCGCAGTGATCCTTCATGATGTACCACCTCCCACCCATAGAATGCTGCTCTCCTATTGGCTACTGCTCTAGTCATGTGACTCTACATCATAGAACCTATATAAACCAGACCACAAACCAACTCGCCATAACTTCTCCTATACTTTATTCGATAGGTGTGTGCATAGACGTGAGTAGGGGGACAACCTTCGTGCCAGGACACACTGCATTGTTGCCAAATTTATTCAAGATGGCGGCGATGACGTCATCCAAGATGGCGGCATGTAGAATTGGCAATATTCACATGACGTCATCCAAGATGGCAGATTTTGGCAGGAAAATAGGTCAATTGTGCTATGTCCACTAACCTAACCTTCAGAAAAAATGGCGGGAAGTTTGTATTTTGGCGGGAGAACAGTCCAATTGTGCTACCTCCACTAACCTAACATCAAGAAAAATGGCGGGAAGTTTGAATTTTGGCGGGAAAAAAGTCCAATTGTGCTACGTCCACTAACGTAAGCCTCCAGAAGAAAAAAAATGGCGGGAAGTTTCAATTCCAACAGGATAATGCATGCAAAGACCGTACTTGTCTTTATTATTATTGATTATCATTCATTAACATTCATTATCATTTATTAACATTCATTATCATTCATTGTCATTCATTGTCATTCATTATCATTCATTATTATTTATTATCATTTATTATTATTTATTATTATTTACCTAGCTCCACTAGAAAATTCCCTCCAAAATAAAATTCCTACACGATAATGGCTGCAAAACCTTCATCATCTTGGACAGTTTCCAGCCACTGGCTGGGTCTGTCGGGAACACAAGCCTCTCCATCGTGTTCTGTCTTTCCACCATTCCCCCTCTTCCACCTTCGTCCAGTTCTCTCCTCTTCTCGTCACACATTCCTTCACTCCCTTCACCCATCTATCTCTTGGTCTTCCTCTGGGCCTCTTCCCCTCCAGTTGCAGATCAAACATCCTCTTTGGAATTCTTCCCTCATCCATTCTCTTCATGTGTCCATACCACTGCAGTCTTGATTTTTCTATCCTGTCCTGTACTGGTTCCTCCTTTAGTCTTTCCCTCACATACACGTTTCGCAATCTGTCTCGTCTTGTTACACCCAACTTCATTTCACTAGCCTGTATTCTACTTTTGTCGCTTTTGTGCATTACCCATGTCTCACTTCCGTATGCCAATATGGGGACAAAGTAGGTTCGGTATATAATTCCCTTGGATTTCTGTGGCACCTCCTTGCTCCAAATAAGCCCCCTAATGCATTTGTAGAACTGCCCTGCTTTTCTGCACCTTTCATTTATTTCCAATGCGTTTCCCCCCTTACTTTCAATCACGCTTCCCAGGTACTTGAAGTTCTCTACCACTTGTAGTTTTTCCCCTCCACAAGTTATATCCACATTTGGCCTATTCGTCTTCCTTGTTGTGACAATTATTTCACTTTTCTTTGCAGAGAAATGCATTCCATATTGTGCTGCCGTTGCCTCCCATGCATCTAACTGCTCTTGCACCTCCTTCTCGCAATTTCCCCATAACATCGGCAAAAAGCACTGCTTTCATTTTATGATCTCCAATTGCATCTGACACTTGCTGTAGGATTTCATCCATAACAATAATAAACCATAAAGGCGAAAGTGCACTTCCCTGTCGCAGCCCATTTTTCAGCTTGAACCATGCAGTACGTTCCCTCCCCACTTTCACACAACTCTCACTTCCCTCATACATTTTTTTGACTTTTCGTGTTATCTCTTCATCTATCCCTTTTGCGTTCAGCACATCCCAGAGCTTGTCCCTACAGATACTGTCATACGCCTTCTCAATATCTAAAAAGGCCATGATTAAGTCCTTTCCGTACTCATAGTGCCTTTCCTGCAGTTGCCTTACCGCAAATATGAGGTCCGTTGTTGATCTTCCCGGTCTGAAACCGTACTGCTCCTCTTGCAGTCTACTTTCAATACTGCTTCTTATTCTCTTCTCCAGGATCTTTTCATAGATTTTTCCACAGTGGCATAGCAGGGTGATTCCTCTGTAGTTCTCACATCTCCTTTTATCCCCTTTCTTGAAGATCGGGACTATAATTCCTTTCTTCCAATCCTCATGAATTCTGTTCTCCTTCCACACCACCCTCAGCAATCTGTATAGCCACTGGGTTCCTACTTCTTCTGCTGCTCGTATCATATCCACTGTTACTTCGTCCCAACCTGGTGCCTTGCCCCCTTTCATCCTCTTTATGGCTTCTTCCACTTCATTCCAAGTTAGATCATCAATTTCCCCACTATTATCATCGTCTGCTGCCTTAGGCTCTCCATCGCTGTTAGTTACCTGCTTGGCGGCATTCAACAGATCTTCAAAGTACTCCTTCCAAATCTTTTTGAGCTCATGCATTTCCTCCACAACTCTTCCATTATTATCCATGATCCTCAGGCACTCGCTTCTGTCGTTCCTCTTATTTCTTACCATGGTGTAAATTACTTTTTTGTTCCTTTCACTGTCCTCTTCTAACATTCTTGTCCATTTTTCCATCCACTTCTTCTTCTCCGCCCTTACTATGGTCTGTGCCGCTTTCTTGCTTTCCTTATATTTTACCCTAGCTTCCTCTGTTCGGGTCTGGAACCATTCTGCAAAACCTTACTTTTGTTTATTATTATTCGTTATCATTTATTAACATTCATTATCAGTCATTGTCATTTATTATCATTCATTATCATTTATTATTATAGGCCTACCTCCACTAGAAAATTGCGCCAAATTCAAATTCCAACACGATATTCTCTCGAAAACTGTACTTCTATGTATTATTATCATTTATTATTTGTTCAAGATGTCCGATTTTCTCGGTGAGAAAGCCATTCTCCTTACATCCATAACAAAAATCTATCACAAGTTCAAATCCCCAACACCATAATTGATCACATGTACGAGCTTTCTAGGTCACTTATCTTTTTTTTCACTGGTAGCCTATCATAATCGCGTCAAATAATAAACTGCACTTGTAGTAACGTAATTCAAGTCCTTTGATTTTGCAGGGGGGAAGGGACTGAAGACTTTATTTCAGAATGGTCATCAGATGTTCTCCAACACAGTCAGCACACACATCTTTGATATTGCAGCGCAGTCACCACGACGTGCGCGCTCCAACTGAATTAGTTCAAATCCTCACCACCCCCTGGCCAGCGTGCGGAGACACTACCTACGCCTGTCACGTGAGGCGGCCAGCCACTAGCGCGGGGAGCGAGCCCAGCGATCGCCCCCACGTCATAAACCTGTTTTCGCTGGACACGCTAGAGCTTGCCGAGTTTGACGTAACAGCGGCCCTTTGTCTGCTCACCACGTGTATTCGCCACCTACACACGTTTCCCGCCAAAATTGTCTCCCTCCGAGCTGAATCACACAACGGTCTGTCGTTTCCCTGCAACACTTTCGGCGCCACGTTCAAACCTGTCAATGCTGACCTCACACAGCCGTTTGCCACGTGTCCCTGTGCGAGCGAGAACGCAGTGCTACACTTTTGGCGCCGAAGTTTGCTCGACAGTGGAATCCGCCATGACTATATAACAGCACCTTTGGACCGCACTAGAACGCCCGCTAATTGACTCTTGCGTGCGCATAATAAGTGTGCAATTGCTGTGCCGCCGCCCCGCTGACGTCACACACCCTCCATACACGCGACGGACATAGCCTTTTGTAAACACCTGAAAAATGACTCTTTACTTCAGACATTACGGTCATGCAGGTGTGTCCCAACTGACTTCTCCATGCTCACACAGCGAAACTCCAGAGCGCAGCTGACGTACGTGCTGCCGGCTGAGCCCGCTCCCTGGCCCGCTGACGTCAAGCACACTCCCACGGCCAGCGCGACAGGTAGGCAGCGGCGAGCGGCGCCTGAGGGTCCCATCACAAACGGTCGGCCGCGCCCGCGAGCACTTAACACCGGACACGATGTTTCCTGTCGACCACGTGCCGTACAAAGGATACGTTTGGCGCCAGAGTTTGACCGACAGTGGAATCCACCATGACCATATAACAGCGCATTAGCTCGTCGCGAGAACGCTCGCTAATTCACCCTCACCACCCCACTATATCAAATAATTCCATTTAAATTTCATATACATATTCAAACGTGTTCAACTCCCTAATATAAACTACTTTTCGAAGACCAGAACGCCACCTCCTCCTTCTAGGAACCAGCGCCAAGTTTGAAATCTGGCAGTAATTAAAGCTCACTTGCGCTTCCGCCACCAACCTAAGAAAATTGTTTCAAACTAAGCCACCAGCACTCAACCTCTTCCTACACGTTTCTGGTAAGCAGACTCACCCTGCACTAGGTCCACGGACCGAGGAACTAATTTACTTTATTTAGGAATGGAGTATATATATCACACTGACATGTCCTACATCATACAGACCTGCAAAACACTCCTACATAATTCATTTATAATATTCTTGACACACGCTTGCTAATTGTAAACAGTTAAAAATAACTCATAGCACAGCCTACAGACATGCGAACCGCTCGTAAATAATGCAAAACATTTACCTCCAAATAGCCAAACAACTGCTAATTTTCGCAAATAATTTCAGTGCATAGGCCGATGGAAGGAATAACGAGTGTACTTTATTTATTTGCTACATATCTTTTTCAGACTTTTACTTCTCATAGGTTTCGATATGTAAGGCTGACATAAGGCAGTTTCTGAACTCCAGTAGTGCACTACACTTGGCAACACAACCTCACCCAACAAGCTATTCATTCCATTCCAGACCTGTAACTCCTCTACAGATAAATTTGTCCAGTTATTTGTCTACTCACTCACATTCTGACCAGATTGCCGTTATTTTGCAAAAACAGCTCTGACTGCGCTGTGCTGCTCGGGGAAGTAAGGAATTGCTGCACTATTTATTTGGAGCCCTTTTATTTAGTCGTCTAGTATATTTGTCACAAAACACCCGCACTGAGTCGGTGACGGGATGACTTTTAATTTTCACATGTTGGACGTTGCTGTTATACGTATCTGTTTGCTTGTAGGATGTACCGGCTGCTAATAACTATCATTTTTTATATAGACCTGATGGAGTAATAGTATTATTTCTGACTCGTGATCTGGTGTGATCATTGGGCACTAGACATATCCGCAGGGCTATATTGGGCTCGTATCATATAAAGGAAAAGTTTTACGATTGGGGTAGAGATAGCTCAGCGTAAGGTGACCGGGGAGAAGGATGTATGTCTGACAGGATGGAAAAGTAAGCGATCTAAGGTTATTGCCCGTTTTTAAGTGCTGAACGTTCTAGTCTTAGGATCATGTGTGTGTTTATGTTCTCTCTCTCTCTCTCTCTCTCCTACCGGAACCTTCGATGCACTGATCATGGACTCTAGAACAATACTTTGCACATGATAGATTGGATGATTTGCTTAAAAATCTGTCGAACTACGTTGTGTATAAATATCGCTCCGTTCTTGTTCTTCTTAACTATATGCTATTAAACTAAGGCACTTTGAGATCTGTTACTATAGATCGATATGGTGTGCTAAGCTCCAAGACTTGGTTACATTTCGGGAAATGTGGTGCACTTGGATGGATTACGACTATGAAAGCTCTATTCAGTTAAGAGAGGTGGAGTGTAGCTGTATTCGTCTGTTCGGTTGAGGAATAATTGGGTAGCGATGTTGCGGGGTAGGTAGGTCAATGCCATGGTGAGGATGGTCTTTTAACGTAAGAGGACTAGATAGCTCTGTGACCGCTATATGCAGAGAGATTGATTGTGTACTATGCGCGAGGTCTTAGAAATATGTATAGCGTTGTCTGGTGTAATTTGATCGTCTTTATGTGTTCGATAAGTAAGTGTGAATGGACGTGTTGAGCAGTCATCTATGAGTGATCGCAATGATACTTGCAAAGTAGAGGATGTATGGTTTAGCTACGATACTGAAATTAAGAAAACAAGCTGTCACATGATTAGCCAGTGTTGGACTTACTGTGAAAATTTTTCGCGATATCAGCTGTGATGGATAATATTACAGTAGATCGGTGGTGTCTTATCTATCACATCTGTGCATTGGGTACGACATAATGATTGACTGACAATGCTTGCTTGAGTTGGGGGAGAAATTTTGGTTGATGGACCGCAACTTCCAGGGTTGCTAGCACCGAAAACGGTGATCCTGTACTTGTGTGCGAAAATGACCAATCACTAGAAATTGAATGCAGAGTTATAAACTATTCGGTCACTGCGACGTATGAGTTTAAATGTAGAGGTGGTCAATCACTTTCGAGGGAAGTGGCTACAACGCCAGCAGGCTCTTCTATTTTCCTTGTGTTGTGGGTGTCCTTTATTTAAAATCATTCAGTGTTATGCTATCGACTGTAAGAATATGATTTATAAGGAGTAAGGTATAGTTTCCTGTGAGAGAGTGTGCATCAGTCCGTGTTAATGTCTGTTTAGAGTCAGACAATGACTTCGAAGTCGCGGCAGAAAGACGAAATGCTCGGCAGTGTGCAAAAGCGTGTTAGAAAACACTGTTTGAACAAGGGCCAGAGGCAGCTTCTCATTCGCTTAGAGTATGGGTGATCAAACTTTAAAGGGTATTTAATATGATCGTGTTCATATAGGCATTTGTAGTTTGAGGTGTTGGATTTGGTGAGCTGTTAGGAATTCTTGGATGGTTGCACTCTGAGTTATTCGGGGGGGAGTATTGTGAATTCCGTTTGTCCACGCTGGAGGTGGATAGCATTGGTGCATTCGTGACTTTTTCACTGTTTGATGGTAGAGGATGAAGATGATAGGGTGTTGAGGATCTGTTGTACTTGTGCCTAGTTTGAGGCATACAACATTGCGCACATTTCCGGCGAATGGTCAAAACAAGGTCCTGTTGTAGTAACTGAGATCGTTCTGTTTATAGACAGGTTGCAGAAGGTAATAGATATGTCTTTCTCCGACTTAAATTGCAGAGATCAGGGACCATGCTCTGAATATTGTCGTATGTGCTTGATGGTTTGTATAAAAGTTTGAATCTTTAATTGGGTTTGGTATTTCTGGGTGTGTGTAAAATTAATTTTACTGTTGAAAGTGCAAGAAAGATGAGTTGATTGGTGTTTAGATAGAGGCCACGTTTGTAATTCGAAAAGAGGGAATGAGAATGGTAAATTGATTGATGAGCATGGATTGTGGGGTGATATATGAGTGTCAAGATAGGGTTGAGGACGTTTGCATACGTTGATGGTGGGACAGGTGTGAAGTTATGTGCGGTGGGAGGTGTAAATTAGATCTTATTAAAAAAAAAGTTGTAAAGTAGGAATAATATTGAGAAGATTTTTAGATGGTTGGTCACGCGACAAGGCGAGAGCAGGGATGTGTAGTTATGTTTAGTTAAAGGTCCGTGTAATGTCTTGTAAGGAGCAATGTACAGTGTGCTACAGTGTCATAGGAGGTAAAGACATGTGCTGCTATGATGTGTCTAGCGTATGGAGGCTGCGCTTTGGAATTATGCTACGTTGATATAAAGTTGACTTTCACCCGCGTTCGGTGGTCGCGGCTAGGGATCGCGGTCCTGGACGGACATATGGGTTTGCTTTGACCACTGACGAGCACATTGACCGCGCCAACTCATGCTTGCGGAAGCCGAGCAGGGGCTGTGCAAGGTCTGAAATCAGACGGATCGGTGACTTCACGATACAGTGGGCAGGGTGCAGAGTGGGGGTACCTGTGCACGTCTGCTGAGTTATTTTGCGAGCGGATCTGCAGGCTCTGCTATGCGTTATTAGGATAGTTTACGAGTACTGAGCGTATCTACACATCTGTGTGATGTATTATTTAGTAGCAGTTTGCTATAGTGTGTACTGAAATTATGATTGGGTACGTGTCTGTGGGCTGTGCAACATGGTCCAGGGCACATCTGGGATTGGTGTTTTGTGATAGCGTGATAGATACACTGTATGGTTAAATAAGTTGTTCGAAAAAAATAAATAGTGTTCTCAATGATTACATGAGCCTGCAGCGCAGATCAGAGTGATTTGGTTTTTCCGTCACCATCTCGGTTGCATTCGAGTAGTAAATGTTTTCCCGGCCGCGTTAATCGAGTGTGTCAACGATCTATGACCTATTCTGAACTAGACGTGAAGGTAGGTCCAGACCTGAGACGCCGGCGGTACACATGAGAAGAACAATGCAGCTTTCACATGTGTCGGCTGTCACAAGCGCTCGGAAGATGAACTTGGCTGGAGACTCTGGAATCCCCTTCCCCGACGACCGCACGCGCGCGGCCTGCCTTGGAGCGTAATCTAAGGCGCATAGGCGATATCAATTTCTCCGGTGATAGGTGCAAATTCGACTGTGTTGAGGTCATGTTTGGGGGAGGCCGGGCAGAGACTTTTGGTCGGTTTGGCAGCTGGTGGTGTTTGGGCGCATCTCTTGCACTATTTTGCGAGCATGTCTGTGCACTGTGCGGTGCTTTATTTGGAGAGCTTAAGAATACAGAGCTCGTCTGCTGATATTGTGTACTGCATTATTTAAGAGCTGTTTGCTATTGTGTGGTGAAATTAGGACTTGTTTACGTGTTTGTGGCCTGTGTCAGATGACCACAGTCGGATCAGTGCGGGTGTTTTGTGACAAATATACTCCACGACTAAATAAAAGGGCTCCAAATAAATAGTGCAGCAATTCCTTACTTCCCCGAGCAGTACAGCGCAGTCCGAGCTGTTTTTGCGCAATAACGGCAATCTGGTCAGAATGTGAGTGAGTAGACAAATAACTGGACAAATTTATCTGTAGAGGAGTTACAGGTCTGGAATGGAATGAATATCTTGATGGGTGTGGTTGTGTTGCCAAGTGTAGTGCACTACTGGAGTTCAGAAACTGCCTTATGTCAGCCTTACATATCGAAACCTATGAGAAGTAAAAGTCTGAAAAAGACATGTAGCTAATAAATAAAGTACACTCGTTATTCCTTCCATTGGCCTATGCACTGAAATTATTTGCGAAAATTAGCAGTTGTTTGGCTATTTGGAGGTAAATGTTTTGCATTATTTACGAGCGGTTCGCATGTCTGTAGGCTGTGTTATGAGTTATTTTTAACTGTTTACAATTAGAAAGCGTGTGTCTAGAATCTTATAAATGAGTTATGTAGGAGTGTTTTGCAGGTCTGTATGATGTGGGACATGTCAGTGTGATATATATACTCCATTCCTAAATAAAGTAAATTAGTTCCTCGGTCCGTGGACCTAGTGCAGGGTGAGTCCGCTTACCAGAAACGTGTAGGAAGAGGTTGAGTGCTGGTGGCTTAGTTTGAAACAATTTTCTTAGGTTGGTGGCGGAAGTGCAAGTGAGCTTTGTTTACTGGCAGATTTCAAACTTTGCGCTGGTTCCTAGTAGGAGGAGGTGGCGTTCTGGTCTTCGAAAAGTAGTTGATATTAGGGAGTTGAACACGTTTGAATATGTATATGAAATTGTAAATGGAATTATTTAATATAGCGGGGTGGTGAGGGTGAATTAGCGAGCGTTCTCGCGACGAGCTAATGTGCTGTTATATGGTCATGGTGGATTCCACTGTCGGTCAAACTCTGGCGCCAAACGTATCCTTTGTACAGCACGTGGTCGACAGGAAACATCGTGTCCGGTGTTAAGTGCTCGCGGGCGCGGCCGACCGTTTGTGATGGGACCCTCAGGCACCGCTCGCCGCCGCCTACCTGTCGCGCTGGCCGTGGGGGTGTGCTTGACGTCAGCGGGCCAGGGAGCGGGCTCAGCCGGCAGCACGTACGTCAGCTGCGCTCTGGAGTTTCGCCGTGTGAGCATGGAGAAGTCAGTTGGGACACACCTGCATGACCGTAATGTCTGAAATAAAGAGTCATTTTCCAGGTATTTACAGAAGGCTATGTCCGTAGCATGTATGGAGGGTGTGTGACGTGAGCGGCGCGGCGGCGCAGCAATTGTACAGTTATTACGCGCACGCGATAGCGAGTCAATTAGCCTGCGTTCTAGTGCGGTCCAAAGGTGCTGTTATATAGTCATGGCGGATTCCACTGTCGAGCAAACTTTGCCGCCAAAGGTGTAGCACTGCGTTCTCGCTCGCACAGGGACACGTGGCAAACGGCTGTGTGAGGTCAGCATTGACAGGTTTGAACGTGGCGCCGAAAGTGTTGCAGGGAAACGACCGACCGTTGTGTGATTCAGCTCGGAGGGAGACAATTTTGGCGGGAAACGTGCGGAGGTGACGAATACACGTGGGGAACGACAAGGGGCCGCTGTTACGTCAAACTTGACAAGTTCCAGCATGTCCAGCGAAAACAGGTTTGCAACGTGGGGGCGATCGCTGGGCTTGGCCCATACTCTAGTGTAGAGGTGGGCCAAACGGTTATTCTGGAGTAACCGTTATCACAGTTCCAGTTATTCTTTGATAACCGTTATCGTTAACGGTTATTAATAACTGCCAAGTTATTTTTCGCTAGCGAATACCGATAACTCCGACAGTTAAATAACGACATAGTTGGAATCCATCAGTTTAGTTATCAGTATAACTGCGAGTAGTGTGAAATTGCAGGAATGTCGTATGAATCGTGTCATAACCTCAGCTTATTAACTCCGGGTACATTTTAGTTGATGTTAGAACAATTATTAGTGTTTCAGATTATATGTTTGTAGGTTATCGGTCGCTATTAGAAATATTATCTTCGCAGCTCCGACAGAAAGTACGCGGAACTTCGCCAAAGCACTGTTTAAGTAAAATGTTAACAACGTGCGTTTTTAAGTATGAAGTAATATGTAAACTGAGTACTGTAGGTTAAATTCGAAGCTTAATTTCTTGTGCTGCTCACATAATAGAATAAAGTGTACAGCCTTGTAATACAACAAAAAATATACGTAATGTGACAGATTCGTTTACTCCTGTGCTGTAAAAGCTAGTCCTATTGGGGAAAGTGTGAGTACGCTAATCCAAGTTTTATGTCAGATTTGCAAACTGCTCGATTTCTCCAGCGACAGCATGTTTATAACATATGAAGACATGCAGATCGAAAAGGTTGACAGTGTTACATTTCTGGGACTACAACTCGATAATAAATTCAGTTGGGAAGGGCATACCACATTTTTTCATTCTATTATTTCATAAGGGAACATATTCTGTGGTAACTCATCAAACGTAGCAAAAGTTTTTCGCATGTAAAAGCGTGTAATAAAAATCGTTTGTGGTATCAATTCAAGAACATCATGTAGGAACCTGTTCAAGGAACTTTGTATTCTAACCACTGCTTCCTAGTATATTTATTCCTTAATGAAATTTGTTACAAGTATTTCCAACCAATAGCTTAATACATAATATCAGTACTAGAAATGGGAACAGCAATCTACATAAAGACCTAAAATTACTTACCTTGGTCCAAAAGGGGTCCAATATTCAGGAACATGCATTTTCAATAAGCTGCCAGCAAGTCAGCAACCATTAAAAACTTGGTTTCAGATAAGGCACGGTTTACAGTGTGTTTGAATGACTATTTGATACATAAGTGTCTGATTCCACCCATCATCAATATGCCGGAAATGTCTATTTTAAGTGTGTCTATGACGTCACTACATACACATGGCAACAAACACGAAGATACATATAAATAATAGAATAACATTTCCCACCAAAAATACAATCAAACCAATGGGACAACTGTGGGAAGTTGGGGATTTTAGGGTGAGGACAAGCTAGTAAAAAAAACACACCATGATCCCAAAACACAAAATGAAGAACAAAAAGAAAAAAATACAGCATTCTGCTACACCAACAAAAATCTGCAGGAATCGGACACTTCCCTTGAACAATATAGGTCAACTATAGGTGACCATACCAAAACACCAATACCCACAACTAAAAGTACGAAAATTGGAATCAGACATTTCCCTTGACCTACATAGGTCAACCTCAGATGACGATACTAAAACATCAACACACACAATTATGAAAATGGGAATCGGTCATTATCCGGTGACCTATATAGGTCCACCACAGCTACTGATGCCAAAAAACCAACACCTACAACTGCGAAAAATAAAACCACAATCCCAAAAGTCCACAAATCAATCATCCCTACATAAATTAAATCACATTCAATACTTCATAAATACACAAAACATCACAGCTAGGAAAAAAAAAAAATTAATTACCACCAGCAAATTCCGGCACTGCAACCTAGATCGACAGCCCCCCCCCCCCCCCCCCCCACACACACACAAAAACCAACTTATAAACACCGTGCCGTAATGACATTCACACACCACAACACCTTTACGTCAAAGCAGACGGGTGGAATCAGACGCTTCCAGTGACCCCTCCTTCTACTCTGTAGATGAATATCGTAACAGAGACTGATAGACCAGCTTAGGTAAAAATTCTGCTATATTTCAGTTTTGACAGCAATTGGTTGCAACAGTCAAGATCGGGTGTTCTGTGTACGATAAATTTATTAAAAGTACGTAACTGTGTTTTATTCTGTCAGTGTACCAATTCTGTAAATATTAGCAGTTACTGTGATATATTCACGTATTTTGACAATCTCCTGACAAATGATGAGGATAATAATTATTATATTCCACTGTATTATGTTATACTTTCTGACATGTTATTTGTCATTCGTGATGGCCAGCGGCTATTTCCGCAGCAGTACGAAAATATTTGTTCGCTCCAGTTACTATCCTCTCTGGAAATATCACCCTGGAACTACGACCTTTAACTGGAGTCACCGAGTCAGGAACGTCTAGACACACAGTTATTCCGTTACCAGCTTCCAGGTTATCTGTGGTGGTAGCCCGATAACTACCAGAGAACTAGAACTACGAGCCAATAACGATAACTGCCAGAGGAGAATACCGGCTCTGACAGTTATTTCCATAGTCGCTCGAATTCCTTAGTAACTTTCCTTGTACTACCTGTCCAAGCTAAATTAACACGTAAGGCGGTGGCTTAAGGGAACGACCGTACTTGTTAATGCCTGTACTGCAGCTCCTATCAGCCACGGCTCGGACATTAACTTTATTTAATTGTTTATGCTAAAAGTAACAAAGGCCCACGAAATAGTACACAGTTCTTATCAACAGATGGCGCGCAGTCTCACAGTTATTCCCATGGTCTATAGAACGCCTCCAAATGCGCAGTACGATCTTCGGTCAACAGATGGCGCGAGGCACTGTTGACACTAAACAGTTATTGAAATAACTGCCAGAATCAGAGGAACGGTTATCGCAGTAACCGTTACTTCTCAGTAACCGGTTATTTCTATCAGTTACGTTATTTTTTGCCACCTCTACTCTAGTGGCCGGCCGCCTCACGTGACAGGCGTAGGCAGTGTCTCCACGCGCTGGCCATGGGGTGGCGAGGATTTGAACTTATTCAGTTGGAGCGCGGACGTCGTGGTGACTGGACTGCGATATCAAAGATGTGTGTGCTGACTGTGTTGGAGAACAAGTAATGACCATTCTGCTTGAAATAAAGTCTTCAGTCCCTTCCCCCATGCAAAATCAAAGGACGTGAATTACGTTACTATAAGTGCAGTTTATTATTTGACACGATTATGATAGGCTACCAGTGAAAAAAAAGATAAGTGACTTAGAAAGCTCGTACATGTGATCAATTATGGTGTTGGGGATTTGAACTCGTGATAGATTTTTGTTGTGGATGTAAGGAGAATGGCTTTCTCACCGAGAAAATCGGACATCTTGAATAAATAATAAATGATAATAATACGTAGAAGTACAGTTTTCGAGAGAATATGGTGTTGGAAATTGAATTTGGCACAATTTTCTAGTGGAGATAGGCCTATAATAATAAATGATAATGAATGATAATAAATGATAATAAATGACAATGACTGATAATGAATGTTAATAAATGATAACGAATAATAATAAACAAAAATAAGGTTTTGCAACCATTTTCGTGTAGGAATTTGAATTTGGAGGGAATTTTCTAGTGGAGCCAGGTCAATATTAATAATGAATAATGAATGATAATAAATGATAATGAGTGATAATGAGTGACAATGAGTGACAATGAGTGACAATGAATGACAATGAATGGCAATGAATGTCAATGAATGGCAATGAATGACAATGAATGACAATGAATAATAAAGACAAGTACGGTCTTTGCATGCATTATCCTGTTGGAATTCAAACTTCCCGCCATTTTTTTATTTCTTTAACCTTAGGTTAGTGGACGTAGCACAATTGGACTTTTTTCCACCAAAATTCAAACTTCCCGCCATTTTTCTGAAGGTTAGGTTAGTGGACGTAGCACAATTGACCTATTTTCCCGCCCAAATCCGTCATCTTGGATGACCTCATGCGATGTTGCCAATTCTACATGTCGCCATCTTGGATCACGTCATCGCCGCCATCTTGAATAAATTTGGCAACATTGCAGCGTGTTCTGGCGCGAAGGTTGTCCCCCTACTGAAGTGATTGTGCATTCAGTCATTATGAAGCGAGCATCTAGCACCAGCGACTGTGACACTGGCAGCAGCAGCAGCAGCAGCAGCAGCAGCAAACGGTCTCGTGTGGACGAGTTCCATTACGTGGTAAGTACATATTCATATTTCCGATATCTGTACCCTCTAACTCTGTGTATGAGTGCGTCGTCCGTTTTGGACCGCTCTCTATAAAGATTGCTAGGTCTTTTAACGGACTGTGTGTGTTTGTGTCCACGTGTTGTGTGTGTCTATGTTCTGTGTCTATATGTTGTGTGTCTCTATGTTCTGTGTCCACATGTTACGTGTTATATCCGTTTTGGACCGCTCTCTCTAAAGATTGCCAGGTCTTTTAACGGATTCTGTGTGTGTTTGTGTCTATATGTTGCGTGTTACGTGTTATATCTGTTTTGGACCGCTCTCTATACAGACTGCGTGTCCACCTGTTGTTTGTCTATATCCATTTTGGACTGCTCTCTATAAAGAAAGCCTGGTCTTTTAACGGATTGTTTGTCTATATGTTCTGTGAGTTACGTGTTATAACTATTTTGGACCGCTCTCTATACAGACTGTCCACGTGTTGTGTCTCTATGTTCTGCGTCCACGTGTTACATGTTATATCTGTTTTGGAGTGATCTCTCCAAAGATTGCCAGGTCTTTTAACAGATTGTGTGTGTGTTTGTGTCTATATGTGATATCTGTTTTGGTCCGCTGATTTCTGTATCATTTAAGTCACTGCACTTCTACAGACATTTTTATTTCCATACTCGATGTTATACTCAGTCTTTTCCATCTTTCTAGATTACATCAGTCCAGAACTTGAGGCACTTAATCGGCAGAACTTAGAACTACTTAAACCTAACTAACCTAAGGATCACACACATCCATGCCCGAGGCAGGATTCGAACCTGCGACCGTAGCGGTCGCGCGGTTCCAGACTGAAGCGCCTAGAACCGCTCGGCCACCAGCGGCCGGCTGGGAGGGTTGTGCCGAGGAAGGCGTGCAAGGTGAGGGTCAAATGGTGGCCGCTGCACAGGACAGCCAAATTATCGAGTTTTTAGAGGAGGAGGAAAAAATCGATCTGTCTCATTGTTTGGAGACCTTGTTGAATGTGGCAATGAGTTGCTCAAACCATGGAACCAGAGCGGAGAAGTTGAATACTTTCGAACATTAACATTACTGCAAATAATTATACCATTATTTAGTCTTACTATTATTTATTGCTTTTTAAATCTACATCATTAAACCTACATTTTTTTTCTTGTGTATGTTATAGGTATATTACACGGCATAGCCCGTATACCTATAGTGGTGGTTGCGGGGGCGGAATCGACGGCACACAGCCGCAAAGACATGTGGTGCCCTGTGTAGCCCCAATCACAGCTGCGAGAGAGGCGGCAGCAGCAGCAGCAGCAGAAGGCGCGCAGGCACCACCCCCGCACCACCCCACTGGCGTCCCTGGGCAACTCAACCGGCAGGTCACGAAGAAGAAGAAGAACAACAATGGTCTCCCACCCCACAGGCAGGTAGGGGGAGCAACGCAGCCCGGGGGCCGTTGCCGCAGCCCGGCTGCTCCAGTCGGCTGTCAACGCCTCCTCCTCCTCAAGCAGCTCACCCCCGCCACCGCCAGCACAAGGTTCGTGTCCCCAACACGCATACCTCTCCCTGTAGATGATGACGCGCCATCGCCAGCTCAATCGTCTACCGGGTGGGCTCCGAGTTAGTACCATTAGTAATAGTAATTATCCTATGGCTAGCGGTAGTTCTCTCCCCCGTCCTATTGATAATGATTTGGATCAGAATAATGGCGCAATGATCTCCTTAGAATACTCAGCAGTTGCTAGGGATTTTGAGGGGCGCATCTCATTAACTAGAATTGAGAATCCAGGCGGGAGGTATCGCGACCCTGTCGGGTTTTCAGAGGTGTGCCTCCCTGTCTTGGAGACCGAGCTGCTCAAAGTCCTAGAAGATCTGGGATTTAACGCCGTTAAATGCAGCGCAGTATTATGCTACAAATTGAGTCACCCACCTAAACATCAGGGTGACGCAGAGACAACGACTCTGCACTATATATGGGGTAATAATGGCGTTATTTCTCGGAGCACATCCATTGCTAAGTGGTATCGAGAATCCACCTTGAGCGCTATTATGGCACGATTTTCCGAGATAGAAGTACATGGCTCCACTAAAGCGCTCAGCTGTATACCACACCTCGACATTCATATACATGTCTATGATCAATAAAAGGAGGGTCCAGTTATATTAAACTCCCTATAGATATTGCTAATAATCAGGCGTGCATTAATGTTCAAAATCAGTATGATAATGCTTGTTTTGCATGGTCGGTCCTGGCTTGTCAGAGAAATTACAAGAAACATCCCCAGCATCCGGGCAGTTACAAAGTAAAAGATACCAAGAGACATTATAACTTTGCCGGTATAGAGTTCCCTGTAAAGATCAAGGGAATACGTAAGTTTGAGGCTCAGAATACCGGAATATCGGTTCACGTTATGGTCTGGAGAAGAAGAAGAAGGACAAGTTAGATGAGCAAGACAAGCACACAATAGTCGGTCCCCTCCATTTCTCAAAATTTGCAGGTGAGCGAGAGTTGCATGTAACATGCTGCTGTTCTCTGAAGGTCATAATCACCACTACATCTGGATCAAAAACATGTCTCGACTCCTTTTTCTCCTAGTTAAGTAGGTATCAGGATAAAAATCATATTTGTTTAAGGCGTTTGAATTATTTTTCATCTGAACAGTTATTAGTGATACATCTATTAGATTGTGCTTCCAAGGATGCGGTACATGTGATTATGCCCACTGAGGAAAATAACTTCAGTCTTTAACTGCGCGACCGCTACGATCGCAGGTTCGAATCCTGCCTCGGGCATGGATGTGTGTGATGTCCTTATGTTTGTTAGGTTTAAGCAGTTCTAAGTTCTAGGGGACTGATGACCTAAGAAGTTAAGTCCCATAGAGCTCAGAGACATTTGAAAATAACTTCATTAAATTTCAAAATGCTCGCCATCAGCAGCGATGTCCTTTTGTTGTGTATGCCGATTTTAAATGCCTGCTGCTCCTATTACTTGTTGTGAAGGGAATTCCCTAGCCTCACACACAAACTTCACACAAAAACACGTACCTTATTCGGCAGTGTTCCAAGTGGTATGTGCATATGATTCTAAACTTAACCGCTATCAGTCTTATGTAGGGAACGACCCAGCGGTTTGGCTTCTCACTGAGCTTCAAACTTTCATGGGAAGTAGACAGGCTATACAGCAGCAATTTTCCCATGACCAAATCAAAGGAAGATGATAAATTATATCAAAAGGCAGTTAATTGTCATATTTGTGGTCTGGTCTTAGAGAAGTGGAAACACCCTGTAGAGATCATTGTCATCTTACAGGTAAGTTCTGCAGTGCAGCTCACAATGCATGCAACTTGAAGTATCAGTTACCTAGACACATACCCGTCTTTTTTCATAATTTGAGCAGGTATGACGCTCATTTTCTAGTTGAGCACTTGGCTAAGTTCGGTATGAAGAAAGATCAGGTCAGTGTCCTCCCTGAAAGTATTGAGAAGTATCTTTCTTTTTCAAAACGAATGACACCAAAAATTACGCTCCATTTCCTTGACTCTTTACGCTTTATGCAGAAACTGGTTGAGACTTTACGTCGGAATGATATGCATATAACTCGATCTGCATTTCCCGATGAGGAAAAGTTCCAACTTGCGACTAGGAAAGGAGTTTTCCCGTACGAGTATGTTGATAGTATGGCGACACTCAATGAAACCAGACTTCCCGACATATCTGCTTTTACCAGTGCTCTCACACGTGATGCTATAACTACAGCAGATTATGAGCATGCCGTGGATGTCTGGTGGGAATTCAACATTCCCAATTTGGAAGAATGTGCAAGGTTACACATGGACACAGACGTGTGTTTGCTTGCATATGTTTCGAAAAGTTCCGGAGTGTATGTATGACCATGTACTCTCTGGACTCTGGCACCTGGGTTGTCCTGGACGCTATGCTCAAAAAAACGGGACGCAGAATTGAACTTTTGACTGATCCTGCAATGCTTCTATTTTTGAGCGAGGGATCCGTGGGGGACATTGTCATTGTTTTCACAGGTATGCCAAGGCAAATAACCCGCAGATGGGTGTCCAGTTCAACGCATCCCTTAATTCTAGTTACATTTTGTACTTAGATGTGAACAACTTATAAGGGCACGCCATGATGCAGCCACTGCCAGTTGGTCGGTTTCAACGGGTGCCCGAAGACGAACTGAAGGGATTAGGTGGACAAATAATGGGTTTTGCGGCTGTTTCTGATGTACAGTATGTACTTGAGGCAGACATCGCATACCCTAATAATTTACATGGAGAGACAAGCGACTTGCCGTTATGTACAGAGCAACAAATTCCGCGAGGAATTTGGCTACTGTTGGAGATAAGCAGAGGTATATTATTCATTATCGTAACCTCCAGCAGTGCCTCAGATTAGGGATGAAGCTTGTCAGAGTCACCTGCGCAATCTCCTTCAAGCAATCCCCTGGTTGAAGGAGTATATTGAACTAAATACCGAAAAGAGAGCGGTCGCGAGTAATGATTTTGAAAAATATTTTTTATAAATTAATGAACAATTCCATTTTCAGGAAAACTATGCAGAATGTGCGAAATGAACGCGATATTTTGATTATAACCGAATCGGAAGGGCGTTATGGCGTGAGAAAATGTATAGCCAGGCCATATTTTAAGCACGCCACAATCTTCAATGAAAACTTTGTTGCTTTGGAGATGTCGAAGACTCCAGTAGAGTTTATGAAGCCTATCTATTTAGGGATGTGCATACTGGATATCTCCAAATTTTACATGTACCGCTTCCACTATGAGTTTGCGAAACCTAATTTTGTAGAACCAAAGTTACTTCATATGGATACAGACAGATTTATCTACTGGATCAAGAACTGCGATCCATATGAAGTAATTAGGTGCAATGGTAAATTCGACACCTCTTCTTATGGGGCCGATAATCTTTATGGTATTGTTCCTCAGAACAAGAAAGTTATCGGTCTCATGAAAGACGAGTCAAATGGTTTACCAATCGTAGAGCTTGTGGGATTGAGGTCCAAAATGCATGCATATTGTACAATGGACGGCGGCACTCAGAGGTGGGCAAAGGGTGTTAGATGCATGGCATCTCGTGTTCTTATGGTTGAGGACTATTTGCAATGCCTGTATGGTCACAGCATTCAAGGTGCTTGTCCACACATGGTTCAACAAACTAACATTCGATCACGGGGGTCATGATGTATACACTGTCCTGCAGTCTAAAGTCGGATTGTCTCCTCATGACGATAAAAGAGCCATTTGTGAGGATGGGATGGAAACCCTCTCATACTCGCAGAATTTATGGTGGGGGACTCTGGTTGATTGATAGAGAGGGAATGAGCGTGTGAATGTGGTGATTGAGGGTTATGCATGGAAATAGTACGACTCTTTTATCATAGTGTAAATATTGGATGAGAGTGTTGTGTGGGTGTGTATCAATTTGCGTGCTTCCATGTATATCTAAGTGTGCAAATGACTGTGGCAGCCTGTGTTAAGTGTGTGTCTGTGTAAATATATATATTCGTTATTTTGCCAAAGAAAATCATAAAAACGAAAAAAAGAAAAAAATTTAAAACTTAAAAAAAATATTCTTTAAAAAAAAGTCTATGCATGTAAATATTTTTCATTGCTATTACTACTTAATGTATGAACAAAACTAAGTTTTCGCACTTGACTTGTACATTGTATATGAACAAAAAAAGCAACTTTTCGCACTTGATATGTGCTTCCGTGTGACTGGTTATAGATTACATTTTAGTGTAAGTTTCACCTACCGCTAGCCATCCAATCAGAGCTAGTTTTAAGTATGTGAGTTACACCAATTAAATTCTTTATATATATGTTTCACTTGCTTATTGTAACGGAAAATGTTTACAGCCATCGACTTCAATGAAATATATGTATGTTCACTTGGTTGTTGTTGTGGTAAATGTTTAGAGCCACTTACTTCAACGAAATATTTGTTCACTTGTGGAAGTGGAAAATGTTTAGAGCCACCCACGTCAAAGATATACATTCGTCTTTAGTTAAAAGTCTTTTCTTTTTCGGGTGGAACTTCACTAGTGATAGTATTTACCATTTAAGATAGTGTAATTAGCTTGTAATACCTCTGCATTATTTCTAAAATTATATATATATATATATATATATATATATATATATATATATATGGTGTTACAAAAAGGTACGGCTAAACTTTCAGGAAACATTCCTCACACACAAAGAAACGAAATATGTTATGTGGACATGTGTCCGGAAACGCTTACTTTCCATGTTAGAGCTCATGTTATTACTTCTCTTCAAATCACATTAATCATGGAATGGAAACACACAGCAACAGAAGTACCAGCATGACTTAAAACACTTTGTTACAGGAAATGTTCAAAATGTCCTCCGTTAGCGAGGATACATGCATCCACCCTCCGTCGCATGGAATCCCTGATGCGCTGATGCAGCCCTGGAGAATGGCATATTGTATCACAGCCGTCCACGATACGAGCACGAAGAGTCTCTACATTTGGTACCGGGGTTGCGTAGACACGAGCTGTCAAATGCCCCCATAAATGAAGGTCAAGAGAGTTGAGGTCATGAGCGAGTGGAGGCCATGGAATTGGTCCACCTCTACCAATCCATCGGTCACCGAATCTGTTGTTGAGAAGCGTACGAACAATTCGACTGAAATGTGCAGGAGCTCCATCGTGCATGAACCACATGTTGTGTCGTACTTGTAAAGGCACATGTTCTAGCAGCACAGGTTCTAGCAGCACAGGTAGAGTGTCCCGCATGAAATCATGGCGGTGAATCGAGGAAGTACTAAAATGAGCTCTAACATGGAAATTAAGCATTTCCGGACACATGTCCATATAACATCTTTTCTTTATTTGTGTGTGAGGAATGTTTCCTGAAAGTTTGGCCGTACCTTTTTGTAACACCCTGTATATGCAGAAGTATTACAAGCTAATTACACTATATATATATATATATATATATATATATATATATATATATATATATATATATCATTTACCTGAGCAGAATGCTCATATTTCTGAATAATGTAAAATCTGAAACACGTATCTGCAAAGAGCAGAATCAATGTTGATATTTTCCGTCTAAAACCAATCATGCATCTGTAAACTGATATAACGCAAAAAAATCTGAATGGTGTATGTGTAAACTGATATTTCGCAAACAGTGTTAAAAAATTCTGAATTCAATAATAAATTACTTTATTGTAAAAATGTCGAATGTTATTATTTCAACCCTCAGTCATCATTGTTTTTATTAAAACATGATAAAGGTATTTCTGTACAAGGCGTGGGTATGTTGTTTTAAAAGAATGATTTCTGAATGACAAATTCTGGACTTCATCCAGCGGCGACCATCTCGCTTACGCATTGCCCCTGAGCTGTCATTTTCAGGTCCGGTGGCCACACACATGTGGCTGGTACATGACGCATCGCATCTGAGCTGTCACTTTGAGTGGCTTCCACGCAGGTGAGGTGAAAGCTCGTCTATTAATGACGCAGATTGAGTTACTCATCAGGCGAAACTGAACTCAAAGGCTGAGAGGTATGTGCCTCAGACAGTGAAATGTGTCTCAGGCACAGTATAACCAATAAACTTACTTGCTACGGACGTGGGTGTCACAGAAAGAAAGCAGGTACTCTTATGGAAGAATAAAATATTATTTATTTCTCATCCAACTTAAAAGTTATTTTACATTCTCATTGCAGATACAATAGCACTTTTTTGATAAATGTTCTTGAGTCGATGGATAGATCGAATAATTTAAGCGCAGTCAGCACATTTTTATAGGGTATGCCAGCATCATCCCAATGAATTCCATGGTAGAAATGAGTTAACCACTTTGCGTTCTTCTGTGTTTTAGAGCACTTCACTTTCTTGAAGGGTCTTGGTGATTCAATATTTGCAGTGAATGTCTCAATTATTCCAGCGTCTTGTGTGTACGCAACAAACGCAACATCTTTAAGTATGAACTGTCTTCGCTCTCCATCATAGAATCCCTGAGCATCTGCAATGATGTTCACTTGGTGACAAGCCATCATCAGATGATCAAGGTACAGGGCAGTATATATTCATTTATACAGCTCGCTGCACAATACCTGTGAGCAGACAGTATTGGATTACACGGTCATGTAGAACTAAAGCATATGCGGCAGTGTGTTCTGGGAAATTTGTCGATGATTCAAATTCGATTCGCACATCTGTAGGTCCAGACTTAATTATCTCATTCTGTTTAGAGCAGTCTATTACAATGATCGGTGAAAGCTCATTGAACTTATGTGGACCTAGTAGGCACCCACCTCCCTCTCCTCCAGCAATTTCGCCGGCCAGTGTGGCCGTGCGGTTCTAAGCGCGTCAGTTTGGAACCGCGTGACCGCTACGGTCGCAGGTTCGAATCCTGCCTCGGGCTTGGATGTGTGTGATGTCCTTAGGTTAGTTAGGTTTAAGTAGTTCTAAGTTCTAGGGGACTGATGACCTCAGTAGTTAAGTCCCATAGTGCTCAGAGTCATTTTTTCAGCAATTTCATAGTAAGAAGGACGAAACCTTGCATACATGCCACATGCTAGGCTGTATACATTTTGGTTCCACTGCAGATGTAGATTGTCATATGGATAGAATTTTGAATTGAGGTAGACTTTGGCATTAGTTAACTTGTAGTTATCGAACACGGTGGAATCTTTTGCTGTATTTCCTCTTCTATCGGTCTGAAAAGCAAGTATGATGAACCTGGGTGTCTCTAGATGGCTGGAGGTCTTAATAGCCCATGTTTGTCTGCTCGTGGTCAGTAACACTGGGTACTCGAAGATCTTCCATGAGCGGAATGTCAGTTACAGAAATGTACCTGAATTCAGCACTGTTAAAAGCTTCAAACACTCCTTGTCGGATACACTGATGTGAGGCATTTTCCATATTATCCTGTTGATTGTGATCATATTCTCTTCTTGAGCTCCTTGAATGTATGAGTTATTGTCCGTCGCACTCCGCGCCAGAATGAATTCTTGCTTAGCATTCATAATAATCTGACTCATATTCTCAAAGTATCCCACAAGCACTTTTAGAGGTATTCAAGCAGTAAATCGCGTGTACCCTTGAGCTGCTCTATCCTCTGGCTCGTCTATGAACCAGCCTACATTTTCTAAACTATGCAAATCTGCTGGCGATGCCGAGACGTATGTTTTAAGGGTCGATGATATGCCGACATTGCGTGTACGGTCGATCTCAGAGACACTGAGTTCATAGCGTATCTATTGGAAGAGGAATGCTAATGCATTACATGTCAGCTTGGATCCCACTGTATTGCTGCCGTCAGTTTTCTTCAATGACCCCTCGAGATATATGAAACTCTTGCACGGAAGTGTGAGTGCGTCCTGGTGCTGTATGACAATCCTGATTTCATTATTCTTCTTAAATATGATTGAAGCGTAAGGTTTATGTGAGAAGTATTCCTGATGTATAATTCTCTCATCATACTCTACTGGACTGGTTATATTGAGTGATGACGTTATTGCGAAGCTTCAGACCAACTGATTTAAGAAACTCGTAGTTCACGGGTGTTATCACTTTGCTGTTCGGTAGCGAAGTGGCAAGCTTTGGATTGCGTGCACTTGTTTTATGTCGCACGTCCATCTTGTCTTAGGTGTAATCGTACAATGATTTACTCGCCACGAAAGTCAACTAGTTGATTATTCTGGTCCACAATACGCAGCTCCAAATAGTCCAATGTCTGAGCTGTCATCGGAAGGTATATTGTATTGGCAGGGGTCTCAACAATGTTATACCCCGTTGCAACTGAGGGGAAGAATCCGTAAATAGTGTGAATGAGAGTATCGTTGAGATAGGAGTTCGTTGCAATGTTACACTCGACGCGTATTGTATTGACTGGGAATATGTCCACTGTCTGATTCGACTTGTAAAATTTACTTGGCTCCTTCTTCAAAATCTGTCCTTTTGTGAAAGTGAGCAGGCGTCCTATTGAACCTTTCTGGTTAACGTCTATAGTTCTATTTACAGTTCTTATTTGAGATTTAAGTGTATTGATGTTTGCACGTAGTTCAATACCTTTTCTGGACTGTTTTAAGACGTCATTTAAATCGTCGAAATCGTATGCACCAGGTTCTATTTCCAGAATATCTTTTTCACCATTAATATCGAGATGCAGTTTGTTGTTAGTCTCGGTGATATTCGGCATGCTGTTGAACGTCTCCAGTCCAATCAATGCAACACTCCATTGACCAGTGCTCAAATCAATTGGCGGGAAGTAATTTGCACGTAATACACATGATGGTCCTTTCAGCGTGAAAGTGTACGACATTGCATCTGAACCTCAACTGATGAATGAATGTTTAAACATCCTCTTTATATACCGTGCTTCTTCTTATTCTTCTCTGTGAACGTCAAGAGAAACATGATGCATAGATGTCCGCAGAGGTGTGTATTGAAGCCCTGATAGCGTCGATAATTGTAGAGTACATGTCTTCTGTGAGTGAAGTCTTGCTGTAATTCTTCGTGTGGCTGCAGGTCACCAAATGAATCGAAATAGTAGACAGTATCCGTGTCTTTCATAACGTATGCCACCCAGTGGGTGCCGGGGCCTCTGTCAACATCTAGATTCACAATACCACATTCACCAATTTTCCACGTAGTCTTTGGTAATGTATCCTGCATAAACACCCCACGCAATTTTCGTATCTTGAATTTACGTCTAACAAACTTAACAAGGTCTGTATTTGTGAGTGGCCAGTCTGGTAGGACCGCTAATGGGCTTTTTTTTTTTTTACTTATGAATAGACCAATACCCTTCCTGTATGGTTTCAAGTATAGTCCTTTTCTGATGGCTGCTGCTTCCATCATGTGGTTGTCTTCCCGCCTCTTCTAACTGCGCTTGGGAGCTTTGCGCGTTCTTGACCGTTCGGGCGATAGCTGCAGCCCCACCGGCGAGGGAACCTACCGCTGAGAGCGCGGAGAGGGCCGGGATGAGAAAAGGAATAAAAGCACCGGATGTGTTGGGTATTGGTAGAACACGAGGTGCTTTAAAGGATCCTCTTGTTCTTATTGTTCGGGAATCTTTCTGCTTCATTGCGTTTTTAGCTGCATACATCACTGTCAGGATACAATTCTTCAAACAACCCTTGTTATTCTTTTTCCTATTGTTTAGTGTGCAATGTGCAGCGTTCATAACTCGCTTAAAATTCGTCACCCCTAAACCCAACTTGATTTTCCCATGCATGGTTTTATTAACTGCAAATGCAGCGATGCGTTGACCTATGCCAATATCTTTTCTTTCCGTATAGCCTTAGCATTATCAGCTAAAATCTTATCTGCAATGTGACGACTTGATCGATATTTATTTGCTGTGTATGCAATGTCGTGTTCCATACACGCTTCGTCAAGCAGATTGACTCCCTTATCATCTCGCGCCAAACCTTTATGAAGCTTTGTCCCAGGCCTGCAGTAGTTATACCCATGGATGTGTAATTCCACAGGTAGTTTGTCTAGAACACCACCGCCTCCTCTAATGTGTCTCCGAGCATGCATGTTACGCTACTGTATTGGTTGTGGCCAATGCACGCTCATTATATAGCAAATCGCTGGCATCAATCCAACTGCTTTGTGTAGCAGAAAAACCAAGCCATTTGACTAGTGCCTTATTTCCACGTCGTCTTATGACTCTCTCCACGAGAAAAACATCTGGTTCTGAGCTTTTCTTCATCTCCTCAGTGTATAAGGAGCCCACAATTTCTTCACCTTTACTGTCCTTCAATATATAAGTTCTAGGATTAGTTCGCTGCACCTTTGAAACTGTAAATATCTCAGTTGACCAGTTCGGTAGGTATGATTTCTCAAATGCAGTCTTGTGTTTCGAGATACGCACCAAATCACCTACATTAAATTTCTGTTTGGGTGGATCCAGAATCTTAATGCGAAAGTATACGGTATCCATGAGTCCATTATCACAAACATCGATCGGCCACATTTTTATTGTGCTATGTTTGGTTCTATTATATTGAGCAATTATTTCTGGGAAGATATGTGTCCGTTTGTATGAGCCGTGAAGGTTAAGGCGCATCCACATTCGGCCTTTTACTGTTCTGTTCAAGCACTCCACGATACTTGCTTTCAGGTGAATGAATGTCGAGTAGTGATGTATTCCATACCGCTGCATCACTGTCTTGAAATACCTATTGTAGAACTCTCCACCATGATCCATTTGGAGATTGTCCGGGCATCGATTCTTTCCTGTCTGTAGCAAGCGTTCAAAAACATCAGCGACATTTCGACCGGTTTTTGTTCTGACAGGTAGTGGCCAGGCAAATTTGGAGAATGTATAAATAACCATTAAAATGTATTTGAATCCATTATTCTCATGTGAATATTGTCGCATATCTACAAGATCAGCTTGCCACAAGTCATCCAGCCCTTTAATCATGACATGCCTGTGAGGGTATGTTTTGAGTGCTGGCTTTTGCAGTTCTTGAACTACCGTCTCCATACTTATTCAGTGATACCTCTCTCTCTCGAAGCTCGGAGATTATCGAAACAACCTCATTCGAATGAGCTGTATTACCTGCAGCAGCTGATGCCCTGAGCAACCATAGTCGATTTATTAGTCCGTTGGGGTCGTCATAATATAATTTATGGGTTTTTTGGTGGGTCTTAGGAAAATAAGATTCATTAAGCTGGATGTTCTGTCAAACTGCCTGTCACCGATCTCTATTTTGCCGTCAGTTACAGTTATGCGATGCACACCCAACATGTACAGTCTCCCCCTGTTAACGCCGAATGTTCTATCTATCTGACCTGGAGCGTGACTAATAATGAATTCGTCAATGGCAGCACCCTCGTTATCGTGTGTTTTGCTAAGAGCTGTCGAAGAGATTCAGTAACCGGCTTAAAGGTCTCTCTTAGTGTTTGCTGCCGATCCATATGCCCTAACCTCAGCAGCCATAATTTCTCACGAACTGCTTTACTCGCTTGAATCACTTTCTGCTCCATCGACATCTCAGCGTATACTAATCAGACATCTCCGCGGCGTGAGGCTTTATATATCCAGTCATTTTCTTCGCCCTCTTACTATAATCGTGATCATCCTTCTCAACAACAAGGAAATCTAGATCTATTTTCCCCTGAATAGCATCATCCTTTTTAGTTAAGTTGGTTACTTTCTTACTGACTTGATTAACTAGCTCATTTAACGCATTCACCATTCTCAGAAGAGTCTGTTAATACGTCTCTAGTTCCCTGCCCATACCTGCAACTTTATGTGCCATAGCCTGAATTTTCGCATCCAAGTACAAGCGAATGTTTTGTCTGTGTACACCCATTTTCTCCGGTTGAGAGGTGGACTTACGCGCGAATTTGTATATGGCGTAGTGTAGACTGATGTACTAACCTCTCTTACCGTGCTATACATGCAAAAACTCTTGAAAGTTTTGCCTGTACCTACCATGATTGAGTTTTCTTGTTTTATCAATAACGAGAAACCCGTACAGTGAATGGTTCCAACAATCTGCACATATCTTTACAAAATCATTGAACGACATGTCCGTTCCGACATGTGCTTGGTGAATGTGTTCTAAATTCCGATTGTCTTGTTTGAAGGCTATAATGATGTTTGCGTTATCCCTAACAAGCTGTTTGGGGATTCTGGAATATGTTTGACTTAGATAAAATACATCAGCACCCATATGATGACCGAAACAGAAATATTTTCTAATTTGGTCTTGGTTTTCCATGGAAACATCATCAAATATGAAGACTGTGTTTGGGTTTACTTTTTGAGGTGGGTGAATATCACCGCTTTCACTGAATGTCGTGTATGTAACACCATATACACTGTGCAATATCTCTTGCAATAGCTGATGCTTGGGTTGAAAGAGTGCTTCTGAGAATACACTAACATATTGAAATTGGACTCTGTCTACATGAGTTAGCAAAGTCATGAGGACATTAGTCTTCCTGCAATTGGATGGGTTTACAATAATTGCTCGTATATTATCGGGAAGGAGAATTCCATTCCTCTTGTTCAGCTCTTCACTTGAATCTTCACAAGACCAGTCACCGACAACAAAGCCCTTGTGGTGAAGGTGCTTCACCCAGCGCGCCATGATACTAAATGCATCAGGTACAGACAAGTAGCTGACCTATATATATAGAAAATACACCTGAAAGGATAATAATAATAGTATTGTGTAGCCAGTATAGTTCCATCACTCAACAGATTGAGCTATATTGACTACACGAAAAACATAAGTATATATTTTACTCATGAAGAGTAACATGATCATAATCTCAGTAACTGGTATAGGATTGAAAAAAAAATAATTGTAATAGTTTGATTATAATGGGAAAGTGGTATGAAATACGACGCAAACACGAGTTGAGAGTAGAGATAAATTATTTATTTAAAAATCGTACATTGTATGTAGTATTTCAGGGCTATCATTACAATTGGTATGTATCTTCTTAGCACATGTACAATATCTACTAAATAATGCTTTTTGGTTGGCAATAAATTCAGCACGTATCTCACTCAAGCCAATAGGTGACTGGCAGTACTCTGGTTTTTGACAAACGCATTTCATCTACTTGTCTTTAGATTTAGTGGTCATGTGCGAATGAAGGTGCTGCTTAAGATCGTCAATATGTATACAATTCACACATAGGGAGTTTACAACTTCACTGTATGCGGCCTCAATGCTAGGCAACCAACGATTTAGTCTCTCCAGCGCAAGACGTATGGCAGAGTCTAGATCATATAACTTCATAATTGACAGATGTCTTAGATAGACGCAATTGTCACCTGATTTCATGCATAACGCGCAGTCATCATAAACGGTAGTAATAGAAAGTGTCACATCAGTAAGATGAATGTCTGGGGGGGATTGAGTTGGATAATATTCGGTGGTCATCTGCTGATTGATGTAGCGCTCTGCACCACACATCTCATCCCAGTCGAACTCGGAAATAGGCACTTTAACACATTTGGAAACATTTTCAATTTGCATTATAGCCTGGACCCCCAGACATGATGCACCTCTACAGCAATGTTCACACGTTTGGACCCACTGGGGGTTAAATTGTATGTGGTGGTGAAAAGCGTAGTTGCACTCGACATATTCTTTTTATCTACAGTATCTAAACCCTGTGGATGCACTATCACAGGACTGTTCGACTGGAATGAGTCATATGTTGGCGACCAGTATTGACCTCCATCTAGTTGCTGTTTAACACTGCCTGCGGTATCATTCGGTGTGTCGTGTGCAGGTTGTGTATCCTCTTTACACGAGTCGATGAGTGGGACGGAGAGGCTCCAACAAGTGGGCTATGTGCGCTACAGGATCCCACATGGCTGCCACTGGTTCAGTTGCAGTGGGGACTGTTGCTGTAGGTCTCAATGAGATGGTGGTTGAGGCTGATGCAGATCCAGACATGTCTGCGGAGCTAGGTATGTTGGCACTCGACCCTGTTAAACCAAGGCGATGAATCATTACATTTGGTCCAATAAGTGAAAAGTTTGGAAAATAATAAGGCTAATATGAGAGGTAGAATAACGTGAAGTATGATACTTACTTTTCCATTTAATCTTATTCTGCATTACTGCACTGGAGTTCAACTGCTACTGCTGCTGCTGCTGCTGGCTCTTCATGGTTCTCATTCTTCTCCTGCTGACTGTCGAAGACTGAGGCCCCAGAGCTACTGAGCTTAACCTATATCTCTTACAATTACGTCATCCGATACTTCAATGCTATTGGCTGAAGTCAAACATGTGACTCGATTAAGGGCTCCTATTGCATATCGCCATTTCCCACACCCCAGAACGTCATCAGCTGACGTCATGACAGAGCCCTCTGGTGGCGGCGATAGGAACTAGACCTACACTGCATGGTGCACAGAGTGGGTGCAGCCATCTTGAATAACGGTACTTCCATCATGATCTAATGTCACGGTGGCTTTCTCTGGCAGCTGCAATATGAACTAAGCCAGTTGGAGTCCAGACTCAGTGGCGAACACATCTGCTTGAAATTGTTTAAATAATAAAGATAAGTACTTTTTTCCCGCCATTTTCCTTGCTTAGTAGACATAACTGGGGTGTGACACATTATCATGTTGGAATTTGAACTTCCTGCCATTTTTCTTCGGGAGGGGGTTAGGTTAGTGGAGGTAGGCCAAGTGACCTATATTCCCTCCAAAATTCAAACTTCCCGCCAAAATCAGCCATCTTGATTGACGTCACGGCTTCCATCTTGGATGACGTCATCGCCGCCATATTGGATAATGGTACTTTGGGCGGATAGCGGTGTTGTCCCAATACTCACACTTGTTTAGCAAAGGGTTCATTGACCCACTTTCAGACCATTTCTGGACCATTCCACTATGGAATAGCTCTTGGGGAAAACGAACTTCAAAATCTTTCTGTGCAAGCTCTGATTTCTCATATTTTATTGTGATGGTAATTTATTATTATGTAGTGGGGGCAACAAAATATTTTGACATTCTGAGTTTAAAGTTGGTGATTGAAATTCCTTTAAAATGTCTTGCCACCACGAATAAGCCTTTGTTTTAATGATTGACACTGCAACTCACTTATAATTTCCATTACATTCTCAGCCCTATTTAGCGATAGTTTGTTTTCGATGCCCTCTTTCGATATTATACCGCCAACAGTACTCTAACAGAGGATAAACAAGCGTTGTGTAAACAGTCTCTTTAGTGGCTTTGTTGCATCTTCTAAGGGTTCTGCCAACAAAACGACGTCTTTGGTTCACCTTCCCCACAACGTTTTCAAAGTGATGGTACCAATTTAAAAGTTGTTTGTAATTGTAATCCCTAGATATTTAGCTGAAATCCTCTGTGTTATTTATCATGCACTCGAAGTGTAGCTCAGTTTTTTATAAATCGTGTGGAGTACCTCAAATTTCTATTTTTCGCTTCAATTGAATTTTTCGTCACATGCAGATATTTTTTAAACCATTTTTCAAACTCGTTTTTATCTTCTTATGACCTTACTAAACGGTAAACGACAGCATCATCTACAAACAATCTAACAGAGCTATTACCATTGTTCCCTAAATCGTTTACATAGCTTAAGAACAGCAGAGCACTTATAACACTTCCCTAGAGAACCTCAGATACCATTTTGGCTTCAGTGGACTACGAAACTTGACCTTACTGACAGAAAATCATGGCGATACTCCATACACACTTATTCTGATTAGACGCTGCTTGCGAAGAATTGTGTCAAAAGCCTTCTGGATGTCTAGAAATATGGGATCTAATTGGAATCCCCTGTCGATAGCTTTCATTCCTCATGGGAATAAAGAGATGGTTGTATTTTAAAGGAATTATATTTTCTGAATCCATGCTCGTTGTCTCAATACGTCGTTTTGTTTGAGGTGTTTAATAATATTGAAACAGTTTATATGTTCCAAAATCTGCCACAAATCGACGCCAATGGTATTGTTCTACAATTCAGCAGATTACTTTTATTTACTTTCTTGTGTACTGGTGTGACCCGTGCAACTTTCCAGTCATTAGATTTAGGTCTTTGCTCTAGCGAGTTATAATATATGATTGCCAAAAATCGAGCTATTTCTTCAACATACTACGCAAGGAATCCAAATGTGGAATGGAAGATTTTACTGTATTAAGTGACGTAAGTTGCTTTACTACATAGATGGCATCTACTTCCGAAGTGCGCATGTTGGCAGCTGTTCTTAATACGAACTTTGAAATACTTACTGTGTCGTATTTGGTGAAGGAACTTCAGAAATATGTGATTAGTAAGTACGTTTTAATGGTGCTGCCATCGGCAACTTTATCATTGTCATTATGTAGTGAAAGTATTGACTGTCTTGCCATTGGTATACTTTACGTATGACCAGAATCTCTTTCGATTTTCTGCCAGATTTCCAGAGAGTTCTGCTGTAGAAACTGTTAAAAGCATCTCGCACTGAATTCTGCACTAAATTTCTAGCATCTGAGAAGCGTTACCAGTCTTTAAGATTTTGCGTTCTGTTAAATCTGGCGTGCTTCTTTCGTTGTTTCTGCAACAGTGCCTTGATCTTCGTTGTGTACCTTAGGGGATTTGTTTCCATTTCTGTCAACTGCCATCAACACTATTTCATTGCGTTTGAGACACAGTTGGTCGATTCTTACATAGTTGGCGTGGAAAGAATAGGGACTGTCTCTTAGGAAGATATAAAAGAATTTTATCTGTTTTTTTAAATAGATCTATTTGCATTTATTTTTGGTGGATTTGGAATGCGAGAGGAAGTGTCAGGCAAAACTTGATTCACCCGACGAGCTGTAGAAGCACCTGAAGCAGAAGGCTTTTAATATATGGCATTAACGTCCATAGGTTGATGTGAAACCTGATTATGGCGTATGCCATTGCGGTGACGCCCACGGGAGGCACGAGAACGGGAGACATGTTGTGAATCAGAGTTTCTCTTACTACACACAGCTTGTACATGTCCTTTCTTACTACAAAAATAACGCTGTGCTTGACGGGATGGGCAACTCTCCCGTGGGTGGGCACGAAAGCAGTTCGGACATGGTTTCAGTTTCTTACCCAAAATTCTTGAAAAAGTAATGTATTGTAGAGTAGCTTCACACCTTTGTAAAAATAAAGTTTTAAAATGCTATATATACTTTCACTAATGAAATATTAAATGCTCTGAGTAACCGGAAGTCACCCGTTGGGATTTTTTGTGATCTATCAAAGGCTTTTGATTGTGTAAATCATGGAATACTTCTAGATAAGCTCAAGTACTGTGGTATGAATGGGACAGTGCTCAAATGGTTTAAACCATACCTAAATGGAAGAGTGCAGAAAGTTGAAATAAACAGTTCACATAATATGCAAAAAACTGGTGATTTCTCAAACTGGGGAACAATCAAGAATGGGGTGCCGCAAGGTTCGGTCTTGGGTCCTCTGCTGTTCTTAATAGATATTAATGACTTGCCATTCTATATTCACGAAGATGCAAAGCTGGTATTTTTTGCCGATGATACAAGTATAGCTATCACACCCGACAGACAAGAATTAACTGGTGAAATTGTAAACGATAGTTTTCAGAAAATCATTAAGTGGTTCTCTGCAAATGGGCTCTCATTAAACTTTGACAAAAGACAGTATATACAGTTCCACACAGTAAATGGAATGACCCCATTAATAAATATAGACTTCGATCAGAAATCGATAGCTAAGGTAGAATATTCAAAATTTCTAGGTGTATGCATTGATGAGGGGTTGAACTGGAAAAACACACTGAGGATCTGCTGAAACGTTTGAATTCAGCAACTTATGCTATTAGGGTCACTGCAAATTTTGGCGATATACATCTGGGTGAATTAGCTTACCATGCCTATTTTCATTATCTGCTTTCGTATGGCATCATATTCTGGGGTAACTCATCATTGAGTAAAAGAGTGTTCATTGCACAAAAGCGTGTAATCAGAATAATTGCTTGAGCTCATCCAAGATCATCCTGCAGACACTTATTCAAAGAGCTAGAAATCTTCACTGTAGCCTCACAATATATTTATTCACTTATGAAATTTGTTATTAACAATCCGAACGAATTCAAAAGTAATAGCAGTGTACATAGCCACAACACTAGGAGCAAGGATGATCTCCACTACTCAAGGTTAAATCTTGGTCACTTACCTAATAGCATCAAAAAGTCTGACATACAGCATTTAAAAGGAAATTAAAAGAATTTCTTAATGGCAACTCCTTCTACTCACTAGATGAATTTTTGGATATAGTAAGTGGGTAATTTCCCAACCCCCACTATATATATATATATATATATATATATATATATATATATATATATATATATATATATATTGTCATGTAATACATCAGCATCTTGTATAGACACCTTTTATTAACCTGACACGTTCTGCATCATTACGAAGTGTCGTATTCATGATCTATGGAACAAGTACTAATCTAATCTAATCTACCTGGTTTGAACCATGTTTACGTGCGCGCGAGCGGCGCGGCGTGGCTGGCTGGGAGGGCACGTGTTGTGCCGCGCTAACAGTACGCACACCCGGGGTCACGTCGAACGCGGAAGTAGCCATGTCTAAAGTATCTTGTCTTTCTAGCAAGTCCTCTACTTCCTCCAAAAACGGGTTTTTAAATCTGACGATTTATTCGCGGATGCGGTGATCCGCCACATCCTGCGCAATAGCGTCTCTAATCATAATATCTGCATATGAGCGTCCACATGAGCAATTAGTCACAGTCAGAAGTTTTTTTTTTTTATCGTTGTCTTCGGTCATTGTGGACGTCAAATGAAATCCGCTAAAGTCCGTTTGTTGAACATTTCACTCAGTCTTTTTTTACTACAGAGGCCAACCAGCTCTCTGACCGAACGCGCTGAGCTACCGTGCCGGCGAAGTTAGGCCCTGAAGGTCCGCTAACGAAGACTTCTTAGACTGAGTAGGGCCACGCCGGAGACGAAAGAATTTGTAACGTGCAGCTACCACATTTACACTGTCACGGAAGTGGGAGATCAAAGCATCAATCACTTCGTCGTAAGTTTTAGTTTCTGGGCGGGTGGTGGAAAACAATTTGACGAGCGCACGGTACAACACAACACCCGCGTTGGCAATGGAAAAGGCAAGCCACTCTGCACCTGGTACGTTGTAAGCTGTGAAGTGTGCTTCGAGCTGGGCGATGTGTTCTGGCCAGCGTTCAACATCAGGATTGAAGGCACGAAATGGCGGCGCCGTCGGCGACGGCGTCGGTACAGCCGGTGGTGTCGGAGGTGCCGAAGTAGCTGCAGTTTGTAGTGTGACCAGTTCATTTATGGCAGCAAGCAGCTGCGTCATTTGCTGAGCCTGAAAACGGACAAGATCGGACAGCGAAGCCTGTTCCTGTGGCGAAGCCATATTGACACAAATTAAAGTCGTATAACGACTGGGGGACATCACAAAAAAGCTAAAGCAGTACCGAGCAAAAAAGGGAAATGGCAGGAAAGGCAAAAAACAAAACAAAAAAAATTAGTCCCTGATCGTCGCCATCTTTTCGCATCCCGCCTGGGAGGCGGCGCGTGGCTAGGAACGGGAAAATGGTAATACAGGTCGGTACTACAAGAAAGTGGTTTACAGGTGCAAAAACAAGGTAATAACGATTACATAACTTTGTACGTAGGTGTGATGCTGAAGCGAAGTGTCCTGGCTGGCTGCACCTGATGAAATGGGCTGAAGCAGTCGCGGAGCTCGTAGACCTCGACAGCACCGGCTAGTGGGTGCCTGTCGTCGGTGTTTCTTGTAGTGCCAACCTAGCAGAGCGGACCTACGTTGTGGCATCGTAGCTATCGATACCACAGACGCAACACTATTTTGTTTGTATCCATGCATCTTCTTCAGCTGATGGAGGGCAAGACACCTGTAGAATTTCAGGTCTTGAACAGCAGCATACTTGTAGCTTCCATGCATCCATGTGATCTTCTCCTTGCCTTTGACGTAGATGATGGCATCTGTGTAGTCAAAAAATCGAAGCGACGCCACCATATCTTTGTAGGGTATACTAGAATCGCCCCACTGAATTCCATGGAAGGAACGAGGTAACCACGTTGCACTCCTCCATGTTCTAGCACACTTTAGATATTTGAAAGGCTTGGGCAATGCAGTACGTGTCAAGAATGTCTCTAGTGCACCAGTATGTTCTATGAATGCAATATCTTTAAATATGAATTTGTGTTTATCATTGTAGGAAACTTGAATATCTGCAGTAATGTTCACACTTTGAGGTGCTCTGGGTACAATAGCTGTCCACTTATACACCTCGCTGGCCTATAGTTAAGTACATGGTCATGTAGGACTAGAGCATATGCTGTGGTGCATTCTAGGAAATTTTCTGAAGATTCAGATTCAATTTGCACATCTATCAGTTTTGATTTAATTATCTTGTTCTGTTTTGAGCAGTCTGTTACAGTGACTTGTGTCAGTCCCTTGAATTTCTCTAGGCTGAGTACACATCTTTCTTCTTCAGCACCTTCATAGTAAGAAGTGCGGAACTTCGCCTACATGTCAAATGCTAGACTAGATACCTTTTCATCTCACTGTAGCAGTAAATTGTCTTAGGAATAGAATTCCGAATTCCAGTAAACTCTGGTATTAGTTAACTTGTAGTTGTCAAATGTAGTGGAATCATTTGCTATGTTCCCCATTCTGTTGGTGTGAAATGTAAGTATGATGAATTTAGGTGTCTGCAGTTGAACAGAGGTTTTAATAGCCCACATTTGTCTGGTTGCCATTGGTAGCACTGGATATTCAAAAAGCTCCCATGGACAGAAAGTTAATGGCAGATATGCACCAGCATTCAGAAATTTTAAAAACTTCAAACGCTCCCCATCTGCTACAGTGATGTGAGGCATTTTCCATACTATTTTATTGATGATGATCCCATTCTCCTCTTGAGCTCCTTGAATGTATGACTTGTTATTTGTCGCACTCCATACGAAATAAGTTATTATTTAGCGTTCATAATAATTCACTGCATGTCCTCAAAGTACCACATAAGCATATTTAGTAATATGCATGTGGTAAATCTTAGGTGCTCTGCCACTGTCCTAACTACTAGCTCATCTATGAACTGTCCTACATTTTCTACACTTTTCAAATCCGAGGGCGAAGAAGAGACATATGTTTTAATAGTTGATGCTATACGTACATTATGTGTATAGTGAATCTCAATCCCATTAAGTTCATATCATATCTTCCAAACAGGTATGCTACAGCATTACATGTAAGCTTCGATCCTATTGTAACACTACCATTCCTTTTTCTTAAATGCCCCATCCACATATGTGAAACTCTTGTATAGGAGGTTTAAAGAATTTTGGTGCTGGATAACAATCCTAATTTCATCATTCTTGTTAAATGTGGTTGAAGCATAAGGTTTATGTGAGAGGTGTTCCTGGCATATAATTCGCTCATCATATTCTACCTGGACAATTATATTGAGTGGCGTCATTGCAGGGTTTCAAGCCTACTGATTTCAGGAACTTGTAGTTTGCATGTGTTATCGCATTGCAGTTCTGTTGCGAAATGCTGTGCTGAGGGTTATGTGCACTTTTTTTACACCTTACGCACGTTCTGTCTTAAATGTAGTTACAATGATTCCCTCCCCAAATGTCAATAAGTTGGCTAATTTGGTCTACACTATATATCCCAAGATATTCCAATGTCTGAACTGCCAGTGGAAGGTACATAGCGTTGGTGGGAGTCTCCACAATTTTATACCCTGTTCTAACTGAGGCGAAAAATCTGTAAATTGTATGAATCAATCTATCACTGAGATAGGAGTTTGTTGCAATGTTGCACTGAACACAAACTATACTGACGGGGAGAATATCCACAGCCAGTCCAGACTTGTAAAATTTACTAGGATCCTTCTTCAGACTTGTCCGTTTGTGAAACCCAGTAGTCGTCCTACTGAACATTTCTGGTTAACGTCAGTCGCAACATTCATCAGCCTTATTCCAGATTTAACTGTATTGATGTTTGCACATAGACCAATCCCTTTCGAAAGGTTTTAAAACCTCGTTTAAGTCGTCAATATCTTATGCACTGGGTTCTATTTTCACTATTTCTTTTTTACCATCAATTTCCATGACGCAGTTTATTGTTTGCTTCTGCGATATTTGGGATGCAGCTGTATGTCTCCAAACCAATCAATGCAGTACTCCAATCCCAAATGCTTAAATCAATTGGTGGAAGTGATTCGCACGTAATACTATCATTCTGTTAAAACGAGAGAATACAACATTGCATCTGAAGCTCAATTGGTGAATGGATGCCAAATGCGCCTCCTTATATATCCTTCTTCGTAAACTGCAGGAGCAACATGATGCACAAATGGCCACACAGGTATGTATTAAAACCTTGATAGCAATAAAAATTATAGAACACATGCCTTCTGCTCATTAAATATTGTTGTAATTCTTCTGAAGGTTACAGGTCGAAAAATGAATCGAAATAGTAGACATTTGAATTTTTTTTTTACATATGCCACTCAGTGAGTTCCAGGTCCTCCAGAAACATCTCATTTCACAGTTCTACATTCTGAGGATTTGCACATACTGTTTGGTAATGTATCCCGCATAAACACGCCGCAAAATCTCGAAATGTTGAATTTTTTCTAACATACTTAAGGAGATCTATATTTGTAAGCGCCCTATCTGGTAGGGCGGCTAATTAATTTATAAGAGACCTATCCTTTCTTGTACAGTTTCAGGTATAGTCCTTTTCCATCATGTGATTATGCCTTCTTGCTTTCTTTACTTGATCCTGGGAGTTCTGTGCGTTCTTGACTGTCCTGGCAGTAGCTGCAACACCACCAGCTAGTGAACTCACCGCTGAGAGACTTCTGAGGGCTGGGATGAGGAAGAGAATAATTCCACCTGATGTCTTGGCTATTAACAGAACGCTGGATGCTTTAAAAAGACTTCTCGCGCCTTTCTGCTTCAGAGCGCTTGTAGCTGCATAAATAGCTGCCAGGGTACAGTTTATTAAACATTCCTGCTCCATCTTCTTCTTCATCGTCGTTGTCTTCTTCTTCTTTAGTACACAACGTGCAGCGTTCATAGCTTGGCTGAAATTCACCCCCAAATCCAACAAAATTTTACCATACATGTTTCTATCAACTGCAAATGTTGCAATTCACTGACGTACCAGTATCCCTGGCATGAATTGCCTTAGTTTTCTCAGCTTAAGTTCGATCTGCGGCATGACATCCTGGGGGATCTTTATTTGCTGCGTGTGCAATGTCATGTTCCATACACGCCTTGTGCCAATCGTTTTTGAAGCTTTGTTCCATTCCACATCAGTTATATCCAGAAATGTGTAATTCCACTGGTAGTCTGCTGAGATTACCAGCATCTCCTCTAATATCTCTTCTGTCGTGTGTGTTATACTACTGTGGTGGTAGTGGTCTGCAGACCCTATTATATAGAATAATCATTGGTGTCAGTGCTTTGAACATTTGTGGCCGTTCTGTTCGCTTGCAGCTGGACACTGGTGCGTCAGTTTTTTTACTGGTTCTCCCCCACTTCGTCGTTCGCGTTCCACGCTGACTGCATTTACTGGACAGGAAATCTCAGTGCTCGGCGTATGTAGTCAGCAAGCCACGTATGGTGCAACGACCCGTACAGGGTCTTTCCTTGTGCTAAGCTCTAGTAATGCTACAAACATTTTTGGCATGGACGCATTTGAACTCTTTGGCCTCGCAATTCAGGACAATGTACTTTGCATCAACGCTAGTGACCATGCAGACGGTGTTGCCGCACGATGCGATGATTTTGCTGAACTCTTTTCTGAAGGCCTTGGTTGCGCCACAGACTTTGCAGCGTATCTTGTACTTAAAGACAATGCCATGCCTGTTTTCCGGCGCGCACGCCCGGTACCGCACGCACTGCGCTACGCCGTAGCTGCTGAACTTAGGCATTCGTAAGACAATGGTGTCATTGAACCTGTTTCTGCTTCGCCATGGGCTTCGCCTATAGTGTGTGTGAAGAAACCAAACGGTCGTCTCCGTATTTGTGTTGATTTTAAGTCAACAGTAAATCCCCAGACAGTGGTAGCTACGTTTCCCTTACCGCTTCCTGAAGACATTTTTTATAAGCTTGGTGCGGGAAAATTCTTTTCCGCGATTGAGTTGCGGGAAGCATACTTTCAGATTCCGCTCGACGAACAGTCGCAGCGCTATTTTGTGATAAACACCCACCTTGGATTTTTCAAGTTTCGCCGCCTTCCGTTCGGTTGTGCTTCGGCTCCTGCTATTTTTCAGTCTTATTTGCAGCAGTTGTGTGCAACTGTCCCTGGTTGTTCAAATTATCTGGACGATATAGTTGTATCAGGTCGCACACTTGACGAACTTTTGCAGAATTTACGTGCTTTATTTACTATACTTTTGTAGGCAGGACTAAAGTGTAACAGAGACAAGTGTAATTTTTTTCAAACTGAGATACAGTATTTAGGACATATGATTAATGGACAGAGTATCCATCCCTCGCCGTCACATCTCAGTGCAATTAGGGACTTGCCAGCACCCAGGAACTTGAAAGAACTTCAGTCTGTATTGGGCAAAATCACTTACTATATTCGGTTTATACCAAATGCAGCGCAGATTGCAGCGCCTTTGCATCGCATTCGGCGTAAGAACGTTCCTTTTGTTTGGTCTTCGGAATCTGATGCTGCTTTCCACAAGCTCAAATCTGCTTTGTTGAGTGATCGCTGTTTGATTCCTTTCGATCACACCATACCATTTGTTTTGGCTGTCGATGCATCTTCTCTAGGCATCGGCGCGTTCTGTCACACCGCATTAATTCTGTCGATCGACCGATCGCTTTTGCGTCTAAGTTGCTCAATTCTGCCCAGCAAAACTATTCTCAAATCGAGAAATGGTTCAAATGGTTCAAATGGCTCTGAGCACTATGGGACTTCTGAGGTCATCAGTCCCCTAGAACTTAGAACTACTTAAACCTAACTAACCTAAGGGCATCACACACATCCATGCCTGAGGCAGGATTCGAACCTGCGACCGTAGCGGTCGCGCGGTTCCAGACTGTAGTGCCTAGAACCGCTCGGCCACCCCGGCCGGCTCAAATCGAGAAAGAAGCTTTAGCTATTATAAATGGAGAAACTAAGTTTCATGATTTTTTGTACGGTCGAAAGTTCTATTTGGTCACCGACCATAAGCCTTTGACGTCGTTGTTCCACCTGTCAAAGGCAGTTCCGGCCCGTACTGCACAAAAGTTCCAACGTTGTTCTTTGTTTTTTTTTTTTGGCCAACTACAATTACGAAATTTTGTTTCGGCCTACGACCCAACATGGCAATGCTGATGCTTTGTCTCGCCTGCCTATCGGTCCTGACGCAGTGTTTGATTTTTCCGAACTGTCATGCATCTTTATTGATTCGCAAGACAAGGAATTTGCTGATGGTTTTCCGGTGGATTTTCGTGGCACTGCTACCGCGACAGCCGCCGATGCTTCTTTGCAAATTCTTTTGCAGTGTATTCGTACTCAATGGCCTCCATCTGCTACGCAAATTCCTGATCCACTAGTTCGACGTTACATTGCGCAACGTCACAACTTGTCTGTACACCACGGTGTTATCTGGTTACAAACTGATAATCAGTCTCGTGTGGTTTTACCTCGTTCGTTTCAGTCGGAAATCCTCCGCTTACTGCACGCTGGTCATTGGGATGTAGTGCGGACGAAGCAATTAGCTCATCGTCACTGCACTTGGGTCGGCATTGATAAAGATATTGAGAATTTGCTTGCTAACTGTCGACCTTGCGCGGAGCATCAATCTGCTACCCGCCAGAGCTTCTTTGCGTGGCCGACTCCTACTGCGCCTTGGCAGCGGGTTCATATTGATTTTTGCAGGTCCTTTCCGGGACACTCGTTGGTTGATAGGTATTGATGCGTACAGCAATTTCCCTTTTGTTGTTCCTATGTCTTCTACTACGTCTGCTAGTACTATTCGGGCTTTGACATCTTTTTTTCGTATTGAGGGCCTGCCTGAAGTTATTGTCTCCGACAATGGCCCACAATTTGTGTCCTCAATCTGAAGCGTTCTGTGCTGCTAATGGCATTCGCCACCTGACCTCAGCCCCGTTCCAACTCCAGTCGAACGGCGAGGCTGAACGCTTTGTGCATACGTTTAAGTCGCAGATGAGCAAGTTGCGCGCTCTGGACTTTCCTTGCTTCCTACCGCTCTCAGCCGCGCGGCAACCGTTCGCCAGCGGAATTGCTACACGGCCGCGCCCATCGGTCGCTACTCCAGCTATTGCACCCGCCGCTGCGCCCTCCCGCTGCTTCGCATCATTCTGGCTTCGCGCCGCATGATTTGGTGTTATATGGAATTTTCTCTGGCAGGCAGCACTGGGAACAGGGGCGCATTCTTCGCCAGCTTGGCCGCGCCTTATTTGTCATTGCTGCTCCCTCCGGCACTGTCAAGCGACACCGGAACCAGATTCGTTTGCGCTGTCCTCGGTTTTCTGCCGCTGGTTGTTTTCCGGCAGAATTGGAGGCTCTGCGGCTTCCGCCGCCACGGCCCACGGCTCCATCGACGGCACCTCCGCCGGGGGCGCGCCTCCAGCCGTCGCCGCTGCCAGTCCGGTCACCTGCTCTGGACAGACGCCTCCCGCCGCCGCCGCCGCCGCCGCCGCCGCGGCCATGTTCCTCCGCGGTGCCAGAACCGATGGACGCTGAGGCTGCCGTCACGCCGCCGCCGCACATGGAGGTCGTTGCTCCGCCTCCTCATCCGAGCATACCCAGTAGCAGCGCGCGGCCTGGGCAGGTTTCCCACGGAGCGTTCTCCTCGCCCCCCTCGCGAGCAATTCGGGGTCGCGAGTGGACAGCAGGCCACAGTCGTTCCGCTGTCCACCCCATCAGCAGCGCCGCCCCTGTGTCCCTCCAACCGCCGTTGGAAACCCTACTCAACGACGGTCCATCATTTCACGGGGGAGGGATGTGGTATCGATAGCTACAATGCCACAATGTATGTCCACTGTGCTAGGTTAGCACTAAAAGAGACAGCGACGACAGCACCCTCTAGCAGATGCTGTCGCGGTCTACGAGCTCCGCGACTGCTTCTGCCCATTTCATCAGGTGCAGCCAGCTAGGACACTTCGCTTCGGCATCGCACCTACGTACAGTTATGTAATCGTTATCACCTTGTTTTTGCACCAGTAAACCACTTTCTTTCAGTACCGACTTGTATTACCTTTTCCCATTCCTACCCACGCGCCGCCTCCCAGGCGGATTACAAAAGTGTCTGCTTCTGAAAACGTAATATTACTTTGGAATTTGGTGACAATAAGTGGTCTTTATCTCACTTCCTGGGTACTTTTTAGTGATTGTACCCTGCTCCCGAATTGATACATGTATAGCAATGTAGTATGTAGCTTTCTCCAGATATTACATTTATGGTTTTCTTCAAGCACAGATGATATAGTATTGGACATGTTTGATATATGTCTTTGAAGTGGACTCGGTTGCATGCCACCTGCTCCCATAACCCACCATGTGCAGCACAATTGGCAACATCCCATGTAATTATTTCATATATTTTGTTATTGTCCATCCTAAATTTCACCTGCTTAATAGCACTCATGTTCAAAACTAATGTCATATGTGTCCCTCACACACCCATTATATGTACACTGCAATGGGGGTAACTTTTCTGTAAATAATAACAACAAAGATGTATTGTAATCAAATTAATTTGTCCAGTTCTTAGACATCCAGATATATATATATATATATATTTCAGTTCTTGTTTCTTTTTCACATCTCAGATACAATATGGTTCTTTCTTTTTTCAGTGCAGAGATAATCTTTACACTATTACTAATAACCATAACATGAAAAATAATCCAGTCAACCCAACACTAGAACTGACTGAACTTGTTATACAAAAAATATTTAAAATTTTCGAATGACAGGAGACAGTCTACCCAACAGCAGCACTGGTTGAGGATGTTTGCAATTTCGATGGACTAGGAACAATATATCTACAATAAAAACTACTCAGTCTTGGGTGGCTAGCAGCAGGTAAAACTGAAAAACTAGTCTATATCTACTAATATACTTGGTACACACATGACATGCAGGGTGTAAATACAGAGAACATGAACATAATTTCCTCCTTTTCTATTGCTCATGAAAACCACACATTGCATGTTGTACCACCATACAGCGCTACCTTCAGAGGTGGTGCTCCAGATTGCTGTACACACTGGTACCTCTAATACCCAGTAGCACATCCTCTTGCATTGGTGCATGCCTGTATTTGTCGTGGCATACTATCCACAAGTTCATCAAGGCACTGTTGGTCCAGATTGTCCCACTCTTCAACGGCAATTCGGTGTAGATCGTCAGTGGTTGGTGGGTCTCGTCGTCCATAAACAGCCCTTTTCAATCTATCCCAGGCATGTCGATAGGGTTCATGTCTGGAGAGCATGCTGGCCACTCTAATCAACCGATGTCGTTATCCTGAGGGAAGCCATTCACAAGACGTGCACGATGAGGGCGCAAATTGTCGTCCATGAAGACGAATGCCTCGCCAATGTGCTGCTGATATGGTTGCACTATCGGTCGGAGGATGGCATACACATGTTGTACAGCTGTTATGGTGTCTTCCATGTCCACCAGTGGCATTCGTCGGCCCCACGTAATGCCACCCCAAAACATCAGGGAACCTCCACCTTGCTGTACTTGCTGGACAGTGTATCCAAGGCGTTCAGCCTGACCGCGTTGCCTCCACACACGTCTCCGACGATTGTCTAAAGCATTCAGCCTGATGAGGTTGCCTCCAAACATGTCTGGTTGAAGGTATATGTGACACTCATCAGTGAAGAGCAGGTGATGCCAATCCTGAGTGGTCCATTCGGCATATTGTTGGGCCCATCTGTACCACCCTGCATGGTGTTATGGTTGCAGAGGTGGACCTAGACACGGACATCAGGAGTGTAGTTGCGCATCATGCAGCCTATTGTGCACAGTTTGAGTCGTAACACGACGTCCTGTGGCTGCACAAAAAGCATTATTCAATATGGTGTTGCTGCCAGGGTTCCTCCGAGCCATACTCTGTAGGTAGCGGTTATCCACGGCAGTAGTAGCCCTTGGGCGGCCTGAGCGAGGTATGTCAGACAGTTCCTGCCTCCCTGTATCTCCTCCATGTCTGAACAACATCGCTTTGGTTCACTCAGAGACGCTGGACATTTCCCTTGTTGAGTGCCGTTCCTGACACAAAGTAACAATGCGGACACAATCGAACTGCAGTATTGACTGTCTAGGCATGGTTGAACTATAGACAACATGAGCCGTGTACCTCCTTCCTGGCGGAATGACTTGAACTCCTCAGCTGTCGGACCCCCTCCATCTAATAGGCGCTGCTCAAGCATGGTTGTTTACATCTTTGGGCGGGTTTAGTGACATCTCTGAAGAGTCAAAGGGACTGTGTCTGTGATAAAATATCCAGTCAACGTCTATCTTCAGGAAGTTCTGGGAACTGGGTGATGCAAAACTTTTTTGATGTGTGTATTTAAAAGTGACATTTTCGTCAGCACACATGATGTCGTTATGCATGTACATTTTGTCAGTATACATGGTTTATATATATATTCACAACCACTATCCTACTCTCTCTCAATATCATCACTCTCATCAGGCGAATAGTGTGAGTACAGGTGAGTCTCAATCCTGTCCTCACAAATGACCTGCTTATCGTCATGGGGCGACAGACCGACTTTAGATTGCAGCACAGTGTTCATCTCGTGCCCTCATAATCGAATACTAGTTTGCTGCACCATATGCTGCTGCAAGTGTGGTGGAGCACTGCGAACACCACCGTACAAACACTGCAAGAATTCATCAATCGTGAGAGCCCTTGATGCTGCATCACACACACCTTTCGGCCACTTCTGAGTGGCAACTGCCAATGTGCAATATGCTTACATCTTCGATCTGAGACCAACAAACTCCACTATCAGCAACCAATTCACCTTGGGTTTCATAAGACCGATAATTTTCTTGTTCTGTGGAACACTACCATAGGGATTATTGGCTGCATATGAAGACATGTTGAATTCCTTGGTGTGGCAACTCATTACATCAAATGGCTTGCAGCAATTCACCCTAAAGATGAAGCTATCTGTATCCATATAAAGTAACTTTGGATCTGTGAAATGGGTTTTCACAATCTCACGATGAAATTGGTACATGTGGAATTTGGAGAGGTCTAACATGCACATCCTCAGATAGACAAGCTTTGTGAACTCTACTGCAACCTTCGCCATCTCCACACCAAAAAAAGTTCTTATTGAAGATTGTGCCCCATTTGAAATTTACAACACAATGCCCATCCCATTTCTTTCTAATATGAATTTCGCAATGTCTTCTCAAATTTCCCATTGTCTTGACGAAAATTGCATTGAACATTAGCTTTAAAAAAATCTTCTTCAAAGTCACTCATCGCAAGTCCTCTTTTCGGTATTTAAATCAATGTAATCCTTCAGCCAGGGTGACTGCTTGAAGGAGATAGTGTGGGTGATTCTAATCAGCTCCACCCACAAGATGAGACACTGCTGGAGATTACAATACTGAAGAATGTATCTCTGCTTGTCCCCAGCACTGTCATCACTTAGGGGATGGAGCCTCCTCGCAGAGCTGGTTACTGAGGACATAGTGGCAAATAACTACCTGTGTCATGTAAATTAATAGAGCATGTGAGTACTGCCCTCACAACATATCCTACACCAGATTCAGCCGCCACACTATGGATATTTTCACCTAATCCGACGCATTCATCTTCGCACAGTCATCAAAACTCACCAAGCAGCAGCGAATGTTGCATGGCATCCCTGTGTAGGTTATTGAAATCTAGGAACATGATGTAGCTTGAATTGCCAGACACAATGAAGTTCTCACCCATCTGCGTGTTATTTGCCTTGGTGCGCCTATGGTCACATTGGAAGTATGCCATGGATCCTTCGCTCAAATAAAAGAAGTGTGTCGGTCAGTAGTTTGATGTTGACTTTCGTTTTCTCGAACATAGTGTACCAAGACAACTCAGGTGCTGTTATAATAAAGGGCAGGATACAGAGTATATGTGGTCATGCAAACATTCTGGAATTTCTCAAAAACATCAGCAAACAAACGCACATCAGTGTCCATATAAGGTTTTGCATACACCCCCAAATTTAGCATGTTGAACTCCTGCCAAATACTCACAGCACGCTCATACGCTGCATCCAATAGGTTGTCACCTGTAAGGTCACTGATGAATGCAGCTAGGTCGGGTAGTCTGGTTTCATCAAGTGTTTCCAAACAATCTAGACACTCGTATGGGAAAACCCCCTTCCGTTTCACAAGCTGAAACTTTGCGTCATCAGGATATGCACCTTGAGTGATGTGCACATCCTCCTGAGGTCACTTATATGCAGGTGTACCATTTTCTTTGGCTCTTCAGTGTACTTGCAACTTGAAGTATAAATTGTCACAGCAGTTACCAGTTTTTTTATAGTTTGAGTGGGTATGATGCTTACTTTCTTGTACAGCAGTTGGCCAGTTTCTGTATGAAGAAAGATCAGGTCAGTGTCCTGCCCAGAGGCAGAGTTGATAGAAAGGGCGTAGGTCTGCTTGACTAATTATGTTTTCTCGGAGGGCTCCACTTTGGGACTGGGAAGATGATAGCAGGAAGCTAACAGCTTGCAGTGGCAATACGAGTCAGTACGGACTGGAACAGAAGCAGCGTCAAGGTCACTGGCAGCTGGCGTGGCAGCCGTTACAGTCTCTGACGGAGCGAAGTGACGTCACACGTGATGCTGGCACCCATACGTTTCTGTGCTTCTGTGCTTCTCGCGTTTGAGTTCGAGACACATTAGACGTTCACAAATATGTACCCAATCACTGGTGTAAAGGCTGTTATTGTCGAAATCCAGAACAGGCTTTGGGACACTCAACAGTGGTTACCAACGAAACCGATAACGTGCGCAACTCACACACGGTTTTTTAAAAGTTTACAAATACCGAAAAATAAATCCGCGCGACGTAAATTCCGAGTAGTCACGGTATACGGCCCGGAGGACAAAAAATATACTCGCAGGCTCTTCTTCTTATGTCGGTAAATTTGAGTTTGAGCGTATAGTCCTCCTCTTATTTCCACTCACAATAAATAGATGGAACACAATGTCTGGTATAAATGTTTATTCTGATAACCTTTACAACGTGCACAGGCAGCGCGCCAACTGCAGCTTCTGACTTAACTTAGAGATATACACACCTGTCCACAACGGTGTCTCGAAGCTACCTGCTCGACCTTTACAACGGCGCTAATCATACCTGTGTGCACAAAGAACCTGGGAGATCCACATCTGCACGTAGGTTACAAGGTCTTCCGACAGAGAACAGATTATACTGGACAGTCTGACCTGCCCATTTTGGAAACTGCCGTTAGATGGGAGTTGGAGTGAGTTGCAGAGTCCAAACACTGTTCAAGACATCGAAACGAGGTTTTTCGCAAATGACAGCACGCAAAGTGGACATACTTTGTCGTTTATTTATTTTATTTACACATAATGTTCCGTAAGATCAAATTGAGGAGCAAATCTCCGAGGTCATGTAAAGTGTCAATACATGAAATTACAACATAAAAGTAATAACAGATAAAAATAAATGTTAATGAAACCGAAAAAAGTCACTCCATAAGTTTAAGTAAACGCAATCAACAATACAATAAGAATCAACTTAATTTTTCAAGTAACTCCTCGACAGAATAGGAGGATTGACCTATGAGGAAACTCTTCAGTTTCGATTTCAAAGCGCGTGGATTACTGCTAAGATTTTTGAATTCGAGTGGTAGCTTATTGAAAATGGATGCAGCAGTATACTGCACACCTTTTTGCACAAGAGTTGAGGAAGTCCGATCCAAATGCAGGTTTGGTTTCTGCCGAGTATTAACCAAGTGAAAGCCGCTTATTCTTGGGAATAAGCTAATATTGTTGACAAGAAATGACAGTAAAAAAATATATATGTATATTGAGAGGCTAATGTCAAAATACCCAGACTCGTGAACAGGGGTCGACAAGAGGTTCGTGAACTTACACCACTTATTGCCCGAACCGCCCGTTTCTGAGCCAAAAATATCCTTTTAGAATGGGAAGAGTTGTCCAAAAATATAATACCATACGACATAAGCGAATGAAAATAAGCAAAGTAGACTAATTTTCGTGTCAAACGATCACTCACTTCTGATACCGTTCGAATAGTAAAAATGGCAGTATTAAGTCTTTGAACAAGATCCTTAATGTGGGCTTGCCACGACAGCTTACGATCTATCTGAACACCTAGGAATTTGAACTGTTCAGTTTCACTAATCATATGCCCCTTCCGTGAAATTAAAACGTCAGGTTTTGTTGAAATGTTTCTTACTGTGATTTAGCGTCAGTTTATTTTCTACAAGCAATGAACTTATGTCATGTGCTACACTATTTGAAACTGGGCCAATGTTGCACACAGCATCGTTTACTACCAAGCTAGTGTCATCAGCAAACAGAAATATTTTAGAGTTAGCCATAATACTAGAGGGCATATCATTTATATAAATAAGGAACAGGAGTGGCCCCACCACTGATCCCTGTGGCACCCCGCACTTGACAGTACCCCACTTAGACCCCACATCACAGCCGTTATCAACAATGTAAATAATGACGTTTTGCTACCTGTTGCTAAAGTAAGAGGTGAACCAATTGTGAACTACTCCCTATATTCCGTAATGGTCCAACTTCTCGAACAATATTTTGTGATAAACACAATCAAATGCTTTAGTTAAATCAAAAAATATGCCAAGCTTTCGAAACCTTTTGCTTAGCCCATCCAGTACCTTACAGAGAAAAGAGAATATAGCATTTTCAGTTGTTAAACGACTTCTAAAGCTGAACTGTACATTTGATAGGAAATCGTGTGATATGAAATGATCAACTGTCCTTACATACACAGCGTTTTCAATAACTTTTGCAAATACTGATGGCATAGAAACAGATCTAAAATTATCTACATTATCCCTTTCCCCCTTTAATAAAGTGGTTTTACTACTGAGTACTTTAATCACTCAGGAAACTAACCATTCCTAAAGGAAAAATTACAAATATGGCTAAATACTGGGCTAGCATGTACAGCACAGTACTTTAATATTCTGCTAGACACTCCATCATGAGAGTCCTTAGTCTTCAGTGATTTAATAATTGACTCAATCTCCCTCTTGTCTGTATCACAGAGGAGTATTTTAGACATCAATCTCGGAAAGGCATTTGCCAAGAAAATTATATGATTTCCTGTAGAAATTAACTTTTTATTTAATTCACCAGCAATGCTCAGAAAATGATTATGAAATACTGTACATATATCTGATTTATAAGTAACAGACATATTTTTACTATGAACTGACTTTATATCGTCGACCTTGTGCTGCTAACCAGACACTTCCTTCCCAACTGACCATACGGTTTTAATTTTTTGATTGTGACTACCTCTAACATTTTGATTCAGTTCCCACCCGGGCTGCCTATTACTGCTAGTACCCCGTTGAGAACGTACTAATGGAAAGCAGCTCTCAAAGAGCATGCGAAAAGTGTTAAGGAAAGCATTTTATTTATCATCTATGTGATTGGCACTATAAACATCCTGCCACTGTTATTCTTTGACAAGGTTTAAAAAACTCTCTATTGATACTGGATTAATTTTCCTACATAGTTTGTAATTAAATATGACATTGGTTTGAGTACAAAAGCCTTTTTGTGTTAAAATTTGTGCATCATGGTCTGAAAGGCCATTCACTCTAAAGCCTAGTTTACACGACACTAGGTTGCAGGCAACTGCACTACCAGCCACTGCGCATGCGCGACGCACGTTTGCACAACTCCTTGGTGAGACTAAACACTTTCGGCAACACTAGTTACATGAGTTTTGAGGTTATGTGTGTTCGTAGAGTGTAGATAAACTGAAACATGAAGTGGGAAACGGAGAATAATGTTCACTTTTTGGATATCTATGCTTTGCATATGTGTTTGTGGGATTTCTGTGATGCTGATTACAAAAATAAGCAATATACTGGTGCCACGGAGACATGTGCGATCATGACATAGATGGTTTGACAATATCTGAGCTGCAGGCCAAAATTTTTTGGGTTAGAAGCACATATACAACTGAATTGAGAAAAATAAGTCGGCCGGAGTGGCTGAGCGGTTCTAGGCGCTACAGTCTGGAACTGCGTGATCGCTACGGTCGCAGGTTCGAATCCTGCCTCAGGCACAGATGTGTGTGACGTCCTTAGGTTAGTTATGTTTAAGTAGTTCTAAGTTATAGGGGACTGATGACCTTAGAAGTGAAGTCCCATAGTGCTCAGAGCCATTTGAACCATTTTTTTGAGAAAAATACAAGCAAGTGTAATTCTAGCTGCGGCAATGCTCTCGTCTACAAGACTAAAATCCCATCGTTCGAGTTAGCCAACTCTTTGTTAAGGAATATTGTTGACGGGAGGGAAGGCTAAACGAATTCAAGAAGCTGCATTCTTTATTCAATATTCATCTATTTAAAACGTCGCTGCAATGCTCCCCATTCACATATGTTAGAATTTTGAAATATTGCCACTGTACAGATCTATCTTCAAGAGAGTAGTTTGGAAACCATTGTCTTCTTAATGTGGCCTGCTTCGATTAATTATTGTTGCTAATGTTAATAGTTATTACTGATAATGTTTCCAGAATGAGATTTTCACTCTGCAGCAGAGTGTGCGCTGATATGAAACTTCCTGGCAGATTAAAACTGCGTGCCCGACCGGGACTCGAACTCGGGAGTTCGAGTCTCGGTCGGGCACGCAGTTTTAATCTGCCAGGAAGTTTCACTGATAATGTTAATAATTATTGGTGTTAATGAAAAAGCGTCATCGCCAATTGAATCTAATAGCATGTCGGATGTTCTCGATTGTAATGCACGCAATATGATATATAATTTCAGTTCTGGCGACAGTGCTTCTTGAATTACAGTACCTTTATTCCTTATTGCATAATTAACTCCATTTAGAAGAAACCTGAAAAGTTCTGGTGACATTCTAAGATAATTAAAAGAACTTCTTGAATCTTCTGTTATAAATTATTTCAGCAAGGGTGCTGAGCAACCGAGCTGACGTCTTATCTTCATCCAGTCACAAATCGAAACACATTTCTTATTTTTTTCTTATGCAGCGATTCCACACAACAAGCTTTAACTCCATCACAACTCGTGCGAATTCCAGCTGCCAAAACTTTCATTTCAGACACGACTCAGGGATCCACAAAACGACGAAACTGATGTGTATACTGGTGTGGCCGTGTCTGCCGTCATATATGAAACCACTTGCGCGCAACTCATTCCACACGAGTGGTGCAACCCAATGTCGTCGTGTAAACTAGACTTAAACGTCTTGGTTAAATGTTTGAGTGGAGCGAAAACAAGACTCCCTATGAATTACACAGAGGATTTTTATCTGAAAGAGTGAGAAAAGGATAAACGAGGTATTAAATTCAAGAGCGTGAGGTCTAGTTTTGCCATTCTCGATGGTTGGATCCCCTCGATTCCAAGTGAGAAGATTACACTGCCTGGGCTACACTCAAGTGAAATCAACGCATTTGGAAGAGCTACCTGCCCCTGTTGCTGCCGCCTCCGTCTGTGTGCCAGCCACCGCCATCTGTCCGTCCGTCGGCCCGTCCATCTGCCGCCGCCGCCGCCCGGTGCTAGCCGCCGCCAGCCAAGGATACTGGGCCACCCCATTTGCCGTCGTTGTCCAGCCGCTGCCCGGAGGGATTCGCCGGGCCGCCTTCGCCGCCTGCCAGAGGGTCTGCCACCCTGCCCTGGTCGAGGTGCCGCTGCCCCCATTTTGCTGAGGGCTCCCTCGTCGCCGCTGCCGCTGCTGCTGCCGCCACCGCTGGAGTCCTTCGCTGCTGCCACTGTCCTCGCTGCCGCTGCCACCACCACACCTTCACCATGTTCCACCCTACCTCCTCCATCATTTTCACCTCCCTCTCAGCTGCTCCAACCACCATCACATGGAGTTCATTCGCAGACCCCATCCTCGTCCTCCCTTCCCTCCCTGTCTGCCTCACTCCTGCACCGTTTTCGGCTGTCACTTCCCCCGACTCTCCCTCGCCCTTAGCTGTCACCCCATTGCAATCTTCAGACTGCCCATCACTCACGGCACCACCTACTACAGGCTCCCAGCAGGCACAGACTTTCACCCGCTGCACCAAAGTCTCTGCGAAACCGGTGCCCCCACCCCCTACATCACCCGCCCCTCAGAGAGGACCTGCCCCCCTCCACCTCCTCCTCCAACCCATCCCCCAACCTCTTCTCCACCCTGTCCTGTCCAAGAAACCTGCTAAACGCCCTAATGTTGACCCTGACTCCAACCTCTCCAAGAAGAAAGCCCCTGAACCTTGCGACACAACCACCCCCATGGACATGACCCCGGCCCCCACCCAAACAACCTCTTCCACCCACACCTTTGTCCTCTCCAATCCTGACCCTCAATTCCTCAACACCCACACCCTCACCCTAGCCATCTGTAAATACTTCCCCAATGCCGCCATCTCCCTTCTCATTCCTCGAAAGGACTTGGCCCTCATTAAATCCCCCAATGCTTCCTTCCACACTAATCTCCTCTCCAAAATCCCACGAATCTGGTTTGGCCCACGAGCTACCCTTAACCCCCTATGACACCCCTTCCTCTCTCTGACAGCCTCAACCTCCCCGACGTCCACTGACCTTCACTGCCATGATCGCAGCAATGTTCGGTCCCAACCTCTCCTCCACAATCCTGCTGAGCATCTCACCCTCAGCCTCTTCTTCCCCATCCTTACCATCACACATGCCACCTTCTACATCTTCCCTCGAACCCCATCCTGCACGAATTCCTGGCCCACATTGACTGCACCCTCTCCACCTTCATGATTGCCACAGACCTCAGTATCCACAGCCGTGTTCCTGCCAAACTCCAGCAGTGGCATCAGTTTATCACCACCCTCCATGGATACCTGGTTTCCCGCCACCAACACACCTGACTCGAATCCAACACCACTCCTGATGTGGTGCTAGCCTCTCCCAACCTCCTTGCATGCATCACCATGGAAGTCCTTTACCTAATTGGCAGTGACCATACCCCCTTCCCCGTCACTATCTCTGATGGTCCCCATCCCCACCCCGTTCCTTGTCCTGCCATTCCTCCTAAACTTGTCCATGATTACTACCTCGCTAACTGGGATGCCTACTTGGACTCCATACACACCCAGGTCAAATGCCATGACCCTACCCTCCAATCTCCTGATAACATCTTCTGATAACATCTCCCTTCCTCCATCAGATCCTGTCTGACGCCATACTCACCCATATTCCTACCAAAGCCATTCACCCTCACCACCCAGCCCTGCCCCCACAGGCTGTCCTTCTCCTTTGTAAATCCCATCACCTCTACCGATCCTTCCTTCAGGCTTGTGACTGGGGCACACTCACCTGCGACCGGCAATTACAACAACACACCCGCAACATGCTTACTGCAAAGAAACGCCGTGCCTGGCGACAGACATGTACACAAATCAACGCCATGCTCCCAATAAATTCTTCAAAGTATTGGTCAGCCTTCTGCTGCCTTACTGGGAACCGCCCTACCCCGCAGTATCCTCTCCACCTTGATGACTGTCCCTTTCCTGACAACCTCAGTAAGGCCAACCACTTTGTCTCCCACCTATCTGATGTCTTTTCCATTCCAGATGATCCCCAATTTGATCATTCCCTCTTCCCTGATGTCATCACCCGTTGAGATACCTCCACTCCTCCCCTTGCTCCTTGCTTCCAGTACTTGGGCCATGCACCACCATCAGAACTTAACACTCCCATCACTATATAGGACATCCGCCTCACACTCTGCACTAAATGCAACACTGCCTCCAGCCACGACCACGTTACCTACCGCTGTCTCAAACACTGCCTTCCTTCCTTTCTTGCTGTCTTTGCCCACCCTCTACAACGTAATCCTTGCCACTGGTTTCTATGCCGACCTGTGGAAAACCTCCCATATCCTGATGTTCTCCAAACCCAGCAAGCCTACATCTCATGCCTCTTCCTATCGCCCTATATGTCTCACCTCGGTGTTCAGCAAGCTCTTGGAATCCATCCTTACATGGCGCATCCATCCCCACCTCCACCGACACCACCTCCTCCCCAACACCCAATGTGGCTTTCTACCTTCCTTCTCTGCTGACGACCAAATCCTACACCTCGCCCATCTCTTCTGCCTGCACCTTAACTCCCGTCATTTCACCATTTTTTCCTCCCTAGATTTCGAAAAGGCCTAAGATTGCATATGACATCCCAGTCTCCTGTTTAAACGCCAGACCTACGCCCTTTCTATCAAATATGACCATCTGATTCCCTCCTTCCTCTCCCACCGTCCCTGCTACATTACCATCCAAAAAGACGATTCCCACACCTTCTACCCCTCTGCATGCGTGCTCCAGGGCTCTGTCCTCTCCCCTCTCCTCCACCTCCTGTACACAGCAGATATGCCCCAACCCCCCCCCCCCCTCTGGTCTACCTCCTGCAGTATGCCAATGACACCACCTTCCTTGCCCTTGTTCCTACCCTTCAATGATACCAACACCTTCTCCAGAATCACCTTGACCTTTCTGCCGCATGGTGCAAGCAGTGGTTCCTCAGAATCTATCCTTCCAAGACCCAGGTAATCATCATACATCATATTACTCACTCCTTCCGGCTCCTTGATTTTCCCTTACCATCTGCACCCTTCCTGTCCACCTCTCCCCACTCTGACCTACCATTGACTCACAATTGACCGTCACCTCACCTGGATCCCTCATCTCTACTCAATCCAATCCAAACCCCACAACCGCCTCTGTCTCCTTAAACTCCTCTCTGGCCGGACATGGGGTTAAACCCCTCCACCATCCTCCACATCTACAAATCCTTGATCTGTCCCATCCTCTGTTGTGCGTGTCCCACCTTGATATCCGCCCCCTGCCCCCACAAATTTTATAAGTCCGTCCAGATCCTCACGTGCCATGCACTCCACCTCGCCTTCCGTATACGCCTTCCATCCCCCATGCAGATCCTCTATGACCTGATTCCTTTCGCCCATCTGCTCCTTTCACTTGAACATATCTGCGTCCTATATACTTTCTACTAACTTGATCGCCCCCCCCCCATCCCCTGGTTGCTCCTCTCCTCTCCACCCCCACCCACTGCCATACCTTCACCATTGTGTCCCCCTACCCTCCACCTCTACACCCTTCATCTCCTTTCCTGGGGTGGCTTCCATCAGCTCCCCCTTGCATGCTTCGCCACAAGTGCTTGGTCTCACAGACTGAACATACAGACTAACAAGACAATTGCAGGATGAGATCAACATATCGTAATCCTGAGAATGAGTGGAGCCTTCAACACCACATCGCTAGAGGCACTTTGCGTTATGATGGGAACCTACCCTATAGACATAACAATCCGTTATAGAGCTGCACTTTACTGGCTTAAGAGGACAGGCTCGATAAAGTCACCGAAATTACGAGGACCAATGAACAAAACACAAATGAAGCAATGGCGTATTCAAACATGGCAGAGAGAGTGGGATGCATCCGACAAGGATAGGTGAGTACACTCTTTCTATCCTTATGAGAAAGACTGAAACATGTCGACCCAAGTCGGGGGATGGTCCATTTCGTGACAGGCCACGGGCCATATCCAGTACACTTAAATCGCATGGGACTAACTAACGATGAAGTATGCGTCTGCAGAGAAACTGGGACACCAGAACATGTCTCACTGCTATGCAACATGCTAGCACAAGTGAGACCTATACAGAACGACAATGGCATCGCCAGAATAATACGTAATCATGATGACTGTAGCACAAGAAATAGCATAGCCGATATTGTATTGAACACTGTGCGCGAAGACTACAAGCGCCAAAATCCAAATGGAAGGAAGCATAGCAAGTGTAAACAACACAACAAACCACATGGGAGGACACAAGCACGACCACAGATTCCGAAACTGAGGAAGGAACACTAAGTGAACATGAATCAGAAGGGATCAACATGTAAGGGACCCAAACCAACAATGCATGACACTGCATGCTACAACACAACCACAAACAACATAACAATCATAAAACAATCACTGACACCACATACTAAGATTGTAGTAATAACCTAATGTCACTTGGTAGTAGAAGGATTGATGAAGTTTTCTTCCTTCCCAGTGACATACTGCATAGTGTATGAAGTATGCTGCACACAAGCAGTAATGTATTGCTCATCTTATTGTGTGCAGACAGAAGTATATTCTTTTCTGTATTCAAAGCTACAATCAATGAATTTTATATATCAAAAGCATTTTCTGTATAAAGTATGTATAACACTAAAAATGTAATGTATTAAGTTGTTTAAGGAATAATGCATTCAAGTAGCAATGAACTACATTATATTTCTACTAATAAATTACAAACACAAATATATTTCTCATGTAAAGCTAAAATTCATGTGTTCCATGGATGAAGTGCTCAATCAGTATTTAATCTGTATAATATGTGTAAACATACATAAGCAAAAACCATTTCAGTTGAGAATAGCTGGAGCTTCTACAGAGACCTCATCTGAAATAGGTAGAAATAAGACATTATCAACCAACATGCTACTTAGACTATATTACAAATCCAAATACAGTATATCACTTCCCTCTACATACTGCAAATTATTTTCACCACACTCATTGTATTAAATTTTCTTTTTTATTTTTCTTTGACATTTGCATTATATAACTTATATTCTCATTAACTAGGTAGTAACAGATCATATGAAACCATTTTAACAATTGTTAAGCATTCAGTTCGCTGTAACCTCAGAGAAATCTTTATATATTATGTTCTTTACATTATTTATAAAAAGAAGCATTAACAACTGTATACCAATAAGATAGTAACAATGAGAAGTCTTTGATGTTAGATTCAGAAGCATCTGACCCACCTTACATTTCAAGGTGATGGGTTACTCTGTTCTGTTAATTAAATGAATAAATAAATAAATAAATAATAAATCCCTCTCATGGATGATGCCCTCTCTCCCTCCATTTATCCCTCCTATCAACTATGATCCTCACCTCACCCTCCCTCGCTCTGTCCTTTTCCCAGACTCCCTCTCCCCCCCCTTCCATCCTGTTTCTTCCCTGCCTACCCTCTCTTTGACACCATTCTCTCCCCCTGAGTCCTTTTGTTTTGCCCTCCACTGTCTTCCTCACTCCTTTCTCATGTCCACCCCCTGCTGCCCCCCTTTTTCTATGGCCTCTCCCTCCATTGGCTCCCCCTTTTTTTTGCTTTTCCTCTCCTCCCCCTTTTTTCCTCATCATCTGTCCAGGTCCCCCCCCCCCTTGCCCATATGCCTTTGTACACTATAGTGCAGTGTTTTTTGTAAGTGTTCAGTGTTGTGCGTCCCCTTTTTAAAGTGTTGCAAACAGAAACCAGACTGTCGCCGTGTTTTTTAACTGTACCTGTCTATTTTTTAATCAGCATCACTGACCCTTTGTTTTTTTTATGTTTTCTTCGCAACTTTTCGCCATGTACCAGTTTTAAACAGTCGTCGTTTTATCACCTGTTTTTATTGTTGTATCTGCTCATTATACTTTTAACTTTGCTGTAGGCTGCAGAACAGCATATTACGCTGCTGCCAGCCCCCCCCCCCCCTCCTCCCCGCCCCACAGGGGGGAATCGAAATCCAATAAAGAAAAAAAGTCTAGTTTTGCAAAGAAATATCTGATAACTTGAAAGTTATTGGGGTAATAAAGAATAACATAGTGAGATGAGGGCAAATTGAAGGATTTCACAAACAGCTACGTAAATGAAGTCTCAAAAAGTTAATGTCTTCGTAGCCTACCCCACTTGCCCATAAAAAGTTACATTGGTGTGATATTTAACTATCAAAAAGGTTTCCTTTGAATCAAATGTCAAATGCAGTACATTTCGTGAACGTAAGATGCTAGGAAGCCAAATGAGGTGATGGTAAGGTCAAGATTCCTGAATAAAACTTGAAAAATAAAGTAGTCAAATGTTTTGTGAAATGATTTGTCTAAAAGAGGCAAAATAGTTAGAGAAACATTTGATGTGCCTTTGAATAATGCTCTAAATTATGTGCACCAAATGAGGTACGATAGATTAGAGAAAGATTTGATGTGCCTTTCAATGATGGTCGAAATCTTGTACAGCAAATGAGGCACATCAAATATTTCTCTAATTTATTTCATTTCTTGTTTTTAGACAAATTATTTCACGAAACGTTTGACCTTTGTTTCAAAAAATTTTTAAGCCTTATTTGTGCAGATTATTTAGATTAATTGAAACATATGGCAGTGACATTGATTACTGATGAGTTACTTTCCCACCAATCATATATCAGTAAAATTTCATGGTTGTTCAATGTTTTTCATTAGGACTTTAATGTGTGTCATATACTGGGGTACGTGTATACACTTAAACATCAAGTTCTTTGAGAAGGCCTAAAAAATATACTTTGAGATGCAGTGTAATGACTATAGATAAAACTTACTACACAGAACCGGTGACAGAATTACAGTTGGGTCGTTTAAATGTGAAAAGTATTTGTCACCAAACACAGGACATACGACGTGTTACGTGACCAACCTTGTTTGATACCGCTATGCTACGGACATCTCGTACCTGAAGTCACTAATCTTTCCGTATTTACGATAGTCAGTTATTCTTCCACACTTATTTCCTGTGGAAAGTTCGTGGTCACATAAGAGACACTCATATTTAATTCATTGATTATATAGTCGAACATATCTCTGGTTGTCCACGCATATTCGAAGAATTTGGTAACCTTCGTAGTTCATATAAACTGTGAAATTCTCCATGAAGATTACTCTCCTTATAAATTTCATACGTAGCGCACTTTCATCGCCTTATTTTCCTAACTAAGGATAATTTTAATGCATTACTCTCAAGCTGCAATATTCTATGGTTTATGGACGTCATTTTGTAGAAGCAGCTGCTCAGTTCTAGAAGCCATCTTATAACAGGAAGTCGCCGCTAGCACACAGGACACCAGAGCATATCGTTGATGCTGCCACTTGTAGATGGATTGTCGCATGTCCAGATGTCGTTCGCTGTCGGTCACTTCTGTTGCTTACATAGGACATGGCCTTATAGTTCGTTGTTTTGGAGCCTGAAAAAATAATTGCGAGGATTATGTTTCAGCAGTATATCAGTGGAAGAAGCTTCATATTTTTCATTTTTTAACTGCTTTATCTATATTTTCTTCTCTGTGCTTGGTATCGAGAGTAAGTTTGTAGATGAAACATGCTCGAGTACAAACTATACCAGATCCCACCATCAGCTTTTGTGTGCCAGCATGTGGTGCATGGTAAAGTTATATAACGTACTGGGGATCGACTGGTGGATGCTTGAGTAAATGAACATTTTCCTTTGGGACCACTGTGTCATTATCTCCCCCTCACCACCTAATAGTATTGCGCGAGATTAAATGAATGAATGTCTGTCTGTTTGAATTGCGCTTAAGTGATCACTTTTATCATAAATACTGTTTTGTGGACAGAAAATTAACTGAGAGAACATAAGCTTATAGCATGTCAAGTTTGGTTTTTCTTAGAAATAATGAAACAGGTCAAATTAAATGAATCCAGTATAGCTGCTGATTAACCCGAATGTTTTCTTTCCCCAACATGTCATTTCTGCAAGCAACTGCAAAGCATTATTTGTTGCAAGAAAAGTGTAGTAGTAATGGCACAAAGGGCTGATAACCTAAGTGTAGAAGACTCATAGAGCCTTACACATTTATGACACCACTTTCACCAACCCTTATGTACCTCTATCTACTTATGGAGATTAAGATCCACGTCATCTGCTGTGTAGTTAAATAATTTACAACGATCATTTCGCATATTTTACCTGACCAACCCTTTGCTCTCCGAGCTAAAATCTCTGCAGGGTATGTGTGTTTAGTGAATCTGGCGTTTGAAGATACAAAGAGAACGACCATAGATGGCCATGGCCACCAATATAGTAAATAACACAGTTTCAAGTGAGCAGTTTGCTCTCAGGGCAGGTACAGCAACCTTTCATATGGCGATCCTGTACCAGAACCATATTGCAACCATTCAGCAGTAGCAGTAGATTCATAATACAGATTCAAGTAGGTTTCTATCTAAATGTAGTAGTAGTTTCATATCACAAATTCTCAACTGCTGTACTGCAATGACCACCCACTTTTTGGTCGATGACGGTATTATTCTTTAACTTATACTGATTTTCAGTGTGATAGAAATTTGATATCAATATCGTGATTGGCATCATTATGTATGGGGTAGTACAACACATTAGCCTGACAGTATACTGTGGCACTGCACTAGAATGTGATATCTGGATGGGATAGTACAGCACATTAACTGAACGGTATAGTATAGCACTGTACCCAAACGCGATAATGGGGTAGGGTAGCACTCATGAGGGGCAGTCTACCATCCTGTGAATGTGCCTCGCCCGTTTATAGAATATTCCTTGGACACATGTCATTCAATTCCATGTGTGCCAAAAATGTAGGGCAAAGTCACAGCATTGCAGCTTATCTTGGAGCTTCATTTGTTGCACATTCTACATCTTGTAGGGACACCAGTGTACAACAAGCCACAAATTTTTTGAACTGTTGACCAGGAGAGACACAATTCCCATGATACAGCTTGAACACTGGCTACAGAATTTGAGGAATGTGCTGCACAGTCAGCTATAGAACAGTAAATTCATCAACAGCTGCCGTGGGAATGGGTCACCTCCTTCTCACCACTGCATCACTTAATTCACACGGCAGCACTCCCGATTGCAAAAAACACAAGTTTCTGATAGTTGTAACTGAATATCCACTCTCACATTAGGAAAGTCAAACCAGTTCTCTCTGTCCAGTGCCTGCAACATGACCTTTTTCTTTCATTTTCCAGCAGCTCCCAAGAGCACATATCCCATCACTACATCCACCGATGTCACCAAACTTAAGCCAATCGAATCTCAAGTAGCTCTCCACCACATAACACACTTATTACAACACTTTGACACGTCGTGTGCAGTTGAATGGAATTAAAATTAACTGAAAACGTAAATGTAAATAGAATTGTACTACAATTCCTACACTAAAAGTCTACAATTAAGTTACACATATAACATGAAACATTATTTGATATCATTTTCGGACTTCTCGCTACGTCAGTTCAGTGTAAAGCCTCAAGCTTTCGACGATTTCCACAATCGTCTTCGTCTGGAGGAACTGACTGTCAAACTTGCTGCTGCAGTGGCCTTATATACTCCAAAGACGTCTTCTGATTGGTCGGTAGTTACGTCATGCTGTTGCATATGGTGACGTCTGCAGTGGTGGTGCCACTGCTCCCGCCATAGCGTATAGATTGCGACGATTATCTCTGGCTCTTTCTTTGCACTTAGAGCTCGCTTCCATGCACCGCTAACATTAGAAGGTTTTCTGACACATTGTTATTTCTACAGCCTCTTTAATTACAGAGTCCAAGTATGTAGGAGCCTAGTACAAAAATTTTGTTTCGTCAAACAGTATTTTATGTTTGTTTGTGAGGCTGTGCTCAGCAACTGCAGATTTCTCCAGTTCACGATTTTTATATACTGTTGACGTTCTGCACAACGGTCGGAAACGGTGCAGACAAATGTAATTGTTTCCGCACCGACATGGGATGTTGTAGCATCTGCTTTATCTTCTTAGGAGGTCGGAAAATAGATCTGATACCTCGTCTTTTCAGGACTCTGCATACTTTGCTGGATGTAGCGGTGCAGGAGGAAAGGAATGCAATCGGTGGCTCATCACGTCAATGTTCAACATTTTCAAGTTTCCTTTTCTTGGAGAACGCTGACTTGATATCATGTGACACATAGCCGTTCCTTCGGAACACATACTTCAGATGATTAATTTCAGAATCCAGTGTTTCTCTTCAGAAATGGTTTTTGCTCTGTGTGCCAGTGTATTTAAATCTGTTCTTTTCTGTACTGGATGGTGAAAACTCTGGGCGCTAAGATATGAATAAGTGTGCGTCACCCTGCTGTACACTGCACAGCTGAGACTTCCATCTGACTTTCGTTGTACCAGGATATCTAAACTACGCCATGTCACCAGACCATAAACGTGTCGTCAACATAACGATAAAATGAAGATGGATGAAGGGAAGCTTAATTTAATGCACGTTCTCAAAATGTTCCATAAAGAAAATGGACATTACTGGAGACAATGGAAAACCCATAGCCATTCCATCCGTCATTTTATAAAATTTAATACCATCCAAGAAGCAGGTGGTCGTCATAACATGTCAGAACAACTGTATCGTTTCAGGAGAAAACACGTTGTCGGAGCGAAACATTCACAGTAGCGGAGTAATTTGGCATTTCTGAAAACACTTTCGGGATAAGAAGATCGTGCCCAAGTTTGCTGTGGTAAAACATCACCTAAGGTCGGCAGGAGTTTACAGAAGACCAACATGGCTATCGTCGGAGAAAAGATACGACATACAAGGTACGAACTGGATATTGATGCACCCAATTTATATAATTTCCATCTCTTTTTATCTGCTGTCCTCTCATCTTTCGACTGAGAGTGGGTCGATATGTCGATGGCAGTTCATCAAAGAGTTCACAATAGCAATACAACGGTGAAACAGACTAATAAATTTGACCGACTTGCAACCACGCAAATATAAGTGTCATCTCATGGAACGGCACGGGCAATCATCAACTTGTCAGACAAGAAACTGGACGGAGGAGCCATCTCTGCCCTTAATAACGGATTGAATTTCGCTCCTACGCAATGTATTGTACCTATCGTGGAGTTCATTAGTGGAGTGGAACAGGCAGTGCGGCATCTCTTGAAAGACGACGCCGACGACGTAATACCTGTAATCAGTCGCATTTTAGCCTCAGCCCAGCCGCCCAAATTTAACACCAGCAAAGCAGAGAGGAAGAGGCTCAATGTGCTGTGATAAGATGAATATCTTACGATACTTCCTGCTGACAAGGGAAATGTCATAGTTGATCTTGATACCACTGAATATCACAGCAAAGTTGCATCGTTGTTCGAAGACAGCAACTACAAATGTCTAAAACGGAACCCAATTCTGTCGTACGGCAGAGAAACGGTGGAGCTCCTGAAGAATTCTGGTCTACCAAAGGATGTCACCAAAAATCTTATAGCACGAGCTCCTAGACTTCCTACGCTGTACGTATTACCTAAAGTCCGCAAACAAGGTGTTTCATTGAGGCCAGTTGTTAGTGCCATTGGTTCTCCTACCTACAGGCTGGCCAAGTATATAACTAAGTCGATAGCTGGCCACTGTGAACATCTCATCAAAAGCTCTCAGGTATTCATTGAGAATATTAAACAGATCAGAGTTGGCCCAAACGATATTTTAGTCAGCCTGGATGTGGTCTCACTATTTACAACAGTTTCTGTGAAGGACACATTGAAACTGTTGACAGAACATTTCCTCCTGATACGATAAAGTTATTCCGACGTGTTATGACGATCATCTACTTCTTGTAAGTCGATAAATTTTATGAAGTGACGGATGGAATGGCTATGGGTTCTCCGCTGTCTCCAGTAATAATCAAATTTTTTGTGGAACATTTTGAGGGATGTGCATTAAATTCGGCTTCCCTTCGTCAATCTTCATTTTATCGTTATGTTGACGACACGTTTGTGGTCTGGCCACACGGCGTAGAAGCTCTTGAGCACTTCCAGGAACATATGAACAGCTAGAACCCAAACGTCCAGTTCACTACCGAGATAGAGGAAGAGGAAAGGTTGCCATTTTTAGATGTCCTGGTACAACGAAAGTTGGATGGACGTCTAGGCCACTCAGTGGACCGCAATCCGACACACCCTGATTTATATCTCAGCGCCCAGAGTTTTCGACATCCAGTGCAGAAGAGAGCAAATTTAAATGCACTGGTACACTGAGCAAGAACCATTTCTGATGAGGACCACTTGGGGTCCAAAATTAATCATCTGATATACATATGTGTTCCAAATGAACTGTTATGGGTCACGTGATAACAAGCCAGCATTCTCTAAGAAAATAAAACGTGAACATTCACTTGGTGAGCCACCGATTGATTACATTCCTTCCCTTCTGCATCACTACATCAAGCAAAATATCCAGGTGTGGCGGAGTCGACTGTTAATATTTGTAAATTATATCTCTGAAATTTGTTTGCATTCTTATTACTCATCATCTCTGATCTTGTTCACATCTACAAGTTTTGAGTGTTCATTAAACGTATAAATACATCATTTCTTTTCTTTTATGGTCCTTCTAACATAAACCTCAGGTTCCTGGAAAGACGAGGTATCAGATCCATTTTCCGATCTGCCAAGTAGGTAAAGCAGATTCTACTCCCTGTTACGGACAGTGGCCTCAGGATTCCTGGGATTTACAACATCCCATGTGGGTGCAGAAGAAATTACATCGATCAGTCCACCAACTAAAGGGGCTGTAGAAATAATGTGTCAGAAACCTTCAGCCGTGCCGGTGTGTATAACTTTAGAGGTGGATGGAAACGAGCTCTCGACGTAGAGAAGAGCCGGAGTTATTTCTCACAGTGTTTACGCTCCGGCGGAAGAAGTGGCACCACCAGCGCAGATGTTGACGCCATCTGCAGCAGCATGACATAGCTACCGTTTTTGGACTACATAAGGATAACACACCAGCAATTTTTACAGTCAGTTGCTCCTCACGTGGACGATGGAAGAAATCGTTGAAATCTCTAGGTTTTACCCTGAACTGACGTGACAAGAATTCCGAGAATGTTTTATACAATAATGCCGTCGTGAAAGACTTGGTTCTCATTATTTGATACCATGTTTACTAACACTAATTACTATTCCTTTAAATGTATATGTATGATTTACATAGATAATGATGTGAACTTATCACACTTGCAGTCAAACACTGTCAACATAGTTAATATGTTAAATTAATTTGATATACTAATAACAACGCACTGCTTCACGTATAAGTGCATCACAGCATATTTTATAAAAAAAATTATTTCTCTTGTTATTCATGATAATGGCTACTACCTTACCTTGTAAGTCAGCCGTCTTTCTTCTTTATACTGTGAAAAAATTTATGGTGTAGAGTCTACCTATGCTTGAAATTACGATTGGTGCTTGTGTACATAGCATAATCTTTCTTGGACTCTCATATAACCCTTAAGCTTACTGCATCATTATTCCTTGTCTCATTCTAAGTTGTTAGAGTGTCTGTTCTGTTCAGTGTTTTGATATTTCCAAACAACACTTAGCTTCAGACATCTGCAGCCGGTAGCGGCCCTCTCAGCTTTTCCCCGAAAGTGTCTACCACTTAAGGCCAAATGCTCACTCCTGCTAGTCTTTCCTTTCACGATAGGCCCTCATCATGCCGACCTTGGCGGAACCCATTACCGTTTACACGGCCTCTGTTTGTACATACAGCCCAATGAACAATTTTCTGTAGCAGTTCTGTGCTGGATGAGTTTCACAAATGGAAGACATCCCTGGCGGTCTTCAACAACTTAAACGAATAGTTATGCTCCTTCACTGCTCCAGCCTTTCCACAACACTCGTTATGGGTCGTCTGTTAATTGCTCAAACCTCTGTACATTATTACAGCAGTGGAATCTTACCTGATTTCCCAATTTTAACTTATACTAACGTAGTTCCAAATAACTCTCAACGGCGGCCTGAGGCTTCCTCTCCGACCTGGTCACGTTACTAGGTGTACCGAACCAAAAACACAAAGCTACCTCGCGGTCAGGCGCACTGAACGGAGGACGGAACATCTCAGTACGTTTCTAGCGGGAACAGACCACAGACAGAGCACCTACAGCCGACCATGGATGGGGAAGGCTGTAGGTATAAATATTGGACCCATTCGACTCGACTAGCAGTCTCAGGTAGCTCCTCATGAAGACAATGGGTCACGTTGTTGAAATATTGTGCATGAACAATACTGGTGGGTATCTGGCAGAACACCCATCTCCTCAAGATGTCAACAGATCGCCGAGAAAGCATGAGCAATTACATTCACACACCTGTCGATGGTGTGTGTGTGTGTGTGTGTGTGTGTGTGTGTATGAAACTGTATTGACATCTGACCATGCCTGCAGGGTGCTACACTTTATTTTCTCAGGCTGTGTCTATACAGGCATTTAGTGTAGGAGAATGAAGACCACATAAATCTCATCTCTTTGGTTGCATATGATTCTCATAGGTTGTTTTGAGTTTTAAATACAGTTCCACTACAAGGTGCATTACCGCAGAATATTATTCCATATCTCACTGCTGACTACGAATGTGCGTGATATGCCTGTACTACTGTTTCTCTTTTACAGCTTGTATTCTATATCTGTAGCATACAACAGACCGATCATACACGGAGGTGACAAAAGTCATGAGATACATCTTAATATTGTATCCCGATATTCTTTTGCCTGGTGTAGGGCTGCAACTTGGCATGGATGGATTCTACTTGTTATTGGAAGCCCACTGCAGAAGTACTGAGCCATGTTTCCTCTATAACGGTTCATAATTGCGAAAGTGTTGCCAGTGCAGGATTTTGTGCAAGAACTGACGTCTCAATTATGTCCTATGCCAGGTGATCTGGTTGGCCAAATCATTCGGCTGAATTGTTCAGAATGTTCTTCAAATCAATTTCGGACAATTGTGGCCCAGTGACATGTGCATTGTCAGTCATAAAAATTCCATTGTTGTTTGGGAACATGAAATCCATGAATGGTTTCAGATGGTCTCCAAGTACCCAAACATAACCAGAGGACTCAGTCCATTCCATGTAAGCACAGCACACATCATTATGGAGCAACCACCAGCTTACACAGAGCTTGTTGAGAGCTTGGGTCCATGGCTCCATGAGGTCTGCATCGCACTTGAACCCTACCATGAGCTCTTTCTTATCAACTGAAATCGGGACTCATCTGACGAGACCACTGTTTTCCAGTTGTATAGGATCCAACCAATATGGTCAGGAGCACAGGATAGGCTCTGCAAGTGATGTCACGCTGTTAGAAAAAGTAGTTGCGTTAGTCATCTGCTGTAACGGCCCATTGACGCCAGATTTCGCCACACTGTCCTAACGAATATGTTCGTCGTACGTCCCACATTGATTTCTGCGGTTATTTCATACAGTGTTGCTTGTCTGTTAGCACTGATCACTCTATGCAATCGCCATTGCTCTTGGTCTGTAAGTGAAGGCCATCAGCAACTGTGTTGTCCATGGTGAGAGGTAATGTCTGAAATTCGGTATTCTCAGCACACTCTATGCACTATCGACCTCAGAATATTAGATTTTTAACGATTTCCGAAATAAAATGTCCAATGCATCTAGTTCCAACTGTCACTCCACGTTCGAAGTCTGTTAATTCCTATTGTGTGGCCATAATCATGTTAGACACCTTTTCATGTGAATCACCTATGTACAAATGACAGCTCCGCCAATGCACTGCCCTTTTATCCTCCTGAAACCCAGACACATTTTTGTAGAAATTATAAACGAAATTGTTAATTTTGTGTTCCTTTGGGCCTAAAACTACTTGGGTAAATTCTTAAACAAATCTTTTAGGAACAATTTTTAGGAAATTGTGTGCACAGTATACTGTACTTTTGGGTTCTGTCCTATGAAAGGTATATATAAATTCACTAATGATATCGAAAGTAAACAAATGTAATATTATTCAAACATATTTATTGAAAGTAATCAAATGGATTAAAATATATGTTAAAAACACACTTTGGTGAAATTTAAAAAAGTAACATACATAGTAAATAAAACATATAACACAGTCATGAGAGATTATTTTTCATGAAACATTTTAAAACAGTTTCTTTTCTCTGTAAGGCATAGGAAAATGTTACAAGTTGTACATTGTGTTCTTGTTCTTTCTCTGCTTCTACATTTTTGCCAGTCTTTAACATCAGAAATTGCTGGCATGTGTGCAGATTTTGATTTTCTAACATTTTAATGAGGAAGTGGAACAGGCACTTTTCTTCATTTTTTCTTGACTGTTCTTCTTCATCTTGTTCACTCTCTTCTGCATTGCTTGTTACTTCCTCGATATCAATGTACAGAAGTGATTCTCTGAGCATAAGTTTGCACTTTCTATGTTGAGGAATATTTTTTCAAGGTACCCTCTCTTGAGGAGGAGGAGGATATTGGTGTTTAACGTCCCGTCGACAACGAGGTCATTAGAGATGGACCACAAGCTCGGATTAGGGAAGGATGGGCAAGCAAGGCAGCCATGCCCTTTCAAAGGAACCATCCTGGCATTCGCCTGGAGTGATCTAGGGAAATCACGGAAAACCTAAATCAGGATGGCCGGACGCAGGATTGAACTGTCGTCCTCCCGAATGCGAGTCCAGTGTACTAACCACTGTGCCACTTCGCTCGGTCCCGCTCTTGAATTTGGTCCGTTCTGAACTGTATCCCAGAATTAACTACTGACATGTCAATCAAATGAAATATAGTTATAATAGTCCATTTCTTGATTCTAGTCCTCATGGGACAATATGAGAGCATTTGGTCGATGAGATCCACTCCCCCCCATTTTGTATGCTTGGATGGCTACTGGTCTGATGACTTCAATCTGAGTCTTATCCTTTTTGCTGTACCGTAAGCACTTGTCTGTTGGGTCCACACCATCAGCAGAAGACATCACCATTACACTCTTTCTGTCCATCCATTTAACTAAACATGTATTTCCATCATAATGGACAAGCTTATCTGATGACCCTCAGCCTTCTATAGTAAGCTCCTTGTCAGTTTTCAGTCTTGCCTCCTTGGATATCCTGTTGTAGGGAAGCAGCCTACTCACGCTGTAATAAATTCACATCAGTTTCCGTTGTGTGCCAGCCAGTCTGCTGTAACTAGCTCTGACGTCATAAATGTTGCGCAATACCTTAAAAATCAAGCAAATGAACTAAAACTTTTCTAGCATGTCAGAAATAATACTAAATTAATGTGTGTTAAATATCAGTTCGATAACTTCAGCCATTTCCGAGATTTGGACGTTTTTCTGGAAAAATCATTGGCGCAACAGAAAAGAGCTAGAGACTTCAAAATTTATATTTAGATTCATCTTTCATAATGATTTAATAAAAACAGTACTTTGGATTTCACAAATTAAGACTTTAGTGGAAATTCATGATTTTGTGGTTTTCGTCTCAAAACTGAAGGAAGCAAGATAGATTAAGTCGGCTAGTAAATAAGGCTAGGATGTTTAGATTTAAATAGGTTGGAGGTCCGCTATGATTATGAAGATGTGTAAAGTTTCTTTTTAATACCTATAAAATTATAGCGATAGCGGATCTCAAAAGGGACAGTTCAGAGCTCATCTGCTGCGTGCAGTGTAATTAGATTAATTCTCTCGCCCAGAATATTTAACTTAGCCACGTCAAAATTTTATTATCAATACTTACCTGCGTGCTGAATGCACGTTTAAATTAAGAGCTTCTTCGGCCATCAGCAAAAGAAGCTATAAATTATTATGTATCTTGAAGTGGTGCGTTACTAGCCCAGCGGCTAGTCGGGAGAGCGGATTTGATCAGGCGATCCCTCAGCCGTCCGCACCGCGGCTTTATATATAAGAACACTGCGCGAGGAAGCAAGGCCCCAGTTCTCTCCAGACGCTGAATGACACGCCATCTGTGTCGGTAGTCGCGTCGCATCAGTGTATCTGCTACCAACAGCCTCGGGTGCCGTATTAAGTTACTAGAGATACGCGGAACCATGAAAACATTTCATGTGAAGTGATAATTCTGGAATGATTTTCATTATCTAGCTTCAGTTTGCGTATTGTCGTATTTTCACGTGCCGTCGCGGGACAGACATTCTACCAAAAATTTAGCGTGGCGTTTGATGAAATATTTTCATCAAATTATGGCGAGCATTCTTTTTTAACATTTAATTCGTCGGACATTTATAGTTGCATCAGCGCATTAGACTCTGAACTGCTCTGTTAGTTAGGTTGTAGGGATACTTGTGGTTTTTATCAGTGGATTTCAGAATATACTCAACTATTTTGGAAAACCGTTTTTGATTAGAAATCCCGGACAATCTCCTAATTCCTCAGAGCTATAAGCTGCAGCTATAAGAACATTCTCAGGTAAAGTGGGCACTAGGATCTCTATTTACTGGCTCCAAGTTTTATTAAATCACTTTCTGGGGGCCACGAAGTAAATAGAGAGCCAGTGTTGAGAACGGCAAAAGACAGCATTAACAACATTCTAAAAGCTAGAAACTGATTCAACACGCAAGCATATATCCAGCAATCAGATTTTTTATTATTTTACAAACTTATACATCCGCCGCCCCACATATGGTGCATCGGCCGGGAAATCAACTAAGTGAAAGTGATTTTTAACTATTCGGATTCGCGAGTGAAATGCGACACGCAACTGAGTATAAAACAGTGAAAGTGTTACGTGTGTATGTGGACGACGCAATTGGATTAACAACGCATCTGGATTGACGGAGCTGGCACTGAGTTTAGCGGTGCTGCCGGCATCGCGAGAAGCCAGTCTTGCCGCACCGCAGTCGTCTGCTGAAGCAGCCGGCGCAGAGCCTGCAATTGCGGGCCACGCAAACACACAACAGCCGTCGGAGAGCCGTCTGCAGTTCAACTTGCCACGTCGCATCAGGAATCCTGGTACGCCGCGCCGACAACATTGTGCAGAAGGAACTAAGTTAAGTGAAAAGCTGTTAAAATTTTTACTAACCTGCACTAAAAGACTGTCGGCGATGGAACCGTCAAAAGAAACTGAGGTTAAACTTAAATCAGAACCTATGTCTGTTGAGGGAACTGTAAATTCAGACAACGGTTCAAGTGTAAATATGCATGAAAGTAGTAATGTTAAGGTGAAACATGAAGTATTGTCTCCTGACAGTAGTGTGCGAAAGGGCAATGATTCAATAATAGAAACCCCTGTAGTAAAGCAGAAGGTAGAAATTGTAAATTTATTGGATGATAGTTTCTCTGATGAATTAAAAATGAAACAGTCATCAGAGATGGTAGAGTTTAAGAAGGAGAAGTTAGATATGACTAATCAGTCAAAAGTTTCATTTAGTTTTGATAATTCTGGTGTTGGAGCTAGTTTTTCGTCACCTGAGTGTGATAAAAAGCCAGCCAGTGAGCAACCCAAAGATGCTGGGGCTGTTGATCTAAATGTTATATTACAAGCAATAGCTGCCAGTAATGCACAAATGACAGCTGAATTAAAGTCTGAGATTATGGCCAGCCAAACTAATTTTAATAAACGATTGGAGGTAATGGACGATACCTTCAAGGCTGGTTGCAATAAGTTGAAAGAGGATCTGGACAGTTTGAATTATAAAATTGATTACAACCATGAGGATATTAAGAAAAAGGTTGCTCAACAGTTTTCTGAAATGTATAAAACAGTTAAATCCGAAGTTGCTGAGGTTCGCAAAGACTTCCAAATGGAAGATGCGAAGCTGGAGCACAAGTTAACAGAAAAGATCGAAGCGGAATCTGAACTGTGCTCAGATAGATTTAAAGATGTTAATATAAAAGTAAACATATGTCAAGCAGACATAGATGCAATCAAAACTGACACTACTCATATTGTACAAAGAGTAGATAATGTTGAAATGAAAGTAGAAAATATAAGTACTAACATTGCTAACATTGAGAGTAAAGTAGCTTCAGTAACTTCTGGTAATGGTAATGTACAACAAGTTGTAGCTGCAAACGCCGCTTTTATCGGGTGTCGGCAGTTCTTGCGGTTCGATCCAGATAAAAATATCCATCCGCTAGATTTCTGGAACGATTTTGAAGATGTGATTCCACCAACTTGGTCTGAACGAGAGAAAATCTCGTTTGTTAGAAGTCATTTAGCAGGTGACGCCATGCGTTGGTCAGCTGATGTTATGTTAAAATGTAAAACATTAGCGGAATTTAAAACAGCTTTTATTAATGAGTATTGGTCTAGCAATAAGCAAAATGAAGTGTTGAGAGAATTTTGGAGTGGGAAACGCTTCAATGCAGGCAAGGAATCTATTAAAGAGTTTGCTAGGTCATGGATTTCACGTTTGTCACATTTGGCGGAAAAGCTAAAACCAGAAATGATTATACTAGGTCTGGAAGCTAAACTGCCATGGTACTGGCAAACTAGAATTATATCAGCCCCTAGAGACAATCTGGATCGTTTCATTGAGTATTTGGAACGTGTAGAACGTGTTGCTGCCAATGAGGAGCAAGCACGTAATAACAGAAATGCCAATAACAATAATAGTAGTAATTTTAGGAACGAGCAAAATGGCAATGTAAACATCAGAACAGTAGGTGTTCGTAATCCTAAGAGAGGTAGGAATTGGGGAAATAATTATCAGAACCAACAATGGCGTCCAAGGGATAATAATTTTGTTCCAAACAGAAATATGCATGTAAACAACAGTACGGAAAGTAAGGCTATGCCAGCTAACTATAATGAAACTAAAGGAAACAGTAGTATGCCGAGGCAGGAAAACTAGTTCCTGTCTATGAGGACACTGGCGCTCACCAGGCGGTTACTTTTCCTAAGCCAGTAGTTAAGGGAATTGGTAAGACAGATCAGAATACTCAAACTGAACATGTGGATGAAGAGTCGGTAGCACCTAAGGATACAACAGAAATATTAGATCACTCACAGTATTTGATAGATACCGTGTTAGAGACGCTTTCTAAGTGGGAAGAGAAAGAGAAGGCGCAGCAGTGTAACAGTAGGGATGAGCTACAAATTACTGAATTGTCAGGTGAAGAAGCAGAAGAAATTCATGCTTATATTTACGATGAGGATGATGTGCTCTTATCTAAAGTGCCTGTGCAGGATGTTGATAATGTACTAATAGATTTAGGACAGGAGATAAGTGGGAATGTAGAGGGTAGGCTGTTTGGGGTCGATGAGCCCAGTAGCTGTGACCAGTTGTCACTTGAGAAGGAAACCGACGATAATGGTGAAAGTGGTTTAGCTGTAACTAATGTTATGCCCGGTCTGGAGGCGCAGAATCGCTCAGACTACAGTAATTTGGGTCATGTACAGCAAACTAAATGTAATGAAGTCGTGCGGTGTTTCGATTTAAAATTAATAGACCTACTGGAAAAGGCAGCTGAAAATGTAATTCAGGAAACCCCTACACACTGTGACCTAAATGTAATGAAGACAGATGTTGATCACTTTAGTTGGAGACAAATCCAAAAGGAACTATTAGATGAATCTGAGGAACCACCTGTACAACCTAGAATAAGCCACCCTATAATAATAGTGAATATGTTGGGTATCAATGTACGTTGTCTCTTAGACAGTGGAAGTGAGGTGAGTGCAATATCTCAGTCCTTCTTTGATGCATTACCTGGTAAAGACAAACTTACTGTAATGAGGGTATCAGGACTAAGAATAATTGGTGCTACTGGCAAGGTGTCAAAAACGGTAAAGCAAGAAGCTTTACTACCCTTTAACATTAATGGTAATTTAATTGATCATCCATGTTTAATTGTAAACAATCTCAGTATTGAGGTTTTAATTGGCATAGATTTCTTGTCAAAATATCAGAGTGTTGTTGACTTTGAAAGAAGCCAGTTAAAAATGGTCTTGCCAATAACCGGAGTAATTATAGTACCTTTTAGTGATAAACATGTAGTAACTGATCATGAAACTTGGGAGCTGCCTATACGAGTTCTGAAAAACAGGAGATATTGGGACGAAGGTGTTAATCTTAATAACAATAAGCTGAACACAGAAGAAGAAGAAGAAGCAATTATTTTAGACAAAATAGAAGCTAAATTGCACGAAATCGATAGGATTTCAGGCAATCAAAAGGAAGAACTAAGACAGGTTCTAAAAAGGCATCATAAGGTATTTTCAGATCGACCTGGCATAGTTAAAGGTTATGAATGTCAATTAAAGGTGAAACCTGGCCAAGTGTTTTTCAGGAAGCCATACCAAATACATGTAGCTAGGAAGGAGGCAGTTCGGTAGGAGATACAGAGAATGCTAGAGTGGGGTGTGATTGAAAAAGCGGTCAGTGAGTACAATAATCCTCTTGTTGTTGTACCAAAAAGAGACGGGAGTGTCAGATTGGTCTTGGACGCTCGTTGGTTGAATGAAATAGTGATTAGGGAAAGTGATAGACCGCAGAACATGGACGAGTTACTGCAAAAATTCCGGGGAGTAAAATTCTTAACGTCTATGGACATCACGTGTGGGTATTGGAATTTGCCACTGGAGGAAAGTTCAAGGAAGTACACAGCTTTCTTGTACGAAGGAGTTTGTTACCAATACCGTGTGATACCTTTCGGACTTAATATCTCTGTTTGTGCCTTTGTACGTGTGATGTGCTATGTTTTAGGACCAGCTTTAAGCAATAAAATAACAGTCTACGTAGATGATCTGTTAATAGCAACTCCTACCTGGGAAGAACACATAGCTTTATTAGAGGAAGTGTTAGAGGCTATTGAGAGAGGTGGCATGAAACTAAAGATTGAAAAGACAGAGTGCGTTAAAGAGGAAATAGGTTTCTTGGGATATAGGATAAGTGGAAAAGGTATTCTGCCTGACCCAGGCAAGCTAGCAGTAATTGAAAAATTTGAGGCTCCCAGAAACAAGAAGCAGTTGAGATCAATGTTCGGTCTTTTCGGCTTCTATAGGCGTTTTATTAGTGATCAGGCTTTTAATGCTCCCTGTCTTCACCTCCTGCTGAAAAAGAATACCCCTTGGGTTTGGACAGCAGAATGTCAACAGGCGTTTGAGGTGCTTAAACAATCTTTAATTAATAGTCCAATTTTGCATCATCCTGATTTTGAAAAACCATTCTGCATGTCTGTTGATGCTAGTGGCTATGGTATAGCTGTGGAGGTATTCCAAGTAGAAATAGAGAACGAACAAGAAGTGCACAAGACTATAGCTTTCGCCAGTCGATCTTTACAGGCAGCAGAGAGAAATTATGGCATCTCAGAACTAGAAGCGTTGGCAATTGTATTTGGGATACAGAAGTTTGAGCAGTATCTATTAGGTCACAAGATAATAGTTTACAGTGACCATAAGGCATTGACCTTTTTAAAGACCTGTAAATTGAGGAATGCTCGTTTGGTAAGATGGTCATTGTATCTCCAGCAGTTTGACCTTGAGGTTAGATATATTCAAGGGAAAGACAATCTGGTAGCTGATGGGTTATCTAGAAGTGCGGAGCTCTGTGATGACGCGGGAATTACAGCAACAGACCTAAATGAAATTCGAATGTTTGCATTGCACGAAGTAAAGGAAGAAAGTGCATTAAAGAGTGTGATTAAGAACTTGAGACGTGAGCAGAATGCAGATGACCAACTGAGATTAGTGAAGAGCTATTTAGGAAATGCGAACTATCCTAAGGTTTCACAATACTATTGTCTGCATAAAGGTATTCTGTTTAGAAGGAAGAAGGTAGGTGTTTCTGAGTGGAAGCTGTGCTTTCCCTCACAACATGTAGACTTACTAATCGACTATGTACACCTGAGGTATGGGCACTACGGTGCAAAGAAGTGCATTGCAAAATTACAAGAGAAGGTTGTGTTTGACAACATGTACCGCCGTGTGGCCAAGCGTCTAGCATCGTGTGTAGTGTGCCAGAAAGTTCGTGCTGCCAACACCAGAATACAAGGGGATATGCATTCAGTAGAGCCAACTGAAACCCTAGAATTACTGGCTTGTGATTTGTTTGGCCCTCTTCCTGTTTCGAGAGGTGGTTGCACCCATGTTTTTGTTGTGGTGGATGGATTCAGTAAATATGTTAAACTATACCCAATTAAAAGAGCAAATGCAAAAACATTGGTTGAAAAGTTGGAAAAAGGTTTCTTCATGAACGTTGGCGTTCCGAAGAATTTGCTGTCAGACAATGGACCTCAATTTACTTCTGATAGATTTAAGGAATGTCTAGATAAGGCCGGCGTGAAACATCTGAAAATATCCGTATTTCCCCCAAGGAAATATGAGTGAACGTATTATGAGGGAATTGAATAGGCTTTGCAGAACTTATTGTGCTCGGAAACACTCAAGTTGGGCAGAGCACATTAAGTATTTTGAGAATGTAATTAACAACTTAAGACATGATGCAACTGGTTTTGCACCTTGCGAATTGATGTTTGGCCAAGAACCGCACAATGTGATTGCAGATATGGTAGAATTTCCTATTCTAACGCAAATATCCACAGACGAGAAGAAACTAAAGGCTAGGGCTAATATGAGAAAAAGAGCGTTGGAAAGGAAGAAGCGTCATGACGCGAAAGCTGTACCTACTAGCTTTGAAATAGGTCAATTAGTCCTTGTCAAAACCAAAGAAAAATCAAAGAAAGTAAATGCAGAAACAAAAAAATTCATGTTCGTATACCAAGGACCTTTCAGGATCATAGGAAAACCACATGCCAATGCATATAGGCTAGAGTACCCTAAAAGTAAGAAGCTATTAGGTCTCAGGAACGTGATTGACCTAAAGAGATTCATAGGTAGCCACTGAATGCTGTAGGGAGGAGGTTGTTCTGTAACCTCTACACAGTGTGGCAGCTGTGCAGTCCCAGCTGTGTGAGATCTTCTTTCCCTTTCAGGTCTCACTCATTCTTCCTCTTTCCTATCTACAAAAATTTCGACGTCTTCTTTCACACATTAAATTTTCCGGTATGGTTATCAATACAGCATTAAGCTAATGAATGCTGTAGGGAGGAGGTTGTTCTTTAGCCTCTACACAGTGTGGCAGCTGTGCAGTCCCAGCTGTGTGAGATCTTCTTTCCTTTTCAGGTCTCACTCACTCTTCATCTTTTCTATCCACCTAAAATTTCTAACTCTTCTTTACAGCATTAAGCTAATGAATGCTGTAGGGAGGAGGTTGTGCTGTAACCTCTACACAGTGTGGCAGCTGTGCAGTCCCAGCTGTGTGAGATCTTCTTTCCCTTTCAGGTCTCACTCATTCTTCCTCTTTCCTGTCCTCAAAAACTTCGACCTCTTCTTTCCAGACATGAAAATTTTCTGTCATGGCTATCAAGCCATGAGTTATGTAACCATTCTATCTACCGATTAGTGAAGAAAAATACCTAATGTGACAAACCTAATAGTGACAAACAATAGAGAAGTATGACGTAATTAAGATATAAAATGTATTTGAGTAACAAGTATGTATAGTACCCTGGTAATATAATAAGTACAAAGTGTTGTTTTATTGGAAATGGTCCACCAACAGTAATTTAAAGAGATATATGAATTCATGTACAAGCAGGATCTGAAGTGGTAGTGAAACCTAGTGTATGCTATAGAGCTAACTAATTAATAATAAAAGAGATTGCTTAGTGTTATGAAAAACATGCAGATAAGTGGTAAGGATAAACTCACCTGGTGTAGCAAGGAAAGGCAGTGTAATAAAATTGAGCAGTGTTTGTGGTTGAGACGTGAAGGACACGTCCCTGAAGTATTTATAAGGTTGGAGCTGGCCATTATTTTAGTGTAGTGTGTGACAGGATACACCTACATGTATTGAGGTTATGAGTTGGAGGCGTGAATGCGACCATAGGTACCCTTATGTTAGATGAGACAGAGCAGCTCATGGTGTCCTATAGGTTTAAGGAATTTAGCATTACGCTCGTCCATAATTATTTGATGCAGTTTAGTGGTAGGTCTGAGAGAGACTACCTGTGGTTTCAGCGTCCGATTGAGTGGAAATGGATTGCCACGTGAGCAAACTAATCAGCTGCAATACACTATGAATATGAAATAAATGTGCTTTCCTATGCTTTAAATATTAATAGAGTGAGTATTAAATAAGTACATACACTAGCAAAATGAATAAATAACATACTGACAGGCGTGAAACATTATTTTAGCTCAGCATAAATACACTTCTAAGTAAGTAAGTACCTAATTGCAGATGTGGGACTGACAACAGCAGAAGACCAATTAGTGGATTTAGTAGTTAACTAAACGTAGTGTGTTTTGAACACTCAAAACTGTACTATTGCCAAAAGTTACTCACATGTACAAAGAAGCTGAGAAAACAACCACTAATCATACTCATACTATCTCTAAGAATAAAGTAATCAAAGATGAGTCAGTTAAGTGCTTAAAATACAAATGTATTCAGGAGTGTACCGAGCATTGGTTCAGCGTTCCGGCCCAGAAATAAGAAATTCAGATTAAATATGATTTATGATTATATGCCTTAGGAGCATAAATTTTCTCTAAAGTGACTAATGGCGTTTTGAACCATTTGTTTACCGATTTTATGACAATTAAGTAACCACTGTAGTGGGACGAAATTAAGCGTCACCCATCCACCAAAGTCAGCCCAGTTTGCAGGTGACTATAAGTTTAATTTAGTTTTGCTTATGTGTTTTCTTATTATTTATAATAGATGTGAATTATCTAAAAGTTTTGTATTTTTTTTATGTGTTTCATGTACGGAGAGATCGGCGCAACGAACGGGGACAGCATCTTCGTTGCCGCGACCAGAGAGGAAATTGCTGGCCGCTATACGTCGCGGGTCGACAGCCAAGGAGCAACAGAAGATCCTGGAACCGAGTTGTTGCGTCGTGTTTCTAAAAAATTAAAAATGAATTTTTATACTCTTTTTGTACAACAATGACATCAAATAGATCTTAGTCTTATTGAAATGTTAGTCACTGTCTGTCAACGCTCAAGTTCACATCTGTATGTGTAGGAAGCTAATAAAATAGTGTATGCTACTAAAGTTGAAACACGTGTCTTGAAGATTTATTTATGAAGAGTTATGTGAACGGATTAATAATATATTTGACAAGATTATTGATTCAGACAGCGTTGGCCGAAACTTTGAGTCTAAAAAGTTTATTTAATGTGTGATTCTGATATCGATTAGGTCAAGATAACGTGTGTCGATATAATTTTCTGAGGAGAAACAAACGAAATTTAAATTCGGAAAAGTTACAAAAACCAATTGACCCAAGTGATGTAATTCTCTGCACACGACTCAACTGATGTTTTACAGTTTCGTTCAAGAACCATTCTATGACAATTTAAAAAGAATATGAATCATTTTTGAAGTGGGTTGTAACTGACGTAGGTGACGAAGTCTGCACATGGTCATATACCAAACGAAAACCAAAATACGTCGTTACACCGCACCGTGGCGACCTTAGAAACAGGACTTGTGTGCAACTAAGGCACACAGGTACGAAACAAAGCATCAAGAGTCCTTCGGAAGTCAACGCGAGTTTTCGTGGAGCCTTCACCAGCCAGCGGCGACTTCGCGGGTGTGGGCATCTGACAGAGTGCAGCCAAGCAGTACGGTCACGCAGTTGTTCCACGAGAAGGCGCATCTGTTGGGCAGCAGCTGAACGCTGCAAACCCCGACAACCTTTTTTCTCCCTAAACTAATAGGCCCAGTACGTCAGCTGCGGGGCGTTCCTCCGGCTGGTATTAGAGGTGTTGCTGAGGGCTTCGCCTGTCTACGGCGGTGCCGGGCGTGGTTGCAGCCAGCGACGTTTCCGGTGTTCGACTCAGCGTCCGGCCGGTTGCGGAAGCGGGGTCGCAGCATCTCAGCGGCTGCATCGACGGCTGTTACATCTGCAGCCCATAGCAGCACACTGATCATCGAGAACTACAAATTACAATATTAGTGTCCGGTGAGTTTGTTTCAAGTTGGAAGTGGAGTGTTGTACATAGGAAGTGTGCTTTTACAGGATTGTTGATTACAAGTTTGCGTGTGTAAATAGTTAATATCTTACAATAATGTCGGGAAGTGAAATGTCAGACGAAGAGCAATCTATGTCCGATAGGAGCATGAGATCCCTTTTTAGGGCGATAGCTAAATTAAAACAATCTAACGGGGATTTCCTAGCTGAATTAAAACAGTCTAACGAAGAATCTACTGCTAGATTAAAAGAGGAATTAAAACAGGCTAACGAGGAATCTACTGCTAGATTGAAACAGGAACTAAAACAGTCTAACGAAGAATCTATGGCTAGATTAAAACAGTCTAACGAGGAATCTACTGCTAGACTTAAAGGGGAGCTAACAAAATCAACAGACAGGTTGCAGGAATATCTTAATGAAACCAGTCGAGAATTAAGTGATAAAATAGAGTCTTCTAAAGTTGAAATGCAGGAAAAATTAGTAGGACTTAGTAATAAGATTGCTGATAATTGTAAAAGGTTAGAAGAATATATCCAGGAATCGCGCGAGGAAAAAGCTCGCATGCGAAACGATATCACTGACTTAACCGAGAGACTAGATAGTGTCAATATCTTAGTTGTAAATGAAATACAGAAAAATAACGATATGTTACGAGATGAATCTTCTATGCAAACAGAAAATGTTCGCAGAGAATTATTGAAATCTATTAAAGAGGTCTCTACCAAACCTGTAGAGATTTCTTCAATAGATAATGTAGAATTAGAGACATTAACTCATCAAGTAGAAAAGGACCATACCGAAATCGAAAACATGAAATTTTTAATTACTGAAATATGCAGTAATCTTGAGACTGCCAAAGATAATAACATTGATGAAGGTACAGAGCGTTCACATCGTGAACACAGTGAAGAATCGATATTAGCTAGTCGCGTATCCAATACAGAAATGCGGATACAGGAAATTACTAAACGGTTACCGGAATTAAATAATAACGAGAACATTTCAGGTAGCAGAGGTAATAACATAATCAGAGACAACAGTCGCATCGAATTTGCTAGCTCAGACGACAACAATATGAATAAGGCAATCACGGCAAGCCAATCCGATGCAGCTCCGTCTCTGCAATCTAAACAAAATCCGACTATTTCTCTCGCAGAATGTCTGGATGACATAACGACAAATTCAAATGTAGCAAGTCGATTTCCTGTACTCAAACCAGGAGGCGAACTTCATCCTATAATCTTTATAAAAGCTTTTGAAACATCATTATCTTCTAAATGGAGTAATGAAAAACGCATTCAATTTGTAATAGGACATTTAGAAGCAGAAGCTGCGGAATGGGCAGTACTGCATAGAACTGAATTCAGGGATTGGGATGATTTTGTTAAGCAGTTTAAACAAAATTATTGGTCAAGACGAAAACAACAACACTTAACTTTAGAGTTGTTAGCCCCTCCTCCATATTCTAAACGGTGGAGAGGTTATAGGAATTATTTTGAATGGAATTTAAACCGTGCTCAGTTAATTGAAGAACCAATTATTGACAGTCATCTAATACGAGTCCTAAGTAGTAGGTTACCGTATTACATAAAGGAAAGAAAAATGTTATTCTACGAATTATACAAAACCTTAATAATGGGGACGAAACAGTTAACACGCGGGGTGTGTGGTTATATATTTTAACGACTTGTTGTATTGGAAAGCACAGAGGGAACACCAGAGATGGAAAATCTGCATTCCGAAAACTGTTGTGGACGAGTTAATTACTTATATTGATGAAGGTTACGGGCATTTTGGAATTCATAAATGTATTAAACATCTAATGAAGTATTATTATTTCAAAAATATGTCACGTATTGTGAGAAGTATTATTAGGGCTTGTGAAACCTGTCAAAAGGTTAAAGTTAATAACAAATCCAAGCGTTATAAATTATATGCTGTAATTCCTCGAGGTTTGTGGGATCTACTATCATTAGATTTTTTCGGCCCTCTGCCTCGGAGTTCAGGAGGATTAACATATGTGTTTGTTGTAATGGAATGTTGGTCCAAACATGTGAAACTGTATACTTTGAAACGAGCGAATACAGCAAGCGTTATACGCTGCCTCACCCGAAATTACTTTGTTAACTGGGGCATTCCTAAACGACTTATGTCTGACAACGGTAGTGCCTTTATTAGTCAAAGATTTCAAGATATGATAAGACAATATGGAATCAAACATATCTTAATTTCGAAATATCACCCTCAAAGTAATTTAGTAGAAAGAGTCATGAAAGAATTAGGACGATTATGTAGAACTTATTGTGCACATAAACATACTCGGTGGGCCAAACTAATGCCTGAATTCGAAAAGATATTAAATGAATTGCCTCACCTAACGACGGGATTATCACCTATAGAAATTTTAGGCAAACGAATTATAGGTGAGCCTTTACTAGCTGCTTTACCTTGGCCACCAGTAAATGAGATACAACAAGATATTCCAGACGAAAAAGTTTGCGAACAGATTGTAAAAAATGCCGAACGGAGAATTAAAAGTTATAATCAACAGGCTGTAGAACCCTCATTTCAAGTAGGAGATCTTGTGTTAGTACGACCTCATCCTAAAAGTTCTAAGATCGATAAGGAATGTAGAAAATTCTTCTTTATCTTTGTAGGTCCATATGTTGTACATAAGATTGTACATCCCAAAGCATTACTTCTTATGGAACCTTCATCAGGTGTAATTAAAGGATTATATAGTGTTGATCAAATGAAACCCTTCATTTCTAAATAAGTTAATATTTAGTATATGTTACATACGGAAGAGCGTTCATAGTTTATTCATGTGAAGTTTTTCGTGATAGTTACGTGTTATTTTAAATAAATGACAGAAAGCTTAAACATGTGTTCTACAATAATCTACTGGTACTTCAAAAAGAGAAAGATAACCAAAAGGGGGATTTATATGGAGGAAATTTTGCTCTTAGGTCTAAAGGAATTTTGCGTATTTTAAATTTACTCGGATAGTAGGAACCAAAGGGGATGGTTAATAGTTTTAGGGACCATGGGCGTCCAGAGCTATATGGCTCACGAGAACATAGCAGAGTGCCTTTAATAGAGGTTTGTAATAGTGTTAATATAGAACACACCAAACGGGGCTCTCTCGCTTGTTTCTCCTAAATAAATGGCCATTACCCAACAAGGTGTCCGAAGGTAAAGAAAGCCGTGCCGAGATTCTAAAGAAAGTTTTGCTTGATTTCTTCTTGACCTCAGGCATAAATAAGGCATTAGGGAAGAGAATGACGTAAAGTAAATAGTACTATTAGATATTGTGAGAAACTTATTAGTAATATACATTCTTGAAAAGAATAACTCTAGTAAATAAATGAAACTATAACTAATCTATCACAATTTGAATGCTCTGTCCTAATGTACAACGTTAAAGAACGTACTAAATTAGTATTTATTAGCAACTATTAACTGAAGAGGAGCAATCTCCCTATATTCGGCTACGAATTACCATAATAGCATAATTAAGAGTAAATGACAAATAGTCACAACAATATCGTATTAAAAGGATTAAATCTATCTAAGAGCAAGGGCTCTAGGTTACGTAAAATGTGAGAAAAATGTATTAACAGTTAAATATTGTATATTGAAAAGTTTTAATTTCGGTTAAAACCTGACAAACTGAGCTTGTGGGTGGGGTATGTAGTGGGACGAAATTAAGCGTCACCCATCCACCAAAGTCAGCCCAGTTTGCAGGTGACTATAAGTTTAATTTAGTTTTGCTTATGTGTTTTCTTATTATTTATAATAGATGTGAATTATCTAAAAGTTTTGTATTTTTTTTATGTGTTTCATGTACGGAGAGATCGGCGCAACGAACGGGGACAGCATCTTCGTTGCCGCGACCAGAGAGGAAATTGCTGGCCGCTATACGTCGCGGGTCGACAGCCAAGGAGCAACAGAAGATCCTGGAACCGAGTTGTTGCGTCGTGTTTCTAAAAAATTAAAAATGAATTTTTATACTCTTTTTGTACAACAATGACATCAAATAGATCTTAGTCTTATTGAAATGTTAGTCACTGTCTGTCAACGCTCAAGTTCACATCTGTATGTGTAGGAAGCTAATAAAATAGTGTATGCTACTAAAGTTGAAACACGTGTCTTGAAGATTTATTTATGAAGAGTTATGTGAACGGATTAATAATATATTTGACAAGATTATTGATTCAGACAGCGTTGGCCGAAACTTTGAGTCTAAAAAGTTTATTTAATGTGTGATTCTGATATCGATTAGATCAAGATAACGTGTGTCGATATAATTTTCTGAGGAGAAACAAACGAAATTTAAATTCGGAAAAGTTACAAAAACCAATTGACCCAAGTGATGTAATTCTCTGCACACGACTCAACTGATGTTTTACAGTTTCGTTCAAGAACCATTCTATGACAATTTAAAAAGAATATGAATCATTTTTGAAGTGGGTTGTAACTGACGTAGGTGACGAAGTCTGCACATGGTCATATACCAAACGAAAACCAAAATACGTCGTTACACCGCACCGTGGCGACCTTAGAAACAGGACTTGTGTGCAACTAAGGCACACAGGTACGAAACAAAGCATCAAGAGTCCTTCGGAAGTCAACGCGAGTTTTCGTGGAGCCTTCACCAGCCAGCGGCGACTTCGCGGGTGTGGGCATCTGACGGAGTGCAGCCAAGCAGTACGGTCACGCAGTTGTTCCACGAGAAGGCGCATCTGTTGGGCAGCAACTGAACGCTGCAAACCCCGACAACCTTTTTTCTCCCTAAACTAATAGGCCCAGTACGTCAGCTGCGGGGCGTTCCTCCGGCTGGTATTAGAGGTGTTGCTGAGGGCTTCGCCTGTCTACGGCGGTGCCGGGCGTGGTTGCAGCCAGCGACGTTTCCGGTGTTCGACTCAGCGTCCGGCCGGTTGCGGAAGCGGGGTCGCAGCATCTCAGCGGCTGCATCGACGGCTGTTACATCTGCAGCCCATAGCAGCACACTGATCATCGAGAACTACAAATTACAATATTAGTGTCCGGTGAGTTTGTTTCAAGTTGGAAGTGGAGTGTTGTACATAGGAAGTGTGCTTTTACAGGATTGTTGATTACAAGTTTGCGTGTGTAAATAGTTAATATCTTACAATAATGTCGGGAAGTGAAATGTCAGACGAAGAGCAATCTATGTCCGATAGGAGCATGAGATCCCTTTTTAGGGCGATAGCTAAATTAAAACAATCTAACGGGGATTTCCTAGCTGAATTAAAACAGTCTAATGAAGAATCTACTGCTAGATTAAAAGAGGAATTAAAACAGGCTAACGAGGAATCTACTGCTAGATTGAAACAGGAACTAAAACAGTCTAACGAAGAATCTATGGCTAGATTAAAACAGTCTAACGAGGAATCTACTGCTAGACTTAAAGGGGAGCTAACAAAATCAACAGACAGGTTGCAGGAATATCTTAATGAAACCAGTCGAGAATTAAGTGATAAAATAGAGTCTTCTAAAGTTGAAATGCAGGAAAAATTAGTAGGACTTAGTAATAAGATTGCTGATAATTGTAAAAGGTTAGAAGAATATATCCAGGAATCGCGCGAGGAAAAAGCTCGCATGCGAAACGATATCACTGACTTAACCGAGAGACTAGATAGTGTCAATATCTTAGTTGTAAATGAAATACAGAAAAATAACGATATGTTACGAGATGAATCTTCTATGCAAACAGAAAATGTTCGCAGAGAATTATTGAAATCTATTAAAGAGGTCTCTACCAAACCTGTAGAGATTTCTTCAATAGATAATGTAGAATTGGAGACATTAACTCATCAAGTAGAAAAGGACCATACCGAAATCGAAAACATGAAATTTTTAATTACTGAAATATGCAGTAATCTTGAGACAGCCTACTCACGCTGTAATAAATTCACATCAGTTTCCGTTGTGTGCCAGCCAGTCTGCTGTAACTAGCTCTGACGTCATAAATGTTGCGCAATACCTTAAAAATCAAGCAAATGAACTAAAACTTTTCTAGCATGTCAGAAATAATACTAAATTAATGTGTGTTAAATATCAGTTCGATAACTTCAGCCATTTCCGAGATTTGGACGTTTTTCTGGAAAAATCATTGGCGCAACAGAAAAGAGCTAGAGACTTCAAAATTTATATTTAGATTCATCTTTCATAATGATTTAATAAAAACAGTACTTTGGATTTCACAAATTAAGACTTTAGTGGAAATTCATGATTTTGTGGTTTTCATCTCAAAACTGAAGGAAGCAAGATAGATTAAGTCGGCTAGTAAATAAGGCTAGGATGTTTAGATTTAAATAGGTTGGAGGTCCGCTATGATTATGAAGATGTGTAAAGTTTCTTTTTAATACCTATAAAATTATAGCGATAGCGGATCTCAAAAGGGACAGTTCAGAGCTCATCTGCTGCGTGCAGTGTAATTAGATTAATTCTCTCGCCCAGAATATTTAACTTAGCCACGTCAAAATTTTATTATCAATACTTACCTGCGTGCTGAATGCACGTTTAAATTAAGAGCTTCTTCGGCCATCAGCAAAAGAAGCTATAAATTATTATGTATCTTGAAGTGGTGCATTACTAGCCCAGCGGCTAGTCGGGAGAGCGGATTTGATCAGGCGATCCCTCAGCCGTCCGCACCGCGGCTTTATATATAAGAACACTGCGCGAGGAAGCAAGGCCCCAGTTCTCTCCAGACGCTGAATGACACGCCATCTGTGTCGGTAGTCGCGTCGCATCAGTGTATCTGCTACCAACAGCCTCGGGTGCCGTATTAAGTTACTAGAGATACGCGGAACCATGAAAACATTTCGTGTGAAGTGATAATTCTGGAATGATTTTCATTATCTAGCTTCAGTTTGCGTATTGTCGTATTTTCACGTGCCGTCGCGGGACAGACATTCTACCAAAAATTTAGCGTGGCGTTTGATGAAATATTTTCATCAAATTATGGCGAGCATTCTTTTTTAACATTTAATTCGGACATTTATAGTTGCATCAGCGCATTAGACTCTGAACTGCTCTGTTAGTTAGGTTGTAGGGATACTTGTGGTTTTTATCAGTGGATTTCAGAATATACTCAACTATTTTGGAAAACCGTTTTTGATTAGAAATCCCGGACAATCTCCTAATTCCTCAGAGCTATAAGCTGCAGCTATGAGAACATTCTCAGGTAAAGTGGGCACTAGGATCTCTATTTACTGGCTCCAAGTTTTATTAAATCACTTTCTGGGGGCCACGAAGTAAATAGAGAGCCAGTGTTGAGAACGGCAAAAGACAGCATTAACAACATTCTAAAAGCTAGAAACTGATTCAACACGCAAGCATATATCCAGCAATCAGATTTTTTATTATTTTACAAACTTATACATCCGCCGCCCCACACTGTTTTTCTGGATAGTGCCAGTTGAAGTGAAACCTCTTTTCAGTAGCTAACATACCAGCTTCAGACTGGTAAAAATCTGTCATGATAGATTGAATGTCCAGGGGTAAGACTTTTGGTCAACTGGATTACAGTCAATTCACCTAAGCCAAATCCTTGGTTAGTATAATCACGGTATGTGGTCTTACCCTGATAAAATGTAAAGTCTATCACAAGTCCATTGTTATTTGCAAGAACGAACACTTTCAGACCAACAGGATTTGGCTTGTTTGGGCAGTACTACTTCAGACTACTTGCCCTGGAAAATGGTACCATCAGCTCATCAACTGCCACATCTGCCTCTTTTCCTTGCTTCGGACACACTTCTCTAATTTTTGTGATCAGTGGGTGTAATTTGCAAAGCCTGTCCTTTTTTCTTTCTTCTTCTTTGACATCATAATCAAACACTACTTTCAAACTGGTCCTAATTATAAATAATCCGTTCCTAGTCATGTTATCACTTATCACAGATGTTCTCGATTTGTTATCCCAATACATATGGATAATAGGATATTGTAAGCAGCTCATGATCACACATATGCCAATAAACATCTCCAATTCAGTCAAATCTAAAACTAAAGGCCTTCCATTCACTTCAGTGTAAGTTTGACAGGTTTTCTGAACTATTAGTTGCAATATGTCATCGTTCAGGTCCTGTCTAAAATAGTCAACGTATTTGTAGTTGCTAGTATCTGTTGGAGGCAGTGTTGGTTGGGAAATTGTTACTGAAGCTGGGTTGAAAGATCTTCTTCGCCAGTGGCACCTCAGTGCAATCAGAAGAGAAACCTAGAATTGGAAATAGATAATTTAATTTATTTGAATACATGTTGATTCTTTGTTATCTGTTCATACATTAGCACTTATTAAAGAAAGGGGCAAATCCTTGCAAATCTTTGGAAAATTTTGGGGCAGTAAAATTATTGTTTAATTGCCATTCTACAAATATGTTAACTCAAATTCCTCCTCTGATTCTTCACTGTCAGATTCGTTTTCATTTATATTCTGTAGCAGTGGTGGAGTCACTGTTGCACTGGTGTTACCATTTTATGACACATTATCATCGTCAGAAATTCCTCCAGATATGGTAAAATTTCATAATCTGAAATAAAAGTAATTACCACTATCATATTTACATATTTTAATTTAAGGTTCACTATTATGATTATTAACAATATTAATAACATATTATTAATGAATATACTGTTTCATAAATTAAACAGTTTTTGCATATGAAACATTAATGTAAAATTTTACTAATGAGATAAGTACAGGATACTGAATCTCTCGATTGTGAAGGTCAATACCTCAAGTAAAACTGAACACAAAATTATTTCTTTCTTCTTAAAATAATCCTCAGACATTTATAAATAAACCTTGCTTTGTTATATGTGCTAAAACTAAAGTGATAATTTGTAATACACTCTTACCTTGAAGGATGTTTCTTTCACAGTGGGAGCTGGTTGCTGCCATTTTCTAAAATGATGGTTTAGAGAGACACTGTGAACAGAAGATCAGTTTCAAGTACACAAAATGCTTCCTAGATGTCAGCTGCAAGTGTTGTGCAAGGAGAGAAAGACTATTTCATGCTGCCATCTGGCAGAGAATTTTTTAAACTTGAAGTACAGTATACTGTTCCAGGGTCCCAGGAGGTTATACCATGTGTATACGGTACTACCGCCATCTGTATATGTGCTTATCGCTATCCCACGAGTTTTGTCACTTCAGTGTAATTTAGCTGTAAGAATTTGAATACTTGTGCTTCATTTTAGATCTCTCTGCATATATTTTCCTAGGAATTCCACATCATCAATAAATTTTAAACTTTTGTTATTAATTTTAAATGTGTGGCCATTTTGTTGCTTTTCATGGGATGTATGAAAGTTTATGGCAGCAGTTTTTTTCAGTAATTCTCAGTAGTTTACACAGTGTATTAGCTCCATCAGTGATATGTCTGCTGGCGACTGAAGGTGTTTTCGATCCACCCCTGCAAGCAAAACGCAGGTGTCATGAACAAATACAGATTGCTGTTTTCAATGAATAGTTTTAGTCGAATCATTGATATGTAAGGGAAACAATATTGTCATAATACTGACCCTTGTGGCACACCATATTTGAGTGACCTTTTTCTGATGAGTATGTTGTATTATGATGACAAAATCTATGTCATTGTTAGAAGAAGGCTGCTACTGTTAGTGTTGAACTTGCACTCGCACTGCTTATCAACTATATTTTATATTAATTGTGTTAATGCTGACTTCTCCTTTACTATACATTCGAAGACTCACGCAGTTCAACGCAATTAATGTGATGGAACAGCTTCCAAATACAGATGTAAACAATCTGATGGATGAAAACTCTTCAGAAGGCATCAATACAGACTGGCAAGAAGTGAAAAACAAGCGAGGAGGCAGAAGAAATTCGACTGTAGCGAAACAGGAAAATGAACTGGCCAAAACCACTGAAGACACAGAAAAAGAGAAAAAAAAAGTCTTACAAGACTGTGCTACAAAATTGAAAATCTGGTGAACAGTGTTTGAGGCCCACTATACAAAAGTTTGTGAATGCTAGTACTAAAAACAAAAATAAAGCCATAATAGGTATTCGCGATGAAAAAAGAATGCTGTATGGTGACAAAAAAGCCTGGTTCCACCTAAGCAACCTAAGAGGTGGCACCACAACTGAAACTGTAACTAACTTCTTACAGAGCACTTTCCCAAATCACATCAATTTTACAGTTGAAAAATTGGAAACAAAGGGAATAAATAATAGTTACAAAATTGGTGTTGATTTCGACGTAAAAGATAAAATAATGGACAACAGTATATGGCTGAAGAACATTGTGATAAAACGTTTTTATTCCAGCGGGTGCCCAGTGCACCAGTGCTATAAACTCCCAAGACCAAGAACATGCCAGTGAAAAAGGAAATGATATCATTGAAGAAAATGCTGTCTTCGTTATAGCGAGTGTAAATGTTCACTGCCTCAGAACAGAACTTGATACATTATCACTGTCTGTTGACGAAGTGAGACCTGATGTTATTGTGTATATGTGAACACTGGCTAGCCCAACCAGAAACAGAATACTACAGAAACATTGAATATTTAGAAATGGTGAATGCATGGTGTAGAAAAAATACTATCCATGGTGGTGCAGGTGTGTATGTAAATAGTAAACTCAGTGCCAATAAAATTGTCTTAAGTAAGTTTTGTGTAGATCTAGACCTAGAATTAGCTGCTTTGTGACTGTCAGATGCCGACTTAATTGTTGTTTCTGTGTACCGTTCACCAGATGGAAATTTTGAAAATTTCCTCATCCAGTTGGAAAGCTGCCTGTGTTACCTAGTGCAGTTAAGGAAAAAAATTGCTTTATGTGGAGACTTCAACATTCATATTAGAGTAGGTAATGATAAAGAAAGAGCTTTCATGAACTTAGTAAGCAGTATGGGCTATTCGTAGGAAACTCTCTACAAACAAGAGGAGCTATTTGTCTTGACACAATTGTGACAAAGCTAAATAGTTGGGACTACAAAGTAAGTGTGGTGGACCCTATACTAGCAGATCACCATGCAGTAATCATGAAGTTAAGGACAAATACAGTAAGTACACAACAAATTCCCAGCTGCCATTCAAATTATGTGTTCAGAAATAGAGTTATTACAAAGAAAACCTTAGATGATTTCAAAACTACAGTGTCTTCTGTAGATTAGCACCAAATAATTGATGAACTGCCACCAAATTCTGCATTCAATCACATGTTCCAGACCCTTAAAGTGAAATTTGATGAACATTTTCCTTTAAAACTCAAAAGATATTCAAATGCTAAATCAAAATGTAGACAAAAAACTATCAAAGTAACGAGGTGGTATACTCCTAGACTAGCCAAAATAAAATGTATTGTCCAAATACTGAATGACAAGGTGAAAGCTGCTAAAGATAGAGATATTAAGGATAGACTGTACTCTAGTTATTTACAGACCAAAAGGAAATACGGAAAGGAAATAGGAAAAGCAAGGTAGGAAAGCAATGCCAGATTTATTGAAGAAGCTCACAGTCCTTGTAAAGCAGCATGGGATCTGGTTAATGAGCACAGGAAAAAGCCCACCTCTTGCTCTAATTCTTGCAGTCCAGATGAGTTTAATGACTATTTTATAAAAATAGTGGAAAACACAGTAGATGAAATTCCTAACTTTGGAATAGATCCTGCAGTTGCTGTGAAATTTGAAAATAAATGCAGCATGGTAATGTGGACGATAGTGTATCCAAAAGAAACAATAAAACTTGTAAAAAGTTACAAATCTTCAGGGAGTCCTGATATTTATGGCATGTCCTGTACTATGTTAAAAACTATAATCAGTGAAATTGCACAGACATTAACAGTAGTAATAAATAAAAGCCTCCGTGCAGGGGAATTTCCAGACTTCCTGAAAGTAGCACGCACAGTGCCTGTTTACAAAAAAGACAGTCGACATGAAGTGTCAAGCTACAGGCCCATATCTATAATACCAGTACTATCGAAGATGATGAAGTCGATAATGAAAGAACAACTACTACATTACACTACTGGTCATTAAAATTGCTACTCCACGAAGATGACGTGCTACAGACACGAAATTTAACCGACAGGAAGAAGATGCTTTGATATTGAAATGATTAGCTTTTCAGAGAATTCACACAAGGTTGGCGCCGGTGGCGACACCTACAACGTGCTGACATGAGGAAAGTTCCCAACCGATTTCTCATACATAAACAGCAGTTGACCGTCGTTGCCTGGTGAAACATTGTTGTGATGCCTTGTATAAGGAGGAGAAATGCTTACCATCACGTTTCCGACTTTGATAAAGGACGGATTGCAGCCTATCGCGATTGCGGTTTATCGTATCGCGACATTGCTGCTCGCGTTGGTCGAGATCCCATGACTGTTAGCAGAATATGGAATCGATGGGTTCAGGAGGGTAATACGAAGCGCCGTGCTGGATCCCAATGGCCTCGTATCACTAGCAGTCGAGATGACAGGCATCTTATCTGCATGGCTGTAACGGATCGTGCAGCCACGTCTTGATCCCTGAGTGAACAGATGGGGACGTTTGCAAGACAACAACCATCTGCACAAACAGTTCGACGACGTTTGCAGCAGCATGGACTATCAGCTCGGAGACCATGGCTGTGGTTACCCTTGACGCTGCATCACAGACAGGAGAGCCTGCAATGGTGTACTCAACGACGAACCTGGGTGCACAAATAGCAAAACGTCATTTTTTCGGATGAATCCAGGTTCTGTTGACAGCATCATGATGGTCACATCCATGTCTGGCGACATCACAGTGAACGTGCATTGGAAGTGTGTATTCGTCATTGCCATACTGGCGTAATACCCGGCGTGATGGTATGGGGTGCCATTGGTTACATGTCTCGGTCACCTATTGTTCACATTGACGGCACTTTGAACAATGGACGTTACATTTCAGATGTGTTACGACCTGTGGCTCTACCCTTCATTCGATCCCTGCGAAACCCTACATTTCAGCAGGATAATACACGACAGCGTATCAAGGCCATTATTACGGCCAGAGGTGGTTGTTCTGGGTACTGATTTCTCAGGATCTATGCACCCAAATTGCGTGAAAATGTAATCACATGTCACTTCTAGTATACTATATTTGTCGAATGAATACCCGTTTATCATCTGCATTTGGTGTAGCAATTTTAATGGTCAGTAGTGTACTTTGAAGGAAATAGTCTCTTTTATGATGCGCAACATGCCTTTCGGAAGGGCAGGTCAACAAAAACAGCTGTACTTGACTTAGTTACATACATAAGTCAGGGTTTTGAAGACAAAGCGTCTATAGCACTAGTACTCTGTGACCTTAATAAGGCATTTGACTGCATCCCACATAAGGCCCTGCTCAGAAAGCTAAAAACATATGGTATAGGGGGATCTGTCCTGCAAGCTCTTGAATCCTACCTGAGAAACAGATGACAGGTTGTCTCCATGCAAGGAGCTGAATCAGGTGAGAAGAAGCTACAGCTTGGTGTGCCACAGGGCTCGGTAATACGGCCCCTGCTGTTCCTTATCTTCGTAAATGACATAGGCTCCAATGGACACACCTTGTAGTTTGTGGATGATACAACCTTGTTCTCAAAGGTAGAGAATATTGTACAGGCAGTCCAACAAGCAGAAGTCTTGTTCAATGAAGTAAAGGCCTGGTTTATCATGAACAAAATGAAAATTAATTAAGAAAAAACTCAGAGGGTGCTATGCAACCTCAGCGATACTGGAGAACTGGGTAAGGCAGCAGAGGTTAAACTTCTGGGCTTTCTCATTGATACCTAATTAACCTGACAACAGTACACCAAACATGTATGTTCCAAACTTTCATGGGTCGTGTACCTCTTGAGGAAACTGAAAAGTATAGTACCAGAACAGTACCTGCTAACTGTGTACTATACAATGTTCCACAGTCATATCGGTTATGGGCTGTTGTTTTGGGGCCAATCTGCAGGTTGCAAGAATGTGCTTTTACTGCAAAAGAAAGCAATGAGGATCATTACTTCAAGCAAGCAAGCAAAAACAAAGAAAAAAAGACCACTGTAAACCAATTTTTTACCGTGGGAGCAGTTTAAAACTGGTATTTTGTGTAAGCTAAAAAAGCAACCCTTCTACAATATTGAAGAATTCTTCTCTAGTAATAGCATAGTGTTTACCTGAGCTGCAGCTTAGTTCCGTAACTCCAGCAGCAACAGTTATTTTTAATTTCATTATACACTTGTATCTATTTTATTGGTGTGATATTATTGTAATCTATTTTATAACTTAAATATGTCTTGCAGTATTAAATTACTATTATAGTAGAGTTGTATTCATGTATTTTGATAATGTATCTTGACGCAGTCTGTCCAGCTGTGGCTGGTGAATGACATAGAATTGGTAATAAAGGTAATAATAATATCAGCGAGTATTGATGTTAAAGTGCAGGTTACGGCATTAGAGCTGTGTCAAGAGTTAAATACAAGACAGATGAAACACAAATGTTAAATTCGAAAATAGATATTGCACAAGGATAAATGAGGAGCCACGAAGACATTTACAAAAGACTTGAAGACGAAAATGCTGTCTGCTATAGTAAACTAGCCAACACCTGGCGTGTACAGATATTCTCTGCAGCCATACCACTCTTACAAGATGTTAGTATTCGTTGATCTAGGCATGTCTAACAATTAATTTGTAGTTTAACAACTGCCACATGACACTCCAGGACTATTTCCCACATATAACCCATAATTAATTCAATGTTTGGTCTCACAAATCACAAAGTTTATGTGACTCTCTTTTTTAGTCACGTATTAAGTTTTTTTTAAATTATTAATCCAAAAACTCTTTCGAGGAGATTGTTGCATAGACCTACAACACACACACACACACACACACACACACACACACACACCACTACAGATTGTTATTGGTGTAGTTCTAGAAGCTGTGAAAGTGTAACTGCTGACCACTATTCTGACTTTTTGTCAGCGCTAAAATGAAAACACATTGAAATTGAATAGAGTACACCAGCAATTGCTCCACGACAATTGCAACAGAATTCTCGTGTTTCGAAATACAGCCCCTAGGGAGCAGTGATGGAAGTGGCGTAAAAAAGTACAGCCATGTTGAATTTTTTGACGCATATGAAGTTGCATATCTTAAGTTGCTCCACTGAAAACTGAGCGATCGCGCCTGAAACTTCATTGCAAATGCAGTGTTCCACTAGCTGTAGCTACACTTTTGTTTCCTGTGTGAACCCGGCTGGTAGTAAACTGATTTACTGGACCAAAATATATACACAAATAAAACTACACGAATTTATACAGATGTGAGTAATAAGCGTGACATGTGGAATTGGTAACTGTTTTGAAGGGAACGTTGAATGGCAGAAGGAGAGTACGCAGGAAGTATCAGATGGGGGATAGTATTAGAATAGGATACAATTACTAGGAAACGAAGAGGGTAGCAAATGACAGGAATGCATGGAGAGCTGCACGTGAAAACCTACCCTAGGGCGGAACGCAGATGATGATGATCTCGTAAGAGAAGTCCCTTTTATGGAGATATTAATTCATTGCTGGGCGATAAAGATCTAGTAATGCCTTTTAATTTATGATATGTTGTTTTATATTCCAGAAGATAACTATTTATTTTAAAACGTGTTTCTTGTGTTATTTGGCATGGAGGTAAAATATTTTTACCTCCATTGTTATAGGTCGATCTGTCGACTTGAATAATATCTGTGCACACTGCACGGATTGTATGTTTGTGTTTTGGAGTGGTGTAAGGGTTTGTTGACTTGTTGTCTTGCCGAGAAAAACGCGTGGGGAAAGTTGTGTATGATCTACATAAATAAAACAAATTTACAGGCATGTTTGGTGTAATAGTTTCTGGAAGACTGGTGAGATATTTCATAATGTATAACCATATCTGAGTCGATAGTGTTCTGAACATATATGAACTTTCACACTGTTTTCAAAACTAAATAGAGATATGAACACTCTAGGTGGTGTCTTAATTAAGTGTTTTTTTTTTTTTTTTTTTTTTTTTTTTTTGTATACCATAGATTGTTAAGCAATATGTTGAAAACAGGAAACAAAAACTGAATACACGACATAGTCATCGAATGTTAATGCTATTGTATTGGGAAACGCCTATCAATGATTAAACTTCTGTTGTTGTTAATAGCGCATCCACAGTTTATATTTCATGACTAAAAATATAATGCACCTCGACGAAAAAAGTCACCCCGGCACAGTTATGGTTTTTGATATGTTGTGTAAAACGGGGAATGATAAACAATTGGGCAGCAGAAACCACTAACACCGGCAGGTGATGATAAATTGATATGTTTGTATTACAACCCTCATGTATAGGAGCAGGATTCAAATCTGCGTTCTGTAGTGGAAGTAATTACTGTTTCCACATCCCTTGAGGCGAATGCCTGGATGATGTCTTCAACAAGAACTTAGCACATTTTTTTTCCACCTAATCTTCCACAGTTATGTTCGCCAGGTTTGTTAGAACATCGACGGAAATCTGATTACTGTGGTAGCAGGCTGATCTGGCAATCCCACCTCATCTTATTGCCCTTGCTTCACTGGAGAATCAGTAAAAGACCGAAAAAATTGTGAATGATTTCCTCACTTAGTGATTGGGAACAACATTAATGTTCATCCGAAATTGAATCTAATACTTACATATACACTCCACTTGCAGAGTTCAGCATGAAAATATACTTATTCGTGCTTTGAAGTGCATTTGTAGGGGGTAACCTACCTTATGGCTGCCATCCGGAAACCACAGGTTGCATATTGTAACATCTGTTATTAAATAAATTTCTCAAGACGAATATAATTATTTATTTATTTGTATCATCTAGAGAAGCCAACATTCTGTTTTCATGATTTTTCTTACGTTTACAGTGATAGCATTGTCAAGCCATCACAGAATTTCAGGTATCTGTATACACATTTTGCGTCTGAAAATGTGTGTTTTTATGAGTCTGAGAAATAATTTGATGTGAAGAAAGAGTAGAGTGGTTTACACAAGTTGCTACTGCTGCTATTCTTCTTTCTCTCTGAGAATTATTACAAAAGGAAATAAAAAGTATAGCGTCAACTGATCAGCAACAAAATCATCACCATATATAATGCTCGAATATTACTTGTTTCTTTGTTAGAGCACAGTGTAATAAAATTGTATTTGTCTGAGCTAAGTATGAATATTTTGTGGGTCCATATAAAAGAAGCAGCTGTGTGTGTGTGTGTGTGCATATGTGCTAAACTGTCTGTCTATAATAATAATAATAATAATAATATACTCTTCAAGTGTGTTTCCATTAGGAACACTTTGCTCCATTACTACATTAATGAGATCCGAGATAGGAGGAAGGGCAGCATCGGTTGTAAATTTTTAATCTCTTTATTGCAGATCGATTGCAGCTTCTATGTAGCTATCTTCATTGCTACATGAACAAAAGAACATAATGAGAATCAGACATTAAAATGTCAATTAAAACCAGATCATAAATACACCAGCTTGCAAACCATAAATGTACATTTACCATTTATATTCAAGTCATGAAAACTCATCATAAAGAAAATTGCATGTGTACCACATTGCCATTACAAATAACAAACAGTTAAATGAGTTTGCTGCTTACATTTCCCTGCAGCTAACCTTGGTGTGTGACATCAGTAGTAACTAGCACCCTCTTTATAACTGTCATTTGTATACAACATTTATTAAAATATATTTAAAAAATTAAATGTAGTAGCTTTACATAAAATTACAATGGCATCCTTAAGTACAGTACTAATAACATTGGTTTTTGTATGAAACCTATAATCATTACCAATATTAAAACAAGTTTTACGTTATGAATACATATCACACACTGAGTGCATAAGTCTCTCTTCCAACTTGGCTTAAATAACAAAAACTAACTTATATGGTTGTCAAGTATGAACCAGCATTATGATTTCAAGGAGGTACAATACTCAAATTGACTTATAAAAATTTATCAATCTTTATTATACAAAAACAGTGTTAATAATAATGCAGATGCATGCACTGTCTGTGGCTACTGGCAAATGGCTTGGTTCATGAGCTATGAATTTTGTTCTCACTTAATGAGCCATCACATGGCACTACATAAAGCTGTATTTACGAGGTGTTGTGTGTCTTTCTTTGAACCTCTGAAAGCCCCTTGTTTTTGTTAGTTAGGGGGCTCTTGAAAATCTCCCATAATTGGTTGCTTCTCATTGCTACCTGCTCATTGAGCAAGGTGGGAAATTCTCTGATAACAAAATATCTCCATTTCCTCCAGGAGGTCCAAAAATCTGCCCTTATCTCCTCTATGTAGCAGCTTCAGTTGCGACATCAGACCAGGAGGACCATTCCAATGTCAACAAGATGAGCAGTAAAATTTGGTTTTTTGTACTATATCCCTCCCCTCTAATGCCACACGCTCATGAAATTTCATCTCGAACCCAGTTCGCCGTGTGTAACAGGCATTGCAATTAGGACATTGTAATTTATATACTCCTAATTCTTGCTGAAGAAAATTTGTTTTATATCTATTATTAGCTTTCAGACACACAGTTTAGCTTAAGTTGAAAAAGAAATGATAACTTTTTTTTTTCAAAATAGCTGCTGTCCTTGTGCCATAATATGGCAACATAATGAACATGTTGTTGCCATCAGTATATTCTTGGCAATAAGCTATAATCGATCTGCAATAAAGAGATGAATAATTTATGAATTGAATGTGTTTTCGATAAGCAAATGTATACTTCTGTGATATTCTTCTGAGCATGCTTACTTGAATGTTTCAAGTTGTTCTACCTTATTTTTTGATTTGTTCCAGTACAAATGTTTGCGTTCATCTCTCTTTCTTTCTTTCAACAGCATCTATTGCTGATGTTCAAATTCATAGTGCATCTTCCAGTTTGACAGTTTGGTTTGATGAGTACATCAGTCTGTCTTTCCACTGCTAGCACTTTTTGTTGGTGCCAGTTCCATATGTTAAGAGTTCTTAATGTATATTTTGACTAAGTGAGCTGAAGGCATGTAGTAATACCTGGTGTGGGGGTGTACAACTGTCATTATGTTTGTGATACACGTCTACACTGAGTGTTCATAAAGAATTATTACTAAATCAGTCATGACTGAGAGGTGCAGCTGCATTTTACGATTCTGTTCAAAACAGTCGCTGCTAGTATGCACAAAGTTGCTCAGCTTGCTGTAGTACGGAATGTACTCGCAGAGTGCTCATTTATCTTGTAGTTCATAGTGAAGCAGTTTCAGCTTAGTGGTAGTTCAAAGTATACTAAGAAAGTATTGTAACACAGCCCAATTTATTTTATTTTGCAATGTAATTACCACTAAACTCAGTGCATCTCTTCTTCATCCAAAGTGACCATTAAATTGTTTTTACCAAGTGTGTTCCTGGAGATGGTATATACTTGTGGGGGTTTCACTCATCCCTCTATAGTTAGTTAGTCTGTTGCTGACTTCCATGGTTTGCAAATGTGTTTCCATTATAATTGTGATATTAATAAAGTACATATAACTGTATCCTGTAATTGTACTGTAAAGTACATAAAACTGTATTGGAGTTTTATTCAGTTCACTTTCCACATGGTAGACCTGCACAAACATTTTCTGAACAACCTCCTTATCCATGGTAAAGCACCATGCTATCATTAGCCTTTTCCCAGGAGCAATATCTGTGGTGAGTGTGTTCAAGAAATGTGAAGTCTGCTTCAACTTAACAATCTTGGCTGCCCATCAGTGCTAGCAGTCCATTATTAGAGCTAGTGCAAGATAAAGTGGCCTGTGTACAGAAGTCACATTCTTGCCCAGAGCATTGAGCAAGCCCTTCTCTGTTCTATTGGTATAGCCCACTCGGCTGACTGTTGGCCAGTATGCTTTGAGGTGTACTGTTAGTGATATCTCTATCCAACATATTGTGTACAGTGTGAGAAGAAACTACTTCATTGTCAGAAAAGCAGCTAAACCAGTTGTAAACAAATAAGACAACAGACCCTAATTCAACTGAAATTTGGTTTTACAGAGACTACTCTGCTCACTGGCTCCTTTCTTAGCTCATATTTATTGTGGATCTTTTCCATGGTGAGTAGTCCCAACAGACTGGAATAAAGTGCTAGTTGCACCTGTCTATAAGAAGGAAAAAAAGAATGACTTGAGTCTTAAAGCTCTATATTATGTTCAGTTTCCAAACACCCACATCTTATTCTTTTAATTGTTTGGAAGAAGTATCCTAGTAATGAAACTAGATTCCACTTCATGTCCTGATAGTCTTTTATGAGTGCATGCCTGAAGAAAATCTCTGTATTCAAGCCACAACATGTCAGATAACTACTAACCGTTAGGCTGGTACAATGGACTGCATATATAGGCGAGACAGCAGCCTGATGTCCTCCTCCTTGTTGTGTGAGAGTTGCACTCTATTCCACTAATGTCATTCAATATTGGCAGTCATCGCATGGCTGAAGAAAAATTAAAGCTTTTGCTCATTGATGGTACAGAACTGTTATCCAGTTCTTGTTTGGTACTCTTGTATCACAACGGATATTATGAGGTTACAGTTGGATCAGCAGTGGGATTCCCACTGCCACTGGCTACTGTGTCACAGTACAAATGAACACTGAACAGTGAACTTTTTTATTGAATCAAACACAAGATGGCACAGAATACAACAACAAGAAAGCAACAGCCAGAGGCGATACCAGGTCCATAACAAAGTTCTAGTCCAGCATAGCCTTGCAGATCTGTAGAGCAACCAAACAGCATAGCGTTTCAGAATCTTGGGTGCGGTACAGTATCATGACAACAAAGAATGTGTCTTGGAAGCTGATGTTGGCCTAGATATATGCCATCATAGTGGTCACCAGCATTGATGGTGGTAGTGTTGAGTAGGTGCACGCATCCAGTGTCATAAACTCATACAAGGTTGGGTGGGGGGGGGGGGGTGGTGATGGTGGATCCTAAGGTGTCAGGCCCCAATTCTGCAGCTAGCTAGACTCAGCTCAGCGTAAGGGGCCAAAACAGTGGTGTGCTGGAGCAGAGTACCACTCTTGAAGTGTGCCGGGCGGCAAATGTTAGTGGTAAATGGGCATACAACACTCCTCCCCTCTGGATGGGGGGTGGCCCCATGCTGGTGCACGACCTCCATCTCATCTGCAGTACCTTTCCCCTTGAGACCTCAGGCACCAGGAGCCCCCTGATCTAACCCAAGTGTAGTGCTGAAAGAGGCCTGGGCGGCAGCATTGGCTGGACTGCTGGGCAGTGGCGGGGATACGGGTGTGACAGCTGAAGCTGGAGGTGAGGTCATGACGACGTCTAGGCTCCCGAGTTGTGGCCATCCCTTAAGTGTGCCCTCTGTTGATGTCCTCGGCTGAGGTACCTCAACTTCAAGCATCTGTCTTTCCTGTAATGGGGAAGCCGGAGGCAAGGCTGGATGCTCCTCCTGTTGCTGTGGTGGCCTGGAACAGCTAACAGTTGGATGAGAAGGGAGCAGGTGGAGGAGGATAGGGGGAGTGGACTCAAAGTTGTGCTCCTCTTCAGCCAAAGAGTGGGAAATCGGAGCGCAGTAAATGGTTGGTGAAAAGAGAAATGCAGACTGAAGTTGCATAATCAGAGCTGGCTGTGGTGCTGGAGATAGTTTGCTCTCCAGTATGTAGTGTGAAGACTCTTCACCACAGTCTCCAGTATCTAGTGTGAAGGCCCTTCACCCTCATTGCCAACTAATGGTGGCAGCTAAACACCGATCTTGTCGGCCAAACCCCCGGTCCCATACTTGTGTGCCAGGCTAGAACTCGGTGTAGGAGTAGTGATTGGGGGATTGGGTGCACCCATTAGCACAGGCAGTAGAAATCGAGTTCGTTGTCTGTTTAATAGGTGCTGATGACCGCACAGTTGAGTGCCCCACAAGCCAAAACCTTTTAATAGCTCCATCAGGCTCTTCTCCAAAGGGTGTCACTCTATATGAACTTAAGAGAAGTGTCAGAGTGTGTTCCGTGGGTGCATCTTGTATGTACTTGTCTACCAGCTGTTTGAATGTCGGAACCACATCTTACTTCTCCATGGATTGGGGATGAGTGCAAAGTGAACGGATTTGCTTTACTCCATTCTTAGTTCAAAAATTTTCAAAGACCTGTGCCCGAAATTGCTGATTGTTGTCAGTGACTTAATTCTGTGGCATTCCCTCAGTGCCAAAAATCCTAGACAGCACCATGACTGTATTGCACTGTGGTTGTGCAGCAATTGACATGCATGAGAACCTGGAGAAGGCATGTATTATGATGAGTCATTTGGTATTCAGGAAGGGTCCAGCAAAATAGAATAGCATCCATTTCCGTGGTTAGAGGGGTGCTGGCCATGGCAAAAAAAAAAAAAAAAAAAAAAAAAAAACATGATACTGGCTGCTTGCTGTTCCGCACATCTGTGCATTGGTGAACTAGGCACTCTATTTCCCGGTTGATGCCTGGCCAATAAGTGTAGTGCTGAACCAGTAGCTTGGTTCTGGAAGCTCCCGAATGTCTTTGATGAAGCAACTGTAGGACCTGTTGGCGTAATGATTTTGAAATTACCACTTGTGGCAAGTTGTGGTCCATAATTAAAAGGACCACACCATCTACTAGCATATATTACATAGCACATAGTAATGTCAAAGTGGATTAGATTTTTGGTTGGCCAGTTGTTCTGGCTGCCCCCTTCAAGGTGCCAACTTCTTGGAGAATGGTGTCTGCTCCCATAATTTCAGCGATTCAGGCTCCTGTAATTGGAAAATCATACATGGCTTGTTGAGCCTCATTGTCCAAGACAAAGAAAGGAATTCCTACTAATCAAACTTGTAGTCTGATCCCATGGGTAGGCACGGAAGATCATCTACACATGAAGGCATGCTGTGATGTGTTGGATCTCATATCTTGATAGGGACAATGTCCAGCACTGAAACTGATGAGCCGTATGATCTGGTAAATGAGCTGCTGGGTTGAATAAGATTAATGCCTTATGGTCCAGTCCCAGGCGAAACTTTTTGCCATAGAGAAATACTTGAATTTTTTTCAAAGTGAAGATAATCACTAGTGCCTATTTCTCAATTTGAGAGTATTTCTTTTGCGCAGAGGTTAGGGTTTTTAAAATGTAAGCAATGGGGTTCTCTTAACCATTGTCATCTCTGTGAGTGAGGTGTTTGCCACAACCAGCAACTTCATCCCAATTTGGAACACCACTGAAAAGGGTGCTGAGAGGAGACACTGCCGGAGCTCTATGATCACCTTTTCATTTGCTGTGGACAATGTGACTGCCACTCCTTTCTTACATGAGGTGTGTAATGGATGTGCTATCTGGAAAAGAGTGGGAATACATTTTCAGCAATATGTAATTTTCTCTAGAAAAGCCTGGAGCTGCTTTAGGTTTGTTGGCTGAGACATTGGTGCAATTGCTTCTGTATGTTTCTTCAGTGGTAAAATGCCTTCATGCAAGACAAAAGTTCTAAGTAGTCCACTGAATACTGAAAAAATTCATGTTTGCTGAGATTGCGCTTTAATCCTGCCTCCTGCAAAATGACAAAGAGTGAAATCACGTTTACTAAGTGCTGCATACTGGAACTTCCTATGATGATGATGTCACCTAATAGTTTATGCAGCCAGCCACATTGTGAATTAGCTGTCCCAAAAATCTCTGGAAAATTGCAGAGATACTGGAGACTCCAAAGACCAACCATTTAAATATGTGTAAACCATACATTGTGTTGATTTCTAAAATCTTCAGAGAACTTAGGCCTAAAGGGAGCTTTAACTATGCCTTGGCGAGCTCAACTTTGGAGAAGTAGTGTCCGTTTGCCAGCTTTGTATATGTCACCAGGCTTCGGGATTTCGCATATGTCCACTTCAGTGTGAGAATTCAACATGACCTTGAAATCCTAGCAAAGCCTGAGTTTGATGGATGGCTTCTTGATGATAACCTGGCAAGTTGCCCGCTGACCTGATGAGAGAGGTATGATCACATCCATTTCCTGCAGCCGGTAATCCCACCTTGACTTTGCTACATGTTACCAGTGAAATCACCCTGGGACAAAAAATTGAGGTTGTGCTGTAGGTTTTTGCAAAATACAAGTTTCGAAATTCTTTGCCTTTCCCAGGCCAAGAGTTCGTCCAGTTATTGGTAAGGTGCATTCTTGGGTACCAGATTGACTGCGCCATTGCATTCTAGAAAATAAACTAACGCTAAATCACAGTAAGACTCAGTTTTTACAGTTTCTATCAAACAATTCTACAAAACCTGACATTTTAATTTCACAGAATGGACATAGGATTAGTGAAACTACACAGTTCAAATTTTTATGCGTACAGGTACATAGTTAACTGTTGTGGAAAGCCCACATTCAGGACCTTGTTCAGAGACTTAATGCTGCCATTTTTACTATTCAAACAATATCTTAAGTAAGTGATAGTTTGACACAAAAAGTAGTCTACTTTGCTTATTTTCATTCACTTATGACATATGGTGTTATATTTTGGGATAACTCTTCCCATTCTCAAAGCATGTTTTTCGCTCAGGAATGGGTGATTCGGGCAATAAGTGGTGTAAGTTTGCAAACACCTGTTCACTAGTCCGGGTATTCTGACATTGACTTCTTAATGTATGTATTCTTTAATGTTGTTTCTTGTTAACAATATCAGCTCATTCCCAAGACTTAGCAGCTTTCACTCGGTTAATAGTAGGCAGAAATCTAATCTGGATTTGGATCGCACTCCCTAGACTCTTGTGCAGAAAGGCGTGCAGTGTACTGCTGCATCCATTTTCAATAAGCTACCACAAGAATTTAAAAATCTTTGCAGTAATTCATGCACTTTCAAATCAAAACTGGAGAGTTTCATCATGGGTCACCCCTTCTATTTTGTCGAGGAGTTGCTTGAAAAATTAAGATGATGCCTGTGTTATATTGTTGATTGTGTTTACATGAACTTACGGCTTGTCTTTTTTTGGGTTCATAAACATTTTATTTTTATCTGTTATTTTTTCTTTGCTGTATTTTCATGTAGTGACACGTTCCATGACTTGGAGATTTTGGTCCTATGGAATTAGACGTGTAAAATAAAATAATTTGATCGAAAATACAAAAAAAGTAAATGTGTTGAGGCATAAATGGTTCTCCATGTTGTTGTTGTGGTCTTCAGTCCTGAGACTGGTTTGATGCAGCTCTCCATGCTACTCTATCCTGTGCAAGCTTTTTCATCTCCCAGTACCTACTGCAACCTACATCCTTCTGAATCTGCTTAGTGTATTCATCTCTTGGTCTCCCTCTACGATTTTTACCCTCCACGCTGCCCTCCAATACTAAATTGGTGATCCCTTGATGCCTCAGAACATGTCCTACCAACCGATCCCTTCTTCTGGTCAAGTTGTGCCACAAACTTCTCTTCTCCCCAATCCTATTCAATACTTCCTCATTAGTTATGTGATCTACCCATCTAATCTTCAGCATTCTTCTGTAGCACCACATGTCGAAAGCTTCTATTCTCTTCTTGTCCAAACTATTTATCGTCCATGTTTCACTTCCATACATGGCTACACTCCATACGAATACTTTCAGAAATGACTTCCTGACACTTAAATCAATACTCGATGTTAACAAATTTCTCTTCTTCAGAAATGCTTTCCTTGCCATTGCCAGCCTACATTTTATATCCTCTCTACTTCGACCATCATCAGTTATTTTGCTCCCCAAATAGCAAAACTCCTTTACTACTTTAAGTGCCTCATTTTCTAATCTAATTCCCTCAGCATCACCCGACTTAATGAGACTACATTCCATTATCCTTGTTTTGCTTTTGTTGATGTTCATCTTATGTCCTCCTTTCAAGACACTGTCCATTCCATTCAACTGCTCTTCCAAGTCCTTTGCTGTCTCTGACAGAATTACAATGTCATCGACGAACCTCAAAGTTTTTATTTCTTCTCCATGAATTTTAATACCTACTCCGAATTTTTCTTTTGTTTCCTTTACTGCTTGCTCAATATACAGATTGAACAACATCGGGGAGAGGCTACAACCCTGTCTTACTCCCTTCCCAACCACTGCTTCCCTTTCATGTCCCTCGACTCTTATAACTGCCATCTGGTTTCTGTACAAATTGTAAATAGCCTTTCGCTCCCTGTATTTTACCCCTGCCACCTTTAGAGTTTGAAAGAGAATATTCCAGTCAACATTGTCAAAAGCTTTCTCTAAGTCTACAAATGCTAGAAACGTAGGTTTGCCTTTCCTTAATCTTTCTTCTAAGATAAGTCGTAAGGTCAGTATTGCCTCACGTGTTCCAGTGTTTCTACGGAATCCAAACTGATCTTCCCCGAGGTTGGCTTCTACTAGTTTTTCCATTCGTCTGTAAAGAATTCGTGTTAGTATTTTGCAGCTGTGACTTATTAAGCTGATAGTTCGGTAATTTTCACATCTGTCAACACCTGCTTTCTTTGGGATTGGAATTATTATATTCTTCTTGAAGTCTGAGGGTATTTCACCTGTTTCATACATCTTGCTCACCAGATGGTAGAGTTTTGTCAGGACTGGCTCTCCCACGGCCGTCAGTAGTTCCAATGGAATATTGTCTACTCCGGGGGCCTTGTTTCGACTCAGGTCTTTCAGTGCTCTGTCAAACTCTTCACGCAGTATCAAATCTCTCATTTCATCTTCATCTACATCCTCTTCCATTTCCATAATATTGTCCTCAAGTACATTGCCCTTGTATAGACCCTCTATATACTCCTTCCACCTTTCTGCTTTCCCTTCTTTGCTTAGAACTGGGTTTCCATCTAAGCTCTTGATATTCATACAAGTCGTTCTCTTATCTCCAAAGGTCTCTTTAATTTTCCTGTAGGCGGTATCTATCTTACCCCTAGTGAGATAGGCCTCTACATCCTTACATTTGTCCTCTAGCCATCCCTGCTTAGCCATTTTGCACTTCCTGTCGATCTCATTTTTGAGACGTTTGTATTCCTTTTTGACTGTTTCACTTACTGCATTTTTATATTTTCTCCTTTCATCAATTAAATTCAATATTTCTTCTGTTACCCAAGGATTTCTACTAGCCCTCATCTTTTTACCTACTTGATCCTCTGCTGCCTTCACTACTTCATCCCTCAAAGCTACCCATTCTTCTTCTACTGTATTTATTTCCCCCATTCCTGTCAATTGCTCCCTTTTGCTCTCCCTGAATCTCTGTACAACCTCTGGTTCTTTTAGTTTATCCAGGTCCCATCTCCTTAAATTCCCACCTTTTTGCAGTTTCTTCAGTTTTAATCTACAGGTCATAACCAATAGATTGTGGTCAGAGTCCACATCTGCCCCTGGAAATGTCTTACAATTTAAAACCTGGTTCCTAAATCTCTGTCTTACCATTATATAATCTATCTGATACCTTTTAGTATCTCCAGGGTTCTTCCATGTATACAACCTTCTTTCATGATTCTTAAACCAAGTGTTAGTTATGATTATGTTGTGCTCTCTGCAAAATTCTACCAGGCGGCTTCCTCTTTCATTTCTGTCCCCCAATCCATATTCACCTACTATGTTTCCTTCTCTCCCTCTTCCTACACTCGAATTCCAGTCACCCGTGACTATTAAATTTTCGTCTCCCTTCACAATCTGAATAATTTCTTTTATTTCATCATACATTTCTTCAATTTCTTCGTCATCTGCAGAGCTAGTTGGCATATAAACTTGTACTACTGTAGTAGGTGTGGGCTTCGTATCTATCTTGGCCACAATAATGCGTTCACTATGCTGTTTGTAGTAGCTTACCCGCATTCCTATTTTCCTATTCATTATTAAACCTACTGCTGCATTACCCCTATTTGATTTTGTGTTTATAACCCTGTAGTCACCTGACCAGAAGTCTTGTTCCTCCTGCCACTGAACTTCACTAATTCCCACTATATCTAACTTCAACCTATCCATTTCCCTTTTTAAATTTTCTAACCTACCTGCCCGATTAAGGGATCTGACATTCCACGCTCCGATCCGTAGAACGCCAGTTTTCTTTCTCCTGACAACGACATCCTCTTGAGTAGTTCCCGCCCGGAGATCCGAATGGGGGACTATTTTACCTCCGGAATATTTTACCCAAGAGGACGCCATCATCATGTAATCATACAGTAAAGCTGCATGCCCTCGGGAAAAATTACGGCTGTAGTTTCCCCTTGCTTTCAGCCGTTCGCAGTACCAGCACAGCAAGGCCGTTTTGGTTATTGTTACAAGGCCAGATCAGTCAATCATCCAGACTGTTGCCCTTGCAACTACTGAAAAGGCTGCTGCCCCTCTTCAGGAACCACACGTTTGTCTGGCCTCTCAACAGATACCCCTCCGTTGTGGTTGCACCTACGGTACGGCTATCTGTATCGCTGAGGCACGCAAGCCTCCCCACCAACGGCAAGGTCCATGGTTCATGGGGGGGAGGATGCCATATCAGCACTGTTTACATCTGAGATAATTATTTCCATTGTCACAGTTTTGTAAGTCAGTTCTGTGTTAAATGACTGTTCAACAAAATTTGTTGCGGGTTATAATTGTCAACTGTCAAGATGACAGAATTGTGGATTATTCATCACATGACATACATTTGGAATCCATTTGGTTTGCAAAGTTAGTGCAGGTGCTCATAATCGTAAATATAGTTGAAAATTGATGAGACTTGTAGTGGCACCGATGTCAACTTGGAAGTTTACTGATTTGCTAGATACTCTCAGTGAAGTGAGTAGTTTACTGGGCGATCTTTCATGAGTTGATGGCTTCTAACTGATAACATTTATGTCCATTTGATCTTGTGCTGGTGAAGGCAGAACGTCTGCCCTACAGACAGATACCAAGTGACCGTGTCTTGCACATTTAGTACAGTCTGCTTGTCTGTGTGGACAGCCTTCTGCCTCTGAAAACATTCCTCGCAGGAAGGATATGCCTGTCTAAATGTGGTTCATCTTGTGACCCAATGTTTATGTGCAGAGGATGAGTGTGCTGCTGTTTGTGGACTACAGTAATTTCCCTATTGGGCCCCAAATTGTAAACTTTGCCAGGTTCGCTGTTTACTGGGACAATATCCACTTGGGAAACTGAGTGATGACCTGCTACTTGTGTGACCTTGTACAACTGTGCTGTACGCAATATGTCATCTAAAGAAGTGCATCAAACTGTAAAGCCTTTAAGTGAAACCCTTTATCTGGTGTTGCACAGATGAGTGCATCTCTAATCATCACTTCTGCATACAATTCTTTGTTTCATGGAATGAGAAGCTTGAATCTGTGACTTAGCCCCCCAGAGTTCTGCTGCCCAAGCTTGATAAGATTGACTCATATGCTTACACCCTTGGTAAAACTTGAGGTGAGCAAAATTCAAATTAACGGTGCCATTGGTAGTGATCACTTAATTAGGGACACATTTCCTCAAATGTCAGTTTAGCACCTTCTGTCAGAGGGTCTAGCTTGCATAGTAATTGATAAGTTTGCAGCTGAATTCAAGAAAAGAAAAGATATTCAGCTGTATCGTTATCCTTTACCTGAAGTGGCCTAAAGTGCTGTCACGCTGTTTTTTATATATGAGTCCCAGTCTTCCGAATGCTCTTCGCATGGTGGGAATGGCAAAGGATTGGCTGCCTGTTGCTGAATCAGTACCCAGGGCAGGAGCTCTTCAATATGTTTTTGACTTCCCACCTTTTGAGCCATCAGCTGCTGTAGAGTGGCTGCCAAAAATGGTTTGTCCATGCCGACTGGAAAGAAAGAAAACCGTGCACTGTTCACCTCTCAAAGCACAGAGGACCAAGGTCCCTGGTGCACAGAAACGTTCACAGTCCAAGCACCAGTGCTTGAAAGAATCCACATTCCTAGGGCACAAGTAAATTTCACGGTTTCAAAAATTGCTTAAAAGTTGTCACAGTCCAAGTGATAGAGCACATGCAAAGTTCAAAGTTCTGTCCCCCCTGCGGGTCCGGGGGTTAGAATAGGCCCGAAGTATTCCTGCCTGTCGTAAGAGGCGACTAAAACGAGTCTCACATGTTTCAGCCTTTATGTGATGGTCCCCTGTGGAGTTTAACCTCCATTTTTCAAAATTTTCCTGAAGAGCGAGCCAGTTGGGGAAGGGCGTCTGACATGGTGTATAGTGTCCATCATGCGCTGAGACCTCTTGCATCCTTCGTCCACATGGATCTATGCTTCTGCTCATTCTCCAGCTGTTGGGCGACGTTGCCCTCCTTGGTGTGTTTTCCTCCATCCTCTGTGCAGCATCGCTTTCTGCGCTGTTGACGATAATGAACTCCTTAGCTCGTTTGCACCTGATATCCAGCACATGGGGCCACCATGTACCATGTTGGTTGTAGCCCCCTGAACACATAGGAATCGCTCTGCTGATGCCTGTGCCGTTAACTCCCCACGTATGCCAAGGAGTAGGTGTCTGTCAACCTGGGGCATCGGGACTCCCAGCAATGGCCATCCTGCCAGATGGCCTTTGCTGCAACTTGGTGGCGCCCATGGGGAGGCCCCCTGGTCAGAGTGGGTGGCATCAGGGTGGATGACATGCCATGAAGTGTAGTACGTCATCTCTTGCTGGTGGTCAAACACCAGCAGTCTCTAAGCAATCAATGTCTAACTTCAGTGCTACAAAATACGACCCCAAATTGTCCCCCCCCCCTCCCCTCCCTGGCCACACCATGGGAGGAATGCCTGGCTAAAGATGGTAGTGAAGCTTATTCACTGCGGTACCTCCTATGTACGAGAGTTGATGGGAAATCTTACTTGTCAATAAAACCTTGGTTTTTTGTGGAGCATTTAGAGGACAAGTTTCAGGAGGTGGAGGGCTTGTCCAAAATGCGGTCAGGTTTGGTCTTGATCAGAAAAGCATCCTCTGGCCAGTCACGGGCAATACTCGCCTGTGACAAGCTGGGGGATGTTTCTGTTTCCATCACACCCCATAAGAACTTAAGTATGGTCCAGGGTATCATATTTCACAGGGACCTTCTTTTGCAGTCTGACGATGAGCTGCACACCAATTTAGAGTGCTGAGGTGTCCATTTTGTCAGGCACATCCGCCAGGGCTCGAGGGATAATCAGGTTGCAACTGGTGCCTTCATCTTGCCCTTCAAGAGTGACACATTACCGGAGAAGGTCAAGGTGATGGTCTACCGCTGTGACGTAAAGCCATATATCCCTTCCCCAAATGTGGTGCTTTAAGTGCTGGAAGTTCAGCCAAATGTCTTCCATCTGTACTTCCAGTGTCACCTGTCGGGATTGTGGACGTCCTTCACATCCTAATACTCCCTGTGCCCTGCCTCCCATGCATGCCATCTGTGGAGAGCACTATTCACCTTGCTCACCAGCCTGCAGGATTCTTCAGAAAGAAAGAAAAAAAATTGAATACAAGACCCTGGGCCGACTGACCTACAATGAGGCTAAGAGAAAATATGAGAGGCTACATCCTGTGCATATAACGTCAACCTACACTGCTGCTACAACAGTGGTTCTACCATCTTCCGTTATGCGGCGTACAGTTGGCTTTCAGAGCTGTCAGACTCCACCTGCCCCCTTAATGGTGGGGGGCACTTTCCTCCCTGTTGCTGCTGCACAACCTACTTCTGGAACAACACCCCCCTCCCCCTCCCCCGCCCCCCCCCTTCCCAACCATCGGGGGCATCAGTCCTCACTTCTCAGCCGAAGAAGTGTAAGTCTTCTTTGGCTCCTCTCGCCAGGAAGGGATCCCTTGGGTCACTCCCTTCCCAGGGTCCTACCTGTGGCAAAGTTGACACCTGCCAGTGGCTGAAGCAACCACAGGTAGCTGGTCGTAGGGCTTCACGGTCCTCCTCAGTCCCTGAGACTGAATCAGTGAAGCCCTCCCAGCTGGACAAACCTAAGTAGCAGCGAGAGAAACCTAAAACGAAAAAGACCCCCAAGAACTAAGGCATTGCAGTCGCACCTGCACCACCACTACCTACATGTTCTGTGTCTGAGAATGAGGTGAAGATTGCTTTCTGCATTGCCCTCCAGGAAACTTGGTTCCTGACAATGTGGCCCTTTGCGGCTATAAGAGATATTACAGGAACCATATAATAGAGTGTCAGACGGATTTTACGTCTATGTCCTAAACTCAGTAGTTAACCTGTGCCCCTTCAAATCCCTCTTGAAGATGTGGGTGTCAGGATAAGGATGATGCAGGAAATAACTGTCTGCAATCTATATCTTCCTCCCAATGGTCAGTACCCCTGAACGTATTGGCTGCACTGATTGATCAATTCCCTAAACCTGTCCTACTTTTGGGAGAGTTTAACTTTCATAATCCCTTGTGTGTGCCGAGGCAGAGATGTCGAAAATTTACTGTCACATCTCGACCTCTGCCTCATAAATACAGGTGCTCCCACACATTTCAGTGTGGCACATGGCACATATTCGGCCATTGATCTCTTGGTTTGCAGTCCTGGACTTCTCCCATCTATCCACTGGAGAGCACATGACGAGCTGTGTGGTAGTGACCACTTCCCCATCTTCCTGTCACTCCCCCGGCATCATGCCCGAGGACACCTACCCAGATGGGCTTTAAACAAGGCAGACTGTGGGAAGCTTTCACCTCTGCTGTCACCACTGAATCTCCCCCACACGGTGCCATCGATGTTGTTGTTGAGCAGGTCACTGCAATGATCGTTTCCCCACGATCCCTCGTTCTTTAGGGTGCCCCCGGCGAAAGACAGCACCCTTGCACATTGCCCCGACACAGCGCCTGGGTCGGATCGGTTCCACAGTCAGATGATTAAACATCTCTCGTCTGACTACAAGCAACATCTCCTCATCATCTTCAACCAAATCTGGTGCGATGGCGTCTTTCCATTGCAATGATGGGAGATCACCATCATTCCGAAGCTCAAACCCGGTCAAATCCCACTTGATGTGGATAGCTGCCAGCCCATCAGCCTCACCAACTTTCTTTCTAAGCTACTGGGACGTATGGTGTGTCAGCGGTTGGGTTGGGTCCTGGAGTCACGTGGCCTACTGGCGCCATGTGAGGGTGGCTTCCACCAGGGTCGCTCTACCACTGATAAGCTTGTCCCTTGGTCTTCCATCCGAACATCCTTTTCCAGATGCCTACATCTGGTTTCCATCTTTTTTTTATTTACGTAAAGCATACAACATGACCTGGTGACATCATATCCTTGCAACATTGTATGAATGGGGTCTCCAGAGCCTGCTCCCGATTTTTATCCAATACTTTCTGTCGCTTTGTACTTTCCATGTCCAGGTCGGTGCCTCCCATAGTTCCCCCGTATTCAGGAGAATGGCATTCCGCAGGGCTCCGTATTGAGCAGCAGCTGCAGGGCCATTGGTCTGACCTTCTCTGTATGCAGATGGCGTCTACATTTCATACTGCTCCTCCAGTACTGGTGTTGCTGAGCAGTGCTTACAGGGAGCCATTCACAAGGCGCAGTCATGGGCTGTAGCCCACAGCTTCCAGTTTTCAGCCACTAAGTTGTGTGTCATGCATTTCTGTCAGTGTCACACTATTCATCTAGAAACAGAACTGTATCTTGATGACAATCCACTGACTTTAGTGGAGACATATCGATTCTTAGGACTGGTTTTCGATGCCCGATTGACTTGGCTTCGTCACCTTTGTCAGCTTAAGCGGAAGTGCTGGCAACACCTCAATGCCGTCCGCTGCCTCAGCAACACCAACTGGGGTGCAGATTGCCCTATGCTGCTGCAGCTCTACAGAGCCCTTGTTCAATCCCGCCTTGACTATGGGAGTCTGGTTTACGATTCGGCGGCATCCTCAACATTGTATTTACTCGACCCAGTGCACCACTGTGGCGTTCGCCTAACGACGGGAGCTTTTAGAATGAGTCCAGTGACCAGTGTCCTGGTGGAGGCCGAAGTCTCTCCAGTGAAGGTTAGGCATACACAACTGCTTGCCAGTTATGTTGCACACATTCGTAGTTCTCCTGCGCATCCAAATTACCATCTACTTTTCCCAACCACGGCGGTTCATCTCTCGCATCGGCGGCCCAGGTCAGGACTTACAATTATATTTAGCATCTGGTCCTTTCTGTCTGAACTGGAGTTCTTCCCATTACCACATCTCTTCGAGGTCCATTCACATACACCTCCATGGTGTACACCTAGGCCGCAGATTCTTCTGGACCTTTTGCTTGGCCCTAAGGCTTACATTAACCCTGTGACTCTCTGCTATCATTTCCTCTCGATTCTCGACATGTACCGGGGCCATGAAGTGGTTTACACCAACAGCTCGATGGCTGATGGTCACGTAGGCTTTGCATATGTTCATGGAGGACATATGAAACAGCACTCCTTGCCAGATGGCTGCAGTGTTTTCACTGCAGAGCTGGCGGCCATATCTCTTGCTCTTGAACACATCTGCTCATGCCCTGGCGAGTCATTTGTTCTGTGTACTGACTCCTTAAGCAGCCTACAAGCTATCGACCAGTGCTACCCTCGCCATCCTTTGGTAGTGTCCATTCAGGAGTCCATCTGTGCCCTGGAACGGTCCCGTCTTTCAGTGGTGTTTGTGTGGACCCCAGGACATGTTGGAATCCTAGGCAACGAACTTGCCGACAGTCTGGCCAAACAGGCTACACGGAAACTGCTTCTGGAGATGGGCATCTCCGAAACTGACCTGCATTCTGTCTTACGCCACAGGGTTTTTCGGCTTTGGTTGACGGAATGGCATAACAGTACGCACAACAAACTGCATGTCATTAAGGAGACTACGAATGTGTGGAAGTCTTCCATGTGGTCCTCTCAGAGGGAATCAGTTGTCCTCTGCCGTCTCCACATTGGCCATACATGGCTATCGCATGGTTACCTCCTCCGTCATGAGGACCCACCTTGATGTCGCTGTGGCTCACAAATGACGGTCATCCACCTCTTGCTGGACTGCCCACTTTTAGCCGCTCTGCAGTGGACTTTCGACTTTCCCAGCACCCTCCCTTCGGTGTTGATATTTGATTTAATTTTAACAGGGAACCTAAAACAGCTTAGGTCTAACCGCCATTGCCCGCACTGAAACTAAGTTTATTGTGTGGTATTGCTCCCTGTATATCTAGTAAAGCCAACCAATGCCCTTAAATAGTGCAAGGAGTCCCTCTACCAGTTTTTTGTTAGACTCAATTTCTTTAGATTCCTATTTCCCGAAGATTCAGTATCTTTTACTCTCCAATGCCATGCATTCAAAGATTAGGTGTGATGCAGTTTCTTCACCCTCATCACAGATCCTACATTTGGGGCCCTCTTCCGTTATACCCATTGTGTATAGGTGTTTTTTGAAATTCCCATGGCTGGTCATCAGTCCACTCATGAGTTTGATCTCTTTCCTTTTCAATCCCAGGATTACAGAGCTTCTTTTAAAACATGGCTTGGGTATCATTACTTTACCATGTTTTTGTTTATGGACCTTGGTCCAATATCCTACGTTCTGTTTCCTAAGCCAGTTCCGTAGTTCTAATTTGATCATAGCTTTGGTGATTGTCAGGGCAGGTTGATGGAATGGCATAACAGTACGCACAACAAACTGCATGTCATTAAGGAGACTACGAATGTGTGGAAGTCTTCCATGTGGTCCTCTCAGAGGGAATCAGTTGTCCTCTGCCGTCTGGTCCAATAAATGGAGTTGTTGCCCCCATCCTAGCCAATCTGTCAGCTTGTTCATTGTCACATATCCATGAGTGGCCAGGGACCCACACTAGGTTTACCCTATTGCTTCCCCCTAGCTCCACCAGAGCCCTATGGCATTCTGCAACAATCTTAGATCTTGTTGCATGATCTGCCAATGATTTCAGGGCTGCCTGACTGTCTCAATAGATGTAGATGCTACGGTTCTTGTAGCACCTACGCATATTCTCCTCCACACATGCCCTGATTGCAGTAATTTCAGCTTGGAATATAGAGGCCAGTTTTCCTAGAGAGATGCCCTCCAGTCTTGGCTGAACCCCGTACACCCCTGCCCCAATGCCATGGTCTATTTTTGATCCATCGATGAACCAATCGATGTCCCCGATGTGGTTTAGAGCTGTTTTTTCCCACTGCTCCCTGCTTCCAGTTATTATATTGTAAGGCTTGTTGAAGCAGTTGGGAGTTATTGTATAGTTGGCAGGCATTTCCCCAGCCATTCCTATATTTACCTCACTCACTATGTTAGTGTGTGATTCTGGATATCCGAATGAGAGCCAGTTTTGTCAGTTTTAAGACTGTGTGCCCCAGCTGCTGCCTCCATCTTGACCCACAGGTGTAGTGGAGGCATGTCCAGCATGGCTTCCATTCCAACAGTTGGTGTGCAGCTAATTCCGCCTGTTATGGCTAAGCAGGCCAATCTCTGCACCTTAGCTGCAACCTGCTGTTCTACCTTCTTCCACCACACTACATCCCCGTAGCAAATCCTATGTCTAACCAGTGTGTTGTATATCCAGTGCATATCCCTGGGGGCTTAGGCCCCAGTTTTTGCCCAAGCCCTTCCGATACTCATTAGAGTACTTTTTGCCTTGGAGCAGATGCTCTTAATGTGAGGGGTCCACATTAGCTTCTCGTCTAAGGTTACTCCTAGGTATTTCACTATCCCCATCACAGGTAGAGTTTCATCGAAGAGCTTTAGATTCCAATTTGAGTGTTGAATGTGTCTCTTCATAAATGGCACCACAACAGTCTTCTTAGGATTAACCCTCAGACCCTGTGTAATGCACCAATTTTGCACAATGTCCAATCCTCCTTGTGCTATATTTCTAACTGTGTCAGTAAATTTGCCAAGTATTATGATGACAAGGTCATCTGTGTATCATTGACAAAGGCATCGTCTGGAATTTAGTTCCTCAATAAGTTCGTTCACCACTAGGTTCCACAATAGAGGGGACAGAACTACTACTTGTGGGCAACCTCTAGTGGTGTTAATTACCATCTTTTCATTCATCATGGTAGCCTCTACCTTCCTTCCACTAAGCATGGCCCTGGTCCACCTGCATATAGTGGCCCCCAGGTCATGCGCTTCTGCTGCCCTTACTGTGGAATTGAAGGTCCTGTTACTGAAGGCCCCCTTGATATCCAGGAAGATGCAGAGGGCCATTTCTTGGTAGTGAAGTGCTTTCTCCACCTTCCCAACAAGTTGGTGGAGAGCTGTCTCACATGATTTACCTGCTTGATATTTGTGTTGGTTTGAATGTAGAGAGGCCCTACTTAGCCGCCCCTCCCCAACATATTAGAGATGGGCAAACTGAATCACGTAAATGTTTCGAAACAAATGAAACAGTACAATGTAATGTTTCGATACAGTGTTTCGAAACAGTGAAACAGTTTGTGTTTTGTAATCTAATAAACCTACACATTTTATCATCTTGAATGTCTACTGTATAAGTATGTCCATATAAACACAAATGAGGTGCGAGAGCGCTAATCATCTCGCAAAAAGTACGAAACTATCACTTAGGCGTCTTGGCAGTTTCATATTTCCTGCAGCAAATGCGCTGCTTTTGTGTCATGTGACTTTCATACTTTTCAATTGGCAGAGGAAAGCCTTAGCTGAAGGCAGAAGAACCACCACGAACGGAACTGGAGGTGGGAGCAAACTGCAGAAACAACAGATATGCTACTGGGATTCCCACATTCCATTAGTATGGCTAATATACCCATCCTGCTAATTTCCATGCAAACAAAGGGAATCATTGTGGATAATAGACACAGTGACTATAGACTCACAAATAATGCCAAATAATTCGAACAAATAATAAAATATAACAGAAAAAAAATTTTGTGTTTCAAGGCGTTTAGAACCGTTACCATAAATTTACGATGCTTCCCGTTCACCATTACACTATCAGTGATATGTCAGACAGATTGCTTGCAATTATACCTACATCAAATTTATGTACATGTCTAATAACTGTCACTCTACGCCTTTTTTTATTTAAAATGTTGTAGTCTTACTTGCGTTTCTTAATATGATTACTGTACATGAACAGAGAAGCGTATGTTGTAAAAAAAGTGTAATTTAACTGAATGATTTTCACATATTTATTATTTTGAATGCGAATAGTATGCGTTGTTTTATTGCTTGGTTAGTGTTTATAAAGCAGATGTTACGCCATTTCGGAATCGGACAGTCAACTAGAAACGAAGCTTTATTTTCGGATATCTTAAGCTTCATGCTATTGCTTGTCAAAAGATTTCGACACTCTTGAAAGTGTCTCATGAAGTGGTATGTTGTGTTTCAGTACCTGTGCCGAGCCCGAATCTCGTCCGACACAGAGCGGAATGAAACATCACTGTTTCGATACAATTAGTCCATTCCAGGCGCAGGTGGACTGAAACAGTCTTATTTTGAAACATCGATACAGTTTCTGTGTCTGGCTCGAGATTCGAGACAGGGGCGGAATGAAACACCACTGTTTCGAAACAGTGAACCATAGCCATTCCGAAACACTGAAACAGTTCCAGGTATCGATACACTGTATCGAAACATAGAAACAGTGGCCAAGTCTACAACATATACATTAACCAGTTTTTCCAGTGTTTTGAGAATGGAGGAGGACAGACTGATGGGTCTCATATCCTTGGCTTTGAAATGAATACAACCTTCACTCCCCTCCAAGCATTGGGAATGATTCCTTCTGCTAGGCTAACCCTGAATAGCTTGCATAGGACTCATGAGCTTCTCACCTGGCTGTTGCAGGAGAGCTGGAAAAATTCCATCTGGGCCAGGTGACATGAACGGTTGGAATGTTCCCACCGGCCATTGGATTTTATTAAAGTTCACACACTCCTTAGCCGATTCCCAGTCCTCTCTTCGAGTGCCTGAGAACCATTGTCTCTCCGTGATAACATTCTGGTCTGTGTTGTCCAGCAGAGCATATTGAGGAAAGTGAGTTTTGAGGAGCACTTCCACCGTCTCATGTGCTGTCTTTGTATATTCCCCATCCTCCTCCTTCTACTTCCTGGATTGGTTGGTACTCTAGTGAAAATCATGTGAAGTCTGACTTGTGCAGCCGTGCTCTCCACTTCCTCACAGAATGCCTTCCAGGATGCCTTCTTTGCTTGTCTGATTGCAAGATTGTAATTAACAAGGGCCTCATGATATTTAGCCCATTGTCCTTTACATCTCACAATAGTAAACAATCTCCGTACCTGTTTTCTTTGTATTTCCAAATTGTTGTTCCACCAAGGCTCACTCCTATTTGTGCACTTCTTGGTGATTGTGCAGTTGTCGTGATATGAGGTCCTCTGCTACTTCCTCAAATTCTTCTGGATTCCTTGTCGAGGTTTTAATTTTTGATAAGCCTAAATCAAGGTCCCTCCTGTATGTCTCCCAGTCTTTTTTCCTGGGATTGCTATAGGTCATGGTCTGTCTGATTCCCATTTCAGTGTTGAATTTAATGTACATGTGGTCCAATGAGGATGGCTCCATCACCACATGCTATTGTTTGACATAGCTGCCCATCATCGTGGAACCAAAGGTTATGTCAATTACTTCTTCCCTTCTGATATTCTTGAATGTAGGCTCATTGCCCCTATTCAGGACCTCTAAGTTGTTAGCTAAAAGAAATTCAAGAAGGTACTCACCTCTACTGGTGGTGTCCTTGCTGCCCCACACTAGCTTGTGGGCATTTGTGTCGCATCCCACCAGCAGTTGGTCACCTTGCTGATGGCAAGTCTCTACCAGTCTCCTCACCTCCAAGGGAGGTGGAGAGTTGTCTTTGTAAGGAAGGTATACTCAGACCAAAACAATTACCTTGTGATACCTTCCTCACATTGCTGCATTTTAATGGTCACCAAGTCCCTGGAGCAGAAATCCATCACTGGCATGAAAGAAATTCCATTTCTTACATAGATGTATGTTCTGGAGTTTCTTAGATGTCTAGCAGAAATCAGCTTACCTACAGTGCCACCGAGGCCCAATACACTCCCTATATATAAATAGGGTTCTTGTATCAGGGCCACGTTCACTTCCTGCCTCGCCAGGAAGTGACTGAGGGGCCCCTTTACTGTGTTGCAATTAATCTGCAGTATCTCCACTCTCCATCTTGCTGCCATCTTTAAGGTCTCTGTGAACCCTGACGGTGACCCGCGAGAACCCGAAAAACAATTTCAGGTCCTGCTCCCACATTGCCTTCAGGGACTTCTCTCCGACCTCCACCACCAAGGTTCGTCCTTCTGGTGCAACCTTTTGGTTGATCACTCTCCAGTCTTCTGTCGAGACTTTTGGGTTCTGGGCCCCTATCTCCCCAAACACAATCTTAAGAGAGACTTCCTTAAGGATCTTTGGTACCCGTATTTATATCTTTGCGGTGTTAAGAAGCTTAGCTGCCCTCTTAACCAGCAACTTCGCATCTTCCCAGGGGGATATCATGGGCACCTTGTCCTTGAGGCATTCCACCGTGTGCACCCCCTTCACAGATAAAAATGAGGCCACCATGATCTAGATAGACTCTCCTGAAGTTGGATCCTGGGCCAGCGTCCCCTCCCCCAAATCTTTTTAAAGAGGGCCATCTGTATCAATTCCTCCTGCTGTGAGGTGATGGCCACCAGTGAATAGCCTTCCTGGATAACTGCCATCCTAAAAACCGAGACTGCAGTACTATAGGTCTGTTTTCCTATTTATTGCCTCTGTTTTTTTTTTATTCATGTATCCAGGGGGAGGAAGTCTTTGATTCCTCCCTTATCCGCTTGCTACCTGTCCCTAAATAAAAGCCTTATGCTGGGATCAGATGGACCTAATGTCAATAATGTTTTTAGACTTTTAGATAGTGATGTTCAGGATCCCTGAGGCAGAGAATTTATAAAAATCAGAACTTGCAATACGTGTACTATGCATAGTGACAATGTAAAGGCTATGGAGTGATTATGTGAAGAAGCATCTGGATATCTTGTCAATATTTACCATTATGTGGACAACCTGTTCGCTGGGAAAAATTTGAAGGCATTCAGTGTAAGTTTAACATTCCGCATCACAAGTTTTGGAGGCATACAGCCACAAGGTGACTTTCTTTCGGACCTTCGGCCATCAAAATTTTGGAACAGTGAAATGGTACACAGTATTACTTTCCTAGACATATACCTCTAAAAAAATTTAAAAAAATTCTGCTGCTCTTGAATCCAAATCCTACAATTGTGCATGCTTTAAAAAACCTTAGCGAAATCAAGACTTCATTTCACCTGCAGAACTATTAAGTAAGTTCACACTACTTTTTCAATGCCAAACGCCCTTAATTCACAACATACACAAATAGAAAACATACTTCAAATATTTTTGGCTCATGTTGTGGAGTTTTCTGCTTTGAGAAAACTTGAGAGTATTTCTGAAGTTCTTCATAATAAACACGGAGCCCTTACATAGGACAATCTGCTTACTCATGAACAACTAGTGCTTATCAAGGAAGTAACAGAATAACTTAGTAAACTGGAAGCTGCTGACAAATTGTAGTTTCTAAAGAAGGTCCAAAAACATGGAATCACAATTGGCAAACATGTGATGGAAAATACACACTTATCAAGTGCTCCACCGAAAGGTTTTACGTTTTTAGATCTGAATGAAAGAATAAAGAACAGAAGATGCAGTGACATGGTAAATGTTGCAAAAAAGATGCCATCTGATGTCTAGCAAGATCACTTATTAGTCGAATGGAAAGTTCTACAGTTTTAAAAAGATGACCCACTTTTCAATAACAAAGGAATTGACAATTACTAGCAGTAACACATCTCAAAAAGAGACTCATCACCCTTAGAGTTAAAGTATCCAAATGTTTCAAAATTTAAGAACCTTCAACATCACAGCGCGTCAGCAATCGTTAATTAATATATTAAAAAACTAGAAAAAAAGGTCTTCTTAGGCACTTGTGGGTTTTATTGTTCTGAAGAAGGTGTAGTTATCTACGTCGAAACCTAGGTTAACACTAGGTACTTTTTACGCAATCGAGGCGGGTTTCTAGTTTTTTAATGTTTCAAAATTTGTTAAGGTTTCTCTTACATTGTTGCATGGAAATGCAGTCATAGAGAGAAGATATTCCTTTTCAAAACACACATAAGGAGAAGGCAAGGCAGCAATGACTAAAAGATTTTTTACAGTTCTTTGACTGTGAGGGATGCTTTGGGACAATACATCCAGTTGCTTTCTGTGCTCATTGACTCACAACTCATGAGATATCGACAGCAAGCACATGCAAATTATACTGCATATAAGGAAGAATGTGATTGGAAGATAAAATGTAAATTAGAAGAAAAAACAGAAAGAGGAACAAAACCAAAGGCATCTTGAAGCAGGTTAAGAAGATGGATAACATGAAAAAAATCAACTGACTCTGAGACAGGTGCTTTGAAAGAAAAGAAAAAAGAATGCCAACTTTCTAAAGAGGTGCAAGAAGAACTTCTCAACTAAACTGAAGAAAGCACTTGAAATAATGATTTAAAGGCAGCAAAATTGGCCCAGGGAGTGCTTGAGGATGCACAAATCGAGAAAGTAGAAAAGAGTGAAAGAAAGAGAAGTATAGACTATTCAGGAAAATTTTGAGAAAGTAAAATCTAGTATGATTACTTCATATTTTGCTAAGATTTGTAAGGAACAGTACTCTAAAAATATTTTGTTGATCTTTTTCGAATATTTACATGTAGAATGTAATTAGTCATAAAAATGTGATGCAGGTGGTGGTTATGAATTACAATTACCAATATCAAATTACCATTGTACATGTATATATTAATAACTGTGTGTGCAAAAGAAAAAATAACCATACCCCAGCCAGGATCACAATAGTGAAATTTATTATGGCTTTAACCAGCGTTTTTGGGAGGGATTATCAAAAATTGAAAGAGTTCATGTGTGACATATCTGTTTATTGAAATAATTTGTCACTTTTTAATTATCTTTTTTTAAAATATTTTATCACCTTTTTCGAATATTTTGTCATCTTGCTCACCTTTTTCAAGTGCCGCAGTGCCTTGTCACCCTGCGTGAACACACAAGCTCAGTCTACTGTTGCTAATTCTGTTGTGGCACACAATACAAGTGAATACTGAACAGTTAACTTGTCTATTAAACCAAACACACGCTGGCCCAGAATACAGTAACAGGGAAGTGACAGCTGGTGGTGATACCAAGTCCATAGCAAAATTCTAGTCCAGCATAGCATTGTAGATCCATAGAGTAATCAGGAGCAACGTCTAGACAGTGTAGCATGTCTAAATCTTAGGTGTTTCATGGTGTGATGACAGTAAACAGCACAACAAAGAATGAGTCTTGAAAATGGCGTCAGTCTTAGATGTAGGCCAGCATAGTGGTCACCAGTTTTTTCGGCACTAGTTTTGAGTCAGCAAGCACATGTGGCATTATAGACTTACACCAGTGCAGGCTCCAAATCTACAGCTAGTGAACCTTAGCTTAGTGGAAGGATCCATGACTGTGCTGTGTTGGCATGACAAACTGATCTTGTGGCTGGCATAGAGTACTGCTATGGAAGCATGGTGAATGGTAAACAGTATTGGTAAATGCAGATTTACCACTCTGGCGACCACAGACTATTTCATGGAACATTTTGAAGAACAAATTCTGAACTCTGTAATTAGTTGCTCATCTTGTTTCCACCAATGTGTCACAGTTCCTTCTTGATGTTGCAACATCCCCTCACGATACCAAACCTCCATAAAAGTTTCTTAATTTAGCCTTGAATCCGTAGAAAGTGTTGTAGGTGACATACAGTATAACTGATCATGCCCTCCAACCTGAGACTGCACGAGTTAAGCTAACCCTTTCTGGGATTACTTTAATGAATCAGCATGTAGGTTTTCCTCCCACCAGTTTTCTGTGCCTCTGTCATTGTTGATGTCCCTCAAAGCAGTTCTTGAGTCTGAAACAGTTCGTCTCAAAAAGTTAATAAAATTTAGGAGCATGGTGAAACCGATTGTCACAGAGGGACAGGCTCCAAGTACGTCCTATCAGCGACTGGTGAGATAGACAAGCAGCTGAGATCTCTTGCTTACTTTGTAAAACTTTGTAGCCTTTTCTATGTCTTCACTGATTTAACAACATTCATTTTTCCACTGAATTAACTGATTTAAGGTGTAGTAGTATCATTGTATCAAAGCTTTGACAACCTGTAGGCCCTTCCTAGTGTTTGCTATGCCAAAAGTGGATTTTGATGACTAATATTTAATAAAGAAAACACGCCAGAGCACTTTGTTTTCATATGTATTGATTGCCAAGCAAGATTCATTCTCAAGACCCATCATTTCTCTCCATGATTCACTGCAGCGCCATATGGTTCATTCATCACCCATACCTATGTGGGAACCAGTTTCCTACTCGGTGCTATTGTACACTCCTGGAAATGGAAAAAAGAACACATTGACACCGGTGTGTCAGACCCACCATACTTGCTCCGGACACTGCGAGAGGGCTGTACAAGCAATGATCACACACACGGCACAGCGGACACACCAGGAACCGCGGTGTTGGCCGTCGAATGGCGCTAGCTGCGCAGCATTTGTGCACCGCCGCCGTCAGTGTCAGCCAGTTTGCCGTGGCATACGGAGCTCCATCGCAGTCTTTAACACTGGTAGCATGCCGCGACAGCGTGGACGTGAACCGTATGTGCAGTTGACGGACTTTGAGCGAGGGTGTATAGTGGGCATGTGGGAGGCCGGGTGGACGTACCGCCGAATTGCTCAACACGTGGGGCGTGAGGTCTCCACAGTACATCGATGTTGTCGCCAGTGGTCGGCGGAAGGTGCACGTGCCCGTCGACCTGGGACCGGACCGCAGCGACGCACGGATGCACGCCAAGACCGTAGGATCCTACGCAGTGCCATAGGGGACCGCACCGCCACTTCCCAGCAAATTAGGGACACTGTTGCTCCTGGGGTATCGGCGAGGACCATTCGTAACCGTCTCCATGAAGCTGGGCTACGGTCCCGCACACCGTTAGGCCGTCTTCCGCTCACGCCCCAACATCGTGCAGCCCGCCTCCAGTGGTGTCGCGACAGGCGTGAATGGAGGGACGAATGGAGACGTGTCGTCTTCAGCGATGAGAGTCGCTTCTGCCTTGGTGCCAATGATGGTCGTATGCGTGTTTGGCGCCGTGCAGGTGAGCGCCACAATCAGCACTGCATACGACCGAGGCACACAGGGCCAACACCCGGCATCATGGTGTGGGGAGCGATCTCCTACACTGGCCGTACACCACTGGTGATCGTCGAGGGGACACTGAATAGTGCACGGTACATCCAAACCGTCATCGAACCCATCGTTCTACCATTCCTAGACCAGCAAGGGAACTTGCTGTTCCAACAGGACAATGCACGTCCGCATGTATCCCGTGCCACCCAACGTGCTCTAGAAGGTGTAAGTCAACTACCCTGGCCAGCAAGATCTCCGGATCTGTCCCCCATTGAGCATGTTTGGGACTGGATGAAGCGTTGTCTCACGCGGTCTGCACGTCCAGCACGAACGCTGGTCCAACTGAGGCGCCAGGTGGAAATGGCATGGCAAGCCGTTCCACAGGACTACATCCAGCATCTCTACGATCGTCTCCATGGGAGAATAGCAGCCTGCATTGCTGCGAAAGGTGGATATACACTGTACTAGTGCCGACATTGTGCATGCTCTGTTGCCTGTGTCTATGTGCCTGTGGTTCTGTCAGTGTGATCATGTGATGTATCTGACCCCAGGAATGTGTCAATAAAGTTTCCCCTTCCTGGGACAATGAATTCACGGTGTTCTTATTTCAATTTCCAGGAGTGTATTTTGCTCACTGCTTAAGACAACGAATTACTTATGCTATCTGCAGAGTCCAGCAAAATGTAACATTTGGAAAATAAAATACAGTGCAAAACAGGAGGAACTCTACAATGTGTCCTCTCGATAAAAGTATACTGCAGCTATCCGTGCATCCCAAAATTAATTTTTCGTCAAGTTTGAGAAGGATGTCAGCTTACCTTTCTGGATGTGTTAGTCTAACAGAAGGAATGTGGCTAACTTGGTCATTAGGTGTGCAAGAAACCTACCACACCAACCGTATGAGAATGAAAATAGGCTTCATTATCCTGTGCGTGAAAAGTCAATCAGCTAAGATGATTTCGTGTGACGCTCATCTACAGTTTAAACTTCAGCATTTGAAACCTGTGTTCAGAGAAAAGAAAACGTTAAAGCAAAGTAGAAATTGCAGATTCTTTCAGCTACCAGTGAAGAAGGGACACTTCCTGACTTGCCAGAAGAGGCCAAACTGGCAGCCTATATTCTATACTTTCTAAAAAAGCATTCCTTAGCCCTGTGACACAATGTCATTATCGTTATTCAATATACTTTCCAGAGGAAGTAATAAGTTTATTGATTCTTATTGAATCACACTCCAAAAATTTTGATCGTGTGAATCCTCATATTGTGTAAAATTTCTTTTCTGAAATGGTTCTCACTGGTCACTATTCAGCATTTCTGTGCAGCGATACCAAATTTTGTGACAAATTGAGCATCTGTTCTTTGAATTCTCCATCTATCCTCTGTCCTTCCCCTCAGAAATTAGTTACACAGGTTAGCTTTGTACACTGTTAAGCATCCAGTGTCTAGGGTTGTGATAGAATGTTTTTTGCCACAGTGAATAAATACCTTCATTTCAGTACCTATATTGGAAAGAGGACAGAAACCTCAATCTGAAAAGGAACAACACATCAGCTGCTTATATGCTTTTATTGTAACTGAAGTTATTGTTTGTGGTGTCATTGGTAGGAATGTGAGCATGTGTGTAATTACAACAACCATGTTTACTTTTGATCGTTTCAGGTAAATTTGATTAGCTTCGCCAAAGTGCAACGGTCTTTTCTTTATGATACAACAATATTTATTAAACTGAAAATACTGGAAATGACAGTGTTTGAATATTCTAGTGCATGCTGTATTTGAGCTGTTAACACAGTATATTACTCAAAGTACATACAAATATATTTCTTTTATTTGCTTTTTTATTTTTTTATTCTTATTCCATTGAACCACTTTTGCAGTGACAACTTTTGCAGTGACACATAATCATCAGTGGTGCCAGTACACATCTGTAACTTATTAAAAGCAAAAGATCAGAATAGTAATATGCTGAATAATGAGATACTAACATGCAAATAACAATTAAAATAATAATAGTAATAATAATAATAATAAATACAAAGCAAAAGAATTTACTTTTGTTTTCTCTTCCTTTTCTATTACTTTTATCTAGCAGGCAGGAGATTGGGAGTGGTATGTTTCTTCTCCAGATTTGCAGAGAGGCAACCACACCATAGGCTGTTACTATGATGGGGTCGCCTCTCCCAAAGGCATTTTAGAGCTACTGGAAGCTCCCCACCCTCTCTATGGGGAGAAATATGTGTATGCCTTCTGTTTGTTTGTACTGTAATCATACGACCAAATGTGAAATTGTGTTTCCAAGCATTTGCGCATCATGTGTCTGAGGTGAGACATGGGAACTAGCCAGTATTTACATCAGCAAATGTGGAAAACTGCCTAAAAACCACATACATGCTATCAGGCACACTGACTCCCATTGTTAATCCATGAGATGCATTGAATCCAGGGCCAGCCACCCTATCCACCCCCCCCCCCCTCCCTCCCAGAAGTGGGTACTTTAATGTGCTGGCCTATTCGGGGGGGGGTTTGCTTTTCTTCATCAAAGTTAGTAACAGGTAAGGAGAAGAGAAGGTGTCAGCTGTGGCCTGTTGGTAGGGACAACATGCCTGAAATGATTTCTAAAAACCCAAACCTGGGTGGCATGATTACAGTAAGAACTTTTCTGCTCATTTCAGTGAATTACATTTAGATACTTCAATTAAGCGTATGCAGTAGCAGAGGCTTTAAGCACCTGGGGAAGGCCCATAATATGATAAACCATAACAGCATATAAAAGATAGAAAAGTAGTGCTAGCAACAGAAGTGAAGATTTTTCCTCTGTCATATTCACTGCATAGTAATTACTATTAAAACAAAATTCATACTGTCAACCAGAAATTTTACAAGCAAGCCGATGTACTGTGATGTTGGTTTGAGATTACTCAGCTTATTTGATGCTGTGAGTGAGTTTTTTAATTAACACCCATGTATGGCACTGATAAATACGAGAAGATACCTGATAGTGCAATTTTTTTTATTTTTTTTTTACCAATCACTGCTGCATATCAGAAGGAAATATGACAGGTCAACTGATGAGCCTTCCTTAAAGTTTCAATGTAAATCTGTTGAGTTGTGCTCAGAGAAAGCGCAGCTACTGTAATCTACATTGCAGTTTTTCTGTCATCATCATCATCATATCATCATCATCATCATCATCATCCCATTCTCCTATTTGCAGTCCTCTGGCATCCATTGCATCTGAGACATCTTAATCCCCGCTCCTCCTAGTTTGAGAGACCAATGGCCTTTGTGGTCTGGTCCCTTCAAACCCCACAAACCAACCATCCTCCTAGTTTGCTCACACTTTCTTCTTCCCACTGGAGTCCACTGCCAAACTTTCTTGGACCATCAGCTATCGTCCATCCCTTGTAGATGGGCATACCATTTTAAACATTTTTCCTTTAAATTTCTAATAACATAGACCTCTACTTACAATCATCTTTTCCCCTTTCTTGTTTCAAAGCCTCACCATAGGATATTTAAGCTTGGCTGGGATAAGACCAATTTGAAAAGACAATCCAAAGTAAATAACTATGATGGGAACATAAAATGTAGAAATCTTCAGTATCTTACTTGATACCTTGATCATAAATGAATGTTTTGTAAACGCAATTTTACACAAGCTAACAGGGCTCACTACTGTTTATTTACAACAAGAAATTCAGGATACTCCTCAGAAACAGTGGAAGTTAATTAAGCCCATATTCCAAAGTGAAGTCATTTCTATGCCATATCAAAGTTCTGCCTATGACAGAGTCCACGATAGTAGCATGTAAATCACGCTGGTTGCACACGCTGCTGATCACATCACTGCTGATTCAGGCTGGCTTATATTCTGGATTCTGGTGAAGTCTTGTCAGACAGGGCTCTTCATGACAAGCGCATTCTGGGTAGTGGAGTTGTGGCGGGGGGGGGGGGGGGGGGCAGCATGCCCAGGAGGGTGCAAAGATGAGTTGCCATGAAGTCATTCTGCAAGGCTTTGGCCTTCAGTCGGGATGGCCCTTCAAGTTAATAGAAAACCAGAGAACATGGTAGGTGCAGTGTTAAGCATCATTTCCATATGGTGATGTATACCTTCATTGACGCAGATCCATTTGTCCGAGGTTGAAATCCCAAATATGGCAAGGATGAGTGCATGAAATAACACTTGTGTGGGTTGCATTTGAGTCCATTTTCTGTAAACCTCTGAAACAAAAGCTCAAGATTGCGGAGGCAATCATACGGAGTTATACCTGTGACTAAACTGCCGCCAGTGTAATCCATTGAATGCTGAAATATGACAAGGCTGAAGCAATTCCAAAAGCTAACGTATTATAACTGTAAAAGCCATCTGGCGTATTTATCACAAGGTAAGGCTGTGATACTGCATCCAAAGGGACCTGAAAATCAATTTTACTGAATAAAATGCCATGGCCTAATTTTACAAAGAGTTCATCTAGGTTCCATGAAGGGTAAGTTTCCACTTCTACCTCTGTGTTGGTCATTACTTTGAAATCACCATGAAGTCTCAAGGCGCCATCAGGTTTGCATATGCATACTGTTACTGCACCAGGGGAGTGGCCATTAACTATGGGGTATGGGCATTACAGAAGTCATCATGACTGAGTCTGCCTAGCTCTGTTTCGAGGGGGTCCTTTAGAGCCAAGGGCACCGGATGAGATTTGAAAAAACGTGGGGCAGCTATTGCTTTTAGATTGATGTGAGCTTCAAAATCAGTTTTCTTGCCTAATCTGGTTGAGAATATTTGAACTTGTCAATCACAGAGAGTCTTTCAGGTGGCACAAGGCCTTTGTATTGTGTGGTGTGCATCGTTTCTCGAATCGTAAATCCAAAAGTGTCGAAAGAATCTATCCCAAAAACATTGTATACCTTGGGATCAGCTATCTCAAGGAAATATTCTGAGTGAGTAACTTGTTAGTTAGTGAGTGAAACTGGAAGTTTCCCCAGCAAGGATACTTGTTTATATCCATAGGCCCAAAAGGTTTGTCCTGGCTGCCTGCAAAGGTTGCAACCCTAAAGTTAATTTAATTTGTTTAGCAAGTACACAAATACTCTAGTGTCTAGATCACAGGATGTTTTCCAATGAAAGTATCTTAAGTACATTTGCTGGATTGTGTCCCGAAAAGCTGCACTACCATTATGCAACATCTTCTTCTACCAAAGACAAACTCATGTCGGCATTAGTAGTTTCATAGGCTTGAACTATTCACATTACTTCGATCAGAGAGGGATCAAATTTCTTCAGTGTGTGGTTCATCACTTCCAGGGTGGGTGTAAAATGCTCTGTAACTTCTCTGTTTAAAGAGCCCACTTAATTCCGTCTGCACAAACATTTAAAGTGCAATTTCTAGTTAATCCCCATACATTGGTGGTCCAGCCTGCATATGATTGATTGGACCCCTTACTAAAATGACTGCAATAATGTGTTTCTTTGTTGAAAAGTGTTCTTGTAATAAAGGAAATATTCTAGACAATTCAAGTTCTGCCAGATTCATTAATGTTTCAATTTTTTGTATTCAGTGGTGCAGTTTGGCGGTTTCCTGACAAGAACAAGGCCTCTTGTCTTTTTGAATCAGAAATTTAACAAATTGCAAAATATAGCTGTGATTGTTGGCAGTAAGCATCCCACTCGAAATGCTGTTCATTAAATGGTGGAAAAGTTGTAAACTTGGGTAGCACAGGAGACATTCCTGCTATATTCACTAATGCTTGCACTGAAGACAATATAGCTATTGTTGGTTTCTGATAACTGTGAGCAGATAGTGTTAGTAGTTGCTGTAGTTCCTCCATGGTTGGAAAACCCACACGTTCACGTAATCATAAAAATGTTCAGAGTCCGATTTGCAAGTGTCACAGGTCCCAAACGTAGCCGCTTTTGTAAAGGCAAGCTACAGACAGGTTAATGGGGCTCATCCTGGTTTATCAACAACAAGAGATGTATATATGGCATACTCTTTCCTTGCTGTATCAAAGTTCTGTATGTGACAGAGTCCATAGTAGTAGCACCAAAGCCAAACTGGCAGCACAACTGCTATACACTGCACAGGATTGATAGTTATCTGTCTACAGTAGCTATACCTCCTATCTTTTTCTAAGAAATTGGTGTAATTTTGATTTAGTGTATGCGCAACAGAGAAGAATTTACCTTTGAAAATTTTACATATCTTAGTAATACCAGTGACGTCTTCATTTTCCAGTTCAATTAATTTGTTAACAGAATCTTTCTGTTGCCTCCGTGGCACTGTCTTTGCTGAATCCCACAATGTTTTATCTTTTATATATTGGATGTATTCTGCATGCAAAACTCATGCTCTTGGCCTCTTTCGTAATATTTTTTCAAGACCTTGCTGCATTTTCTGTAAAAAGCTGCAGGTGGCTCTTGATTATGCTGTAAGTGTTGATAAATTCTTTTACATGTGATTCTGATTTTTTTGTGTTACTCACACTGGCTACTTGTTATGAATCTGTGTGAATCCATTGTATTTATCATTTTAGCTTTAAGGGCTATTCGCCATTGACACTGACAGTTTCTCTAGAACTGAATAAATAACTCTACTGCAGATAGGTTAGGTTCTTTTTTTCTTGATTATTAGTGTACTCATTTCCTTCTTAATACTTCTCAACATTAAACTCAGTGTCTCATGGACTGATAACCCATTAACAATAATTTACACAGTGAGATTACCCTCTTACGTGGTGTCAGTGAATATGTTCTATATTTCTATGCTACTACTTCCTGTTATTCTTTTTAGAAATAGTACAGTTGAAATAAATTAAATGAAACAAGAAATATTCTATTTTTTCTCATCTGTAGACTGTCCAATAAATTTTATGTTGGCCTCCACAGTAGTGCTATAATAGCATTTGTGAGTAGAAGTTAACAAAATTTGAAGTTAGCTCAGAAGGATTCTGAGATTAGAACTGGATGATCTGTAAATAACAATCAAAAAATGATGCTAATAAATTCAAATATTGCAGCAGAGCCCTCTAGCTCTCACTATACAGTATTTCACAACACCAATCTGCTCAAATGGAGTGTTATCTTTGGTGAAATAACAACTTGTCCTATCTGCAAGGAATATCTGGGGAAGAAATTGTATGTCATATGTCCCCAAATGAGGGAGTCTCTCTTCACTTGAAAGATGATGTTCCAAGAAACAGGTAAGATCAGATTCAAGTTCTACTTCTAGCTCATTAACTTTTCCCTGCAGTCACTTATTGTTTTGAGAAAACACCTGCAATTATCTGCAGTTGCTCTTTTCTGTAATCACTGAATGAACTTCCTGAATTACAGAGGCTGCAAGTGTATATTAGCCAACTGAGCTGCATTATTATGAAATATGAAGTGTGGCTCATTTACATTACAACTGGAAACCCCCACATGGAAACATGCAGATGTGGTGGCTAACCCAAAAACCAGCAAGGACCCATGTCAAGCAGATAGCTACAGGCCCATCAGCTTACTCTCGCCTCTCTCGAACATGTTCAGGAGGCTATACATGAGGAGGCTTATGCAACACATTACATGAGAGAGCATCATACCTGACAGACAGTTTTTGATTTTGGAGCAGTCACTCCACCTCTCACTAGCTGCTGTGGCTGGTGGATCTGGCGATGAGGGTGCTGAGGAGTACCGTGGGGTGGCATGATGGCTTCATGTGCAAACTCTTTGTAATTGGGATACCAATTTTGCACGGTGTCCTTCTTCAGTCCTACCTTGCTGGGAGGAGCTTCTGTGAGAGGGCAGACAATGGGTCGTCCACAGAGCAGCAGATACTCACAGAGGTCGGTGCCTGGCCCATTACTGTGCTCTCTCTGCACTGGCGATGTACCACTGGTGGCGTGCATAGAACTGGTGCTTTACACTGTTGATACAGCACTTTTTACCCATAGCATGGATGTCCAGACAATGAGATGCCACCTACTAGTCGGTTGCAACACACTGGGAGCATGGGCAACAAAGTGGCAGCTTAAATTCAGTACTGCCAAGAGCCAAACAGCAGTCTCTAGCTGAAGAGTGCTGACACCAGATCTCTCACCTGTCAAAATCATGGGAAGTCCCATCATAAGGACAAAGACTGCAAAATACCACTGAGTGACTCTCGGACCAGAGGCTCATGAGGGTCTAGCGTATACTTGAAGCAGAGCAGTAGGGCACCCTGTATCCTGTGTTTAACACCTGGTCATCGCTGCCTCTATACCTGACATTATACTGTACCTAACACTGGTCAGACCAGTGCTAGGGTATGCAGCTGTGGTATGGGGAAAGGCCGCTCTCTCTCACACTGCAGTGCGGCAGAGGGTGCAGAACCGAGCTCTGAAACTCACTGTGTGCCTCTCGAGTCTATGTTCAACTCGTCTTCTGCACAAATAAACAGGCATCCTGCTGCTGCAGGACAGAATCTGGCAGACAGGTCAGTTCCGCGATCAGCTCGTCCTGGAACTGGGCTACCAGTAACATTGCAGGCTGACAACATGTTTGCTGGATCTGCAGTGAGAATAATTTCCTCCACAGCAGCCTGAGGACGAATCCCCTCCAGATCAACAGAGGGCAATCTTACTGCGAGAATAATTTTCTCCACAGCCGCTTCAGGACAAGCATCTCCAAATTACCTGAGGCCAATCCAACAGGTCAGGTAATAACAACACCACATCGAGAGCTTCAGCAGGAATAACATTCTGATATTTAGCCTGCTCACATGTCGAGCAAAGAATGCTCACCAGATAAGCAACTAGTGACTGTGTCACTGAAAGTGACATGTACTTACAGAAAAACAAAAGAAACTGAGATTTGGTTAGCACGAAGCAAATACAGGATATTTTTTAAAGTGTCTCATAGTCTTACAGGAAGCTTTATGTTGCGACCCCTCATTGTTATACATCCCTCAACCTTCCTTCTCAAAGAATCATGATCTCATGTTAACGCACCTGGCTTCCCTTGGATTTCATCTCATGCATGAGTCACAGGCTCTTGCATTGTGTGCACATCGTTCATGGTGTGGGATACACCAGCCTCTGCAAATGTCCCCATAGCCGGATTAATGTTAGGTGAACAGGGAGACCATGATGCTGGACTTGACCATTCCATCATTCATTAAATTGTGGGCTAGATACTGTTTTACAACGTGTAGAAAACTGGGCAGTGGCCAGCCACGCATAAACCACATCTGCTGTCTTTCTTCAAGGTAATAGTTCTCCAGTAATCTGAATAATATGTAGTGCAGGAATTAATGATAAACAACAGTACCTGTTTATTTGTCTAGTCAGGTGTATGGCCTTTTAAGTTTATCCTCTACAGTTCCTGGCCACATATTGTTATAGAACAAATGTGAGGCTTTCTTCCCATTATTACTCAGTGATTTGCATCTGCTCACATCTGATAATTTATCATCCCACTCTGTGAAGCCCACCTCATTTGCAAATAAAATTCAAGTTGTGAATTGTGAATCTTCAGTGCTCCAGCTTCAGATCCATTATTAGAACTGTACTCTAACACAGGGGCCTTGAAAGCTTGTACACACACTGTAAGTGACGTGCAGAATTGACCACTCAAGAGCATGATTTATGCCTTCTGCAGCTCCAGTTTGTTCACTTTTTCAGGATCATCTTTTAATCGTTGCACCGTTTATTTATCCATATCCGACATGCAAGTTCAACTGCAATTTCTTGCCCTTGTTGCCAATGACTGTATGTCTACAAGTTGCGAATCAGGCTACTGGACTTTTTTTTAAACCATAACAGACTACCATGTCTGTCATTTCCTGGATGGAATATTCATCCTCCACAAAATCACTAATCTTGTTCTGATTCCAGCACAATCTCAAAATGATATATATGGAATGTCTTATATAAGTGATATGTTTGACAACAGCATCACAGTCAGAGGGTTAATTACAGAGACAAGCACAACCTATGAAAAGAGCAATGAATGTCAATGCTACTGAGTATTGGCCATTCTTCACACAGGTAAAATGGCCCATATCTCAACCAGTATTTACTTGCAGACATACATTTATAGAATTTTTCTTTCTAGTGTCGACCTGTACAAATCTGGAATACTTCTTTTCTTTTCCAAACACTATGTATAATCTAAAGCAAAGGTAAATAATGGTCTGAACATCCTTACGAAATGCATGGTGTCAGTTAAAAAGTAATAATAAAATTGTGACTGACTAATTAAGTAATTCATTTTGTAGTTAAGGTACTATCTATAAATTAAATGAGAGAGACCCAGTGGTAACCGTTATACCTTAACTACTTACTGAATAATTCCATTTTGGAGTGAGACTGTCTAAAGTTCATTGACGAGAGAAACACTTCAAGAAATTGAATTTAAAAGACTTAATTGTATGTTCAATCCAAGATGGTTTTTAAGACTTTAAGATAATGCAAGCATCTAGCATAAGTACGTCATTTGCATTTACACTCATGAAACCTGCTATAGGAACCAGTGTCTAAACCAAGCCAGAAGTGACCTATGCTACACCGAAGCACGGAAAAAACTGCTATAGGCAGGCATATTCAATTACAGAAATATGTAAACAGGCAGAATACGGAGCTGCGGTCGGCAATGCCTATGTAAGACAACAAGTGTCTGGTGCAGTAATTACATGGTTACTGCTGCTACAATGACAGGTTATCAAGATTTAAGTGAGTCTGAACATGGTGTTATAGTCAGTGCATGAGCGATGGGACACAGCATCTCCGAGATAGTGATGAAGTGGGGATTTTCCCTTACTGCCATTTCACAAGTGTATTGTGAATATCAGGATTCTGGTAAAACATCAAATCTCTGACATTGCTGTGGCTGGAAAAAGATCCTGCAAGAATCGGACCAATGATGACTGAAGAGAATCGTTCAGTGTGATGGAAGTGCAACCCTTCCACAAATTGCTGCAGATTTCAATGCCGGGCCATCGACAAGTATCAGTGTGTGAACATGAATCATTCAACGGAACATCATTGATATGGGCTTTCAGAGCTGAAGGCCCACTCGTGTACCCTTGATGACTACACGACACAAAGTTTTACACCTCACCTGGGCCCATCGACACTGACATTGGATTGTTGATGACTAGCAACTGTTGCCTAGTTGAATGAGTCTCATTTAAAATTGTATCGAGTGGATTGACGTCTATGGGTATGGAGACAACCTCATGAATCTATGGACCCTGCATGTCAGCAGCTGGTGGAGGCTCTGTAATGGTGTTGGGCATGTGCAATTGGAGTGACATGGGACTCCTGGTACGTCTATATATGACTCTGACAGGTGACACGTACGTAAGAGACCTGTCTGATCACCTACATCCATTCATGTCCATTGTGTATTCTGACATACTTGAGCAATTCCAGCAGGACCATGCAACACCCCATATGTCCAGAGTGGCTCCAGGAACACTCCTCTGAATTTAAACACTTCTGCTGACCTCCAAACTCCCCAGACATGGGCATTATTGAGCATACCTGGGATGCCTTGCAACATGCTGTTCAGAAGAGACCTCCACTGCCTCATTCTCTTACGGATTTATGGACAGCCCTGCAGGATTCATGGTGTCAGTCCCCTCCAGCACTACTTCAGATATTAGTCAAGTCCATGCTATGTCATGTCGCAGTACTTCTGCATGCTCACGGGGGCCCTACATGATATTAGGCAGGTGTACCAGTTTCTGTGGCTCTTCAGTGTATAACCAACAGTTCCACATGCATTTGCACATGTGAGGCTGAATGCAGGAGATGAGGGGGGAATCTGGGTGTAATATAATCTGATTCAAGCAACTAATGACATCTATGAATCATTGGTGGCCAAACAGGAGTTAATATAGATAGTGCATTTCCATCTTCTCTTCTGCATCCACTTACCACAGAGGGAGGGAAAGTTAACTGAAACTGAATATCAAGAAAGTAAAGCCAAATCTATAAGATAATAAAAGTCACAAACCTCTTATACTGCTGACAAAAGAATGAACTTAGAGGCATTAGTAACAGACCGTTGGCTTTGTGTGTCCCTTTTCATGCATCTGAACCATCTATATAGTTGGTGTAGCTACCATAAAACTGCGTTGTTTACTGTAGGGCAATCCAGTGTACACTTGGTTAATAAAGTGTCTGTCAACATAGTTTGCATTATTCACTAACAAATCTATCATTATGTTTCATGGTTATTAATTACTTTGTTTTACATATAACATATTTGAAAATACAGTTAAATACAGGTGCATTATTTAAAGTTTGTTTTAAAATTGCAGACATATTTTTTATATAAACAGTGCTGCTAACCTCTGATTTTTCTAAAGGGAAATACCAACTGGGTCGCGAAATTTGTCATTTATTAAACGTTGTATTCATTTTACACCTTGCTTGCATTTATAACTAAACATATATATTTATTGCCAATCACTTGCTTTTGGCTTTGATCTATTTTGAAGTAGTTCTGTATGGAGAGCATGTAGTATATCAGCTGTGTGTAGCACTAATGAACTGTGAGGCTCGTATTCAGCAGTAAATACTCATTTTGTGAAACATGATATTTTACTTCCATAGAATGTGTAAACATAATATTTAATAAAGTTTTAGTATACTTACTTAAACAGTAACAAATGTTACATACTTTGATTTTTGAGCCATTGTATGACCGTCATAATAAACATTACTGAAGACACTAAAATTACACTTCATAGTTGACTTTTATGAGCTTCATTAAGATAGCAACAAGAACTACTGTTTAGACAAGTAAATAGTTACATACCATCCCTTTTTTTTATCGCTTTCAAATAAGAAAGTTGTTAATCCATTGAAGTGACTATATAGCATCAAGTCAAAACTGGCAGATCATGGAGGCAAGTGCCATAGATCCCCCTGTAGATTTAACTATTAGTCATTCTGTTTAGACAGAACATCCACAGAAGGGCATTTATACAAAAAATATGCTGTACACTCCGAGAAAGGATATGTTTGGATTCTGCATCAGTGCAATTTGTGTCAAGTCTCGGCACTCTCATAAGGATTGGAATAGTATGTTCTGCTGCTGTTCTCACTTTCCGAGTGTGGGGTCCCAGGTTTGAATCCCGGCGGGGTCAGGGATTTTCACCTGCTTAGAGGTGACTAGGTGTTTTTGTTGTCCTCATCATTTCATCATCATTCATGAAAGTGGCGAGATTGGACTGAGTAGAGCTTGGAAATATGTACGGCCGCTGACAACCGCGAAGTTGAGTGCCCCACAATCCGAAACATCATCATCATCATCATCATCATCATCATCATCATCATCTGCTGCTGCTGCTGCTGTTCCCCCTAGTCCCTTCCCAGAATTAGGACTTAAAATTTTAAAGCCAATTATTGAACAAGCATCCATGTCATTTATATCGTACGACAATACTCACCAAAGACTGGTAGTTCAGTCTTTATTGCCTCCTAACAATTCTTTTTAATTTAGAAACAGAACATTCACCACGGCAGTTAGTAACCATAAGAGCAAGAAAAATCTTGTGTGCCCTCTCCACCTTGGGAAAACTAGTGCCAAGTGAATAACGTGATATACCCTCAATTTATTAATGTCATGATGACATTCAGATATAGTTTCAGGTGAGTTAGTTTTCAAAAGTTCAGGGAACTGGATTAGTTCCTCTTCAAAATTTGTTTCAATATTTTTGGTGTACTTCAGAATCAAGTTAGATGTACCAATCCTCGATTTGCTCTGATGTAAGTGTTGGTACATACTCACCTCATTTTCTTGATAAAATGGCAGTCCAGTGTAAATAATTATGAGGAAAATTTCAGTTCTGAATTTTTCAGATAAACTAAAATTTTTTGCAGTATTATCATTCAAAGTAACCTGTTGAGGACTCCCAGGCTTTCGGTTTTGTTGCTTTTACTGTGAAGTCTTTTTCACAATAGTGATGATAGTCGGTAATGTCTCTTACCTTATTCTCAAAATTAGCACATATTGATCTGAGAGCTTCAGTGTATGCATGCAAACATTTGTATAATGAACATATGAAATTCAAATCTGTGTCTGACAGCAGTAAAGAATTACATATTGTCTGAAACTATTGTAATATCGTGTCACACAGTAGAACCATAATACCTGTTTCCATTTTTTTTATGGTGTGCTAGAGCCCTTTACGCAATTTTCTGATTTCTGCCTTAAAATCAGTATCCCTGGAAATATCTTGTTCAAGATACATTGTGGCAGGATATTCCTCATTGAGGGCTGAAGAGCTTCTGCTTGAGTACCCAAGCAGATCTTCTAGTAGTGCACAATCTTTTGAGCAGAGGAGTGCGATATTCACAATTTGATAGTTCACTTGCTGGAAGTCCTTTCAGTGCGTGGAAGCAGAGATGAATATGTAAAGACTACACTAAATTACAAAAAGTTATTGTTGTTTATTTTTTTAGCAAATAACTTCTGGTGATATAATGCTGTAAATATGGACAATAGTAACAGTGACCCATTTATGCAAATTAAAGGTAGAATAACAATGAAGTGTTGAGCGGCAGTGATTCTGAATGAAGCAAAACAATACAACATAGATACTTCTGCAGTCCCATCAAATCCTGCACTGAAGTGGAGCCAGGAAAGAATGAAATATGTATCCTATTTCAGCCCAATTTTTGTACTACACAGACTGGTAAAAAAAGTTATCCATAATGCATTTAAACTGAACAACATAAGGAAAAGGATAGATTGCTTCTCACCTTAAAGATGACATGTTGAGTTGCAGACAGGCACAACAAAAAGGCTTTTGCACATTTAGCTTTCTGCCAAAGCCTTCTTCAGGAAAGGAAACACACACCTCACCTACACATGACTGCCATTTCTGGCAGCTCAGACCAGAATGCATTCCAATGTTGCGTGTAAAAAAAGATGTACAATAGGAAATGATTTGTACAGCGATGTTTCCTCAAAGCCAAATTAAAAGATCACTTGAGGTAAGAACCCAGCCTTGAACCGAAGTAATATTTCTAGGCTAATAAGTGTGAAACTGTTCAATTTTTTGTTCAGGCATTTCTATCTGAATGAAGTTACTGTTTCAGTTCTTGCTCATCTGGAACGGCCGGGGGGGGGGGGGGGGGGGGGGGGGCATTGTTCATTTTGAGGGACATAATGCTCCTTGACAAAACAATGATTGTCCAACTGCATTGAGTGACAAGCAGGTGGCACCATGAAAACTCAAAATCAACCTGTCTGCCAAAAATGTAGCTGGATTTTGGAGTGCAAGAGCTGAAACTAGGAAGATTATGAAGTCGACATTATGGATTGAGTATCAGAACCATATAAGCCATTCCACATCATCATCAAACTCTAACAAATCTTTTGAAAATATTTAAGGCTGATTTATGAAAAGTATGATTATTTTGACTCACTTCTGGCAAAGGATATAGTTCAGCTAATGACAGAACACACTATCAAATATACCAGCTCAACTAACTACGGCTACACATTTTGTCTGCAGTGTGAAAGTATAGAGAGGAAATTGCTGAATGTTATTTCAAAGAAAGGGAGATTAGGATTTAATGTCATGTTGACAATGTGATCATTAAAGAAGTAGTAGAAGCTTGGACAGGACTGGATAGGGAAGGAAACTGGCCATATCCCTTTGAAAGCATGCATCCTTGTGGTCACCCCACATTTTTTTAAGGAACTGACAGGAAACCTGCTCTTGCCAAGTGTGAGTTTGATGCCTTGATCATGCCACTGTGTCTGGTTTTTACCTTTATCAACACAGAATTGTTCAAGTGTCGATCCACAATATGGGAACTGGAATCTTCTAATAGTGTGGATGCTGTAGTTTCTTCCATTGTAGTGACTGAAGTGGTGTGAAAATTTGAGATACCACTCTGTTAGGAAACAAAGGGCGTCAATAAGAAAGAGTACTGTGTTAAGATATCAGCCAGCATCCAGGTGGGAACTAATTACATTTTGTTTCCAACAATGTCCCTTACTGTTCCTAGAGTTTATAATGACCTTTCATCAGTGTCATTATTAGAGTCCAAGTTTATTTTGTGTGCTGATGATACAAATATTGCAATAATCAAGAATAGTTTTAGAAAGATCGGCTAGTGACTTTTCATGGACATTAATAAATGGTTCCTAGTCAATTCTTTTAATAAATGGTTCCTAGTCAATTCTTTGTAACTAGATTTTGAAAAGACATGTTATATGCAGTTCAGACCTTGGCTGCATGTGGTTGGACTGACATCAGCATCTGAGAATGGTTCACCAGTTAACTATGGCGACTATTCTGGTCTTGTCTCCACCAGTGCTTTGAAACAAAGGTACATGCAAAAAAGTGAATAAATCTGTAAAACAAGGAATTGTGTAAATGTTGTTAACTAACTTTGCATCATGATTTTAATGTCAAGAAATACACATACCAAAATTGCTCCAGTAACAGCAACAAAAGGAGAAATTACGAAAGTATATGGTTATAAACATGTAATTAGATTTCCGTTTCTGTCATCAAGTGTTTGATATGCCCACCATCCACTGCAACACTTGTTAACAGTCACTGGTGCAAGGACTTCTGAACAGAATGAAGAGATTCCTTCTACATCATTGCACATTCTGCAACACTATAATGTTTTAAATCATCTTGATTCATTGGAACTTGTACGTAGGCTTCATTTCTGAATTTATTCCAGAGAAAAATGTCCAGTGGCATCAGATGAGACAAATGTGCCAACTGATAAAGCCTTCACATCCTATTTAGCACCCAGGAAAGAGTTGAGTGAACACTTTAGTGGCCACAAGTCAGTAATAATGCGGCAGACATCATGCTGGTGCCACATAAAGTATGTATTTAATGTGGTGGTTTTTCTAAGAGAGCCGGTAGTACTTTAGGAAGAAATTGTGTACATCTTTTATCCGTTACAGTTTCTTCAATGAAGCAAGGGACCAATCACGCCCTCTCCAGTAAACCATCACCAAACATTCACTGCCTCTGCTGTACCACCTACCTCAGGCAGTGTGGATTCTCAGTAGCCCAATAATGTATATATCTTAAATTCAGCTTTCCATTATCTGTAAAGATAGCTTCATCAGTAAAGAACCTATTGTCCTGAAGTCGCATCAGAATAAAGCAACAGAATCCCATGCTTCTACACTCCCACTGTTTAATCTGCTGGTTAAGCTGTTTGTGCACAAAATGTGAACTACACTGGGCTGATTTATTCTAGAGGCACTCACCGGAGTGGATGTGTGGATTGTGAGCAACAGCTGCCGTAACATTTATTTAATGCTGCCATAACATTTATTTAACTCACTTTGCTTTTTGCAGGCTTGCTCCTTATCCTCTGTGTATTATTCCAATACCCTTCCAGTAACAATTACGATTCTTGTTGGATACCATCTGTCAGAATATCTTTGGGTGTACAACTCAGCTGTTCCCTCTGCTTTCCTTTTGCATTCTCCATAAAGAAGTAGCATATCTTGTTTCTCTTTGTTTGTGAAAAATATTTATTTTTTTAAATCAGAAGTGAGTGTGGCAGACAAAATGAAAGCTACATTTCATCGGTGCCCCTTTTATACTCATATCACGGCAGTGAACCCTGTTTCCTCCTTATCCAATGTTGTGCATTTCCTTTGTGTGTGTGTGTGTGTGTGTGTGTGTGTGTGTGTGTGTGTGTGTGAAACCACAAACCTTCTGCATAAAATAAAAATTGGTTTCATGTTCAAACCAGATAAGTCCTAAGTTCTAAATCTTGTAATTTCTCTGAAACTAGTTATCAGATTTTGAAGAGTGAAACAGTGTTGAATTAGTCTCTTTTAGAACTGCAATATTAGCAGCAGAAATTACTTTAGTCCCATTTCAAAAAGCAAAGTTGATACCTATATCTCTGTAATTAATATAGCTATTAAAAGAGTCTTGTGTTGTTCAGTAAGTACTTTCTCACAATTCATCTGGATGAAAACATAATTATGACAACTTAAATGGCTCCGGAAATATTTGAGGTGAACAGTTCGGGTGAATCACTCTGTATGTATAAAATATAATGACAAGCAGACAGAAAAAATTAAATTCTTGGGATTACAACTTGATAATAAAGTCAGATGGCAGAAACAGACCACAACACTGCTGAAGTGCCTAAAGAAATCTTTATTTGTGATGTGGATGCTATCAGAGGAAAGTGATATAAAAATAAAATGCTAGAATATGTTGCTTATTTTCATTCCATAATGTCACACAAGATGATTTTTTGTGATAAGCAAGAAGTTTTCTGTGTTCTGAAGCACGTAGGGGCCTAATACGAATTATTTATGTTGCGAACTGAAGAACATCTTACAGTGAGGTGTTCTAGGATGTGGAGATACTAACTACTGCTTCCCAATATATTTGTTCCTTAATGAAATATGGCATAAATAATATGTTTCTTTTTTTCAGACGAACAGCTCGGTTCGTGTAATCAGTTCCAGAAATAAGAATAATGTTCACAAAGATATAAAGTAACTTTGGTGCAGATGATTTTCACTTTGATTATGAGTGACTGCATTTACATTTTCTTTGACAAGTTTTTATTCTCTTTTAAATTAAAAGATTTTTTTACTTATTCCACATTCATGATGTCACTTAGGATCACCATTGGAAAACAAATAGTGTACCATGGGATACGTGATCAGCCAAAATGGCCACATAGTCCTTACGAGTAATACGATCTTGCAGAGTAACCATTGGGCCCATGGAATACCGCAATATGGTTGCGTAAATCATCACCCGTCTCTAGCCATGTTTCATCCTTGGGACATAAACTCAGCCACAAGTTGGAAACAGTGTGAAACAAGGCTCATCTGACCAAATGACTTTCTTCCATTGCTCCATAGTCCAGGTTTTATGGCTTTGGCACCATGTTTTCTTGTTTTGAGCATTTGCATTACTAATGAGTGGTTTTGAAATTCCAGCTTGCCCTGCAATCCCCTGCTTAAGGAACTCCCTTTATGGGAGAATTTCTGTTCTTTCTCCAGACTGTATGCATCAACTTCAGCTGACATAAAAGAAGAATGATTAATATTTAGGATATGTTTTAAATTTTCGTGATAGGAAACCATCTTTGTGGATTTCATCTTGTCTTTCTAGCTTCCCTGTCCTCCTCCTGAAAAGCACCATTTTAAAAATGCAGGTAGCATTATTGAATCTACATTTTGACAACAAACTGACTTGACTGCATCATATGAAGGCTCGAGTTACATATCTGAGAGTATTAAACACCCTGAAGTGTGATAGCAAACTAACATGAGGAACTGACTGGTCTGGAGTCCTACAGTTTTATGAGTTTGGTTTAATATACATAGATCAGCAAAGCAGACATATGGAAAGATGCTAGATCTGTTCATTGTGTGGATATTTCGTAACTGGTGAATACCAAACCAGTCCCTTGCATAATACAGGGTGGCCAGCGAAGGAGTCTGATTTCAAAATTAAATATCTTGAAAACTAAGATTGGTAGATGAGTGCAAAAAACTGTATGTTTATTGTGAAAGCTATAGAATTTTATACAGAAGTTTCAAAATAGTTCCAAAGCTGCCAACAGATGGTGCTGTAATTGCAATATGTGGCACCTGTAAATAGTGCACTGCAGCTTAGAGTGATTTGTTTCACTGTTGAAACATGAAAAGATGTTAGTGTATCAAAGGAAGTGGTTGGAAACATGCATTCAATTGAACAACATGTTTTTCTTTAACTGGAATACCACGTGTTGGAAAACTGGCCTATGGCAGTAAGTGTCAGTTTTCAAATATGATTAATGTTCCAAAAGTACCCGATGTGAAAAACATTCACAAACTATTCACCAAATTCCAATGGATAGGCAGCATGGCTGATGAACTAGTGAGAAATGCTGTCCCCGGGCAAACCATAGTTAGTCCTGAAAATTTCACCACAGTTTCTGAAATTATTCAACAAATTCAAGAAACTTCGACTGAGGAATTGCAGCAGAGACTGGTTTGAAATGTTCCAACACACAGAAAATATTGAGACAGAGCCTACTCATGTTTCGATTCAAAATCTAAAGCCACCAGACCACATCTGTATGAGCTGTGTGACACAGGGCTGACTTTATGAAACAGATTCTCACAATAGCTGATAATGAGGAATTTGGTGTTGTCTGCATCTGGTTCACAGAGGAAGCACACTTGCACCTGACTGAAGGCATGAATAAGTAAAACTGACAGTTCTGGGGTTCTGAAAACCCTCATTTGTGAGAAGTGAAACTGCTGTTTGGGCTACAGTATGCAGCAGAGGCATTATTGGCTCTTTTTTCATGTGAGAAATGATCACTAGTGAACATTACATTGCAATTTTGGAACAGATTGTCACCCGACAGCTAGCATTGGAGCATCAACCAGGCACTGAATGGTTCATGAGAGATGGGGCCTGACTGCATTGCATCAAACAAGTGTTTCACATTCTTGATGAATACTTCAGAAATAGAGTCACTGCATTGGTTTATTACAAACTGAATGACATGGGAATGGATTGGCCTACATATTCACCCGATCTCACTTCTTGTGACTTCTTTTTGTGTGGAACTGTCTACTAGATCCGTCCCACCACACCGAACGTGCTCAAATCAGTGACCTGTGTGGCATCTGAATCTACACAATCTATTGATACACTGTGGGATGTAATAACAAATGTCATTGTTTGTTTGCACCACCTCCATACTGTGAGTCGTGGACATTTCAAAAAGGCTGTGATGTGATTGCAAACAGTGCTTGCTGAGAATGAGTTTAATTATGCACACTGATACTGTGTGAGCTGCACAGCATACAGTGCCATCTTTTAGCAGCTTTTTGAACTATGTCAAAACTTTTGTATAAAATTCTTTCAGCTTTTGCAATAAACACCTTTTGTTGCACTCGTCTATCAGTCTTAGTTTTTGAGATATTTAATTTTGAAATCAGGGACTCCTTTGCTGGATGCCCTGCATATGCACTGATGTTAACAAGTCTTCCTCAATTCACTGAATTTATAGTCTTGCTTACTCCCTCTTTATTAAAGGGTGTGAGGAAAATAGGATTTTCACTAAATGTGCTGTCTATTCTCCGAAGTTTTTCCTTGACAGATTTCCTAAATTCTTACTCAAATGGGACTTCCTATGGACTTTGTTTAATCTACTCTGCTAATTGTTATCAAGATACTTTTGATTAGCTGTGTAACATAGAGGTTGCAGCTCCAAGGTATCTCAGTAGGGATTACCATTTTCTTGTTGAATAGATGAACGTTAGTTGCCTGTGGTGGTTTCCCATATTAATTGCTTGTAGCAGTTGTTGGCCAAGTTGATGATGTCTCTTTCTTTCATGTACCTGATAAAGCTTCTCTGTCTTGATGTCGTGATGCACTCTTTCCAGGAGCAAAGATGTGTGCTATGTTTTGTTACTCCACTCCTTATGCCCAAGAAATGGTTACAGTTTTTAATACTGGGTTTAGTCCAGCATACGCATAAATTGGCCTCTAGATAGACACCCAGTTTGCCTTCCTGAAATTCCCTCGTGGTTTCTGGGTGGTTCTTATCATTGGCAGCTGTATCCTAATATTTACAGTGATAGGCTGTAGCATTGGGTGAGAAGGAAATTTGGCAACACTTTCTCATGGAACCTGAGTTGTATCTATGGTGACTATGCAAAGGTCAGACTCTGTTGTATCCCATAGCCTCAGACTCTGTTGTATCCCATAGCCTGTGAACTGTATGGGAGGTTTTCCTATCCTTGCCTTTAATCACCATATGGAAAGTTGAGCAGTTCCATCTTATTCATCAGTGTCTGTAGACGGCATGGTAAAAGGTCTCAGGAAGCTGTAGTTCTAGGGACCCATACCACTCCAGCTCCTGTAGACTTGGTGCGGGGAACTCACAGAGGTGACAAGACTGATTTGGTAATTTTTTTTATTTTTCAGTGTTATTTATCCATCCATAGAGAATAAGCATTGCAAGAATGTGGTCCAAGTGTATGTAAATTTATTGAAAACCATTTCAAGGAAATGGAACGTACTAATATGAAAATAAAAAAGGACAGACAAAGTAATGCAAGGTTATACAATACAAAGTAACACAGAATAATACAAGATCATACAATACATAGTAACACAGAATAATACTAGATTACGCAATACATAGTAACACAACTTTATGTAAGGGTACACTTATGGTATTTTAATTTCACAGTCTGTTTTCCATAGGGCTTTACTTTTGTCTTCCCTAGGCAACTAGTCTTCATATACCCTACAATAATTAAGTAGAGACTTTACATGACACAGCAGCAGTCCATTAGATACACAAAGATAAGAAAAAGCTTAGGGGCAAAAGACAGTATTTTCAGTTCTGTATAATATAAACAGTATCGGAAAATGCTCATTGGCCTACATAGTCATTTACTGAGTAGAAACATTAATTGAGTAGAATTTTTTTTAGATTCTGCTTTAAATTTGCTTGTTCAAGGGATACTGGTTGCATATCAGTGTGTGGCAAGAAGAGTGTACCTTGCTGGTTATGTCCTTCATTACAGGGGTACAAAATGACATATTCCAGCAGGATAATGCAAGAACCGACACCGCAATTCACACCACAGATGCCTAGAAGAATTTAAGGATCATTAACTAGCCTGCCCTGTCACCTGATGTGTCGCCAATAGTGCACGTGTGGGATGTGGTAGGAAGACGTATATTCTCATACCAGCCTCCAGCCAGCAATTTTCATGAACTGACACGACATGTGTGTGAAGTATGCCAAGAAATTTCTCAACATGACATTCAGAGGCTATTTGTTACCATGTCACAGTGAATGCAAGAGAGTATTCATGCCTGTGCAGAGGCAAACCTCTTACTGAAATCAATTTTGAATGTATTGGAAGTTTTTTTAATATCCATTATGTGACAAACATTTCCACAAAATTTGATAAATATCAGAGTGGTGCTTCACGGTGTAACACATTTCATTTCCATAAGTGTGCAATACTGTTTTATATATAACTGAACAAAAACTTCCTGTAGCTCTATATCATGGTTTATTTGCTGAATTTGCATTCTGCATTTCATCAGCCACATGCACTGTTTCAAGTGCCACCATTATAGATAGCATGTAGAATGAAAGGGGAAATGTGGTGAACCAGTACATGAAGGTGAACTCACATGTTCAGCACCATTATCCTCTGTAAACTGTTCAGAAACACATTCATTTTGGAGTCTAGACTTTTTATACAAAAATAAAGTCAAGGATATTGTGGTTACATATTCTAAAGCAAAAGAGGTCTTAACCCCTCCCCATTTGCCCCATTGTTTGTGTATGAAGCCAGATTAACACTCGGAAAAAGAATTCCGCTATTCGTACTTTAACAGCTGAAGTGAACACTTGTACCTGCAAGTGTACATACAGTAATGGACTCATGATTAAGTCAGACGTCTGCTCCCTGTCACTAGCAAAGCTTGTAGACAAATGCACGACACAAGCTCGTAACTGCAGACAGACCAAGAACAACCAACGTGTCTCCAATAATGGAATCACTGCTGTCACCATTGAAGGAGAAAAAAGTAATACAAAACATAACTGTTAAAACAAAGAGTTGACAGCGTTCAGATCACATTGTGCTTGTCAGATAAAGGTCCAAGCATGTATGACACTGATGAGGGAACCAGTAAGGCCTTCTGTGTATGTCTAAATTGTTCTGTCCTTGACAGATAGATAAGGGAAAAATTAAAATAAAACATCACCTGTGAGTAGGCTCCCATATTATACTGGAGTGTAAATGGCTTCAGGATACTTTTTAAGGAACTCAAACTGCTAGTACAGGGTGGAGCTTTGTGCTTATGTTTGTAATAAACACATTTTAATTATTTGAGACCCCTGTGCTAGGGGGTGGATGACTTAAGTGGAGACAGGGATACAACAGGAATGGCCGTCTCTGTTCCCCTCACTGCCACCTATGTATAAACCTCCTCATGAACCAGTTGAGCAAGAGATTCATCTCACCATTCTGTGCCCTCCGCCCTCCCTCTTCCCAGTTCTGTATCTGTGGGATCTTAATACAAACCATATGCTGTGCACTTTTACTACTTTCACCAGGGATTCAGCTGCTGACTTTTGATGACAGAAGATACGTGTCTTCTGAACATGGGACAGAGCACACACTTCGGGACTGCTATAGAGTTGTTCTTCACCATTGGTGTGATACACTTTCTTGTCTTTGCCCTCACTTCCCAGTGTAACATAATTGAAATTTGCTGATCTGTTTACATGTATTACTCAGAGTAACTTCCATTCCTGGACATGCTAATCAACTGGATGGCACACTAGGATACAGTGTATATCGTAAATGAGCACATGCAGATTTTTACTTGCACACCTCTAGCTGTCGTGCCCACTCAGAACAAGAAGGCATGTGAAATTTCCGACCAAGACAATTTAGTGGTAGAGTTGCAGTACCTGCAGACAGTTTTCCAGAAGAATGGTTACAACCACCACTGGATCCAGCGTACCATAAAACTGAAGGAGCCTGGGAAGAGGAAGGAGAGAAACGTGCTGCAATGCCATTTATCCCGTACGTTGCTAACATATTGATGAAAATTGGGAGGATATGCTTGAAATATAATGTTGTGTGTATTTTGCCTGCCGCTCAAGATGAAAGCCTTGTTGAGATCTTCAAAGGATTTTAAGAGCTAGGAGTTTACCACATCCCGTGCCAATGTTGGAAAATGTTCATAGGTCGGATGATCTGTCCTGCGGAGGAAAGGTGTGGAGATAACCCAGGTAAAAAACCAGCAAAGCCAGCTGTTCCAGAGCACTGAATCTCCAAAGGTCCATCATCAGCTGGAGCCTCCCTGTGAACGAGTGCCACACTGTGCCATCCAAGCAGTGTCTGCACTGCCTAACATCTGCCCATCTAACGTAAACACCTCACAGCCAGAAGAAGAGTGTCAGTGAGCTGCAGTAGGGAACTTCCGTGCTCGTCCCTTCTGTGTCATCTCTGCTAAGCTTATGTGCAGTGGTGTAAATACGTAGCAGCTTGGAGAGCTGTGCCATTAGGCACCAGAAAAATTTACCATAAGGATTGCTACTCTCTCTCTTTTCATGTAAAGACTTTACTCTATTTTAAATAGGTTTTACCATTTAGTGACCTCTATTCTGTTTTCACATTTTATGAATAACTCATTGAAATTTGATTGTAATGTGCGTCATATTTTATGGTTTTTGTGATTGAAGAATGTCTTACAGAGGATGTGCATGTAGTGCAGAGAATAGGGGAGGAGGAGGAGGAGATTAGTGTTTAACATCCCATCGACAACGAGGTCATTAGAGACGGAGCGCAAGCTCGGGAGAGGGAAGGAAATCGGCCGTGCCCTTTCAAAAGAACCATCCCGGCATTTGCCTGAAGCGATTTAGGGAAATCACGGAAAACCTAAATCAGGATGGCCGGAGATGGGATTGAACCGTCGTCCTCCCGAATGCGAGTCCAGTGTGCTAACCACTGCGCCACCTCGCTCTGTGTAATAGGGGAGGAAAAGTATACTCAGTTGTATATATATAATTCCCTGATTTCCAGTTTTATGTTTAGTACACAGTGCAAGAACACTTGTTCACCAAATGCTGCCTGTAGGCACAAACCATTTGCATTTTTATAGCACTTTACTAAGCTCACAAGTAGACCAAGTGAAAATATTTGTACTTGTTTTAGGTCTCAATATAAACTTTTCTTTTCTTTATTATGGCATATAAAGAATGCTGACATTTATCACTCGCCTATCACCCAAATATAAACTGTAACTAATTTTGAGTGACTATTAATTTTAATATCGTCATGTTAGGCCTGATTAATACTCTCCATATTATATAATTTGACAGAGTATTTTTAAATAATTTAGTACAAAATCTGAGGGATTGGTTAAGACATTTATTTATTATGGCACATTACTGTAAACTGATCACGTTACTTGTATCGCTTCACATGCATAAAGTTTGCCTGAGTTGTTGTAGGAGTAACAATATCCTGTAAAGTCAATGGCATGGCATTTAACTAAGGCCTTAAGCAGATAAAATTATATAAGAAATTTGCTTGTATAACCAAAAAATTGCCAGAAAAAGCTGAGAATGGAAAAAATAATTTTCCTAACTAAACAGTTTCAGGCATATATACTTTGGCATGAACCAGTGTCATATCATAAGTACTCCCAGCATAGTTTTGTGTCTCTTTATAATATAAACAAGCAGTGTTTACTAATGGGTCTAACCAGGAGGAGAGGGACTTCTCAATCATTTCCCTGGTCATGTCCTAACCCTTTTGTGGGCTGTGGGGCATATACTTACCAGTAACTGTATATTTTTACTGCATTTACGGGAATATGTTGTACCATTTTTGTACTCTCCTGGAATCTAGTGGTAGTCTGCTGCACCATCTGTAGTTTCTATTTGTTGTAAAATAGCTTTTAGGGCCATGGCACCTATACAGCCCATTAAATAATATTGTTTTAACAGCCATTGGGAAGTATGCTTACCACCAAAGTAGTTTCTCCAAAGGCTTGTCAAGTATACTTACCACCAAATTCATATGTCCTTTGAACGCCTTTGGAAACTTAGTGGTTTTAGAAATCTTTTGGGAATGTAACTTACATACTACTTCTGGCTATGCCTGATATCTTGTGGTAGTTCACTGTACCAAATGTTTAAACAATCAGTTTCTGTTTGCCGTGAGATCGCTATTCTTGTCGCTTGTGGAAAAAAATGCTTTGTTTCTACAGTGGGAAATACACTTACCACCAATATAACAGCTCCCAAAATGGCTGTGCAAGGTATACATACCACCATAGTTTTTTGGCATACATACCACCAAAGTTTTTGGCCCTAAATCACAAAAATAAAATTATCAAAAAATATAGTCTGGTGATCACACTTGTAATAAGATAAAAAAATTAACTTTGCTGAGTTGCTTTAAAAAATCCAGCGAAAAGGTTTGTCTGACCAGGTAATGGTTTTCAGGCAAACCTGAAGGCATTGGAGCAGGTGAATTATCATCCAAGAAAGAATTTCATAATATGCTCCAATTGAGTTGTGACTGAAGGAACAGTTTTCCCTCAGTGCCCTCCAAGTGATTCAACAAATATATCCTTCAGAGAGAACCATCCAGCTAATTCAGGACTTGCTTCTCCTTCTACCAAAGCAAGAGTAGGAAGCAACTTGGTACCAGGGCATATCAGAATCCAGGGAAAGATAGCATAAAAGCCACAGAATGTACTGTGGAATGTTTTATCATTTCTTTGCAATATGTCACCTTATTGTTGACCCAGATTGTGTGCCAATGAAATGATGAATGGCTGGACATAAGAGACAGTAAACTGTGACTGGTAAAATCAATGGTCCGACTTGATATTCCCCCTTCTGGTCATGCAAGAGAGAGAAAGTATTGTGCTTTGTCCTCAGACCCATGACTACTTTACACCAGTAGAGGACCCACCTTTTCATGGTGTCTCTGGCTCATACGTTTCAGTATTCTATTGTAAATTCTGATGTGATGGCAGAAGTATATTTAAGTGGGGAGCTGCTTTCCATTTTAGTTTACTGTGAGATATGTGTGATACACATTTTAAGAGTTTGTGGCCTTTCTGGACTCCATCCTCAATGTTGTGGTAGGAGACTTTAATGTATTGCATAGTGACTGGCTCATTCTTTTTTAGTTTAGTGCTTAGCTACACTCCTGGAAATTGAAATAAGAACACCGTGAATTCATTGTCCCAGGAAGGGGAAACTTTATTGACACATTCCTGGGGTCAGATACATCACATGATCACACTGACAGAACCACAGGCACATAGACACAGGCAACAGAGCATGCACAATGTCGGCACTAGTACAGTGTATATCCACCTTCCGCAGCAATGCAGGCTGCTATTCTCCCATGGAGACGATCGTAGAGATTCTGGATGTAGTCCTGTGGAACGGCTTGCCATGCCATTTCCACCTGGCGCCTCAGTTGGACCAGCGTTCGTGCTGAACGTGCAGACCGCGTGAGACGACGCTTCATCCAGTCCCAAACATGCTCAATGGGGGGCAGATCCGGATATCTTGCTGGCCAGGGTAGTTGACTTACACCTTCTAGAGCACGTTGGGTGGCACGGTATACATGCGGACGTGCATTGTCCTGTTGGAACAGCAAGTTCCCTTGCCGGTCTAGGAATGGTAGAACGATGGGTTCGATGACGGTTTGGATGTACCGTGCACTATTCAGTGTCCCCTCGACGATCACCAGTGGTGTACGGCCAGTGTAGGAGATCGCTCCCCACACCATGATGCCGGGTGTTGGCCCTGTGTGCCTCGGTCGTACGCAGTCCTGATTGTGGCGCTCACCTGCACGGCGCCAAACACGCATAGGACCATCATTGGCACCAAGGCAGAAGCGACTCTCATCGCTGAAGACGACACGTCTCCATTCGTCCCTCCATTCACGCCTGTCGCGACACCACTGGAGGCGGGCTGCACGATGTTGGGGCGTGAGCGGAAGACGGCCTAACGGTGTGCGGGACCGTAGCCCAGCTTCATGGAGACGGTTGCGAATGGTCCTCGCCGATACCCCAAGAGCAACAGTGTGCCTAATTTGCTGGGAAGTGGCGGTGCGGTCCCCTACGGCACTGCGTAGGATCCTACGGTCTTGGCGTGCAACTGTGCGTCGCTGCGGTCCGGTCCCAGGTCGACGGGCACGTGCACCTTCCGCCGACCACTGGCGACAACATCGATGTACTGTGGAGACCTCACGCCCCACGTGTTGAGCAATTCGGCGGTACGTCCACTCGGCCTCCCGCATGCCCACTATACGCCCTCGCTCAAAGTCCGTCAACTGCAAATACGGTTCACGTCCACGCTGTCGCGGCATGCTATCAGTGTTAAAGACTGCGATGGAGCTCCGTATGCCACGGCAAACTGTCTGACACTGACGGCGGCGGTGCACAAATGCTGCGCAGCTAGCGCCATTCGACGGCCAACACCGCGGTTCCTGGTGTGTCCGCTGTGCCGTGCGTGTGATCATTGCTTGTACAGCCCTCTCGCAGTGTCCGGAGCAAGTATGGTGGGTCTGACACACCGGTGTCAATGTGTTCTTTTTTCCATTTCCAGGAGTGTATAATATTTTAGTCTCTCCACTATCAACTTCTTCTCTTACGTGATATTTTAAGAACTGGTGTAGTCTGCAGTTTTATGGTAACTATTTACATCTCTTTATACCATGTTTTACTGCAATTGTGTAATTTTTTAATTTGTCAACAAATAGGTAATCTTCAGATATTTGAAAGATCTCCTATTAGATTTATCTAATGGCAACGTATCTGTTTTGGAAGATTGAATGATAGAGTTTGGTGGTGCCATGGTAAAGAACTGGCCTCACATTTTGTAGGATAGCAGTTCAAAGCTCTATCCAGTCATCCAGATTTAAGTCTTCCACAGTTTCTGTAAATTGTGTAAGACAAATGCCAGGATGGTTCCTTTGAAAACAACATTGCCAATTTCTTTTCCCACACTTCTCCAATATGTTCTCCATTGCTAAATGACCTCAGTGTTGATTGGATATTAAATCCTAATCTTTCCTCTCTGGTTCCTTTTGTTAAGTTTATGTTGTGTCTGACATCCTCCATAAACTGTTAGGATTAAAGGGGAGATATTAATGTGCAGTATAATGACCAGTTTATTCATTTTTATCAGTCAACCAGCCAGTTACTTTCATCTTATCTCTTGTCTCTTACCACCACCACCACCACCACCACCACCACCACCACTTCCACATGAGAAACATTCTGTTTGACCAACATAAGTAGACTAAAAAGTTGTCATAAATGTGAGAACATGACTTAGCTCCGGAGGCTACTGAAGGGTGGAAAAAATACTGCATTTTTGTCACAACTAAAAGGTATAAAATTTTATGCCATGTTTGAGAAGAATGGGGCAGTGTGTGATGTGAAAAAAGAATAATACTTTATGGATAAGAACAAAAAAAAAATTTTGTCATGTTTTCTTTTGGTCCCAATAGAAACACTTGTTAGAGCAGCTAAGCTATGGAAGTAACAAGCTGGGGCAGTGAAACCACAAAAGCAAGAGACAACAGAGCTTGATGGAGGTCATCGACGGCACAGCTGGTGAATAAGTGCCAAAGTAGAGTGGTAGAACAAACAAAAACTTGAAACAAACCAAAGTTGACATGAGCCATCTCCATAGTATCAAGAAAGAATTCCAAAAGCATAGTCCACAATGATATGTATTGTATGGAACTGGGGACGTAGAAACGATGGAGAGGCTTTGCCCCATTGTAGCCCTCAGTGGTTCACAACCCCACAACAGGCTACAGCAGTCCACTCAACCCATTGCCGCCCCACACCAAAACCAGGGTTATTGTGTGGTTCAGCCTCCAGTGGACCCCTCTGGGAACGTCTCACACCAGACGAGTGTAACCCCTATGTTTGCATGGTAGAGTAATTATGGTGAACGCGTAAGTGGAGAAAGTTTTTGCGCAGCAATCACCAACATAGTGTAACTGAGGCAGAATAAGGGGAACCAGCCTGCATTCGCCCAGGCAGATGGAAAACCATCCACAGACTGGCCGGCACAGCGGACCTGGACACTAATCCGCCGGGCGAATTCGTGCCGGGGACCGGCACACCTCCCCGCCCAGAAAGCAGTGCATTAGACCACACGGCTAACCGGACAGGCAGCCACAATGATAATGCCAGGTTGCTTTACTGTACTATTACGACACTTGATCAATAGTTTCATAGGAAGACAACACATAATGACTTGGCAAGATTGGACATTAAAGCTGCTTACCAGAGGCCATACATTCCTAGCAGTGGCTCATTATAGGATATGTCAAGCATACCTACTGCTGGTGTCTCGTGCGGACATGATTTGAAGGTGATGACTCAGATATAGCTAAAGTATGTACCTCCTAATCATTATCAGTATTGTAAGATACTAAATCCCTACCCCCACCCCCCTCTCCCCCCCTTTAATCAGCATGTAGGGCCAAAAATGGCTGTATATGTGGAGGGAGTGGAATGACATCAATATCTTCAAACATTACTTCCTGTGTTTGGAGGCAGGACTACCTGGTTGTCGGTGTAGGTGCATGTGCTGGGCCTTGCTGGCCCAGTGGTTGCAAATCACCGTTCGACCCTACATGTGGAGCAGCTGATACCTGGAGAGGCTGGGATGGAGAACAGAGCTACAGCTCCATTGTTACCCATATTTGCTCCACCACTCGTTTCATGGGTCATTTTGGCTCTCAGCAGAGTAGGAGGTTGTACCTCGTGTAAGGCAAGCACATTCGGGTGGCTGGTGTCTGGGGGCAGGGAGGGCCTTCACCTGCCACCTGAGCTATTTGTGTGTCTGGCATCCTGTGTGTGTCCATTGCCAACTAGTTGTGGCCACAGCTGACTCCCGTGACACAGCAACTACTGCTATTGGCCCACGAGTGGAAAGCTGGCTCCCCTCTGAGATCGGTCACAACACCTCGAATCCACTCAACTGAAGTTGTGAGTCCAGCACAGTTGTAGGTTGCATGTGAGTGGGAGCTCCAGGCTTGCTGTGTGGGGTGTAGAAGGTCAAATAATGTATAGAGTCTGCACCTGTCCGGAATTTTGGCTGGGCTTTGTATGATGATGGAGGTGGATCTATAGGTGGCCAGGAACATGAAATGTCCTGACCCTCCACTTTGCCCTGGAATTACATGCTAGGTGGAAAGGGTGCAGTGATTGTGTGCTCCATGCTTCTGCACTGCAGAACTGTTGAGATGTGGAAACTACAAACTGAGAGGCATTGTTGGACAAATTATGTGGTGGTGCACCCCCTATTGCCGAAATTTAGGACAATGGTCAAATCGTGCCCGGCCCTGACGTGCTGGACATGTGTGCCATGTACGGAAACTTATAGAGTGTATCAACCACAAGCATCCACATCGCTCCTTGAAAGTGGGCTGTAAAATCTTTGTGACATTACCAAGTGGACGTGTGAAACAACTGGAGAATGTGTGGGTGGATTGAGGGCAGAATAACAACATTCTTCTTCTGTCATTGTTAGTATAACAGCATTGTGAATTGATGGAATAAATAAATGAAGCTTCTGTATTGTGAATCGGTGCCTTTTTGTTGGTGTTCTGGCCATCCTCCCTTTATTGGCAACATTATCCTATGGAGTACTGATTTCTGGACAGTGTCTGTAGCTACCTCATTTGCAGTGATTAGTGATTCATCCAAAACCTGATGCTGCTTGTTGCTGCGTGCAAAACATAATGTCTCACATGCATCATACTCATTTGCCTGGGCCAATCAGCACAAGGATAGGGTTTCTGCATTTGCATGCTGTGTGGTGGGGTGCTAATGAATGTCATTTGTGTAATTGCTGAGATTGATGATGATGATGATGATGTTTGGCTGTGGGTTGCTCAACTGCTCGGTTATCAGCACCCGTACAAAGTCCCAACCTTTGCTCAGTCCTATCTCACCACTTTCATGAATGATGATGAAATGATGAGGACGACACAAACACTCATTCATCTCCAGGCAGGTGAAAATCCCTGACCCCGCAAGGAATCGAACCCGGGACCCCATGCTCGGGAAGTGAGAACACGACTGCAAGAACATGAGCTGTGGACTGCTGAGGTAGAGGGCACATTGTTGAAAGCATAGCACTGATACTTCTGGGAGTTTGGGACTGCTTATGACTAGTGCAAAAGTTTTTCCAAATCACTAAATGGAATTACTATGGTTGCTAATGCTACATGGTCATCGATTTGGAACCCAAATAAAGTAAAAATGTCAAATCCAAATAGGTACATTAGTTGTTCCCCGTGAACTAACTACCAGCTATGTAAGTGTATGATGTACTTTCTTGTAAATTATTGGCACCTTAATTTGTCCTCTTAGTGTTATCCCCTGGTCACTGCAGAATGCCCTCATGCCTCTCTGCTTTGTGCTAGCTAGGATGCCACATTTATGGCTCGCGTTGTACTTCATGCCATAATATGGACACTCAATTTTCATGTTTGGTGTAGCATTTGGGGCAGATGTATATAACTTAATACCATGGGATCGAAAGGCAGTGACATGGGGAGTGACTATGACATGTAATAGATACTGATGTTCAACAATGAGTTATATGCTCCCTTACAGGAGCATCTACCAATGCAAATGGGCAATGGACAAATTCTTGGCTGCTTTGTAATATACTGGTGAACTGAAAATTAATTAAATCTGAGGATGGTTACTATGAATGTGTGTCATTATTTGACTGACAACGTTGGCTACTCTACAAAGTACTTACATTAATCCTGTTTTGAAACATTTGATGAGTAGAAGTGGCTACTTCGAATGCTTGCACTGTTGGTTAAGACCTCTTCAAGTGATGGGTCTGAAAATGCGAAATCTTTCATCTCAACCTGTTCGTCTAGCATTAATCTGACAATTACACCAGGAATTACAGATATTGCACAAGACACATTGCAACATGCACATACAAAATTGCACTGGCATGATAAGCCTTGCAATTTTTTGACCTACATTGCATAGGATGAACGTGGCTGTTTTGTATGTTGTTTGAATTTGAACTGTAATTTGACTTTGGCAATGTAATGTTTAGTCAGTAACTCACAGACAACAGAAAATTCTAGCATCCTGGAATCAACTAGAGTGTATAAACTTTGATCAGTTTGTATAAATGACTACTGGAATACCGTAATATAACCCAGTGATGAACTGAATCAGAAATAGCAATTGTCTTGGTGGTGGTGGTGGTGGTGGTGGTGCTGGTGCTGGTGCTGGTGCTGGTGCTGGTGCTGCTGCTGCTGCTGCTGCTGCTGGTGGTGGTGCTGCTGCTTCTGCTGCATTAGTAAACAGTTGTTGCTACTGTTGGAACTGCTGTTGCGACTATTCCAACTGCTGTTTCCACAATGCAGAAAATTATGGATCCATCATAACCAGTTCTGCATGCTGACAATGTTCCTTGTTGTCAAGTTTTCAGTCAGTCACGATAGAAAAACTTGCTTGTGGCGACTGTCTTTGATCAGCGAAGCTGCGGAAGTTACAAGCCAAAGTGATGAAATAGTACTAGTGTGAGACACTGGAGTTGGGGGCAGTCCAGCCAGCAATTGCAGTACTGAAGTAGACTGATAAAAGAATCAAAAATCAGAAACAAGCCAAAGTCATTACATGCCAGGTTTGTAGTACCAAGAGAGAATTCTTAAAGCATAGTTCAAGATGATAATGCTGGTTACTTCTACTGGTGGTGTTATGGTGTGTTAGGACACGTTCATTGTATCTGCCACTGGCACCTCGTGTGTAAGTGATTGGAAGGTGCCAACTCAGATACATTTAAAGTTTCTGTATCTGTGTTTATATGGCATCGGTGAATATTAGACCATCCTACTACAAATATCCTCGAGTAATCTTAATTGTTTATAGTATCACTTGCGTAAATCAGATGTCAGTAAATTTTAAAACAAAGAAAATGATGGCCTACATTTCCAGATTGCTTCGTACTCTGAATTCTGCTGCCTTAGATACAGATGTGTGCTACTACAGACGGAGTGGCACAGCTGATGATCATTTTTATAGATGCAGCTGTTGCAACCTATGGGAAATTTGTACTATTAGTTTTTTTAGCTGTTGTCATTAATATTCTGAATTTGTGAATAAATTTGAATTATGGATAACAATTTCTTTTATGTTGCAGGTGCAAACAGATTTTCAACAGTGTGACCAAACAAAATTTGCAACAACTATTACAGATGCAGATTCAATCAATCATGTTGTGGTTTTTCTAACAGGAGTCCAATCCTTTCCACCAGGAACTGGTGGTTTAGGTAAATTTGCTTATTGAATATTTAATGAACTGAAATTATCAATCAAATTTTTATTTGTTATTGAGGCAGTTGCTGGATTTGAAAATGACAGATAGTATGTTCCTAAGTTTCTTACAACACAAAATAATGAAACACCTGAGTGATATATATACGTATATGCTATATGTGTGTATGTAAAAGTAATGGACCACAGTCAGTTTGTAGCAGTAGGGTTATTCAGCTTTCCTTGGCATGATTGATGAATGATGTGCTTTTGGGGATCCAGCAGAATTGTTCATTCCACAGCTCGACTGAACACCCAAAGCATGTCATTAATCAACTGCACCAAGAAAACCTAATACACTATAACTTCACTCTGTGGTGAGGACATGTTCCACAACTCACACAATGTGGATAAGGTCTACCAGAAGGAATGTTGGCTTCTCAGTACTCTGATTTTTTTGACGAGATGTCAAGATGAACAAGTTATAGCTGTGTTCGCCAAAACCAGATTATCATATTAACACACCAGTGGCCAATAGGACTATGTACCATGCAAGCCTGGTATTAGTACAAGAGAGAATTTGTGACACCTGACAAATGCTAGATATCACTTCAAAAGAGCTCCTTCATCTCCATCTTTATGTGTCAGCTACACTGTCTGCAGATTCTCAGAATAATTGGACAATATGACATGATCACAAGCAGAGTCGATGCCAGAAAGTAAAATTTGTTCACTTGCACAAAAAGCCAAGACAGGAAGCAAGGGGCTGTTCAGTAATTTATCTCACTGATCAACATTACGAAATTTCAATCACCAACTTTCTCTTCCAAATGCAAAAATATTTTGTTGACACCCACCTACATAGGGAGAAATGATCATCACAATAAAATAAAAGAAATCAGAGCTCAAACGGAAAGATTTAGGTGTTCCTTTTACCCACGTACCATTCGAGAGTGGAATGGTAGAGAAGTAGTATGAAAATGGTTTGATGAACCCTCTGCCAGGCACTCAAGTGTTTATTTCAGAGTAACCATGTAGATGTAGGTCAGGATGAGGATATAGTTATCCCTTGCGAAAGAACAAAGTTTTGAGTGCACTTAAGAAATGCTACCAGTAACAGATTACATCAGCTCCCTGCAGCATGTTGTAACTTTGCTCCCATTGGAAAAAGCTGAAGAGGTTCACCACGAAACCTGTAGAGCATTTACAAAAGCTCCACTGATTAGAGCCAGCATCTCCAAGAAAGGAGAAGTAGCAGTTGAAAATCTGTGGGAGGACAAAGCAACTGTACTTCTGCTACCTGACAAGGGCTGAGGTTGTAACGTTATGAGTGGACTAGATTAAGAAGATTTTCAGTCTTTTGAATGACATAATCTACAGTAAAATGTTGATTTTATGAATAAAATTAAAAGGAAGCTGATGTCTCTTCTCAGTGTGCCGGGCATGCCACGTAACATTATTAAGGGTCTTAATACAGAAACACCTATACTGCCACAACCATATGGCTTTCCTAAGGTAAACAAGGAGTCATTTCTCAAAGACCCATTATTACTAATATTGATGTGCACCAACAAACCAAAATGTGAAACACATTTGTATCAAATGTGTGGGGAAGTGTGAACACCACATTTGCAGCTCACACACTATGAACACCACCTCCATCCATCGTTGCATGAGGATATGGTTAGGTCAGTTTCTATATGTTCTCCCTCTTAACAAGAGTCCCACTTTCTCAATCCTTGGAATTATTTGTGGAGAAGTTTGACAACTGTTCCACTAAAACACTGAGGCAAGTTCTTACATCAGCTTATTTCCTGTTTGACAGAAAATCCGAAATCGATGTTAACTAATTGATGGTGTGACGATGGATAGTCTGTTATCATATGTCATAGTCCTAAATGTGGACCACTTTGAAGCAAACACACTAGAATGTGTCAAGTTCGAGCCAATGTGTTTCAATTGATGTGTGAACAACACATTTGTGGTGTAGACACATGAAGCGAACAAACTTGAAGAGTTCCTGTAAAATTTAAGCACTATCCATCCTAATAGACAATTCATAATGGAACTTGTAGAAAAAAAATTAGAGCTATCTTGCCTTGATGCATTAGTTAAGAGAAGGTGTTATAACTTCAAGTTGAGCAAATATATTTCAAGGAAGACGCTATACGTGAAAGTCACAGATCAAGTAAACACAGTAAGACGTGTGTACACTTTAACAGTCAAATCATAACTGAGTCCGAGTCTAGCGGCCGCTGGCTGGCTGGCTGGCCACTTAGGTGGCGCTGCTGCTGCATGGCTGGCAGACAGCGCCGCATGTAGAGGACGCACGTAACTGCGCGGCGGCACTTTGAAAGATCGGCGAGTCACAACACTTTTCCCCCCTTTGAAGTTTTTGCACAGTTCTTGATGGAGGTGGCTTGTAGATTGCTAACGTCCATAGGTGTTGTTTGACTGGCCGTAAAGTCTCAAGGAGGAGGCTTCCCGTACGGACGGAAGTGTCCCCGATGATAACAGGTCGAGATGGCAGGAGACGTGGGGGTCGAATCTGCTTGGCCCCCGTGTACCAATCGGCCCGTTGCGGCAAGTTCGGTTGTTATAACAGGAGACATGGGCGATGTGTCCGCGTCCGTAGGAGAAGGAGGCGAGTAGAGTTGCTCCGACAGATGATGGTCAACTGGTTCCTGCATGGGCACATCTCCTGGTGGCGTCAGTTCTTGTGCTGGCACCGATATGATGGTGAGAGGACTGCATTGTGAGTAGTGAGAGATTCCAGTGTCCCGAGCATCAGGTAAAGCCAAAGGTGGCGTAGCGGCATCCGGAACAGGCGTTGCCGGCACACGAGGCCGAAGCTGGTCCGAATGACGCACTGCAATACTCGTGTCCATCTGGATTTCATACAGGCGTTGGCCACGGTGTCGTAAGATGCGGCCAGGACTTCATTTTGGCCGCCTGCCTTATCCCTGTACCCATACAAGGTCGTCGGCGGTGAACCGGCCAAGTGAAGGCACCTGCGGCCATGAGGTGGAAGGCCGCAGAAGATGAAGTAGCGTGCGGGGCTGTCGGCCATGTAAGAGCTCAGCCGGGCTGTGGTCGCCCATGGGGGTGGAACGGTAAGAAGCCAGAAATTGGAGAAGCGCATCATCAGCAGCAGAAGAATTCAGGAGTTGCCTCATCTGAACCTTAAATGTGCGGACCAGTCATTCAGCCTCACCGTTTAACTGTGGATGGAACAGAGGGGCCATGACATGCATGACGCCGTGACGGGCACAAAAATCCACAAAATCGGAAGAGGCAAATTGCGGACCATTATCAGTAACAAGAGTAGAGGGAAGGCCTTCCAAAGAGAAAATGCGAGCAAGAGCATTGGTGGTTGCCGCGGTGGTAGGCGACGTGCAACGGACAATGTAAGGAAAGTTAGAATAGGCGTCAATAATGAGAAGCCAATAAGTACCTAAAAAATGACCCCCGAAGTCAGCATGAATACGCTCCCAGGGCTTCTCAGGCGAAGGCCACAGTGACAAAAATGACTTCGGGGCGGCGGCCTGTGACGCACAAGGGCCGCAGGCAGCGACCATGTGTGCGATTTCAGAGTCGATGCCAGGCCAGTACACATGTCGGCGCGCCAGAGATTTTGTGCGAGAGACACCCCAGTGCCCTTGGTGAAGGAGGCGCAAGACCGAAGCACGCAAAGACGCAGGTACCACAACATGCGGCGAAGCATTTTCGGTGGAAAGAAGGATAACACCATCCCTAGCCGTGATTCAGTAACGCAAAGTGTAGTAGTTCCGCAACGGATCAGAAGTATTAGCAGACGGACGATCTGGCCAACCCTTCTGAATACAGCGTAACACCCGGGAGAGGGTAGGGTCAGAGCCCGTAGCAGCCGCCATCCGGTCCCCGCATGTAGAGGACGCGCGTAACTGCGTGGCGGCACTTTGAAAGATCGGTGAGTCACAACAGAAGGGTCGACTGATCCCTGGATCACAGTGTATATAGGATACTTACACACACTGACTTTTATCTTCACACCTCAGACCATCAACATTCTTCATGACAAATTTAATACTAAAGACTCTGGACCATAGAGCTTGAATGCTGTCAGAAAAGGACAGCCTCATCAAAGAATTACAGTACTTACAAATAGTGTTCAGAAGAACTGGTTACTTAGATCGAGGAACTGAGTGTATGATGCAGTCAAAATCAACAATGCCTGAGGCAGAGGTTGAGATTGAGAAAGAAAATGAAAAGCCAGGATTGATTATATGCCTTATGTTGGCTCAATCTCAAGAAAGATCAGTAAACTCCTATGGAAATATGGCATCCACTGTATTTTGTACCCAATAACAATAGTAAAAAGTCTTCTGTGGAATATCAAAGATTATCTGGGTCTCCAAAATCTAGGTGTAGTACCACAGTCCATGTGAATCTGGCCTATCTTTTGTAGGGTAGACCATTAGAACAATTGAAGAAAGGTATTAAACATGATAAGAGCAGTATTATTGTGGTGCAAACACCAAGTTTCTAGGACAGCTTAATGAAGAAGCCTGTCAAAATAAATATGCCAGGAAACACAATAAACAGAGACATAGGTTTCAATTTAAGTAAGACATAGGATTCATCACTCAATTTATTAAGATCTTACTCTCCATCTCATTTGACAGATGTGGAAATGCTGAGAGAACTTATATTTCACAGAATAACAGCACGGGATCCAAATAACAAATGAGCACCACAAGGCATAGTTTGACTGGAAGCTGAACTCTGCTAACACCTGAAGAAGAAAACCAAGTCAGTTGTTGAAATTTGTGCTGGAAATGATATCAATAACTTAGCTTAACAATCAAAAGCACACTGAGTGACTGACTGACTGAAATTTGTGACAAAAAAGATTTTTGTAATTGTTACAGTTGCCAAAAGAATGAAACATCTGAATAATCACTGATGAACAATTTTTTGTGTTGACTTGAGTGTTGTATTCATTTCTTTGCATTTTACTTTAGAAGTGGAAGGTGTTACTAAATGTTGACAATAGAAATAATATTCTTACCATTGCTTTTACACTGAATGATTAATACCATCAACTTTGGAAATAGTGAAATAGTCATGAACTGCCTTACATTGAAGTAAGACCAGGAAACAAAGGAAAGTATAAATTGTAATGCATTGTTAAAAAACTTCAAAAATCTGCTCTTTCAGTATAAGAAGTTGATTCTGAACATCACAAAATAGTTACATTATGTAATTCGCATTACTAGGTGACACACATGCACAAATTATGTATCAGAGAGAGAGATGGACTTTCCATGAGTTAAAGGATATTTGTGAGCTTGAAAGAATGGAGGCTGTTACTGGACACCCAAACAAGATTGCTCAAAATTATTTCAGAAGGAAAATAAAATAACTGCACTCCACTCAACTTTACAGGACTCCCAGTATACAAAGCATGATCAAAAAGGAACGGATTTTTTGTTTTTCGTAAAGAAGCTTTATTTATTCATCAGCATCAACTTTGTCCCCATCAAAGTATTCTCCGCCAGATGTAATACACTGGTACCAGAGCTTTTTACAGTCTTGGAAGCGCTACTGGTACTCACTTTTCTTTATGGTGCTTAGCTCCTTCAGAGATCCTGTTTCTTTCTCAGTACTGATGGCGAAATGACAGCCTTTCATGGTTTTCTTCAGCCTTGGGAATAGTAAGAACTCACTGGGGTGATTTCCGGTGAATACGGTGGCTTAAGCAACATGACAGCATTGTTTTTTGCCAAAAAATCATGAAAAAGCATTGAGATGTGAGCAGGAGCATTATTGTGATGTGATTTCCCTGATTGGTTTTGCCACAACTCTTATTCATTTTCTTCAGATTGCCTCACACAAATGGCACATAATTCTTAGGTAATATTCCTTATCGGCTGTATGATCATAAGGCAGGAACTTGTAATGCGCTAGCCCTTTTTTTGCTCTTCGGGTGATTTGCTTTGAGCCATTCAGATGACTGGGTCTTGTTTTTTTGCCAAAAAATCATGAACAGGCATTGAGGTGTGAGCGAGGACGCTATCGTGATGCAATTTCCACGAGTGGTTTTGCCGCAGTTCTAGTCATTTTCTTCAGATTGGTTCACTCAAATGGCACATACCTCCCAGGTAGTATTGTAAGTAGTATTCTTTATCGATCATATGACTGTAAGGCAGGAACTCGTAATGCACTAGCCCACTGTAATCAAAGAAAACAGTGAGAAGAACCTTCACATGTGTTCAAACTGGTCTCTGCCTCCGCTCTCTCCAGACAGTTTCCATTGGGGTGACTGGGCTTTGCTATCAACATATCAACATTGTACTCATATATCCATGATTTGTCACCTGTTATAACCTTCTTTTGAAGTTCAGGATTATTGTCAGCTTCATTCAGCAATTCCTGAGCGATATCTATGCGACATCTTTTAGGCCAAAATTCAACAATTTCGGAACAAACTTTTGTACATCATCAGCAACTTCTCTGATGTGACTCAGTGACTTCCCAGAACCATTTTCTTTAATTCTTCCGCATTTTTGTCAGTAATTGATATGCTAGGGCATCCAGGGGACTCGCCATCGTCAACATCTTTTCTACTCTCGTTGAAATGTTTATGTCATTTGTAACGTTTCTCTTACTTGTAGTAGATTCACCAAAAGCCACAGTCAACATATTGAATTCAGTGCTGCACTTTATTTCATTTTTCAAGCAAAATTTAATGCAAATTCATTGATCCATCTTTTTTGAAAGAAAAAATTTGCCAAGCACTTGAAAACATGTATAACCTTTTTGAATTTCGGCAGTAAGCTAAATATTCAAAATGGCTGAAAAAGCAAACATACACGAGGAACAAGTGTACCAGCAAGATAAATGGAAAAAATGTTGAAAATCGGATGTATAAAGCCCATGAAATTAAAAAAAACCCATTACTTTTTGATCACACCTCGTACATCTCAGACATTATGATGAGGCAAGTACAAATGTTGAAACAGGTCCTTCTATGTTGAACTCCTTGCAGACCTGTAGCACACTACTGATTAACAGCTAAGCAGAGTGGTCAGGAAAAAGGAAGATATGATAATGAAAGGATAAATTTAAAGTAGTGCCTGTTGTGGCACTCCTTTAACTCGTGCGTCTCATCACAGCTGTCATGCTAGGTCCTTTTCTTCATTGTCATTACTGTTATCTGTTTGGAATATGCTGAACCTTTTCACAGCCCGCCCACATGTTGCCAAGGATGTTTCAGTTATGCTGCTGAGGTTCGCTGAAAAGCCCATACTTATCCTCCGTACTGTACCTATCTCTTCCCATGCAGTTTCCGTATTTTTGTAGCCCTGAAGAAAGACATTCATGGCTGTTGATTAACTTTGGATAATGAAGCACACACCAGAGTGCAGTCATTGTTCTTTAGATCACCACAAACATTTTCCATGAAGGTATTGATCATCTTGTCTCACAGTGGGATAAATGTATTAGCGGTTATGAGGATCACTTTTGAAATACACTATTGACCATTAAAATTGCTACACTACGAAGATGGTGTGCTACAGATGCGAAATTTAACCAACAGGAAGAAGATGCTGTGATATGCAAATGATTAGCTTTTCAGATCATTCACACAAGGTTGGCGCCGGTGGCGACACCTACAACGTGCTGACATGAGGAAAGTTTCCAACCGATTTCTCATACACAAACAGCAGTTGACCAGCATTGCCTGGTGAAACGTTGTTGTGATGCCTTGTGTAAGGAGGAGAAATGCTTACCATCACATTTCCGACTTTGATAAAGGTCAGATTGTAGCCTATTGCGATTGCGGTTTATCGTATCGCGACATTGCTGCTCGCGTTGGTCGAGATCCAATGACTGTTAGCAGAGTATGGAATCGGTGGGTTCAGGAAGGTAATACGGAGCGCAGTGCTGGATCCCAATGGCCTTGTATCACTAGCAGTCGAGATGACAGGCAACTTATCTGCATGGCTGTAACGGATCGTGCAGCCACGTCTTGATCCCTGAGTGAACAGATGGGGACGTTTGCAAGACAACAACCATCTGCATGAACAGTTCAACAACATTTGCAGCAGCATGGACTATCAGCTCGGAGACCGTGTCTGCGGTTACCCTTGACACTGCATCACAGACAGGAGCGCCTGCGATGGTGTACTCAACGACGAACGTGGGTGCCTGAATGGCAAAACGTCATTTTTTCGGATGAATCCAGGTTATGTTTACAGCAACATGATGGTCGCATCCGTGTGTGGCGACATCGCGTTGAACGCACATTAGAAGCGTATTCGTCATCACCATACTGGCGTATCACCCGGCGTGATGGTATGGGGTGCCATTGGTTACACGTCTCGGTCACCTCTTGTTCGCATTGACGGCACTTTGAACAGTGGACGTTACACTTCAGATGTGTTAAGGCCCGTGGCTCTACCCATCATTCGATCCCTGCGAAACCCTACCTTTCAGGAGGATAATGCACGGCCGCATGTTGCAGGTCCTGTACGGGCCTTTCTGGATACAGAAAATGTTCAACTGCTGCCCTGGCCAGCACATTCTCCAGATCTCTCACCAACTGAAAATGTCTGGTGAATGGTGACCGAGCAACTGGCTCGTCACAATACACCAGTCACTACTCTTGATGAAATGTGGTATCGTGTTGAAGCTGCATGGGCAGCTGTACCTGTACACGCCATCCAAACTCTGTTTGACTCAATGCCCAGGCGTATCAAGGCCATTATTACGGCCAGAGGTGGTTGTTCTGGGTACTGATTTCTCAGAATCTATGCACCCAAATTGCATGAAAATGTAATCACATGTCAGTTCTAGTATAATATATTTGTCCAGTGAATACCTGTTTATCATCTGCATTTGTTCTTGGTGTAGCAATTTTAATGACCAGTAGTGTAATAAACTGTTTACTTTTTTCCCATCTTTCTCGTTTTCATTTGACTGCCCCTTATACATAAAGCAGTTGAAATAAATGGCTTTGTAAAAATTAAGTGATTAATAGAGGAATATAATTTAAGTAACTGTATTGTTAAAAGATTATTTGTAGTAGTTTCTTTGAGGGAAGTATTGAAATTTGTGACACAGTATTTAAGATGATTTTTTGTTATGTATACATTACAGATGGAGGAGAGGTGTGTGAAACAGGAAAAAACTATGGAACTGGGCGAATGTCATCAAATTCCATCATTACTGTTCTCTGTTATACTGCATTTTCTTGAAACATCTTAATTTGTAAGCATTCTCTTTGCCTCCTTATCCCTTTTTAACTTTTCTGTTTTATTTGAACTTATAGCATTTTTTTTATCTTGTTCTTTTTTAGCTCTGTCCTTCTTCATTACTCCATTGTTTTTTCTGTTATATTTATTTGTTACTGGATTTTCATTTGATCAGTCTATCATGTTGACAGCACTCTAGGTTTTCTTTACTTATCTACATTACTAAATGGGTAACCTGGGACATGGCCGTGGTGCAGGTCGCGTATCTAATGACTTTCAAAGGCAACAAAAGTTTGATTTTCAGTATTTCATACACTTATCATGGAAGTTTAAAAATCTGTCATAATGTACTCATTAAGAACTATAACCTTATGTTAAAGGTTTAACACAATAAGTTAATTATCAGAGGTAGAAACATTGTATATCTCTTTACACAGTGTAACTCATGCCACGTAATTTACCCAGACTATATTCATCCAGCATTTGAGGAGGAGAACACTTGATGACTTTCAGCAAACTTTGCACACAATGTCAAAGAAACTTTCTTTTTCTCACTGACCAACCCCACCCCCGTCCTCCCCCTACAAAATGAAAGGAAAAAACTTTATCGGTTACTACATTTTCACTGTTTGTGCAGTAAAATTGCAGCATTGGGCATGATGTTTTAGTTTATTTCTTCTTTAGTACTAAGTATTGACAACAAATTTTGCAGACAGTATCCACATATATCTTTGAATGTACCTGTGAAATTATATCAGTGTACAACAGAGTGTGTGAGGGATATGACATTTTATACATGGGAATTCAGTTATGTAAAGAATAGAGGCCAGGGGTAAACTGGTATCTACTAGCCATTATTTGATCAGTTGCTGTCTTCTATTTTCCTCTGCACTATTTACACCTTTACTTATTAATTTATTAATGTTATCTTCTGCATCCATTGGTTGCTAATACATTAGTGTCATTTGGCTCAGTTGAATTGATTTTCCAAGTAACTTATCCCAATATCTAGACTTTTCACATTGTTTTTTCTCTCATGTTCTTTCAATAATTTTGACAGAGAAACCTCTGATGTAAAATGTTTGTCATCCAGTGTTGCATTCTGTGTGTTGCTATTGGTAAGTGTTCACCCAATGCATTGTGGGTAAGAAGTAGGTACACTCTTTGACATAAAACCTGGCTGGCAGCCAGCTACCTCAGAGTCTAAGCCCACACTGATTGCAACATGGGACAAGTAATATGACCATGCTGATAATACTCCTAAGTCCAGCTATCTACACGAATTGGCAACATTATAGGTTATGGCAGTATGTGGAGGAAGTCTTTTCTTCTGCTTAAGCTGTTATGCTATGTGTACATCATGGTCTAGCGGTAAACCACGCATTGTCTGAATGTGATGCCTGGTGGCTGAAACTGCTCATTGCCTAAATTTTTATAGTGCTTCTTGTCTGAATGCTGAAGCCTAGAGTGTAATAGTAGCACAGCTACAATGCCTGAATTTTTATAGTGCTTCTTGTCTGAATGCTGAAGTCTAGAGTGTAATAGTAGCACAGCTACAATGCATTCCACCTGTTGAGACACTGGTAATAACAGTTCCATCTAATAACATTTTTGATAAAGATTGTCTGCCTTTCAATGCCACAGTTCCCCAGGTCCCAATTTGTGGTAACTAGTCACAACTGTCACGATGGCACTGCACTCCTTCACCCTGTGTCGAAAGTGTTAGCTACCACTTGTCATTCTCTATAGTGTAGAAGGTTGAATGATTAGAGGGATTAAGTTATTCAAAGGTAAGGTTTTACAGTAACAAAGTTAGTTAAAATATGGAGGAATATTGGAAGCCAGAGATTGTATGTAAATTACATTCTGTTGACCAGCTCAGTGGTGTGGTACCATGACGCAGGTGGGTTGCTGCAGCACTGAGTTAAGCAACACAAAGGAGAACACTGTGTCACCGGCCAGGAGAGGACGTGACATGCAGCAGCTCACGGCATGCCAAGGTGTCAGTATTGAGGGTGGTAATCAGGTCAGTTACACCAGAATATTGTACTGACCTACTGGGGAGGAAAAACTGCAAAAATTAGCAGCAGAAAGCCACATTTAAGGACCAGCAACCAGCCCTTCATCATCAACCATTGTGAGACCTTGGAGTGACACAGTGCCTGTACCACTCAGCACCACCACCGGTTTGGAGTTGTCACTGTCATCATAGCTGTCGTTGCAGTGCAGGTCATCACCTAGGAGGTGCTAGAGTGATGCTGCCACTCTAGTCATCACCATCACTATCATCGGACACCATCAGCAGACAGCTGTGTGTAATGGGAGTCATTGCCTGGGGTGTGTTGTGGTCATTATCCTGGGGCAGTGCCTCCAGAAACACTGTGACTGGGACTGAAGCCAGGGACCCTGGCCTGCCAACGCCAGCCAACTGCTGCTGGGGATGGTCACTGAGACAGGGCATTGACCTGTTCCCACTGGCACCACTGCCAACCCCCACCCCCTCCCCTCCCCTCCCCTCCCGACCACGATCAGAACAGATCCAGTGGTATGATCCACAAGGTATAGTGCCACTGCCGAGGCAACGGATTCCAGTTATGCTACACAGCTACAGTCGCAGTAGCGGGCACACGTGTGAGCATCCACTGGCCACCTTCATCACCACTGAGAATATTGAATATTATGAGTGGAAACAAAACTCACGCAGAGGGCCAACGACCAATGTATTGCAGGTGATCAATAGATGTTGTTATTCCCTCTTCCTCACACCCAGCAGAGAACCCACGTTTGAATCTGGCAATGGACAGTGGAGTCCCATGCCTATTTACACTGGTGTCAGAAAGACTGCTGAGGTATCATGAAGGCCTTCAAATTTGGGGGGTGGAGTAAGGAGCATTTATTGCGTGTTGCTAGACTGATGTTAACGGGAGATGCCAGAGATATGTTATATGTAATGAGAATCTGAGGGAGGCTAAAACATTTGAAGATTTACAGGAAGGGATAATAGAGAGATATCAGAAAAAGAACACGCAAGATATTGTCGGAAACAATTTACTAGGGTTTTTCATAAGCAGGATAAATCGATTGAAAGTTTCATTGACCGTATTTGTAAAATCAATGTAGGTACCTATGAGCTCACAGATGATGGTAGGGTTAACTTGGTAATTTTGTGGGAAGCAGAGCATAGGGCTATTGATGCATTTTTGAGGGGGCTGCAACTGGATATTTCAAGAAAGGTTCATTTGGAATTTTCTAAGTAATTGAATGAAGCAATGGATATTGCATTATCCTTAGAGGGAATTAAATTATTGGCTAGGTCACATGAACATCAGACAGTGTTTACTATGGACATAAATTGTGTTTGGTGTGGACGAAAGGGTCATGTACTGAGAGAGTGCAAACAGCAACGTTGAAGGTATTACAAGAAATTTGGTCACTCGGATCAGTAATACTGTAACAGAAATCAGCAACAACAGAAGTCTCAATCATGGGCTAGATCTTACGGGCAGCAGTTAAACGGCACAGGAGATGGGATGTCCAATGTGCCATGCTCACAGTAAGAGTTAGCACATGTAAGAAAGCAGCGGCAGACTTTTTTCTGACCGTCTATGTGGGGGTAAATAATTTAAAATGTTACTGGATACCAGCTCTCAGGTATCAGCTGCAAGTAAGTGAATATTTGGGGCTAATAGGTTAAGTGCATCACACTGGAATTTGAGTAATGTAGGTGGAGGGCATGTAAATTCACTCAGTGCTGGAGAGTGGAAGTTCCAAGTGGATGCAGAAGTTCTTCCCGTGGTTAGCAGTAGGTATGACATTATTCTTGGACTCGATTTCCAGATTGCACATCATGCCATAATTGTCCTGGAAGGGCATACAATAGAAGTGGATGGGACTTTGTTTTAGCTAGGCTCTGCAGCCGGAATACCTCCATTGTTGCAAGGTCCACCCTATGGCCAGGGGAAACTAGTTAAACTGCGCACAGGGTCCTATAAGGTCAATTCATGGGATCACATATTGAAAGGTACAGGAGAGGTAGACTGGATTGATGTTGGTAGTGACCTGCCAGTGAACCCATTGTGTATCGTTGAACCTTTGGTGGATAATGAAGTAATAGATGCGGTTAGTTGTTTTATACAACTTAGCATGTCCTATGTTTGGGAGGTAGATGGCACGAGGATAGTGCCTCACAGTATTGATCATTTTGGCCCAGAGGTAGTAAAGTTGTTGCAGGGTACCCTGGTTGCAAATTTAGAAGTGATAGATGAGGATGAACTAGGCCATGATTTTACAGTGAATTACACAATGTGCGGAAGGTCTGACGACTGGTCAGTGCTAAGGACTAGGGTAACACATCTTGAAGCACAGAATTGAGCATGAGTGGAAAAACTGTTGAGTGAAAGTGTGGACTTATTCAATATATCTGGTCCATTACCTGCAACACCGCTTCTTCTGCTTCAGATTCCTACTGGAACTGAAGCACCCATCTACAATTGACCGTATTGAGTTCCAAGGCATTTACAGCCAATTGTGGAAGAGTATATAGATCAGCAACTTAGAGATGGCATCATAGAACCTAGTTGTAGTCCCTGTTGTGCTGTCATTGTAATTGTGAGCAAAAATACCTAATATAACAGAGATATTGGTCAACTTGGGCCAGTGTCAGTACTTCACAACACTGTATATGTGTGGTGGTTGCCACCAATTGGAAGTCACGCCAGAGGACCAACCAAAAACTGCATTCTCAGCACCGACTGGAAACTATCAGTTTCGCCACATGCCTCATACCTTTTGGACTTAAAAGCAAGCTGCCAACCTTTCAGCGTTTGTTGGATAGTTTGTTGCAGGGATTAAAACCAAAACAGTGCACAATGTACTTGGATGACATAATTGTGTATTCAGAGGATATTCCAGAACATTTGGAGCAGTAGCGCGAAGTGTTTGATCATCTGCGTGCACCACGGTTAACATTGAGTTTAGGGAAACTCATTTTGTATTGCAAGTAGTTCAGTATTTGGGTCACATTGTAGGACAGGATGGAATTTGTACCAATCCAAAGCTAGTTGATGCCGTTCAAAATTTTCCAACACTCACCAAGATAAAGGAATTGCATCTATTTTGGGGCTCGCAAATTTTTGCCCTAGGTGTGTTGCAAAATTTGCAGAAATTGCAAGACCTCTCACACATTTGCTACGGAAAGGTGTGAAGTTTCATTGGACAACTGAGTGTGAGGCAGCAGTCCAGAAGTTAAAAGATCTTTTGACATCTAGTCCTGTTTTGGTCTATCCAGATTTTGAGAAACCATGTATTCTTTCTTGTGATTCTAGCAATTTTGCGCTAGGAGTTATTTTGAGTCGGAAGTAGGTGGACAAGAGCACCCTATTGTGTACTCTTCAAGGCAGCTCAATAATGCTGAATATAATTATTCCACTACAGAGAAGAAAATGCTTGCAGTGATTTTTGGAAAATGGTACTTCCATTTTTACCTGTATGGTAGATAATTTAAAGTGGTAACTGAGTACACAGTGCTTAAGTGGCTTTTAGGACTTAAAGATCAAAACAGTAGATTGTCGATATGGGTCATGCGGTTAAGTGAGTTCGATTACGAAGAAGTACATTGGCCAGGAAGGTCACGTGCTAATGCACATGCACTCAGCCATAGGATATGTGCTGTGGAATGCACAAGTAATGATGTAAGTGAATGGAACCCAGCACAAAATTCTGATGTGGACTGTCAGCAGTTTGCTAAACAGCAGCTGTTCTGCATGGAGGATGAAGTATTCTATCGAACGACATGAAATAGGCCATGGGTAGTGGTACCACAGAGCTTGCGTGATGAAGTGTTGAGCAAATTGCATGATTGAATTTTAGCAGGACATTCAGGTCGAAGAACAATGGAGGGAAGGATGGCGTGGAATTATTGGTGGGTGACACATAAGACCATTATGTGGAAAATTGTGTTCCGTGTGCTCAAAGAACAGAACATAATCACCAGAAAAGTAAACTACACAGATTACCGGAAGTTGATAAACCATGCCAAATGGTAGGGCTGGACATCCTATGACCACTAGCACAAACACCAGCAGAGAATTGTTACATATTAACCGTTATTGACCAGTTTTCATTTTATGGTTTCATGAGAGCTTTATCAGACCAGCAAGCCAAAACAATCGCCCAGGCACTAGTCAGTCAGTACTTCGATTTGGGAGACCTAACGCCGTAATCATGGATCAGGGCACAAATTTTATGTCGGAATTAATGCAGCAGCTATGTATGTCATTGTGCTTTAAGAAATTATGTATGAGTGCTCTGCATCCTCAAGCTAATGGTCACACGGATTGTGCCCATGGGAAAATTGCAAAACTGGTGAGGTTTCACATAAATTCCCAGCATAACAATTGGGATGTACTATTGACCTGTGTCATTGCTGCATACAATTAGGAAGTTCACCAGAGCACAGGGTTATCCCCACATGAAGTACTTTTTGGGCACAAGATGCTGTCGCTATTTGAGTTTTGCAAAGCCCCGACACTTGACATCTCGTCAGTGAAGGATTTCACCAGGAGAGTGAAACTTATCTGGAGTCAAGTACAAAAAATGAATACAAAAGCTTTATAGAAACAGGCAAGGGCTCATGATGTGAAAGCAGTGTTACCTAAGTACCATGTGAGTCAGTGGGTTATGTTGGCGGATCCTTATGTGCCGAAGGGGAAAATGAAAAAGTTTGTTTCATGATATAATGGCCTTTACCAGGTAGTAGAGATGACCTCCAATTGACATTAAATTGCAGCCACCCAAACACCCTTCACACCCTTGAACAGTCCACGTAAGCCGAATTCAGCCATTTAAGGGGGATATGGGCAGTTTGCCTTGTGTGGCCCCCATTTTTTGTAGCTGGGGTAAGAAACAATGGACAAGGAGCAGATAAAGGAAAAAGTAAAGCGAAGGAAACAGGATAATATGGCAGATCATCGATATATGCTAAGAACTAGAGCAAGAATGCAGGACTGGTATTAGGATTTCCTTTCCCCGCAGGGTGCATGTTCCTACCCTGGGACGGGAAAAGATGGAAACAGCATCCAGGACCACATTTGGTCCATAGAGGACAGATGGAGCATGGAGTCTTATCATGTTAGGCCTATTGCACTACGGGTGTGCCCAAAGCAGTTAAGGTATGTTCTGTGTCAGGAGGTGTCATGTTTTCCATGCAAGTGGATATGAGTGTGTCGGATCACCAGTGGACATTAAGGGTAAATTGCAACATTTGGGCACTCGAAAATGAGATTCGCAGGCTGGAAGAAACGTTTGGGAAATTGCACAGCATGATGAGTACTCAGTTAGGGTATAACGGTACACAAGGAGAGTATTGTCTGTTACAGTTGGAGTTTGCAAAGCTACAGGTGCAACTACCACAGACTACGGAGTTTATCCCATGGGTCAGACAGAAAAGAGGATGGTTGGACGCAGGTGGTAGGATCCTAAAGACAATGTTTGGTACAGCTGATGCAGATGACATTGCTAATGTCAATAAAGCATTACAGGGGGTTTGGAATGAAGCAGAAGGCAACCAGGAGGCAGTGAATTTTCACGCAACCCAGCTCGCCATTTTGGAAAGCGGTGTGCTGAACAGCACTTGGCAGCTTTGTGAGTTGCCACTGCTTTAATGTCATATATTAGATCATCTGCCGAAACCATCAATTGCAACTTGCATGTTATTGGTGATCACTTGGACAATACTGATGCACAATTAATGATTGCCACATTACTATGCAATCTTGGTGACAGCTTGACGGATACTCGTATTGAAACTGTGGGATTGCAGGAAGCACTGTTGCCCGCCACACACGTGCACCTTACATCATTTCAGCTACCAGCAGAACGACTGTTGACCTGTTTCAAAGAAAACCAGACTGCTGTGCTGGTGCTTTTGGGACTTATTAAACCAGCAAGGGAGGAGTACTTGACTGTGTACTATCACCGTTACGGGCCAGCCGAGAGGGTCTCACCTGGAAGTCAGTGTATAAATACTGCTAACTTGTAGAGACTGCTATTGGGAGTGCTATGCAGTACACGCACACCCAGTAGCATGGGAGTCTTTGCGGAAGTACATCCGAGGTGCAAGTGCAGGAGATCTTACTAGTGGCACCAGACAGACACAGTCATGCGTAAGAGTTGTTACACTGTCGCACTGGACCGGTTACCATCTGCTCTTCAAAGTTAGTGCTTACAGTGCTGAAGTCTTGCGAGTTCGCATTGTTTCATTCTCGGTTGGGGATCACGGAATGCCCTAAGGAAGTACTGCCAGAGGAGGGGGAATTCTTCCAGTGTGTAGGACAGCACATGTTATACTCCGTGGCAGAGCCGACATTCGTTATTTGTACATGTTACAAGCAAGGGAAGTTAGATGACACACAAAGGTTGGTTGTGCACGGTCAAGGATTAATACTCAATGGAACTCATTGTGGGATATCTGGACCCATTTTCCACTTACCAGCTGTGTTAACAGGAACCATAGCCATCAGTATGGTCAATTCCTTAATTTATGTACCTGACCTACCTTCCTCAGTTTTGCTCTCTGAACATCTTTTGTTTCTTAATGATACCATTGATGAGGACCTGCTCACCTCTCTGGATCAGATGATCGCCACCCAACGTGGTCATGTTACCATGGAACATCTCTTAGAGCACATGAAAAGCTACAGAAGTAAGCAGCAGCAGCAATTGGTAGTCATTGGTTCATCAACATTAGTGGCTTGTGTATTCCTTCTTGTGATCGGAGTTATATATTTCTTGTTCAAGAGAAGAGTTGCCCAAATTCCTCCTCTTCCAACCTTCAGCCCCCCACCTCCCTTCTCGACAAGGCAGTGTAATGAGTAAACGGTCATGAAGGCAAAGACGAAGTGTGCTCAAGGACCATAATGAACGATAGTATATGAGAGGGAGAATTGTGGTGTAATTGGTAGTGACAAGCCAAAATATATAGTTTTAAAGGACGTGAACTGTGTAAATATGGTACAAGTCCACTATTGTTAGAGGGTTCAAAACCATGTAAATAGAGTCAAGTGTAAATAGATGTAGGGGCAGAATGCTGGGACGCATTCTTTCCGTAGAAGGGGGTTGGATGATTAGAGTAATTAAGTTAGTTAGAGGTAGGAGTTTTACAGTAATGAAGTTAGTTAAAATTTGAAGGAATATTGGGAGCTACAGGTTGTATATGTGTTACATTCTGTTGTGCAGCTAAGTGGTATGGTACTGTTATGCAGGTGGGTCAGCGGAGTGTCAAGTTAAGCAACATGAAGGAGAACACTCAGGGTGTATATGCCCCGGGACATCCGGGAGATCCAGGAAAAACCCGTGAATTTTTTCATCCAGGACAAATCTGGGAAAAACCTGGGAATTTTTTAGAATTCCGGGATTTTTCATTGTTTTAGATTTCAGTTAAAGTTTTGTAGGTTTGATGTGTAAGATCTGATACGCTGACAAAGAACTTTAGTCCACTACTGCTGAATAATACTGCAGCAATGAAACATAAATCAGAGAATAACACCAAAATAAAAGTTTAGTTGCATAGAAAATGGGTAATTTACACAATGCACAGACCAGTTTGCCGACACCGAAAAGTGTCAAAGGCTTTAGTTCGAAGATTGTGCAATACGTCCGTAACAACTAACGTGCATTCGATGTGCGTGACGTCACAATTCTTTACATTTCTAACAGATAACCAGAAAATATTACGAATAGTGGCTTGAGATGCGTTACTTTCAAAGTAAATTTCCACGCAAGATGATTTATATTACGTGTGAGAATGTGCAGTGAATTTCTTAAATCACAGGGCATTATAACTCTCATTCAAAATGTAACACTTTGAGGATCAGCGATTTGAAAAATGTCGGGCCCAGAAGATAAGTCATTTATGCCATTATTTAAAATTTTACCGGCACATTTGTATTTGATATGACTTAACGTGTAACACACGCTAAAAAAAGACCGACCTTCAAGTTAGTTTTCATATTTAATGATGTTCTTTCATAGATAAAACATTATGCAATTGATGGCAAAAAGTGTAATTGACCTTCAAAAAAATGTGGATAATGTGTTACTGAGCAATGTCACAAGTCTCTTCATGCCAGAACACTTTACTTTTATACGCAACTGATAATCATTTTGGCACGATTTTAATTGCCAAATTAGAGCCTGTTGGTAGGCCCACGGACTTCCTATCATTGTAGGACTAATAACAGTGGATGCCAATAGACGATGCAATTCTCGTTCGTACATACACTTCTACTTACGAGTTAACCGGTGTAGAAACGCACTTTGCTGAGTTGAGCGAGCTCGGCCTACCTTCGTAACGTAAGCGCCGCGGCCTGTCTTTCTCGTAGGTCTCGTGCTCTGAATAACTGCCGTCATTCGCTAGCAAGATCACATGGCATGAGCTATGACTGGCTGACAAAAGAGCATCGCTCAACACAATCTCTATTTTAGAGTTTCGGAAACTACCGTGCTGTAATTTGTGGAATTTGTGTATATACTTTAGCAATACGAAAATAAACTCTGTGCATATTGTCTCGCATCAAACAACTTTCCAAATGCATTGTTTTTCCTGGATTTCGTTTCCTAAGATGCTGGGACGTCCTCCGCCGTTTTACAGCTCCGAGGGAAAGTATACTGTTACTTAACCCGGATGTATTTTCACCCGCTTTATACGTAATTTCATCCAGGAGAAATAGTGTTTTTAACAGGGAAATCCGGGGAAAATCTGGGAATTTTTTTTTCTTGTCCACGTAGACACCCTGAACACTGTGTAACCAACCAGTAGAGGACATGACAAGAAGCAGCTTGCCATACACCAGGTTTCAGCATTGAGGGCAGTAATCGGGTCAGTTATGTCAGCTGAGCAACAGCAGAATATTGCACTGACCTACTGGGGAGGAAGAAATACAAACATCAGTGGCAGAAAGCCGTATTTAAGGTCCAGCAGCTAGCTCATCATTGTCGACTGCCTTTTTTTGTCACTCAACACCGCCACCAGCTTGGAGTCGTCACTGTCATTGCCGTCGTCATACTAGTCACTGTTGTAATGCAGGTCGATGCATAGGAGGTGCCACTGTGACACCACCACTGTAATTGTCACTGCCGCTATCGTCAGATGCTGTCAGCAGGCAGCCACCTGTAATTGGAGTCATTGCCTGGAGTGCATTGTTGTAATGTATTGTCACCATCATCCTGAGACATTGCCTCCACAAACATGATGACTGGGACTGGAGCCAGGGACCCTGGCCTGCTGCCACCAGATAGCTGCCGCCGGGGTGGTTGCTGAGACTGGGCACTGACCTGTGCAACTGCCACCCAGCCACGATCATAATGGGGGCCCACAGCACATGTTTTCAGCCACTGCAGTACAACCCTGCAAGGCTGTAGTGCCACTGCCAGGACAGTTGATTCCAGTTACACCAGTGCAGCTACAGTTGCAGCAGGGGCACACATTTAAGTGTCTGCTGGCCCCCTTCAGCGGCGCTGAGAATATTGCAAGCCGAAGCATACCTTGCCCAGAGGGCCAACAACCGATGTATTGCAGTTGATTAATAAATGTTGTTATTCTGTCAACAGGAGTCATCTGTGTACACATCCCCACAATCCCCTTCCTCACAGCCAGCAGAGAAGCCAATGGCAATGGGCAGTGGAGTACCATGCCTGTTTACAGTAGTATAGTAAAAAGTGACAGCTACTCCTCATCACTCTGAATAGTATAAAATACTTAACTACTTACAAAAGTGTCTACTATTTTCATTTCATGCTTGATAGTACCAGATACAGACTACCCATTCAATATGATGAATATTGTATTATACTAATATATAAGACATAAGTATCGCTCAAAATTAAGTTTTGTAGTTTGTGATCCAATCAGAATATTTCACTACATTGTATAATGTTGTTAGTAATGCTTTATATCTGATTTCTTTTGCTTTTAGAAGTGATTCTTCATGCAAACTTTTTGTCAGAAATTTGTATACTTTCATCAGGCCCAGTGAGTAACTGTGGTATAATGCTTTTTACTGTCATTTAATTTCTTACAGTTCATGTATGCAGTGAACTGAGTGAATACCTTGCAGTTCGTCCTCTATAGCAATGCCGGCACAATGGTCATTTTGACATCCATGTATCGATTCATGAAGAACTTAATGCTGATCAAAAGTGATATTTAAGGTATTCAAGTAGATTTAAGTTAACAACATTTGCAGAGGCATCTAATTCCTATTACATAGATTTAGGACTGTGAAACCGTATTCACTTCGCAACTGTTGCCCTGACATATGAGTCCTCCATGATGAATAAATCTCAAGTTCATATTGTTGACAGTCAAGTCAGAGCTCTTCACAGACATTTGTAATGGAATTTACAAAGCAGACATCTGTGACCATTAACACAGCTTACTGAGAAGAACTTGTGAGGAGACTTTAGGTGTAAAGTTTATTTTCATATTTAGATGAAAGTATTTATTTTAGCAATTTGCAGCTGCATTAAATAAAATGGAAAATAAAATCCTATAATGCACTTGTGCACAATGGGATTAGAACTGACTACTCACACTGTGCTTGCATCACAAGACATGTGTAGAACCACAGATCTAATGAGACCTCCCGACAGCAGCTCTCTTTCATTGTGATATTGGTCACTGAGCCTCATAACGCAATGTTAAACAGTTGTTACTTATGTGCAGTGCAGCATTCTTGGAGCACAAAAATTAAATTTTCTGTCTCTGTGTCTCATATTACATGACAATTATGCAGCATAAGTCATTGAAGTGGAAAAGGAATGTGGAGTCAACTTTGTGGAACAACTGAGGACCACATGTGGAAGTGTGGTAGTAGCAACTATTTAGTGAAATACTTGTTACACTCGTGTTGTACTGGTTCTCAGAGAGAAGGCACCGTGAGCATGTTTTGTTTTTATGCAGTGTTATCTCCTGACACTTTCTAACATAAACTTTTCATGCTATCGATATTTAAGGCATTCAGTTAAATTTAATCTAGAATTTCTCATGTTTTAAGTTGTCCTGCATAGAATGGGGCTGTTAACACAGGTATATAATTTCAGCACAGGGATAGCCAAGGTAGTAATGTTAGTTTCTGCTCATGCAGCATATGGCATACGAAATATTGAGATACATAATCTTCCATGAGGAATAAAATTTCCCCAAAATAGAAAATGAATAAAACACTTACTTTGATAGTTTCAACGTCAGACACTTTACACCTCTAATTCGACTATGTCTACATCAACTGTGTGTACATGCGGTCTTGTGCCAAACACCAAATAGAATTTCAGTCAGAAATACAAGTATGTTTTTGAGGATGGCAGCAAGAAAAAATGCAATCAACTAATTATTCAGTGCTATACAGCAATCAATTCATTTGAGAATTCAGAAGAGAAGAAACTGAAAATGATATTCATTATAACAGAAACCAAACAGTAGATGTGGTTAGTGTGCAGTTCTTCTTGCATTTTTGACGTTGAGATCTATATATTTAATGCTTTTGTTGTGTTCCTTTCTTCTTTGGTGCCTAAATGATAAAAGGAATCCTACAATGAAGGCTTTCATGGCTGGCTGTTTCAGCTGCCGAGAATTCGTCCGGGTTGTATGGCCATGGTCCATGGAACTCTTGTATCCCTGACAGTTCGTCCAAAGCTGCGTTGGACATCGGAGGTGCTCCGGGTTGTGCTGAGGAATCCTAATCCACCTTCTAACCTTTCCAATGACTTTTTTTCACATGTTGTTACTTGGTATTCATAAAGCAGACCACTATGCCTGCTCCCATGAGGTACTGCATCGAGGTTGCCTGAAGGTTTACGAATTGTATTCAAATTTGGATGTCACAAGTGAAACACACACTAGCTGTGCAAATAAAAGCAAGAAGAAACCCTAATTTATCCATTGGAATAACACATTTGAATAGCAGCAGAACAAAATTATCAAACTTAGTCTTCCATTTACAGTTGTAACACTATAACCAGGAGGTGAAACAATGGTAAACCAAAGTTGGTCACAAATGCGTAGTTGTCTGTAGCAGTTTCAGAGTCCATACTACAAATTCGACTGTTGAGTAATACACTGTAATATGAATTTATCTATCTTCACAGTGTTAAATCAGCAGAAACTGTTGCAGAATTCTCCCTGCTTCACTGGCCTCCCATTGTTGTCGAGCAAATTTTATAGGATAAATCAGGCCGCACCCACAAATCACTGTAGTGAAACCAGAGTTACCAAACAATGCCTACAACATTCTGAAGTATTGATTATGCTTGTGGTAAGAAGAATGCGCTATGACAGCTGGAATCCTGCATGATGGGATGTGCTCTCCAGATTTCAGGTATGTGTTGTGACTAGGTATCTAAAAAGAGTAGAAAACTGAATAATACTCAGAGTGTTATTCCAATTTCTGTGGATCTGATTATGGATAATGCATAGCTAGGGATAATATTTACATTTACTGACAGCAATCTACACGATTAAACAACAGCAGGAAGGCTGAAAAATACTTTCAGGAAAGGCTTCTTAACATTGAAATTTATCTCTGATGTTAGCATGTTTCTTTTGAGAAAAGCTGTTCTTGCTTTTAAACATTTTGTATTTGTTATACTTATGCCAGCATCATGCATTTTGCTGCTTACATGAAAAAAACTTCCTCTGCATCGTCTGACTTAATTCAACTACAGTTTATTGCCCCTCTATTTATGTATGTACCTCAAAAGAACAAAAAGTGTCATCTACACATAATGTTTACTGTGTGGTCACTTGGGAAGCTTTGCCAGTACATGCGAACAGCGTCTGGTGAACAAGCTTTTCAATTTGCAGTACACTTCAGACCAAAAGAAACAAAATAATAGGAAGAGCAGCAGGTTCACCGTATTGAGCATGGGCAGAATTGGCACAGTGCTCTGAAGTTGGTACAGTTTCCTCCCAATATACTATCTGATTCCTCCTATAGGTAAAAATAGTAGAAAAATATTGGCATATTCATATGGAAGTGTCTAATTCATGATGTAATCATACAAACTGTCAACAGATGTCTGTATGATCATGTTCTGCACAGAAGACGGCATTCTGATTAACGTCCGCTGCCGCCAATGATGACGTCAGGACGCTTACCAAATGAAGTAGTGTTTCCCGGTTAGTCCCACGCCAAAAATCATTGTGTACATAGTCACAGATGGTGCAGTATGGTATAGAGAAGACACCTACCAGGCTCTAAGCAGTGGAGTGCCATCAGAAGAATGGAAACAGGACAGTCGCAAGCTGATGTGGCCCGATGGCTTAATGTGAATCGTTCTGTTGTTTCTTGGATGTGGCGACAGTTTATAGAGATCGAAACTGTCCCGAAGATCAGGGCGGAGCCAATCATGTGGGACATCAGAGGGAGAGGACCATTATTTGGCTGTAAAGGCATGACAGAACCACCTTAGTACTGCACGGCAACTGGCATCTGACCTCACTGCGCCCACTGGACATGTTGTACCGAGGCAAACGGTGTAGAGAAAGCTTCAACAGAGTGGTCTTTAGAGACCTGCTGTATGTGTACCTCTGATGCAGAGAAGGGGACTTCTAGAGTGGAGTTGCAACATGCCTCCTGGATGGTCAAACAGTGGTCCAATGTTCTTTTCACAGATGAGTCCCAATTTGGTCTGGGAGTGATTCTCGATGGTTTCACGTGGAAAAAGCCCGATATCGAGGAGGACCCCTTATGGTGTGGGCAAGGATTATGTTGGCCACTCAAACAGCTCCTTGTGAATCTGTATGGGTGAGTTGGCAAGTTTTAACTGGTGTCAGGTATCATGAACAGTTCTTCGGACCTCATGTGCAGTTGTTGCAAGATGCTTTGGGCCCAGACTTAATATTGATGGATGATAATGCTCGACCTCATAGAGCACAGGTTGTTGATGTTTTTTTGGAAATGGAAGATATTGCCCGCATGGCATGGCCTGCTCGCTCTCCCGATTTGGATCCCATAGAGCATATCTGGGATACACTAGGGAGACAGGTTGTGCCATGTCAGCATCCACCAACCACTCTCCGAGACTTGCGAGCAGCTCTGCAGGAAGAGTGGGCATTATTGCCTCAACATGAGACTGACAATACCATCCACAGCATACCTCCACGTTGTCAGGCCTTTATTGCTGCAGAGGTGGTCGCACCCCATACTGTGCACATTAACCAGTTGTCAGAATGAGTGTGCAAAATCACTTAAGTTGAAACAAACGAGGAACATTTTTGTCTACTGGTATGCATGTTGCAGTTGGTTATGTTCTGTATTCTCTGCATCATTTCTACTGTACTATCATCTGTTTATATTGTTTTGTGACAAAATAACTGCAGCCTTGCAAATTTTTCTTTTGTTGCTTTAATTTTGTACACCAGTGTATTTCAGCTATGATTATGGCAGTGAGAGAGTGTTTACTATAGCAACATGTTGCCCTCATTGTTATAAAGTGCTTACTTTCTAAAATGGCAGCTGCTTTCAAAATCAGTTCCAGTTTTGCTGCAAAAGCTGTATCTTATCATTTCCTTTTGCTACTACTTTAATTGAGCTGCTAATCCTGGCAAGCTGACAGGTGTAGCTTCATGAATACCAAGTTACATCATCAACAAAAGAAGAGAAAGTCTCTGTACAAATTCGAAACAAGTGTCAGTGACATAAATCTGTATTTTGTTAATCATCTCAGTATCAAAAAAGACATGAAAAATTACAGAAGCAATAAACAAGCTAGCTAGTATGCATTACCTATGGCAGATCTTGAGCCAAAAAATATATGAAAGCTCACACTCACACATTTGCCTATTTCTTCAGTTTTGCATCTGCTTCGCCGGCCACTGTGGCCGAGTGGTTCTAGGTGCTTCAGTCTGGAACTGCACTGCTGCTACGGTCGCAGGTTCAAATCCTGCCTCGGGCATGGATGTGTGTGGTGTCCTTAGGTTAGTTAGGTTTAAATAGTTCTAAGTCTAAGGGACTGATATCCTCAGATGTTAAGTCCCATAGTGCTTAGAGCCATTTGAACCATTTGCATCTGCCACACATTCATTTTTTTCCCTTGTGAATCTTCAATTTGATTTGTTATTCTGTGGAATTGATGTATTAGTCAGTTATCAATAATATGCCCACATTTTGATGCTACTCCTGATACTCTAGTTGTGTATGATACAAGACCAGTCATAAACATAGACCGTTTCAGGTCAACAGTATATAGTATCTGAATGTTTCTTTACAGTTTGAACAAGGTCATTTTGCACACATTTTTAATTTTGTGAAAATAAGCTTACGCTGCATTCCAAACAGGAGAAGTGTGCAAATCATTTGTATTTCTCAATGGTGTAATCTGCTGTTGGTTTGAAACTGAGCCTTAGAGGGGACATCTGGGAGTGCAACTCCACTGAGGACTGGCTGGAGGGGGCTGTGGATAGCGGTGAGGATATTGTGAGTTGTCCATAAAGTTCTTCATGTTGCTAACTTCAGTTGAGACTTGGCAATATTGCTGCTGATGTTTGGCATCTCATAAGAGTTCATGCATTTTCTGGATGGATGCTAAAAGGTCCTGCTAAATTCTCATTATATTCTCTTTTGATATTGATGAAGTAATCTGAATTGTCATTGCATTTATATGACATTGAGATTGTAAATTTAATTTTTCGACCCTAGAAATGTCAGTTCAGATTTAAATTTCAGCTGGTTTTGTATTTCGTATCTGCATTAACTACCACCAGAGCAATGGCAGAAGACTAAATGAAACAGTGTCATGATTGCTCTGTGGTAGCACGCTCGTCTCGTGATCTAAGGTAAAGGTAGGTGCTGGTTCAGATCTCATTGGACTACCTTTGTGTATCACTCCAGTTTCTTTTTCTCTGCAATTAGCCAGAATGGAATTCAGTAATGAAAAGATAAGAAAATCTTTGTATTTTGCCAACTGAATGATCAGCCAGTTTTTATTTATTTTAAACCACCCACATTCCTCTGTTATGCAATAAACTTAATTCATTATAGTATGTTATTGCTACTATTATTTCTATTATTCATTCACTCATAAAAGTTTTCCTTTCCCAATTTGGTACCAATGCACATGACTAGTGAATATGGAAGAATGGAATGTGGGTTGTTTAGCCATGCAGAATATACAGATTTATCTTGGCATCTTGTTTTCATGACAACAGGAAAAGCCCAATAAGAAAAGATGACAACGAAAGACTGGTCACACAGGCAGAACTCTGCAACAGTTTCTGTTGGTTTATTACTGTGACGGCAGATATATTAATCAACAATTGAATGTGTGGTATGGGCTCTGAAACTGCCACAGGTAGCTACAAATTTGTGGGCATGACCATGGTTTACTTTTGGCTCAGCTGCTGGTTATAGTGTTACAGCCATGAATGGAAGACCATGATGATTTTGTTCCACTGCTGTTCGAATGAGTTATGCCAATGGATAAATGAGGGTTTCTTCCTGCTGTTATTTACACAACTAGTCCATGTTTCACTTGTGACGTGCAATTTCGAATACAGTTTGTAAGCTTCTCACAAATGCTACCCAGTATCTCATGGGAGCAGGCATAGTGGTCTGCTTTATGAATACCAAGCAACAATACACAAAAAATGTCATTGGAAACATTCGAAGGAACAAACAGTGACATGGATTAGGATCCTTTGTATCATTTAGGGACTAAACAAGAGAGGAACATTATGAAAGCAATGAACAAGCTGTTAATTTTTGCATGAAATATATAGATATTAAAGTGAAAAATGTATGAAGGTGCAGAATTGCACATTGCTCACATCTTCTGTTTAGCTTCTGTGTTATTGAACATAATTTTCAGATTCTTCTTTTATGAAATCCCAAATGGATTGATTACTTGCATGTCGTCAAATAATTAGTTAACTGCATTTCTTCTTGCTTTCATCCCCACCAACATATATCTGCTTTCTAATGATACTCATGAAATTTTATTTGTATGTGGCTAAGACTGCACATAGATAAGTCAATTTCAGGGTGCAAAGTGTTTGATATCGTACTGTTTCATGACGTGTGGGGCAAGGTCGATTTCCAATTACTTTTTATTCATTGAAACAGCTTCCATTGCAACCTATCAAAGTAAGTGTCCATAAAATTCCTCAGTGTATGTAATCACATTGTCAGTATGAAAAATTCTTTGGACATTTCGGCCACTGTTGCAGATGGCTGTTGGAAGAATTTTACATATTAACAATGCAGTCACAAATCTTGAACAATTTTATGGATATCAGCAGTGCCTGCAGAAGCATAAATTTATATCAGAGTAAGTGTTTTATTCATTTGTATTTTTGGGATATTGTGATCATAGTGGAGAATTATATACATCAATATTTCACACACTGTATGCTGCATGAGCAGAAACTAATATCACTAGCTTTGCTATCCCTGCACTGATATTATATAACACCTATGTTTACAGCCTCTTCTGTGCAAGACAGAACATTCTAGATTAAATCTAATTGAATGAATTAAATACAGATAGCCTAAAAGGTGACATTAGAAAGTATCAGGAGATAATGCTGCATAAAATACAAAACACGCTCATGCCTCCCCTCCAAGAGCCCATACAACATGAGCGCAACAAGCATTTCACTACGTAGATGCTCCTTAGCCCAGCTAAGAATTGCCAAACTCATTGCAAATATTTAGAAACCCTTGATAGTGCATTTACTTCAACATGTTGTCTTGAGTTTTTCTGTTAAATTCACATTGCATTCCCTTTCCACGCCAATGACTTATGCTAATTGATGCTCATGTAATACAAGACACAGACAGAAAATTTAATTTTTGGACCCCAGGAATGTTGCACTTCACATAAGTAACAACTGCTTTTATCTATAACATTGCATTGTGAGGCAAAATGACTAATACCACAATGAAAAAGAGCTGCTGTTGGCAGGATCTCATTAGATCAGTGGTTCCACACGTCTTGTGATGCAAGCATGGTGTGAGTAGTCAATTCTAATCCCACTGTGCAGAAGAGTGTTCTAGGTTCTTATTTACCATTTTATTTTAATTCAGCTGCAAATTACTAGAGTAAATTCTTTCATCTAAATCTGAAGATGAACTTTACACATTAAGTCTCCTCACGAGCTCTTCTCAGGAAGCTGTGTTAATAGTCACAGATGTCTGCTTTGCAAATACCAAGCTTCTTCACATGAAGAGCTCTGACTTGACTGTCAATAATACGAACTTGAGTTTTATTTATTATGTAGGACCCATACGTCAGGACAACAGTTGCGAAGTGAATATGGTTTCACAGTGCTAAATCTATGTAATAGGAATTAGGTACCTCTGCAAATGTTTGCCAACACCAGCAATAGCAACTTCCATCCTCGCTTCAAAAATGGGCAACTTTTTTGACTTAAATCTATTTGAATACCTTAAATATCACTTTTGATCAGCATTAAGTTCTTCATGAATCCATACATGGACATCAAAATGACCATTGTGCCTGCATTGCTATAGAGGATGAACTGCAACGTATTCACACAGTTTATTGCATATATTTACCGTAAGAAATCAAATGACAATAAAACACATTACACCACAGTTACTCTCTGTAGCTTGGTGAAAATATGAATTCCTGACAAAAAAATTGCACGAAGAATCAGTTTTAAAATAAAGCATTACTAATGACATTAAACTTCATAGTGATATACCCTGATTGGATCACAATCTACAAAAATTAATTTTGAGCGATACTTACGTCTTGTATATTAATGTAATACAAAACTTGTCGTACTGAACAGTTCGTCTGCACCTGGTGCTGTCAAGCATGAAATGAAAATAGTAGACATTTTCTGTAGAGCAACACTCAATCACAGTAAAGTATTTTATGCGATTCAGAGTGATGAGGAGTAGCTGATGCTTTTGACACAGACAAGGGAGCACATTGCCGCCATGGCAGTCGCTACTGGGTCCCAGAAAATGTTCAAAGGCAGAGAGTCTGCCCAGAAATCTTTCTCAAAACTGTTGTTGGATGGAACTGTTATTACTGGTGTGTCAGAAAGTGAAATACATATTTTGCTGTGCTACCATTACACTCAGAACGTCATCATTCAGACAAAGGAGATTTAAAAATTCAAGCAACAAGCAGTTTCAACTGCAAAACAATACATTTAGATGACACACAGTGCACTGGAAGACCACAGGTGTACATGTGCATAACAGCTTGAGCAGAAGACAAGACTTCCTACAGGAACTGGCACAACGAACGAACTTCACAGTTTGTGCAGGTAGTTGGACTTACAGTATTATAATTGTGGCCATGTTATTTGTTTCATGTTGTGATCAACATAGGCCTAGACTTTCCGGTGGCCGGTCGCTGGCTTGGTTTTGTGTCAAAGATTATACCTATCTTTTATAGTTGAAACATTGATGCTTTTTTTCCGTCTATTCTCATACCTGGTGTTTGTATGTAGTCTATTTCAGCTGGCCAGAACCAAATGCACCTCCTACATGGCACTTACTTGGGTATATAGCAAATGAGAAACCTTCTGCTATTTTCAAGATATCTGGATTGAAGAAAACTGTTCCCCATAGTGAACTGACACCATTTGCATTTGGACAGCAAATGATGTCACACAGTGCACAAATTGGAATATCGGTGGAACCTCTTTCAAATGTTCATCAGCAGGCGGCTCTCATCACCAATCAGGCAGCATCGTCCTTTTTGGAATTTGGTCAGAAAATGATCCAGAACTTCATAAACTTCACATCTAGTTTTGCTGTAACAGCCCAGCAGATTAACCCTGTGTTAAATGAGACATATGTGCCTTTATCTACTTTGCAAACCTGGTATACCAACTTCGAACGCCGATTGCAACAGAATCCATATTTTTGGAGATGAAGTGACATGTCTTTAGGCTTGGCTACATTGTTTGACCTTAGATGTAATTTGTATGCCACAAAATTTGAAACATGAATTTAATTTCAGGATAAAATGGAGGTGACAGAATTGGTACTATATTAATTCCTTCAAATGTCACCTTTTCTGTAGTATGAAATTTAAATAACAATAAATTGAAATATTTAAGTGTGTGTTTTATAAAATTGGATTGTTGGAAGGTACTTTAATGTGGGCAACATACTGTGTTGTAGTTTCTGGCATTATTGAATAAATAGTGTGTTACTATTTATTCATATATTTTTTTGCACTATCAGAGAGAAGTGCAGAGAGCAGAAGGTATTAGTCGTGCCCAGCACAAAAAAAAAAAAAAAAAAAAAATATTGTAGTGAAAGGACCAAGTAAGAGGCAACTTCTCTACATCATGCTGGTAACTGAACCTAAGAATCTGCACATTTGTTTACCCCCTTCATTCAGAACAACTATGGATTTACAGCTACCCTGCAAAGGCAACAAACAGTCATATATTCCATACTTGAGGCTGCTCAAACACAGTACTAAGAAGCAGCCACCAACTGTCAACAGTACAACGGCTGGCAAAACCTGAAGCATGTACAGTGTATGCCCAAAGATTCAAACTTTTGCCAACTACAACTTACGGAGCCAAGAGCTAAAGATAAAGTGAACAAATAGTATGTGATATTATCATATTAACATAATTTAAATAATAGTTTACTTTTTATTGTGCATTTTATCCATAATTCTCAAAGAATGTTTTTTTTTGTCAGTTGATGTACTTATTTTAACGATAGTAGTTTGAGAATGTGCAATGTATACAATTCATTATTTTTTGTGTGTACATATTTTGTTTCTATTTGATCATTGATTGTTGTCTTTGATTATGGGAGTCCATGTTGAATGTTGTGCTAACAACTGTTTCAAGAGCTGTTAATTTGACATGTACAAATTATTTGTTGATGTGATATTATACTCTCCAGTTAATGCCACCACAGGCTCTCAGACTAGTCCTAGCAAAATAAACTGTGACTGGTAAATTTCATATTTCTGATTAGCTTAGTGATAAGGTTGATTCACACTGGCTGTCGTACAATGTCACATCAAAAGTTTCCCTTTTTTTTTCCTTTTACAAATTTCAGCAATTGCATCAACCGTTGATGGAACTTCAATGTAAAAGCAAAGGTTGTCTAGTGTTTTGACTGTTAACAGAATGATGGCATATCATGACTGCATGATCTAGTACAGTCCCAGTATTTTGTATATTAACCTGTTATCATCGTGCTTATTTGTGTTACTGACTTTTGTCCTTTATAATCTTTATTTTATTGCTCACAAAGCAAAAATTTGTATATTAGTGGGAACTTCTCCATCAGTAGACAGCTCTCATTACCATTTAGTCAGTGTTGTCCTTCTTGGAATTTCTGTAATCCTAAGGCTAACTCTTGATGTTCTGTAAGACAGATGGTTTCACAACACAACTGATGTGACTTTTGACATTCCATCTTATGTGAGCCAGTTGCCACTTACAGGAGTAGTAGTGTTCCATGATGTGGCATTCCATTGATATCCAGTGTGATTTACTGATTGCTCTATTCTGAATCTTTATGTTCCCCATGAATTAATTTTGTATGAGTTCATAACTACAGTAAAATTCTAATTTACATACATTTGTTCTCTGTAAACTTGTGGTCGACAAATGACTGTACTTTGATAATAGAGCTCTTCCACCCCCCCTCCCCCACTTTCCCCCAAGAAGCAGAAAATCACAAATGTTCAATCAGTTTTCTGTTGTGTGGAAATTAATACCTCAGTTTTGTTTGAGGTACTGTGAGAATGTAAGTTATATGCTCTGAGTTTCCGTTATTGTTATTTCCCAACTTATTGTATCCATAGTGTTTGTCTGGATATTATTATTTTTGTATTCAGTGAAGCAAGTTAAATTTATTTTTGTGCTTTTTTTTCCCTCTTGTAATGCTGGTGTAGTTACAGAATACAAGTTTGCATGTTTTAAATATTGCTGTATAGACAGACAGTTTGGGAACTTTTAACTATATTTAAGGTGAAAATTTGACAGACTTCTGTTGTTTGTGAACTAAAATGTTTCTAAGAAAGGTCAGAAGTACTCAAAAGCATGAATAACAATGCAGTATAACCAGAAACAAAGATAATCATTACAAAGGAAATATATGTAGCCACATACTAGAGCTGCAATATATCTTTAGCCTACCTTTCTGTGGAGGGACAGGTGGCCATATCTTCACTTATTCTCATTGCACAAGAATTGTAATTTAATAACAGTGATTGCAGCAAGTCCTCATTACATGTAACTTTTCTGAAATCTGTTATTTAATGGTGGGAGTGTAGGCCATATTTCTATATATGGTCTGTGATACATATTTATAGAAAGTGAGTCACAGTTATAGAATCGCATGGCACATCAATCTTTATTGATCCAATGAACAATGGCATTTGTTCTTGCTTCGTGTGTGAAAGATTTCTTGACATGTATGTGGTGTTAAAATAATAGTAGATTGGTGGTAAGAGGTAATTCATTTTTAAATACTTTCTACATAATAGTCTTAGAGAAATATTTTTTTAAATGTTTAAAGATAATCTTTCTGGATAGTAACTGGCCTTCATAATTTTTCTGAGGTATAGAAAGTAGATGTAGTCCAAAGCTTATTAAACACCATAAAAATACTTACTTTAAAAAAAATTGAAATATCACATTTTGAAGAGGTTTGCACAGCTATACTAGCAGAAGGTAAATTTTATGGACAGTGACTTAATCCCAGCTCCTTATACTACCAAAATTTTTTTAATTTGCAGTCATTAAGTAGTGAGTAAATAAAGTGAGTGTAATTGGTGAATAAGTTGTAAACCAGCTGTTGCATTGTCATAAATTATATGCTTGAGGGTGGGGTGTCTATGTTGAGGGGTGGGCGGGGGGGGGGAGGACGTGTGCGCATGTGCGAGGGGGGGGGGGGGGGGAGGGGGATAGAGAGAGAATTTTGTGCATTGTGTTAGCAGGTGGTCATGAAAAAGTAGGCAGCCATTATTGTTTTCACAATAATAGTTTTTCTGAAACTTTGTAATGTAACTACATACGAGAAGAGGTGTTGCAGGGAATTTCAGTTCAGTTCAGCCCCAACTTTGGGCCCATCTGTAATTAATGAATGAAGAGAATCTCACATGCTACATTGAAGTAGATTAAACTTTTCAGGTTCTAACCTAGACTACCTGAAATATTATTCCTTTATTTAAATTGTAATTTGAAGATTATCTTGAAAAGTCACTAACCTCAGGAGAGAATATAAATTCCTGTTGATATATTCCATTACAGATAACTGTTAAGTGGCACAAATTTGGTTGACGTATAAAAGTAATTTGCCCAGACATTTTATACATTTCTGGAAAATGCTTCTGTTATTTTGTACTTTTCTTCTATTGTCAAATCTTTATTATGTTTGCTTTGTGTCTCCTTTCATAGTATTTATCATATTCGGATAATTCTGGAGACAGAAATACGCTTATACCAACCTGGCAATTCTGGCTCACATGTTCATTTTACACTACATGGGAAAGTAAAGAATCAGTCATGTACAGTAGAATGGTCTAAAAGTAGACTATGGTATATCTACCAAATAATTGAAGGATGGAAGGAAATAGACAGAGATTAGGTATGCAAGAGATGTAAACGTTCAGTATGTGGTAAAGCAACACTTGACGACAAAGAGTATTTCTGCGGTGTCTTAATCTTTAGTTCAGTGGGTTCCATTACAGAATTGTTAAATGATGGTAGACAGTACACTGACAGTATACTGAAATAAAATTTCAGTCAGTAGCATTTTACAGAAGGTATGTTTCTGTATGGTCAGTGGTTGCAACTTTATTTATTTACTAAGATACTTTGGTAACTGCAGTTTTCTTGAATATTTCTATGCCTCCTTATACTGATTGTATCTGAGAGCCCTCAAGTACAGTTGCAAACATGTATTGTGATTTACAGTTGCAATTTTTCAAAAAACAGTCAAGGGAAGTGCTAAATATGAAGGAGGGATAGAGACAGTCTATGTATTGAGCAACAGCAGTAGTTCCTTATTTACAACAGTATTTTGTCCATTTACATAATATCTGTTACCTGTATAGTTCCTGTGTTACACATATCAATGCAAGTGATTTGTTTTGAAAGAATTAGTGTGCTGCTGAGAAATTGTGCTATTAGGCAGTATAGATTAAAAAAAGATAATTACCAAAGTGGAATTCGAGTTTACCTAATTGTAAACCTTTATGGAATTGAAATAGAAACATCAGTGGCTCTGTGGTCTTGGAAGCATACGGGATGCCATTCTACATTCACCATCATTCAGCAACAGTGCATGATCTTCCAGACCCTCCAGTCTATTACTATGATTTGTGGTTTGCAGTTTATAAATAATTCAGCAGACACAGAAAGACTTTTAATTTGACTAGTTACATATCAGCAAGGTAAATGTATTGGTTTTTAGACTCTTGCATGTATACTGTCTCTTCAGAGTGGATAATTGTTTGTATCTGTGTGTAGCACTAAAATAGTGTATTTTGTAACTTCGCCATGTCTTATATTTTATTAAAAAATATGGGGATGCAACATGTACTGTGGATCTCACTTTGTGTAATACTGTTCATTGACATTTCAGGAATCATACTAATCATGTAACATTTTGTGAGCAACTAATTATGCAAGCTGATAATGGAAAGTTGTAGAAGAATGTAAATAATTTAGGAGTAAAGGTAACAACTCACCAAATAGCAGAGTCATTGAGTTATCAACAGGCACATAAACAAGACTCAAAACTTTGCATGACGAATCTTGTGTTTCATGCTGAGTGTGAACGAATAACACACTCTCTCTCTCTCTCTCTCTCTCTCTCTCTCTCTCTCTCTCTCTCTCTCTCTCTCTGACACACACACACACACACACACACACACACACACACACACACAAGGATTTGTCTTTTGTGTGTGTGTGTGTGTGTGTGTGTGTGTGTGTGTCACTTTTAGAAAGGATTCATCTAACAAAGTTTTCAATTTTGTTTATGTGCCTGTCGACAACAAGTAATGTTAACATTCAAAACTTTGTTTTACCAATAAGATTTAATTTCTTGTCATTAGGTGTCAAAAAGACTGAAAGTATTGTCTATAGTGTGCCCAATATAATTTCACCTCCATTGTAATACTCATTTTAAATTAATAAAAGTAATTGAAATGTGCTTGTAATTGTTTCATTGCACAAAAATGTATGTGGCAGTGTCATAGATGCAGTTGTGTATTAGAAATTGCATAGACATAAATAATCTTCCTTTATCATCATTATTGAGACAAGTTGTTATAATTGGAAAATATTACAACTATGTCGTCATGGAATTTTTTTGTGTGTATGTGCTCAGTAAAAACATGGAGTAATGCATGAATAATGTAACAAATCAATAAAGGTATTGATTAAACTTGACAATAAAATGCGTATAAGTATTCATACAATACACTGCATGACACGTTCCAGGTATGAGATCCAAAGTGAATTAGCACATTGGAGGAAGAAAAGGAGTTAATCCTGTTGTGGGGTGAAGATTGCTGTTATTATGAAATAAACACACAAATGGAGAATTGTGGATGAATAAAAGCTAACAACAGTCAAGAAGAGTAGCTTGTGTGTGGGACTACTACGCTTCAGTAATGAGCTTCCACAATTGGCACAAATTTCATTAAACTAGTATGTATTATGCTGCTCAAAGTGCTTTGAGAAAGCTTTTTAAACACTATTTTGTAACTGTCACACTGCATTTCTCATAATGGCTCAGTTTTCCTCAATGGAGCTGGTCAGAAGGGTTTCATTTAAGGGTATCGTTTCCAGATACAGTCATGCATGGTGACTCAAGCACTTCACAAACAAACACTGTGGCTCAGATACAAAAAATGAGCTGGGATATTACTCTGTTGCCAGATGCTTGAGATCTCTCAAAACGCACTGAAAGACTGCTTCTCAATGCTCTGAGTACCACATACTTAAGAGTAGTCGATCTAAACACACCTACTGACTAGCATTTAGCACCATCTCTTTTGGCCAGATGATGGAGGCAGCACATTGTGGCTTGGACTCTATCTGATTCTGAAAACTTTGGATAGCCATTCCCATCAGTGACCACTCAAAGGCTGTCCACAATGTACGAACATTCATCAGAGCTGGATCTGAGGTGCACAAATCTCTCTTTTTGATGGCATTGCAAATGTGCATCCTCCTCATGTCTGTAGAATGTCCCTCACATCATTCTGACAGTTCAAGAGTAATGGCATGGTGCATTGGCTTGCTGAAGATATAGGTTGCGTGCAGGATGCTGTGGGTGAAAATGAGTCCACATGATCAGACAAAAAATTTCCTATATTTCGCTAGTGGAAGATGATGCAGACATATCATTGGTGCAAAGTGGCATAATGGTAAAACACTGAACAATGGTGGCTGAAATCGCCATCCAGTCATTCAGATTTAGGTTTCCTTTGGTTGCTGTAAATGCCAGAGTAGTTAATTATAAAACAACATAGCCAATTTCCTTCTCCAATCTGACTTTGTGCTCTGTGTCTAATGGCCTTGTCATCAATGAGACATTAAATATTTATCTTATTTCCTCATCACCTATCTAGGTGATATCTTGTTGGCAAATGGAATACATCACCTTATATGTTTTTTGAAATGCTGATGCCGTGTCACCAACATGTACCCACATTTACTGTGATTCATCAGTCCAGGCAACCTTTTGCCATGCTTTGAGCATCTACTGGTGGTGTTATTGTGCTGGGGCTAATCAGTGATCAGCAATACATCTGTTTGTGTACTCTACAGTGAGGTATTTTTTTTTTAACGTGGCTACTTAATGAGTTTTGTTGTCTAGTCAGTCTGCTGCTGCAATAATGAATAGTCGATAATGAGCCCCACCGTTAAGAGGTTGTTTCTCACAGTGGTTTACCCTGGTGGCAGCAGTTTTCCCTGAATCAAGATGCTGACGGGACATCCTTGACACAGCAACACAGAGAAGCTCAGTGCTGACATGATATCAGAGATGGTGTGTTCCGTGCAGCAAGCACCCACACTGTCAAATATGCTGATATGTTCTGTGCCCATGTTGTTCTTGACTATTATGGTAATGACCAGGACAAGAAGTGACAACATTCCACTTACATGGCATACATTATTTCACCAACACAGCAGGTATCTATAATTGAATTTCTCATGACTGCATATTACAATGGTGCATACAAAAATGACAAGATAAATGAAAGAAAAACTTTAATTCTGCGGCCTACTCAATATATGTCTTTTTACTGAGTAGATATTTACTTGCGACTCTGTGGTGACTATACATTATCTTCTGAGTTCCAACTATGTGTGTATTTCTTAGTCATCACAATCTTGAGAAATGTTATTTGCAAGATTTTGCATTACCTATCTCAAACTTATTGCTATTCCTGCATGGACATCACAAAAACAAAAATTCCATTTGTTGTATGTATTTAGAAGTAGTGCGAACATTGCTTGTGCAGTACCTGCTAATCTCATCATACGTGCTTGCGCTCACATGAATGCCTTGTTCTTAGTGTTTACAATTTCTTGACAATCCCTGTATTATGGTTTCTTGTTGGTTGTGTAAAAAAAATTGTAAAGTTTTGATGAAGTGAGGCCTTTTTGTTGGTACCTCTTATGTTATCGTTTTTTTGGATAATTTCAATTGTAGTCTGTGTATAACACCTGTGGGGACCTCCAAGTGTTTCTCAGAATTATGTTAATTTTTGTGTCTTATAGATTGTGTCATCAGTTTCATGCCATTAATTTCTGGGGAAATAAAGAAGATTGGATACTTTGTGAATACACTTAGTATAAAGTATCAGTAACTGTATCGGACTTCTAAGCATAAAAATAGGGAAAAATTATTAATAGATAACTCATTCATTAAGGGAAATATTGTTCAGTTGTGTATATTGTTGCTGTGAGAAGTTTCTTCTTAATTTTAGTGTTCACCACTACAGCTCACTTGATAAACAAATTCATTACCAAAAACTTCAGTTGCTAACAATATCACTTGTAAATGGTTACTTCATCTTTCCTTATTGAAATTCCATCATTGACTCTTAACTAAAGCCCAAAACCAAGGGACTAAAGACAGTAATAAATGTGTAACATTGCCTATATCATGAAAGCTTTGATCACAGTATATTCTGACAAGGCTGTAACTGAGGAAAGCTGTACAATAACATTTATCATTGAGATGCTGCAGTTATCATCACGCGTAGAAGAAAGTTTTAAAACAGTTACACATTGCTCGTGGGTAAATGAGTACAACTTCTTTATTTCTTGCAATAATTAACAGATTTATCCAATCACAGACCAAAATATATTGTGTGTTTCAGTGCCTCAGTGAAAATGACTACTGTCCTAATCATAAGTCACCATTTAATCAGCAGCATAAGGCATTGCCTATTTAATTTTCTGAATAAATGGTAGCAAGAATCAGCAGAGTAAATGAGAAACACCCTATGAATATTTGGTGTGCATTCTGTCATCATTAATCACGTAGCCAGAGACATAAGAGACAGTGAGTGTATGTGTGTGTTTGCATTAGTGCTTGAAAGGGATGGAATATTTTCAAAGTGGTATCATTGAATGCTGTTGCTGAAATATTCCACAATAGATATAGTTAAAATATCTCAAACTTAAAATCTCTTGAAGATAAAAACTATTATGACTACATTCACTCTCTTTCAAACTCCATTATTTATCCACCCAGTTGTGTGTACACGAAATACATGGTCTATCAAGAATGACTTTACAACTTGAAAATTTGTACAAACTTATTCATAGAACTTACAGACTTAGTCTTGGTATCATCTTGGTGGAAAGGAGATCAAGTTTTCACTCATGTGGTACGCTATTACAGAATCATACCACTGCAAGCATTAGCGGCAGTTTTAGCAAGGATGGCTGGCTTTACAGGCCCTGAGTGTCCTTCCTGTGCATTTTTGTTTGAAAAGTCGAAGTCTGGAACAACTGTGCAATGTAATTCCTGTACAGAGTATGGTAAAGATTCTCCTGGTATGCTTACTATTTATGAATGACATAAGTGTTTTATTGAAACTGGATGTTTTGTAAGACATAACAAATTCTTAGGTCATCCCCCTGTGTCTTATGACATTGTAGTAGAACAAGTGAGACAAAGCTTTGTGAACAGTCCTACAAAATTGACCCAGCATGCTTCTTGAGAGTTGGTTGTCTTACATATTATTGTTTGGCGTGTGTCAAGAAAGCAGTTGCATCTCAAACCGTACTGGTTTACAATGGTGCAAGAACTAAAAGACAGTGATAGGATTGTTTGTAAGGACTGTTGTGCAGAAATGTTACATTGGTTGGATGAAGATTAAGCTGTCATCAGAAAGATTATCTTTAGTGATGAGTCTACTTTCCACTTGAGTTGTAAAGTTAATAAACAAAACAGTAAGATTTGTGGCAGTGAAAATCCTTGAAACATGAAGATGATAGCCCAAAACTGAATATGTTTTGTGCATTGAGCAAGAGCCAAATTTATAGATTTTTCTTTTTCCAAGAGAAAACTATCAACAGAGTGATATACTTAGATAGCATGGAAAATTTTTAATCCCCTGGACTGATGTTCATGATCAAGAATATAGCTTACAGTTTAGGCAAGATAGCACAGCAGTGCACTACCTGTCCAATGCCCGGGATTTCCTGAACATCAGCTTTCCATGTAAGTGGATGGGCTGAGGCGTGCCAATTGCCTGGCCCCACATTCACTGGATGTGACATCCCTTGACTTTTTCTTTTGGGGATTCATCAAGCATATTGTGTTTGTTCCACCCATACTGGCTTCTCTACCAGAGCTCAGATATAGAATCTACCTCACAGTTGAACAAGTCACACCTGACTTGCTGTAACAATTTGGCAAGCAATCAACTTCAGATGGGTGTGTGCCACATAACCAATGGAAGTCACATTGAACCTGTTAAGGTATAGGTTAAAAATTGCATTTTGCTATAAAATTATGTCAAAACCCTATCTGTAAGTTAAATGAATAAATCAAGATGTGTTTTGAAAGTTGCAAAGTTTTTTTGGGACTTGATCACATTTAAAACATTGGAATAAACAACCAACTAGATAACATTAAAATTTCATTGCCAATAATTTAATAAGCAGTTTACAATATCTAATACCTATCATATTTATCTCATAGTCTACTAAAGTAGAGGGCATAATCTGGTGAACAAACATTTCTCCCCTGACAAAGTATAGAATACAATCAATTAAAACGTGGCTTACTGAAATCCAAGCACTAGAAGCACCACACGCATGTGGGTCACCTCATTGGATAAGCAATCCATGCAACAAGGCAGTGTTATGTGTATGATCATGTGAAAAGAACTTCACAAGATGCAGTCTATAGTTTCTTATTTCCAGTCACCCTTCCTCCACTGCAGCATGACTGATTGAAGAGTGATGTGATATCACATAAATGGATGCATATCATGCTAAAGTATTTCCAATGCATGGCTCCTTGGCTGCCATGTCTCCTGATACATTTGTCTCAGTTCTCTTGTGTCCTTGCACCCAGCACAACACTTCCTTCTCCAAACCTTGTAGATGGAGAAGCTTGTCCTAGGTCTTCCACATTTGTTTCTCTATTAGTTACAGATTTTGGTTAAATGCTGGATTTCTCAGCATAACTATACCTCACTTGACTCGTTGCTCTACAAATCACATGTAAATCTTCTCCAAATACACTAAATATGTTTTATAAACAAATCTTAAAGACATTATCAAGGAAAATCATAAAGTAGCCAACACTGTCTTGCACAAAATGACTATTGCTGCAAATTGTGTTCATTTAATATGTCTTAAGTATTAATTCAAACAATTCCTGGTACAGTTTCTCTTCTAAGTAATGTAATCGAGTAAACCTGAAAGACCTACACATTTGTTGTGGCTAGAGTGATAGTCTACTGCAATGCTACATTGGGATTGAGATTTTCAATAAATGCTGGGGTAATGATAGTTTGTATTTAAATAGGTTAGGATCTGAAACTTCAAGTAAAATGTTCTCTGATACATGTAAAATTCTAAATAATTGGGGAAACTTATTAGGAAAGATGGAGATGATACCCACTGTTTGGTAACAGAAACCGTAAGACTGAAATACTACATTAGAGAAAGTATTCGTGAAACCATTAATAAGGAAGGATATTCCACATTATGCACTAGAATATTGGTTATCAAAGTGCTGATTTTTCAAATAAAAGTCATAAAGTTGATTAAAAATTATTCTTGCTGAATGTAAAAATATCAACCTTATTTGCCACAATGAACATTGGCTTACATATGAACATGATAAAATTCTTAATAAAACTGAAAATTTTGAAGTAGCCAACAGTTCTTTTTGACAAGAGAAATCATATGGAGGTTCTTGCTTGGTTATTCTTTCTGGTAAAATATGAAATTTGGAAAGGATTTTAATTATTTGAATAAAGAGGGTGTATTTGAGAGCTGTTTTGCCAAACTAAGGGACCTAATTGCCATTGTAGTTTCTATTTACAGAGTACCGAAGCAAGACATGATTGAAGCTTTTCTGGTCAAATTTAAGTGCCTACTTGAAAATCTAATTACAGAAAAAAGGAAACATTTGCATAGCCACGCTCTTGTCCCTGACTGCAGACCTACACTCATCATTCCACCAAGATGCACACTGCCTCCTAGGTGTGGCTTGGTGAATCACAGATGTAATGTGATCCATCCGGTCCTGGACACATTCACGCTGCTCAAAACCAGCTAACTGGCTGTAAAGCATCCAGTTAGCCTTTCCAGGATCTGCTCCCTCTGGCAGTAGTATCCAGATGGGAAAGGGGTTGCTTCCGTGAAGGTTGTCTTCCACCTCCCCCTGAGCTGTCTCCGCAAGGGGCAGGTCAGCAGACAGAGAGGTTTATGGCTGTATATGAACCAGTAGATCAGTGCTGAAATGAGTAGCTTGACCCATGTTCAAAGGTATATGATGCTTTCAGTTTGCACGAGATCCTCAGTTACTTAACAACAGGGGCAAGTGGTGTTGGACCTGCATAGTGCACTGTGTGCACTAAAATCTCCTAAGAGCATATGACTTTTAAATAAGTCTCTTGGATACATGGGCAGAAAAGTCTGTCCTGTGTGAGTAGTATCAATTCCTCCAAATTGGTCCTGTATCTGTTCATATTCTACTGAAGTATGGCAGCCATGTTTGTGTCATGATATTAATTTGCCACTGTCATTGTGCCTTTGCAGTGAGACCTTGGTAGGGCAAGAGGGAGTGGAGGGGTTGTCTGGGTCTGTTGACAAGATATCAAACTCCATTACATCCTTGTCAGTCAGATGTGCTGATATGCATCTGATGGCACGTGGAACAGATTTTGACCCAAATTCTGGGCTCCTTTCCCTGTCCTCTCGCCCTCTGAGGTTGGTTGGAAAGGAGAAGTTGGGAGGCTCTCTGTTTCTGGGATATCTTCTCTATACTCACTCTTAAAGTTTTGCCTTTCTTTTTCATCTTGGCTGCCTAGGTTTCCACCTCTTTATCCTGTCTGCTTTTCAGGTACGAGTGCAAGTACAGGTGTTGTTGGTGGGTTCTGTTCAATTGGATGTCATTTGCATTGAACAGCTGCAGTGGTGACATGTTTCTTCACTAAGGAAGTGTAGCACGTGGCGAAGACCAGTTGTTTTATCATCTTGTGTTCTTTCTTGTCTTCTGGAAATGGGGTCCACTTTATCACTTTTATTTCGTGAATTTTTTATTCTTCAGTGAATATTTGAGCTGTCTCGACTCCAGACTGGTTGGCTCCCAGAGCAGTTGATGCATGTAGCTGGAGACAGGCAGTCAGTGCCAAAGTCATGGGCTGCCTTCCTGCGTTTCCCACAAGGTGCATCATGTCCAAAACTCAGTGTTGCGTAGCCAGATCATTGGCATTTGTAACAGCTCATAGGGTTTGGTAGGTAATGACTAACCCTAAGTCAGAGGAACCTCATCATGATGTACTCAGGTAGTGATGAAGAACTGAAAGTCACAATGAAGGTGATGGTCTCCCCCCCCCCCCCCCTCCCCAATGACTAACCCTAAGTCAGAGGAACCTCATCATGATGTACTCAGGTAGTGATGAAGAACTGAAAGTGACAATGAAGGTGATGGTCTCCCCCCCCCCCTCCCCCCCCCCCCAAATTACTGCTGCACATTCTTTGCATCAAACTGACCATACCCTGTGATTCCCATTTTTCAGTTCTGAGATACCTGTGTCCATAAGACCATGGCATGTAATCACACCTTTGCTTGAGTTGAGGGGTCGTGCATTTCAAGAACTATATTAATTTTGTGTAAGTGTTTAGATCTAATTAGAAGTTTCACCTGCTTTGATCTGTTAGTTTCAACAAGCAAGGAGCCATTCTGCAACTTTTTAATAGTTTTTAAGGTACCAGCAAGACCTTCTACTAAACCTTTATGAATATAGAAAGGAGACACTTTCTCAAATGCCCCCTCTTTCCTCTTGATCAGTAGAAACACATTCTGATTCACAACTTCTTGAGCCTTGTTGCTCAGTTTGATTATATTATCAGAAGGACCAGCTCCCCTCAGCCTTTTGAATGAGTGGGCGTGAATGCTCTCAGATGGTGCACCCATTGCATTACAAGTGTTGATGTGTAGTGGATTTCCAATGGTGGTCCCACAGGCAGCAAGGGATATAAAGACCCTCTCAGACAGAGCCGCACTTACCTGGGTGAGATGTACACAACTGAGATGCTGCAAGTTGCCCACTAAAGATTGTTCTGCCTCAACAGCCAGTGTTTCGTTGACATGTAGCATCCATTGAGACTGTTTTTATTTAAATAGAAGTTTTCTTCTGTTCTTGTGATCTGAGTGGTAAAGCCAAGATCCCTCTTCCCTGTGACACACAATGTTCCACCACTTTGCTGCACAGATCACTGAAGCATGCCCAGAGTGTACAGTGATAGAGAACTGGCCCAGCTCAGGAAATGCGGGTTTGCCTGGCAAACAAGGTCTGAAATTCCTGAGGTGCTCACCTTTTAGGATGACCTGAAGGGCACATGCTGATTTATCAAAAATAATGGATGTGGTGAGCAGTCCCCCACCAGATCAGTGGAGAAAAGTTGTTGGTACCTTTTGCGTTCTTGCAAAAGCCTTTGATTCCGTAAACCATGCCTTCATGCCTTGCTTACCTACAAATTCGATAAATTTGGAATTAAGGGCAATGCTTTATTATTCTAAATGGAATACAGTATCAGAAGTCATGCCACTAGACTCTATTTTGTGGCCAAACCTGTTGATACTCTATGTAAATGACCTACCTGTAAATACAAATTCCTTATAGTTCTGTTTGCAGATAATGCTTCTATTTTAATTGAAGGTGGCAATGCAGAATAAATTCTGAGCACTATCATGAGCATGCTGTATATCCTGGAAAGTTGGTTCCAGTTAAATAGGTTGACACTGAACAGTGCAAAAACCAAAACTTACAAACCAAAAATTCAAAATGTGTGGAACTTGAATACACAACATAACAATGCAGTTATGGAAGAAAGTGACAGAATCATATTCTTTGGACTAAATGTGGACAAGAACTTAAGCTTGAATTGATGTATTGACTTCCAACCAAATCAATTGAGCAGCTTTGCTTTTCCAATGCAAATACTAGCAAATTCTACTGACATGTGTATGTGAATAATAGCATCTTACAGTTATTTTAAATTTGTCATTAGATATGGTATACCTTGTTGCCGAAGTTCAAACAGTGCATCTTAAATACTGAAACAGCGGAAGAAAATTGTCAGATACATGTGTACAACACAACAAAAATAAACTTGTCACCCATTATTTCAGAAACTACAAATCCTAATTGTTTCCTCCATATACATTTATAAAATTATATTCTTCCTACACAGTAGACAAAAATTATTTGATGAGAATAATTTAAACCACACAAGATACAAAAAGATTATATATCTATCCTTTTTCCTGTGGCTTTGCCTGCATACATGTTCAACTCTCATACTGCACACATCTCCTCCTCTCCCTTCTCTTGGTCCATCTCCTCCTCTCCCCTTTCACCATTTCCTTCCTCTCCTCTCTCTGACCATCTCTTTCTTCCCCGTCTCTCTGTCCATACCCTTCTCCCATCCCTGGCCATCTCCTCTTCACTCCCTCCCAACCCACTCTTCCTCACTCCCTCTTGCTCATCTCCTCCATGTCCCCTCTCTACCCATATCTTCCTCCCCACCTTTCTACCCATCTCTTCCTCTCACCTTCTCTACTCATCCCCTTTTTGCCCCCTCTCTCTGTCCATCTCCTTCTCCCTACTCTCTCTCTCTCTCTCTCTCTCTCTCTCTCTCTCTCTCTCTCTCTCTCTCTCTCTCTCTCTCTGACCATTTCCTCTTCCCTCCACTCTCTGTCCATCCACTCCTCCTCCCTCATCTTTCTCTGTCCATCTCATCCTCCACCCTCTCCCTGTCCACTCCTTCTCACGCCTCTCTCTCTGTCCACTCTGTCCTGCCCCAGTCTCTCTATCCATCTCCTCCTGCCCCTTCTCACTATTCATCTCTTCCCACCCACCTCACACTATTCAGATCCTACTGCCCCCTGACCCTATCCATCTCCTTCTCACACCTCTCTCTCTCTCTCTGTCCATCTCCTCCTATCCTTACCTCTCTGTGTCCCTCTCTCCATCTCCCTCTCCCTATTGATCTCCTCCTCCCTTCCTCTCCCTATTGATCTCCTCCTCACCCTCTCTCTGTCCCCCCTCTCTGTCCATCCACTCCTCCTCCCTCATCTTTCTCTGTCCATCTCATCCTCCACCCTCTCCCTGTCCACTCCTTCTCACGCCTCTCTCTCTGTCCACTCTGTCCTGCCCCAGTCTCTCTATCCATCTCCTCCTGCCCCTTCTCGCTATTCATCTCTTCCCACCCACCTCACACTATTCAGTTCCTACTGCCCCCTGACCCTATCCATCTCCTTCTCACACCTCTCTCTCTCTCTGTCCATCTCCTCCTATCCTTACCTCTCTGTGTCCCTCTCTCCGTCTCCCTCTCCCTATTGATCTCCTCCTCCCTTCCTCTCCCTATTGATCTCCTCCTCACCCTCTCTCTGTCCCCCCTCTCTGTCCATCCCCTCCCACAGCCACTGTCTCTGTCCATCCTGTCATGCCCCAACTCTCTCTGTCCATGCTCTTCTTTATCCATTTCAACCTTCCCCCCCCCCCCCCCCCCACCATAACCATCTGCACATGTAGCACGACAGGTCAGTGAAGCAGGATAATACTGCCCCACAACACACGTTGTGGAGGGCAGCCTAAGTCAGGGGCCTCAAAGCTGGTTTTTGCGCCTGATGAATATGGTGCAATGCAAATAAGGTTGATAAAGCAGACAGATACTACTCCAAGCCTGTCATGTAAGTCAGCTCACGTCAGGGGGACTTGCAAGTTGTTATGTACCTCTGACATGTAGGTTGCCATGAAACACAGGTTTTAATAAGGCAGGCTGATAATATTCCCCAACAACACAATTGTCGTTCATGGCAGCCTATATGGCAGGTCCTTAAAATAATTTTTTTTTGTCATATGTCTGCTCCTATTCGAGCTATAAAGTTATAAACTTCACAGTGCTCATACTCATGAAGTATGCTGTTCAGGTGCCTAATTTGGTTGAATTCAATACAGAAGTTTGGGAGGAGATCCTAGACACCATATGTACTTACAGCCTGCATACATGCATGTCGCTTGTAATATGCACGTCTTGGTCCAGCTCCTCCTCTCACCACTCTCTGCCCATCATCTCTTCACTTCCCTATCTGTTGATCTCATCCTCTCACCTATCTCTGTCCATCCTCTCCCTTCTTTTTGTCCATCTCATCCTCCACCCTCTGTCTCTGTCTTTACATCTCTTCCTGCTCCCCTCTCTCCCTATTGATCCCCCCCTGCCATTCGCTCTCCATAGCCATTCCCTTCTGGCCCCCCTCTCTCCACCTCCTCCTGTACGTGTGTGTCAATCTTTCCCCAGGTATACCCATCTGCATATATAGCACCTGCAGAAGCAGTCTATAAAGTGGGCTGGTACTACTCCCACAACATGTCTATCACACAGCACAGCATATATGCCAAGGGCTTGGAAACCATTCTTTTTCCGTGAAGTGTAGGTTGCCATACAAAGTAGGCCAATAAAGCAGGCTGATACTCCCACACAACACGCCCAGCCTACTTGCTGGTCTCTGGAAAACCATTTCTTGTCCTTCGTGTGCGTGCTGCCCTGCAAAGCAGGTTGATGAAGCAGGTCGATACTATTCCCACTCAACAGAACCCCCCCCCCCCTCCCCCCCGTGCTGGGCCTCTCAGGATGTGGAGTTTGTGTGTTAGATTTGGCGCACTTTGGTACAGAGGCCTAGGAGGAGTTCTTACACATACATACACACACTCAGGTTTTGAGTTGTTGATGTGACATACTTGAATTTATTATTAGAATGCTGTCATTAACATCAGTTGTTCTATGTTTATGGTGAAATATTTAACCACAATTTAGACATGTCTGTGTACCTGAATCAAATAATTTGAATTATGTATGTTATGAGACTAATAAACCACAATTCACAATTTGCCTCACATCAAGCACCACAAGGTCATATTTTATGCAGATTCCAAATGGTCTTGTTATTTGTGTGAGATGTGTGAAAACTTATATCATGGTAGCGCAAATGGTAGCCAGGTGATGGAACAGCCAAAAAAACTTATATCTGATGCACCATGAGGACCTGCCATAAAATGGCAAGTGATGGCTCCAGAACCCCAGCATTGGGTACGAGGTTGGGTCTGTAAGCACCTGTTTCCAGCCTGATCTTCTCATAATGCGTAGTGTGAATTTTCTTTAGATATACATGTTTTGCTCATTTGTATTCTGTGGACTCACAATTTAGGTGGGATCACACACAGCCTTTATAAAACCCATGTGTATGTACCCTCTCTACGCTGAAATGCACTTCAGAGAGAGACCTGGCATTCAGTTATTGTAAGTGCTGTAATTAGGACACTTTATAATCAAATATAAGGCTCAGAAACTTCACTGATTCTATGCACATGATCAGACATTCTCTCTCTCTCTTTCCTGTAAAAAAAGGTTTGTGTATTTTACCCACCACTTCAACTTTCCTAATTGTGTTTCAAAGAACAGGCTGCTATTGTTGTGGGGGAAGAAAAAATTGTTCATAAATAAGAATTCCATGCAATGGACATTTTACTACACTACTGGCCATTAAAACTGCTACACCACAAATATGACGTGCTACAGACATGAAATTTAACCGACAGGAAGAAGATGTTGTGATTAGCTTTTCAGAGCATTCACACAAGGTTGGCACCGGTGGCGACACCTACAACGTGCTGACATGAGGAAAGTTTCCAACCGATTTCTCATACACAAACAGCAGTTGACCAGTGTTGCCTGGTGAAACGTTGTTGTGATGCCTCTTGTAAGGAGGAGAAATGCGTACTATCACATTTCCGACTTTGATAAAGGTCGGATTGTAGCCTATTGTGATTGCAGTTTATCGTATCGCGACATTGCTGCTCGCGTTGGTCGACATCCAATGACTGTTATCAGAATATGGAATCGGTGGGTTCAGGAGGGTAATATGGAACTACTGTGTCCAGACTAAGCGCCTACAACTCTCGCTTCCCGCGAAGCAGACCAGTACAGCGGGCCCCGGATCTAGTAGGGGTCAGCCTGGCTAGTCGTCCCGGAAACACAGACGCTTCCCAGAGACCACCAGGAGGCGTCCACGGTGCCGCAAGAGGTCGCTACAGCCGCGGACCTCTGCCTGTCATATTTTATAAGAAAGAAGAAAGTGTCAGGAGCTTTTCCTGTAATCTGTTCTTAGATTGTTGTGACATTGATCAAGATTTGGTGTATTATCACACACCAGCTCTCCCATGGAGAAAGGACCGTCATATCATTTCATTGCTGCTAAAGCTAAATTCTAAGTGATGCATTCTCTTCATAGTCACTCAATAGTGACAGAATGATGGATCCTGACTTTAACAGGAACCTTGAAAGAATTCTGTTGCTTGCATACACCTCTGCCTCAGTAAAGTTGCTATCACTAACACAGCTGAAAGCTTTCAATACATATGCAGAGGTAGTGGAATCTCTGAGTGATTCTAGGCACACGGCTCTGGTGCCACTTGATCATTCACAAAGCATCAGTTCTCATGGTTTGAAAAGCTATGAGGAACTGTCTCATTGATTCACATTTGAAATGATGGTAGTACTGTATGCTTGAGAGACTGCAGAACACTACTTGTATCCTGCGGATTTTGGCAAGGAGGGTTTATGCCATCTCAGATGCAGAAAGCTTCACCCAAGAGCTATAAAATCTTGTGTCGAACCACAGTGGCCATGCTGACAAACATATCCTTGCCAGAACCAGATGAAGATGCATGTAGATCAGTTACTTTCCTACCATATGCTGGGGGCTTGTCTTCAAAGATAGGAAGGGTTTTAAAAATACACTGAAGAGCCAAAGAAACTGGTAAACCCGCCTAATATCGTGTGAGTGCACAGAAGTGCCACAACATGACATGTCATGGACTCAACTAATGTCTGAAGTAGTGATGGAGGGAATTGACACCATGAATTCTGTAGGGTAGTCCATAAATCCATAAGAATACGAGGAGGTGCAAGGCATCCCAGATATGCTCAATAATGTTTAGTCTGGGGAGTTTGGTGGCCAGCAGAAATGTTTAAACTCAGAAGAGTGTTCCTGGAGCCACTCTGTAGCAATTCGGAATGTGTGGGGGTGTCACATTGTCCTGTTTGAATTCCCCAAGTCTCCGAATGCACAGTGGACATTAATGGATGCAGATGATCAGGCAGGACACTTATGTATGTGTCACCTGTCAGTGTTGTATCTAGAGGTATCAGGGGTCCCATCTCACTCCAACTGCACGTGTCCCACACCGTTACAGAGCCTCCACCAGCTTGAACAGTCCCCCGCTGACATGCAGGGTCCATGGGTTCATGAGGTTGTCTCCATACTCGTACACGTCCATCTGCTGGATAAAATTTGAAATGAGACTCGTCCGACCAGGCAACGTGGTTCCTGTCATCAACAGTCTAATGTCAGTGATGACAGGCCCAGGTGAGGCATAAAGCTTTGTGTCGTGCAGTCATCAAGGGTACACGAGTAGGCCTTGAGCTCCGAGAGCCCGTTTCATGACATTTCAGTGAATGTTTTGTATGCTGACACTTGTTGATGGCCCAGCATTGAAATCTACAGCGATTTGCAGAAGGGTTGCACTTCTGTTATTTCTCTTCAGTCATCATTGGTCCTGTTCTTGCAGGATCTTTTTCCAGCCACAGCAATGTCAGAAATTTGATGTTTCACCAGATTCCTGATATTCACGGTACACTCATGAAATGGTGGTATGGGAAAATCCCCACCTCATCCCTACCTCTGAGATGCTATGTCCCATTGCTTGTGTGCCAATTATAATACCACATTCAAACTCACTCAAATCTTGATTACCTGCCATTGTAGCAGCAGTAATCAATCTACCAACTGCAGCAGACACTTGTTGTCTTTTATAGGCATTGCCGATCACGGCACTGTATTCTGCCTGTTTACATATCTCTGCATTTTCATACGCATGCCTACAGCAGTTTCTTTGGTGCTTCAGTGGATATAATATTAAAAGACTATTTCATCATCCAGCCAATACTTGTGTGTTCCTTGGCTCAATAAAAGATGATCTAAGACTGAGGAAGTCTGGTGTTTATAAAATCCCTTGACACTGTGGTAAAGTGTATATTGGCCAAACAATTTGCAACATTCATGACAGGTGTTTTGCACACCTTTGCCACACATGTTTACTACAATCTGAAACATGTGCAAAGGCAAAGTACGGTATGACAGAGGGGCACAGAATAATATTATAACTGTTTTTTAAAAGTATCAATCCAAAGTAGACTAACACACAATTGTAAATAGAGGCAAGGGCTTCCCATGAAGTAAATTGTGAAACCCTATTTTATCATTGACTCAGCCTGCAGAATGTATTGATAGTGGTACTTGATAGCAGTTTGTCATTCCTGTCACCTTTCACTACCAGGGCACTTGTACCTTCACTTGCCTTAGAGGGCAGCAGCAGCTACCGTTCATGGAACAAATCATTTCTGGAGAGATTAGCAAACAGCATTCTCACCTGAAGATATGGCCAGATGGGCTGTTGAAATATTGTGTCTAGATGATTGTATGACCCAGTTGCAAACTCAACAAAAGTATCATCACTGACAAACCTTCTTTTGACTTTATCTGGAAATATCCTGTATCTGGTAGATGAATCGAAACTTGGAAACGTTTATTGCAATGTAGATTATCAGTAACTTCCCACTGATTTGAAAGTGTAACATCAATACAGGTGTAGAGATAACACTGCAGCCATGCTAAAGCAGCCAGTGTTAAAGCTACACAGCTTATGAGATAATTCAAGCCTTTCAGTAACTCAACCCTGGGAAATTACAAAAGTGGTAAATAAGAAATGAAGTAACTAAAGCAATGGCCCCGCTAGAGTGGAGTTTTACTTGCATATTATAAAGGTTGTACATTGTATTGGTCATGATTACACAATTGTACTCTTTGGACAGACTATCTTGGGGAAAAAATCAGTATATTGTGTAGCCTTCCCCAGCCTTAATTCAGTCCTACAATTGTGCATAAAGGTGATAATTGGTCAGTAGATGTTGGTAATGCAGACCGAGACAATGCCATCCCTGCATTCAGTTGGGAATAGGTGCAGGGAGCAAACTAGCCAAAGAAGTTGGCACACACTGTTCACTGAACTATCTACAAGCACTACAAGTGTAGGAGCTTTATAAGCTATGACTGCTGACACTGTAATACCTGGAGTTGGTCAGTATGCTGCTACCAGTTTCTCAGATTAATGCTTCACTTGCAAATACGAATCCCTGATGCTGAAGCAGGATCTACTCTCTCCACTAAACATAACAACATGTCATTTGGCCCTGCAGTTGCTTGTTTTGCTATACTGTTAGAGACAGGGTGAGAAGAAGACATGTTTCTGACTGCTGATGTACGAGGGTGATTTGAAAAGTTCTTGGAATGAAATAGAAAAAATTACTTACATCACTGAAACTTTTTTTATTTTTCAGTGTAGTCTCCTTATAGATTAATGCACTTGGTCCAACGATGTTCCAGTGCCTTGATACCATCTCGAAAATGAGTTTCCTCCAGGCCTGCAAAATAGTTGTCAATTCTGGCTATCAGTTCTTTGTTTGAAGTGAATCTTCATCCACCAAGAAAAATTTTCAGTTTTGAGAAGAGATGGAAGTCTGATGAAGCCAGTCAGGTAAATAAGGTGGGTATGGCAACAATTCATACCTTAGTTAGTGTTATTTAGCCATGTCCATTCTCATGCATTTTTGATCCAAGGTCAAGAGTCGCGGCACCCTTTCAGATGACATATGCCAAGCATGAGCAATTTCACGCACTTTCAATTAGTGATCCTCCATGACCATTTTGTGCACTTTTGCAATTATTTCTGGAGTAGTGACACATCTTGGCCGACCACTGTGTGGATCATCATCTAAGCTCTCCTGACCAAATTTAAATTCATTTGTCTACTTGGCAATAGTTGAATATGAAGGAGCAGAGTCCCCCAGTGTATTCTGGATATTGGCATGAATGTCCTTTGCTTTCATACCTTTCTTGGCAAAGTACTAAATCACTGCTTGAATCACGATTTTTTCCATATTTACAACTCACTACATGGCAACAAAAACAGAGCCACATCACTGCCACAGCTCTCTTCCAAGAGCACTGACATGGCACGTGTTTACAGGCAACAGTTCAATGAATATCACGTGACCGAGCGAGGTGGCGCAGTGGTTAGCACACTGGACTTGCATTCTGGAGGACGACGGTTCAATCCCATGTCCGGCCATCCTGATTTAGGTTTTCCGTGATTTCCTTAAATCGCTCCAGGCAAATTCCAGGATAGTTTCTTTGAAAGGGCACGGCGACTTCCTTCCCCGTCCTTCCCTAATCCGATGAGACCGATGACCTTGCTGTTTGGTCTCTTCCCCCAAGCAACCCAACCCAATATCACGTGAACAACTCATTGCGCTAGTGCTGACCTCTCATGGTGATTCTGAGAACTTTTCAAACTACCCTCATATCCTTTTTCTGGTGGCACTTGGATATATTCAGTTATGGTACAGTGAGTCCATGCTGTACTCCATTAAGTTAGAATGCAGTGTTGTGCCTGAACTGCCAAGTGCTTCAAATTTGTGGGTATTGTTTCATAGCGACTCTTGATGGCTTTTTTGACTGTACTGCCAGCTTTTTGCTGCATTGGTGGGAAATGATTATTTCCCAGTAGTGCGTGTTTACTTCTTAAACATGTGTCATCTGTTCCCCGTGGCAAATTTCTTGAATATTCAAGGCTGTACATTCAGTTTATGGCAGAAACAGATAGTGAAATGAAATGAGGCCCATCTGGAGAAAATAAGTCTGACGTCAACATGTCCAGTACTATGAAAGTGAGGAACAAAATAATAGAAACATTAGGTTGTCCTACATGCACACCAGCAACACTTCAGGTATCTTGTCCTTTCCCACAATTAATTCTGTGAGAGAGGAAAAAAAAAGTTAAGCTCAAGGAAAGAAGAGCCGCACAAGAGGCACTGTCAGGAAAAATGTGAATACGGAAACAGAATGATCTTGTGAAATCTGTGATATTCCTTTACACATTTCACCTTAAACTAGCCAGTACCTTAGAAAAAATACAGTATTTAATGAAAAACATAACAGGTAAAATAACTGAAAATAAGTATACTTCCTAGATCTTCCAGGATGCAGCTGTTCACTTTTGTTTGATATTAATAAACTGAAATACATGCAAATATATGAAAGAAAGCATGTCATGCATTTGATGCAGTCCAGGCTACAATTACAGTTTTTTAATCTCCACTTTGCTGCCTAAGTAAATTTCTGATTGGTAGCTGGCACATTCCATATTCCACCCTTACTTGTAATTATCTTGTCAGAAATCAACAAAAAGAACTGAATTGTTAATTATTTACTTTCGATATTGTCAGTCTGAAGGTGGATCAATATGCCAAAGAGCTTATCTCTTATAAATCATAACATGTTTTTTTTTTTTTTTTTTATTTATTTCCCCCAATTCGCGGCACATGACTATCACACATTTACAAAGTTGTGGACAAATGGCCTCCTATCAGAGTTATTTTTAAAAATGATTATAGTACATTTGAGCATTTTGGAAATACATTTTCATATTTATCATCAAGTAATGTTCTCAACAGTTCATAGAGTTTATCCTGTTTCTTGCAGCTGCTCACTCTCAAAATATTTTTCATCCATACTTTGTCAATGTATTATGACCTAAACAGACAAAATTTATTAACCCAGCTTAACTGTATTCCATGCCTTATCTCTGTCATAGCTGACATATATGTTTGCTGGAAGACATTCAGCAACAATATTTCTTTAATCTGTTAAAAAGGACATTCACAGAAAAAGTACCAGTTCTGTTAGAAAACATGAATCTGTGAGGAAAACCTTGGCTGACATCATTCAACACCAAAAGTAACGAGAGCTAGAATCTGTCTGTAAGTACTGCGACTGTGTGTTTTATGCAGGCATACGAAGTTGTTTTCAATACATCCTAAGCTTTTATTGCTGTACTTCATTCTCAGTAGGAAGCCCTGTACTTTTTAAAGATGCTAAGTGTCAGTATCTTCATTGTCTTTATCCACAATTCAGTGCAGATGAAGTCATTGCCATTTCACACAGAAACCAATTTCAACTGTACTGTTGCTTTATGTTGAGCAGGTCTTTCTGAGAGAAAGTAATAACGAAGCCATCAAGAAGATGCTAAAGCCATAACTTTTTTCCTTCATTCCGAGTAAGCAAATAATTGTGTTCAAATATAGATCCAGTTAGGCTATCCTGAACTTCATTTTATACTGTGACTCACACCAAAAACTGACAGCAGTGAGATTTTTGGGGTAAATCTAAGCATGTAGCAAAAGGACAAGCCACAGTAGACAAGAAACTCAAATCTAGAATGATAGAAATTGAAGCTCTGTGTGTTACTGTTTGAACAACACTCAGCATTAATGATGGCCATAAATTAGTAATTGGATCTTTATATCAAAACCATACTCATGATCAGATATAACCAAAAGCTTTAGAGAAAATCTCAGGTCACATGTACATATGTTCCCAATCTTACCATCATCGTTGGAGGAGATTTTAATCATCCAACAATCAAATGGAATAATTACAGTTTAGTAAGTGGTGGGTATGACAAGACATCCTGCAAACCATTACTAAATACCTTCTCTGTAAACTATCTAGAGCAAATAGTTCAGGAGCACACTTGTGATAGAAGTGTATGAGGTGTGTTCAAAAAGTAAGGTAACTTTATATTTTTATGAAAAAATATTTATTTATTCATCAATATTCATCTTGTCCCCTTCAAAGTAATGCCCCTCAGATACAATACACTTGTGCCAATACTCCTTCCAATCCTTGAAGCACTTCTCATAAGCACTTTTTGGTACCGCCTTGAGTACTTCCAGCGATGAAGCTTTTATTTCCTCAATCGTTGAAAATCTTTGTCCTTTCATAGGTCTCTTCAGTTTTGGGAACAGGAAAAAGTTACAGGAGCCAAATCCAGTAAATATGGTGGCTGAGGCATGATTGTCGTGTTGTTTTTGGCCAATAAATCTCCCACAAGCAATGATAAATGAACAGGCGCATAGTCATGATGCAAAAGCCATGAATTGTTTTTCCACAATTCTGGATGTTTTGTACGTATTGCTTCTCACAAATGGTGAATAATGTCAAGGTAATACTCCTTATTGACTGTACAACCTTGAGGCAAAAATTCATGATGATGCACTATGCCATGGTAATTGAAGAAAACAGTAAACAAAACTTTGATGTTTGATCAAACCTGGCACGCTCTTTCGGTCTTGGTTCTCTGGGATGCTTCCATTGGGATGATTGGGCTTTAGTTTCAATGTTGTAACCATAAACTCATGTTTTGTCACCAGTTATGACCCTTTTGAGCAAATCAGAATCATCATTCAAGAGCTTCTGACCAATGTCATGTGACAGTTCTTCTGACCAAAATTGAGAAGTTTTGGAACAAACTTCACTGATACACATCTCAAGCCCAAAATATCAAAAAAAAAAATTGCATGACACAAGCCAACCGATATGCCAACATCCTCAGCAACTTCTCTTACGGTAATTCGATGATTTTCCAAAACAATTTTCTTCACAGCTTCGACATTATCATCTGTTGTTGCTGTACTGGTGCATCCAGAACGAGGTTCGTCATTGGCATCTTCTCAGCCATCGTAGAAGAGCTTGTACCACTTGTAAACTTTTTTTTTTTTTACTTAGAGCAGACTCACCATATGCCACTGTCAACATTTCAAGTGTTTTAGAGTGCTTGACTCCATTCTTCACACAAAATTTGATGCAAATTCTTTGCTCCATTTTTTTTATAATAATCGAAAATTGCCGAGCACACTAAAACACATCTTCTGTCAAAAACAAACAAAGTGTGCTGTACACTTGAAACGGTGAACATATATTTGGTATATGTGTACCAACATAACCAAAAAAAGAAAAAAGATCGATAATCCAATGTATGTTGCCCACACAATTTGAAATGTCACTTTACTTTTTGATTAGCCCTCATACTAGACTTAATAGCAACAAATAGATCAGGCCTCCTTGAGGATGTCAACGTTGAAACTGGTATCAGTGACCATGAGGCAGTTGTAGCAACATTTGTTACTGAAGTTCAAATGGTACCTAAAGCAATTACAAAGCTTTATTTGTTTAATAAGTTAGACAAAGAGGCAGTTATGTCATATATAAAAGAGGAACTCCAAACATTTACCTCTGGGCAGGAGCCTGTAGAACTGTGGCCCTGATGTGTCATCTACATCTACATATGTACTCCACAATCCACCACACGGTGCGTGGCGGAGGGTACCTCATACAACAACTAGCATCTTCTCTCCCTGTTCCACTCCCAAACAGAACGAGGGAAAAAGGACTGCCTATATGCCTCTGTACGAGCCCTAATCTCTCTTATCTTATCTTTGTGGTCTTTCTGCGAAATGTAAGTTGGCGACAGTAAAATTGTACTGCAGTCAGCCTCAAATGCTGGTTCTCTAAATTGCCTCAGTAGCGATTCACAAAAAGAACACCTCCTTTCCTCTAGAGACTCCCACCTGAGTTCCTGAAGCATTTCCGTAACACTCGTGTGATGATCAAACCTACCAGTAACAAATCTAGCAGCCCGCCTCTGAATTGCTTCTATGTCCTCCCTCAATACGACCTGATAGGGATCCCAAACGCTCGAGCAGTACTCAAGAATAGGTCGTATTAGTGTTTTATAAGCGGTCTCCATTACAGATGAACCACATCTTCCCAAAATTCTACCAATGAACCGAAGACGACTATCCGCCTTCCCCACAACTGCCATTACATGCTTGTCCCACGTCATATCGCTCTGCAATGATACACCCAAATATTTAGTTGACGTGACTGTGTCAAGCGCTACACTACTAATGGAGTATTCAACCGTTACGGGATCCTTTTTCCTATTTATCTGCATTAATTTACATTTATCTTTATTGAGAGTTAGCTGCCATTCTTTACACCAATCACAAATCCTGTCCAAGTCATCTTGTATCCTCGTACAGTCACTCAACGACGACACCTTCCCGTACACCACAGCATCATCAGCAAACAGCCACACATTGTTTTGGGGCACTCCAAATGATACCCTCACCTCCGATGAACACTCACTATCAAGGACAACGTACTGGGTTCTATTACTTAAGAAGTCTTCAAGCCAGTCACATATTTGGGAACCAATCCCATGTGCTCATACCTTAGTTAGGAGTCTGCAGTGGGGCACCGAGTCAAACCCTTTCCGGAAGTCAAGGAATATGGCATCCGTCTGATACCCTTCATCCATGGTTTGCAAGATATCATGTGTAAAAAGGGTGAGTTTCGTTTCGCAGGAGCGATGCTTTCTAAAGCCGTGCTGATGCATGGACAGCAACTTCTGAGTCTCAAGGAAATTCATTATGTTCAAAATGAGAATATGTTCAAGAATCCTGCAACAAACTGATGTTAAGGATATTGGTCTGTAATTTTGAGGATCCGTCCTTCTACCCTTCTTATATACAGGCATCACCTGCGCTTTTTTCCAGTCACTCGGGACTTTACGTTGGGCAAGAGATTCGCGATAAATATCAAGCTAAGTAAGGAGCCAATGCAGTAGAGTACTCTCTGTAAAACCGAATTGGAATCCCATCAGGAGCTGGCGATTTATTTATTTTCAACCCATTCAGCTGCTTAACCTCAGGGATGTCTATCACTATGTCCTCCATAAGGGAATCTGTACAAGACTCAAATGGCAGTGTGTTTGTACGATCCTCCTGCGTGAAAGATTTCCCAAATGCTAAATTTAAAATTTCAGCTTTTGTTTTGCTGTCTTCCGTTGCCAGGCCAGACTGATCAGTGAGTGACTGGATGGAAGCCTCGACCTGCTTACTGATTTTACGTAAGACCAGAATTTTCTTGGGTTTTCAGCAAGATCTTTCACTAAGGTATGACGGTGGTAGTGGTTGAATGCTTCGTGCATCGCTCTTTTTACAGCAGCACGAATCTCTACTAACTTTTGCCTGTCCTCATTCTCCCAATCTTTCTTGTACCGCGAGTGCAACTGCCTTTGCTTCATGAGCATTCTCCGAATTGCGCTCTTAAACCACGGTGGGTCTTTTCTGTCCGTAACCCAATTTTTCGGCACATACTTGTCCAATGCGGGATTTACAATGTGTTTAAAATTTGCCCATAATTCTTCCATGTCCATTGTACCAGAAGTAAACGAAGTCCATTCATTTACTAAGTGGGATGCTAACAACTGCTTATCTGCTCTTTCTAGTAAGAATACTCTCCTAGCCTTCTTGACCAACTTTTTAACTTTTGTAACCATAGTCGTAATGACAACATCATGATCACTAATCCCTGTCTCAACACTGACACTGTCGATGAGGTCTGGTCTGTTCGTGGGTACCAGATCTAAAATATTTCCATTACGCGTTGGCTGTTGATTTAGCTGCTCAAGACAGTTTTTGGATAATGTGTTCAAAAGTAATTCACACGACGGCTTGTCTGTACCACCTGTAATGAATCCATAGACATCCCAGTCTATACTAGGTAGGGTGAAGTCGCCTCTGACTAATGTAGCACGATCCGGGTACTTCTGCGATACGGAATGTAGACTCCCTTTGAATGATTCTAGAACTGTCATGGTGGAACCTGGTGGCCGGTAATAACACCCCACAATTAACTTTGTTTCCCCTAGCCCTGTTAAACGTGTCCAGATAACTTCACAATCACACTCTATTTCGACCTCAGTAGACACAATATTTTTGTCAACTGCAATGAGGACACCACTTCCTACGGTGTATTATCTGTCTTTCTAATACATGTTCCAACCCTCATTAAATATTTCAGAACTTCCTATCTCAGGGTTCAGCCGGGTCTCAGTCCCGAGAATAATTTGCGCACCACACGCTTCCTGGAGGGCAGTAAATTCAGGAACTTTATTCCAAACACTCTGAAAATTTACTGCTAATATCTTGATAGCAGAAGTGTCTTTACACTGAGCGCGTTCTGATTTCCCTGCCTTCACGTCGACTGGTGAGTGTTCATCAGGACACCTCGCACTACTGCCTAGCCTAATAAACCCCCATGTGCACACCACAAGTACTCTGCTACCCGAGTAGCCACTTCCTTTGTGTAGTGCACCCCTGATCTATCTAGGGGCATCCTACAATTCCCCACCCAATAGTGCAAGTCTAGAAATCTGCAGCCAAGGCCATCACAGAGTCTCTGGTTGAGACCCTCCACTCGGCGTCAAACCAAAGGACCCCGATCCACTTTGGGAACGATGCTGCAAATAGAAAGCTCTGCTTGCAACCCGCGTGCGAGGCCAGCGGTCTTCACCAAATCCTCCAGCTGCCTGTACGAACTGTGGATCGCCTCCCTAAAGGGCTCCATCACCCGCCTAACGTTGGAGCTCCCAATAAACAGCAAGCCTTTGCCCCCTTGTACCTGCTTGGGCCCTACTGAAGGAGCAGCCACCTGCCCACTGACAGCATGAAAGGGCGAGGCCAGCCAGCCAGCCTCCACATTGGCCCTCCGCGTCGAGCAACGTGAACGCGTTGCAGTCCGCCACTCACCCTGAGGTGAGGGCGGCCCCAACACGCCGGGTACACTAGAAGGTGCCTTGGTGGCTGAGTCAGCGGACGCAGCAAGCGACACCTGGGGTGTCTCAAGCGACGCGCCAGACCCTCTGCCATCGCTGCACCTCGAGGCAGCAGCCTGAAGGCGGCTGACCATGGCCAACAGCACGCTCAGCTGTTCGCGAACTGCGGCCAGATCCTCCTGTGCTCGCACAGAGCACTCACACACCTTATCCATCCTACCGCTAATATCTAACGACTCCACGAATTTATACTCTATGGCTATCAATAAGCAATATTACTCCTCTCAAATACGAGAATACGCAAGGATTTTATGTAATTAAATGTGCAAGCGCACAAACACTTGGAAAGAAATTTAATCAATCAAACTACAAAACAAATATGAAAGCTAAATATGCGACTCGCTACTGCACTGCTGCTGCACTGATACTTCACCAGCGGCTGCTCAAGGCTCACATGTTTAAAAGAATAGCTAACCATGTGCTGGATGCATATGTACCTAATACAACAGTTCATGATGGGAGGGACTCTCAACGGTATACATTCACAGTAAGGAAATTTCAAAAGAAACAGTGACTACTGCACAGTAGCTGTAAAGCCTAAGATTATGCCAAAAGATATGCTGATTAAAACACATTTGACTGCCAAGAGGGTAACACGCAAAGCCTTCAATTATCAACAGATCAGAATGTTATTGAAAGCCCTCATAAATCCAGAGAAATTCTGGTGGAAAATGTAGATTGCTACTCACCATATAGAGGAGACATTCAGACACAGCAACTGCGCCTGGTAGGAGAAGCAATCCATCGGTGGTGGGGTTAATTAGGAGGCTGGAGTGGGGAGGGGGAGGGATAGCAGGCTGAGGGTTGAGGAAGGTGTAGTGCTGCTTGTGGGAACATGCAGGGGCTTGGTGGGGCAGGGTAGGTTTGCTGCTAGATACAGTCAGGAGGTTTAGGCGAAAGGGGGGGGGGGGAATCAGGAAAGTAGAGAAATAGAGGAGGGTAAACTAGGGAAGGTTGAGGCCGAGGGGGCTATAGGAACATAGGACACATTGCAGGGAGAGTTCCCATGTACACAATTCAGAGAAGCTGGTAGGAAGGATCCAAATGGCAGAAGCTGTGAAGCAGCTGGGTGGTCCAGCTGTCTCTTGGCTACAGTTTGTTAGTGGCCATTCACATGAACAAACAGCTTGTTGGTTATCATGCCCATGTAGAAAGCAGTTCAGCGATTGCAGCTTAGTCCCTGCCTTTGATAGGATGGGTGATGCCTGTAACTGGACAGGAGTAGGTGGCCATGGGAGGATATATGGGACCGGTCTCAGATCTAGATCTATTGCAGGGATAAGAACCATGAGGCAGGGGGTTGGGAGAAGGTGTAGAGTAGGAATTGAACACTACCTTTCCCAACATGTGACTGATTCCAAACTGACAACCTCCTTCCTGGTCACCATGATCAACTACACCCTCCCCTTGAATTGGTTCACTTTTGACAGCACCACCTACAAACAAATGCATGGTACAGCAGCAATGGGCACCTGAATGGCACCATCCTCTGCCAATCAATTCAAGGGCCATCTAGAGGAATCTTTCCTAACCACCCAGAATCCCAAACCCCTCACCTGGTTCAAATTCATTGATGACATCTTTGTGATCTGGACTGAGGGCGAGAACACACTATTCACATTCCTGTAGAGCCTCAACACCTTCTTCCTCAGTTGCTTCATCTGATTTTCCTCAACCCAACAAACCAACTCCCTCAATGTTGACCTGCACCGTCACATCAGTAGCTTCACCCATATCAAACCTACCAACCATCATCAATACCTCCACTTTGAGGGCTGCCACTCTTTCCAAACCAAGAGGTCCCTTCCATGCAGCCTGTCACATCTGTAGTGACAAGCAGTCCCTCTATAAATATACCAAGGGTCTCTCTGAGGCTATCATAGACTGAAATTACCCTCCCAGCCTTGTACAAAAACAGATTTTCCATGCCTTGTCTCTCCAGTCCCCTACCACCTCCCACATTCCCACCATCAGGCCACAAAGGAGCAACTGAATCAGATTCTCCGCCAGGGTTTTGACTATCTCTCGTTTTACCCTGAAATGAGGAATATCATACTCGCTATCCTTCCCACCCCTCCCACAGTGGTATTCAGCCACCTAACAAACCTACACAATAACTTTGTCCATCCCTACTCCATCCCTTCTCCCAGTCTCTTGCTTCTCATGGCTCATATACCTGCAATAGACCTACAGGCGAGGTCTATCCCATACACCCTGCCACACCTCTTACTCCACTTTGGTCACAGGTTTCACCTATCCCATCAGAAGCAGGGCTACCTGTGAAAGCAGTCACGTGATATACAAACTGAGCTGCAGTCACTGTGCTGCTTTCTGCATGGGCTTGATAACCAACAAGCTGTCTGTCCACATGATAGCCACCAACAAACTGTGGTCAAGAGACAGCTGGACCATCCACTTGCTGAACATGCTGCCTAACACAACGTGCTTCACTTCAATGACTACTACATTGCCTGTGCCATTTGGATCCTTATTATTAACACCAGCTTTTTTGAATTATGCAGGCAGGAACTCTTCCTGGAATATGTTCCATGTTCCCATAACCCTCTGACCACAACCTGCACTAGTCGTTGTCCTTCACCCACCTATCCTGTTCCCTGCTCCCACTTCAGCACTATGCAGTCTTCTATTCCATCCTCTACTTCTCTCTTTCCTGCTCCTCTTCTGCCTGCCCCCTCCCCTCTCGAAACTCACGAGTGCACCTAGAAGCCCTACCCTGTTCCCACCATGTCTCTACATGCTCCCACAAGCAGCACTACACCTTACCCCATGCCTACCTGGCAATCGCTCCCCCTCCCCATCCCAGCCTCCTTCTTACCCACGCCACCCACAGATTGCTTCTGATGCAGTTGCTGTGCCCAGTCTGACCTCAGCGGCCAGAGACAATGGCCATGTCTGTGTTAGTTGTGCTCATGTGAATGTATCTGTGTGTTTTCTACTTTAGAAGATCTTTAGGCGGAAAGTTTAAATATATAGTAGTCTTTTTTGTGCCTGTCAGCAACTCAACAACTTCTCTATATGGTCAGTAGCAGTTTATCCTTTACATAATAAAAAAATTCTGATCTTATAAAAGAGTGTCAGTGGCACCAAAATTAGTGCCGATACATGTGGATGACACGGGGACTAAAAATTGTTGGTAGCAAAACAAAATCATAAATGCTGAATTCCATTTTCAAATGTTCCTTTACTAAGGAAGATCCAATGTAGTTCTCACACCACTACAAAGAACGGTGATATACCTGTGAGTGACAGATGCATTGAGGCAAAGCAGAAATTGCTAAAATTAAACAAGGCTCCAGGTGTCAATGGGACCCCTGTCAGATTCCATACAGAATTTGACCTGAGTTATCTCTCATTTTCACCATAATATGCCTTTGATCCCTTAAACCTGTGTCCAGTGATTGGAAAGAAGCACAGGACACACCAGTCTTCAAGAAGGATAAGAGAAGTGATCTGCAAACCTACCATCCAGTCTCAATGACATCCATTTTCTGTGGAATCCAAGGACACATTCCAAGTCCAAAGATAATGAGATACCTCAAACAGATAGATCTCTTCCACGCAAACCAGCATGGATTTCAAAAACATCAATCATCCAAAACCCAACTCACACATCTCAAGGCTTCCTGAAAGCGATGGATAAAGGCTATAAGGTGGATACAGTATTTCTTGACTCCCAAATAAAATTTCACTCAGAACCACACCAATGTTTATTAAAATGTATACCTTTCTATGGGGTATCAAACAAAATTTGTGACTGGGTTGATGATTTCTTGGTAAGGATGATAGGGCATGTTATTATGCATCAAATCATCAGCAGAAGTAGCAGTAACTTTAGGCATGTCCCAGGAAAGTATTTGGGGACCTCTGTTGTTCATGTTTTATATTAATGACCTGGCAGACAATATTGTCATGTCATAACCACAATTAAGTCCAAATCGAAAAGCAGCAGCATCAGTTAAGTACAACACTTAGCACTGAAAGTGCATTTATTATAGACACCAACAACAAAAAACATAGAACTGCTTTCTGGATAGGGCATGCTCCCTATATATCCTAGAATATGCAAACATGACAAACTTTGGAAATTTTGAGACCCTTCTAGAAACTAAATAACAAATTTTTGCTGGTCACCAGATTTGAAATGGCAACCCACAGCATGCCTGCCAGTAACATTAACTGCTAATTGCTATTACATGCAGCACTGCTCATAGCATTGCTCCCCTCCTAGAGAAACAAGGGATACTACTCCAGAAATTCTCACTGGAGCCGACTACTGTGTCCTGGATCTCATTCAGGTTGTGTTATCACATCTTTTCCTTATGATGAGCATAAAAGCTAGCACCTCACATTGAGGCTTCATAATATCGAGTGGGACTTCAGTTTCCTTGAACGAGAAGTCCCCATATTCAGTCTCCACCTCTGGACTGTAGTAGGGCTTCAGTGACAGTGTAGAAGGGGAGATAGTCAGTATAGACTATTAACCATCCATTCCCACCTCAAGGAGTTGATTTCAGCCCAGTGGAATAGCACTATTGCATGCAGATGTGGTATCAGATGCCCTGAAGGTAATTACAGCATGTGCTTCTATTGCTGTCATTCCTTACAATGGCTAGCATAGTGCTTCCTTTATTGGCATTCCCTATAATGGCTAACATAATGTCTAATGGATCAATAGACACCTAGACAGTGATACTTGCATCTGAAGAAATGTTTCAGGATAGCTGTCCATAAATGAGGTAGGATGACAAGCAACCATTTCTGCTCCATTGGATGATAGTTCCTCCTATACAGTGTATCATTTATTAACTAAAATTCTCCTTTGGTCAGTGTCTCCTTCTTCAAGGCTTCTATGGTTTTCAGCAGTGCTGTATCTTTCCTCACTGTATCTTTCCTCTATTCAGCAGCAATGTAATTCTGAACAGGAATGACTGTGATTTCATCCATGCTCCTGTGTTCTGCCAAAGGGTTCCTTGAAAGGCAGCCTTGTGTTTCTGTCTGCTTTTGTATACCACTGTGATGTCATACTCGTGAGATCTCTGTGCCGAGCTTTCCAGTCAGCTTGATGGATTCTTCAGGTTAATCAGCCAGCATAGAGAATGGTTTGTCAAATAAGTACAGCCCACACAACCACAAGACATTCTTTCTTGGTTGTATAGCAGTTCATCTCGGACTTGGAAAGTACTTTGGAAGCGTAAGCTATCACCCTTTCGACAAATTCCTGAATGTTTAACTTACTCACTCTGCTCATTGTAAAACTGTAACAGATAAGAAACTCAAATGTAATAGTTGTGAACTTCCCAAAAATATATGATCCCCCTGACTGGTTGCATGTAAACATGGAGAACAGAAGAGTTAATTCGAGGTTGTTCAATCTCTGAAGGAAGTATAACATCCATATATTACATATTAGCTGTTATGACAGAGATTTCTTCACTGCTAACTCATAAGAGCAGATTGGGCAAACAGAAATTTACCAATGACATAAACTTGCTAAGCTCTAAATCAGAAGTAAACACTGTAAACACAATAGCATTTCCATGGTCAGACAAGCGAAACATGTAAAAGGCCCCAAAAGGGCCCATACAGTTTGTACATGGGCATCCAACTAATTTACAAAATACTAACTCTAGCTTGAGATGTGATACAAAATATCCTAAAATTGATGAAAACAACTGTGAAAGCGACCTTGCAAAGCAAGAATGAAGTTTTCAATGTACTAAAAATGCTCATTGGAAATTCTGCTGTTGGTGGAAAAATTGGAGCCAGTAATCAAATAAATTACAGCAACAAAAGTCTTTCTGTTTGGCAGAAAAATATTCAGTCATTCACAAACAAAATTTTAGATATAGAAATTTTGCTAAATACAGAAATACATTTTGGTAGTGTTATGTGCATTACTCTCCTCCCAAACAGGCCATGAAGGCCCAAAGGTACCGACCAGCCGCCGTTTCATCCTCAGCCCACAAGCGTCACTGGATGCGGATATGGAGGGGCATGTGGTCAGCACACCGCTCTCCCGGCCGTATGTCAGTTTCTGAGACCGGAGCCACTACTTCTCAATCAAGTAGCTCCTCAGTTTGCCTCACAAGGGCTGAGTGCATCCCGCTTGCCATCAGTGCTCGGCAGACCAGCTGGTCACCTATCCAAGTGCTAAGCCAGCCTGACAGCACTTAACTTCAGTGATTTGACGGGAACCAGTGTTACCACTGCGACAACGCCATTGGGCTCCTGTGCATTACAGAGAAGTGATTAAATATTGACCATATTGTCTCCTTTTCTATGCCAGGATACAGATTAGCAAATTATTTCTGTAGAAACAGTTACAAAAAGGTGATGCTGAAATTTTCATCAAACATGGGTTAAATATAAATCTATTAATAAGTTCCAGCATCTTAGTGCAGAAAGGGACTTCAAGCTCACAATCATTGAAGTCAGTGATGTAAATACAGTTTTAGCATGTATTTATCATTCCTCAAATGGAAATTCTGTTTCATTCGTAAGTGAGCTTGAATGTGAACTAAACGGGGTTCATATAGACAAGAGATCAATAGTGCTATGTGAATACTTCAACATTTTCTTGGAAACAGCAAAAGAAAAAACTATTTCTCAGTCCTATAGATACTTTCCAGAAAAACTGCAGATACTGCCCTGAATCAGATAACCATGAATAAAAGTTGTACTGCATGATGCATAAATATAAGACTTACAAAGGAGCATTCCCAGGTGTAAATAAACGATCTTAATGAACCTTAGCAGGTTTGTAGAGGGGGTCAAAACAATGCAAAATGATTTCTTTTTTGCACAATTTCACTTTTAAGGGGTAAAACATATACCAAAAGGTAATTTGGCATATTAAGTTTCATGGAAATATCTTTGAAACCATGATATATAAAAAATTGTTTCATATAAAAGTTGAAATGCAATTAATATTCTTGAAAACTGTATAACTAACTTTTGTAAAAATTAGAAATTTTGCAAAATATCCAGCCATTATTAATTAATTTTGAAAAATGAAAATTTTTGTTACAACATAAATTAAAGAAGCTTTCACACCACATCCAACCATGTGTAATAAGTTGGTATCTGAAAGACTATTTTTGGAATATAAGCTTTCACAATGTGCTGTCGGAGTATTTTCAACATACCTAATTATAACATCTAAATGCTCATTATTATTCTAATTATTTATTTTACTTGTTTTTATTTTATGCTTTAAATTGTTATTTTATATTTTGAATTAATGTTTTTTTTAGTTTCACATGTGTGTATTTTGTTAATTGAAAAGATAAGTAACTCTTTATTCTGATACAATATAATTAGAATAATAATAATCTGCAAATAAATGCTTCAATTGTAAAATGTAACATAAAATGATTAAAATTTCTGCACATGATACACATGGGGACAACATAATATTAAACAAAATTCAGAAGGACTTCCAATTGTGGTGGGTGATTGTCTGAATATCTTGATTTGTACCAGGTATATTTCAATACATTGCAAAGCATTGGCAAAAAGAACTGATTATGTACTAATGACTGCAGCATGTTATATTGTTTCTCAAGTGGAGACTAACATCATAATCATTCAGCAGAACTAGATCTGAAAATCTTCTCACTATGTTCTTCCAACATCAGATGTGATATATGTCCAATGGCTGTACTTGTCCTGTTTAGCCCTTTGGGATCATCAGATGAACAAGGTTCTGCTGCAGTTGCAGATTTCTAAATCAGCAAACAGTCACTAATGCATATTCCATGCCTAACACCACAAAGAAATTAGACAATCTGGGACAATGCCATTACTTCACCACCTTAGATTTACACAGTGGCTATAATCAGTTAGAAGCAGAACCAGAAGGTCAGCCAAAGTCAGCATTTTCATTCCAGTCTGGACACTGGAAACTCCCCGGTGCATTTTTCAGACCAAAAGGCATCCTTTAGGTCTGAAAAATGCACTGGTGAGTTTTCAGTGCATATTACATGGAGTTCTACAGGGCCTAAAACCAAAGCAATGCCTAGTATATCAGATGACACAATGATACAATCCAAGGACACCCAGGAGCACATGGGTTGCCCATGGGAAATATTCTGAAAGTTGCATGCAGCAGGACATTCAGCAAATAAAACTTTCGATTTGTATTGCATGAGGTCTGTTATTTAGCTCACATTATTGGCCAGGGCAGGGCACACACCAACGCACAGCTTATGCAACCATCAAAAGATTTTGCAATGCCTAGCATGGTAAAAGAAGCACAATCCTACCTTCAGATCATAACTTTCTGTAGAAAATAATTCCAAAATTTGGAGAGGTAGCAAGATCCCTTACAAATTTGCTAAAAAAGGAGTAAAATTCAACTGGACTCTGGATTGTTAGGAAGCATTTCAACAGTTTAAATAATTACCAGACTATCAAAAACAGTTTATCATGTTGTCAACTGTGTTCTGAGCCAAAAGATGGATGAGAAATAACACACCATAACCTATGATACCAGGCAGCTGAATAAAGCAGAAAAAAAACTATTCAACTACAGAAAAAAAATTCTCACACTAATTTTTGGTATCACATATTTTTGTTGCTATTTGTATGGGAGGCATTTTAAGGTCGTAACAGATCACACCGCAAGAAAATGGCTTATGGGATTAAAGCAACCAACAGGTAGGCTAACCCTTAAGGCCTAGAGAATTTGATTTTGAGATAGTACATTGTTTTGGGAAGTCTCATGATAACACTTAAAGTTTAAGTCACAAAGTACAAGCTATAGAATTCATTGGAGTAAGCACAGAAGAGTGGCACAGAGCTCAGGCTGCCAACCCTGATTGTCAGCGATACACAAAACACAAGCATTTCAGCTCTGATGATGGAGTGCTTTACAAGCAAACACATTGTGGCCACCATATTGTTGTGCCAGGCAGTTTACAGGATGAAGTGTTGAGGCAAGCCCATGATTCCATCTCAGCTGGACACAATGGACGAAGAGCTGTGAATAGAAATGTTGCGGAAAATTACTGGTGGCCACAGAGAAAACAATCTGTTGAGTACTTCATAAAGAATTGCATCCCTTGTGCTCAAAGAGCTGAACTGAGTTGACAGTGAATACCATTGTAAAGACTGCCTGAGGCTGAGAAACGTTTTCAGTTAATTGGCCCTGACATTTTTGGCCCTTTTGCACAAACACCAATGGGAAGCCAATATGTGCTAACCATAACTGATCATTTTTGGTGTTACTTGACCATGATTGCCTTAGTAAACCAACAAGCACACACATTGTCTTACACTTTCAGTAATTGTTGGCTATTGAAATTCAGAACACCAGAAGCAATAATAACAGACCAAGGCACATACTTTATGTCTGAATTGTTTAAACAGCAATGTCAACCATTGCTCATTAAGAAGTTATGCACTAATGCCCCTAACCCACAAGCAAGTGGTGGAAGGTGAGAGTTCATAGGACATTGAGCAATATGCTAAGTTATTATGTGAACAGTAGCCATGGTATTGGGACACCCTATTACAGTATTTTGTAAGCAGGTACAATTCAAAAATCCATGAAAACATGGGTCTTTCGCCCTATGAGGTTGTTTTTGGTAGAAAAATGTACTCACTTTTTGAATTATGTCAAACTACTCCTTGGGAGGCTGTATCCTCTGTTCAGGACTTCACTAAAATGCTAAAAGGGATATGGTGTCACAAAGGCTCTTGAAGAGCATAAAACACTCACAATAAAAAGCAAAATTACCTAAGTATCACATCAGCCAGTGCATTTTGTTATCTAACTACCATGTTCTGAAGGGCAAAATGAATAAGTTCTGCAATGCCAAGGACCCTTTCCAGTAGTCAAATGACACCCCTAGTTAATGTTAAAATACAACTTCCCACCAGAAACATGGCTGTCCATATGAGTAGAATCTGCATGTTCCACGGTGAACTGGAATAAATAACTCAATTGCTGGCAGCCACTTCCAAAATGGGAAGGAAACTGTGTAAATAAAGCAGTAGAAAGAACTCTGTCTGAACAAGCCCCAGAAGACCCAGTAGTACTGACCGACTGCCATGTCATCCTCAGCTGATAGGCAGCACTGGATACAGATATTGAGAGGCTTGTGGTCAGCACACTGCTCTCCCGGCTGTTGTCAGGTTTCATGACTGAAGCCACTACTTCTCAATCAAGTAGCTCCTCAATTGGCCTCACAAGAACTGAGTGCACCCAACCTACCAACAGCTCTCAGCAGAACTGGACGGTGCTGCATCTAAGTGCTAGCCAAGCCCAACAGCACTTAACTTTGGTGATCTGATTGGAATTAGTGTTGCCATTCAGCAAGGCCATTGGCAAAGCAGAAGAAAGAAAGTTATAAATAAGTCACTGATGCAGAGTGTACCTGAGATTGTTCCAACACACCAATACACCTGAAGACCACAAAGGCTCTCACAAGCTGTATGTTTGTACTTAGTTATTGAGTGTTATTGTTATATTTATGTTGTGTTATTTGTATGAGAAAGAAGGCTGCATATAGATAATAGGTTACAGATCTATTACTAGGAATTTAGCATGTCTCATTCAGATCAATTGTTTTGTTTTAAATGTAGTTGGTATAGAAATAGGTAAGCAGACAGAAAGTGAGTTGGTAGTACACTGAAGCAACAAAGAAACTAATATAGGTGTGCATATTCAAATACAGAGATATGTAAACAGGCAGAAGACAGCACTGTGGTCACCAATGCCTACATAACACAACAAGTGTCTGGCGCAGTTATTAGATCAGTTAATGCTGGTATGATTTAAGTGAGCTTGAATGTGGTGTTATAGTCAGCACATGAGTGATGGGATGCAGCATCTCTGAGATAAGTGGGGATCTTCCCATACAACCATTTCACAAGTATACCGTGAATATCAGGAATCCGGTAAAACATCAAATCTCTGACATCGCTGCAGCTGTAAAAAGATCCTGCAAGAACGGGACCAACAACGACTGAAGAGAATCATTCAGCATGACAGAAGCGCAACCCTTCTACAAATTACTGCAAATTTCAATGCTGCGCCATCAACAAGTGTCAGCGTGCAAACCATTCAACAAAACATCATTGATATGGGCTTTCATAGCTGAAGGCTGACTTGTGTACCCTTGATGACTGCATGACACAAAGCTTTCGTCTCGCCTGGGCTCATCAGTACTGACATCGGACTGTTGATGACAGGAAACATGCTGCCTGGTCGGATAAGTCTTGTTTCAAATTGTATTGAGTGGATGGACATGTACGGGTATGGAGACAACCTCATGAATCCATGGACCCTGCTGGAGACTTTAATGGTGTGAGGCATGTGCAGTTGGAGTGATATGGGACCCCTGATATGTCTATGTCTAGATACAACACTGACAAGTGACATGTACATAAGCATCCTGCCTGATCAACTGGATCCATTCACGTCCATTGTGCATTCGGAGACTTGGTCAATTCCAACAGGACAATGTGACACCCTGCAAATGCAGAACTGCTACAGAGTGGCTCCAGGAACACTCTTCTGAGTTTAAACACTTCCGCTGGTCACCAGACTTCTCAGACATGAACATTATTGAGCATATCTGGGATGCCCTGCAACATGCTGTTCAGAAGAGAGATCTCCACCCACCCATACTCTTATGGATTTATGGACACAAATGCAGGATTCATGGTGTGAATTCCCTCCAGCACTACTTCAGACATTAGTTGAGCCCATGCCACATTGTGTTGTGGCGCTTCCACATGCTTGCAGGAGACCTACACGATATTAGGTATGTGTACCAGTTCCTTTGGTTCTTCAGTGTGAATGACAATGAATGAGTATATACATGACACAATTTGGTGTGTAAATTTAAGCTTGAAGATTCTTTATAATGGATGTTTTCTTGGTCAGTTGATATGATGAGGGCTTGAGGAAGAACTGAGCTCCACAATGGAGTCACTGCATCGCTGAACCAGACAGGTCACTGTTTGCCTCACAAAGTGAATACATATTGTACTTGAGTCAAGTGAGTATACTCTGTTTCACTCCAAGAAGCCCACAACTAACTGCTGCTGGGAAGTCATTACAAATGAAACAAAATATTTGCAGAAGATAGGACAACACTGGCTGTACTCAGTACTAAAACAATTAGTAGTCACTGCAGCCTGCTATGGCCAAGGACACGTCGGCAGCTCCCAGTGCTTAGTGGTATCAGGTCAGGGTTTGCTAATGAATGGTACTCAATGCAACAATTCAGGACCCAATTTCCAGTTGCCTGTCACCATTACTGGAACCACAACACTAAACACCAAATACTCGTTAATTCACCTCCCAGACCTATCTTTCAGTGTTATGCCCATGGAAAACTTCACTCTTCTAAATGACACTGTGCTAGACCCAACTCTTATGGCTACGATCTATCTGATGGCAGCACAAAATGGTTTTGTGACAATGGAACATCTATGCAGTCATGTAAAAAAACATCTGAATGAATTATGCCACTGACTCTTAACCATAGGGACTAGCACATCAGCCTTTTGTGTAATGCTGATCACAATAAATATTGTGTACTGCCATCTCAGAGATAGAGTTGCCAAAATTCCCAGTTACTTTTCTTCAACCTGCAAAACCAACATAGCCATGCAGTACCAGTGAAGAAGTGACTCAAGCACAGTGTGCAGTAATAAGTTGTGAAGGGAAAAAAAAGGTGGGAAAAGCAAAGAGGGCCATAGAAACTCAGTGCTTAAGGATTTTAGGAGTAAGATACTGTACCTCATGTAACATAAAAATGAAAAGGGGGACACATCAAAGTCTTAGCTGAGGAATCAAGAAACACTGACAGATATATAAGTGTCTCTGCTACAGTCACACCAACAAAACATTAATCTGGACGACTGGAATGATCTAAGGAGGGAGATAATGTAATGGTCCACACACCAGTGGCTGGGACCGCAGCCCAGTAACCAAAACCAGGCCATAGCCTATCAGCAAATGCCATACTGGTCATCAGTATCAGCAGACACGGCTTTCGCAAACAGGGCTTCTGCCTGTTGACAAGATGGACATCACACAGACTCCTGCATGATCAAATGACCTAATATACCATGCCAAGCCATCGACCACCGCCAGACACTTTGAAATGGTCTCGATACAGTGGCCTTCCACAAATGTCAGCATGTAGAAAGGGGATTTTGACCATCAGTACCAGCCTATCAGCAAGGCATCACACCTGGGGCATCCAATGATGCACAGCCTCTGTCAGACGTCACAGCATCTATGACACTGCCTCCACTGGGCCGTGAATCAATGACTGCTGCGTGAGTGTTGAATCTGGGCATAAGGATGTCACCTCCGTATCGTACCACCACACTGCAGCCATCAGCGGCCATCTGCCAGAATACAATGGTAGCTGGGCTGCCACTACTGTCCACAGGAAACACCTGCATTGGCATGTCCATACCAGTGTACTGGGACTGAGGATCACCTTCTGTCATCTGCAGTCTGTCTGTTTCAGGTATTCTGAATGTTCATATTCATCAGCAAAATGTTCTATTAACTTATTGGCAGTCTTCCTCATTCAGTCTATTACCAACCTCCAGGAGGGAAACACCTGCCCACTTATACCTTGCAGTAAACCCTATTACAGTTCATTGTATGTGCATGGTGTGAAAAATACTTTAGATTTTAAGCATTTCTTTACAGATTATCATTATTGTGATGATCTTGTATCATAATAATGAGTTACCTATTATTTTCAACTAACAAAATACAGCAGAAGCCCGTTAATCTGGCATCCGACAGTTCTGCATCTTGAATAATCTGGTATCACTTCATACATACTGAATATTTGAGACACGTTCATTGGAATTTAGTCGCACTTGGTAGTTGTCAACAATTTTGAGTCGTTTAGTGCCAACAATTGTTTAAGTCATCTGTCAGACAGCTTCTGCCATGTGCCAATTGACTACAGCAATCAAAAATATGCATTTTAAAGTGTAATTGTAATTAGTGCTGCTGTATATTATAATTACAGTATTGCTACATATTACTGTGGGGATGTTTTCTCAACCAAGAACCTCTCAAAACAAAGTGGAAGTGAAACATAAACATGTTACACCTATGATACAACAAAATCCTGACATCATTTATTGGATTCAGAAAGGTGAGAATAGAAATACGATTATGGAAGAATGTAAAGTTGGTTCTTCAACAGTCAGTGATATTAATAAAATGAAGGTCAGCTTCAAAATTTTGTCAAACAGATAGTTGCAGTAAAAGACAATGAATCACGAAAAACTTTGGAAAAGCCCAAACTAGATAAGTTGGATGAAATTTTGTACAAGTGGTTGTGTACCAAAAGCTCTGAAGGAAAACCTGAGAGAGAGAGAGAGAGAGAGAGAGAGAGAGAGAGAGAGAGAGAGAGAGATGAGATGAGAAGAGAAGAAGAAGGAGGAGGAGGAGGAGGAGGTAAGGATTGGTTGATAGTTTTATTGTGTTCAAATGGTTCATGTGACCACTGTTGACTCCTTATGTTATTAGCAAGTGAAAAGGGACAGTTTCAAAAACCTGGTTTTCTGAACAGAGCAGGGTTGTACCATCACTAGATAACTGTACAGCCTGCCCTTCGGTGTCTGAATTGATCTCAGGGAATGTATTCACCATTACCTTCCAGCAAATGTTACTTCTCTGACTGAGTGTATGGGTCAGGAAATAATTCAAAATTCAAAATGTTTTACGGAGCTTCTTTGCTTCAAGAGCTTATCAATTCAGATTTTCAAAAACAACTTAACATTAAAGATGCAATTTTTTGAAATGCTCTGGCATGGAATAAAGTGAAGCCTGCTATTCTTTGGAAGTCTTGGTGCAAACTCTGACCTAAATCCTATGCAGAAGAAACAGACTCCACTATTGCAATCAAAAATGATACTGTTGTCAAACTTCTAGTTGTTACTCAATATGAGATAAGATATTTGACATGAAATGAAGGTTTGGACTGGGCAGATACTAACAATAAAGAACCTGTAGTCATAAAATATCAGACAAACTGATTGTAGAAAGTGTAACATGGCCACACAAAAAGAACTTCAACTACCAGATATTGAATCTGATGGAGAAGACACAGCTGACACAACAAACTCAATACCTTCACCTACCTGGAATGAAGCAGCTGCTGCCACTGAGATGACAGTGCAGAACCTGTAAGATTGTGTACTATACATAATGAGTTTGCGAAGAAAAAAATCAGATAAAAAAATAAAAAAAAATTAGGTCTTATTTCATGTGAATAAATATAGAAATACGGTATGTACTGTAGTATAAAAGATACGTAGTGCCATATTACAGTATAATACTGTACTGTTTTCAACTTAACATAAGATCTTAAAATTATATTACAGGACATATGCAATAAGGTTTTTTCATTTGTTCTCTACAATATTGTTTTATACAGTATTACACAATTTTTATCAATTTAATCAAACTAGAGAACATATGATAAACAATCAAAGGCTGGTTGCTCATTGTTTACCTTGTGTCTTACACCCTGTACACTGCTATTTTTATATGATGCTTGGTAATCCAGAATTTTAGGTAGTCCCGAAGTTACCGAATTAGCAGGTTACTACTGTACTTGTACATGGATGGATCACTTAGGACCACGCGCAATCAACATTTGTTGGCCTTCCTTTTGGCCCAGTATTCCTTCATACGCAACAAATGGGCTAGTTTTCATTGCACAGACCACGTATGTTGGTTTGTTTTTCTCTCTTCTTCCTCAAAACCCTGTGTGTTTGTGATTTTTCTGATTTCATTTCTGTCATGTAGATTTGGAGACCCTAATTCTCTCAGGTCTTTTTCCATCTGTTTGCACCAGTTTGATCTTGTAGTTTTGTTCTTTAAAAATATTTGGATTTTGTGTGTTGACCTGTTTGAGTCCATGCTTTAATTTTTTTAAAATGATCATGAAGCTCAAATTGTTGCCCTCCCAAACTACTCACTGCCCACCCAGAACTATTAAGAAACTTCAAAAGCCAGAAGGTTCAATACAAACAATACAGAAACATTCAGTGACAAAGAGAGTAGAGTAAAATTATAATATCAAAGATGAATGATAGTATTCTAGTGGTCAGTGGTTGCCAGACCCTATTATCAGGAGAAAGGCAAAAAGAAGTTTCGCAATTAGATGACACTAAAAAAAATTTTGAGAAGTTCAGAAGCATCTTCAGTGATTACTCTGGAGTTGCTTTCCCTCTCAAAACACAAGTAATAGGAGGCACAACTCCAAAAACAAAGAGATGGATAACAACAGGTATCAAAATCTCAAGTGCAAGGAACAGCGACTTGCTCAAATATAGCAAAAAATAGTATACCCTCTCCCTGAACAGCTACATTCTGGAAATACATTTAAATCCCATTATGAAAAATAACAACAAACAAATCAAATAAAGTGTCCTCTAAAATGGAAAATATCACTCTGAACCATGCGAACAAGAGTATTACTGATCCCCAACATATTGTAAATCTTTTCATGTGTTACTTTGCAGATATTAGGAATAATTTAATAATCAGTGGGCGAAAGAGATGGCAGAAACAAATAGAAAGACAAAATACACTCTAGTTCCTCTTCAATCTATATTTGTGAAACAGCTCCAGTTGAAAAGATATGAGCTGCATCAACTTTTAAGGGAAAGTAATTAGGAATTGATGGTATTCTAGATTAAACCATAAAGCAGTGTACTAAAAATACCTAATTGCCCCTTCCAGATATAGTCAGTTCATCCTTTCTGACAGGCACATTCACAGACTATCCAAAAATTGATAAAGTGGTCCCTGTTTGTAAGAAATGAGACAACTCAAATACAGAAAACTACAGACCAACAACCTTGTTATTAGGCTTCAGTGAAATGTTAATGAAATTTACAAAAAAAAAAAAAAAAAAAAAAAAAATATTCTCAATGATACTCGGCATAAATTAAGGAAAAATAAATCAACAACTAGTGCCATCTATGGTTTTATACAAAATTCTCTAGAAACAATGGACAGAAAGCAAAATGTCACCAATGTCTTTTTTAGAGTTACGTAAAGCCCTTGAGATTCTGTACTACAACATCCTGCTGGAGAGGCTTCAAGTATATGGCATTAAAGGCATTGCACTAAAGTGATTTACATAATATTTGACAAATAGGAAACAGAAAAAAAAAAAACAAATAAAACATGAACTAAAGGCAAATACTAGGAAATATTTCTCTGATGCAAAAATTCTAAAAAAAGGAGTTCCTTAAAGATCCACTCTTGGGCCAATCTATCTTGTGTGGCCTATACAAATGATATAGACCTAAATGTGGAGTCATAAATACTTTGTTTACAGATTGCACAAGCGTCCTATTACAGGAAACTCCCCAAGACACCTACAAGTAGCTGTAAATAAAACTACTGCACAAGTAAATAGGAATTACATCTTCATTGAAAACAACATTTTTGGCATATGGCTTCAAAATAACTTCAAATGGCATGCACATGTAAATAGAATAAATGGAAAGCTAAATAAAATACGTTATAGTCTACATTTATTCTCTGTTAAAACAAGGTTTCACACTGTCCAAGCAGCTTACTTTGCCCAATTCTCCAGCATCTACAGTACAGAATAACATTCTGGAGTAATACTCCACCTAGTTCAGTCTTTTTGCTAATTCAGAGAAGAACTGTAAGAACAATGCATCATGCTCAACAAACATAATCTTGCAAACTCCTCTTTCAATAGCTGTCAATCCTCCCCGTTCACTGTATGTATGTACTAGACATTTTTAAATATGTCAGAAAGACTTTAAAAGGTTCAATAAAAACTTTAACATCCATCAGCATGATACAAGGCAGAAGGAACAGCTTCATGTCCAGTCAGTGAGGACATCAGGTAATAAAACTTCCACTACAAATAGTGAAATATAAATTTAAAACAGATTTCGACAAACAGTAAAAAATGTATCATCATACTCACACTTTTGTAAAACTCTCAGGGCATTCTTATTGGATTCTTGCTTCTATTCAGTAGCAGAAATTTTAGAACATTTCAATTACATGAGATTTGAAACAAGACAGTGCAGCTACTGCAAGAAATGCAAGCTCTTTTATGGACAAAGCAAAAATTCATGTATTTGCTGAAATAATACTGTTTTTTTTTTTTACTTTAAGTAAGAGTGTGTGTGTTTGTGTGTGCATTAGCATGCAAGCACGCATGCATACTAGAAATGCACCTATCCCATATCTGCTAGTGTCAATGAGAAGTTATGTCTTGGGTATTGTCATTTACACTGATGAGCCAAAACATTATGACTACCTGCTTAATAGTTTGTTTGGCCATCTTTGGAACAAAATACATCACAGATTCTGCATATCAGGGATCCAACAGTTTGTTGGTAGGTTTGTGGAGGTGTGTGGCATTAGATGTCTATGTACAGACCTTGTAATTTTCATTAATAATGGGCTGTTGATTTGCATACACAGTGATGGTGCCCAATAGAGACCCAGATGGGTTCCATAGGATTTACATAAGGCAAATTTGGTCACCGAGGCATCAACATGAGTTTACTAAAATGCTTCTCAAACCACTGTGGGATGGTTGTGGCTCTTAGACATGGACAATTATTGTGCTGAAAGATGAAATGGCTGTCAGGATAGACATCAAGCATGAAGGGATGCAGGTGGTTTGCAGCTGTCAGCATGTCTTCAATTACTACCACAGGTCCACCGTAAGCACAGGAGAATGTCTCCCATCTATAATGCTGCATCCACCAATCTGTGTCTGTGATGCACTGCACATTTAGAGCCACCATTCACTGCAATAATGGCCTCTGTGGAGGCAACCATTGACCTAGTGTACCAAAAATGTGATTTACCTGAAGAGCCAACATGTTTCCATTGATTGACGGTCGAATCTCAATGGTCCCATACCCAATACAATCATAATTGATGATGTCATTGGGTCAACATGTGAACTCATAGGGGTGGCCTGCTGTGGAGTTCCATGTTCTACAATGTACAATGAACAGTGTGTTCCGAAACGGTTGTGCGTGCACAAGCAGTGATGCCACAGATCACCATCTACCCTACTTTACAGAGCAGACAAGCCTCCAGACCCCACGTTCTGCAAAGAAACATGGATGTCTAACCATTTAGTACCTAGTGGTAGTTTCACTGTCCTACCTCTTTCCATAGATGCTCATGACAGTAGCATGTGAACATTCAACCAGCTACATCATTTTCAAGATACTCACTCACAGTCTCTGAGTAATACTAATCTGCCCTTTGTCAAAGTCATTTATCTCAATAGATTTCCCCATTTGCAGGCCATATCTTCGCTAGGGTGATCCCCTGTACATGTCTTCTCTGCTTACGTACTTTTGTAACTACCGCATCACATGCCTGCAATGCCACCAGGCAGCATCCAACATCACAGTGGGCAGTGATCATAATGTTTTGGCTTATCAGTGTACAATGACAGAGCTGGAGCAGATGTCAGCAGCTCCTTAAGGATCTTTCTTAAACCTAATTCCAGGAAAATTTGGCATCTCCCTGCAGTAGTTCTTGCAGGGAATATGCATGGTACAGAAGTTCTTTGTGCATCGCTGGTAGTAAGAGTACATTCCAAGAAAACTTCTCACATCATGAATGTGCCAAGGAGTCAGAAAACCTTTGACTGTTTTATTTTGTTTGAAACAGGGTGGACTCCAACGCCATTAACTAGGCACCTCAGGCTTTTTATTTCTTGGGAGATGAAGAGGCACTTTTACAAAGTCCTGTGGAGGTCTGCAGTCTGAACACTGTGACAGTACATCCCTGTCAGTGTGACCAGATACCTTAAAAATAGACATGGCCATACACATGCATTTTGTTGTGATGTTAGGAGCAGATGTGGTCAAGTTGGCATGAGTGTTTGACAGCTGAGGAGACATGGTGGCCTAGTCGGGCAGAACTCAGTAGCTGCATGGGTTTTGTGGTGTCATCAATACATGGTGGCACCCTTTGAGCTGCAGTGACTGGCTAACCCTCTGAGTATGAGAATTATGAAGACCACAGGTCAAGTAAACAAATGCTCTCGCCATGTGGTCAGAAAAACTCGGGCATTCCAGCCATTGGTGTGAAATATGGAGGAGTCACAGCCATAGTTGAATTGTGTCCAGAACAAACATCACATAAGACAAAATTCAATAAACCTTAATCCAGCAAGTTACAGAGAAGCAAGTAGCATAGTTGCAAAGACAAAATGAGGTCAAGTGCATGATGTAAATGCGCCCTCGATACGAAGTAATTTTTTTGGTTATTTTATTTTAAGTATTTTATGTACAAATGAACTTTGAAAATCAATACATTGACTATGACTTAAGTGATTTTCACAAACAAAGTATATACAAATAAGTGAACCATGAATTTACAGGGCTATTACAAATGATTGAAGCGATTTCATAAATTCACTGTAGCTCCATTCATTCACATATGGTCACGACACACTACAGATACGTAGAAAAACTCATAAAGTTTTGTTCGGCTGAAGCCGCACTTCAGGTTTCTGCCGCCAGAGCGCTCGAGAGCACAGTGAGACAAAATGGCGACAGGAGCCGAGAAAGCGTATGTCGTGCTTGAAATGCACTCACATCAGTCAGTCATAACAGTGCAACGACACTTCAGGATGAAGTTCAACAAAGATCCACCAACTGCTAACTCCATTCGGCGATGGTATGCACAGTTTAAAGCTTCTGGATGCCTCTGTAAGGGGAAATCAACGGGTCGGCCTGCAGTGAGCGAAGAAATGGTTGAACGCGTGCGGGCAAGTTTAACGCGTAGCCCGTGGAAGTCGACGAATAAAGCAAGCAGGGAGCTAAACGTACCACAGCCGACGGTTTGGAAAATCTTATGGAAAAGGCTAAAGCAGAAGCCTTACCATTTACAATTGCTACAAGCCCTGACACCCGATGACAAAGTCAAACGCTTTGAATTTTCGGCGAGGTTGCAACAGCTCATGGAAGAGGATGCGTTCAGTGGGAAACTTGTTTTCAGTGATGAAGCAACATTTTTTCTTAATGGTGAATTGAACAGACACAATGTGCAAATCTGGGTGGTAGAGAATTCTCATGCATTCGTGCAGCAAATTCGCAATTCACCAAAAGTTAACGTGTTTTGTGCAATCTCACGGTTTAAAGTTTACGGCCCCTTTTTCTTCTGCGAAAAAAACATTACAGGACACGTGTATCTGGACATGCTGGAAAATTGGCTCATGCCACAACTACCGACCGAGAGCGCCAACTTCTTCTTTCAACAGGATGGTGCTCCATCGCACTTCCATCATGATGTTCGGCATTTCTTAAACAGGAGATAGGAAAACCGGTGGATCGGTCATGGTGGAGATGATGATCAGCAATTCATGTCATGGCCTCCACGCTCTCCCAACTTAACCTCATGCGATTTCTTTCTGTGGGGTTATGTGAAAGATTCAGTGTTTAAACCTCCTCTACCAAGAAACGTGCCAGAACTGCGAGCTCGCATCAACGATGCTTTCCAACTCATTGATGGGGACATGCTGCGCCGAGTGTGAGAGGAACTTGATTATCAGCTTGATGTTTGCCGAATCACTAAAGGGGCACATATCGAACATTTCTGAATGCCTAAAAAAACTTTTTGAGTTTTTGTATGTGTGTTCAAAGTATTGTGAAAATATCTCAAATAATAAAGTTATTGTAGAGCTGTGAAATCACTTCAATCATTTGTAATAACCCTGTACTTTTAAATTTTGTTTTCCTTAAAGAATTTACTTTATTTACTGGCGATTCATCAAGAACATTGACACATTTAATCACACTAGGTGAGCGTGGAAGTAGTTGCCAGGAAGTAACTGGTGGAAAACTACTTTTAACAAATATGAATTTTATTCCTAAAAGCTTTTTCAAAACAGATTTAAAATTATAAGCAGAAAAGCACCCTCGAAATATCAAGTCCCAATTTAACAAATGTGAATTTTATTCCTAAAGGCCTTTTCAAAACAGATTTAAAATTATAAGCAGAAAAGCACCTTCAAAATATCAAGTTACAGTTTTATTTAGAGGCAAAGAACAATATTAACAGTAGGAGCCTTTGGGCTGAGAAGCTTGCCTGCTCCCTTTCAACATGGCCGTAGTCATCACCACTCACAATAACCTCTGAAAGAGTACACTGGTGCAAATCTGCAACACACCAGATTACTTTAAACAAAAAATTTTTAACAACTCACACAAACATTTAAACTATGCATGCTGTAAGAGGAATGGAAATGGTACAATCCTCATATTATTTGCCACCAAAAGTGCACTTTTTTTTTTAATGCAGATTTACATAAAATGTACAACATGCTCTACATTACACATATACCACCTCGCAAGATGATAGGCAAGACAGAAACATATTTCAAGAATTTGGCCTTTAAGCAATAAATTCGTTAACACCAAATCCGACAAACATGACAGAGGCAACTATTAATGTATGGCAGATTGACAAGGGGGGGGGGGGGGGGGTTGTCCACTAAACAACCCGAACTGCAGATTGCTCTAAGCCTCCCCAATTCCACAAAGGAAAAACGGGACCACCCAATTCACAATAACCACCTTCCCCCTGGTGGGCAAACGGAGAAAGAATGGTGGGATGACCCCAAAACAAAGCGGCTGGTGACCTCACCAAGAAAACAGGTGGAATTTAACAAGTAAATGAAACAACGTATCTCCAACCACTTAACTTCTAGTAAACTGCGATTTCTGGCGAAGACATGGTGCAGCACCCCACAATGCTCTCCTGAACCGCCCGCTGCCAGCCGCTTCAATGGACACAGGAAAACATGCCGATCTCCCGTCGCACAGCTTTGCAGCTTGCCCCGGCCAGCCCAATGTTGTGGTTTCGCTCCTGTTGCTCTCTTGTGAATCGCGAAGCCATTACCCCTTTCTATATGGCGCTGCCCACTGGACTCACATGGGGACCTGACATGTGCCAACGCTCAAGACAGACAAACCATCTCGTGTCTCAGTGTGCGACCAACCATCCGACCAATCCAACCGCCAATGACTGTTGCCCAAGCAACTCAAGCAGACTGGTGGTCTAATGCGCAGACTCAGATGCAAGAACTCAGCCCCAACCGTGCAACCACTAGCTGAATTCTGTTACTGGTGGAGTGGCAAGACTCTCATTTTCTGCCTTTAAGGTTTGATCCACACGACAGACATACTAGCACTCTAATGACAGACAGACACTAACTGCCACACAAATGCAAACGAGAGACAGACCAGCAACTGGTGATGAGAGACTGACCTAGCCTCACTCCGACTGACCCCCAGAGGAGCTGATAGCGCCCCTTTAATGCATGTGAACAGGCAACCTTTCCGCTTTCCCACCAGAGGGAGACACCAAAGCTGCGATTACCACAGTGGCGCCACCACCAGAAACGGAGGGCGACTGCTTCACACAACACGCTGCGGCGTGCTCTTCAGAACAGCAGCTTTTTACCACACCTCAACATCCTCCCCTCAAGGTAGAACAGGCGCCCGAATTCAGAGACTTCACCTGGCTCAAATGAACTCGATATTCCTTACCGATCTGATCATGTCTGACTAACATGTTAACCGGCCCCAACACACGGAGCACTGTGCATGGACCTATAAAGCGGGGTATGAACTTCCCTACTCGGCCCCCCCATCCTTCCTCGACCCTGAACATTCTTAATATATACTTGATCCTCTGGTTTTCCCTGATAAGGGAGATTGATGACCATGGGCAGCCGCTATATTGTGACAAGCCCGATTCCAGTTCTTTCTAATTAATCCCAGGGATACCCGCTCAGGAAGTAAGTCTTCGATGCGCCATAAGTTAGACAAAGGCAAATTGATAGGATAGGCCAATAAGAGAGAGGCCGGAGTAGTCTTCAATGCCTCATGTACCACAGCGTTAAACGCAAAATTAATCCAGGGCAAGTTAGTATCCCACTTACTCAGTTTAACTTGATGGTAAATTATTAAAGCTGAATTTTGGTTGCGATTCACATGTTCAGCAAAGGACCTCTGAGGGTAATACAGTGTTGTGTTTATGTGCTTGATGCCATTCCCATAACAAAAGGCCTTAAACTTATCTGACACAAAAGCAGGGGCATTATCACTAACCAAGCTCTTAGGAGGCCCAAAGATTGAAAAGATGTTAGTAAGGTGAGAAATAGTTACGTTAGTAATACTACTTCTACTGGGAACAAGCCAAGTAAAGTGAGAAAAGGCATCAATTACCACCAAAATATACATATTCCCTCTACTGGAACATGGCAACAGACCCACATAATCGATATAAAGATGATCCGTTGGATAATTTTCACGTTCTGAACACAATAGACCTTGCTGTAGGGCATTGCTAGGTTTCGCGGCCCGGCACAAATGACAACTGGCTACTAATTTCTTAACGTCACGCTTAAGATGAGGCCAGGTCACATACTGCTTAATTTTCTGAATTGTTTTATATGTGCCTAAGTGACCTCCCATCAAAGAGCAATGATAATACTGGAATATTGGCTGGATTAATAGTCATGGCAGACAAATTTGGATGTGGCGCTCTCGACCCACTGCCCTACACAGAATACCTTTCCTCAAGCTGTAACCTTCAACTACCTCACCCGACCTAATCCACTGCTTGATGGAACCCAATTCAACATCCTGTTCCTGGTTTTCTTCGAGATTACTAAACAGTTGTGGTACTTCCCCCAAAACCAAAAGCTGACCCTGAAATGGACCCCGGTGGTGCTCCTCCGAACAATCGGATGGTGGGTCAAACATCCGGCTGAGGGCATCCACGACCATATTCTTGGAACCTTTAATATGCCTCACCTCAATTTTAAAGGCTGAGATTCTCATGGCCCAACGTGCAATCTGATCGGTCTTACGTGGCCTAGCCAAGACCCAACTCAACGCTTGATTATTGGTCTCCAGCAAAAAAGGTTTGTGCTCAAGTTAAAACTGGAACTTTTCTAATGCGAATAGGACCACCAAGGTCTCACATTTGTAAACTGAGTACCTTGCCTCAGCATCATTCAAACAGCGTGAGGCATAGGCCAAAGGTTGCCGCTGACCTTGCCATTCTTGTATTAAGACGGCTGACACACCCGCACTCGACACGTCTGTCTGAACTACAAAAGGCTTATCAAAATCAGGCACCACAAGCACCGGTGGATTAGCAATGGTGGTTTTGATCTGTTTGAAGACCGCCTGCTGGGTGGGACCCCAAGTAAATTTAACTCCTTTTTTACGAAGATGATTCAAAGGGGCATCTAAGGCCGCAAAATTCAGAACGAACCTCCTGAAATAATTTGCCATACCAATAAACTTAGTGACTCCCCGCTTATCAGTAGGAGGTGGAAGTGCGCTCAAGGCTTTATTACGATCTTGACTGATCCAAACCGCATTGCCTGAAACAATATGGCCTAAGAAGGAAATCTGGGGCTTTGCAAGTGTGACCTTGGAGAATTGAATGGTTAGACCAGCCTGCTGAAGTTCAGTAAATACTTGGTGCAAATGACTCAAATGTTCTTCAAATGATTTTACTGTATACCACGAGGTCATCCAGGTAATTACAGACAAAGCATAGTTTAAATTCACCCAGTATACTATCTAACAAATGAGTCAAAACAGCAGCTCCAGTGGCCAGGCCAAAGGGCACCCAGTTGAATTCAAATAGATTCCAATCGGTGCAAAACGCTGTGACATGTTTACACTCTTCTGTCAATGGGACCTGGTAATAAGCCTGATTTAAATCAAGAACCATGAACCAAGACGCATCTGAAAACCAAGTAAAGAAATTGTGTAGGACAGGCACTGGTACTGACTCCAAAATCACCTTTTCATTTAAACGACGATAATCAACCACCGCCCTGAAATCACTACCCTGATCCTTCGATACCAAGAATATTGGAGAGGCATACGGAGAAGTCGAGGCATGGATAACCCCTTGATCTAACATCTTCTGTGCCTTTTCCGGCAATATTTTCATCTTAGGTGGTGAGAGACGATATAGGGACTGTCTAACCGGAATATTGTCAGTCAAACGAATATCATATTCTAATTTATTCGTTACCCCAAGCTTATCACTAAATAAGCCAGGAAAGGCATCCAACAACTCATGGACCTGTTGACCTGCCATGGAGAAAGATGACAGAGATCAATATCATTACTAGGAGTGACCGACAAGTAATGAGGCATGGATGTTAACACCGCTCGACATTCACAAAATCCAAACTTCTGCTTCAGCGCAAATTTAAAAGAAAACTTACGCGCAGAATAATCCAAAACTAGTTGAGTTTTAGAAATGAAATCACAACCCAGCACCGTATTTACCGGCAAGCTAGCAACGAGAGCAAGGGTCATTGGCCACAAAAACTGCCCTACGGTAACACTACCCCTAACCCACCCGTCAGAGGCAACACCTGACCATTGGCCACACGACATCTCCGAAGCGGGATTTTTTTAGGTCTCACTTTGATAAGATTGCCAAATTCCAGAAACCAAGCCTCATTAAGCAAGGAATACGTGCTACCAGTATCTAATAAAGTGCACAGAGGTTGCGGGCGATGTACACCCACCAGGACTGCAACACAATGCCTCTCACTCAACGATTACGCCAATTTCACCAGACGTTTTCGAGCCTGCAACAATAAGTGAGGTTAGGAGTGTGCATGCCTCCGGCTATCAAACACCTTTGTTCCCACCACATGTGCCCTCCCTCATCGACTGTCCAGTTACCTCCTACAGATCTCCGTGCAGTGCGAGACCAATGCCAATTTCTGCAAATCCTTCATCGGACAACCTACTACCACCAGGACAACGATTTGCCACGCCGCAATCCATGCAGTACCACACGGATACCTGCCACGTGGCTGGAACTGCTTCGTGCACAGGTCTACCTCCTCAGCATCCGACCACACCCGCGCCTGCCTCAGTCCAGCATCAGCACATGCCTTCCTACTTCGATACCTCGGCCTGCAGCAGGAACAATTACTTGTTATCTGTGCCTGGCCTCTATCTCCGTCCCAATGCTATGCCTCAGTGTTTTGTGCCATGACATTCACCTTATCCGCACACCGTTTTGAGTGGAGTGACTATGAACAGTGAACATTCACACATTCCGTCCAATTTTCGACATCATTTCCCGCTTCTGGACAGTCCACACCTCCGCAGCCTCCCTGCAACACAGGTGGCCCTGGCTCTGATCATACGTCGAGCTTTCTGCGGACTAACATGCGTTCTCAAACTTTGAACTGTTTCTCACCTGTCACCCCCGTGCCGGCTTCAGTCAAGCTTCCGCTACCGTTCTCGGCACATCTCGGTGCCTCATCCGCATTGGTCTTCCGCGATGCGTCAATCTGAACACACCCACAATGTGTTGAGCTTCCCCAACCACAATCGACACATTATGGTGTCTCACCCGTGTCGGCCTTCCGCGTCACGATGCACCGTGCTCAACCACAACGTGTCACCTTCGCACTGCCAGCCAAACAGCCATCGTTGCCACATCCCCTGAGGCACACTCTCCTGTAATACTACAGTAACAACAGCTCGATGCAGGCAGTGCCCCGACGGACTCAACTCAACCTGTTCTTTTGAACATTCTACAATGCTTACTGACACTGCCACCATTTAATCCCGACAGAGCAGAAACCTGGTTCAAAATTGTGGACAAAGAGTTCGACCATTACAAAATCGATGAGTCAACCAGGTTTCTGTGCCTCATCACCCACCTGCACGACCAGGAGGACTTGATTGCTGACCTGGTCGACACCCCAGACTCATCTCCCCGGTACACTCTAGCCAAAAAGACAGTTGTACTTCAGCTTGCACGCTCAACTGAGGCAGCGATATGGCAAGTGCTCCACGTCGAGCAACTAGGCAATGACAAACCTTCCCATCTCTGGAGACGGCTACGTGCCCTGGTCAGCGCCGATCTATTCTCTGACACAGCTCCCCTCACCATCTGGTCAGATAAACTATCTCCTCACATCCGCTTTGCTCTGGCTCAGTCTCCTGAACCTGTCGAGCAAAGAATGACAATTGCTGACAAATTACACAATGCATCACTGCTCTACTTCACCAGCCACTGCCTACCTGACAAGTCTCAGGTTCAGGCTCATCGCCCTGCAGCCGGACGCGGCCGGGGCCTACTGTACCGACCGTTCCGCTCACTCCAGGAAGCAGTAAACAAGCAACTAGGACGTAACCGGCTCCGCCCACCGTCACACCCCATCCTGCAACCGAACCTGCTGCGGCCACCAAACCTCGGCCACCGTCACTGGCAACGAACTTTCCGCAGGAAATGCAACCGCACTACCTGTACTGTTACTTCCACACATGGTTTGATGAGGCAGCATGGAACTGCAGACCACCCTGCTACTTCCCAAACGCCAATCGCAGGTAGGTCCGGGTGCTGCCTCCTGTGCACAACATGACAGACACCCCCAAGTGCTCCATTCTGTCTGGCAATGACCGGATAATTGCGGACGACTTTACATTAAAGACATTTCGTCAGGATACCTTTTCGTCGTGGACACAGGCGCCGATGTTTCGCTGCTGCCTACGTCCTTAGCGTCGTCAAACATCCGCCCTCATCATACTTCACTGCAAGCCGTGAATTCAACTAAACTACAATGCTCGGGTTCAACTTCCCACGTTGTCTCACTCTCCGCAAACTGCAAACTCGAGTGAACTTTTTTAGTGTGCGAAATTGGAAACCTATACTAGGCATTGACTTCTTGCGACACCACAAACTTTCACTGGACCTAGTGTGAAACACCGTGTTTCATCATTCATCCAAGACTCACTTCCCCTGTGCTCCGTCGAGCAATCCCCTCCGTGACACATCGGTCTGGGCTCATCTCATCCGTACATGCTCGTCTCTGTCGACGATGTTACAAGAAACCATGCACAAGTGCCTTGTCGAGCTCAAACACGTCACTCGCCTACGCAAGGAAAACTTCGAGCTCTCCCTCCAGCTCCACGAAACACAGCTCCAGCTCTCCGATGCAGCAAAAGGAATTACAGACACTACAGCAAGGACAAAGCAAGGTCAGTAAGTACGCTGAATCTGCTTGCAATCCTAGCAATCGAGCCTTCATGTGTTTACGTCCCGCTACCCCTCACAACTGTGCTATCAAGACTGCCATAACGTGTACTGACAGTTCCGGAGGGCCACACCCTCCTAACACGGCAGCGTTTGACACTCGGCCAGCATAAGTGTGCATGCGCGACGAGCGTCACGTGTTCCCGAACTGGCAGCTCCCACTCCGCCCCTCGCGGACAGCACCTCAAACTATGCAACTTCGGCTCCTGCGCGCCGCCGTGCGACCGCGACTGAGAACACAAACAGTGCACTTGCGCCAAGCGTTTCGCCCGCGATGGTGCTGCCACAGGCTGCGCCCTCAGACAATGGACTCACTAACGGCTCACGAGCTCTACCGAGCTCACCCGACCACAGTGCCACTGCTTCGGGCCGGCGGCCATCTTGTCACGTTGACTCCTGGGACACTTCGCCGCCTCAACTCCCGTCGGATCCGCCGAGTGGCTCCGAACACCAGGACCTCGCCTCATCTGCCCCGCCTGCCACACATTGTAAACAAACCGCCTCCCGTGCCGCCGGCAACATTTCCGTCGTCACCAACGGCACGGTTCACAAGCTTCGCCTCGCGCCAGGTCCCCCGATCTCCAGTAAACCACGTCGACTTTGTCCCGAGCGATTCTCCGACCTTACATATCAGAGTTATGAACTACTAAGCTCTGGCGCCATTGAACCCTCTGCCAGTAGCTGGTCTATGCCTGTACATATGACACCCAAGAATGATGGGTCCTGGCGCATGTGCAGAGACTACCGTCGACTAAACGCGCAAAGAATTATGGACACCTACCCCATACCCAACATTACCGACTTTACCAGTTCCCTTGCAGGTGCGGCCATGTTCTCTGTCATTGATTGCAAACGGGCCCACCACCAGATCCCCATGGCACCTGAAGACATCGAGAAGACAGCAATCACCACCCTGATCGTGTTATTTCAGTTTGATTCATGCCCTTCGGTCTGAAAAACGCAACCCAGACCTGGCAACGCTTCATCAACGAAGTGCCATTCGACCTAAAATTCTGCTTTGCATATCTTGATGACATTCTTGTGTTCAGCTCACTCCATTGTGGACAACATTCGACTTGTGAAAACTGTTATGAACACTGTCGCGGCAGCAGGCATCAAGACCAACTAGGACAAATTGCAGCTACATCAACCCGCTGTCACTTTTCCTGGTTTTTGGGTCTTTGCCGACGGCATTTCACCGCCCCCTGAGAAAGTACAAACAATACTAAACCTACCCAGACCTTCGTCATTCAAAGAGCTCTGGCACCTTCTGGGACGGTTAATTATTATCGCCGGCATCTACCTCGGGCTGCGGAGATTCAGGCTTCACTGACAGACGCCTTGGCAGGCACCAACACTTCTGGATCTTGGCCCGTTCCATGGACCCCTGCTATGACTGACTCTTTCACTGCCCTCAAATATCTTCTTGCCGAGGCCTGCACCGTCGCGCATCCTCATCCCAATGCACAGCTTTTCATCACCACAGACGCGAGCGAAACTGCCATTGGCGCTGTCCTTATCCAGACAATCGACGGCCAAACTTCGTCTCTGCAGTTCTTCTCGTGCAAGCTCACCAATGCACAACGGAAATATTCCACATTTGACAGGGAGTTGCTCGTGGTCTACGAAGTGATCAAGCATTTCAAGACTGACGTTGAGGGACGCCCTTTCTATGTTTTAACGGACTACAAACCCCTGGCTATGGCCATTACAAACCCGCCAGCTGACCCGCCTGCTCGCCGCTTCAGATACATGGACTTCATATCTCAGTTCACCACCAATGTCAGACATATAAAGGGTGCTGACAATATAGTTGCTGATTTCTTTTCACGAGTTGACGCCGTCCATTCGCTGTTAGACCTCACTGAACTGCCTAACCTCCAACCCGCCGACAAGAAAACACAAAACCTGATTTCAGACTACTACATCACTACACTTCGTCCGCACCAACTTCCCTGGCATTTCTGGTGAGATCTGGTGCGACAACAGTACGGGCACGTTACGCCCCCTCGTCCCAACCACGCTCCGTCGAGCTGTCTTCAACGCATTGCATAATTTAGCCCACCCCGGTGTTCGCGCATCCGCCCACCTCATAGCGGAGTGCTTTGTGTGGAGAAATGTTAACAAGGACTGCCGGCAATGGGCACACTCCTGCGTTGCGTGCCAACGCTGCAAAGTACACAAGCACACTTCATCCCCCCTCGGCGCATTTTCGATCCCTCCTGGGCGTTTCCAGCATATTCATATTGACAGTGTTGGCCCTCTCTCCCCCTCTAACGGCTTTCGTTTTGTTCTCTCGTTTATCGACCGAACAACTCGCTTGGTCGAGGCTGTCCCCCTCCCCAGTATTATGGCAGAAACTTTGCTCGAGCTTTCATTGAGTCATGGGTATATCACGTTTCAGATGTCAAGCTATCATCACGACTGACCAGGGCAGACAATTTGAGTCGGCCCTGTTCAACGAGATTTGTAACATTTGTGGCATCCGGCGCATCCATACCACAGCATATCACCCGCAAAGTAATGGGCTAGTCGAGCACTTTCAAGGCGGCTCTTCAATGCCACGACTCTCTATGGACGAAGGCCCTTCCCCTTGTGCTACTCAGCATTCGTGCGGTCTATAACGAAGACCCCAAAGGCACAATAGTCGAGTTCGTATACGGCCAGAACGTTGTTCTCCCTGGCGAACTTGTGAGCCCTTCCACTTCTCTCCCTGAGCCTGACTTACCTCCCTTTGTGGACCGCATCAGACACCACTTCATCAACCTCCATATCCCTCCGCCCGCCAGCCATTCCCGCCCTAAGGTTCACGTCCTGAAATCTCTGGACAATTGCGAGTATGTCATGCTGCGAGGTGACACTGTCTGTGCTCCCCTCCAACCTCCATATACCGTCCCGTACCGAGTTCTCCGGGACTCAGCCAACACCTATGACATCTAGATGAAAGATTCAGCTGTTACAGTTTCTCTCAACAGACTTAAGCCTGCTCATGTCGAGCCTTTTTCTGCCCCCCTTCAGGCCATGACCACGCCACTCACTGTCGTGGCTCACGACGCTCCGACCATTCCCTCCACGTCGGACTTTCACACTCTGTTGAGAGACTTCCAGTTCCAATTGTCGAGCTCTCCTCCGACCTCACCCTCTACTCCGGTTTCATGCACTCTGAGTGACCATATGCTCCCCACGTCGAGCTTACCTATGATCATGCCCTCGCCACCAGCCCCTTCGCCAGTCCCTTCGACCTCTGCACCGTCGCCTGCCTCACACTGTCAAGGTTTCTCATGCCCCCCCATCTTGAACATGCCCTCGCTCGATGTGTTTGTGCCTGTCCCCCCGGACATAATCCATGACATCTCAATAATACTGCGCGATGATACACTGTTCGTTGTGTGTTTCCCTTCATCCGGTGCTCATGGCACAACCTCCACCATTCCCTGCTACCTGGTGAAATGTGTTCACCTCCCGCCCGACACCGACCTGGACATGCTTTGTGTGTTCGCCACGCACTGTGGAGACATTGTCATCATCGCTCCGTTCCACCCGCGAACTGCTGGCCTACCTGTCGCTGCATGACCAGCACGCCCAGTACGATGCCCAGCTCACTTCAGTGACTTCCAGGTTCGGTGGCCGAACCTTCCTTCATGACATCTACCCACACACCTCCCCAACGACACTGTCGAGCTGACCGTGGTCCAGCCCCGCCGACCCTTGCTGACACCTTAGTCACCCCAGTGGCACTTTGCTTCATCTCAGACATATGACTTAAGGCATCCACTACTTGGTTATTGGAACCCTTTATGTGCCTCACTGAAAACATAAAATGCAGATATGTGGATTGCCCAAAAGGCAATTCTTCCAATTTTTCGGGGACTCGCGAAAACCCCATTTCATGACTTGGTTACCATCTCTAATTTAAAGCATTTATGCTTGAGATAGAAGCATAATTTCTCTAAACCAAATAACATGGCCAGGGCTTGCAATTCAGAAACTGGCTATTTCATTTCAGCAATAGACATGCAAGCAATAGCCAATATCCCCCATCTTGCTCCTGGAACATAACAGCTGCTACTACAGCATTGGATGTGTCCATTTGAAGCACAAATTCTTTCCCAAAATCTGGGATTGTTGGAACCAGTATATTACTCAAAGTCATATTTAGTGTGTCAAATACTGGCTGTTGGCTCTCAGGCTAGTGAAACTCTCACCATTTCCCTGAAGTAATTTTAATGATGTGAACCGTAACACAAATTTTGGGATGAATTTTCGAAAAAAATATTGATCACATCAATGAATCATACTAATCCATTTCTGTCTTTTGGAAGTGAATCTTAATGATATTGGTCCTTTCCTTGTCGGTTTTGATACCTTGAGTGGAAACCAAGCGTCCCTGTAAGGAAATTTTGGAATGTGCTAAATTAACTTTAGTGTGCTTCACTGTAAGACCAGCCTCCCTTAGGCACTTCAGAACCTGCCTTAAGTGATCAAGGTGTTTCATGAAAGTTCTACTGTAAGTGACCATGTCAGCCAAATAATTATACACAAACTCAAATTTTAAATCTCCCAAGATGGAATACAATATGTGAGATAGCACTGCAGCCTCCTTTAGCCAAGCCAAATAGGACTCCAGTGAATATGATCAGATTCCAGTGCAGAAGGCTGTAAGGGGTTCAGATCTTTTGGTTAAAGGTACCAGATAATATGCCTGATTTAAATCTAGTACAGTGAAATAATGGGCTCCTGCAGTTGTGGAGATCCAGTAGTGAAACTCTGTAACACAACATTCTGGTTTAGGGGCCGATAATCCACAACTGATTGGTACCCCTTAGGTTTCTGTTTGGGAATCAAAAACATAGGGGCTGTGTGAGGCAAAGTTGAGGGCCTAAGGACGCCATCCTCTAGCAAATGGTTAAGGGTCAGCTTCAACTCTCTCATCTTAGATGGGAACTGTTAGTTAGGTGACTACCATATTGGCACCAGATCAGTCAATCGAATGTCATATTTGATCTTGTTTGTAATGGCTAACCACTCTGTCAATACAACTGGGAATTTATTCAGCAAATTCAACATCTTTTGGGCTTCTACTGGTTTAATTTGATGTAATTGAAATTTACTTCCAGCATCTACCAGTGTGTTAGTACCACAGGCCCAATTATACTCAGACACTATATACTTCTTCTCAGGCAAAATTTAAATACAAAGCTTTTCCCAGCATAATCTAGAACCTGCTGTGGTGAAGTCATACCCCAAAATATCACATGAAAGAAGACCCCTAGCTACCTTGAAATCCAAAGGACAATCCCGAATTTTCACGTTGACCTGGACCTTAGCGGGCAATGTCAAATTTTTGTCATTCACAGTATGGCATTGCTGATTAAGTGACTGCAAGGGTGGCAATTTACAAATGTGTGTATGACTTTGGTACCAATGATAATCCATTAAGGATACAAACCCACTCTCAATTAACAGCAGTGCAAATGGAGAAAAGGCCACAGTTCACCCCATGATCTTGTTACATTTCAGTGGTCAACAGCTTTGCTGATATCATCAGCTGTTCTTAAGATCCAGCTGCTGAAACTTACAATCTCTAACCACATTCTCCAGCTGATTAGATCAAAAAATATTCCCCAAATGAAAAGAACTATGCCTATTCCTTTCCGCCCTCAGGTTCACTGCACTTACTGTTATTGATTTGTGGTCAATTGTACTCCTCATTCCGTCATTAAAGAGAAAGCTTTTGATGGCCAAGTTCCACAAAATATTTAGGCTTCCTCACAAAAACCACTCAAGAGCAGTTCTCAGGGGACATGCCTTCCAAAATATCGTTAATTGTGTCATTTTGAGTAATCTCTAAACATACTATGAGTCTAGCCGTACAGATATCCTCCACATAGTGGGCAAAACTTTCATTACAACCCTGAACTCTAAAATAATACTTATTAGTTAACTTGTTTCTATGCCTACTGAAGCGATTTTCATGAATGATTTTCCTACACAATCCCTCCAATGACCCCTGCTTGTGGATAATTTGGTCAACAAGTCCACTCAGTCTGCCTCTGGCAAAAGGTTAAATCACAGAAATACAAGAATTTGGAACAAATCATGAACTTGACTGGTCAAGTGGCTTAGGAATACAAAATATTTGCTTAGGGGAAGGACTGTTGTTTTGTGAAAACTCAATATTGGCTTGCACTGTGGAGAAGCATTCAGAGCGCAGGTTAGCAATCACACCTATCTCACCTAGATCCCTTTTACTCAGTTGTAGTGGGAAGTCTAATGTGCCACAAAATCTCTGTGATAGTTCTGTCACACATCTCTCAACAGAGCAGCCCCTCAGAATGAGTTCATATTGTAAAAGCTCATTTAAAAATGCAAGATACCAGTCACCTCTTGGGTGCCCATATGTGCCAGTGAAATAACATGAAACACAACACAAGGAACAGTGCTGAGGAATGAAATTCTGTTGACTTAATTTCCTCAAATTCCCAAATTACCTTTATGTTTCCATGTACAAGATCTTCTACATATCACACAACCACATTCTTGCTACCACTTGTAATTTAGCAGTTCACAGAGCAGAGAGTAGTAAGTTGCTTCCACAGCTTTTATTTAATCCTGGAGGTATTAACAAAGGAAAACTTGGCACAATTTAAAAAGACAGTATTCAATATGAGTTGTACAGGATGAGCATATGGGCAGGCGGTGGGCGTTATGAAATGAATAGGACAAAATTTAGACAAAGGCCATTTATTGGCGAAAGCATGTTAAAAAGGGGTCACATGGGCCTAGGGAGGTGAGGGTGAGCCAGAGCATAGAGTTTGGCGAAACATAGTTCGCGAAGCTAACGTAAGTTGTTGTCTGCCAAAACTAAGTCCACAGTGCCGCAGCACTGGGAGAAGTGGGAAGGTCTACACTGCTACAGGGCACACGTGCGACTTGTGGGTGATGGTGGTGGTGGTTAGTGTTTAACGTCCCGTCGACAACGAGGTCATTAGAGACGGAGCGCAAGCTCGGGTTAGAGAAGGATTGGGAAGGAAATCGGCCGTGCCCTTTCAAAGGAACCATCCCGGCATTTGCCTGAAACGATTTAGGGAAATCACGGAAAACCTAAATCAGGATGGCCGGAGACGGGATTGAACCGTCGTCCTCCCGAATGTGAGTCCAGTGTGCTAACCACTGCGTCACCTCACTCGGTACTTGTGGGTGAGTAAGAATACAAGAGAGCGGGCCTGGCGACGGGTGGCTGGGTATATTCAATGCACCATGCGGTTTCCGCCGCCCTGATTGGTTGGAATCGAGAAAACCATGTGGGCAGCATGGAAATTTCCAGAGCGTTGCCTACTAAGCGATGCCTGGGTCGATGTTGCCTCGTAAGCACATGAGGGAGGCGCATGTTCAAGGTGCCCTTCCCCGGTGCTGACTTCCTGTTACTAGACCATGCGACGAAAGAATTTACAGGCAGCTAACACTGCCAGCCGTGGCTTGGCCGCAGTGAAAAAATGAAGTTACCGTTTGGAAGCTCATATAATAAAGTAAAATCCCCTACTATCTGGTGCATCCTTTATGGAGCTTAAAAGAACAGCAAAATCATTATTTTTCCAAATTACATCTTTACAATTTTTTGAAATAAACAAATAGAAGAAAAGTTTCAGTTATTAACAAACTTTCTCCTTCTGTGTAGTAAGTGTGCCAATCAAATACATCATTCCCAGCTGGCCTCTCAAACAAGATCATATAGCTTACTAATTCAATTGCGAAAAACTACACTAGCAATACAGTTTACTACAACATAAGAGAACAGAGTTACCTCAAGCAATGCTAATGATTACACAAAAGAGAATGCACACACGTGATTAACAATAAAAATGAAAATTCCTGGCAAAAATAATTACAGCCTAAACACTACTCAACATGTAACTGGCCATTTAAATAATTATGCAGATCAAATGGTAAACATTCATGAAAGGATTGATATCAAAACAAGACTTGGCCCATAGCCCCTAAAAGACCTTCTTTTGCAGAAGCACACCTTATCTAAAATAACAAGACTGTTCTCACCATATAAAAATATCCATATCAGAACATGTGAATGACAACTACTACTGTTACTCTTATTTTACTTCCTCAAAGCTAAGCCACAAGAATTATGTTGGTGAAATAATGCCTTCAGTGAAAGCAAATTCTCCTCATTGGTTGCCACACAGCACCTGAACATCAGTAGACATGCCTCTGGAACTCACGACCAAGAGTTTGGGCCCTGCTTGACTGTAGACTCCCATCGATTAGCTGTGAACTATACATACGAAATGATTATGACTAAATAGCACACTGTGTCACAATAACCATCACTGCATCTCACATGGGGCATACACAATAATTGCAGTCTGTCCAAAGCCCAACCTACTACTCCAGAACTGAGAGCTAGCAACAAATACCAAGAATATGGACCAAGACAGACTTGTGAACATGCTCAGAATTACGTTTACTTCTCTGCATACCTCTTATCAAAATTCCACAAAATCTGTCACCTGACAACGAAATAGCAAAGTCTCTGGCACACTCAAAACTCACTGACACAAGTTGGTGCATGGCTCGAAAGCCATGACCAAAAGATCGTGAAATTCTGATGTTTCTACGTAACCACTGTCGGTGTACCCCATTGTTACAAAATGTAAAACGGTGCATCCTCCTTCACAAATCTTCTCTGATTACCTTCTTTGCCAACTGTTCAAAGACCTAAGTCTCTCCCCCCCCCCCCCCCCTCCCACTCCCTTTCCCCCAAGTGTAGCCTTTCTTTCCACCATGTCATGTTTTATCTTATAGGAATATCATGTTCTAGTGTTTCTGTATAAGAATTATGAGGTTAGAAAACCATGTATTTATGCAGCTTCAGAAACATCTGAACCACCATTACTAAGTTTATTTATCTTTGGTTTACTGACATTAACCACGACATTCCTTTTGCTCTCCCTACCTATTGTCCTGGATGTGTCAGTGAACTGCATAGCTGGAGTAACACTGTTTACATCAGTAACAAACTTTTTTAAATATGCAACTGCGGAAGATTATTAAGGCTCCTTTAGTTTTAGGAAACTCACTAGATGTGCCAAGATAATATTTTCTTGTTTATATATTTATTTTACTTTTTATTTATTTTTTTCTGTGACAAACTATTCTGCAATTAATTCTTAGGAACGCAGCTAAAATGAAGTGCATGTGTTGGGAATACTGGGCAATGACTATACCCTACTCACTGGGAAAGAAGCTAATATAATCCTAGGAGGCAATAAAATAAAATACATCTACATACACACTCTGCACACCACTTTATGGTGTGTGACAGAGGGTAACTTGTACCACTACTAGTCATTTGCTTTCCTGTTCCACTTTCAAATAGAGGAGGCAGGGATTCGCATTTGAGTTTCCTAAGCATTTCCATAGTACTTGCATGCTGATCCAACTTACCGGTAACAACTCTAGCAGCCCACTTCTGAATTGCTTCAATGTCTTCCTTTAATCCAACTTGAGCAGGTCTCAAGAATGGGTCACACTGGAGTTCTATACGTGGTCTGCTTTACAGATGAACCACACGGCTTAGTAGTGAGTGCACTATTAATGAACTTATCGCTTAAATAAGCAAATGCCTTGATAACAAAATGTGCACATTTTGGTATCTTTTGTGACCTCACTAAAGCATTTGAAGTGGTAAACCATAAGCTGCTGCTTTGCAAAATGTCTGCTTATAGTTAACATGGAAAATCTTAAGCTGGTTCTTGTCCTATCTCAATAGAAAATAGATGACAGCAAAACAACAAAGAGGTGGGAGAGCCTGTCCTAACTGAAAACAGATACAAGTGGACCTCAGGAATCCATAACAGGCTCACAGCTGTTCCTGTACTAAATAAACAACATGCCATGTAAGATGACTTCATAAACAATTGTGTTTGCAGACAGCTTAACACCAGAAGTTGTGGTAGCCCACTGAGCTAGCATCTAGATGTCAGCTGTAGTTGCACAAGTGGCACATTCAGCAAGAGAGTCACTTTGCATCCACTATCACGAAGCTTAGCCACTATGGGGAGACACTGTGGCCAGGTGACCATGCATGATGGCTGTGCATGTGCCTATGAGCCCCACCTGTAACATACTGTCTACGTATGCAGTCATTTCCTGGCAATCGCCCTCAGTCTGCTCTTGCTCATCATGCTATTTACCATGTTAGCTAGAACTGTACTGCACCTGTCTTGCCACATGGCTACACCGTACATTGTACATGTTGTGAACTATTGTCCTGTGAGATTATTAAATATACTTATACCAGAGATGCCATATCATGTTGTTTCATGTTGTGAGTTACAACATAACTGGCAATGATTGCGGGCATTTTCTGTGTTCATTACATAAGAATGGACCTAGCGCAACAGGCTGCCTTACAAGATGTCTTGATGGAAGTCGTACTACAGCAATTCCTACAACAGTACTTAGAGGGACAGAAACATCAGTAAGCCTTTTTGGTGCTGCTCTCCCAGCCATTGGCTACAAATCCATCACCATTCCCCCTTATTCTGAGGCAACAAAAGCATGGGAACCATATGAGAAGCACCTCCAGCAGCACTTTGCTGCATTCCAGATAATGGATCCAGCTGTGGTAAAATCACTTTTTCTGTCATGGATCTCACCCAGTATGTACCAGCTTTTGTGCAAACTGGCATATCTGAACTTTGAGAAAATGTGTGCTCTATTAACAACCTACTTTCACTGGCACTACTATGGCACTGTATCCTGTGTGGAATTTCATCAGTGTCATAAACAGCCAAATCAGGCATGCCACAGATGGATAGCTGAATTGGAGGGACTCAGTAGGAAATGCTGTTTTGTGATTCCAGTAAGCAGGAAATCGTTGGTTGGTTGGTTGACTGGAGGAGGGGACCAAACAGTGAAGCCATTTGTCCTATGATCTAAGGTGGCAGAAACCAAGGGAAGAACTACACAAACAGCACAGTCCAGTCAAGGGGAAAGGAAAGCAGGTAAAAAAAAAAGGTAAAAGGAATGTCAGGGCAGTAGGAAGAGTGCAGAACCGGGGGGGGTGGGGGGGGGGAGGGGGGGAGAGCAGGGGCGTCCCAATCCCAGAAACATTACTTGCATTGGGGCACCTGCACCACAATGATCCTTCCTCATCCCCACACCATACCATGGTCATATGGTCACGACACAATGGGGACAACACCAGGGGAAGAAGACACAAGAAAAGAGGAAACAAAATGACACAAAAGAGCAGATAAAATGTAGGAAAAAGGGGGGAGAACCTGACCGGTGTGAAGGCAGAGCCGAAAACTCCATAACCAACACCAACTGAAGGCTTCCAACTCCAGATGGAAATTCAGGTACTTAAGACTGGGTAGGACAGACCACTTTCATGAAGAAATATAAGGATCAATGTAACCATGAGAGGATCGTCTGTTAACACACAGTACAAGAAAGGTGGGTGGGCATATTTGGTGTGAAGGGCAAAAACGGCAGGGGCAGTCCAGTAAAATATGGATCACTGTGACAGGGACCCCAAAACTACGAAGAGGGTTGGGGGGTTTGCCCACGGCCGAGTAAAAAACCATGGGTCACTCTAGAATGGCTGATACAAAGAATTGCAGAGGATGGTAGAGTCCCATCAAGAGAGGTGAAGAGAAGAAAGCCATGTTGTGGGAGTCTCCTTGATTTCAAGAAGCTTATAAGGCTGAAGTCCACACTTGGGCAAAAAGGGATTTGATTTAAAGCTGTAAATTCACCGTCAGAGGGATCATGGAGATCAGGGGGTAGGTGGCCACCCCTCAGCCAGACGATCGACAAGTTCATTACCTAGGATACTCACCATGGCTGGGAGCCCATAGGAAATCAATCAACAAGCAGCAGCGTCAAGATCAACGAGAAGGTCGTGGATGGCAGACACCAAGGTATGATGGGAAAAACACTGAATAATAGCTTGAAGGCCACTCATTGAGTCTGTACATAACAGAACTTGGGTGAGGGAGGACCATTTAATAAAGCAGAGGGCCACATAGATGGCCATCAGTTCCACAGTAAACATGCCACACATGGCAGGTAATAGATGGCATTCCGTGTCAACAGAAGAAGTGAAGCCACATCCCATGTGATTGGTGGGTTAAGAGCCATTTCTGTAAAAAACAACAGTATCCTGAAACTCCTGTATGAGTGTGCAGAAAAAACAATGGAACACCATTGGAGCAATGAAGGCTTTCAGACCCAGAAGAGAACCATGCGAATCTGAGGCTGAGGAACTAACTAAGGGGGGTGGTTGGGAGAGGACATGGGGAAGAGGGCAGGGAGGGGAGATGGAAACTGGAATGGAGAGAAGTGAGGCGGAGCCCAACTGGTAGACCCACGTGATGGTTGGCAGTGGGTGGGTTATGTCCCAAAGCTGTGAAAAGAGTAGAATAGGAGGGATAATCAGGGGAAGAGCAGATAGTAATGGCATAGTAGACCAGGAGCTGGGACTGCTGAACTGAAAGGGGAGGAATCCCAGCATCAACCACAAGCCTGTCAACAGGCACCATTGGCTAAATGGATACCATGATTGTGAACCATGTCCAAGAGGAGCAACGTGGAAGGGGCAGCTGATCCATAAACTTGACAACCATAGTCCAGCTGAGATGGAACCAATGTCCAGTAAAGACTAAGAACAGTCAAACGATCTGTGCCCCAAGAGGTGTGGGCAAGAAAGCAAATGACATTGAGTTTACAAAAACAGCCAACATTTAGAAGGCAGATATGGGACAACCAAGTAAGCTTGTTGTCAAAAAGAAGAACCATGTAGTGGACCTGGGGACCATGGTCACGTGTTGGGTATTGAGTGAGAGCTCCGGATCAGGATGGACTGTAGTAAGATGACAGAAATGCATGACCCTTGACTTAAGGGGAGATAATTGAAAACTGTACCAGAACTGGCCAGCAATGAACTGGGCCTGTTGAGCTGGGAATGGCAATGCCGTTTGCACAAATTATCTTATTGGACAAATCACAAATGTCTTCATCAATATAACATGACAAAGAAGGTGTAAACACAGCCCAGCAGGGTAACCTGGCCATCAGGAGGTGGGAATTGAATGAGGGAATCAGTGGGAAATGATCATTATCTCAGAGGTTATCTTGTGGTGACCAGTGTAAGGAAGAAAGAAGGGGAAGGGAAGTGATCAAAAGATCAATGGCAGAGAAAGTGCCATAGGCAGCGCTAAAATGAGTATGGGAACCATAATTAAGATGGCACAGGTCATGGTCAACAAGAAACTGATCAGTGAGGACTCAACTAGATGAAAAAGCAGTGCCTCACAATGGATGATGGGCATTAAAATCATCAAGGAGGAGGAAGGGAGGGGTAGTTGCTGAAGGAGTTAGTGTAGTGGGTGTGGGTCACCTGTCTGGAGGGAAATTGCAAACTTTGACTGCAGATTCCAACTGGACCTGGATGGCAACTGCTTCCAAAGAGTTATGAAGGGGGAGTCACATACTAATGATGTCCTTACGGACCAATGTGCAGACACCACCAGAGGCTCTCAAAGGGATGATGCCATCCCAGCCATACCCTTATCTCCCTCCGTTTACAGGCTGCGCAAGATGGACCAGATATCAGCAGAAGATCAAGCTGTGGTACTGGCCCTGCCCCGACTACTGTAGTTCCCCTCCATGGTAGTACCCAATGTAGGCATGGAAGGGTCTCCACAACTGGCATCAGAGCCACCAAGACTGCAACTGCACTGCTGGGCAGGGACCTCCTGGCCATCTGCTCCCATCCACACCAAAGGACATCGGCCATTGTCACACGACTGGCACTTACAATGTGGCAGTCACACCACATCCAATATTGTGAAGTGTAGCCACCAGGGGCAGGCACCACGGCTGAGTAACTGTGGACAATGGCTGCACATGCAGCTGACACACCATGTACATATATGATCACTGTTCAGTGAACACCCTCAGTTTGCTCTTACTTATCATGATATTTACTATGCTAAGTAGAACTGTACTGTACCAGTTTTGCCACAGGACTACACCGTACATTGTATGTGTTGTGACCTATTATCCTGTGAGACCATTAAATATAATTGTTCTGGAGGTGCCATCTTGTGTTTTTATGTTGTGAGTACAACAGTAGTTTGTTGTAAAAACAATGAAGAATTAGCACAGAATACTAAACAAGCTCTTCAAGAACTTGAAACTTGGATAAATAGTAACGCTACAAAAATGAACTTTATAAGAACACAAATTGTACATTTCAGTACCAAACAAACTTCTGAAAATATAATACAGGTAAATTATGAGGGCAAATAACAGACTCTGTTAAATTTCTTGAAATTACTATAAACAAAAACTTGTCATGGACTGATCATGTGGCTTGCTTAGTGAAGCTATTAAACAGTTTCATTTATGCAATGAGAGTTATTATTAGAGAGTTATTATCAGAGCTGTGGTAGGAACAAACAATATGCAGACCATTATTCAAATGCCTTGACTTAATAATAATTCGTTGTATGTTTATATATGAAATGTTCCTTTCTGAGCTAAAAAAAATCACAATCTTTTTAAGAAAATTCTTTTACACATGCTTACAAAACAAGGCATAGATCAAACTACATGTTGTCTTGTTACAGGCTCAGCTTGTTGGAAAATACCCCACGTTCTACAGCACTGAAGCCTAGCAGTAAAATATGATCCAAGTTCAAGGACTAAAGTTAAAACCCACAGAAGAAAATGTTGAATAGCATATGTTATTACCATGTGAAAGGTTTTATAACTGAAGAAGCTAAGTAGCAGATACCGAAAATTTCAGCATTATAATCTTAACCCCCCCTCCCCCCCCCTCTCTCTCTCTCTCTCTCTCTCTCTCTCTCTCTCTCTCTCTCTCTCTCTCTCTCTCTCTCTCTGTGTGTGTGTGTGTGTTTCGATAGCTGACTGCCATGCACAGGACTCGGGTTCTATTCCCAGTATTGCCAAAGACTTTTCTTGTGTGGAAGAACTGGAATGTATGCGTTCAGCCTCATGATGCAGAGTGAGAAGATACTTAACTGAGTAGTAGTGGCACCAGGTCTGCTAGCCCAGCAAGAGCCAGAAGTGTGGTGTGCTGAATCCTGTCTATTAGTGCTGCATCCCCATGACACCACTGAGATGTCATGTGATAGTAAAGATTGTATTCTGTTCCACTCAGTAGCTCAGACATCAAGTCATCACTAAACAAAGAAGAGAACACTTGAAAACCTAAGTTGAAACAAGCCACCTAGCGTACACCTGATTACATCAGAATTATTGAGAGCCTCGGATAATCTAAAACCCTAAGGAGGCAGGAGCTTACAAGTGCAAATATTTCTGAACTATCAGTTGAATAGGCCATGGTTGCAAAATGCTTACAAAAATTATTCACAGAAGAATGGAGAAACTGGTAAAAGCTAACCTCAGGGAAGATCAGTTTGGGTTCCAGAGAAATATAGGAACATGCTAGACAATACTGACCCTATGATGTATCTTAGATGAAAGGCTCAAGAAAAGCAAATCTTTGATTAGGTTAGATTAATTTAGACATATTTTTCATTCCAATTGGCCCATAGTGAGGAGATCCTTTGTGATGTGGAACATGTGGGAAAACAAGAAGACACAATAAATATTTACAAAATAAGAACAGATATGCTAATGTACCTTCCACAGATCCCAAATGAAATTGCCCTTGTGGATGTGGAATCAGTAAAAAAAATCTTAAACATCATTACATTTAAAAGGATATAAAACTTGTCACCAAATATTAAATGTTCAGTACAATTAGCTGTATATGATAATTTTTAGGCTATTATAGTCACACATCATCATATAAAAGAAATTTTTTAAAAAAACATTTTATAGAACTTATTTACAATGATCACATTACTGCACAAAATTTGTACAGAATTCAGTCAGTACGCAGTATTCCCTTTATGTGATATTATTAATAAGATACATGCATCAATTGGTTCTGCTAAGAAATACATCAGTGGAGTAAAAAAGGAGTTGACCACCAATAAACCCTTCAGACTCTTCTCAAATGTATTCCTGAATAGTGGACACCTTTCCAAACCAAAGCAAGTTACATTAAATCTTTGCGAAAGTTATTCTTATATTTTGGGAAGCAGTAGTTAGTACCTCTCTTTCCTTAAACAGCCATCTGCGGGAAGTGCTTGAGTTCACACAATAAATAATTCATATTGCACATTTTTAGGCTCTTTAGCTTGGCTTGATGAGTTACCCCAGAAAATAGCCCCATGTGACATTATGGAACAAAAGTAAGCATAGTATGCTAGCTTATTTTTATATCCCCTACGTCTGACAACATTCGGATAGCAAATGGAGATTTGTTTAGGCACTTCAGCAGTTCTGTGATACATTCCCCCTAAATTTATTATCAAGCTGTAATGCCAAGAATTTAACACGTCAACTTCTTCTATCTGCTTGTCATCATATTTTAGGCACATACTGGCAGGAAACGTTCTGAACTGTATAGTATGTTTTTTCAGTGATTAGTAACAGAGAATTGGCTAGAAACCATTTATTAATGTCCATGAAAATTTCATTAGCCAATCTTTCTAAGGCTACACCTGATTTACTATTCATTGCAATGTTTGTATTGTATGCTAACAAAACAAACTTGAGATCTGGTAATGTTACTGATAAAAGATCATTGATGTTGTTGTCGTGGTTTTCAGTCCTGAGACTGGTTTGATGCAGCTCTCCACGCTACTCTGTCCTGTGCAAGCTTCTTCATCTCCTAGTACGTACTGCAGCCTACATCCCTCTGAATCTGCTTAGTGTATTCATCTCTTGGTCTCCCTCTACGATTTTTACCCTCCACGCTGCCCTCCAATACTAAATTGGCGATCCCTTGATGCCTCAGAACACGTACTATCAACCGATCCCTTCTTCTTGTCAAGTTGTGCCACAGATTTCTCTTCTCCCCAATTTTATTCAGTAACTTCTCATTAGTTATGTGATCTACCCATCTAATCTTCAGCATTCTTCTGTAGCACCACATTTCAAAAGCTTCTATTCTCTTCTTGTCCAAACTAGTTATCATCCATGTTTCGCTTCCATACATGGCTACGCTCCATACAAATACTTTCAGAAATGACTTCCTGACACTTAAATCTATACTTCATGTTAACAAATTTCTCTTTTGCAGAAACGCTTTCCTTGCCATTGCCAGTCTACATTTCATATCCTCTCTACTTTGACCACCATCAGTTATTTTGCTCCCCAAATGAGAAAAAGGAAGGACCTTAAGATGGAACCTTGCGGGATGCCACGTTATTGGTTTCCATTGGATGACGCCTGATAACTCAATACACGTCTTTTGTCTATTGACAGCCTCTGTTTTCTGTCAGAGATATAGGATTTGAACCATTTTGCAGCATTTCCTGTTACACCATAATATTCTAATTTACTTAAAAGGATATGGTGATTTACACAGTCAAATGCCTTTGACAGATCACAAAATATACCAGCAGCCTGTAATTTGTTACCTAATGAAGTAAGTACATTCTCATTGTATGTGTTAGATAACCTTCTCGATATTGGAACCCTTTAGAAACCCAGTCTTGGATAATATTTTAATAGTGGTCAGAAAGTTAAGAAGATGACTATATTATTTTTTCTAAGATTTTTGAGAATGTGGGCAAAACTAAAATTGGACTGAAGTTTGATGGTATTTCTTTATCTACTTGCTTATACAAAGGCTTAACTGCAGCATATTTCAGCCATTCAGGAAATGTTCTGCTGATAAAAGAATGGTTACACAAATAACTTAAAATGCTACTAAACTCAGAGGCACACTGTTTAATCAATTTTGTTGGTGTATTATCAGAACCACTAGAGTGTTTTGATTTTAAGGATTTTTTTGGTGGTCATTACTTCTGCCTGTTGTGAGGATCATACTCATATTATTGTAGTCATTTGCAGTGACTGGTCTGAAATATTCCATGGCAGCAGCTGCGGACTCTGACAACCCCACCTTTACAGTAACAGTTATGAAGTACTTATTGAAAAGTTCAGCATTACTTCACACATCTGTTACCCACGCATCATTTACTCTTAATGCTATTATGTGCTCCTCTTCAGCTCTGGTTCTACTAGTCACTTCCTTCACTATATCCCATATGTTCATAACACTTGCAGATTTAGAGAAAGCTTTTGACAGTTTTGACTGGAATACACTCTTTGGAATTTTTGAGGTAACAGCGATAAAGTACAGAGAGTGAGAGGTTATCTCCAACTTGAACAGAAACAGGACAGCAGTTACAAAAGTCAAAGGACATGAAAGGAAAGCAATAGTTAAGAAAGCAGTGAAACAGGGGTATAGTCTGTCACTGATGTAATGCAGTCTACAAACTGACCAAGCAATAAAGGAAAACAAGGTTAAATTTGGTAAGAGGAGTAAAGTTTAGGGAGGAGAAATAAAAACTATGAGGCTTGTCAATAACATTGTAATTCTTTCAGAGATAGCCAAGGACTTGAAAGACCACCTGAGTGGAATGGAAAGAATCTTGGAAAGAGGTTATAAAAGAAACATCAACAAAAGTGAAACAAGGGTAATGGAATGTAGTTAAGTTAAATCAGGTGATCCTAAGGGAATTAAATCAGTAAATCTGACACCGAAAGTAACAGAGGAGTTTGCTATTTGGACAGCAAAATAACTGACTGTAACGTATTGACCACATTCAGTCAAAAAATTTGCCAGAGCAGAACTGAGTTGCAACAGAACCAGCTGCAGGCAAGCAAGAGGGTTGTATGCTGTAAAGCAACACATAGCCGAATGGTGTTGCAAAGTGGAGCCAGCTGGGCATGGTATAGCAACAGCTGGCACTGCAATATGTTGGTGGAAGGATGGAAGTCTTTCGTCACTTGCTTCCACAGAAGTGTTTGGAGTACATGCCTTAAGCCCTAAATGAACATAGTCTGGAGCATATAAGCACTCAGCCATTTGTGTACTAAATCATTCTCATCTCAGTATCACAGCCTACATCATGAGCTTGTGACACCTGGAGCGACATCCTGGAATGCAGTTTGACCACAAGACAGGCAACCTGCCCTGAGTCATGAAGGAGCTGCCCACTCACTGGAGGAAGTTCACGGCCATCATCAGCTGCACCACTGCAATATCATCACGGTTGCAACCAGGGATGTCGCTGGCAACAGCATTCGGGTGACACAACACTTGGTCCCACTCTTTGCGCTATCATCATTGATGGACATCTACGGTTTCACATGAGAGGCAACTGGATGAATCCACTAAACTGTTCCTGATGTACTATAGCTGAGGGCTGGAATAAAGAAATTAATTGAACAATCTACTGTCATTCTAAAACCTCATTTCACCCCCTACGGGTGACAATCCAAGGATCATTTAACACTGGTGTCAGAAGTGAGATATGAACCCGGTATTCCAGAGGAGAAATGGGTTACAACAGAGCCAGTATTTTTGACAGTGCAAAATCTGATGAGCTGTGTTTCTTAAAGTTCAAAGCTAGTCCATTTGTGCAAAACCATACTATTTTCCCTGTGGGTCTTCTTTGTGTACAGCTGTGGAAGTGGAGCCTGGTCAGGATGGGCATCAGAAGGGAGTTTTTTTAAATAAAAGAGCTGGATGATAAACTAACTTCTGGTATATTCTAGGCACTTAGGATACAAAAGGTTCACCTGGGCCAGATTGAGAGTCTGTCCACCAGTTTAGATGACAGTAGAATAAAGGAATAATGAGAGGAAGAGAAGGTGGTTTACATCTAAATTAACCAATGGGCAATCAAAAAGAATGGAGCCAGTGACAGGTGGCCTGAGCCATTCAGTATGTAGGAAGGCTGGAACACAGGAGAGATAGAGGCAAACAACATAAAGCCATCTGCTCTGTCTCAGAGCTGAAGTACAAGAGAGTGACGAGACTGGGCTCTTTCAGTCCAAGGCAAGGCCAGTACCTACCACGTGCCTCCCATCACTTAACAATGGTGGCACATGTAGTTGGATTTGACAGTCAAGTACAAGAAATGGTGGCATCTGCTGGTACCTTGGTTGTGCCTGGCACATGTGCACCATGGAATCTTATGCTGGTAATTGGCTAAAAGGCATACAAAAAAATCAGAATTAAATTTTGCATCAGAATCCTAAAATGTTTCCAGATTGGCTAGGCATCCTGTACATGTTATTGGCTTCACAATAATGCTTATGTTATCAGCTAAAAAGATTAATTTTGCCTCCTGATTCAAATAAAATGGTACATCATTAACACAGAAAATGGATCAGTGATCAAACTCTGCAGAATGCCCATAACAATTTCTCCCCTTGAAGATGATGTGCTGTCCCTATTTATATTACTCGAACATCTTAATGTAACTTTCTGTATCTTGTTTCTTAAATAGGAGCTAAACTAAGCATGAATTGAACCATATATTCCTGAAAAACTTAAATTCTCTACTAGAATGTTGTGATTAATTTCTTCATGCATGCACAGAGGTCTCTGAGAGGATACAGTATCACAGAATTTATTAACAATTTACAACAGCAACATGAAGTCCACTCCACAGTACAGTCCGGGAATGCTACTGACAGAGTGACCCCACATCTAATTTCACAGAGGAATTATGTTTCAATGAAGCTTAAAAAGTTAAATTTTAGTACATTCTGCAACACTGTCAAGGCCTTTTACATTCCAAGATATCACAGCAATGATATCTGCATCACTAGATAATGAGAAGCAAGGAGTTACCCACAAAGAGCCCTCCCCAAGTGTGACATTAAGTGTGTAGTTGGGAAAAATCGAATCTAGTGCTTTTTTTTTTTTAAAAAAAAAAAAAAACTTAGAACTTGGTTCTCTGTTTTTCTGTCATATACAAATGATCTCTCAGTGTTGTCAGTCAGTCTACCCACTTCCATATGTGAATATGTTAGTGTGGCACATGATCAGGAGCTAGCCTCTTCTAATCTTGGTCATGAATGAAACTTTTATTTTCTGTACTAGGTCATCAATAGGAATAGAGATCTTGGAATTAAGTTACTGATCACTATTCTATGATCCAGTGTTCTGGTATCTCTTGAGAGCACGTGACACTGTCCACGATAATCAATATCTAAGAGGTCACTATTGACTCTTGTTTAGAAAACTTAATATACTCACAGTTGTAAACGTGTTACTATATATTAAACTGAATGTAAAGGAATTTCAAATAAGAGGAGATATCCATCAGCTTAACATTAAGGGAAAAATTAAAATGGATACTCCAAAACACAGACTTGTAAAAGTAGCTTACTCACCCAGAGTCAGCTTGCTAAATTATCACCCTCAGCGTGGTCCATGTCTTAGAAATTGTTTCATAGAAAACTGTATAGCTGGTTGGTTGAAAATCCCGTTTGTAATATAAGAGAACTTTTTCATGTATAGATTGTGAACATACATTAAAATTTAAAATATATGACTAAAAGTCTGTAACTGAGTACTTAATTCAGTACATTGATATTATGTATAAGAACGCTATTCCATTGTACATATGGTCAATGCCAAATAAAGATGAATTATGATCACTTAGCTGTAAGTGAGGGCCAATAGGTACAATCAGAAAATTTAGACTTGCAATATGAAATATCCTCTTGCAGAGAACATTTTGCAACTTACTATTTGTAACCTCAGTTCCAGCTTCCCCTGCAGGCGATCTGAATTCTTACTTCAGCCACCAGTATCTAACTACTAAGTGGGACTTACTCTAAAGCATGTTTCTTGCTATGCATTTCACATCTGACCTTGAGCTACACTTTTTACCATTGGCATTTACCTTCTATTAAATGTCACTTCCTACCCTATCCCCATCTGTAGTACTGAAATGCATTCCTACTCCACAACTGCTAAAATAAATGGTAGGTATAATGCATAAATGTGCTGTGACCTCTGGTGTCACTGCTAAGTCTCTTGCTTTCCACACCACCTAGAAACTTATAGGTACACCTCACACACATGATTAACTCATTCACATTTATGAATACAATTGAATATTTTCATGTTGCGGTGTATTATTATTATTATTATTATAACTAGTACCACTACTACTGCTATTAACTTATTTATTAGTTAAATAAACAAACAAATTTGTCTTCATTTAAATGTTTTTCTCTGTATAAAATGTTGTATAAGAGTTCTGGACTACAACATATGAAATCTGTTGTTTATGATTTTTACAGTTTCACCAACATAACCAAACTCAGGAAGGTTATGACACAAGACTTTTCCTACAGTTAGAGAAAACAGCTCTCCTGCTTTCCTCACATTTTGCCTTTCCATACCTGCAACAAGCAAATGGTTCATGACCAGCTTATGGGCATATTTTAAATCTTTGCTGGTGCTTTAAAGTTCTACTACTTTCATGAACTTTTCTTTTGTGAGCAGACTTAAGTCGATATCCATCAACAAACAAATGATTTGTTAACAGCTTTAAGATGGTTCCATAACAACTTTAAGGCATGAGACACACCACAAAAACCCATACTTTCCTGAATTGATCTGATGGATTTTTTATCCCAAGTCTTGAAATGTAACCTTTAGTCTCTGTATAAGTTTGCTACTTGAAGGCCTCATGTCACATATAAATGCTCTTACTTTAAATCAAACATTTTGTATGACTTAGATCATTTCAGTCCTCATAAACAGTCACATTCTTATAAATAGGGCAAGATTATAATAGATATACTGCATCCATTTTTCTACTAAACTTCTGGTGACCATGACTTTAACATTTTTAGATTAGATTAGATTTACTTTCATTCCAATTGATCCGTAGTGAGGAGGTCCTCCAGGATGTGGAACATGTCAGAAAAACAACAATACATGACAAATATTTAAACTAAAACAAATAAGCTAATGTACCATTCCACAGGTCCCAAGTGGAATGATCGTCATTTTTTAATGAACACTAAGAGTCATTTTACAAATACTATTGCACTGAATTTAAAATAAAAAAGTTTTTTATTTATTTATAAGGTAAGAAACATGTAATACAACTACTGTAATACTTATTTACAATGAACACATTACTGCACTGAAATGGTGCAGAAGTTAGATTATACTTACACACACACACACACACACACACACACACACAAATTTTCAGTGAACACATTACTGCACTGAAATTGTGCAGAAGTTATGTTGTACTTATATACAAATCAGTTGGTTTTCCTCAGAAATTCATCAATGGAGTAGAAGGAGTTGGCCACCAATAAATCCTTTAGGCTTCTCTTAAACTGAATTTCATTGGTTGTTAAGCTTTTTATGGCTGCTGGCAAGTTATTGAAAATGTGTGTTCCTGAATAATGCACACCTTTTTGTACAAGACTAAGTGACTTTAAATCCTTGTGAAGATTATTCTTATTTCTAGTATTGATTCCATGAATTGAGCTGTTGGTTTCAAAAAGTGATATATTTTTAATGACAAATTTCATTAAGGAATAAATATATTGGGAAGCTGTAGTTAGTATCCCTAGTTCCCTAAACAGGCTTCTGCAGGATGTTCTTGAGTTCACACCACATATAATTCTTACTGCACGTTTTTGTGCCCGGAAAACTTTAGCTTGGCTTGATGAATTACCCCAGAAAATAATCCCATATGACATTATGGAATGAAAGTAAGCATAGTATGCCAGCTTTTTCATTTTTATATCCCCTATGTCTGACAAAATTCGCATTGCAAACAGAGATTTGTTAAGACGCTTCAGCAGTTCTGTGGTGTGCTCCTCCCAGTTGAATTTATTATCAAGCTGTAATCCCAAGAATTTAACACCGTCCACTTCTTCTATCTTCTTGTCATCATATGTTAGACATATACTCTTGGGACACCCCTTACAAGTTCTGAACTGCATGTAGTGTGTTTTTTCAAAGTTTAGTGACAAAGAATTGGCTAGGAACCAGTGATTAATGTCTACAAATATTTTATTGGCTGATCTTTCTAAGACTACACTTGATTTGCTATTTATTGCAATGTTTGTATCATCAGCAAACAAAACAAACTTGGCATCTGGTAATGTTACTGATGAAAGGTCATTGATATACACAAGAAAAAGTAAGGGCCCCAAAATGGAACCTTGTGGGACCCCACATGTAATTAGTTCCCAGTTGGATGATGCCTGATAGCTTGATACATGTCTCTTTCCTAATAACACCCTTTGTTTCCTGCCAGTGATATAAGATTTGAACCATTTTGCAGCATTTCCTGTTACACTATAATATTCTAGTTTACTTAAAAGGATATTGTGATTTACACAGTCAAATGCCTTTGACAGATCACAAAATATACCAGTTGCCTGCAATTTTTTGTCTAATGAATTAAGTACATTTTCACTGTAAGTGTAGATAGCCTTCTCAATATCAGAACCTTTTAGAAATCCAAACTGTGACTTTGACAGTATGTTATTTGAGATAAGATGGTTATAAAGACGACTGTACATTACTTTTTCGAAAATTTTTGAGAATGCTGGCAACAGTGAAATTGGACGGAAATTTGATGCTATTTCTTTATCTCCCTTCTTAAACAGTGGCTTAACTTCAGCATATTTCAGCCATTCGGGAAATATTCCACTGATAAACGACTGGTTACACAGATAGCTTAATATTTTACTTAGCTCAGAATCACATTCTTTAATTAACTTTGTTGATATTTCATCATACCCACTAGATGTTTTTGATTTTAAAGATTTTATGATGGACATTATTTCTGTTGGGGTAGTGAGGGTCAAATTCATATTATGGAAGTTACTTGAAATGTCTGGTCTAAGGTAATCCATAGCAGCATCTACCGAACCTGACAACCCCATCTTTTCAGTAACAGTTATAAAATGTTTGTTAAAAAGTTCTGCAACACTATACACATCTGTCACCAATGCATCATTTACTCTTAATGCTATTTGTTCCTCTTCATGTCTGGTTCTACCGGTCTCCTCCTTCACTATATCCCATATTGTCTTTATTTTGTTATCTGATATGACTATCTTTTCCTTGTAATATATTTGCTTTGACATCCGTATTACAGTCTTTAATATTTTGCAGTATTTCTTATAATGTGCTATAGCATCAACATTGGAAATGTTTCGGATTGACAGATACAGTTTTCTTTTTGTTTTACAAGATACCCCTATTCCTCGAGTAATCCATGGCTTCTTTGTAGACTTTGCTCTAACCTTGGTAAGTTTTGGGGGAAAGCAGTGTTCAAATAAGGTAAGCACTTTATTAGCAAAAATGTTATATTTTTCATTCATGCCATGAGCACTGTAAACATCAGTCCAGTGAATGTCTCTGAGGAGTGTCCTAAAATAATCAATTTTTGGCTTACTGATTACCCTCGTGAGCTCAGATTTAACAGATTTTATATCCTGTTCAGTATTAACATTTAACAGAAGGAACTGCATGTCATGGTCTGAGAGGCCATTGACTATTGGTTTTGTAATATAATTTTGTTCATTTGACTTTTCTATAAAGATATTATCAATGGCTGTTTGTGAGCAAGTGGTTATCCTAGTGGGGAACTTTACTGTGGGAATTAAGTTGAATGATAGTGTTACTAACTCAAATAGGTTCTTATTGGGAGAGTCTTTAAGGAAATCTACATTGAAATCACCAGCAACCACTATTTCTTTGTTTTTGGTTGTTAAATGGGCCAGTACAGCTTCAAGGTGGTTTACAAACAGATTAAAGTTACCTGCAGGTGCTCGATATACACTTAATATTATGAAAGATTTTTTGTGAAAATCTAATTCTGTTGCACATGCTTCCATATGCTGTTCTAGGCAAAATTTATGAATGTCTATGTTCTTAAATTTATGACAGTTCCTGATGAATGTGGCAACTCCTCCTTTCTCCATTTCTGATCTACAATAGTGAGATGCTAACCTAAACCCTGTAACACTTAAAAGTTCTATACCAGTGGTCACATGATGTTCAGAGAGGCAGATTATGTCAGCTGGGTTTGAAGACTCTAATTCATCTATGCAGATAGTTAATTCATTAATTTTATTTCTCAGTCCTCGAATATTTTGATGCAATAAAGATAGCTGACATTTCACATTGACTGACTTAAAATTGGATGGAGTTAAAATATCTGCTGACAGTTGAAAATTCTTAACCAATGGCTGTGATTCCTCTGACAGTCTCCTCTACCTAGCCAAACATAACTCACTATTCACTCTTATTTCATCAAAGATCACAATCAGATCATTTTTAGCCAGTAACTTTGATTGTGTTTTTATGATGTTAAGGATTCAGAACTTGATAGAAACTTGATGGAAAGCTAAACTGCCTCAGTCTTCTTTTAATAGTGACTACACTAGGAAGAGGATATTTCAGTACATCCCTGACAAAACATAACACTATGTAAGACATACAACATAACGTTGCAGCCCCTCTTCAGATGATCAATTAGTACACAGTCCTTTCATAACCAACTATCATCGGCAGAAAAAAGAATCCTCAACTACCTTTTGAAACTATTTTATTTCAAATAACTAAGGATTATACCAAGAGGGAAAAGCATGTAACTCCGTATTCTTTTACCCAAGTTCTTTATCTATTCCTCAGTCACTTCTTTTCATTGGCACAAACATCCACTGTCACATTTTTGTTTTGTTTTTTTTTTTCTCCATTATTAAGTTTCTTCATTAGTTGGCAATATATTTACCCATAAAATCTCTTCTACTTATTTATGCTAACTTAATTTTTGTGTCTGAATTTTTTTCTCATTAGTAGGCCAACTGCAACCACTTAAATCGACTCCTTCAGAGGATGGGAGGAATAGAGCTGGAACAGCATCAGGCATCAACTTCCATTTCATAGAAAGATTAAACAGTCCAGTTTTCAAATCCTTTCGTAACGCCACTCAGCAAAAGTATTGAGCACACACACATTAGCACCTGAAAACAAATGGCCATGTTTACTAGCATTTATCCATATTTGTTTCATCTCCTTCTTCATAGAAAATATGTGAAACTTAATCCCTAACTTTCTATTGTTGTCTGCAGTGGTTAGTACAGTTCATGATTGTGTAGCAAACTTTTATTTTTAACTGGCAACAGTTCAAAACACACTCTCAGAACCCTCAGTACACTGATTACTTTAGTATAACTACATACTTAATCATCAATAATAAGTAAGAGCTTATAGTCACATAAACAACCTTGTAGTCACTCAAAAGTGCAATGATAACACAATAAATTTATGGTGGTGGGAGCCTATGGAGCAGTGGCTGGGTCAGGTGCAATGCCAGTGTCGCATCTTGCTTCTGCACATATGCCCCCTGATATCTAATGTGCATTCTATTAACCATGTCCTACTACACTGCATTCCCTCTCTTTTATATTATGCAGCTTATCTGGTTGTATTTTCTTTCCTTCATTTACACTAACTGATTCTTCTTTCCCATTCCTATGAATATTTTAAGCTTTCTGCTTCATTATATCATAATTGGTGAATGGCATCTCATTAATCTGCCTCTTATCCCACTGTGCTAAGTCATGCACGAAGTGGTGTGACTTTTCTGTGAGACAATTGTGAATTGTGATTCATTAGTCTCACAACATACACTTACAAATCATGTGATTATGGTACAGGAGACACGTAAAAAATTACAAACTAAAATCTAATATTAATTTTTAAAACTATATTTAGTCTATGTAGCAGTATCTATATTTTCTTATTTTCCAGCATAGGTAAATATCTTTCTTGATAATGGGGTTGGATTCTGCTCAAATTATCAGTTCATCTTCCATGAACTCTTCTAACGAGTAATAACATTTGTGTATAAGAATTTCATGTAACTTCTTTTTTAGTATCCCTAGTTCGATGTTTAGAATGTTTTTGCCTTTAAGTTTGTTGTAGACTTTCATGCCCATATATTGTGGGGACTGAACATATAATTTCAATCTACGGGCAGGAAGCATAAAATTATCTTTATTCCTTGTACTGTATGGATGATCAAATTGGTTTCCAATGAACAATTCTGGTTTGTTGTGTAAAAATATCATTAGCTCGTATATGTATAGGGAGGAGACAGTCAAAATTTTTAATGTCTGTAATAATGGACAACATGATTCTCTTTGCTGTGCAGTTCACATATTTCTGATAATTTTCTTCTGGAGCTTCAGTACATGAGATATATTATTGGAGCTCCCCCAGAAAATAATGCCATATCTTATCACTGATTCAAAGTAACTCAAAAATCCTAGAAATGCTTATGTATACCAGATTAGTTAACTATTTGGACAAACATAAGGTTCTCATACCCTCACAACATGGTTTCAGAAAGGGTAAATCTACAGAATCAGCAATTGCCAGTCTAACAGAATACATTTTACAGTCCTTAGATGAGAAAAAGGTTGTCTCTGCAATGTTTCTGGATCTTTCAAAGGCATTTGACACCATTGACCATGAAATGCTGATACAAAAATTAAGCCACTATGGCATTCGAGGGCAACCAGGTGAATGGATAAAATTATACTTGTGCAACCGCAAGCAGTATGTATCATTAGGAAACTCATACCAATCAGAAACCAAACCCATCAAATATGGAGTGCCGCAAGGTTCGGTAATGGGGCCATTGTTATTTAATGTGTTTGTTAATGATATAGGTGTTGAGGAGGAAGAAAAGAAAATATTGTATGCTGATGACATGACAATACTAAGTAGCGACCAAAATATGGAACAGCTTGAGAGAAGAGCATACATATCTGCAAATGTCAAAGCTCAATGGCTGTTGGAAAATGAACTTGTTATAAATCTAAAAAAGACTATGTATGCAGTGTTTAAAAACAAGAAAAAAGCTGTAGACATGGATTTAGAGGTTGATGGAACAAGGCTGGAAGAAGTAGAATCTGCTAGATTCTTAGGTATTCTTATGGATAATGCACTGAAATGGAAAAAAACATATTAATAATGTCTGTAAGAAACTGAGCTCTGTCATATTCTTAATGATGCAGCTACCACAGTATTCAGACAAGAACCTTCAGTGTACAGTGTATCATGGACTTTTCGAACCATACTTACAGTATGGAGTGACTGTGTGGGGAAACTCAAACAAACAAGAGACAAAACGAGTGTTCACTTTACAAAAAAAAAAAAAAAAAAAAAAGAAGCAATTAGGACCATTTTAAGAAGAAAGATCTCTGAAACGTGTAGAAACTATTTCAAGAATTTAGGTATCTTAACTTTTTCATCATTGTATATATACAAAACAATATTGTACATCACAAAAGGTAGTGAGGACTGGATTACAAATGCTAGTGTACACACCTACAATACAAGAAGGAAGAATGAAGTACGGAGCATACTCCACCGACTGGTAATGCTAGAGAAAGAACCCCAGTACTCTGGTATCAGACTACTAAGAAGTCTGCCCAAAAACCTGCAAGATAGTGTACTTCACAATGACTTTCCAAAGAAATTTAAAGACTATCTCATTGAAAAAGAGTTTTACAGTGTTGCAGAATACTTATGCCATTAAATTTGTATATATTGTTATTCATTATCAATTATGTAAAAATGTAAGCTAAAGGTGTAGAAAAATAAGTGATAATGAATGGTAATACTTTGACATGTCCTATATTACACGTACATTTACTGTACACAATGTATCTTACAGGGTCAAATAAAATTCAATTCAATCAAAATATCCACGGGTATGCTGCCGGTCTATAGTGTCCAACGGGCACAATATTTCGGCGATCAAACATGTCGCCTGATGATGGCGACATGTTTGATCGCCGAAATATTGTGCCCGTTGGACACTATAGACCAGCAGCATACCCGTGGATATTTTGATTATCAAATACGCCGGGAGAAACTCAAGAATCACAAAATTCAATTCAATTCAATATGCTACTTTGTGAGTGGACATGTTAGTAGCACTTGACAATATATGCATGGCATATGCAAAGCTACCCAGTTTGCTGCACAGGTACTCAATATGTGTGTTCCAGTTTAAATTCTTATCAAGGTGTAGACCTAGAAATTTGGCAGAATGCACTTCTGTTAATTCTTCACTTTTATGATTTATACTACGTTCCTGGTCTCTTGACTGTCTGGTTCTGAATTCAATCAAGTTTGTTTTTGATATGTTAAGCTTCAGACCATTTAACTGGAACCATGACTCTAGCCTGTCTAATGTACCAGTGACTATCAGGAATCGTTTCCATTCTTTGCTTTCTATCAAGACAGACGTGTCATCAGCAAACAGAATGGATGGTGAATTTATGTTTAATTGTCATTGACATACAATAGAAAGAGAATTGGACCGAGGATAGAACATGTTGAGAAAGTAGTACAGATTTCACAGCTGAAAAATAATAAACAACAAATTGGCAAAAAGAAATTTTATTTTAAAGCTAGATATTGTGTTGTGCATAAATGGTTACTGAGATCACAACATAAGTAGAAGTTACTGGGTATAAGTCTGTTGAAGACAAAAGAGCTGTGATCAGCACTACACAGTTCATAAGAAAGGCCAAGTATGGTTGTTTTGAGAGCAGCATGACTACAACCAACACCAATATCAAGTTGCATTAATAAGCAAAGCAGAAGAACATCTTAAGATCAAATTTCAAACCAAAAGAAAAAGCTCAAGTTGATGTAAATCAGCAAATAACAGTCCAATGGCAGCCAAAGAATGTCTAGATGCAACAGCAGGGTCATGTTACTTCAGATTATAGGTCCTACTAGAATTAACACACACATCACAGACTCTCATAGATCATAGATTCTCTAACTTAGGTTCCAGTGAAGTGTAAGTAATTAACACTGACATTGGTTTATCCAATCACAATGGTCTTGTGCTTACAGTTCCCTCAATGTCTGTGAGAGAAACAGCTCCATACCACATATATAAAAGATTTTTTTCTAAAGAAAACTGCACACATTTTGTCAATTGTCTAACTCATGAATGCTGAGCAGGTGTGCTGTCAGAACCAAGTGCAAATAATGCATATAATATCTTTTCTTCTATATTCATGACATGATTTGAAATTTGTTTCCTAAGAAAATAATGATGCCCAAGTATTCAGAACAAAAAATACATAAACCCTATATAACTACAGGTATTAGGATTTCCAGTGTAACTACGACAAAACTGAAACAAGAAATCAAAATGTGCATAGATCTACAGTTTGTAGACTATGTAAAAACATGCAGAAAAATATATCGAAAGGCATATATAATATATAATGGTATTTCAATCAATAACTTGGACAACAAATCAAAAACTATATAGGAGTTTGTAAGAAATGAAACCAGTATCATTTGAGAAGAAGAAATAAACACTCAAAAACAGTGAAAATTACAACACAGAAAAAAAACATTAATAACTATTTTTTATTTATAAAATGCATAGTGAACCATCAGCTGCTTTTATTTTAAACCCACACATCTACTGGTTTTGGTCTTGCACCGTCATCTTGGATGAAGGGTTAAAATGGCTCATTATTCATTACTTAAAACATGTTTTGCATGTCATGAATGTAAATATGACACATGTCTGTAAAAGCAAACAAACGAATACTAAATGTACCCAGAGCAGTACTGGCGACTATGTTTGAACATCCGCAATATGGCATGTATGTGAAGCTGTCAGTAAGCCATTATGTGTAGTGTGGCCATAAATTCTGTCATACACTATCCTTTCATATACCTTTGAGAATGCAGGCAGCTGAGAGATGGATCAGTAGGTGAATAGTAAACTTTTGTGGGTTGGCATCACTCCTACAAGTTTTAGTCTAGCTGGAAATTCTACAGTTTTCATTGATTGGTTACACAAATAGCACAATATGGACTAACAAATCTTACTCACTCACCCTAATTTCTAGAGCACTGAGAGCCTTTGAAAAATCTTATGATTTTTATGATTTCTTTAGGAGTTGTGCTTTTTAAATGAAGTACTTTGTATGGTGTAATTGCATGTGATTAAGCTGCTCTAGTCTGTGGGAGATTAGTTACTGTGGTTCCCAGTTTTTTCAGCGACAACTTTGTTTTATTCTGAGGCTGAAACTTTTTGATTATACTGGTCTATAGCATATCCCTGCTTTTTCTGATTTTATGTTTCTATTTGTCTTACATTTTAATATGTTCCAGATGTCTTTTTTTCCTAACTGTTTAGCCTGCTGATTTTTTGTGCATAATGTATGTGTTTGGCCTTCCCAATTACACATGTTAGGATTTAATTGTATTTCTTGTACTTTAATTTCACTGATAGGTTTGTACCAGTGCTATGTTCTATTTACAGATCCCTCTTTTTGGCACATGATATTCTAATCCCAATTGACAACCACTCTCTCCTTCCACTTCAGGTTGGTCTGATTTTAATGTTAATCTGTCTTTGGGGAAAGAAGGCTTCAAAGATTTTGAGAGAAAAGTTCAGGAATGAACTGAGTTTCTCATTCATTGTGTCCGCCTGGTATACTCTCTCCCATTGTTCTTACTGTATACTGTTTCTAAAAAATCTAGAAGATTCAATAACAATGTGAAAAGGATAGATTGCTGCTCACAACATAGAGGAGGCATGGAGTGGTAGACAAGCACAATGTAAAAGACAGCTAGATATTATTCAGCTATTAGAGTAAGTCCTTCATCAGACAGAAAAAACTAAACTCACACACACAGCATCACTGTCATCTTCAGATTTTTCGTATTTGAATCCAGTAGATTCATCATTCATTGTTCTAACACACTTTACTTGAGTGTAACCATTTACTGTGTTCTATTGGCGAGTTTTAAGTTTGTCATTAGACCATCATGATCAGACACACTATGTATTACATCCTGTGTTCTTACTTCACTAAAACGTGGGATTCAGGAACAGATTATCACTCATGGTCTTGCTGTGCCTATATACCCTTTTTGGGAATGACATCATAGTGAGAAGGTTGAACTTGGACAATCATCATTCCAGTTGTTTATGATTATTCTTGTTTGAAGGAAAATTAATGTCCAAATCTCCAAACACTCTACTCTTAATGATGATCAGCCAAGTCATGGTGTCACCAATTGGCTGATAAATCAAGAAGATTTAATCACTGAATCACTGAAAAAACATGCATTCCCATATAATTTCACTGTTGTTCCTGTAAAGTTTTATAAGCCCTGCCCCCCTTTGGTGAGGTAACATTGGCATATTTCGGTACTGGATTGCAAGATCTATCATGGTGCAGACTATGGCAGTGACCATACTATGCTGCCCATGAAAATGCAGGTAAAACTGAAATTAGGGAAGAAGGCAAGAATAAGACAGGTTCATATTACAGATAAAAGTAATCTCCAGGAGTCTGGAGAAGGAATAAGACTCAAACTCCAGCAAGTAATGGATAAAGCAGTAGCCCCCAAAACATTGGACAAAATGAAGGAAATAATCAGTTCGTCTCTTCCTGAAGAGGTTACTAATATCCTCCAAGTGAAGAATCCCTCGATACTGAATGCTACTCTACTACTGATTGAAGAATGGAGCACACCAAAGAAATGTGGCACCAAAAGCTAAATCAAATACATCACCTTGTCTAGAAGATAAACAGTCAAGAGTTCAAATCCCACATGTGGGAGATAGAAGTCATAAATGGCAATCTTGTTGATGACAAGAAAGAAGTGATATTACTTAGGTGGAAACAACACTGTTCAGCCTCGCACTGCAAAGGAAATAATGCTGAGGAAGAAAACATTTGTGTGGAATCAGACACGGAACCTGATATGCTATTTGGTGAAACTGACAATGCCCTCAAGCATTTGAAAAACAACAGAGCCTTAGGTATAGACTGTGTTTCCAGAGAAATGCTGGCTGTTTAGGAGAGGAAGGCATGTACCCTTTACATTTAGTTTGTAACATGGTGTGGAAAACTGGTGAATGATCTAAAGACTGGACTACATCTGTTATAATTCCTCTTCACAAAATAGGGTCAGTTAGGGACTTTTGCAATTATTTGGCTGTAGTACGCCAACAAAGTCCTGCTGTACATACTGAAATTTCTGCAATCTCAGATTTCTGCAGAACAAACAAGTTATGTAACAGGTAACAGTACACGAGAGGTGTATGTGGATTTGAGACAGATAACTGAAAGATGTCATTAGTTCTGTGTCTCTGCCTTCATTTGTTTCCTAGATTATGAAAAGGCCTTGATTGTGTCACATGGGACAAATGGTGGTGTATGCTCAATGAGTCTGGGGTTTCAAAACGCCTAATATCATTATTAAAATGCTTTTGCATTGTAACCATAAAGGTGGTTGGTGAATACTTGAAGTTTTTCTTTCTGACAAATGGAGTCAGACAGGATTATATACTGTCAACTCAGCTCTATAACATCTATGCAGACTATGTCATCACAGATGCACTGGGTGGCTGGGATGTAGGAATTTCCAATCAAAAATCAATGATCTGTGTTTTGCTGATGATACTACCCTTATAGCAGGAAATGAAATTTCAGTCCAGAGATAAACATGAAAAAGATCCAATTAATGGTTATTAATCAATAAGGTTTAGATCAAAGCCAACTTACAGATTGCTTACAGGTTCTTGGCCAATATGAAATGGTTAAACTCACTAAGATCTGCCAGAACCAGGCAATATCCAAAAACAACAAAGATGTACTTGGTGGAATCATTGGTGTTCTCTGTGTTCTTGTGTGGCTGTGAGATCTAGACTACGAAACCTAGTGACAAGAGCCAAATTGATGTCCTCAACATGTGGTGTTGATGGAAGATGTTATGTGTACCATGAACAGAAAGAAGAACCAATGCTCACAGTTCAGAGTAACTTAGCATCACAAGAAGTTTACCTTACCATGTCAGTCAAAGCTACTCCCAGTTCCTTGGGCACATTTTAAGAAGAAAACGGGAGAATTTAGAAAAGACCATCTTACAACACAAAAGCAAAGGCAGAAGACCACAAGATGGAGCAGCACGCAAATGGTTGGCTCAAGCAAAGAAGATTACCTACCTACCTACCTCTTCTGAAAATATTAAGATGTGCTCAAGTTTCTATGAATGGAGGCACCTAGCCAAAGATTCAGTTACTTAAAAAACGAATGAAGAAATGATGTTACAATATGCAGCATTGATTAAATGGGCTAATCATGACGATGTGGGGATATATATGACTACATGCTTATTTACATAAGTAAGCAAATATTACCTATGAATCACCTGCTATAAAGTTTGCAGCTCATTTTAGTTTCATCACCTACGCTTCCACCTACGCTCAATGGAGCACGTTATCATGATTTCATATGGGATACTCTACCTGTGCTGCTAGAACATGTGCCTTTACAAGTACGACACAACATGTGGTTCGTGCACGATGGAGCTCCTGCACATTTCAGTCGAAGTGTTCATACGCTTCTCAACAACAGATTCGGTGACCGATGGATTGGTAGAGGTGGACCAATTCCATGGCCTCCATGCTCTCCTGACCTCAACCCTCCTGACTTTCATTTATGGGGGCATTTGAAAGCTCTTGTCTACGCAACTCTGGTACCAAATGTAGAGACTCTTCATGCTCGTATTGTGGACGGCTGTGATGCAATACGTCATACTCCAGGGCTGCATCAGTGCATCAGGGCATCAGGGATTCCATGCGACGGAGGGTGGATGCATGTATCCTCGCTAACGGAGGACATTTTGAAAATTTCCTGTAACAAAGTGTTTGAAGTCACGCTGGTACGTTCTGTTGCTGTGTGTTTCCAGTCGATGATTAATGTGATTTGAAGAGAAGTAATAAAATGAGCTCTAACATGGAAAGTAAGCGTTTCCGGACACATATCCACATAACAGATTTTCTTTCTTTGTGTGTGAGGAATGTTTCCTGAAAGTTTGGCCGTACCTTTTTGTAACACCCTGTATAATGTTCAGCGGTAACTCATCTTTAAGAAAGAATCTTCAGCGCTCAAAAACTTGCTGTAAAAATAATATGAGGTGCTCACCCATGATCATATGGTAGACATTTGTTTAAGGAGTTGAGTAGCCTTACTGTTGCTTTACAGTTTATTTATTCTCTCATGGAATTTGTTGTAAATAATCCACTACAGTTCAAAAATTACAATACCAGAAGGAAAAATGGAATTCATTACTCCACATTAAGTTTGTCTTGAAGACAACAAGGGATACACAATGGCACAATAAAAGGTTTTGTTCACTTGCCCAGTGATATAAAATGTCTGACAGACAACAAAGTAAAATTTGAAAGCAAACTGTGAAAGTTTCTCCTTGACAATACTTCTATTCCGCAGAAGAATGCCTGTTATTATAATGTGTAAAAGGCGGTTAGTAGGAATTGCTAACTCACATATGTATGTTTTTTTCCAAAAAAATAAATAAATGAAAATCTTATAATGTTTAGCATTTAGCCACATTTACAAATTAGTTTGCTACGTGAATGTAAAATGACTTGATTCACATCATAACGATTTGTCGTGAAAAATGATCCATGCAACATGAAACTAACCAATCTTATTTACAGGTAAAGATAAGAAGAATGAGAAAACTGCATAAGAAACGGATATATTTTTCGGGCGACGCACTCATATATACCGTATTTTCTTTAAGTTTATAGCATATTCATCGTGACAGAAATGATTATGAATTGTTTTATTTATTTTACTAGTACTCTGTTTTGTCCACGTGCATTTGCATTCAGAAGAGAAAAGCGAGCTATGTTAACTGCGGAGTTGAGAAGCTCTTTTGAACGTGGCGCGTTTCGTTCACCAACGGATTACGTATTTTCAAACCAATAGCGACAGTCAAGTGTTCATTGTTTGTGCAACGGGGAAAAGACGTGTGCTTCACTATTTTGCGTATGTGCAGTGATAAATAATTAGTGAGGTGCGTGTGTAATAGGTGTTCTGGGTGCAGGAAGTGCTTATTTAGTTTATAGTGAAGTGAATCTAAAATGTGAAGTGTAGTGCCACGGATAACGTCATATTACCGCCACTTGCAGGTTAACGGTAAGTAATTTGAAATTGACACATTGCGGGCATGCAAATTCCGCTTGATTTTCAGTCTTTTCCAGTCAAGAGTTTTCGTGTGATGACCTATTAATGCTGTGGAGTTGAAAAATTAATTCTTCGTATTGATAAGCAATATAATACAGTTAATTTGTTACGACACCGTTAGTGCTTAATGTATCGAGCGGCTATCCTCTGTACATAGTAATTCGTGAAGTCTAGAGAGTGAAATTGTTTAGATATTTGCTTCAGCTTACTATAGTTTTAACTTTCCTGGATTTTTATGGAAGTGATATACTTTAAGCCCACAGTCTTCCAAGTACGGTAGCATTTTCTAGTATATACAACATACAGTATTTCTTTCACGTTAGTGTTAATGATATGTGTTCTTTTATGCAACATGTATCCCATAGAATTTGCCGTTGTTACTATTGGCTTCCAAATTTTATGACAAAACAGTGATGCAATAGCTGGTTGAAGTAGAGCATTAGGCTACCCACATCATTTCTTCCAACATAAACAATGAATTTTTCTTATTACGATCATATATTGAGATGACGCCTTTATGTGGGCCTAACTGTGTGTCAAGCAGGCTTTACTGATTATGAATTATTCCAGTAACTTTGTAACTTACCGTGCTTTTTAGGACGCTTAGGTGATATCTAGTTTGGAGGTACTGTGTGTAGCGCGCGCGCGCGCGCTTTTAATAAAGTTAAGGTCCAAGTTCCCATACAAAAAGAATGAGAAAACATGCTTACCCATCAATAAGCGCTTTCTGTTGAACTGTGTTCAATGTTGCCTTTCTGAAGGCTTTAAATGATTTATTATTAGTGCCTACTGAGTTTATAATAGTTCCTTGGTGGTCATATTCCCTTGTTTATGAAGGCATGATCTACCAACTGTCAAGTGAAGGGACCCATGGCAACAGATTTTTTATGTATTTTATTCCAGTCTAATATCGCCTTTATTACCTGATTCGGTTAAGCGCTAAGCATCTTCAAATCAGTTAAAACTAAATGAAAGGTGTTTTGTGGATAAGTGAGCGTTACTAATCCAATAATAAATTAATAAATATAGTTGCTATGCAACTAGCGTTGTATCATATAGGTCAACGTTGTTTTATTACATGTAGTTAGTCAAGTATAATTTAAAAAAATGTGTGCATTGATGAAAAATTGAATTGGAAGAAACACATCGATGATCTGCTGCAACGGTTAGGTCAGCTACTTATGCTATTAGGGTTATTGCAAATTTTGGTGATAAATATACCAGTAAATTAGCCTACTATGCTTATTTTCTTTCAGTGCTTTCATATGTCATCATATTTTGGGGCAATTCGTCATAAAGAGAGAGAGTATTCATTGCACAAAAGCGTGTGATGAGAATAATTGCTGGAGCCCACCCAAAAATCATTGCTGAAATTTATTTAAGAAACTCTGGATATTCACAGTTGGTTGGTTGGTTTGGGGAAGGAGACCAGACAGCGAGGTCATCGGTCTCATCGGTTTAGGGAAGGACGGGGAAGGAAGTCGGCTGTGCCCTTTGAAAGGAACCATCCCGGCATTTGCCAGGAGCGATTTAGGGAAATCACGGAAAACCTAAATCAGGATGGCCGGACACGGGATTGAACCGTCGTCCTCCCGAATGCGAGTCCAGTGTCTAACCACTGCACCACCTCGCTCGGTATATTCACAGTACTTTCACAATACATATCACTTATGAAATTTTTCATTAATAACCCATCACAATTCAGAAATAACAGCGAAGTGCATAGGTACAACACGAGAAGAAAGGATTATATTCACTATTCTGAATTAAATCTCACTTTGGCACAGAAAGGCGTGAATTACGCTTCCACAAAAATCTTTGGTCATTTGCCAAATAGTCTTAAAGGGTCGACAGAAGTGTCCGATCCCACGCGTCGGCTTTGACCCGTGACGTAAGGGGGTGTGGTGTGTGACGTCATGACGGCGCGGAGTTTGGTTTGAGTGTGGTGAGTTTGGTAGATGTCGTCGTGTTGTGGTTTGTTGTGCCCTCTGGTGGTATGTTCAGGGTTTTCGTTTGTGTGGTGTAATGGGGTCAGTTTGCTCTTGCTCATTATCCAGTATTCTTAGTGTGTTTGTAGCGGAATTCGTTTCAGTGAGTTGACGATTTTGTGGTTTTGTGTGAAGGTTACTTTAGTGTTGTTAGCTGTACGTCGTGTGGTATCTTTATTAAATTTAATCGGTTGTTGTTTTTTTTTGTTCAGGAATGGATATGACAGACAAAATTAACAGTGCGCGTCTGAGGGTTATGATGGGAACACTCCTTTGGAACTGATTAAGTTTTTGCAGCTTTTTGGTTTAATTGCCGAGGTTGTCAAATGCTGTATTTGTGGCGAAGATATGAAGTTGGCTAAAGTTCCGGCGTCTCAGACCGTGGACGGTTATATGTGCCGCTGTTGGAAAGACATTTGGCGTTCCATACGGTGCGGTACCTGGTTCGAGAAGTCTATGTTGGGCATGCGCGAGATTGTACTAGTGACTTATTACTTTTGTTATAGATCCCCACACAGTTTTTGCGCGCATGAGACTGGTGTGAGTGAGAGGTGTGTGCTTGATTGGTTTTCTTTTTGCCGTGAAGTGTCTTCAGAGTTCATTAAGTACAGGGGTAAGCGGGGGGGGGGGGGGGGGAAGGAGGGCATGGGGTTGTTGTGGAGGTGGACGAGTCACAGTTTGTGAAAAGGAAGTATGGGAGGGGTAAGTCTGTGGTTGGTCTCTGGGTGTGGGGGGGCTGTTGTTCCACGGGGTGGGTGTTCTGAATGTGTTTTTAGGGTTGTGGAAGGGAGGTCTAAGGCCGAATTAGTGGAGTTAATCGAGGAGTACATAGAACTGGGGTCCACAGTATTTTCAGATGCATTTTCTTCGTATAGGGGGTTGGGTGAGAGGGGATTCCATCATTTAGTAGTTAACCATAGCTTAGAGTTCAAAAATTATGAGACGGGGGCTTGCACCAATACAATACAGGGGATGTGGGGGGGGGGGGGGGACTGTTAAGTCAGTTCTTGGGAGGGGGAAGAGGTGCTCTTCCAACCTTCAGTCTCCTTTAGATGAGTACTGTTGGTGGAAGAGTGTCCCTGAGGCCTATTGTGTTTTTCGGGTTTTCTTAAGAGCTGTAGGCCGAAAGTGGTTGGTTGGGGTAGGTAGGTGGATGGCTGCGGCTCAGGGCGGGGTGGGTGGTTTATTTAGAGTTAGTGTTTGTGAGGGGGGGGGGGGGGAGTGTGTGTTGGTTTGTGGTTTAGTTGTGGCGTATCTAGTTTGAAGTTTTTGTTGGGTTGTAGTATGTGATTGAAATTTTTTTATGTTGCATTTGGTTTTTGTTTGTGGTTTTTTTTTTTATTTTGGGGTGAGGGGGAGGTTGGGGTGCGGGTGGGTTGGGTCTTTCTTTTGGTTGTGTACTTTTTTTGTTGGTTTGTGTGCGAGCGAGCGATTGTGGTGGCCAACCTAGTTTCTGGTGCCGGAACTTTTTTGTGGTAAGTTTTTATTGTTTTGTTTTCAGTGTATATGTTGTGTGTTGGGGTCTAGGGAAGTGTTTTATTGAAATGTGTGGCTGTGAAGGTTGGTATTGGTACCGTGGGATGATTTGGAGTCATATAGGTCAAGGGAAGTGTTCCATCCCAATTTATGGGATCGGGAGCTGCTGTTGAGCTATATAGGTCAGGGGAAGTGTTTGATTCTAATTTATGGGATCAGGAGCTGCTGTCAAAGCAGACGGGTGGGATCGGACGCTTCCGTATTTCTGTATTAAGTCTGACAGCCAACCAACATTTAAAAGCAAATTAAAAGAATTTCTGAGTGACAATTCCTAAACTGTATCTTTCATTTCTAACAAATCTGAAGATGTTCAGTACTAGAACAAATTGGTAACGTAAAAATGATCCTGCACATGATAGTTTTGCTGAGTACACAGGAAGTAATTTAAGGTGTGCCAGTACTAAGAGAGCTAACATTTGACTTTTCTTTTTGAGATAGCTGATTGTGTTTTATATTCATAATTTATATTTACACACACACACACACACACACACACACACACACACACACACACACACACACACAAAATGGAGGGAATCATGTGATTTAAAGTTTCTCTGCCTGTTCATGAACTATGGAAACAATTTTTGACCAAAGTTTTAGGAGTCATCAGGTTTGGCAAGGGACAACTGAAAGTTATAGTACATGCCAGTGAGTAAAATTTGCTGTTGCACAGGCAATGGGACAGTGCAGCAGATCTGTCCTGATGCTGATCTGCCTTTACTGTGACCTCTCGAAGTAAGAGATTAGCAACTAGAGTGCATGCATCTACTTAAAGATAGTAGGCTTCTGCAAGTAAACTGAATGCCACTGCATTTGTCAGTCATCCGCAAAGGAAGTAAGTATGTGGGATATGTCTGGAAAGTACTGTAATGAAATACTTTTTTCTTAGCGCTCCTTTTGATACCTACACATTTGGACCGGTTTGTGGGAGGTGCAGTGGATGATAGTATTTTCACCTTTTAATGCTTCCCAGCTCAGTCCTTTCTGCTGTGTAAGTGGACAGCTGTTTCTGTGTGAACCTCCTGAGAATGCATGTGTTACAGTGCACAATTTAGTTCTGTTCTAAAATCAACAAAAGATTTAAGACATCTACCAAGTGAGACAGCAAGCCTATGGACACTCTGCATGTCATATTCTCAAGTTTCTGAGGGCTGAATTTGTTGGAAGAATTTCCAGGAAAGGGTCCCACTCTCAAAGGCCATCAGCCATAAAAAGTGACAAATATTTTTTTATCCATAATCTTTCCAACACTGACCATTAACCAAGTGATAAATGATAGCAGATACACCCTTTGTGGATGTACACAACAGCTTAAGACAAAAGGGCTTTTCAACCACAAAAGGAGGTATTAAATACCTGTCAGTTGCACCATGACATCACTCTCTGTCCGGTATTTCTTGGTCAAGCACCAGTTTTTGTTGCTGTTCCATCCTATGTGCAGTCCTGACATGGCTCCAGCAAACTTTCCTGTTAGAGACTCAAGCAAAGAGTTTCTTTTGGGGTCTTTAAAGCGATCCAAATGGTCGTGATAAATGCTCTAAACAAAGCTCCATTTGATGACTTTCCAGAAATATGCAGTGCATAGCAGTCAGTGAAATATATTTGTAAATGCCAAAGGGGACCATGTCAAAGAATTTTATATGTCTGTAACAATATCTTTAATAAAATTTTGTACAGATGTAGTTGCATCATGTTGCAGACATGTCTGGTATGCAGGGACTGGGTAGAGATTCATGTTGGACTGCAGCTCAATAGAGGCTTACTCTTTTTAAAGAGTTGTCCTAGTATAAATTTCATGATGAAAGCAGACAAATTTTGATGTAGCAAAAATCTGAAACCTGTTTCTCTCCAACAAACATCTGCAGATGATGTGCATTCACTGATAGCAGTGTTTGAATATATACTTTGTACAACTTTAGTGAACACACAGCTCTTCTTGTGTTTCCACAAGAAATTCTGACTGTGCAGACCTGTCTTAATTAGGTGCTGCAGTAAGTGCAAAACTAGAAACCCCACAAGAACATGGTGCTCGAGAAAGATTGTTTGCTTCGTACATCACTTGCTGAAACATCTATCACAATTTTATTTAAATCAGAGTATATGTATGGAGGTATTTTTGCAACACCACAGTCCAACTCTTATCATTTATGGCTCATCCTGTAGCAAACTATTCCATGCATGGAGTGACCAGCACTGTTCATTTGCTTATTGATACAGGCAGTTAGCAGTGTGTTTTGTCCGGAACTGTTTTATTTTTGTAAGTCTTTAATCGTTTTGCTTAGTTTCAGGACACTTTATACACACTTTTGAAACATTTTTATACACATTTGTGTGTGTGTGTGTGTGGGGGGGGGGGGGGGGGCATATTTTTGACAAAGGCCTTGTTGGCCGAAAGTTGACTTTCAGACAGTCTTTTTCTTGTGCCTTTCTGTGACTCAGCATCTCTTCTCTATATGGAATAGCAACGATCCTTTTCATAATATTGCTACTTTAAATGTAAATAGTTGGCTGACTGAATTAGGCGAGGCTGGGTACAGCTTGTCACTTGCCCACATAAATATGCAGTTTCTCGGGAACCATGTTCAGGATGTTTTGCTTCCTGATATTTATGTTTTCCATGTTGTGGATATGTTTAGTCAAGTGCACTGTTGCATTAAGGCAAAAGTGAAAATTTGAGAATGAGCATATTGTGGTGCCATTGGTTGAGTATTAATGATCAGTTATTAATATACAAAAAAACCTTGCTATTTCAGTGCCTGTTCATCTTTTGTATTACACCTGAAGTCTCCTATAGCTTCGCTGTTTGACATATGTTTAATATGGTCTTTGAGCCTACTGTACATACAAGTTTGTTGCCAGAACCTTTAGTTCATATTCACTTCTTTAGATGAAAATCACACTTCTAAACTAACCTAGATCTTGAGACTTGTGTTTGTGATTGTGTTTTTTAATTTCGAATAACACTCTGAGATTGTAGCAAATCAACATTGTATCTACTTCGTTTTCATCTGCAATTTCTTTAAGGTCCACATTTATTCAATTTTGTGGTAATGTTAGTCCTCCTCTTCTTGTGTCCACTTTATTCCATTCCTGATTTTTTTTTCTCTCTCTTTTTTTTTTGCGCTGTCCTGAAAGCCTGTATTTTCTGTTGCTATTTTAAAAAGTATTCTGTTTCTTATTGTGTCAGTGTTGATTCCCACATTTTCAGTACCTCTTCCTACTTTTCTCAACCATATGATTTCAAATTTTTAATTATTTAGGAAGCTAGGGATTTGTTTTGTTACTCTTTCACTATTAATTCTGGTTGCATGTCCATAGAATTTTAATTTCTTTTTTTCTCATGCCATGTCTTCACTTTCCAATTTTGTAGTTCTATAATTAATTGTAGGATTTTATCTGTCACTTATCACTTCTGTCACCTCTGACAATGTTTGTTGATGTGAAAAATGCTGAGTTGCACAATGATTTGGAATCCAGGTTAAACCGTAAGTCCCCCTGTAACTGGCTGGTTAAGTCAGATCATAGGTCAAAGAAAGGCAACAGCAGGACCGTGCGGGTAGCTGAGTCGGCATAAGTTGATCCCTGACAATTGCAGTGGGCTTGGTGTGGCAGCTTTGTGGTACTACCTCGACCAATAATGCAACGCAATTTTGTCAACATCTTTGTGGCAATACCTTAGTTTTCACAGCCCTGAAGGCAGCTATGGTTTTCGCTTGCAGGCATTAGCACTTCACAGTTGAAAGCTTGCAACAGTGCATTGAGCTGTCGGGGAGTTTAAGCTGCCTTGACCATAGGAAAGTGCTGTGGTGGTCAAAGCAATCTTCAGACTGTTGACTGCTTCACTGCATTACTAGATCTTCTGATTCTCTGCTGCTTTTGGGTCCTAGTATTTTCCATGTCTTGTTGTCCTCCTCCACCCCCCCCCCCCCCCTCCCCCCGCCTTTTGTTTGTTTTATAGCTGACCCTGTGTAGACGGTTTTTAGTTTCCACTGCATAGAGTATTTTTTTGTCTGACTGCTGTTCCAGGATAAAGATTTTTTTAGTGTATGCTTCTTGTTATTTAAAAGACCTTCTCCATTTTATGTATTCTTGTGTCTGTGGCTTTCTTTGGGGTCATTCCGTGCTGTATGGTCTACAGGTTCCCATATGATCCTCACAGGTTTTGTATGAAAATTAGTACATGTTCCCCATAATCACTGGTGAAGTTTCATGCTCACTAATTCTATACTTCTGTAGATATAGTCATTCGTTTGCCCCCACAGCACATCATTCAACAGTGCACCTGTGAGCTTCGTGCAACTTCCGGACGTAATATCCCCGGCAATATTTTATTGACTGAAACAAATGGAGGCCATCTTGTATAACTTTTTGCACTCTCATAAGTGAAATAACAAAAAGGATTTCCTGGGTGTTTTGCATATGGATAATTTGAAACAAAGTTGGCTGAAAAAATAGATGCTTTAAAAATGTGAAGTTTAGTTTTTCATATCACTGGATGTAATTGTGGGATAAAGCTGGACCTTTCCACACAATAATTTTACCAACACCAGGTATTAGAATATAAATTTTCATTCTCCTATTGCTTTCCAGTTTTCCGAAAATGCCAGAAATGGTCATTTTTCGCCCACTTTTACAAAAAAAGTGTCTTCTTCACTTTTAAACTGTTTTCATTAAAGAGTCCATGTTATAAACCACATGTACTATTTTGGTTTTGCAGTGCAACAAAAAAAAAAGAATAGGTGGAGGTACATTGAAAATCGGTCCGTATTCAACTGGTCCTCAGTTAAATTTGACAACTTGTATTATGTTCTGCAGGTGTTTATTACTCTCTAGTGAAGGCAAAATCAAAGGTCTTGATGTCTGGGAAGTGACATAAAGTCTGAACAACTCGAAAAATTTCTAAAATCTGGTGTCTTTGTCATGATTCATCATTACATATTTCAATCTTTTTATTCTACAAGGTGTTACAAAAAGGTACGGCCAAACTTTCAGGAAACATTCCTCACACACAAAGAAAGAAAATATGTTATGTGGATATGTGCCTGGAAACGCTTACTTTCCATGTTAGAGCTCATTTTATTTCTTCTCTTCAAATCACATTAATCATGGAATTGAAACACATCAACAGAACATACCAGTGTGACTTTAAACACTTTGTTACAGGGAATGTTCAAAATGTCCTCAGTTAGCGAGGATACATGCATCCACCCTCCGTCACATGGAATCCCTGATGCGCGGATGCAGCCCTGGAGAATGGCGTATTGTATCACAGCTGTCCACAATACGAGCACGAAGAGTCTCTCTACATTTGGTACCGGGATTGCATAGACAAGAGCTTTCAAATGCCCCCATAAATGAAAGTAAAGAGGGTTGAGGTCAGCAGAGCGTGGAGGCCATGGAATTGGTCCACCTCTACCAATCCATCGGTCACCGAATCTGTTGTTGAGAAGTGTACGAACACTTCGACTGAAATGTGCAGAAGCTCCATCGTGCATTAACCACATGTTGTCGTACTTGTAAAGAAACATGTTCTAGCAGCACAGGTAGAGTATCCCGTATGAAATCATAATAAGTACAGTACATACTGACGAAACTAAAATGAGCTCTTACATGGAAATTAAGCATTTCCGGACACATGTCCACATAACATCTTTTCTTTATTTGTGTGTGAGGAATGTTTCCTGAAAGTTTGGCCGTACCTTTTTTGTAACGCCCTGTATAACTACAGAATCAAACGGGTTATTAACTTTACAATTTAACTGTGCATTACCAAGACAATGGAAATCATGTTAGTAAAATTGTTGCACAGTTGCTGCAACGCACTTCATATAAATTTCAGTTTTTACACCATTATCATGTGTAAATTTTGAAGTTCAGAGCAGTCTTCCTGACATTTTTAGAATGGATCCATATTATTAGTTCCCACTGCGGGTCTGGGGGTTAGAATATGCCTGAGGTGTTCCTGCCTGTCATAAGAGGCGACTAAAAGGAGTCTCACACCTTTTTGCCCTGTAAGTTCAGGTCCCATTTTATAATTTGACGCGCCACTTTCAAAATTCTACAGAAGTGCAGGCTATATGGGGAAGGATGCCTTACATGGTGCAAGAGTTATCCATAGTGCCCTTAGTTTCAATCTCCTGAATCTCTTGGCATGTGTTTGCATCTCCACCTGCAATTCAACTATTTGGGTGAGTACACTTTCCGGGGTCTATCATCTTCCAGTGACTACTGTCCTCTTTTGCCCCCATGTAAATATTGTATTTCTCAGCACCAAATATCCAGCATGGTAGCCAGTCCGTTGTGGTGGGGCCATCATGTACCCATTTGGTAGTAGCCCCCTGACAACACAGGGATCTCACTGCTGATGCCTAAGCTGTAAACTCCCCATGTATGCTGAGGAGTAGATGCCTGTCTTCGTGGGGCATCAGGGCTCCCGGCAATGGCCATCATGCCATGTGGCCTTTGCTGTGGCTGGGTGGTGCCCATGGGGAGAGCCCCCTGATCGGAGTGGGTGGCATCAGGGCGGATGACTTGCAATGAAGCAGACTAAGTCATCTCTTGCTGGTGACGGTACGGCACCAACAGTCTCTAAGAAGGGCAATATCGAATACAATGTGACAGTGCTGTCCAAGATACGAAACAGCACAGTCTTGATTCAACAGCATCCGCAGCACAATCCCAAGTGTTACTCGCCTGTGACAAGGTGGATGATATTCCTGTTTCTGTCACTCCTCGTAAAAACCTCAACATGGTCCAGGATATCATTTTCCATCACGATCTCCTTTTGTAGTCTGATGTCGAGCTCCACGCCAATTTAAAACGGTGGGGTGTTCATTTCATCTGGTGCATTTACAGGGGACCCAAAGACAACAGGGTTGCTACTGGCACCTTCATCTTCGTCTTTGAGCGTGATTCATTGCCCGAAAAGGTCAAGGTGATGGTTTACCGCTCTGACTTTAAACCATACATCCCTCCCCCATACGGTGCTTTAAGTACTGGAAGATAGGGCACGTCTCTTCCCGCTGCACTTCCAGCGCAACATGTCGAGACTGCGGACGTCCACTGCACCCAGATACTCCATGTGCGCCACCTCCCACTTGCATAAACTGTGGAGAGCACCACTCACCCTGCTCACCAGACTGCCCAGTACTCCAAAAGAAGTGGAAAATCATGGAGTACAAGACCCTGGACCGGTTGACTTACACACACACACACACACACACACACACACACACACACACACACACACACACTAAAAAAAAAAATTAAGATTACACCCCACTCGCTTGAAGTCGACATATGCTGCAGCTACGCCACCATCGCCCTCCCAAGTGCCAGTGGTTCCTCACTCTGTGCCACAAACAATGGGCCCTCCGGGCAACCAGAATGCATCCACCCCCTTGGTGTTAGGGGACAAATCTTCCTCCGTTACTCCCTAAGCACCTACTTCAGGAGCAAGGCCCCCCCAAATGCAGGGGACATCAGCCCCTCCCCCCTGTCGGAGAAGCAACAGCCTCCTCCGGCTCCTGTCATGTGGAAGTGGTCCCTTGGGGCCTTCTCCCACAAGGTCTCGACTAATGCCACGGCAGGCACTCGCCAGTGGCTCAGAGAGCCAAAATCTGCTGGATGAAGAGCTTCACGGTCTTCCTCCGTGCCTGAAGCTGCTTCGGAGAAATCCTCTCAGCAAACTGCTGAAGAGAAGTGAGAAAGCGAGAGAGCAAGCAAACTGAGGAGGAGGCTGCTAAGAAACTGAACCCTCTGGTGGCCCCAACACCAGCATTCTCTATCAGTTCTGCTTCTGATGATGCGGTTGAGATCTTGGTGTCCCCTGCAGGTCTGGCTCTCACTGATGCCTCATCCACCACAAAAATGGCTACGAATACTCAGTCGGTGGCAGCAGGTGACAGAGGCATAACCTGCCTCCTTGTACAATTCATGCCTTCCCAGCCTCACGATAACGTTATCTTCCAGTGAAATTGCGGCAGTTTTTTCCACCATCTGGGTGAGCTATGGCAACTCTTAAGCTTTACACCTGCCTTCTGCATTGCCCTCCAGGAAATCTGGTTCCCGGCAATGCGGACCCCTGCCCTCCGCAGCTATAGGGGATATTACAAGAACCATAGTGACTATAATAGTGTTAGGTGGAGTTTGTGCCTATGTCCTGAACTCAGTATGCACTGAACCTGTGCCCCTTCAAACCCCTCATGAAGCTGTGGCTGTCAGAATAAAGACGATGCAGGAAATAACTGTCTGCAATGTATATCTTCCTCCAGATGGTGCAGTTCTCCTGAACACATTGGCTGCACTGATCGAGCAACTCCCTAAACCTTTCCTACTTTTGGGAGATTTTAACGCTCGTAACCCCCTTGGGGGGTGGCACCATGCATACTGGCCGAGGCAGAGATGTCGAAAATTTACTGTCACAACTCGACCTCTACCTCTTAAATACAGGTGCCCCCCACACATTTCAGTGTGGCGCATGGCACATATTCAGCCGTTATGGGATGTTTTAAGTGATTGTGTTTTGGACACACGTCTTCCCACTGTTTGCAGATCCCTCTGTTTGTTGACTGTGGATGTCTACTCCATGAGGGGAGTTCCTGTGTTCCCCCTCCTGTGTGTGTTAATTGTCATGGCAATCATTCTCCATGTTCACCAGCTTGCCTGGCTTATAAGAAGGAAACGAAGATACAGGTGTAAAAGTCCTTTGATCATCTAACCTACTCTGAGGCTTGTAAGAAACATGCACCGCTTCATCCTGTGTCAATGATGTCTAGCAATGCTTTAGTTACATCTTCATCCCTTCCTTACCCCAGTCCCAAACCCTTCTCCATCCCTCCCCCCCTCCCCTGCGGTTTCCACACCCTCCCCTCCAGGCGCCACTCCCCCTCCCCAGCCCCCCAGGGGGTCCACAACTCTTTTGTGGATACGTGTGTGGCGAGCACGGGGCCCCGAGCCATTGCAGCCTTCTTTCTCTCCCGGGCTGCATTTCCTTTCCCTTCCCCTCCCTTCCCCTCCTTTCCCCTCCATGCTCCTTTCCCCTCGCCCTCTCCTCTCCCTCTATTGGTGTCCTTGCTTATGTTGGCCCCCGCTATCCTCCTGGTTCTGTTGGTTTTACACTCCGGCTTTGTTGCATAATCATCTCCTCCTTTTGGCATTCCTTGGTCCCCCCTCTGGGGTTTGACCTCCATTACAAAATTTCTCCTCCGTAGTGTGAGCCATTTGGGGAAGACCACCTTACCTAGTGTCTCCGACATGCGCCCTCCTAGTACATTCCACCTTTTCTTTCACGTCGTTATCTGATGCTAGGGTGCGTAGCCAGCACGGTAGCCAGCCCATTTGGTGGGGTCGCTATGTACCCTTTTGGTTGAGCCCCATGGAAATACTTTCACCAGTGTCAAACCTTTATTCTTTGTGGAACACATTGAAGACAAGTTTTGCGAAGTGGACTCCCTGAGCAAGATGTGGTCGGGTTCGTTGCTGATAAAAACTGCTTCAGCTGCCCAATCTGTGGCCCTTCGTGCCTGTACCCATCTTGGCACAATTCCTGTGTCCATTACCCCTCACCAGTCTCTAAATATGGTACAAGGTGTGATTTTTCACAGGGACCTCATCCTTCAAACTGATGAGGAACTTCGGGACAATCTCGGACGGCGGGGTGTTCACTTTGTTCGGCGTGTTCAGAAGGGTCCTAAAGATAATCGTATTGATACTGGTGCCTTTATCCTGGCCTTTGAAGGTGATACCCTCCCTGAGAAAGTTAAGATTATGGTCTATTGCTGTGATGTGAAGCCGTACATCCCACCTCCTATGAGGTGTTTTAAGTGCTTGCGTTTTGGCCACATGTCTTCTCGCTGTTCCCAGGCCCCTCTCTGTGGTGACTGTGGACGTCCACTCCATGAGGGGAGTCCCTGTGTTCCCCCTCCTGTATGTGTACATTGTCATGGTAGTCATTCTCCACGTTCACCAGATTGCCCAGTAAAAAAGAAAGAAAAAAGATACAGGAGTATAAGTCCCTCGATCGTTTAACCTACACAGAGGCCCGTAAGAAATATGCACGACTGCACCCTGTGTCCATGACATCTAGTTACGCCTTGGTTACATCTTCACCCCTTCCTTACCCCCATCCCGGACCCCTCTCCTCCCCCCCTCCCCTGCGGCTCCCACACCTTCTCCTATGGGCGCTGCTCCCCCTCCCCAGCCGGAGAAGTGTCCCACTCCTTCGGTGTCTGTTGGTCAAGGGCGCCTCTCCCGGGATGCCGCTTCCCGGCACCTTCCAGGTCAAAGGTCTGCTGCCGCGCGACGAACGCAAGAGCCGCAGTCTGTCCGCCGCCAGGTCTCTTTCTGTTCCTGATCTTGCTGCAGCTGGCTCCTTTATGCCACACAGCCCTCCTCGATCTCAGCCTGAAAAGAAGAAGAAACATAAGTCCCGGGACAAAGAGCCTCTGGTGTCACAGGAGGTCCCTTCCCAGATTTCACAACCGGATTCTGACCTGTCGTTCATGGATGTCGCCCCCTCCTTGTCGGTGACAGGTGGGGACCCGTCGGTATGACTGGATTTAGCGTGTTCAGCCCTCATTTAAACCATTGTTCTGTGGTTCTCCAATGCAATTGTAATGGATACTATCGTCACCTTCCGGAATTCAAATCCCTTCTTTCGTCCTACTCTGCAGCTTGTGTGGTTCTCCAGGAATCTCATTTTACTGATGCTCACTCACCGACCCTCCGTGGGTTCCGTGTTTTCTGTCGAAATCGGGTCGGACTCTTGCGGGCTTCTGGTGGCGTTTGTTTGTTGGTCCATACAGACATTGCTAGCACGTGGATTCCTCTCCAAACTACATTGGCGGTTGCTGTTAGGGTCCACGTGGAATCTGGGGTCACAGTTTGCTATCTTTATCTCCCTCCTGACAGGACTCTTACACCTGCTGCCTTAACCACCCTTCTTCAGCAACTTCCTCCTCCTTGGGGATTTTAATGCTCATCATCCTTTGTGGGGCAGTGCCTTTCCATCTAGACGAGGTCTTCTTATAGACCAATTTATTACAGACCACGACCTGTGCCTTCTTAATGATGGCTCTCCTACTCATTTCAGTGCCGGTCATGGTACCTTTTCTGCCATTGATCTTTCTCTTTCTTCTCCCTCTCTCCTCCCTTCATTGCACTGGTCGCCACACGACGACCTTTGTGATAGTGACCATTTCTCGTTGATTATCACGCTCCCTTCCCGCTCCCCGATGGACAGGTTACCTCGTTGGTCTTTCCACCGCGCCGATTGGCCTCTATACACTGCACAGGTCGAGTTTTCTCCCTCTTTGTCGGGATGTATTGATGACGTCCTACCATTGCCATCCGTGATCGCCGTCGAGCTTTGCAACACTTTAAGAGGCACCCATCCGTAGCCAGCCTTACTACCTTTAAACGCCTCCGTGCTAAAGCCCGTTATTTAATCAAACAGGGTAAGCGGATATGTTGGGAATGATTTGTTTCTTCCCTTGGTTCTACTGTCCCTCTGTCACGGGTAAGGGCTACACTTCGTTCTTCCCCCTGCGGATCCGGGGTAAGAATAGGCCCGAGGTATTCCTGCCTGTCGTAAGAGGCGACTAAAAGGAGTTTCAACCGTTTCGGCCTTCCATGTGATGGTCCCCCTTGGGGTTTGACCTCCATTTTTCAAAATTCTACAGAAGTACGAGCCTTTTGGGGAAGGACGCCTTACGTGGTGTACCACTGGTCCTCATTGCACTAAGACCTTGGCACTCAGCATTGTACCGGCGTTGTAACCATACCCACTATTCCTCAAATTGGGCCTAAACGCCTGATGGGTTGTACAAGTTACGCCCATAGTGCGTCCCCATCTGCACCTACGATCTTGATGGACTTCCCATGGCACCAGAAATCCAGCACGGTAGCCAGCCCGTTGTGGTGGGGTCGTCATGTACCCTCTAGGTTGTAGCCCCCTGACAACACAGGGATCGTTCTGCCGATACCTGAGCTGCACTCTCCCCACGTCGGCCATGGAGTAGATGCCCGTCTCCTTGGGGCATCAGGACTCCCGGCAACGGTCATCCTGCCAGGTGGCCCTTGCTGAGGCTGGGTGGCGCCTGTGGGGAGTAGAGATGGGGGATCCGCTCCTGAACTAATTCATAGAGTTGAATCTTTCAAAGGAGTGAACAATCAGTGATTCAGAAAAAAAGAACGGTAGCTCCAAACGTTTCCCACAGGGGAGGGAGAGGGAGAGGGAGGGAGAGGGGGGAGAGAGAGAGAGAGAGGGAGGGGGGGGAGAGAGAGGGGGGGGGGAGAGAGAGAGAGAGGGAGGGGGGGGAGAGAGAGGGGGGGGAGAGAGAGAGAGAGAGAGAGAGAGAGAGAGAGAGAGAGAGAGAGAGAGAGAGAGAGAGAGAGAGTCGGAGCAGACCAGTGGGGCCTCTGCTGGTCAGAGCACACTGCACGCCAGACAACACAGCCAGCGCCGGCCTCTGCCCTGCTTCTGCCTTGGCTGCCTGCATTGTGCAGTGCCCCATTGGATTTTGTTTTTCACACATGCCGTGCCGTCTCTGTGCTTCCTCTGCGGCGTGCAGTGTCTGGCGCAACTGAACTCCGTCAGCGATCGTTTCAGTCGCACCTCCTGCCCTCTGGGCAGTTGATGCGAGCAACAGGACAGAGAGCCTCCTAGCGGAGAACATAAGAACTACTTGCAACAACCTGCTCGCAAGAGAGCGGACGATTTGTCTCCGAGCGGGTGAGTGGTGGCCGTTCACCGCTCCCCCCACCCTCGGAACTCGCCCACTCAACGCTCACCCCACCGTTCTCGACTCTGCCAGAGCGTTGAGCAAAGCAACTCAGGTGTCACTCTGGTCTCTGGGGTCTTAGCTCGCGCAGTAATACAGCTCGCGGCTCGACCTGCTTGACTCAGCGCCTCTGCATCGGAGTTCGTCTCTACTGGATAGTGTTCTTCGTAGTAATACCGTTACGTATATTACACAATTATGTTATGTATACATCATTTGTTTTTATTTTATTTTTATTTGTTTAAACTTATCAGATTAGGTTCCTGATGGCTCCTCTTACTATAGGATTTTTTATTATGGTCACTCGAATTTACACTTTAATTACGAGCGAACCGATAAACGTATAGCGAAAGTGATACACCAATTTTTCCTTGTTTTATTCTGCGGAAGGCTATATGCAGCACTTTGGTCTTACAGTCAAATTTATATATTTTTTTCTTATTGTAGTACGGATTTTGCGATTTTAGGCGTCTTTGGAAGGAAATGTTCACTTTAAAAATATATGGCTTGCGATGTATTTGTACGAGGTTAATGAAATTTTAATACATTATAGCCAAATATATTGTTAATGTAAATCTCAAGTTACAACATTTTCCGATCACCCAAAAAACCACGATAGTGCAAAATAAATCAATAATCAAAAACTTTGTCCTATCGTGGAAATTTCAATAAACAATACAAAACTCTTACTCATTATCTGTGTTACTTCAAAATAGGATCAAATAAGATCAAAATACAGGTATAGTCCTGGAATAAACCAAGTTTAAAGGGCAATGTGCCTTCCATTTATTTTCTGTTGTGAATGAGTGGTGAGTCATGAAAAAGAGCTAATTCATTTCAGGGAGTGAACAGTTCTGATCCGATCTCTGAAAAGAACAGTTTTGCCCATCTCTAGTGGGGAGAGCCCCTGGTCGGAGTGGGTGGTATCGGGGCGGACATTTCACAGATGAAACGTCAACACGTATCAGGTCGCTCTGCGGCCGAGTCTTTCAAAAGAAAAGGTACCGTTTCTAGTTCTGGTTCTCCTGCCCTTTCCCCCTTGGCCACTCCCTGGGAGGAGGGACAGGCCCACCGGCTTGGGGCGAAGTACTTCCCCCACTATTCGGTCTGTTCTCGAACCGATGGGGGGGACGTTCGCCACCTCCAAGCCCATGTTCTTTGTTCAGCACATTGAGGACATCTTCGGGGAAATCGAGGCTCTCAGTAAGATGCGTTCGGGGTCCGTTCTTATAAAGACCACCTCCGCCACACAGTCGGTGGCGCTCCAGGCGTGCGACCGCCTAGGGGACATCCCAGTGTCCATTGTCCCGCATCTGGCACTAAATAGGACGCAGGGGGTTATTTTTCATCGGGACCTCCTGCTGCAATCTGATGAGGAGCTCAGAGCCAACCTGGAGCGCCAAGG